>NC_052075.1:37170208-38420208 GCF_015852505.1 Tachyglossus aculeatus | reverse complement strand
AGGCAAAAATCCCTTCCCTCAAAAAGGCATCGGAAGGCTGATCCAGATTGTCCCACTTGCTAACCCTCTTGGCAACATTCAGGAGTGCTATCCAAGGCATGACATAAACAAATAGTCTTTGAGTGGAAACCACGAGACAGAGAGATAGAAGCTGACTCCAGTTGGTGAGCTGTGTCATTTTTTTTAAAGAACCTTAACTTATGCCAAGTACTGTGCTAAATGTAGTGGTGTAATTTCATGAAAATCAGGTCAGGCACAGTCTCCGTCCCACAGTGGGCTCATAGTCTAAGGGTGAAGAAGAACAGGTACTGAATTCCCATTTCACTTGCCCATGATCACAGAGCAAAGAAGTAAACAGGTCAGGATGTTTCCAAATACTAAAAAGCGTAGTTTCTCCCAAGGGCAATAGGTCATGATTGGTGTGACTCAGACGAAATAAAACCCATTTCTTCAAATACTAAGACAAATAGCTCTAGGAAATCTCAAGCTGAGCAGTCTCGTTGATGCAGTATGTAATTATAGTCCTGGCTTTGGGATTTTGTTAAAGGGCCCATGCTTATCATCAGAGGTGAAAGCAGAATAATCGGAATGTTTGCGAGTAAAGGACCACAGGATTTCAGCCCTATCCTTCCTGCAACTTGCTCTGTGGATGGGATAAGGCATTTATGAACTGGGATGAGCCTCAGTTACCTCATCTGTAAAGTGGGGATAAGAATAAGAGCCAATCTAGATTTTTCGTGAAATTCTTAGGGAATTTCCTAGCTATCTTTTGGGTTTGGAAGAGGGTAGGGAGCAATAGCAGAAGAAGGCAACGATAAACCATTTCCATATTTTTATCAAGAAGGCTCTATGGATACACATGCCAGAATGAGGCAAAGATAGGAGGATGCTGTGGAGAAAGTGGGTCCAGGGAGTTGCTATGAATTAGAAATGATTTGACAGCAATCGATTGACCAACCAAAGGAAGTGTGGCACAATAGTAGTAATTATTATAACAGTATTTTTTAAGTCCTTATTATGTGCTAAGCCCTGAACTCAGTAACGGGCTCCTAACAGACCACAGATCCTTTTCCCATAACAGACTCAAAGTCTAAGGGCTAATCCCCATTTTAGGGATGAGGAAATTGAAGCACAGAGAAGTCAAATGAAAGCCACATGGCTGGCAAGTGGGGGAGGTAGAATTAGAACCCAGGACATCCAGTCCTAGACTCTTTCCGCTAGGCCAAGCTGCTACTCCATGGTCTTCAATCAACTGGGGGGAAAAAAGGAAGATATCGTCACTATACCTCAATTGGTGAATACAAATATAAGGACAAGAATTCACCAATTCATCAATAGAATTCTCGATAGGAGAAGTAGCGTGGCTCAGTGGAAAGAGCACAGGCTTTGGAGTCAGAGGTCATGGGTTCAAATCCCTACTCCGCCAATTGTCAGCTGTGTGACTTTGGGCAAGTTACTTCACTTCTCTGGGCCTCAGTTACCTCATCTGTAAAATGGGGATTAAGAATGTGAGCCCCTCCCATGGGACAACCTGATCACCTTATAACCTCCCCAGCGCTTAGAACAGTGCTTGCACATAGTAAGTGCTTAATAAATGCCATTATTATTATTATTAACTGGTGTAATTGCACTTGCAATTGGTGCAAGTGTCTGTTACAAAGAGACAAAACAAAGCAGTACCAATGTCTTCATACCTGGTGGGTGTATTTGTAGAGGTTTTTCTGCTTTATTCTGTCCATTGCTTCGCTTTGACCCCTGGAAAATACATCACCAAAAAACAACTTGGCCAAATACATTTTAGCAAGACTTTGATCAGCTGGAGGAATATCTGAATATTACCCTCCAGGACAAGATTACTGTGCTTGCTCCTAAACACATGGGAAGCCCCTGAAATTGGATTAGTGGTTACAGCTTGCAGCAGTGTCATCTTCATTGGAATTTTAATCACATCCTGGATGGGTAATTGTACCATTTCCCAAAATAAATACATCTTGGAGCAACTTCATCCTATCAGTCGCTGCCTTTGCAGTCTCTCAAATGCGAGGCGTGACCTCAGCCGCTATGCATTTTTCCTTGGGCACACAGGTGGTGTCGAGAAATTGACCCAGGAGAGGTGGTTTTTTCCCTGTCTTGAGGCCATGAAAAATCATTTTCTCATCCTGGCATACTGCCAGAATGTCTGTCTACATTTCCGTGAACCAATTCATGGAATACAGTGCCCCTATTTCCTATATGACACACAATCAAATTATACCGGGGTAACTCAATTAGAAATTTCATTATCTGTTTATGAACTGTTTCCTACCCAGACTGAAAACTGTAATAAAGGAGTCTTGAATTCAGAAGAAATGTTTTTAATTTCCCAGTTAAACACATTTTTAAATTAAACTCATTTCACATCTCTCCACCTCTTGGTCGCCTGTTTTTCTGTTTATAAGAAAGAATCATGAATTTTGTAAATACATGAAATTCATTGCAAAAAAAATGAAAACGGTCACCGGAGCAGCTCAGGCTTCTCACAAACCATATTTTTCCTGGTTTTCGGCGACCCATTAGCCTCTACTTCAGGCATCTCTAAAAACCAATCTGGTGAGTAGACTGGCCTTAGAATGTTTCTCTTTTCCCTTGTTTCATTATGTTTCCTGCCTCAAGCTTTACCTGGATCAATTTGATCCAAGCATCTGTGTGCCCACATAGGCTAATATAATGCCTAGCAGAGTGCACAGAGGAACTGATTTAACACTGGGTGAGGCAGGGAGAAAGGTGAACGATGGACTTTTGGCACACCAAGCCATTTGGGCTGGCACAAAAGGGGCATCAATGCCCTTCTTCAGGGCATTGACGGACAATAGAGGTGGCAGAGTCCACAGCTGCAACGGTGGAGTTTTGGACCCAAAAGTGTCAGACGAAAGCAGCATTAGCACTGTACTTTCGTGTCAACTCGCCAACCAACCCAATTCAGCTGTTTCCTTCCTTAGAGTCGGGTCAATTCCCTTGGTATACTTTAACACTTTATGCAGCAGCTACTAGAATACTTTGCTAGTTAAGCCATTGCAATTTAGTAAGGAAAAGAATAGTAATAAGCAACGATAAATGGCTCTGCCACTTGTCTGCTGTGTGAGCTTGGGCAAGTTACTCAATTTCTCTGAGCCTTAGTTACCTCATCTGTAAATGGGGATTAAAGCTGTGACCCCAATGTGGGACATGGATTGTGTCCAACCTGATTTGCTTGTATCTACCCCATTGCTTAGTACAATAGCTGGTACATAATGAGTGCTTAAGTACCACAAAAAACTGTAATTCATATTTGTGCATGAGCATGACTGTAAACTTTCTGTGGACAAGGAGTGTGTCCGAAATATTGTTGTGTTGTGCTCTCCCAAGCCCTTAGTACAGTGCTCTGCACACGCTAAGCACTCAATAAATGATTGATGAGCAATCAATAATGAGTAACTGGAAGGATATTAAATAATCCATCTCTAATCATGAAAATGCATGTCCAGGAAGGTAACCAAAAATCAGTCTGCCAAGCACTGTCCGAGCACTCCTTTTCCACCGTTGAAGCCGAATGCAGCCATGGGTAGATCATTATTAATCTGCCCCAATAATGACATGGCCCTTATATCCCTTTGATCAATGACATTTTCTATGGAATAGAGAGTGTTTGATTTTATTTCCATTTGACCTTTCAGTCTCGCGTATGTTTTTCTTATCAAATTGCTCGTAAAAGGTTCACAAGGTCAGCATCAAGATCTTCATGCATCCACTCTTCTGAAATATGCACGAGGGATTTCAATGTGTTTTGAAATATTTTAAGAGGTGTAGTCAGTTAATTGTATAATGGGGTGCTTACTGTGTGCAGGGCACTGTACTAAGCGCTTGGGAGAGTAAAATATAACAGACACATTCCCTGCCCACAATGAGCTTAGAGTCTAGAGTGGAAGACAGACATTAATATAAATAAGTAAATTACAGACTTGTACTTCCCAAGCACTTAGTACAGTGCTCTGCACACAGTAAGCGCTCAATAAATACGATTGATGATGATGATGATGATGGTAGAGGGGATGAATAAAGGGAGCAAGTCAGAGTGACACAGAAGGGAGTTGAAGGAAAGGAAATGATGGTTTAGTCGGGGAAGACCCCTTGGAGATGTGCCTTCAATAAGGCTTTGAAGTGAGGGAAAATAATTCTCTGTTCGATATGGAGGGAGTTGGAGTTCCAGGCCAGAGGCAGGACATGGATGAGAGGTCAGCGTTGAGATGGATGAGATCCAGGTACAGGGAGGTAGGTTGGCATCCAGCGCTTAGAACAGTGCTTTGCACATAGTAAGCGCTTAATAAATGCCATCATTATTATTATTAGAGGACTGAAGTGTGCGGGCTGGGTTGAAGTAGTGTGTTAAACAAAATTGCACGCTAGAGAGCTTTGTCAAGGAAAAAAAGACGTTTTCTTCATTCCCATTTAGAAACAGCTACTCCTATTTCCACTGTTCACACCATATTTGACCTAAATCATGCTACTAGCTACTTGTACTTCCCAAGCGCTCAGTACAGTGCTGTGCACACAGTAAGCGCTCAATAAATGAATACGACTAGCTCCGCATTGGTGTGACAATGTGCTGTATTTTTCATTAGATCAGCAGCGAGGGTCCCTCTAGTGTTTGGAAAACGCCCGGGAAAAATGGGATCTTGGACACTGAATTAGTCCCGCTGGTTTTGAGTGTCGCGCACTTGGAAATGCTTTTGATTAGTTAATGACCTTGTTCTGAAACAATGATAACTGGAATTTTCAGGAATCCACAGGTCTACCCCGCATCTTTTCCCCAAGGCAGAGTAACTCTAGGCCAGCCACAGTAATGAGGGGTGGACAGGGTTACCAAGGATGAACAAGATCCACAGGGAAACTAAACTTCCCATTTCCACCTCATCTTCCTGAACAGCTATTATCAGAGCCTTTAGCGAGGAGCGAGAAGTTGAATGATTTGATTTTCACCTCCTGTCTCTTTCCGCAGGAAGAGCTCAAGAGAAGAGAAATTCCCTCCCACCCCCAAAGAACATGGAAAGAATTTCTTTATTTATTTATTTTACTTGTACATATCTATTCTATTTTGTAGTATGTTTGGTTTTGTCTCCCCCTTTTAGACTGTGAGCCCACTGTTGGGTAGGGACTGTCTCTATATGTTGCCAATTTGTACTTCCCAAGTGCTTAGTACAGTGCTCTGCACACAGTAAGCGCTCAATAAATACGATTGATGATGATCAATTACTAACAACTGCATGGCCTAGTGGACAGATCACTAGCCTGGGAATCATAAGGACCTGGGTTCTAGTTCTGGCTCCAAAACTTGTCTGCCGTGTGACCTTGGGTAGGTCACTAAATTTCTCTTTGCTTCAGTTACCTCATCTCAAAATGGGGATTAAGACAGCTTTATGCAGGGTAGGGATTGTGTTCAACTCAGTTATCTTGTATCTACCTCAGCGCTTAGTAGAGTGCCTGGCACATAGTAAACACCTTACAAATACCATTAAAAAAATGAAAACTTCAACTGGACAGCCATAGATTGATGACTGTTCTCTGAATAGTTAACAGTTTGTTATAAATCTCTATCAAATTGCAGAGGCAGCGTGGTGTAGGAGAAGTATGTCTGGAAGCCAGAGAACCAGGGTTTGAGAACGAGCTCTATGTGGCTTAGTGGAAAGAGCCAAGGGTTGTGGGTTCTAATCCTGACTCCGCCGCTTGTCAGCTGTGTGACTTTGGATGAGTCACTACACTTTTCTGGTCTCAGTTACCTCATCTGTAAAATGGGGATTAAGACTGTGAGCCCCACATGGGACAACTTGATTACCTTATATCAACCCCAGCGCTTAGAACAGTGCTTGGCACATATAAGCACTTAACAAATATCAAAATTATCATTACCACCAGCCTGCTGGGTGACCTAGGGCAAGTCACTTAACATCCCTGACCTTCAGTTTCATCTGCAAAATGGGAATAATACCACTTGACTTTCTAGTTACCTCAAAGGGTTGTTGAGGGCAAAAATGATAGAAGTCACTTCAAGGGAATAAAGTGCAATACAAAACCATGCTATTATGATTATACAAATAATATTTTTCCAAATTAATATATTACCTTCTCCAGGAAACGTTACCAAAGAAAAGAATTAGAAAATTAAAGGATATTGCATGTGCTTAGTACAGTGTTCTGAGCACAGTAAATGCTCAACAAATACAATTGACTGATACTGAGCAGTCCTATCTGACTCAAAAGACACTGTCATATTATACTTTGGTTGGATGGGAAATGGGAGGAGGCTAACCAAACAGCGATGTGGGAAGACTGAACTTTAAAGGTGAGGTCAAACTTCAAAGGATTTTGCAGAGCTGGGGACTTTCGGGCAAAAAGTAAAAGGAGAACATGTTTAGCAACTCTGCATAGAGTAGGATTGATTGATTGGGAGGCAGAGGACCTGGGTTCTAGTACTGTCAATTTCTTGCTGTGTGATCTTGAACAACTCACTTTAAGCTCATTGTGGGCAGGGTTGTCTTGTATTCTTCCAAATGCTTAGTACAGTGCTCTGCACATAGTAAGCACTCAAAAACGATGGACTGACTCTGTTGCACCTGTTTCCTCAACTGTAAAATGGAGATTAAATCCTACTCCCTCCTACTTAGACTGTCAGCCCCCAGTGGGACAGGAACCATGTCCAACCTGATCAACTTGAATCTATCCCAGGGCTTAGTACAGTACTTGACACATACAGTAAGCCCTCTAAAAAATACAATAATAATAATAATGAGACAACCTCTGCCCTCCAGGGGCTTTCAGTTCCCCCTCTCATTATGGTGGCCTACTGCCTTACAGAGTCTGCCTTGCCCAGGTTTTTTTTTATGATATTCATTCAGCATTTACTCTGTCTAAAGCACTGGGGTAGATACAAGTGTATCAGGATGGACACAGTCGCTGTCCCATATTCTCTGCCCGCACACTTGACTGTGTTAATGAATCCACAGGCTAATTTTCTTCTGGGCAAATCAGTGCTGCCTTTTGATTGCTTGGAATCGTTGTACTGCAATAGGTGAAGTGTAGATGTGGTGAAGCACAAATTAATCGACTTGTCTTTACCCTTCACCATTGTATGGTGCTATATAAAATATCATCAAGCTGCTATATCAAACACACTCTACGGAATTGAGACCCTCCCCCACATAATACACCCATCAGTGGATAATGCAACCCAAGCATGGATAGCTTTCCAATATGTAATATGCAGCCTTGTCCCTGAGGGAGAGGTTATCTACACTTGCTCTGGGCCTGCCAACACATCATTTCGGAAGCCAAGTGAATCCATTAAATCCACTGCTTGCTTTAAAAATTAAAGGAGGCAGCTTTTAGTCCCCCACGAACTATTATTAACAAATTAATTTAAGTGTTCTACTGGGCCGCTGTTTATTCAACTACCATCATTAGCAGTCTGAGGTGGTTTATCCGACTGCCTAAATTAGTCTCTGGTTGTAAATGAAGGGAATGTTTACTTTGACAAGGCTTCAGAATACCATTTGGAGTGCTGCTACGTTTCTATCCGATCAGCGAGGCAATATGACTGTAAGCTCACTGTGGGCAGGAAATGTGTGTTTTATACTGTGTTTTCCCATATGCTAAGGATAGCGCTCCGCACGCAGAAAGCGCTCAACAAGTATGATTGGCTGACTGACATACTGAGGACAAAATGTTTACTTCACTGAAGGAACTGAGCTTTTCTAGACGTGTAAACGTTCTCTTATATATATATAGGTGTGTATATCTATATGTATATATATGTATATATATACATATATAGATACACACACCTATATATATATATATATATAGGTGTGTGTGTATATCTATATCTATATACATATATATGTATATGTGTGTGTATATATATGTATGTGTATATATCTATATCTATATATCTATATCTATATATCTATATCTATCTATCTATCTATCTATCTATATATATATATATATATATATATACAGAATTCACAGCCATGCTCCATCACTCCAAGGCCCTGGACAGTGAGAGCATCATTCCAGAGGCTGCTGGGTCCCGACTGTGCTCCGGCTGTTCCCAAGAATACACAGGAAACGCTTTCCAGTCAACAAGGACTGGTGGCCTGACAGGGAGCCTGAGAGCAGAGCAACCTGCCCCATGGCAGCCTTGCTCACGACAAAAGATATTTTTCCCCTGCCACATAAAACTGTGAAAGGTCTGTCTTTGCACACAACAGTTAAGCGGGCGACATTGTCGGTGCCCTTAAGTCCCTGAAGTTGAAAAGAAGCTCTTGGAGACCAGCGTACCCTTTGCAAGGTCGAGGGAGTAAAGCTACAGCGGAGAATCAAACTTCAGACTGAGCAGAAGGCCCACAGAAAGGTCAGTCTCCAATTCTCCATGGCCAGTAGGGCCACAAAACGTGGATGGACATTGGCTTCTCGGCTATTTCAAAAATGTCTCCCCAGGGCCACATTTCCATAAGGTGGCAGGAAAGGATCACTGGCCTAGAAATTCATCTGGGGACCCTGGAAAACTCTCTGGGACTGTAACTCCACCCATAAAGCCATAAAGACGGGCAACAAATGAACAGCGGACCCAACCGCTAGCGAATTCAAAGCTATCCTCTCATCTCAGCTTCCCCGTAACAACCTCTAATTAAAACGTTTTTCACATTCTTCATCAACTACGCACTGGGTCTCCGAGAATGTGACTCGAAGCCCTTATTTAAATTCAGTTCTTCTCCATTCCCCTATTTGGGACGTCAGGACTCTTCGGGGTGTCACGACAAATGAGTATTAATTGGCCATTAAGAACAATCGTTATCCCTCTAAATGTGGAAAATCTATAATCTCCAGAACCCAAACTTCAAAAAGCAGGTTGCGAGGAAACACAACTGGTGCCAAGAGAAAAATGAATGGTTTACAATTATAATGTACTCCTCTATTTCACATTTTCAAATTTCAAATGATGTATCCTATTATGTCTAGTTAACTGTGCCAGTTTGCATTTTCAAGGAAAATAACTTTGAAAGTAGATTTCCCCAACTTAATTACAATTACAAGCAGAGAGAGGTAATTTGTTTGCTGCATCCTACTCAGTGAGTTGGATCTCTGTTTTGGTCCCCCGTGTTAAACATTCTTGATAGAGAAGAAATTGCTCACGCCTTGATATGCTATATTACAGAACGGATGTTTTAATTATTCTATAAAATTTAAATAAATCACCAAACCAATAAAAGTGTGAACAATGCAGTTATTAAAGCTTCTAAAGAAAACCTCCCACATTATTTTGAGGATTTTATTTCTCTCAAATCTACCTTCGAAGGTTCCAGTGCATTTAAAATACAGCATCGCAGTATATGAACAATCGGGAGTATTACAGTCAATTATGGTCCAAAAAAATCAAATATTGTATTCGCATGCCCACATTACCATCCTGGCCTGAAGCCAAACGAGCTCAATTTCACTGAGCTTACGTTATGGTTGCACTTTCCAGAACCCAAGTCCAAAAATCCCCAAACAAAAATATCAATGAAAAAACCCAAGGCGGTGACCACCCAAGATCGACGTGAAGGGTTTTTTTAAAAGACTATTTTTGGATGACCGACTCTTCTCCTGCCTTTCTCCACGAAAGGAAAGAAAATATTCAACAGTCAAATATTTCTGTAAAACAACAGCATTTCATGGTGATCAAACACTCGGGTTCATTTAGAAATTGAATCAAGCCATTTATTGCTTCAAATACGTCACTACGAACAGTTTCTTATACACTCCATGGCAGTAAGGCCTCAATTTTCACTACGTAAAAATGATGATCTGACCACGTTTGGATTGTTTTGTAGTATCAAGTATAACATAAAATTGTATACATCAGAGTCTGAATGTGCACTTCACAATACCAGATAAACCCAGTGTGCTCCTCAGTGTCTCACGGTGCACAATTGGGGCACGTGTCCTGGGCTGAGGTAGCTCCATTCTGGGCCCCATTATATATATGCATATATAATGATCGGCTCTAACGAGGGCATTGCCGTTACCAACCAGGTTCACAAAATTTTGGTTTACATGATCACGTCGTACATTTGCTTAAAACAAAATCATCCCGGAATTCCAAATGAAAGATCAGGAGACGGAAGTTGCTAAGTACAGCCCGATTGAAAGGTCACAGATTTTGAAGCCTTCAACTTCCAACCATCCACCCTTGACAAAGTGTGGTGTTTTTTTTTTTCCATTTTTACAATCCATCTAGTGAACAAGAGAAACGCACCCACTGAAAATGCCTCGAGTGGCTGGAGCCGGGTGGGAAGCGGCTTGGCTTAGTGTTAAGAGCAGGGGCCCGGGTTCTAATCCCAGTTCTGCCACTTGCTTGCTGCGTGGCCTTGGGAGGGCCACTTAACGTCTCTGTGCCGCGGCCTCCTAACCTGCAAAATGGGGATTCGAAACCCGTTCCCGCTCCTGCTTACACTGCGAGTCTGATTCAGGACTCTGCCTGGCCTGATAATCGTGTATCTACACCCGTGCTTAGTACAGTGCTTGGCACATAGGGAGCTCTTAACAAATACCACCAGTGTGATTATTACTACTACTATAGTGCAGTTGGGACTGACTGAGGGCTTCATTTCAATCAGTAGCCATGGACTGGATAGGAATCCTTAACCTATCCCCAAGGATCAGAGAACCAACGAGTTGGATGGCATAACCAAACAATGCCGGGGAGCCATCAGGGCTGGCTACGGACAAAACTCGCTTAAAAGGAAAGTTGGTTCTCGTATACAAACGAGCTTAAACTGGTTGTACTGTGTGGCCGGGGCACTGTTGACGTTCAAGAGCAATCCCTCGGTTAAAAAAGGCTTCCAATATCGACAGGTATCAGAAAATAAAAACGCCCGAGACGTCTTTTTAAAGGATTTTCCACTATAAAGGTAATTTCCACCAATCCAGAGCCCAACAACCCCTTCCCCCACATCTAGATTTAGAATTAAACCAGCACTCGCTCAGGAGCTTCTGAATTCTGTTGGACTTAAAGTCACAAACCCAACCTTTCGTCTTTGGGAAAGAGGGAGGGGATCACCTCAGTTCTGACAGAGGGAAACAGAATCCTATAGCGGCTTTAGGCCTGGCTGAAATCAATTCAACGATAGAATCAGAACTCGAACCTACTTTTAACACCCGGTTCACTTGGACCACATTTTCTCAAGGGTTGGAATTTCTAACCACCTTTCTTAGTTCATCAATAGCTACCAATTTCTCTTTTCTCCCTCAGACTATGACATCGTAGCCTGAAGCAGATCCTACAAAAATACATTTGCATTAAAATGTCTATTAAAAGGTTCCCCGCCCCCCACCCCCGCATTTCATATCACTGATTCCAAATAACAGGAAAACAGAGAACTTCAGAGCAGGCTGTGTCTTCAGTCGCTAACTTTTCTCAGAAACAGGGAAGTAAAGTGAAAAGGGACTTGGACTTAAGACATTTTCACTGTGATTTCTATAAGCAGGTAAATCATAAATACCAGCAATTTTAAAAATGTTTTATTTGAACACCTAATACAATTCCAATTTTAAGGATTACTCGCACAAAAAAATAAACACATTTGGTATAAAAATTTATCACTTTTAACACCCCCCTCCCCCCAACGCCCCACCCCTGCCTCATGAACTGCCCCATCTTTGGGGGCAGAAACATATAAAGACTAATGGCACAGATTAGTTTTTACTCTACAGGAGTTTCTGTTTATGTACCCGAGTACTCTAGAGGACACCAGCCCATATTATTCATGAACCATTTTCTTCAGCCTGCTGAATTTAGTTTCACAAAGAAACAAAGCTATAAAGGCATTTTAAAAACCATTTATCTTTTTCGAAGCACTGACTTTTTTTGCGACCACTTATATACATAGTGTTACAGGACAGCTCTGGAGTACAGCTCAGGACATGCAGCAGAATATACCTGTTGAATATAAAATACTTCTCTTCGAATCTTCATCGTTGGAATTCTTCGACGCCTAAATCACAGAATGCCCGTTACCTTGAGAAAACGGTTGGAGAGAACAAATGTCTGCGTATGTTGGCCAATGAAATATTCCAAGGCTAACTGGAATAGTATTTATAACACACCAGAAGTGCATAAATAAGTTACTTACATTATTAAAACACGACTAGTAAAATGAATAGTTCATGATCTTATAAGACTGCCTATCCCTTAAGTGGTTACCAGGAAATGTGATAGTTTTAAGTCCTGTAAAAAAAAAATTTAGCATGAAGTTTTTGTTTTTGACGGAAGGTCAAAACTTTATTTGTGTCTACTGCCTCTTCTCTTCATTGCAGCAGTACATTGTGGGCAGTACCATTTTCCTTTCGGTGCCTCGGACAATCCAACACATCCATAATGGAACCATTCTATAGGACACTATAAAACAAAATGACAAGAACAATAACGATTAGAATAGCTGCGGAGAAAAATACCCGATGTTCTGAATTTTTTCTCAGTCTTTTAGACTGTGAGCCCACTGTTGGGTAGGGACTGTCTCTCTATGTTGCCAATTTGTACTTCCCAAGCGTTTAGTACAGTGCTCTGCACATAGTAAGCGCTCAATAAATACGATTGATGATGATGATGATGAATTTGAATTTAACAAGAAAAACTAGGATCGTGGAAGTGCTTCTACTGCCCCGTTCGCTTTATCCCTGGGAATAAGGGGGGTGGGGGGTAGGGAGTTTGGGTTTAAGCACCAACACTTCCTAACATCAAGAACAGAAACAACTCCCGGCGACTAGAATTCCAGTTCACGCCTCCATTCTGGACACCAGCAATGGCAAGACAACAGAAATTAGAGCCCTGGAGCCCGAGTTTTAAGTTACTTTCTGTAAGCTTTGGGCAGTAAAAGAAGCATATATTTTCTCTTTATCTTTAAGCTGCCTTGCAGATCTACAATTCTACTGTGTCGTGAATACTTGACACTGGCCACTTCACACTTGCCCGATCAATCAGTCAACAGCATTTTTCAAGCATCTGCACTGGGTGAAGAAAGCGGCACTGTCTTAAATGCAGGGAAGATTACGGACCCTTGGGTTCAAACCCGGTCCTTGGTCACAGGGGATTTCCAATTAAAAAGGGAGTGGTGGGAGTGAAAGACACGCTTGAATATTTACAATGCTCAGTGCTCCTCTGGCAGAGCATAAAAATAGACCAGATGGGGCTGAAGACCAGATGAAAAGCACAGAAAACAGTAGGTAGACTATCTCTCCCACTAGACTTTCCAAGAACAGAGATCACAACTCTTGCTTCACCTAGATGCTCCCCAAACACCTAATTCAGTGCTCTGCCATGTCGGGTACTCAAAACTGTTGACATAAGTAATGAAACTGAACTCCATCACATAATGGTATTCTGCTTCAAAAAAAATCCATACCCAAAGTAGTCTTTCCAACAAAACTCCCTTCTTAACCTAGAACACTTCTTGTTCCCTGGCCCCTTACGTATGAGAGGAAGCAGAGTGGGAAAACCATGGGAAAGAGGAAATAAGCACATTCCCATTGAACCTCACAACCCAAAAGCAATCCCCGATTAGAGTCAAAGCTCCTTGTGTACAGGGAATGAGTTTGTTTTGTACTCTCCCAACCACTTAGTGAGTTTAAATATCATTACACCTACCGCTATTGAGCGGACACATTTTTCTGATTTCAAGTTCTGATTTTTTGTGACTGTGAAGACCATGAAAACTTGATTTGGGGTTTGGAAGCTCACTACTTGGAGTTGGTTCAGCTGAATGAAGGTTTAAAAAAAATTCAAGCTAGAGAAGTTTTAGAGTACTAAATGGCCACTTGGAGAGATTCTGGCAATTCACGCATTGTCAGTGTCCATGTGGAATGGTATTCCCTGACCCCCAAATAAAACACAGAAAAGGCTTCTTTCAGACAACTAGTTTGCATAAAAAACCCCAAAAAAGACAAAGAAAACATCACAGACATTATGGAGTCATTAATTTCTTCAATCACAGTTCATGTTATACTTACATCTTGGTTATCGCATCCCACCATTTCACCGTAGGATACCTGGTTTAAAAGAAAATTGACAAGAAACTTACAAAACAAGTCTATATGGCACCTTGAAGGAAACTGACTTAAACTGAATAGTACCAAATGACTACAGTATACAGATGCCTGGAATATAACAGACGGGATTTATTTCAGCTTGGACAATGCCTAACTTTCATTCCTTGAATTTTAATGAGGTAATTGTAAACAATTTTTAATCGACACAATATTAATTCAGAAAGAAAGCCTGGAAAATAAAGAGGTCCAAAATAAAACCTACATGTGCATGTAAAACAGCAGATATTTATAAGAAGTAACAGAATTTAATCCAGTTTTTTCCTCTGCCATCCTGAAGGGGTATGATAAGGACTCTCCTAAGCAACAAAAAGGGAAAATCCTCCCTTCTAGCTATCCTAAGGTCTCCATCTGAGTCAAGGGAGAATTGTTATGCATTTTGATAACATGATGACGGGGAGTTAGGAGTGCTCTTCAGATAACACACAGCCACAAGGATAGAATACAGTGCAACTTCTGAAGAAGTGGTTATACGCAGGTGTGTCACATGACTGAAGGCCCCAGTTTCCTTTAATATGGGGTTCATCGGGAACATAACCCCCATGTTTAGGAAAACTGGAACATCCAATAATAATAATAATAATTATGGCATTCATCAGTGCTAATTATGTGCCAGGAAATGTGCTAAGCACAGGGGTAGATATAATAGGGTTGGACACGGTCCCTGTCCCACATGGGGCTCCCAGTCTTCGTCCCCATTTGACAGATGAGGGCACTGAGGCACAGAGAAGTTAAGTGACTTGCCCACAGTCACACAGCAGACGAGTGGCAGAGCCGGGATCAGAACCCGGGTCCTTCTGACTTGTGCTCTATCCACTGGGCCGTGCTGCATCTCTAAAAAGGAACCATCTATTTTGCACATCTAAGCACACACTTAGTGCCGTGAATGTGGGGGCTCTTTACGGCACCATTAAACACTCAGTTTCCCGAAAAGGATTTCCAGCCCCAAATTATCGGCTCATTTTTCATTTTGCTAAACAGTCCATTTTTTCTACAGCCTCCGGTTCCGCCTCAGACAGATGACTGAGACCAGATAATAACTTACTACGGGGTGAAAGGTTATCGCTGGGCTGTCATAAATGAAAAAAAAAAAGCCACAAAAACAAAACAAGCTTTTGAAAAATGAGTTGGCTTTGCCAGGTGCTCGTTCCCCAGTCCGTTTGGTTACACGGTTACTGACCTGATTGCAAATACAGTAACGTGGCTCATTGGGGTCATAAGTCCAATCCACCTGGTTGTTTGAGTCGGACTCGGGTATTGCTGCTGTTTGGTGAGACAGTTCTTGTGCGAGGGCCGATGACGATGAACACGACGACAAGGAGGAAGAGGATGAGGAAGATGACGACTGCTGGTTTGAAGACTTGTTGTTACTTCTGAAAAAGTCCCAGTTTGATTTTCCCATCAGTCCAAAAAAAGGCCCCCGAAAGGATCAGTTCGAGACTCTAGGAAGACCCCTGGCCAACTGACTTTTAATAATGAAAGTGTGGCTTTTTGGGTCGATTTTTCATTTTCACTGCAAATGGGGATGGTAACTGAAAAATGGGCAACCACTAAGCTCAATAAGTTATTATTATTGAGAAGCAGCATGGCCTAGTGGAAAGAGCATGGGCTTGGAAGTTAGAGGCAGTGGGTTCTAATCCCAGCTCCGCCACTTGTCAGCTGTGTGACTTTGGGCAAGTCACTTCACTTCTCTGTGACTCAGTTACCTCATCTGTAAAATGGGGATTAAGACTGTGAGCCCCACGTGGGACAACCTGATAACCTTGAATTTACCCCAGCGCTTAGAACAATGCTTGGCACAGAGTGAGCGCTTAACAAATACCATCCTTATTATTATTTAATATTTATTATTTGATCAAAGTTGGCCCCATGGTAACTGATAACAACAATAAATTCATTAGGAATTTGGGGTGTGCCAAATACTGTGTTAAGTGTTGGGGAAGATACAAGATAATCAGAGCAGAACCCAAGTTCACATACAGTGCATGATATGTTGCCAACTTGTACTTCCCAAGCGCTTAGTACAGTGCTCTACACACAGTTAATGCTCAATAAATACGATTGGTTGATTGATTGATTGATTGATCTAGGAGGGAGGGAGGGCAGAAATTCCATCTACATTTTAAGGATGAGGAAACTGGGGCATAGAGAGGCTAAGTGACTTGCCCCTGGTCCCCCAGTAGACCAGAAACAGTGATGAGGCAAGACACCAGATCCATTAGCTCCCAGGCCCATTTGTCTTTCTAGTAGTCTCCCTGATTCAGTTACAGAAAATACTTTTTAAAGCACTGGTATCACCTAGAACCATTTGCAAGTTGCCCTTTGACTACTTCTCCAAAGGAGGAAGCAAATCTAGAGCTGAGGCCTGGAAACCAAAATTCTAGAGATTATTCTTTAAATGCCCCACATCCATCAAGCTATTAGATTTTCAATATTCCCAAACGAAAGATCCGTATTAAAGAGAAGCAGTAGTAAAGTACAGGCAGCTACTGACGGCTCGCGGGACTGTTATGCCGATTTCCTGGAAATGCTTCCCTAGCTTTCTCAGACCTTTAAGAGCGGCTAAGCTCTTAAAAATCCCACAGAGCTTTCCTTAAAATCTCAGGGAAGGGAGATTCCACAATCGCCCTCAGCAGCTCAACCTCCCTCATCATGTCAACTAAACTCAGGAAACTTACTTGCTTTTTCGGCCACTGCGGGAGTCTGTTGTTGATGAACTCAACGTCTGTGTTAACGTAGATGCCAATGCTGATGACGAATAGCCAGTCGATTCTCTGGCTAATGAAAATTCTCTTCCTAGCTGAAAGTCATTATTCTTAAAAGCTTCATAGCTGGCTTTTAAACTTGATGTTCTTCTTCCTTCTTTCATCTGAAATAGCCAGGGAATGACAGTATTAGAATATAAAATCTTAATTTGTCAATGCAAAAGTCAGGAACTATTTTTTTTTCTCGGGTTCTTGTTACACTATTTCGACTTTCCTCTCTTTGCTGTTGTTGAAAACCAACGTTTTCACTTAAACACGAAAATAACAAAATCAGGTATTAGGGAAGTTACGAAAATAAGCACTTATCCAAGCACTGAGGGCATCAAAATAAGAGCGAGGGGGATGGTGCATTCTTGGGGAGCCAGAAGGCCTGAAGGTCCATGCTTTAAACGCCTGAAGTTGCAGAAAACACTGGGGAAGCAGTGTTAAGCCCACTTGGACAACATGGTGATAAGGATTCTGACATCAGCACGGGACAGGGGGATGCCAAACTCGGCTCCCCGCATCCTTTCCCCACTCGAGGTGAGGGGACTCAGTCAGCAGATTAACAGCGGGGAGAATTATAAAGAGGAAGAATGTTTCCCTCTTTGAGGGGACAGGTTAAAAAGTAACCTTGATGCTTGGTGTGAAAATTCACACCGGATATCAAAAACCATGTCTTAATAAACACAGAAGGACGTCGGTTTATTGACACTCTCCTCGTTCCTGCAAGTTCAAAGGAAGCGGCAGTTAACCACCTGCTGGAACTACGGGCCTGCTGATGCCAACATCAGTACTCATCAGGCTGCTGGTTTCCCTCAACTTGTAAACCCTCGTCCTGGCGGGGGTATTAATTAAATCGGTAACGGGGAGCTGGTTCGGTTGGAGCTCTCTCTGGCTGGGACCACCTACGACGGGAGGTGGGGATGGAAGGGTTAAGGGAGGGTTCGGGTGTGCAAACTCAACTGGTCCCCTCCCTTCCCGGTCTCCCCATCACTGGTATTTATCGAGCACTTACTGGGTGCAGAGCCCTGCACTAAGAATTTTCGGGGAGTATAATACACTCGACGTGGCTGACGTGATCCCTGCTGACAGAGAGCTTACAATCCAGTGGGGGACACAGACTCCAAAATATAAATCAGGGTAGAGTAGAGCAGTAGAGTATTAGGATATGTACATTAAGAGTTGGGGGCTGAGAGTGGAGTGGGTATCAAAGGGCTTAGGGGAAACAGACTCAAATAATAATAATAATGGCATTTATTAAGCGCTTACTATGTGCAAAGCACTGTTCTAAGCGCTGGGTTCGTGATGCAGGACAGAGAGAGAGAGAATAAGGTGGGAAAAGAGGTTAGGGAAGGGTTAAGGTGGGAAAAAGAGGTTAGGGAAGGCTTCTTGAAGGAGACAGGCTTTAGTTAGTTTTGGAAATGGGGAGAGTTGTGGTCTGTTGGATATGAAGGGGGAGGGAGTTTCTGGCTGGAGGGAGGACACAGGTGTAATCAATCAATCAATCGTATTTATTGAGCGCTTACTATGTGCAGAGCACTGTACTAAGCGCTTGGGAAGTACAAGTTGGCAACACACAGAGACGGTCCCTACCCAACAGTGGGCTCCCAGTCCAGAAGGGGGAAGTGAGAGTAATTGGCAGTGAGAGACGAGATCGAGATACAGTAAAGAAGATGGTGTTATAGAGGCCAAGTGCGTGGACTCGGTATTGGAGGAAGAAGAACAAGGCTAGGTAGGAGAGGAAGAGCTGACAGTGCCTTAAAACCGACCGTGAGGTGTTTCTGTGTGATGTGGAGATGGATCTGCAACCGTTGGAGACTTCTGAGGCACGGGGAATTGGGAATAGTGCAGTTTTTTTTTTTTATAAAAATGATTCAGGCAGCACAGCGAAGATAGAACTGGAAGGGAGAGGCTGGAGGCAGGGAGGAGAGCGAGGAGACTGACACAGTAGCGGAGATGTGATGTGACGTGGGCTTGGCAGCCGTTCGGATGGAGAGTGAGGGGCAGATATTAGAGATGTTCTGACGTTACAGACGACAGGATTTGGTGACAGACTGATTATGTGGATAAGTGAGAGGTGAGTCGAGGACAACACTGAGGTTATGGGTTCGTGAGGCAGGGGAGATAATAATAATAATAATAATGGCATTTATTAAGCACTTACTATGTGCAAAGCACTGTTCTAAGCGCTGGGGAGGTTACAAGGTGATGGTGGTGGTGTCCACAGTGGTGGGGAAATTGGGAGAGACCCTCTGATGGTTCTATTGCCTAGCACTGTGCTGCCCAACACGGAAAGGTGATGAATCCTCTGGAGCTGTCCCAAAGGATCACCAAGTCACGCCATGATTCAAGTAAGGCTTGTAAACTCCTCGAGGGAAGGGAATATGCCTACTTATTCTAGTGTATTCTCCCAAGGGCTTCCTACAGTGCTCCGCACACAGCAGGTGCTCAATAAACAGTATTGACAGATTGAGAGCACGGAAACAACCCGGCAGGGAACACTGAACACCTGTGCTGCAATTCACCAGATGGTTTTCCAAGGAGCCAAGGAAAACTCACTGGCATTGACTGCACCCTGCATTTTGCCACCACAACCGTTTATCAATCAAAAGTATTGAGTTCCTGCTGTGTACACAGCACTATACTAAGCGTTACAGAGAGTACAGTAGAAGACGACTAGTCCCGATGCTAACTCGGGCCAAAATAAGACCCAGTGTTTGCCCCACAGTGCGTGTCCCCCCCGGTCCCCAAGCCCACCACCACCGCCACGTACCCCCGGCAACTTTACCTGGGCCGTGGCCTGCACTGCTTGAGCCGCTGCCATGGTAATAGCCCCAGCGCCAGTGCCTGAAGATAACGAGCCAATGTTATAGGATGCCAATGGCTGAGAGGAATTCACATTGTAAGCATTGTTGGAAGAGGTTGATGAATTATTGTTTCGGCATCCTAGGTGGTTTAAGGAGTTTAAAACAAAGTGAAATTAAAAATTGGCGCGAGTGTGATTTGAGTGAATTCAAAAACAGATCTATTCCCCTTCTATGCTTGGCTAGCACCTATTAAGCCTTTAAACACCACCAAATTTGCTCATCTGGGCTTTCTGCAAAGTGTCCAATAATGCCAAGAAGAACTGGACTTCTGGTTTTATTTAATCGTCTCCAGCAGTAGCGCAGCAATCCTCTACAAAGCACATCCAGTCCACATTTCAAAGCACACCTTAAAAGGCCATTTTCTAAACCTTCGGTGAATCCATCAATGAATCTGAAAAATGGTATGAGATCTCTCAGAAGCTTTAAAATTACTCCTCTCCTTACAGACACAACACAAACCAAGAGCCAAAAAAAACACCAACCAAAACCAACAAAAACCAATGCTCAAAACTGTATCTAGCAGTGTCTCCCCATAATGAATTTTCATATCTCCTCAGGGTAGGTTTAACAGAATATTAACTGCTGGGATTTAACTGCTGGGTAGATAACGATCCACTAATTAAAGGTTTTACAACATTTTAGTGTGTAGCCATGCTCCAACCTGGAAAATTCAAGGCAGGCAGACCGTGGTCAGAACTGTCATACTAATAAAAATATTCACTGAGAAAGGAATTAGTTAAGCAACTCAACTGCAGCCTCTTCGCACAGACAATAACTACCTTCCACACCACTATACAAGCCTAGAATTCCAAACTGGGGAGACATCATCAACAATACTGGTTCAGTGCTCACCACCTGCAGAACACTGATCAATCAATCGTATTTATTGAGCGCTTACTGTGTGCAGAGCACTGTACTAAGCGCTTGGGAAGTACAAGCTGGCAACATAAAGAGACAGTCCCTACCCAACAGTGGGCTCACAGACTAGAAGATCTAACCCTGTGACCTAGTATGTGCTGACTCCAACACTGGTTCATCAGCTAAGATCCAAGGAGGTTACAGAAGACAGAGAAACCACACTATGACACTTGCCATAACCACACAATGACACTCGTCTCCACTACCGTCTAGCTGACATTAGCCTTCTGACGACATACCAGGTATCAAACAGAACATAAATGAGCCTGTGACTTTTACCGGAAGGTCTGGGATGGATCGGATTCCACATGAATGAGAGAAAGACATTCAGTTGCAGGTTAGGAGGACCTTTAACTACATGCAGCTGTGTATTTGCCACCTGTTTTCCTCAAAGAAACGGAAAGTGGATGCAAGAACTCAATTCAGCAATGAAAATTACCTGGTGTGTTTTCTTTAGAGGCATCTGAAGTGAGAGTGGATAGGAGAGCTTCGGATTTAAACTTCTTTTCAGGAATGTGGTCTGCTGTTGCATGATGTGAGGTTGGGTTGTATTTCCTTTCTGGATAAAAACGAACAAGAAATTTCCCTTCTAAGTTTCCAGGGACTGCAATCAGAGCAGAAGACAGCTTCCTACACAGCTACTAAAACGGGGCCAACTGTGAACTTGTAGTTCTCATCTGCTGTCTTCTGTGAACTCAGCACCAAGTTTACCAGACACATCACTTACTAGTCAATAAAAGGAAAGCCAACACCATGCTGATTTATTTGTCAGATTTTTTTTTAAAGGTATTAGTTAAGCACTGGGGTAGATCCACGCTAATTAAATTGGACCCTGTCCCCGTCCCACATAGGACTCACAGTATTAATCCCCATTCTAGAGATAAGGTATCTGGGGTCCAGAGAAGTTAACTGACTTGCCTAAGGTCATACAGCGGACAAGTGGCAGAGCTGGGATTAGAACCCAGATCCCTGGCCCCTGCTCTATACTCTAGGCCGGCAGTGGCTGCTTCATATTTACGCTTCAACTCTCCGCAGAATCATTTTATTATTCATCAGTCGTAAAACGCCAACAAGGCAGCACTGCCAAAACTTACTCTCTACTGGAGTATGTGAATGGGCGTGGTGGTTATTTACAGGCTGTGAAGGTGTATCCAGTTCCAGTGACCCTGAAAAAACACAGAGATTGAACAGGGTCAGCACAGAAACATACAGTTCATTACGGCTACCGAGTCCCCATCTCCACCCATTACCGGCCGATCTCCTTTTCGAGACGCAAAGCATCTGAGGACAAAGTGTGACAAAGGTCGGAGGTGGCACTATTCACGGTGAGATTTCTGCTGAATCTGGCTGGAGACAGAGAGTGATTTCTGTCAGGCAGTCCCTGCCCTTAATTCCCACCTGTATTCTTTCCCAGCGCTTAGTACGGTGCTCTGCACACACTACGCACTTAATAATTACTACTGCTACTGCTAATAACAACTGTGGTATTTGTTAAGCGCTTACTATGCACCAAGCACTGTACTTAGCCCTGGGATACATACAAGATAATCAGGGTGGACACAATCCCTGCCACAAGGGACACACAGCTTATGTAGAAGGGACAATATTATTATTATTATTAGGGTATTTGTTAAGTGCTTATTACGGGCCAGGCACTGAACTAAGGACTGGATGCACTCACTATCGGCCTACTGAATGCTGGGTCAATGTATTCACTGACTGCAACATCAGGTTTTGTTTTGGTGAAAAATAACTCCCCCAGGAAAAAACTTCCAAAGAGAATCTTGTATGTTTCCCAGATTTCTTTAGGGGTTCTTGCTTTGGTTCCGGTTTGAAGTTCGAGTAGGATTTTGGGAGTGTGGCTCTGCCTAGTCAGAATAAGAATCTTAAACGCAGCTAAAATTCCTCACCCTCACGTAACACTTTCTGGACTCTGCGAGGCTTATAACCAGTCGTTTTTCAATTGTCTGTATACCAACTGATATTACTCATTCCGTTTAGGTAACACACTTTCACAATTCTCTCTTGAAAGCAGACAGCTGAGTTGTCACAGGCCGACAGTTTCGTATTTAAAGTGTTTTGACTTACGTCTCTCCAATATTTCTGTAATTCCGGCATTATCTGCTTCTAGCTCCATTTTAAATTTAGCCAATTCCTGATCCAGCTTTCTCAAATGTCGATCTACCTGTTTCAAAGAAGATAAGATATAACCACCAAAACTTGGGATTTGATGAAAATGCCACTTCTAAAATATCTCCACGTGGCTATAAAGTTTCTACTTATTTCAGAGAATACTTATTAAATGTCTCCAATATTGCACTGAACTTTGTCAGCCTAATACTACATCAAGAGATTCCCTCTCAAAGCGTTTGCATTAAGTTTTGATTATTGCAGTCCAGCCTCAAATGAAGTACCCAAGTGATTCTTCACTAGAAATCCCAAGTCTGTGTTTGAAAAAAGATTAAAAAAGGGACTATACACTAGACTTGAGTAGTAATGACTAGAATTAACATCAGATAAATTAAACTTGGCTCCGTTTGGAGATAAACTAAATTTGGACAACGGTGTAATAGGCATGGACCATTTGCAAAACTATTTCAAAAATTTACTTTCCTACCAGCCCGGAATAAAGTGCATCACTGTATTAATCCTCTGACTCCAAGTGATATGAATTGACCTATTTAAGGAATTAAGATAAAGGGAGATTCTATACAACTTTGGTCAATAAATCCTTGCAGAATTCAACAATCCTCTACATCTGTCCTTTTTTTTCTTCCAACCCACTCTGACCCCAAGCGAGGAAATGTGTCACCGTCTCTAGACTGTGAAATCGTTGTGGGCAGGGAATGTGCCTGATGTTATATTGTACTTCCCCAAGCGCTTAGTACAGTGCTTTGAACACAGTAAGCGCTCCATAAATATGGCTGAATGAACCACTGTGTGCAAATTTAGCATTTTCTATGATTATGAATGGCTAATTTACCTTCAGCCTTCTCTTCCCCAAGATTTAAAAAAAACCCTCAAACACAGCTTTCACAGAAATGTTATTTTCCAATTGTTTTAATCAGCCTCCTCTGGGTTCTCTCCAAGTGGTCTGTATCACTTTTACGTGAAGGCCAAAACAAGTGTTGTGTTATGTAGTAAGGGTCTGACTAGCGGTAAAATTAGGGAGATTAACTTCCTGGTGGCAACTACAGGATAAAGGCTGGTGATCTTTTAAAAATATCCTGCATCTCCTTGGCAGAGAAATTGTACTTGGCTGTATGTTTAAATCAATCCACCAATGGTATTTACTGAGTGTCTACTTGGTGCAGAGCACTGTACTAAGCACTTGGGAGAGAATAATTCAACTGACTTGGTAAACATGGTCCCTGCCCTAAAGGGAACCATGACAGTAAAAGGCAAACCTAAAAGGGAGAACCAATTTATGAAATGCTTATATTTATTTAAAAAAAAACACATAAAGAACTCACATTTACGGGTGAAATGAAAAGTTAAATGATTTACTCAGTTTGAGTCAAGACTATTTAATACAGGTGAAATGAAAAGTTAAATGATTTACTCAGTTTGAGTCAAGACTATTAAAAAAAAAAAGAGGTAAGTTGAAGAGTATGAAGATCACGAGGTAAACCTGAAAAGTACAAAGATAAGCCAAGAGATGCTAAATTATAAACGCATCACCTAAATTCTCAAATTCTACTGGACTCTGCCAAGGATCAACTTTATCATTACCACCTAATAGACACTTATGGTAGTGATATCTGGATGGGGAATAGGAGAGTTTAAGGATTACTTATGAGTAAAATGTTTCAAAAGAGGATTATAAATACACCCAATTCTCCTATAATGCCAAGGTTGCAATCGTGCAAAACCCTGTATTAAGGAAAACTAGTGCTTTGGACTTCATCGTTTTGAAGCCCCAAGAACAAGTCATTCCTTCCATCATCACAGCGGGCTGTAACTAAAACAGGCTCACAGTCACAGGGAGAAAAATTAAAAGAATGACAGGAACTAAGATCAAGTAAAAAATATAATAATAATGATGATAATGATGGTGACGACGATAACCGGGGTATTTGTTAAATTCTTACTATGTGCCAGCACTAGTACTAAGTGCTGGGGTAGTATACAAGATAATCAGGCTGGACAGAGTCCCTGTCCCAAATAGGGCTCGCTAAGTAGAATAACAATAATAATAATAATAATGTTGGCATTTGTTAAGCGCTTACTATGTGCAAAGCGCTGTTCTAAGCGCTGGGAGGATACATGGTGATCAGGTTG
Organism: Tachyglossus aculeatus; assembly: GCF_015852505.1. Lineage (NCBI taxonomy): Eukaryota > Metazoa > Chordata > Mammalia > Monotremata > Tachyglossidae > Tachyglossus > Tachyglossus aculeatus. The sequence goes on along the minus strand of NC_052075.1, from coordinate 38,395,238 downwards.
TCCCACGTGGGGCTCACAGTCTTAATCCCCATTTTACAGATGAGGGAACTGAGGCTCAGAGAAGTTAAGTGACTTGCCTACTTAACTACTTAAGCAGAAAGGAGAAGAGGTATTGAATCCTCATTTTCAGACGAGGAAACTAAGACATGGAGAATTTAAGAGACTGGCCCAAGGTCACCCAGCAGGCAAAAGGCAAAAACAGTGACTAGAACCCAGATGCTCAGACTCCCAAGCCCACGTTCTTGCCACTGGGCTAGAAACATCTGGCATATCAACAAATTACAAATATAATACACAACTTTTAAAGGCCCAGGTTTCGTTATTCTAATGAAAGAGGGGAAAATTGTATTTTGGAACTAACAATACCTATACTGACCACAGTGTGCTAAAATAAACCGAAAGCAAAACTACAGGGGTGGCAGGGGAGACTTCAAAGTAAAATGGGGAAAAAAAAAAAAGATGAAAAACAAAATGAAAGAAAAGAGATGGTTGGCCACATTACTAAGTTCAATCACAACACAACTCTTTCATTCCATCCGTCTCACGTGAAGCCTGGCCGCAGTCTAAAATTCATTAGTTTCAAGAGGCTTTTGAGGAAAAAAACCCCCAAAGAAACAGTAAACCCCACTTTTATACTTTTCTGGGAACTTGGTAGATATGTTTGCTGTGTTGACTCCATTAAGAAAGCAGCTGAGTCCACAGCTGGCTCCACATCCCTTACAGTTTTATATAGCTTGCCCACTGCCCATTTGGGTAGCACATTTCAAAAAGACAACAAAAAACCCTGTGGGAGGTAACTGAACATACACACACACACACACGCACGCACGCACCTGAATAATTATAAGAAGGAAACGCAAACTGCAAGAAATCCCATGTTTTCAATGATGTCTTCGGTAAGAATTTAGTGCACTGGCAGGAATAAAAATTAATGAGGGTCTAAAAAAGAAAGTATAAATTGTGGGGAAACAAATTATGACTGTAAGATCACTGTGGTCAGGGAACATGTCTGCTACCTCTTGTACTGTACTCTCCTAAGTGCTTAGTACAGTGCTCTGCACATAGTAAGCACTCAATAAATGTAATTGATTGACTGCGCTGAAGCTAATGTGGGCCTCCTCTACATGTAAAGATTCATTCATTCATTCATTCAATCATATTTATTGAGCGCTTACTGTGTGCAGGGCACTGTATTAAGCGCTTGGAAAGTACAATTTGGCAACAGAGACAATCCCTACCCAACAACGGGCTCACAGTCTAGAAGGAGGAGACAGGCAACAAAATAAAACAAGTAGACAGGCGTCAATACTATCAAAATAAATGAATAGAATTAGAGATATATACATAATGATGGGGCGACTGAGGCCCAGGTAGGTTAAGTTCATTCATTCATTCAATCATATTTGTTGAGCGCTTACTGTGTGCAGGGTGCTGTACTAAGCGCTTGGAAAGCACAATTTGGCAACAGGGACAGAGACAATCCCTTCTTGACTCATTGTGAGGGTAAGTGAAAAAGCCAAGACAGTCCAGCTTGTAACTGCTAGATCCAGAAACAGGAGAGGTATTGAAAGAAAACGGCTAACTAGACCAACCAATAAGCCTAACACCAGCCAAGACAGAGAGCATATCATCATCATCATCATCAATCGTATTTATTGAGCGCTTACTGTGTGCAGAGCACTGTACTAAGTGCTTGGGAAGTACAAATTGGCAACATATAGAGACAGTCCCTACCCAACAGTGGGCTCCCAGTCTAAAAGGGGGAGACAGAGAACAAAACCAAACATACTAACAAAATAAAATAAATAGAGTAGATATGTACAAGTAAAATAAATAGAGTAATAAATACGTACAAACATATATACATATATACAGGTTAGACTGGTATACGAAGCCACATTCTTGAAGTCCTGAATATGGTCGCTTCCTTAAGAGTACAACACAATTAACTCTGGTCCAAAATCTATTCATTTAAAACCTCACCTCCAGTTTCACCCCTCACTTTCTGAAATTTGAATGAAGGTTTTCGTAATGTGCCACTATGCACGCGCACACGCACACCGTGGTAAAAGGATCTTTTGTGATTTACTGCATGAATGAGCCATGAATTGCAGTTTATTATCCACCTTGGGCTTCTCACCTAAGGAATCCTGGACCTTAAAAGAAAATTCTTAGCCAATGAGTAGCTGGACAGGTAAAAGCACTAGATGATGGTAATCCATTCACCAGACTTTAATACTGGACCTTAATACCTCAAGTCCTCAAATTTGCCATTTCACAAAGGAATTTAGTTTGAATATCTTTCTAAGTTTGGGAAGCAGCGTGGCCTAGTGGGTGTAACACAGGCCTGGAAGCCAAAAGGACCTGGATTCTAATGCCACACGTCTGCTGTGTAACCTTGGGCAAATCACTTAACTGCTCTGTGCCTTAGTTACCTCATCTGTCAAATGGGGATTAAGACTGTAAGCCCTAGGAGGAACCAGGATTGTATCCAATTTGATTAGCTTGTATCTACCCCAGTCATATTGACTGCTTATTGTGCGCAGGGCACTGTACTAAGCGTTTGAGAGAGTACGGCAACAATATAACAGACTCCCTGCCCACAGTGAGCTCACAGTCTAGAACGAGCTTACCCCAGAGCTTAGTACACTGCCTGGCACACAGTAAGCGCTTAACAAATACAGATTTTTTTTTTAAGTACCTGTCAGTACTGCGTTATTCTGTCCACTATGCCAAGTGGCCACCAATGCGATATAATACATGCCATTTTTGGATTCGAACTCCTGCAGCCGCTGCCACGGAGTTCCCTGCTGCTCTCCCACATGACACGGCAGGCCGAGGAACACGAATCACCAAAGCCACAGCACAGAACCCAGAAACGGCAGCTGAAGAGGCAGGGGGACCAGGCATTGCTAGAATCTGGCATAATAGGCCCACCTGGAAACATGGCCTCTCCGCTTTTAGGCCACGAAGGATAAGTTACACAGAACTGAAAAGACAAAAAAACCCCAAACAAACCCCTTAAATCTTCCACCACTACTAAAAATAGCATTTCTTAAGCACTGTACTAAGCACAGAAGTAGATGCAAAATAATCAGATCAGACCCCGCTCTTATCTTACAATGGAGTTGGTGGTCTAAGAGGCAAAAAGAGCAGGTATCTTAATGCCCATTTTCCAGATGAGGAAACTGAAGCCGAGAAGAGTTACATGACTTACCCAAGGTCACACAACAGGTAAGCGCAAGCTCCCAGTCCAGACATTACCCTCAGTCTGTAAGTTCCAAGCGGGTATGGGTCCAGTCTACCTACTTTATTGTACTTTACCCTCCAAAAAGTGCTCAACACGGTGCTCAGCACCCTGTAATAAATACGATTGATTGATTGATTGATTGATTGTAAGGGCTTAAATACTATTAGACTGAAAGGGACGGAGCAAGGATTTAGTGCCTGAGCCTGCTGACTCGCAAGCCCGTGCTCTTTCCACTAAGCCACGCTGCTGATGGTTCATTTCCAGTCCACAGAAACCATCTGTTTGGTCTCACTATCCAACGACTAAATTGAGGTTCTCCTTTCAAAGGTTTAAAACTGCCTCCAGATTGATGTAAATTCACGATGCAGAATGCCCGGGAAAAGAGGAGAGTGGGGGGAGAAGGGAGATACAAGGGGGTTTCCTATCCACTGGGCACTTTCTGTGTGCACAGCACTGTTTGGAAGTACGATGCAACAGAGTTGGTAGATATATTCCCTGACCAAAGCGAGCGTACAGTTTAGAGGGATGAGCTTATAGTCTAGAGATCTACCTATGATGCCCTGTTTCACTTCCTAGGGTCACCACAAGAAAGCTGTCCTTCTGCCTAAACAAATAATAATAATAATGGCATTTATTAAGCGCTTACTATGTGCAAAGCACTGTTCTAAGTGTTGGGGAGGTTACAAGGTGATCAGGTTGTCCCACGGAAGGCTCACAGCCTTAATCCCCATTTTACAGATGAGGGCACTGAGGCCCAGAGAAGTGAAGTGACACAGCTGACAGTTGGCAGAGCCGGGATTCGAACCCACGACCTCTGACTCCAAAGCCCGGGCCCTTTCCGCTGAGCCACGCCGCTTCTCTAAATCAATCTAAAACAAATCAATCAGTTGATCCATCGACGGTATTTACTGAGCGGTTACTTTGTGCTGGGCAACTTCACCTGCTGCTGCCCCGGCTCCAGCCCCAGCACTCAGGACGGAAGCTAGATGTGAAGACGGGGAGGGTATCGTTCAGGCGCTTAGTACAGTGCTCTGCACATAGTAAGCGCTCAATAAATACGATTGATGATGATGATGATGATATCTTAAGACTGCAGGTTGGAGTTTCTAAAGAACACTGAGTTACTGGACTTAAGTCATCTTAAAAGACCCCAGTGCCTTGAGCTTGCTCTGTCCTGATAAAGAGTCTAGATAAGTTTTTTTGGGGGGGGCAAGGGGGTACGGGGATGGGGTGTCAAAGATGATTTTGCCAATAGTGAGACCGCACCGATGAATGAGTTTCTGGGGGAGCCGCTCACACACCTGGTCTGTGAAAACTCAGTAATGCACCTTTTTGGGTGAGCACTGCTCAGACTCCAACACGGAAAAGGTATGTTCTAAAAATAATAATCCTTATGGTATTTGTTAAGCGCCTACTATATGCCAGGCCTCTGTACTAAGCCCTGGGGTAGAGACAGGATAAGCAGGTTGACCGCCGTCCCCGTCCCACGTGGGGCTCACAGTATTAATCCCCAGTTTACAGATGAGGTAACTGAGGCACGGAGAAGTGAAGTGACCTGCCCGAGGTCACAGAAGACAAGTGGCGGGGCCAGAATTAGAACCCAGGTCCTTCTATGCTGCTTCTCTGTTAAACTGTACTCTCCCAAGAGCTAAGGACAGCGCTCTGCACACAGTAAGCCTCAATAAATAGAATTGATGCATCCCTGCTCTCAAAAAGCTTACAGTTGTAGGCAACTCTGTGAAATTTCCCTGGTTTTAAACACCTCCTTCTTGGTTCCCCCCGCCCCTCCCCACGGTCTCTGTTAAGCATTTACTAACGTGCCAGGCACTGTTCTAAGCGCTGGGGTAGATCCAAGGTGATCAGGTTGTCCCACGTGGGGCTCACAGTCTTCATCCCCATTTCACAGATGAGGGAACTGAGGCCCAGAGAAGTTAACTGACTTGCCCCGGGTCACACAGCTGACAAGTGGCGGAGCCGGGATTAGAACCCACGACCCCTGGCTCCCCAGCCGTGTGCTCCTTCACCGAGCCACGCTGCTTCCCTACAAGCTAATCAGGTTGGACACAGTCCCTGTCCCACACGGGGCTCACGGTATTAATCCCCATTTTTCAGATGTGGTAACAGAGGCACAGAGAAGTCTGATGACTTGCCCAAGGTTCCACAGCAGAAAAATGGCAGAGCCTGAATTAGAACCCATGTCCTTCTGACTCCCAGGCTCCAGCAGGGCTCCCTTCTCCTCAATCTCTGAAGTACTGCACAGTATGATTAAGGAGAAGCAGCATGGCGAAAGAGCATGGGCTTTGGAGTCAGAAGTCATGGGTTCAAATCCCGGCTCCGCCCACTGTCAGCTGTGTGACTTTGGGCAAGTCACTTCACTTCTCTGGGCCTCAGTTACCTCATCTGTAAAATGGGGATAAAGACTGTGAGCCCCCCGTGGGACAACCTGATCACCTTGTAAGCTCCCCAGCTCTTAGAACAGTGCTTTGCACGTGGTAAGCGCTTAATGAATGCTATCAAAAAAAAAAATTCAATTTAGGATCAGTTGACCTATCGATTGAGCACAGATAATGACAGCTCTCTTGTGAGTTAGCACAAGGTGCCTGTTTGCTGACTGGGGTGCGTATATTTACAAAATTACGCATTTACACACAAATACATTAAAAAAAATCTAATTTGGAATTTTAATTTTGCAACCTATTTACATTGCTATTTGATAAGGTTTACAACAGTTTTTTTTTTAAATTACAGGTCACTTTGGTCCACTTGGGCTGTATTGGGAACAAATTAATGCATTTTATATTTTTCCTATGGGAAACCGTACTTCATTTAGTGTTCTTTTGCTCAACCTACTGTTACCACTGGAGTGCTAAAAGCCAGGTACATACAGCAAAACTAATCTGTACATTAGCTACCGGCCGGCTATTTCAAAGTAGAAAGGATTTCAACAGAGCTCGCCAAACTCTTCTGTACATTAGCTCTTTAATGGTGTTGCCCAGAGATCTTCAGGTCACCCCATACTCACCTGCATCTTGGGAGAGCAAGATGTGCGAAAATTGGGGGCTGTAACCCCCCTATGTTAGGGGTGAGGGGGAGATATGCCACTGGGTGATGGTTTTAACTCCATCAAGAATCTCTGCCTGACCTCTAAAAGTTGCATTACTGAGCGCCCGCTTGGTGCACTGAACTGTACCAAGTACTCAGGATGTGCAGAATGAAGAAGTGAAGAAGCATTCCCTGCCCTTAAAGGAGCTTATACTCAAATAAGGGAGACCAACGTGAAAATATTTACAACTGTACTGGTCAAAGTAAATAAATAAATATAAATATGTTTATATTTATATAAACATATATATTTATATAAATTTAATTTATATATATATTTTATATTATATATATGTTTATATGCATAAACATATGTTTATATAATATAAAATATATAAAAATTGAATTAAATATATATATATATATATTTAATTTAATTTATATATATTTTATATTATATATATGTTTATATAAATATAAACATATATGTTTATAATACAAATGACTGCTGAGATTGGTTATGAGTAAGTTCAAAAGCGATCGTGTTGGCTAATGGGGTGCTCAGAAATTAATCACGGAAGGGCTGTTGGAAGAGGTGGGATTTTTAGGAAGGCCCTGAATATGGAGAGGACCATGGTCCACCAGATTTGTGGTGGAGGGAGTTTCAGCCTGGGGACCAATATAATGATTAATAATAATCGTTAAGCTCTTACTCTGTGCCAAGCACTGGAGTGGATACGAGCAAACTGGGTTGGACAAACGTGGGGCTCCCGGTCTCAACCTCCATTTTACAGGAGAGGTAACTGAGGCCCAGAGGAAGGGCAGTGACTCGCCCAAGGCCACGCAGCAGACACGTGGTGGAGCCGGGATGAGAACCCACGACCTTCTGACCCGCAGGCCCGCACTCTATCCCCTATGCCATGTAAACGGAGGAGGGACGAGGGGGTCGCGGTGGAAGAACCAAGCGCGAGGTCCAGTTAGGAGGCTGGCTTGAGAGGAACGAGGAGAGCCGGTTGGGGGGTGAGCGGGCAAAGGGGGCTGGTGTGGAAGATGGAGAAAGTTGGTGAAGGAGGAGTTTCTGCGTCGATGCGGAGGAAAATGGAAAGCCAGTGGAGGGACTCGGAGAGACGGGAGGTGTGAGCTGAGCGACGCTTCAAGGAGATGATCCGGGCAGCAGCGCATAGCACAGAGTGGACAGAGGAGAGGCTGGAGTCAGAAGGACCAGCGTGGAGGCTGGTGCAGAAGTCTAGCCGTGCCATGACCCGAGCTTGCACTGCACTAGTATCAGTGGACTAGAGGTTCGCGTGGAAAGAAGGAGTGGAGTCACAGCACGCTGTGCAGGAAGAACCGGTGGGAATGTGAGAGTTGAAAGATCAGGAGGAGTCAGTGACGACAGCCAGTTTGTAGGCTTCTGGACCAAAGAGGACGGTAGTGTTGTCAACTGAGATGGACTGTGATGCCTATAGTCTTCACCTCACCGGCTCCGGAATCTTAGGAATATCGCCACTTTGTTGCTTGGGCCCTAGATATGACCCCCCATGGAAAAATGATGCCCTGGTGCTGGTGGTGGTGGTGGGGACGACACACGACTGCTAGGAATGCCCACCTGCCGCGGTGCACAATTATGGGCCATTCTCCAAGAGAGGGACCCTCCGATCGTGGCTGCCAAGGCAGAAGCAGCAGGAGTTCCCCACTCTCATCAATGCTGGAGTGTGCCGCAGAAGGAGCAGGAACCGCTCCCCACCCCGGCTGGCATCCTACTTTCTCCATCACGGCCGATGGGTGATGGCATTGAAGAAAAGCGGTGGCGAAGAGGAGAGGAGGCATCGTGTGCCACACTTAGGACTGGGCAGGACTCTGTACTCTGATTAAAACTGAGGAATTATGTAGATTCCACTAACTGAAGTTGCAGCTTGCAGGAAAATCACATTTTTATGTAGAATCTGGCACAAAAATGACAAACGCTGGTTTCATTTGCATACTTTTACAGTGTCTCGCCGAGGAGCCACATATTTACGTTATATAAATCACACAAGTAAACGTTTACTGATGTAAGTCTTCGGGACAAGAATACTGCAAATCCAAAGTCTGCCAAATACAGCATTAAGCTTTTTAGAGTCTAAACTCAGAATACAAATAAAGACTGGGTATAACTTCTCGGCTTTCCAGGATTTAGATTTTATTCCCACTGCTAGAATCTATTTAGATGCACAGATGATTTTCTCTTTCCCCATTCCTTCCTATAACCTTATCAAATACACGTGTGAATGAGCGTTATTATTACCGGACTGTAAAGGGTAGGCACGAGATGCCGTAGCAGTGCGTTACCTGCTGACTACAGTAGATAGGTCAACACGCAAACTGATTAAAATTTGATGATTTAAAATAAAACCAAAGTCAATTTCTGTTTTTACATTAACAGGAGAATTAATTCCCTAAGCAATTCAGACTCAAGGCCAAAGCTTCCGTTTGGTAACGTATTATCTGACGTTTCTAGGCTTTTCACTATTTCTCATCACAAGACTTAAAAAAGTATATTTTAAAGATGGACTGAAAACCAAAAATCACATCTGCTTCAGGCGTTCAGCCTTGGTGAATAGATAATGTCATAGCGTAACTCAAGATAAAAATCATTTATCATCAAATCCTAACTGATTATAGCAAAAGAAATTATCAAACTCTAAATGTGCACCAGTTCTACTTACCAAGTCATAGATCTGATTGGCCAACTGCACCTTCTCGTCTGCATCCTCCAAAGCTTTATAGTAATCCTGAAAGAAGAGATTATAATTTTAAAGACCGAAACAGTTGGACATTAGCGCTTGTATGATTACTTAGCACTGACACCGTCAAATCAACAACAACTTGATAGAAAGTGAAATCATTAAACCATTTTTTGTACCTTCCAAATCTTGGACATTTCCAGAAATTTTTATTCTTTTGTTTGGTAAATTATAAACATGAAACCATAAGGAAATTGGGTGAATTTCTGCATTGCTTATTTTGTGCATTCAGCGATCTTTCTTAATTCACCAGCTCTGAGTTCAGTGCTCTGCACATTAACCACTCCATAAATACCACTGATTAACTCAAAGAAGTTCTGAAGGAAGACCTTAAGAATCGGCAAAATGTTGCAGACGTCCAGAGGAACTTAAAAAAAAAAAAGGGCCACCGATATTAGCATCCTGTACTGATTCGCTGATGGTCCTATTTCTAAACAGCCAAACCAACACCTGTCAAAAATTATCTGAACCTACTTATATGACCCCTATTGCAACCTATGGATTCATTCAGCCCTCTGACCCAAAAAGAGATTTGGAAAAAAATGGGGACAAAACAGTCAACAAACTTCAGACCCGGAAAAATGACGAGCATACTGATTGTAAAAGCAAGCAATTCCCAGTTTGGTTTTTATACCTGTTCTAACAAACTCTACTTTTAAAATGACAGCCCAGTAATAGCACTAATGCTTACAGTACCTCTAAAGCCTTATGATGTGCCTACTGGATGCTAGACAATCAGGTTGGACACAGACCCCGTCCCACCGGGGGCTCACAGTCTAATTAGGAAGGATTAGGATTTAATCCCCCCCACTTTTTTTTAAAACAGACAAGGAAACTGAGGCACAGAAAAGTTAGGTGAGTTACCCAAGGTCAAACAGCAGTTCCAGCTGTGAAGCCAGGACTAGAACCAGGTTCTCTGCCCCCCGCTTCCTCACCCCAACAAACACTCTGGATTAATCACCCTTGTTCTTTACTTAAACTGCACAATATTAACCAATTCCCATTTCTAAGTAACTGCGTCGGTCTCGGCACAAGAATGGCAGTGAGGGGCTTTGCAACGCTAGCAATCCCTGTTGGGTGTGGAAATGGCCCACAGCCAGTCAGGGGTATTTCTGGAGCCCTACTGTGTGCACAGCACCGTCCTAAGTGTTTGGTTCAATACAATAATAGAGACGGAACTGAGGCCGCCCCTGTCACCAAGAAGCTTCCAACTAAGAGGGAGAGACGGACATTAAAATAGGCAGGAGAAGAGCAGAGTGTAAAGATACGGACCTAAGTGTTGTGGGGGCTAGGAACACATTTGCTCCAATAACCCAGAAGGCCAGAGGCAGGATCATCTGGCAACCTCCAGTACCAACTGGCTTCTAAGGGCCTCCCCTCCCCGAAAATTAATAATGATGATAATAATAACTGCGGCATTTGTTAAGCGCTTACTGGGTGCCGGGCACTGAACTAAGCACTGGCAAAGATACAAGCAAATCAGGTTAGAGACGGTCCCTGTCCCACCTAGGGCTCCCAGTCTTAACCCCCATTTTACAGACGCGGTACGTTAAGTGACTTGCCCCAGGTTACAGGCAAAGTCGCGGAGCCGGGATTAGAACCCAGGACCTTCTGACCCCTAAATTTGCAAAGGGTGAGCCAGCTGCAAAGCCCATGAGGTCCAGATCCTTGTCTGGCCAACCTCCAACGGGGACAGTCGCTCCCAAATTCCGCTAAGGAGCATGCGGGGAGGCCTAAGGGTCTCCACAACTAACCTGACCTCTGGTTATGATGAGCCCCTGGGTGGAGATGTCCATTTCTAGCACCCCAAGGAGCCCCCCGGGAGCTTTGGGGGTGGTCCGGCGCTCTGGGGGTGCAGCATGCCACTTGGCTTAGTGACTTCCCCTTCCGTTTTTCCACGGTTGAAAGTCACCGGACCACTGTGTCTCTCGAACACTACTACCGTGGAGCTCAATCAGCCACCCGTTCTACAAAACTGGTCGTGAGAAAGCCTGATAAGAAAGGAAAATCCTTCTGTACGTTCGCGTGCTTTGTGAAGACCTGAGACTAGTCGTAGGGAAGGGTTTGTGATTTTCAGATGAGGTCACTATAGTTACAGAAACAAAATATAAGGAAAAACGTTATGTAGAAAACCTCTCAATTACTGTAAATCCCAATACTTTCAATTCTACAGCATCGCTATACAACGAACCAACAGAATTCCATCTGAATTCCCGGTCGTTATTTCAAAAACACTTCAAAACAACATTTTTCTGCGTTTCTCAGAAACTCTCAGTCTCTGTGACCTAAACGTACTTTTTTGATGGATGTCATTTGTTCTTCCCTCCATTCCGGCTTATTTTTCTTTGCATTCATGAAGAATTCACTGACTCTCTGCTCTAGTTGATCCATTGCATCTACAATATACAAAAAACACAAAGTTTATGATATCGGGAGTTTTACATTGAATATATTCTACTTTACAATATCTGAGAGCTCTCTTCAGTGTGAGAACTTAATTCATCACATTTTAGTATAGAACAGAGGAAGAAGGGAAAGAGAAAAGGCACGAAATAAAACATTTTGAGAATTTCTTTTCAGAGGAATGTTGGATATTTCAACATCCACCGAACAGGGACAAATCTTCAAAATAACCAAATTTTGAAAATGTTTTTAATTATCTGTTTAATAACCGTATCCTTAAAACCACTAACGTCATTTTTTCTTTTTCAAAATTACATTTTCCTTAGAGTGCCTTGATAATTTCATCATCTTAAGGATGTCAAAAAGGCAAGTCACAGAAATTGAATAAATTACAAGGAGCATCGCACTAGGCAAGGTCTCGGTCTTAACGTCTACACTACTCACTACCATTAGGATTTGATAAAGTAATAAAAGGCATTGTTTTTGCTAAAACAAGAGACCCCTGATTAACTGAGTTGAACAACGCTTTCCTCACGCTTTTCCAAAATCACTACTATTAATAAGTTTACCTTTCAAGCATTCTGGTGTTTTCAATACTTTACTTCTTTACTTAACTTTTCTTTTCATCCCTATCTAAAATGACTTGGCAACCGTCAAACTCTTGAAGCTGTGCAAAGAAACAATGAAACTCCCAATTCGGCTACTGAAACTTCTAAAATCCTGATTTCCGTTTACACGCATTATCTAGTAAAAAGCTGGAGGACTGAGGAAAAATTACATGGGGAAAAAATCCAGAGTAAAATTCCATCCAGTTATTGGGATGTCTCCTGTAAATTACGTAGCAACGAACATTAGGAAATATTAATGGAAAATGTAATAGTTGTATAATTCGAGGTTTGTACTTTTTCCAAGCTTCACACTAATGAAAACTTTCACTGCATCTCACTCCATCCTTTCCAATACACCCAAGGAGTTTCTTCAATAGCTCAGCAACCGAGCCCAAGCACGATTGCTTCGTCAAAAGAACATTCCCTATTTATTCGACAGTCTGCACTGGGCAATACGGCACGGAAAGCACTGTATTAAGCACAGGGAAAAATATACGAGGATGAGATGGGAATTAGACACGGTTCCTGGGCCTCAAGGGGCTTATAATCTAAGAATATAGAGTCATAAGGACCCGAGAGTCAGAGGACCTGAGTTCTCATCCCGGCTCCACCACGAGTCTGCTGGGTGACCTTGGGCAAGTCACTTCTCTGTGCCTCAGTTACCTCATCTGTAAAATAGGGATTAAGACTCTAGACTGTAAACTCGTTGTGGGCAGGGGGAATGTGCCTGCTCAGTCTGTTGTACCGTACTCTCCCAAGAGCTTAGAACAGTGCTCTGCATGCGGTTGAAGCGCTCAATAAATATGGCTTTCTGACTGACTGAGAGCCACCAGTGGGACAGGAATTAGTGTCCTGTACAACCTGATTCGCTTGCAGCTACCACAGTGCTTAGTACAGTGCCTAGACCATAGTACGTGCTTAAATACCGTAAAAAAAAAAACAGAGGGAGAGAGGACTGATGACAGGAAAGGCGAAATGATACACAAATGAAGTACGAGCACAGGAAATATACTAAGGATAATTGGGTTTTGCAGTCGGCCTCGTAGTTTCTCCCTTACTGAAAAGATTAAACAGAGGGAGAGAGGATTGATGACAGGAAAGGTGAAACGATACACAGTACGAGCACAGGAAATATACTAAGAATAGTTAGGTTTTGTAGTTGGCCTCGTAGCTTCTCCCTTACTAAAGGAGTGGAATTTCCAGCTCCCTAACCGCATTTTGGATGAGGTTCGAGTTTTAAAGCCTTTATAACAGTGGGTGGATTTGAGCGAGATTTGGTATTGGAGGAAGGCTTGGGTCGCCATGACAGATCAATCAATCGTATTTATTGAGCGCTTACTATGTGCAGAGCACTGTACTAAGCGCTTGGGAAGTACAAATTGGCAACACATAGAGACAGTCCCTACCCAACAGTGGGCTCACAGTCTAAAAGATCACCCCAGGTTAAGGCAGAAGGTAGGACAAAAATAGAGCAGAATGTTTTCACCGTGCCACCTGTGCTGGCACCAGTTGAACGAATGAACCTCAGCGCTGACTTTCGCCTCCACCCTCCCCGGCACAAACTCTTCTCCCCTCCGGCAATCATCACCGGAGCTCACAGCTTCTTCTATTGCTGACACTGCGGCTTATAAAGCGTATAATGGCGCTGTAAACGGATAAACGTTATATACGTATTAACGTATAACGGCGCGTGATGGGAAACCAGTTTTGGAGTGATGGGGAGGGGGGGGGGGTGAACCTGGAAGGGCAGGGTATTTTCCTGGAATACTGTGAGCCCAATGTTGGGTAGGGACTGTCTCTATATGTTGCCAATTTGTACTTCCCAAGTGCTTAGTACAGGGCTCTGCACATAGTAAGCGCTCAATAAATACGATTGATGATGATGATGGAAGGAAGCCCTTGGCAGAGGGGATGGAGCGTCACAACTTATCTTCTCCGGACACCACTCTCAGAAGCGGTGTTGAGAGATCAGCAGACAGGTTGGCATCTCTGCTCTAGTGGAAAAAGCCTCTGGCTATTTCCCAGGTTCTACTTCAAGCCCTGTCACTGCTAGGGGATCTTGGGCAAGTCACTTGACCTTCGGTGCTTTCATTTCTCCAGCTTTAAAACTGAGGTAATAATACCTCTGCCTGTCCTCTCCCTGTGTTGCTGCAGCGGGGAATGCTCCATCATCATCATCATCATCATCACTCGTATTTATTAAGCGCTTGGGAAGTACAAATTGGCAACATATAGAGACAGTCCCTACCCAACAGTGGGCTCCCAGTCTAAAAGGGGGAAGACAGAGAACAAAACCAAACATACTAACAAAATAAAATAAATAGGATATGTACAAATAAAATAAATAGAGTAATAAATACGTACAAACATATATACATAGATACAGGTGCTGTGGGGAAGGGAAGGAGGTAAGATGGGGGGATGGAGAGGGGGATGAGGGGGAGAGGAAGGAAGGGGCTCAGTCTGGGAAGGCCTCCTGGAGGAGGTGAGCTCTCAGCAGGGCCTTGAAGGGAGGAAGAGAGCTAGCTTGGCGGATGGGTAGAGGGAGGGCATTCCAGGCCAGGGGGATGATGTGCTCCAGATAAGAAGGTTTATGTGCCTTGGTATCGCAACAACCTGCAGCCAACTGTGACAGCTTGGCCTAGTGGATAGAATCAATCAATCAATCGTTATTTATTGAGCGCTTACTGTGTGCAGAGCACTGTACTAAGCGCTTGGGAAGTACAAGTTGGCAACATACAGAGACAGTCCCTTCCCAACAGTGGGCTCACAGTCTAGAACACGCGCATGGGCGTCAGAAAGACCTGAGTTTTCACCCCCACTCCGCCACGTGCCTGCTATGCGACCTTGGGAAAGTCACTTCCCTCCCTCTGTGCCTCAGTTACCTCATCTGTAAAACGGGGATTAAGACTGCGAGCCCCATGTGTGGCAGCTTGGCCTAGTGGATAGAATCAATCAATCAGTCGTATTTATTGAGCGCTTACTGTGTGCAGAGCACTGGACTAAGCGCTTGGGAAGTACAAGTTGGCAACATACAGAGACGGTCCCTACCCAATAGTGGGCTCACAGTCTAGAACACGG
Organism: Tachyglossus aculeatus; assembly: GCF_015852505.1. Lineage (NCBI taxonomy): Eukaryota > Metazoa > Chordata > Mammalia > Monotremata > Tachyglossidae > Tachyglossus > Tachyglossus aculeatus. Next base: position 38,380,071 of record NC_052075.1, on the reverse strand, counting down.
GCCTGGGCGTCAGAAAGACCTGAGTTTTCACCCCCACTCCACCACGTGCCTGCTATGCGACCTCGGGAAAGTCACTTCCCTCCCTCTGTGCCTCAGTTACCTCATCTGTAGAACGGGGATTAAGACTGCGAGCCCCATGTGTGGCAGCTTGGCCTAGTGGATAGAATCAATCAATCAGTCGTATTTATTGAGCGCTTACTGTGTGCAGAGCACTGGACTAAGCGCTTGGGAAGGACAAGTTGGCAACATATAGAGACAGTCCCCTCCCAACAGTGGGCTCACAGTCCAGAACATGGGCCTGGGCGTCAGAAAGACCTGAGTTTTCACCCCCACTCCGCCACGTGCCTGCTATGCGACCTCGGGAAAGTCACTTCCCTCCCTCTGTGCCTCAGTTACCTCATCTGTAAAACGGGGATTAAGACTGCGAGCCCCATGTGTGGCAGGGACCATGTCCAACCTTGTACCCCAGCCCTTACAACGGTGCTTGACACGTAATAAGCGCTTATTAAGTATCATAATTATTATTATTACCGCTTCAACTTTTGGACCGGGGCAGCTAGGAGGAAGAGTGTTTCCCCCGGCCAGCGTTCTCGCCATAACTAGGTCTGCGTATCTATTCTATTTATTTTATTTTGTTAGTATGTTTGGTTTTGTTCTCGGTCTCCCCCTTTTAGACTGGGAGCCCACCGTTGGGCAGGGACTGTCTCTAGATGTTGCCCACTTGTACTTCCCAAGTGCTTAGTCCAGTGCTCTGCACACAGTAAGCGCTCAATAAATACGATTGATGATGATGATGATGTATATACGTTTGTACAGACTTATTACTCTATTTATTTATTGATTGATTTTGCCTGTACATATCTATTCTATTTATTTTATTTTGTTAGTATGTTTGGTTTTGTTCTCGGTCTCCCCCTTTTAGACTGGGAGCCCACCGCTGGGCAGGGACTGTCTCTATAAGTTGCCAATTTGTACTTCCCAAGCGCTTAGTACAGTGCTCTGCACACAGTAAGCGCTCAATAAATACGATTGATGATGATGATGATGTATATACGTTTGTACAGATTTATTACTCTATTTATTGATTGATTTTACTTGTACACATCTATTCTATTTATTTTATTTTGTTAGTATGTTTGGTTTTGTTCTCGGTCTCCCCCTTTTAGATTGGGAGCCCACCGTTGGGCAGGGACTGTCTCTAGATGTTGCCAACTTGTACTTCCCAAGCGCTTAGTCCAGTGCTCTGCACACAGTGAGCGCTCAATAAATACGATTGATGATGATGATGATGCATAACTCTATTTATTTATTGATTGATTTTACCTGTACATATCTATTCTATTTATTTTATTTTGTTAGTATGTTTGGTTTTGTAGTCTGTCTCCCTCTTTTAGACTGGGAGCCCACCGTTGGGCAGGGACTGTCTCTATAAGTTGCCAATTTGTACTTCCCAAGCGCTTGGTACAGTGCTCTGCACACAGTAAGCGCTCAATAAATACGATTGATGATGATGCCAAAACTAGTTGGAACGAAGACTTGGTTCAGCGTCACCTTTTCAAACCCAACGAGGTCCGCCGGATTTCTTCCGTCCGTTCACTTGGCCCGTGGGCGACGGCTGGCGTTTCTGCCAAACTCCCCCGGGGAGGATGGAGGTTCGTGATCGGCACCATCACGGCATCCGTTAAGCGCTTACTACGTGCCAAGCCGTGTGCTAAGCGCTGGGGTGAATGCGCGACAGATCGGGTCAGAGCAGGGCATAGCGGAGAGAGCACCGGCCTGGGACTCGGGAGGTCATGGGGGTCTTAATTCCGGCTCTGCCACTTGTCTGCCGGCGTGGCCTTGGGCAAGTCCCTTCACTTCCCTGGGCCTCAGTTACCTCATCTGTAAAATGGGAATCGAGACGGTGAGCCCCAAATGGGACAGGGACCCAATTTATGTGTAGCCAACCCAACACTTAGTACACTGCCTGGCACGTAGTAAGCGCTTAACAAGAACCACAATCATCACGTGCACCAATCCCGGAGCTTAATACGGGGCCCTGCATACAGTAAGCGCTTAATACATACACCTGAATGGAGTCCCTGTCCTAGATTGTAAGCCCCTTGAGGGGTAAGGTCTGTGTCAAGAGCAGCCTGGTGGAGCGAACAGAGCACGGGCCTGACAGTCAGAGGGTCATGGGCTCTTACCATCATCATCATCATCATCAATTGTATTCATTGAGCGCTTACTATGTGCAGAGCACTGTACTAAGCGCTTGGGAAGTACAGATTGGCAACATATAGAGACAGTCCCTACCCAACAGTGGGCTCACAGTCCCGCCTCCACCACTTGTCTGCTGGGTGACACTGGGAGAGTGACATTGGGAATATCATTAATTATTAATAATAATAATTACGATACTTAGTAAGCGCTTATTACGTGTCAAGCACCGTTGTAAGGGCTGGGGTAAGGGCTCCCCCGTTTAGACTGTGAGCCCACCGTTGGGTAGGGACTGTCTCTACATGATGCCAATCTGTACTTCCCAAGCGCTCAGTACAGTGCTCTGCACACAGTGAGCGCTCAATAAATACGATTGATGATGGGGTCGATACCAAGTAAACAGGTTGGTTCACTTCTCCGGGCCTGAGTTACCTCATCTGTAAAATGGGACTGAGAATGTGTGAACCCCACTTGGAACGGGGACTGCGTCCTACCCCATTTGCCTATATCCACCCCAGCGCTTAGTACACTGCCTGGCACACAGTACGCACTTGATAAACACCAGCAAGGCCTACTGGCAAGAGCCCAGGCTTGGGAGTTAGAGGATACGGGTTCGAAACCCGGCTCTGCCACCTGTCTGCTGTGTGACCCTGGGCGAGCCACTTCACTTCTCCGTGCCTCAGGGACCTCATCTGTAAAATGGGGATTTAGACTGTGAGCACCACGTGGGACAACCTGATTACCGTGTATCTACCCCAGTGCCTAGAGAAGCAGCGTGGCTTAGGGGAAAGAGCCCGGGGTTGGGAATCAGAGGCTGTGGGTTCAAATCCCGGCGCCGCCACTTGTCAGCTGTGTGACTTTGGGCGAGTCACTTAACTTCCTGGGCCGCGGTTACCTCGCCTGGAAAATGGGGATTAAACTGTGAGCCCCATGTGGGATAACCTGATTACCTTGTATCTACCCCTGAGCTTAGAACAGTGCTCTGCGCATAGTAAGCGCTCAATAGATACGATTGATGATGATTAAAACAGTGCATGGCACAAAGTAAGCGCTTAAAAAATACCATCATCATTAAAACAGTGCATGGCACAAAGTAAGCGCTTAAAAAATACCATCATCATTGAAACAGCGCATGGCACACAGTAAGCACTTAACAAATACCATCGTCATCATTAAAACAGCGCATGGCACAAAGTAAGCGCTTAACAAATACCATCATCATTAAAACAGCACATGGCACATAGTAAGCGCTTAACAAATACCATCATCATTAAAGCAGCGCATGGCACATAGTAAGCGCTTAACAAATACCATCATCATTAAAACAGTGCATGGCACATAGTAAGCGCTTAACAAATACCATCATCATCAAAACAGCGCTTGGCACATAGTAAGTGCTTAACAAATACCATCATCATTAAAACAGCGCACTGCACATAGTAAGTGCTTAACAAACACCATCATCACTAAAACAGCGCACTGCACATAGTAAGCGCTTAACAAATACCATCATCATTAAAGCAGCGCATGGCACATAGTAAGAGCTTAACAAATACCATCATCATTAAAACAGCGCATGGCACATAGTAAGTGCTTAACAAATACCATCATCATTAAAACAGCGCATGGCACATAGTAGGCGCTTAACAAATACCATCATCATTAAAACAGCGCATGGCACACAGTAAGTGCTTAACAAATACCATCGTCATCATTAAAACAGCGCATGGCACATAGTAAGCGCTTAACAAATACCATCATCATTAAAACAGCGCATGGCACATAGTAAGCGCTTAACAAATACCATCATCATTAAAACAGCGCATGGCACATAGTAAGCGCTTAACAAATACCATCATCATTAAAGCAGCGCATGGCACATAGTAAGCGCTTAACAAATACCATCATCATTAAAACAGCGCATGGCACATAGTAAGCGCTTAACAAATACCATCATCATTAAAACAGCGCATGGCACATAGTAAGCGCTTAACAAATACCATCGTCATCATTAAAACAGCGCATGGCACATAGTAAGCGCTTAACAAATACCATCATCATTAAAACAGCGCATGGCACATAGTAAGCGCTTAACAAATACCATCATCATTAAAACAGCGCATGGCACACAGTAAGTGCTTAACAAATACCATCGTCATCATTAAAACAGCGCATGGCACATAGTAAGCGGTTAACAAATACCATCATCATTAAAACAGCGCATGGCACATAGTAAGCGCTTAACAAATACCATCATCATTAAAACAGCGCATGGCACATAGTAAGCGCTTAACAAATACCATCATCATTAAAGCAGCGCATGGCACATAGTAAGCGCTTAACAAATACCATCATCATTAAAACAGCGCATGGCACATAGTAAGTGCTTAACAAATACCATCATCATTAAAGCAGCGCATGGCACATAGTAAGTGCTTAACAAATGCCATCATCATTAAAACAGCGCATGGCACATAGTACGTGCTTAACAAATACCATCATCATTAAAACAGCGCATGGCACATAGTAAGTGCTTAACAAATGCCATCATCATTAAAGCAGCGCATGGCACATAGTAAGTGCTTAACAAATATCATCATCATTAAAACAGCGCATGGCACATAGTAAGCGCTTAACAAATACCATCATCATTAAAACAGCGCATTGCACATAATAAGTGCTTAACAAATACCATCATCATTAAAACAGCGCATGGCCTATAGTAAGCGCTTAACAAATACCATCATCCTTATTATTAATAATAATTCCCACCTGTGCACTCCTTCCCCAGTGCTTAGCACAGTGGTTTGCACAGGGTCAACGCCTGGTAAATACTATTCCTACCCGTCCCATGTGGAGCTCACAGTCTAAAGAAACTTTTGAAGCTTTCTTTGAGAAGCAGCGTGGCTTAGTGGAAAGAGCCAGGGCTTGGCAGTCAGAGGTCACGGGTTCTAATCCCACCTCTGCCACTTGTCAGCTTTGTGACTTTGGGCAAGTCTCTTGACTTCTCTGTGCCTCAGTTCCCTCATCTGGAAAATGGGGATGATGCCTGTGAGCCCAACATGGGACGCCTTGATGACCTTGGATCTACACAAGTGCTTAGGCACAGAGTAAGCGCTGAACAAATGCCACCATCATTGGTATTATTATTTGGGGGCTGCAGAGCCATCCAATGAAGGAGCCAAGGCAGTGGGGAAACCAAGGCAGGGGGGAAGCCAAAGCAGTGGCCAAGCCAAGGAACTGGCCAAGCCAAGGCAGTGGCCAAGCCAAAGCACTGGCCAAGCTACGGCATTGGGCAAGCCAAGGCAGTGGACAACCCAAAGCAGTGGCCAAGCTACAGCATTGGGCAAGCCAAAGCACTGGTCAAGCCAAGGCACTGGCCAAGCTGGGGCATTGGGCAAGCCAAGACACTGGCCAAGCCAAGGCACTGGCCAAGCTAAGGCATTGGGCAAGCCAAATCAGTGGCCAAGTCAAGACAATGGCCAGCCCAAAGCAGTGGCCAAGCCAAGGCACTGGCCAAGCCAAGGCAATGGCCAAGCTCAAGGCAGCGGGCAAGCCAAGGCATTGGGCAAGCCAAGGCAGTGGGCAAGCCAAGGCAATGGCCAAGCCCAAGGCGGTGGGCAAGCCAAGACATTGGCCAAGCCAAGACACTGGGCAAGCCAAAGCACTGGCCAGCTCAAGGCAGTGGCCAAGCCAAGGTATTGGGCAAGCCAAAGCACTGGCCAAGTCAAGGCAGTGGCCAGCCCAAAGCAGTGGGGCAAGCCAAGGCAGTGGGGAAGCCAAAGCACTGGCCAAGCCAAGACACTAGCCAAGCCCCAGCACTGGGCCAGCCCAAAGCAGTGGGCAAGCCAAGACACTGGCCAAGCCAAGGCACTGGGCAACCCAAAGCACTGGCCAAGCCAAGGCACTGGCCAGCTCAAGGCAGTGGCCAAGCCAAGGCACTGGGCAACCCAAAGCACTGGCCAAGCCAAGGCACTGGGCAGGCCAAAGCAGTGGGCAAGCCAAGGCACTGAGCAAGCCAAAGCACTGGCCAAGCCAAGACACCGGCCAAGCCATAGCATTAGACCATTCCAAAACAGTGGCCAAGCCAAGGCATTGGGCAAGTCAAGACACTGGCCAAGTCAAGGCACTGGGCAATCCAAAGCACTGGCCAACTCAAGGCAGTGGCCAGCCCAAGGCAGTGGGCAAGCCAAGACACTGGCCAAGGCACTGGGCAAGCCAAAGCACTGGGCAAGCCAAGGCACTGGCCAACTAAGGCAGTGGCCAAGCTAAGGCAGTGGCCAAGCCAAAGCACTGGTTAAGCCAAGGCGGTGGCCAGCCCAAGGCAGTGGGCAAGCCAAGGCACAGGGCAAGCCAAAGCACTGGCCAAGTCAAGACACTGGCCAAGCCAAGACTCTGGCCAAGCCACAGCATTGGACCAGCCCAAAACAGCTAAGCCAAGGCAGTGGGCAAGCCAAGGCAGTGGGGAAGCCAAGGCACAGGGCAAGCCAAAGCACTGGCCAAGCCATAGCATTGGACCAGCCCACAGCATTGGACCAGCCCACAGCAGTGGCCAAACCAAGGCATTGGGCAATCCAAGGCAGTGGGCAAGCCAAGACACTGGGCAAGAAGGCAGTGGGCAAGCCAAAGCACCGGCCAAGCCAAGGCACTGGCCAACTAAGGTAGTGGCCAAGCCAAGGCACTGGCCAACTAAGGTAGTGGCCAAGCCAAGGCAGTGGGCAAGCCAAAGCACCGGCTAAGCCAAGGCGGTGGCCAGCCCAAGGCAGTGGGCAAGCCGTGGCAGTGGCCAAGCCAAGACACTCGCCTAGCCACAGCATTGGACCAGCCCACAGCATTGGACCAGCCCACAGCAGTGGCCAAACCAAGGCATTGGGCAAGCCAAGGCGGTGGGCAAGCCTAGACGCTGTCCAAGCCAAGGCATTGGGCAAGGCAAGGCGGTGGGCAAGCCAAGGCACTGGCCAACTAAGGCAGTGGCCAAGCCAAGGCACTGGGCAACTCACTCAAGGCGGTGGGAATGCCCTCCCTCCCTCTGCCCCTCCGCCAAGCTAGCTCTCTTCCTCCCTTCAAGGCCCAACTGAGAGCTCCCCTCCTCCGGGAGGCCTTCCCACACTCAGCCCCTTCCTTCCTCTCCCCCTCGTCCCCCTCTCCATCCCCCCCGTCTTACCTCCTTCCCCTCCCCACAGCACCTGTATATATGTTTGTACATATTTATTACTCTATTTATTTAACTTGTACATATCCATTCTCTTTATTTTATTTTGTTAGTATGTTTGGTTTTGTTCTCTGTCTCCCCCTTCTAGACCGTGAGCCCACCGCTGGGTAGGGACCGTCTCTCTATGTTGCCAACTTGCCCTTCCCAGGTGCTTGGTCCAGTGCTCTGCACGCAGAAAGCGCTCAATAAATACGATTGATTGGGGACTGTCTCTCTATGTTGCCAACCTGTCCTTCCCAAGCGCTTAGTCCAGTGCTCTGCACACAGTATGTGCTCAATAAATACGATTGATTGATGATGAGGGACTGTCTCTCTATGTTGCCAACTTGTCCTTCCCAAGCGCTTAGTCCAGTGCTCTGCACGCAGTAAGCGCTCAGTAAATACGATTGATTGATTGATTGATTGATGAGGGACTGTCTCTCTATGTTGCCCACTTGTCCTTCCCAAGCGCTTAGTCCAGTGCTCTGCACACAGTACGCACTGAATAGATACAATTGATTGACTGATTCGGGACTGTCTCTCTATGTTGCCATCTTGTCCTTCCCAAGCGCTTAGTCCAGTGCTCTGCACGCAGTAAGCGCTCGATAAATACGACTGATTGATTGATCGATTGATGAGGGACCGTTTCTGTATGTTGCCAACTTGTCCTTCCCAAGCGCTTAGTCCAGTGCTCTGCACACAGTAAGTGCTCAATAAATACGATTGATTGACTGATTGGGGACTGTTTCTATATGTTGCCAACTTGTCCTTCCCAGGCGCTTAGTCCAGTGCTCTGCACACAGTAAGCGCTCAGTAAATACGATTGATTGATTGATGGGGGACTGTCTCTAGATGTTGCCAGCTTGTCCTTCCCAAGCGCTTAGTCCAGTGCTCTGCACGCAGTAAGTGCTCAATAAATACGATTGATTGACTGATGAGGGACCATCTCTCTATGTTGCCAACTTCTCCTTCCCAAGCGCTTAGCCCAGTGCTCTGCACGCAGCAGGCGCTCAATAAATACGATTGATTGGTTAATTAGAGACTGTCTATGTTGCCAACTTGTCCTTCCCAGGCGCTTAGTCCAGTGCTCAGCACGCAGTAAGCGCTCAATCAATACGATTGATTGATGAGGGACTGTATATGTTGCCAACTTGTCCTTCCCAGGCGCTTAGCCCAGTGCTCTACACGCAGTAGGCGCTCAATAGATACGATTGATTGGTTAATTAGAGACTGTATATGTTGCCAACTTGTCCTTCCCAGGCGCTTAGCCCAGTGCTCTGCACACAGTAGGCGCTCAATAGATACGATTGATTGGTTAATTAGAGACTGTATATGTTGCCAACTTGTCCTTCCCAGGCGCTTAGTCCAGTGCTCAGCACGCAGTAAGCGCTCAATCAATACGATTGATTGATGAGGGACTGTATATGTTGCCAACTTGTCCTTCCCAGGCGCTCAGCCCAGTGCTCTGCACGCAGTAGGCGCTCAATAAATACGATTGACTGGTTAATTAGAGACTGTCTATGTTGCCAACTTGTCCTTCCCAGGCGCTTAGCCCAGTGCTCAGCACGCAGTAAGCGCTCAACAAATACGATTGATTGATGAGGGACTGTATATGTTGCCAACTTGTCCTTCCCAGGCGCTCAGCCCAGTGCTCTGCACGCAGTAGGCGCTCAATAAATACGATCGATTGGTTAATTAGAGACTGTCTATGTTGCCAACTTGTCCTTCCCAGGCGCTTAGTCCAGTGCTCAGCACGCAGTAAGCGCTCAATAAATACGATTGATTGATGAGGGACTGTATATGTTGCCAACTTGTCCTTCCCAGGCGCTCAGCCCAGTGCTCTGCACACAGTAGGCGCTCAATAAATACGATTGATTGGTTAATTAGAGACTGTCTATGTTGCCAACTTGTCCTTCCCAGGCGCTCAGCCCAGTGCTCAGCACGCAGTAGGCGCTCAATAGATACGATCGATTGGTTAATTAGAGACTGTATATGTTGCCAACTTGTCCTTCCCAGGCGCTTAGCCCAGTGCTCTGCACACAGTAGGTGCTCAATAAATATGACTGATTGGTTAATTAGAGACTGTATATGTTGCCAACTTGTCCTTCCCAGGTGCTTAGTCCAGTGCTCAGCATGCAGTAAGCGCTCAATACGATTGATTGGTTAATTAGAGACTGTCTATGTTGCCAACTTGTCCTTCCCAGGCGCTTAGTCCAGTGCTCAGCACGCAGTAAGCGCTCAATAAATACGACTGATTGATGAGGGACTGTATATGTTGCCAACTTGTCCTTCCCAAGCGCTTAGTCCAGTGCTCTGCACACAGTAAGCGCTCAATACGATTGATTGATATTGGGGACTGTCTCTAGATGTTGCCAACTTGTCCTTCCCAAGCTCTCAGTCCAGTGCTCTGCACACAGTAGGCGCTCAATACGTTTGATTAATTGATTGATTAGGGACTGTCTCTAGATGTTGCCCACTTGTCCTTCCCAAGCGCTTAGCCCAGTGCTCTGCACGCAGTAAGCGCTCAATAAATACGATCGATTGATTGATTGGGGACTGTCTCTAGATGTTGCCAACTTGTCCTTCCCAAGCGCTCAGTCCAGTGCTCTGCACACAGTAGGCGCTCAATACGTTTGATTAATTGATTGATTAGGGACTGTCTCTAGATGTTGCCCACTTGTCCTTCCCAAGCGCTTAGCCCAGTGCTCTGCACGCAGTAAGCGCTCAATAAATACGATCGATTGATTGATTGGGGACTGTCTCTAGATGTTGCCAACTTGTCCTTCCCAAGCGCTCAGTCCAGTGCTCTGCACACAGTAGGCGCTCAATACGTTTGATTAATTGATTGATTAGGGACTGTCTCTAGATGTTGCCCACTTGTCCTTCCCAAGCGCTTAGCCCAGTGCTCTGCACGCAGTAGGCGCTCGATAAATACGATTGATTGGTTAATTAGACTGTCTATGTTGCCAGCTTGTCCTTCCCAGGCGCTCAGCCCAGTGCTCTGCACACAGTAGGTGCTCAATAGATACGATCGATTGGTTAATTAGAGACTGTCTATGTTGCCAACTTGTCCTTCCCAGGCGCTTAGCCCAGTGCTCAGCACGCAGTAAGCGCTCAATCAATACGATTGATTGATGAGGGACTGTATATGTTGCCAACTTGTCCTTCCCAAGCGCTTAGCCCAGTGCTCTGCACACAGTAGGCGCTCAATAGATACGATCGATTGGTTAATTAGAGACTGTCTATGTTGCCAACTTGTCCTTCCCAGGCGCTCAGCCCAGTGCTCTGCACACAGTAGGCGCTCAATAGATACGATCGATTGGTTAATTAGAGACTGTCTATGTTGCCAACTTGTCCTTCCCAGGCGCTTAGTCCAGTGCTCTGCACACAGTAAGCGCTCAATACGATTGATTGATATTGGGGACTGTCTCTAGATGTTGCCAACTTGTCCTTCCCAAGCGCTCAGTCCAGTGCTCTGCACACAGTATGCGCTCAATACGTTTGATTAATTGATTGATTAGGGACTGTCTCTAGATGTTGCCCACTTGTCCTTCCCAAGCGCTTAGTCCAGTGCTCTGCACACAGTACGCGCTCAACAAATACGATCGATTGATTGATTGGGGACTGTCTCTAGATGTTGCCAACTTGTCCTTCCCAAGCGCTTAGCCCAGTGCTCTGCACACAGTAGGCGCTCAATACGTTTGATTAATTGATTGATTAGGGACTGTCTCTAGATGTTGCCAACTTGTCCTTCCCAAGCGCTGAGCCCAGTGCTCTGCACGCAGTAGGCGCTCGATAAATACGATCGATTGGTTAATTAGAGACTGTCTATGTTGCCAGCTTGTCCTTCCCAGGCGCTTAGCCCAGTGCTCAGCACGCAGTAAGCGCTCGATCAATACGATCGATCGATCGGTTGATTGATTGGCCCACTTGCCCTTCCCAGGCGCTCAGCCCAGTGCTGCGCACGCAGCGCGCGCTCGCGCGCGCTCGGCGGGTCCGGCGGCTTGATTGACGGCTCGGCGGCTTGTGGCGGCGGCCAATCGGCGCGCGCGCGGGGGGTCACGTGACTCACTCTGCACCTGCAGGTCCATCTCGCGCATCTCGGTGAAGCGGTCGCGCAGGTCCATGGGCAGCTGCTCGATCACTGTCGGGGGGAGACGGCGGCGGCCCGTCAGGGGGGGGGGGGGGCGGGGCGTGCGTGCCGACGTACGGGCGTGCGTACGTACGTGCGTGCGTGCGTGAGGGGAGGGGGGGGCAGCGGGCGGCCCACAACGCGGCTGTCAATTACCGGGAAAGGCCCGCCCCCCCCCGCCCGCCCGCCCGGTCCTCCCCCCCCCCCCGCGTCCCTCCCGCCGCCCCCGGGCCCCCCCCCCCCCGCGCGCGCCTGGCACTCACTCTCCAGATAGTCCTCTAGGTACAACATCGCGGCCCTCAGAGGTCGGGGGCTGGGATCCGGGGCGGGGGGAGGGGGGGACGTTTGTTTATGTCACTCGTTGTCGCCGGAGTTTGTGCCGTCCCTTCCAAGATGGCGCCTCCGCTCGCAGCGGCCGTCCGGCTCGGGCAAAAAACACGGTTTGCCGCCTGACGGCGCCTCGCCCGGGCGCCGCGCCGGGCGCCCATTGGCCGGCCGCGGGCGTGACGTCGGCGGCCGCGGGGACCGCCCCGGCGCCTTCTGGGGGCCGTAGTCCCGGCGGCCCAGCGGCGGCCGCGGGGCGGCGCTGGCGGCCCGGCGCGGGGAGACTACGGCTCCCGGCGGCCCCCGCGCCCCGCCCGCCGGACCGCGCGGCATCATGGGACGTGTAGGCGGCCACCTGAGGGGCCGGCTCTGCACCTGTCCCGCTCTAATGGAGTCGCCCCTTCACCATTCATTCATTCGTTCGTTCGTTCGTTCATTCATTCACTCATTCATTCGTATTTATTGCGCGCTTACTACTACTAATAGCATTTATTCATTCATTCATTCCTTCACCATTCATTCATTCATTCCTTCACCATTCATTCATTCATTCATTCACTCGTTCATTCGCATTTATTTAGCGCTTACTACTACTAATAGCATTTATTCATTCTCATTCATTCCTTCACCATTCATTTATTCATTCATTCATTCACTCATTCATTCACATTTATTGCGCACTTACTACTGATAGCATTTATTCATTCATTCATTCACTCATTCATTCGTATTTATTGCGCGCTTACTACTACTAATAGCATTTATTCATTCATTCATTCCTTCTTCATTCATTCATTCATTCACTCATTCATTCGTATTTATTGCGCGCTTACTACTACTAATAGCATTTATTCATTCATTCATTCCTTCTTCATTCATTCATTCATTCACTCATTCATTCGTATTTATTGCGCGCTTACTACTACTAATAGCATTTACTCATTCATTCATTCCTTCACCATTCATTCATTCATTCATTCGTTCACTCATTCATTCGTATTTATTGCGCGCTTACTACTACTAATAGCATTTACTCATTCATTCATTCCTTCACCATTCATTCATTCATTCACTCATTCATTTGTATTTATTGCGCGCTTACTACTACTAATAGCATTCATTCATTCATTCATTCACCATTCATTCATTCATTCACTCATTCATTCGTATTTATTGCGCACTTACTACTACTAATAGCATTTATTCATTCATTCATTCAGTCAATCAATCAATCAATCGTATTTATTGAGCGCTTACTGTGTGCAGAGCACTGTACTAAGCGCTTGGGAAGTCCAAGTTGGCAACATAGAGAAACAGTCCCTACCCAACAGTGGGCTTACAGTTTAGAAGGGAGAGACAGAGAACAAAACCAAACATACTAACAAAATAAAATAGAATAGATATGAACAAGTAAAATAGAGTAATAGATATGTACAAATATATATACATATATACAGGTGCTGTGGGGAAGAGAAGGAGGTAAGACGGGGGGAGTCGTATTTATTGAGCGCTTACTACTACTACTAATAGCATTTATTCATTCACTCATTCAGCACTTACTACTACTAATAGCATTTATTTATTCATTCAGCACTTACTACTACTACTAATATCATTTATTCATTCAGTCATATTTATTGAGCGCTTACTACTACTACTACTACTACTAATAGCGTTTATTTATTCATTCATCCAGTAGTATTGATTGAGCGCTTACTACTACTAATAGCATTTATTCATTCGTTCGGTCATATTTATTGAGCGCTTAGTAGTACTACTAATAGCATTTATTCATTCTTTCGGTCGTATTGATTGAGCGCTTACTACTACTAATTGCATTTATTCATTCATTCATTCATCCAGTCATATTTATTGAGCGCTTACTACTACTACTAATAGCATTTATTCATTCATTCATTCATCCAGTCGTATTTAATGAGCGCTTACTACTACTACTAATAGCATTTATTCATTCATTCATTCATCCAGTCGTATTTAATGAGCGCTTACTACTACTACGAATAGCATTTATTCATTCATTCATTCATCCAGTCGTGTTTATTGAGCGCTTACTACTGCTACTAATAGCATTTATTCATTCATCCAGTCGTATTTATTGAGCGCTTACTACTACTACTAATAGCATTTATTCATTCATTCAGTCATATTGATTGAGCGCTTAGTACTACAACTAATAGCCTTTATTCATTCATTCATCCAGTCATATTTATTGAGCGCTTACTACTATTACTACTAATAGCATTTATTCATTCATTCATCCAGTCGTATTTATTGAGCGCTTACTACTGCTACTAATAGCATTTATTCATTCATCCAGTCGTATTTATTGAGCGCTTACCACTACTACTAATAGCATTTATTCATTCATTCAGTTGTATTGATTGAGCGCTTACTACTACAACTAGTAGCCTTTATTCATTCATTCATCCAGTCATATTTATTGAGCGCTTACTACTACTAATAATAGCATTTATTCATTCATTCATCCAGTCATATTTATTGAGCGCTTACTACTACTACTAATAGCATTTATTCATTCATTCATCCAGTCATATTTATTGAGCGCTTACTACTACTACTAATAGCATTTATTCATTCATTCATCCAGTCATATTTATTGAGCGCTTACTACTACTACTACTAATAGCATTTATTCATTCATTCATTCATCCAGTCGTATTTATTGAGCGCTTACTACTACTACTAATAGCATTTATTCGTTCATCCAGTCATATTTATTGAGCGCTTACCACTACTACTAATAGCATTTATTCATTCATTCAGTCGTATTGATTGAGCGCTTACTACTACAACTAATAGCCTTTATTCATTCATTCATTCATCCAGTCGTACTTATTGAGCACCTACAAGCGTGGCACAGTGGAAAGAGCCCGGGCTTTGGAGTGAGAGGTCATGGGTTCAAACCCCAGCTCCGCCAACTGTCAGCTGTGTGACTTTGGGCAAGTCACTTCACCTCTCTGTGCCTCAGTTACCTCACCTGTAAAATGGGGATTAAGGTTGTTAGCCCCCCGAGGGACAACCTGAGCACCATGTAACCTCCCCAGCGCTTAGAACAGTGCTTTGCACATCGTAAGCGCTTAATAAATGCCGTCATCATTATTATTATTATTATTACTACTACTACTACTACTAATAGCATTTATTCATTCATTCTTCATTCAACCGTATTTATTGAGCGCTGACTGTGTGCATTCATTCATTTCATTCAATCGTATTTCTTGAGCGCTTACTGTGTGCAGAGCACTGTACTAAGCGCCCGGGAAGCCCAAGTTGGCGACGTCTAGAGACGGTCCCTACCCAACAGCGGGCTCACAGCCTAGAAGGGGGAGACAGGCAACGAAACAAAACATATTAACGAAATAAAATAAATAGAATAAATACGTACAAATAAAATAGAGTAATAAATAGGGACAAACATATATACATAAATAATAATAATAATAACCCCACCAAACCCCATTCCCCTGGGATCGTCTCCTCTTTCTGGGTTTATGGAGGGCCACGGAGGACAGGCAGTGGGAGGGAAGGGGGGAAGACTGCAGCCCAAAAAGCTTTACTACCTCTCTTTCCCTCCTGCATTTATCCACTAAAAGGCTCAGAGTGGATAAGAGTATATATGTATACTTATACTCTTATATATACATATATATATATATAAGAGTATATATGTATACTTATACTCTTATATATACATATATAAGTACTATATATATAGTATATATAGTACATATATATAAGTATATATGTATACTTATACTCTTATATATACATTGTATATATGTATATATGTTTGTACGTATTTATTACTCTATTTATTTATTTATTTATTGTACTTGTACATATCTATTGTACATATCTTGTACATAACTTGTACCTATCTATTCTATTTATTTTATCTTGTTAGTATGTTTGGTTTTGTTCTCTGTCTCCCCTTTTTAGACTGTGAGCCCGCTGTTGGGCAGGGACCGTCTCTCTATGTTGCCAATTTGTACTTCCCAAGCGCTTAGCACAGCGCTCTGCACATAGTAAGCGCTCAATAAATACGATTGATGATGATGATGATGATGATAAGAGTCCGAAGGAACTACGTATAGACGCGCAAAGGACTGGGAGTAGGGGGGTCATGGGCTCCAATCCTGCCTCTGCTGCGTGTCTGCTGTGTGACCTTGGGCTGGTCACTTCCCTGCTCCGGGCCTCAGTTACCTCGTTTGGAAAATGGGGATTGAGACCGTGAGCCCCACGTGCACTGTGTCCAGCCCGATTTGTTTCTATCTTAGTACAGTGCCTGGCCCATAGTAAGCGCTTAGCAAATACCATTAAAAAAACACCACGGTTTAGGAAATGGCAGGAATTGGAGAAGCAGCGTGGCTCAGTGGGAAAGAGCCCGGGCTCTGGAGTCAGAGGTCACGGGTTCCAATCCCGGCTCTGCCACTGGGTGACTTTGGGCAAGTCACTTCACTTCTCTGGGCCTCAGTTCCCTCATCTGTAAAATGGGGAGGAAGACTGGGAGCCCCCCGTGGGACAACCTGATCACCTTGTAACCTCCCCAGCGCTTAGAACGGTGCTTGGCACATAGTCAGCGCTTAATAAATGCCATTATTATTATTATTATATGTTTTTAGTTTAGTTTTTAATATTTTTTGATGAATCCGAGCGTTTTGTCAGCCAGCCCACGACACCCCCCACCTTTTCCCCAGTTTTTGCTTCCATTATCCCTCCCACCCCCTCACCCCCTCTCCTCCAATCCTTACTTTCTCGCCCCTTTCCCTACCCCATTTAGGAACCTTATCCCCTCCATTGAGCTTGTCACCTCCGTTGAACATGAACAGCCTCCTGTTCGGAATTCGTTCCTTATTCTGTTCCACGGCGCTGGCTCTGCTCTTATTCATTCATTTTTCATTCACTCAATCATATTCATTGGGCTCCTACTGTATCCAGAGCACTGTACTGAGTGTTTGGGAGAGTACGGCGTGGCTCAGTGGAAAGAGCCCGGGCTTTGGAGCCGGACGTCGTGGGTTCGAATCCCGGCTGCGCCACAAGTCTGCTGTGTGACCTTGGGCAAGTCACTTAACTTCTCTGAGCCTCAGTTACCTCGTCTGTAATAATGGGGATTAAGACTGTGAGCCCTACGTGGGACAACTTGATCACGTTGTATCCTCCCCCAGCGCTTAGAACAGTGCTTTGCACACAGTAAGCACTTAACAAATGCCATCATTATTATTATTATTATTATTACAGTACAATAATAAATGGACACGTTCCCTGTCCTCAACAAGCTTGCAGTCCAGAGAGGGACTGTCGCATCAACCCCACCGTTGGAACCATGGGTTTAGTTGGGCTGACCACGTCTCTCCCCTTCTCCCTCTTCAATCTCTTTCAACAGGGAAAAAATAAATCCAACCGGCGGGATTGGGAAGGCAGAATTCCCTTGAATAACTCCTCCGACTCTTTCGCCCAAAGCGAACCCTGCCAGAAGTGCCGAAGAACCAAAGCACCGTCAGGAGAAGCAACGTGGCCCAGTAGAAAGAACCGGAGGACCTGGGTTCTAATCCTGCCTTGCCTGCTGTGTGACTTGGGACGAGTCGCTTCATTTTATTTATTTTTATTGATGTCTGCTTAATTGTGTTGATGTCTTTCTCCCCCCCCCACTAGACTGTAAGCTCGTTGTGGGCAGGGATCGTCTCTATCGCTGTATTGTACTTTCCCAAGGACTCAGCACAGCGCTCTGCACACAGTAGGCGCTCAATAAATACCATTAAATTGAATTTATAATGACGGCATTTATTAAGCGCTTACTATGTGCAAAGCACTGTTCTAAGCGCCGGGGAGGTTACGAGGTGATCAGGTTGTCCCACAGGGGGGCTCACAGTCTTCATCCCCATTTTCCAGATGAGGGAACTGAGGCCCAGAGAAGTTAAGCGACTTGCCCAAAGTCACCCAGCTGACAATTGGCAGCGCCGGGATTTGAACCCGTGACCTCTGACTCCAAAGCCCGGGCTCTTTCCACTGAGCCACGCTGCTTCTCTGTAAGCCAAAGCCGGAAAACCTACTAGGCAGATTCTAAAAGAGCTGTAACAGTCTGAATCGAATTCAGAAATCGAAATCGAATCGAATTCACTCTGAATTGAATGGAACTTCACTTCTACATGCCTCAGTTTCCTCTTCTGTAAAGTGGGGATTAAATCCTGATCCCTCCTTCTTAGACTGTGAGCCCCGTGTGGGACAGAGACTGTGTCCAACCTGATGATCTCGTATCTACTCCAGTGCTTAGCTCCGTGCCTGGCGTATAGTACATACTTAACAAATCAATCAATCAATCAATCAGTCATATTTATTGAGCGCTTACTATGTGCAGAGCACTGTACTAAGCGCTTGGGAAGTACATATTGGCAACATATAGAGACAGTCCCTACCCAACATTGGGCTCACGGTCTAAAAGGGGGAGACAGAGAAAAAAAAAAACCCAAAAACCAAACATACTAACAAAATAAAATAAATAGAATAGATATGTACAAGCAAAATAAATAAATAAATAAATAGAGTAATAAATATGTGCAAACATATATACATATATATATGTTTATATGTATATATGTGTATATATATGTATATATGTATATATATACATACAAACATATATACATATATATGTTTATATGTATATATGTGTATATATGCATATATACATACAAACATATATACATATATATATGTTTGTATGTATATATACATATATACACATATATACATATAAACATATATATGTATATATGTTTATATGTATATATGTGTATATATGTATATATACATACAAACATATATACATATATATATGTTTATATGTATATATATGTGTGTATATATATGTGTATGTGTGTGTATATATATGTATATGTGTGTGTGTGTATATATATATATATATATATATATATATATATATACACATATAACAAATACCATAATTATCCCTCTAGACTGTAAACTCGCTGTGGGCAAGGAACACATCTTCTCGTAAGCACTTAGTACAGTGCTCTGCACACAGTAAGCACACAATAAATGCAATTGATTGATTAATTGCGAATTGATATTCTCCAGCAGGAATGCCACGTTTCTCAGTTATTTGAACGGTTGTTTTTTTTACTGAATTTGCTGGATTATTTCTGTGGGCCGGGGTCTGGGTCTGATTTAATATCATCATACCTTGGGACCCAGAGCGGAGCACAATGCTCTGCACTCGACAAGAGTCAGAAATAATGATCGCAAACATCTGTTGAACTCTCCTTTGTGCGTCTATACGTAGTTCCTTCCGACTCTTATCGACTCTGAGCCTTAGTGTCTTCACTTTTATCCACAAACCGGGTGAAGGAATAGGAGCGTGTTCGGCAGATTGGCAGGTGATGCTGATTTGGAAAGGGTGACCAACGCTTTGGCAGACAAGATCAAAGTACCAGGCCGATGATCCCCCCACCACTCCCAAAGTTGGAGGAAATGCAATCAGGACATGAGCAAGGACGAGGTTAAAAATATAAACTACATAGTCAACAATAGTCAAAGACAGATTTGGCCCAAGAACAGCAGAAAAAAAACCCGAAGAAATTATCATTATATTATAATGACATTTATTAAACGCTTACTATGTGCAAAGCACTGTTCTAAGCGCTGCATGAGCCCACTGTTGGGTAGGGACTGTCTCTATATGTTGCCAATTTGTACTTCCCAAGCGCTTAGTACAGTGCTCTGCACATAGTAAGCGCTCAGTAAATACGATTGATGATGATGATTAACCACGTTAACCACAAGCTAAATCCGCACCCCCCACATTGGGTCAATTTTTAAATAAATCAGTCTGAAATGTACCAATGGGAGGAGGCCACTCAAGAGTCGGGAATTAATCCTTCCTCTACCCACTCCCGAAATGAATCACTGCCTGGAGGATCTGGGGTGAATCTTCAAAAAGGTAAAAAGTCACCAATTTCTGTGGGCCGGGATCTGGGTCTCATTTAATATCATCATACCTTGGGACCCAGAGCGGAGCACAATGCTCTGCACTCGACAAGAGTCAGAAATAATGATCGCAAACAGCTGTTGAACTCTCCTTTGTGCGTCTATACGTGGTTCCTTCGGACTCTTAGCCACTCTGAGCCTTTTAGTGGATAAATGCAGGAGGGAAAGAGAGGTAGTAAAGCTTTTTGAGCTGCAGTCTTCCCCCCTTCCCTCCCCACTGCCTATCCTCCGTGGCCCTCGAAAAACCCAGAAAGAGGAGACGATCCCAAGGGAATGGGGCTTGGTGGGTAGGGACCGTCTCTATATGTTGCCAACTTGTACTTCCCAAGCGCCTAGTACAGTGCTCTGCACACAGTAAGCGCTCAATAAATGCGATTGATGACTTCCCAGGTCGGAGCTTGGAAAGAGCAAGGAGCCGCTCCGAAACTGGCCTAGTGGCTAGAGCAAGGGCTGAAGGACCTGAATTCTAATCCTGACCCCACCACCTGTCTGCTTTGTGACCTTGGGCAAGTCACATCACTTCTCCGTGCCTCAGTTCCCTCATCTGTAAAATGGGGTTGAAGACGGTGAGCCCTGTGTGGGATTATTTAATTTTTATTATTAAATAAAAATAATAATAAAATTATTTTATTATTAATAATAAAAGTATTTTACTTAATAATGAAAATTATTATAATAAAATTATTAATAATAAAATTATTTTTATTTAATAATAAAAATTATTTCATTTGGTTAGTATGTTTGGTTTTGTTCTCTGTCTCCCCCTTTTAGACTGTGAGCCCGGTGTTGGGTAGGGACTGTCTCTATATGTTGCCAATTTGTACTTCCCAAGCGCTTAGTACAGTGCTCTGCACATAGTAAGCACTCAATAAATACGATTGATGATGATGATGATGATGATGACAGGAACTGCAACCAATCTGATTAGCTTGGTTATAGCCTGGTACTTAGAACACCACAGCACCTGTATATATGTATATATGTCTGTACATATTTATTACTCTGTTTATTTGTTTATTTATTTTACTTGTACATATCTATTCTATTTATTTTATTTTGTTAGTATGTTTGGTTTTGTTCTCTGTCTCCCCCTTTTAGACTGTGAGCCCACTGTTGGGTAGGGACTGTCTCTATATGTTGCCAACTTGTCCTTCCCAAGCGCTTAGTACAGTGCTCTGCACACATTAAGCGCTCAATAAATACGATTGATGATGATGAGGATGATGATGTTGGGTAGGGACTGTCTCTATATGTTGGCAACTTGTACTTCCCAAGCGCTTAGTACAGTGCTCTGCACACAGTAAGCGCTCAGTAAATACGATTGATGATGATGATGATGATGATGTTGGGTAGGGACTATCTCTATATGTTGGCAACTTGTACTTCCCAAGCGCTTAGTACAGCGCTCTGCACACAGTAAGCGCTCAATAAATACGATTGATGATGATGATGATGATGATGCTGGGTAGGGACCATCTCTATATGTTGCCAACTTGTACTTCCCAAGCGCTTAGTACAGTGCTCTGCACACAGTAAGCGCTCAATAAATACGATTGATTGATTGATTGATTGATTGATTGATTGAAACGTAGTATTTAGCAAATACCTTTAAAAAGGGCGGGGGGCACAGATAGAGGGAGAGAAGCTAGAGAAGTTTCCCTTCCTCAATCCCTCTTCTCCAATCCCTCTTCAGCTTTCCTGCTGGGAAGGAGCCTGGGCTTGGGAGTCAGAGGTCGTGGGTTCGAATCCCCGCTCCGCCACTTGTCAGCTATGTGACCTTGGGCAAGCCACTTAACTTCTCTGTGCCTCAGTTCCCTCATCTGTAAAATGGGGATTAAGACTGTGAGCCCCACGTGGGACAACCTGATCACCTTGTACCCCACCCAGAGTTTAGAACACTGCTTCGCACATAGTAAGCGCTTAACAAATACCATTATTATTATTATCCCCTAGAAATGACTTCAAAGCCAGTATGACCCCGTTTCTCCCTGGATTAATAATGGTAATAATGATCATTTTGGTATTTGATAAATGCTTTGTAGGTGCCAAGCACTGTTCTAAGCACTGGGTTGGATCTTTTAGACTGTGAGCCCACTGTTGGGTAGGGACTGTCTCTATATGTTGCCAACTTTTACTTCCCAAGCGCTTAGTACAGTGCTCTGCACCCAGTGAGCGCTCAATAAATACGATTGATTGATTGATTGATAATCGGGCCGGACAAGGTCCCCGTCACACTTGGGGCTCACAGCCTTAATCCCCATTTTACAGCTGAGACAACCGAGTCCCGGGGAAATTAAGTGACTTGCCCAAGGACACACAGCAGACGTGTAGAGGAGCGGGGATTAGAACCCACGTCCTCTGACCCACAGGCCCGTGCGCTTTCCACTAGGCCACACTGCTTCTATCCCCCCCTCACCCCGACACCCCCTTCCCCTCCCCACAGCACTTGGGTATATTTGTACAGATTTATTACTCTATTTTACTTGTAAAATAGAGGCATTCTATTTGCCATATTCTGTATGATATAGAATATCATATTAGAATAGAATAGATAGAATAGATATTAGATAGAATAGAATTATAGCTATGTGCACATCATTAACAAAATGAATGACGGAATGCCATCAATATAGAATTGATAGTCTATATCATATAGATATATAATATCTATATTATAGATATATAATATAGATAGATAGATATAATATATCTATATGATATAGACTATCAATTCTATATTGATGGCATTCCGTCATTCATTTTGTTAATGATGTGCACATATATCTATATGATATAGACTATCAATTCTATATTGATGGCATTCCATCATTCACTTTGTTAATGATGTGCACATAGCTATAATTCTATTTGTTCGGACGATTTTGACACCTGTCTACATGTTTTGTTTTGTTGTCCGTCTCCCCCTTCTATTCATTCATTCATTCATTCATTCATTCATTCAATCGTATTTATTGAGCACTTACTGTGTGTAGAGCGCTTGGGAAGTACAAGTCGGCAACATATAGAGACGGTCCCTACACAACAACGGGCTCACAGTCTAGAAGGGGGAGACACAACAAAAGAGAACATGTAGACAGGTGTCAAAATCGTCAGAACAAATCGAATTAAAGCTTTATGCACCTCATTAACAAAATAACTAGAATAGTAAATTCAATCGTATTTATTGAGCGCTTACGGTGCGCAGAGCACTGTACTAAGCGCTTGGGAAGTTGGCAACATCTAGAGACGGTCCCTACCCAACAACGGGCTCACGGCCTAGAAGGGGGAGATGGACGACAAAACAAAACATGTGGACAGGTGTCAAGTCGTTGGAACAAAAATAAAGCAAAGTGCACATCATTAACAAAATAAATAGAATAGTAAATATGTACCAGTAAAATAAATACAGTAATAAATCTGTACAAACATATACACAGGTGCTGCGGGGAGGGGAAGGAGGTAGGGTGGAGGGGATGGGGAGGAGGAGGGGAAAAAAGGGGCTTAGTCTGGGAAGGCCTCCTGGAGGAGGTGAGCTCTCAGTAGGGCTTTGAAGGGAGGAAGAGAGCTAGCTTGGTGGATGTGCGGAGGGAGGGCATTAGTACAGTGCTCTGCACACAGTAAGCGCTCAATAAATACGATTGATTGATTGATCTGTACGTATTTATTACTCTATTTTACTTGTACATTTTTCTTCTACTCATTTTATTTTGTTAATTTGTTTTGTTCTCCGTCTCCCCCTTCTAGGCTGTGAGCCCCCTGTTGGGTAGGGACCGTCTCTATATGTTGCCAACTTGGACTTCCCAAGCGCTTAGTACAGTGCTCTGCACACAGTAAGCGCTCAATAAATACAGTTGATCGATTGATTCCAGGCCAGGGGGAGGACGTGGGCCTGTGGTGGACGACGGGACAGGAGAGAACGAGGCCCAGTGAGGAGGTTTGCAACAGGAGAGGAGCGGGCTCCTCCTGGGCTGCAGAAGGAGAGAAGGGAGGTGAGGTAGGAGGGGGCGAGGTGAAAATGTAATAATAATAATGATGATGGCATTTATTAAGCGCTTACTATGTGCAAAGCACTGTTCTCGGCACTGGTAAGGTTACAAGGTGATCAGGTTGTCCCACGGGGGGCTCACAGCCTTCATCCCCATTTTACAGATGAGGGAAGTGAGGCCTAGAGAAGATAAATGACTTGCCCAAAGCCACACAGCTGACGGTTGGAGGAGCGGGGATTTGAACCCACAACCTTTGACTCCAAAGCCCGGCTCTTTCCACTGAACCACGCTGCTTCTCTAAGCCTGGTACTTAGAACACCACAGCACCTGTATATATGTCTATATGTCTGTACATCAATCATCAATCGTATTTATTGAGCGCTTACTATGTGCAGAGCACTGTACTAAGCGCTTGGGAAGTACAAATTGGCAACATATAGAGACAGTCCCTACCCAACAGTGGGCTCACAGTCTAAAAGTACATAGTTATTATTCTATTTATTTATTTCTTTATTTTACTTGTACATACCTATTCTATTTATTTTATTTTGTTAGTATGCCTGGTTTCGTTCTCTGTCTCCCCTTTTTAGACTGTGAGCCTGCTGTCGGGTAGGGACCGTCTCTATATGTTGCCGACTTGGACTTCCCAAGCGCTTAGTACAGTGCTCTGCACACAGTCAATGCGACTGAAGGAAGGAAGGGGACCATTCGGCTTGCAGCATAAAAACAGGTTTGGGGCTTGGCTCTTTCTAGCTGATTTTAGGTCCTTTTACATCGACCGATGTAAAAGGAGCCGACATTGCGAGCAACTCATATTTTAGTGGCCAGTCCACGTGCAGACAGATGCCACAATTGCAGTGAGCGCAACGTTTTGCACAGGCCTGTGGGGAGTGAGCCTGAGAGTCATTTCCGCGACTGACCAGCAGGGGGAGACAGGCCCACGTACTGATAATAATAATATTAATAATAATATTAATAATAATACTAATAATATTAATAATAATATTAATAATAATGGCATTTGTTAAGCTCTTACTGTGTGTAAAGCGCTGTTCTAAGCGCTGGGGAGATTACAAGGTGATCCGCTTGTCCCATGGGGGGCTCACCGTCTTAATCCCCATTTGGCAGATGAGGTCACTGAGGCCCAGTGACTTGCCCAAAGTCACACAGCTGACAAGCGGTGGAGCCGGGTGATGATGGTATTTGCTAAGCGCTTACTATGTGCCAAGCGCTGTTCTAAGCACTGGGGGAGCTTGTCCCATGTGCAGTTCACAGTCTTAATCCCCATTTGGCAGATGAGGTCACTGAGGCCCAGAGAAGTTAGGTGGCTTGGCCAAAGTCACACAGCTGACAAGCGGTGGAGCCGGGTGATGATGGTATTTGTTAAGCGCTTACTATGTGCAAAGCGCTGGGGAGGTTACAAGGTGATCAGCTTGTCCCATGTGGAGCTCACAGTCTTAATCCCCATTTGGCAGATGAGGTCACTGAGGCCCAGAGAAGTCAAGTGGCTTGCCCAAAGTCACACAGCTGACAAGCGGTGGAGCCGGGTGATGATGGTATTTGTTAAGGGCTTACTATGTGGCTCAGTGGAAAAAGCCTGGGCTTTGGAGTCAGAGGTCATGGGTTCAAATCCAGCCTCTGACAATTGTAAACTGTGTGACTTTGGGTCAGCATTTTCTCCTTTTCTAGATGAGTCTATCGATCAATCAATCGTATCCATTGAGTGCTTACCGTGTGCAGAGTTCCCCTCCCCACAGCACTTGCAGATATCTGTACAGATTTATTACTCTATTTATTTTACTTGTACATATTTACTATTCTATTTATTTTGTTAAGGATGTGCACATAGCCATAATTCAATTTGCTCTGACGATTTTGACGCCTGGCTACATGTTTTGTTTTGTTGTCCGTCTCCCCCTTCTAGACTGTGAGCCTGTTGTTGGGTAGGGCCTATGTCTATATGTTGCTGACCTATACGTCCCAAGCACTTAGTACAGTGCTCTGCACACAGTAAGCGCTCAATAAATACGATTGAATGAATGAATGAATGAACTGAGTGCTGAGAGAGTACAATCTACCAGAGTGGTAGACACTAACTTCTTTTTTGGGGGAAGGGGGGCATCGCCCTTTTGGGAAGTAAGCTTTTTGAATGCAAAAGCAGTGAGAGTCAGAGCTTAGATTCTTATCCCAGATTCATTCATTCATTCGTATTTATTGAGCGCTTACTGTGTGCAGAGCACTGTACTAAGCCCTTGGGAGGTACAAGTCGACAACATATAGAGACGGTCCCTACCCAACAGGGGGTTCACAGGCTAGAAGGGGGAGACAGACAGCAAAACAAAACAAGTAGACAGATGTGTGAATGACCTCTTTTGTGACCTTAGGCAGAGGCCCTTCATTTCTCTGGACCTCTGTTTTGTCATCTGTATAATAAAAATAATTCTCCCTGTCTCAGACTGTGAGCCCCACGTAGGACAGGGATGGTGTGAGATCTGATCATCTTGCATCTGCCCTGGTATTTGGCACACCTCAGCCACTAGTAAATACCGAATGCCAAAATTTCGTTCTCGCGGATCAATAATCCACCTGTTCTTAATTCACGGACCCCATTTTCTAACCCTTTAATCGTTTGTACTGATCCTCTTGGGGCTTTCTTCAGTTCCCCCACCTCTCCCATGCCACGGAGCCCCGTGCCTGCTGTGTGACCCTGGGCAAGTCACTTCACTTCTCTGTGCCTCAGTTACCTAATCTGTAAAATGGAGATTAAGACTGTGAGCTCCATGTGGGACAGGGACTGTGTCCAACCTGATTACCTCGTATCTACCTTAGCACTTAGAACAGCGCTCGGCACCTAGTAAGCGCTTAACAAATACCACAGTTGTTATTATTATTATGGACACTGCAGAGCAAGACAGCACCCACTAATAAAGGCCTGGACAATGTTGAATGATCTCCTTTCACTAAGCACCTAAATTACTCTCTAGCAGGAATTTATTCCCAAGGCTGGCCACCCCACATCCCCGCAAAGATCACTATTATCCAGACCTGGGCCTGGATGGACTTTCCACCACTTCACACTGCTACCTCACCCCTGAATTTTCATCCTGGCCCGCAAATGATACTAATGGACCACTTAGATGATTAGGAAGCTCAACAGCCTTACAGACCTTTCTGCTTGGTTTATTGATATTGGTCTCCCCCTCTAGACTGTAAACTCACTGTGGGCAGGGAATATATCTGTATATGATTAGATTGCATTCTCCCAAACACTTAGCATGGTGCGGTGCACGCAGTAGTCATTCAATAAATACTAACTGACTGACTGGCTTGAAGGCTGATGCCAAATAAAATTAAATCCATCAGGTCTGAGCTCCCCAAAGTCACTCCCCCCACTTCTCCAACCCCCTGGCTCTCAACCCTCTCCGCTACTCTCCCATCCTTCCCAGCAGTATCCTCAGAGGAGCTCTCCTCCCTCCTCTCAAGTGCTACTCCAGCCACCTGTGCTTCTGACCCCATTCCCTCTCATCTCATGAAATCTCTCGCTCCGTCCCTTCTCCCCTCCTTAACTTCCATCTTCAACCGCTCACTCTCCACTGGTTCCTTCCCCTCTGCCTTCAAACATGCCCATGTCTCTCCCATCCTAAAAAAAACCCTCTCGACCCCACCTCACCTTCTAGTTATCACCCTATCTCCCTCCTACCCTTCCTTTCCAAACTCCTTGAACGAGTCATCTACACGCGCTGCCTCGAATTCCTCAATGCCAACTCTCTCCTTGACCCCCTCCAATGTGGCTTCTGTCCCCTACATTCCACGGAAACTGCCCTCTCAAAAGTCACCAATGACCTCCTGCTTGCCAAATCCAACGGCTCTTACTCTATCCTAATCCTCCTCGACCTCTCAGCTGCCTTCGACACTGTGGAACAACCCCTTCTCCTTAATCCACTATCCAACCTTGGTTTCACAGACTCTGTCCTCTCCTGGGTCTCCTCATCTCTCCGGCCATTCATTCTCAGTCTCTTTTGGGGGCTCCTCCTCCCCATCTCATCCCCTTACTGTGGGGGTTCCTCAAGGGTCAGTTCTTGGTCCCCTTCTGTTCTCTATCTACACTCACTCCCTTGATGAACTCATTTGCTCCCATGGCTTCAACTATCATCTCTATGCCGATGACACCCAAATCTACATCTCTGCCCCTGCTCCCTCTCCCTCCCTCCAGGCTCGTATCTCCTCCTGCCTTCAGGACATGTCCATCTGGATGTCTGCCTGCCATCTAAAACTCAACATGTCCTAGACTGAACTCCTTATCTTCCCTCCCAAACCCTGCTCCCTCCCTGTCTTTCCTATCACTGTTGACGGCACTACCATCCTTCCTGTCTCACAAACCCGCAAGCTTGGTGTCATCCTCGACTCCGCTCTCTCATTCACCCCTCACATCCAATCTGTCACCAAAACCTGCCGGTCTCAGCTCCGCAACATCACCAAGATCTGCCTTTTCCTCTCCATCCAAACCGCTACCTTGCTTGTTCAATCTCTCATCCTATCCCAACTGGATTACTGCATCAGCCTCCTCTCTGATCTCCCATCCTCTTGTCTCTCCCCACTTCAATCTACACTTCATGCCGCTGCCTGGATCACCTCTGTGCAGAAACGCTCTGGGCATGTTACTCTCCCCTCAAAAATCTCCAGTGGCTACCAATCAACCTACACATCAGGCAAAAACTCCTCACTCTTGGCTTCAAGGCTGTCCATCACCTGGCCCCCTCCTGCCTCACCTCCCTTCTCTCCTTCTACAGCCCAGCACGCACCCTCCGCTCCTCTGCCGCTAATCTCCTCACTGTGCCTCGTTCTCTCCTGCCCCGCTGTCGACCCCCGGCCCACGTCCTCCCCCGGGCCTGGAATGCCCTCCCTCCGCACATCCGCCAAGCTAGCTCTCTTCCCCCCTTCAAAGCCCTACTGAGAGCTCACCTCCTCCAGGAGGCCTTCCCACACTGAGCCCCCTCCTTCCTCTCCCCCTCCTCCCCCTCCCCACAGCACCTGTATATATGTATATATTTTTGTACATATTTATTACTCTATTTATTTATTTATTTTACTTGTACATATTTATTCTATTTATTTTATTTTGTTAATATGTTTTGTTTTGTTGTCTGTCTCCCCCTTCCGGACTGTGAGCCTGCTGTTGGGTAGGGACCGTCTCTATATGTTGCCAACTTGTACCCCAAGCGCTTAGTACAGTGTTCCGCACACAGTAAGCGCTCAATAAATACGATTGAATGAACGAATGAATGAATGAATATTGCTGCCACATTCCGTTCAACAGTCTTCCAGAGAATACGCTGGCCTCCTTGATTTGATTCGATTTTGATACGGCCGGCCTTGGGAGTAAATTCCTGCTAGAGAGCAAGTTAGGTGTTTAGTGAAAGGGGATCATTCAACGTGGCCTGGCCTTTATTAGTGGGTGCTGTCTTGCTTTGCAGTGTCCATAATAATACCAACTGTGGTATTTGTTGAGCGCTTACTATGTACCAACAGTCTCGTTGGATTGTTGAACAGTGAGCAGCCCGGCATGCAGAATTTGGTGACTATTCTGTATTGCTAAGACAGAACTTTGGTTGTGTGTTGGGTTTACCTGATGTAGGCTGATACATGACCTCATTCCTACTAGTGCCATATTGTTAGTCCCCTCTCCCCCTTTTATTTTTAGAGAGTGAGCTCCCCAATAGGACAGCCGTGTCTAATTCCCACCTGTATATTCTTTCCCAGTGCTTAGTACAGTTCTCCACACCCAGTGAGCGCCTAATAAATATTATTGCTACTACTAAAGGCTGGACCCCTTATCCTACCCTTCTCAACTAATAACTACCAGGGAAGCAGCATGGCCTAGTGGATAGAGCACGGGCCTTGGTGTCAGAAAGCCCTGGGTTCTAATCCCAGCTCCGCCACTTGTCTGTTGAGTGACCATGGGCAAGTCACTTCATTTCCCTGTGTCTCAGTTGCCTCATCTGTAAAATGGGGATTAAGACTGTGAGCCCCATGTGGGACAGGGACTGTGTCCAACCTGATTACTTTGTATTTACCCTGACACTTAGAACAGTGCTTGACACATAGTAAATGCTTAAGAAATCCCATCATCATCCTCATCATAGTGTAACTTCTCTGGCAGCTTCAAAAAACAGGAATTGGTGTGACTCCAATTTGAATAATGAACATAGAAATGATGATAATAATCATCATCATTATTGATTATGACGTAATAATGACATAATGACATATGACATGATAATGAACATAGACTGTAGACACTTTGTTGGTTTTATGCGCTTTTATTTCCTGTTAAAAGTAGTCAGAATTAAACCATCAATCCATCAATGGCATTTATTGAGCACTTACCGTGTCTAGAGCACTGAACTAAGCTTTTGGGAGAGTACGGTAGAACAGAGTTTAAAGATATGGTCCCTGTCCACAAGGAGCTTACAGTCTGGAGGTCACCTCCTAGTCTGATCTCCTTTTCAGATCATGTTGCGTGCTCATGGGCAGAGTACACATCACATGAGCAATGTTCTACTGTATTTTTGTAGACCAAATATGCAAGTACGTGTCTCTCACTAAAACACACCCAGCACGCTGTCTCACTGCCAGCTGCTTCATCTGGGTACCGAAGGATGGATCTGCTAACAAGCCTTAGGGTTTTTTTTTTTTAAAAAAGCTCATATTGCTTATTAAATCCCTGAAAATCGATTCTGCATATTTCAAAGGAACGGCTAATGCGTGGGTATAAATGGAGAAATCATAGTGATTTGACTAAATTGGCCTCTCAGAGTCTTCTAATCGCTTTAGGTCAAAGGAAGAGACAAACGGGACAGAATGTTTTGTGGTGAAAATGAACTTCAAAGAGCAGTGCACTCCAATTTTCTCCTTCAAGTAAGAGGGGAAATTTAATTTTCCATCCCACCAAATGGTATTGAAAACCTGTTATAAAGTTGCAAACTCTTCGGTAGAAATGAGAGTTCATAAGAGTCTTTGTGTCTCTGGGTCGTCTTGCTGTCAAATAACCCCCAATGACCACATTTGTTATGGAAATATTCTGCCTAAATTATATTTTCTGATTGCTTCAATAAAGTATCCATAAGTTATTGTTCTATAGGAAACTCTTAAGAGGTTTTATTGACGGTGTGCCTTTGTGTGTAAATAATCTCAGATTAGATTTACAATATTCCCATTGACCAAGGGTTTTTTTGTTTGTTTTCAATTGCAGCAGTTTAATAATAAACTAACCCTTAAGTAAAGAAATCAGAGTGCATATACTTCCCTAGCAGGCAACCTCACAACTCTGGCTTAGAGAGAGCAGTTATTTTGGAATCTAAACTGCATATATGTATATATGTTTGTACATATTTATCACTCTATTTATTTATTTATTTATTTTACTTGTACATATCTATTCTATTTATTTTATTTTGTTAGTATGTTTGGTTTTGTTCTCTGTCTCCCCCTTTTAGACTGTGAGCCCAATGTTGGGTAGGGACTGTCTCTATATGTTGCCAATTTGTACTTCCCAAGCGTTTAGTACAGTGCTCTGCACGTAGTAAGCGCTCAATAAATATGATTGATTGATTGATTGATAAACTCCCACACACTATATTTTTTAATTGGTGCAAATTGGTTGCAAAACGATTTAAATGCTAGTAATCTGATCAGGGAGGTGAGCTGTCAAACGTTTAGCTAGAAGGTCCAGATTGCTGATTTTTTCTAATGTAACCACTAGAACCTCAGATCAGAAGCAATTATCGGACTGTAAATTCCTTGCGGATAGGGGTCATGTCTACCAACTCTATTGTTTTCCCCCAAGCGTTTAGTACAGTGTTCTGCACAAGATAAGTGCTCAATCAGAGCACCATACTAAGCACTTGGAAGAGCACAATAACACAGTGTTGGTAGACACATTCCCTACTTCATAAATACCTCTGATGATTAGATAGAGCATTGTCCTGGGAGCCAGAAGGATCTTGGAAAAGCAGGGTAGCTCAGTGGAAAGAGCACGGGCTTTGGAGTCAGAAGTCATGGGTTCAAATCCCGGCTCCGCCAATTGTCAGCTGTGTGACTTTGGGCAAGTCACTTCTCTGTGCCTCAGTGCTCTGTCCTCTAGGCCAGGCTGCTTCTAGTGGGAGAGGTATGATCGAACCAAAGTGTTCAAGTCGCCACAACCTGAATATCAGCACAGACTTCTGCCCACCCTCTGGCTATCCCACATTTGGGGCTGGAACCATGAGAATAATCACATTTTTTCCCATTAAGTTTCCCCTGCCACACAGCTGCTACAGTCTTTTCGAAAAGCAAGAACAGAAATTCGACAGGTGCGTGCATTTCTCTGGAGTTGACCAAAGCCAAGTTTGAGGGTTTTCTTTTTTCCATTCTTTTTTTTTCCTCTTACATTTCTCCTAAAGTATTCACATTTATTATAAAGCCAAATAACCTCTTCTTTTAACCTTTCCTCAGTTCCTTTCCTTTATACTGAATCTGAAGCTGGTTTTCCCGAAAACCATGATTTCAGTGAATTGCATGTTCTGACCACTGTTTCAGATGAACCCTTAAAAACTTGTCATCTGCTATGTACTCTAGGATGCGGAACAGTTTTTGTGTGTGTATGTGGGTGCGTGCGTGTGCACATATATGGTATTTTACAAATACTTGCTATATCCCAAGCACTATACTAGGTACAAGATAAGTAGATAAAACACAGTCCCTGTCCCACTTGCGGCTCGTTGTCTAATGGGGAGGGAGACCAGGTATTGAATCCCCATTTTACAGACGAGGAAACAAAGGCAT
This sequence comes from Tachyglossus aculeatus, assembly GCF_015852505.1. NCBI lineage: Eukaryota > Metazoa > Chordata > Mammalia > Monotremata > Tachyglossidae > Tachyglossus > Tachyglossus aculeatus. The sequence continues at coordinate 38,347,370 of NC_052075.1, read as the reverse complement.
AGAGAAACTAACTGTCTTGCCTGTGCTCATAGAGCAGGCAAGGGGCAGAGCCATAATTAGAACCCAGGTCTCCTGATTCCCAGGCCTGGGCTCTTCCCACTAGGCTGATTTCCAATACAAGCCTGATCGTATTAGTTTAAGCATGACTTGACTTAAGAAAATTAAACGAACCAAGTCATTTGGACCCAAAGATAGCGTGATTTATGATTCTAAATTCTATGGGTCTGTAGTAATGTAGTCCTTATCTTTGGAATGAACTTTGTCATTTGTTATTGTTTTCTAGAACAAAAAGTACAATAAAAGGCAGCTGACAGAAGTCGCCTTTTATGGATTTATAGTTTCATTTATTTGGTCTTAGATATAGTGCCTCACTAAACACCAATAAGCTAGGGACTAGAATGGTTTGACGGAGTCCTGCCTTTGGATTAAAGACTCAATAAATACACAAAAGACTTGTTGCTGTTGAGATCTCCTTTCCAGAAGGCTGTGAAATACTCTTTAGAAGTTCCCACTTTAAAAAGTTGTCCACAGGAAGTGTTCCCATTCTAAGATCCTGCCTGTAGGACTGTGATTTTCCTTTCTTAAAACAGTTGCGGAAGTGGGACGATTGAAAAGCCTTAAAAAGGGTTCTGCTAAAGTATCTGAAAATTAGGTGTTTCTCATAATTCCCCAACATTGCTTTGGCTATCTGATCTAATATTTCAAGGTCAGTGATAAGAAGCAGTGCTGTATATATGTTGTTTCTTCACCAGTTAAAAATGAGCCTGGTGGTTGAAGAATGGAGACAGATCCAGTTTATGGCTCTCTGTGGGCCCAGAAAGTGGAAGGTTGATGGGTCTAAGTTCTCATCGCCCCACTAGCCTTTGAAAATGGATTACTTGCTTCCTAGCACCAATTCCTTTCCCAACATTGCCAGGACTCATATTGGCTATATCAATCAATCAATCGTATTTATTGAGCGCTTACTGTGTGCAGAGCACTGTACTAAGCGCTTGGGAAGTACAAGTCGGCAACACATAGAGACAGTCCCTACCCAACAGCGGGCTCACAGTCTAGAAGGCGGAGACAGAGAATAAAACCAAACATACTAACAAAATAAAATAAATAGAATAGATATGTACAAGTTAGATAAATAAATAGAGTAATAAATATGAACAAACATATATACATATATACAGGCTATAGAGTGGCACCAGTAGCAGTAAGAATGAAAGTCAGTGCGGGGGTCATCAAGTCTGCCAACTTGTACTTCCCAAGCGTTTAGTACAGTGCTCTGCACACAGTAAGCGCTCAATAAATATGATTGAATGAATGAAAGAATGAATGATGATCACCGGGGAATGCTGAAGTGGGTGGGGATAATTACTCTCCCCACTTTTAAAGCCTTAATGAAGGCACATCTCCTCCAGGAGACCTTCCCTGACTAAGCTCTCATTTCCTCTTCTCCCACTCCCTTCTGTCACCCTGATTTACTTTCCTCAGCCTTACGTCACTTCTGTAACATATCTGAAATTTATTTATTTATATGACTGCCTGTCACCCCCTCTAGACTGTAAGATCCTTGTGGACAGGGAATGTGTCCGTTATGTTGCTATATTGCACTCTCCCAAGCACTTTGTACAGTGTTCTGCACTCAGTAAACACTCAATAAATACAATCGATTGATTGACTGACTGACTGAGCGGCCTGGGGGAGTTTTTTCTTCCTCCCAGTGACTACAGAGTCTCTAATTAGGGGTGGAAGAATTTAATTCCAGTGGAAAAGCCAAGTAGAGAGGACCTCTTGGAAGTCATCTTTGGGGTAGGTGCTCTTAACTCACAGTCTTTGCATTCTTCAATGCAACTTTCAGTGCATTCCTCAGTGCAGCTTCAGTGCAGCCTCCAATTAAATCCTGACTGCAGCCTTCAATGCAACCTAAATGCCGCCCACTGAAGATCAAATAAACTGAACAATCCACCTCTATTATAACCTTGCCTTGTCCCATAAACTCAGGTTCAGAGACAATTCCTGGGGGAAGCTGCTGATCATTTTGCTGACTTACTGGTGCACCTCTGGGCCAGGATTCATGATGGCCTTTTGGGGACCCTGGATTTTCAAACTGCACTTTCAAGAGAGCAAGTTATGGCCAAGGCAGTTTCCTGATTCCAAGGAAAAAGACATGGAGAAAGGCTCCCGGGGTTTAACACTTCTTGGATGATCTCACGGAATAGCATTTAAGGAAATTGAATATAAATGAAATAGACTTTGAAAGATTAGATTTCCCATGTATCATTCAGGGGCGTGAAAAAAAGCGTAATTGGAAAAATATGCTGTGGATCTCAACAGACCCCAAAGATTCGAAAAATTAAAAGGATTAGAAACAAGACCCCAGTTGGGTATCTTCAAGAAAGATCCCATGGGTATTTTGCAGTTCTTAAAAAAATACACCGTCGCAAGCAGATTTCCTGCTTTAAGATTGCAAAGATTTGCAGAGGATTGTTTAATCCATGTTCTAGCGGGGTGATTTATCAGTGAGAACACTTTCCCTTAGAGTCATACACTTGCCTTGGTGAATTTCAGAAATGAAATTATCTCATCTCTCGACCCCCCACACCGTGCCCATGAAAATTGACCCACCCCTGATTTCTTTCTTCTGCAACATGACTTGGTGTTAGAAGTGGATTCTCATTCCTCCCTGTGGTCCAGGGACCCCTGTCTCCCCAAGACTGTGAGTGAGATGCTACCTCCACATTCCTCAGGAGTTGTCTACATCCACAACTACGCAAGGCCTTTGGCAATGACGACCTGGGTAAGGCCGTGGTTCTGACAGGGGTAATGAGAGGCTGGGATTTATGGTGTGTTGGTTACCCTTCATGATAATTGGTCTTATGGACAACAGTAGGGTCAAAAATACTGATATACCTCACTGAATTGTTTTCAATCACTTTTTACTCAGCTATTTGATCTCACTAATCTTTTGTCAAATGCAAGGATATGCCTCTTAAATCATTTTGCTGGGTCCTAAGTATTTCACAATTAACTTCTGATTCAAACTTAACAAAAACAGAAAATGAGAGGAAATCCAATTCAATTAGACGACGAGGATTTTTCGAAGGTTATAAGGTAAAGACTACAAATAAATCTTTGCATTCCAACCGCTTCCAATAAGGCAAATTAGGAAGGTCAAAGAGCAATCAAAATAGGCAGGCCTGTTTTTTCTCTTTTTGCTGTTATTCCTGTTTGTCTGCCACCCCCTATCACTCCACTTTCAGCTGGCCACTTACCCCAAGAGACCCCACTTTGGCATCTGGAAAGACAGCAACCACGATGGGCCTGATGGATTAATCAATTACTCAATCAATGGCGTTTACTAAGCGCTTAATGTGTGCAGAGCATTATACTAAGCACTTGGGAGAGGCCATTACATCATAGCTGGTAATAATACTTAGTCTATTTGTTAAGTGCTTACTGTGTGCTGGGCACTGTTCTAAGGTACAAGATAGCCGGGTTGGACACAGTCCCTATCTCACATAGGGCTCACAGTCTTAATCCCCATTTTACAGATGGGGGAACTGAGGCCCAGAGAAGATTAGTGACTTGCCCAAGGTCACACAGCAGAGCCGGGATTAGAACCCATGACCTTCTGATTTCCCGGGGTGCTGCTCTATCCACTAGACCATCTTGCTTCTCCCCGGAGTTTACAATCCAGGGTGATGCAGGAGATGTGTGAGTAGCTGGCTGGGTTCGGGCAGCAGAAAGGAAATAAAACTATGATTTCAGTCGGTCGTTTCCCCAACCCCACATCCCGGGAATTGATTTAGAAAGAATGTGGCGATGCTGTCATGTGAGACACAAACCACAACTCCTCAGGGTATGTTGTGTCTAAGGGCACATGCTCACCTCATTTATTTCATTTGGCCAAAATGAGGCACTGGAGAAGTTTCTGCTCTGATGTCCTTTGTATCGACTTCCCTCTTCTGGAATCCCTCTGCTCTTCCATCTCTTCTCCCTCGTGTTAATGGACACTGAAGATATTCCTCAATCTTTAGGGCTCTAACGGGGTGTCACCAGCCAATGGGGATGAGGAGCAGAGACTCCCTGATCCTGATTTTAAGCTCCTTGAGGGGAGGGATCATTTCTGCCAACTCTACTGTATTGTACTGTCCCAAGCACTTAGTACAGTGCTCTTGAACCCAGGGAGTTCTCATTAAATATGGACCAATTGATCTTCACTTGACAGTGGGATTGTTGGGAATATTTGTCTACAAGACAGGGTGTCGAACACAAAGGGTCTCTGGGGCATTTGCTATAATAATAATAATAATTGTGATATATGTTAAGCGCTTGTTATAGGCCAAGCACTGTACTAAGCGCTGGGGTGGATATAAGGAAATTGGGTTTGACACAGTCCCTGTCCTATGTGGGGCTCTCAGTCTAAATCCCCATTTTACAGATGAGGTATCTGAGACAGAGAGAAATGAAGTGACTTGCCCATGGTCACACAGCAGACAAGTGGCAAAGTTAGGGTTAGAGCCCATGCCTTTCTCACTCCCAGGCCCATGCTCTATCCACTAGGGCATGCTGCAATGTCCCTAATTGAGATAATATTCACCGTGTGACAGTTAAACAATTAGTATTAATTGTTTGATTAGTAGCGATCATTGTCTGCTCCATCCCAGCGGGCGCAAAATAGTAACAGAGGCCGGAACTTCCGTATCGGCTAACACAAACACACATATTCCAACTTCCTATCTGTTCCTTCCTGTTCTTGCTCCCTATCTCTTCACACATAATTTTCTGTCTTTCCTGAAATATGATTGCCTTAAAGCAAGGAGATAAATGAAATGCATTTTTTAAAAACCCCATACAATGTCCATTAGCATTTTGAAAAACTGTGGTTTTAGAGGTAAAGAAAAGTTCATTCATTTGCCAGATTCTGAAGGAGAATCAGAATCTGATCTGAATCGCTTCCTCTAGATCTGATGTGCTGTTGGGGTTCTCATGGAAACCATCCTTTCTTTTTGAGTGGAAACATGAATTTCAAGGCAGTTTGAAGTTCATCCTTTTTCACGGATCATATTTTGTATTTTTCTTTGTTTAATTAAATACAAAATCAAATATAAATAAAGAAATGTTTCTGTAATTTCAACTGGTCACTTAGGTGTGCCATTCGGCTCCTATTGCATGCATGTTCTCAGTTTCAAACATAAACTGAGAGAAAGAATCTCGGTGTTTGGCTTTAAAAACAATTCACTTAGTAGGCTGTGAAAGAATCCCTTTGCACTAGGGATATCACATTTGTGAATTTCTGGAGAGGAAGAAAAAGAGAAACTTAGATGTTGTCTGCCCTGGGCTTTTATAGACTGAAAAACTGGCAAAGGCTAATGTGGACAGTTGTGGAAAGTGTGAAAGGGGTCAAAAATTCCAGAAATCTGATGTATGTCTGTTCTACATGGCCCGATTCCATATTATCTCCTCTTTCTGAAATGGTGCCTCATTTCTTAAGAGCAGATTTGGAAAGCAAGTGTTCCTTATTAGTTACATCTCATATTAACTCTCCCTCTCCACAGACTAGCAACCGCTTATTGAAGATGTCATATTTTATTTCATTCCAGTAAGGGTTTTCATACCTGGCTCCTTTAGTTTTGCCAATTTCTTTCTTAATTTAAAAATCATTTCTATTTTGGCTCAATCATTCATTTCAGGGCTTTTAATAAAGAAGGTCGATATTTTAAAATTAACTGAAAACGTCTCACTATTTTTGGTTCAGGAACCGGTTCGTTTCACATGGGTCACGAGCAAACTGAACAAATGCAAACAGCTGCCAAGATATTTGTCCAACTTTCTGTTGACTCTTACAAAGCAGGAATTTTCAAGACACAGACATATGGCCATTACATCCTATGTGCATGTGAACCCAGATGAATTAAATCAGAAAAAATGTGCTGATTAAATACCACATTTACAGCTTTATGCTCTGAAGAAAGCCAGGAAATTAAAAAAAAAAACCTAGGACTCCACGTATCAGTGCACAGTTTCCCATTAGACATGCATCAATTTGTGTTTATACAACATTTCTCTCTCCAAAGCAATTGTAGGTACATTCTAGATGTTTCTAGAAGCCTGCCGATGATTTGGGAAGAAAAGAGCTATTATCTCCTTTTTACCGTGAAGAGAATCTGTGACTTGTTCAATCCTCAAATAGAAACATACTCCTTTAATACAAAAGTCAGCCCCTCCCTACAGAGCACTCATTCGCTCATTCAATCGTATTTATTGAGCACTTACTGTGTGCAGAGCGCTGTACTCCACTTCTCAGTAGTATATTTTTTAAAAAGTGGTGGCATTTGTTCAGTTTTCAAGACCTGAAATACTGAGAATTTTTGAGTTATTTGAAATATATTTCTCATGCTTCATTTCCTATAAAAAGCAATCCCAAGACTCTTGATTTTGGGGTTAGAGATTGTCTGAAGGTCACAGGGCATGGTTCCTCAATGATGCTGAGCTCAAGAATCTGGAGTTGGTGGGTTCTGAGCAGTAATTCTGTGGCGGTTCAAATAAGGCAGCACTCATCATCATCATCATCATCAATCGTATTTATTGAGCGCTTACTATGTGCAGAGCACTGTACTAAGCGCTTGGGAAGTACAAATTGGCAACATATAGAGACAGTCCCTACCCAACACTGGGCTCACAGTCTAAAAGGGGGAGACAGAGAACAAAACCAAACGTACTAACAAAATAAAATAAATAGGATAGATATGTACAAGTAAAATAAATAAATCAATCAATAAATAGAGTAATAAATATGTACAAACATATATACATATATACAGGTGCTGTGGGGAAGGGATAGATTAGATTATGTGAGGATTAGAATAATATCACAATTATTGCCTAAAGTGGAATATACTAGAAACATACGGGGGAATATGTTCCCCTGAAAGCGATTTTATTTGCTGATTTCCTGCACGGAGGGACCAGTCAAGGAGTGTGAATGGTTCGGTGCAAACCGTCATCACCCCTGCCACATCTCGAGCTCAGAGATCTCTGTGCCTCGGATACCTCATCTGTAAAATGGGGGATTAAGAGTGGGAGCCCCATGGGGGACAAGGACTGGGTCCAGTTTAATCAACTTGTAAGAGCTTAGAACCGTGTTTGGCACATAGAAAGCGCTTATCAGGCACTATTATTATTATTGTCACAAGACAACAGTATGGCAGGCAAATTCCTCATGCAGAAGTTCTCCTGGCCCTCAGGCGAGCAGGGGAAGTAGTGTCTCTGAGAGGGCCTTCAGGACCTCCAGCTCCTCAATACAGCCGTGAGCCACAAAGTGTTGCACAAGGCCCTCCGCTTGGGCTAGGAGGAGGAACACATTGTCCCTCCCCAGGGCGGCCACGACGTCGGGCCTGATGGCCATGTGCCCGAAGCCTTCTGAAGGAGTGGAGTGACGCAGGAGTTCTCCCAGGCCTCGGATCTGGCCAAGGAGGTGTTCCACTTTCACCCTGTTGTTTCACTCAACAATCTTTCTTGACCTAAGGGCATGCCTTCCAGTGTCTCTCCTTTTATTGCTAGCCGTTTCACTGAGAATAGAACGGGTGGATAATAATGATTGTGACATTTCTTCTGCACTTACTACTTTGCTAAGCGCTGGAGCTGGTACGAGACAATCGGGTTGGAGGCAATCTCTGTTCCACACACGGCTCACAGTCTAACTGGGAGCAGGAACAGATATTCAATCCCTAAGGTACAGATAAAGAAACCGAGGCACAGAATAGTTAAGCGACTTGTCCAAGGTCACCAAGCAGGCAATGGGTTAGAACCCAGGTCCTCCGACTCTTGGGTCTGTGCTCTTTCCCCTGGACTACGGCTGGATCTCTAGGGTACACGGACAATGCTAGTTTGAAAATAAAAAAAGACTTCACCTGTCAAGTACCTTAAGAGCCTAAGTGCTTCCAGTATTATTTTCAGTAAGAAGAAAGGACAGTACATAATCTGTACTTTTCATATACACTGTACTTTCCTGCTACACTGCGGTAGGGGCAATTTATGAAAACCATCATGTTAACAAAAAATTGGGCTGTGTCAGCCATTGTTTTGCTAAACAAGGGATCCGGAGGAAAATGGTTCCAAAAAATTGAAGTGGCACACTGAGGAGTTAGCAATGGCTAGTTTCATGTCTCTAAAGCTTAAGTAGACTGCATTGTACTTTCACTTCAGAAACACTCCGTCAGTTCAGTGGCTTTGTGTCGAAAACTCATTTTCATCGCTTTAATTCTCTGTTTCCAGTATACTTAAGGAAGCATTATATGCTAAATCTTTCCAATTAGTTCCCTGCACAATGCTAACAAACTGCTGCAGTGTTTGTGACCCAGAAAAAAATTGCAGCGCTGCTTGAAGACACTGACGCATAGCATTATGTCCAGTTCATGGTCACATTATGGCAGTAACGTCTTCTGACCCGTTCGATCCAAATTACCCACTAAAAAGTTGCATTTAGGCAGGCTGAAATCCTTCTGTTTAAGCTCATGCAAACTGGAAATTTGGGACTGAGGAACGGTGGCTCTTGTGTGTGCCTACCGATGGGTTCATAAGTCTGCCTCAGTGACAACTGAATGCGTCTGTTTATTGTTATATTGTGCTCTCTCAACCGCTTAGTTCAGTGTTTTGCACACAGTAAGCGCTCAATAAATATGATTGAATGAACAAATGAATGAACTGCTGTCTGGGGATGATGGGAGGGAGCACTGCAGCATTCAAGTCTCCTTGGCACCAACGCTCTAGGATTGTAGGAATGGATGTGAGGCTTCCTAGAATGGTAGCAGGATCTCAGGGAGATGGAAATGGGGCTGGAAAAACCTGAATCCATAACCGAGGATCAAGGGAACACGTCGGCATCGTATCTCCAGGGTATCTCTGCCTCTCCAGAGAAGCAGCGTGACTGAGTGGAGAGAGCATGGGCCCGGGAGACAAAAGGACCCAGGTTCTAGTCCTGGCTCTGCCATTTGTCTGCTCTTTGACCCTGGGCAAGTCGCTTCGCTTCTCTCTGCTTCAGTCTCCTCATCTGTAAAATGGGGATTAAGACTATGAGCCCCATGTGGCCAACCCAATATGCATATATCCACCCCAGTGCTTAATATGGTGCTAGACACCCCGTAAGCCCTTAACAAATGCCACAAATATTAGTTTTATTATGACTATTGTCTTCAAGGGTGGGATCTGGGGCCTGGCTAAAACATGGGGTTATCCAAGTTTGCAATATGCATATATCCCCCCCAGTGCTTAATACGCTGCTAGACACCCCGTAAGCCCTTAACAAATGCCACAAATATTAGTTTTATTATGACTATTGTCTTCAAGGGTGGGATCTGGGGCATGACTAAAACATGGGGTTATCCAAGTTTGCAATATGCATATATCCCCCCCAGTGCTTAATACGCTGCTAGACACCCCGTAAGCCCTTAACAAATGCCACAAATATTAGTTTTATTATGACTATTGTCTTCAAGGGTGGGATCTGGGGCATGACTAAACCATGGGGTTATCCAAGTTTGCAATATGCATATATCCCCCCCAGTGCTTGTTACGGTGCTAGACACCCCGTAAGCCCTTAACAAATGCCACAAATATTAGTTTTATTATGACTATTGTCTTCAAGGGTGGGATCCGGGGCATGGCTAAAACATGGGGTTATCCAAGTTTGCGATATGTATATATCCCCCCCAGTGCTTAATACTGTGCTAGACACCCCGTAAGCCCTTAACAAATGCCACAAATATTAGTTTTATTATGACTATTGTCTTCAATGGTGGGATCTGGGGCATGGCTAAAACATGGGGTTATCCAAGTTTGCAATATGCATGTATCCCCCCCAGTGCTTAATACGCTGCTAGACACCCTGTAAGCCCTTAACAAATGTCACAAATATTAGTTTTATTATGACTTTTGTCTTCAAGGGTGGGATCTGGGGCATGGCTAAAACATGAGGTTATCCAAGTTTGCAATATGCATATATCCACCCCAGTGCTTAATATGCTGCTAGACACCCCATAAGCCCTTAACAAATGCCACAAATATTAGTTTTATTATGACTATTGTCTTCAAGGGTGGGATCTGGGGCATGGCTAAAACATGGGGTTATCCAAGTTTAGAGTAGTGGATAGAACATGGTCCTGAGAGTCAGAAAGACCTGGGTTCTAATCCTGGCTCTGCCATTTATCTGCTGTGTGACCTTGGGCAAGTCACTTCTCTTCTCTCTGCCTCAGTTACCTCATCCGTAAGATGGGGGTTAAGATTGTGAGCCCCATGTGGGTCAGGGACTGCGTCCAACCTGATTTGCTTGTGACCATCCCAGCGCTTAGTACAGTGTCAGGCACCTAGTAAGCCCTTAACACATACCACAGATAGTGGTATTTTTATGATTATTGTCTCCAACGGTGGGATCTAGGATATGACTAAAATATGGGGTTAACCAAGCAGTGCTCCTGTGACCATTTACCCTGTTTTATAGCAGTTTGGTATTCCGCTGTCTGTCCTCTGTCTAGTACGATTCCGCACTAGATGTCTTTTTATGTTCAGAATTTTTATTTTAAGGACCAGCCTCCTTGTGGGCAGGGAATGTGTCTGTTTATTGTTGCATTGCACTCCTCCAAGTGCTTAGCACAGTGCTCTGCACACAGTAAGCTCTCAGGAAATATAATTGCATAAATGAATCAATGGGTTACACAGCTCAGGAGTGTCTGTGTTCACATGAACCTGGGAAGGGAATGCCATTGCAATGCAATGACTCTAGAAAGATCTCTTTGGAGAAATGCAGTAGGTTTGGATGTCAATGATAATTTTGATATTTGTTAAGTGCTTGCGATGAGCCAAACACAGGACTAAATTCCGGAACACTTACCGCACAGTGAAATCGGACATAGTTGCTGTCCCACGTGGGGCTCACAACTTAAGAGGGAGGGATAACAGGTATTTAATTTCCATTTTACAGATGAAGGAACTGAGGTCCAAGGTCCCCCAGCAAGGCACTGGTGAAGCTGAGACTAGAACCCAGGACTCCTGACTCCCCGTTCCGCAGTCTTGTCTGTACTAGGCCCCGATAAGGACTGGGATGGACATTTGCAGAGTGGATTTCATGGCGTTTTCATGTTATCCATCCACTAGTGGTATTTACTGAGCGCCTACTGTTTTCAGAGCACTGTACCAAGTGCTTGGGAGAGTACAATACAACAATAAACAGTAACATTCCCTGCCCATAACAAGCTTACAGGTTAGACTGTGAGCCCACTGTTGGGTAGGGACTGTCTCTATATGTTGCCAACTTGTACTTCCCAAGCGCTTAGTACAGTGCTCTGTACACAGTAAGCGCTCAATAAATACGATTGATTGATTGATTGATTGATTAGAGGACCACACTGACTTCTCCTACCCTGGACTTAATACCTTAATGCCATACTGTCCTTTATTCTTCAATGATCTTCCATTTCATTTCTCCTTTCTGGCTTCAGAGCTCAACTCCGGCTCACATTCTTTTCAAAACCTCTTAAATCAAATGACATGAGCTGTTGTATCCCCCTTGGCCATCACACACCTGTATGAAAAATAATTAGGTTTAAGCGATACTTGCCTACCTCTTTACAATATTCTGGTATACATAATGATATTCAATAGCTTTTTCTTAAAGTACTTTTTAAGCGCTTACTATGTGCCAGTCACTGTTCTAACCTCTGGGGTAGCTACAGGGTAATCAGGTCAGACACAGTTCGTGTCCCACATGAGTCTCACAGTCTTAATCCCCATTTTACAGATAAAGTAACTGAGGCACAAAGAAATTAAATGGCTTGCCCAAGGCCACACAGAAGATAGGCTTTGATCCCAGGGCTTTCTGTCTTCCAGGCTCGTGTCTATTCCTAGGCCACTTTACTTCTTATTGCTGGATCCTGAAAGATGAGGGCAGGGACTGTATTTTCGTACATAATTTACTCTCCCAAGCATTTAGTTCAGTACTCTGCTCTCAACAGCCATTCAATAAATACTACTGATTGACCGATCGATTGATTAAAAATACAGATGTCTATTTTAGTCACAGTTCTCTTTCATAACACTTTCTGTTTTTCAATGCCATTGACTTCAGTACTGGTAAGTCTCCCATGCCAAGGTGGGCTTTTTCAGGACTGGAAAGTTTTTAATATCAATCAATCAATCAATCAATCGTATTTATTGAGCACTTACTATGTGCAGAGCACTGTACTAAGCACTTGGAAAGTACAAATTGGCATCACATAGAGACAGTCCCTACCCAACAGTGGGCTCACAGTCTAAAAGGATATCATCATCAGTGGTATTTATTGAGCGTTTGCTATGTGCAGAGCACTGTACAAAGCACTTGGGAGAGCACAATACACCCGAGTTGGCAAACACATTCCCTGCCTACAACAAGCTTACAGTCCAAGCGACCCGTGATGGATGAATTATAACTAAGAAACCCTGTGCGACCTAGTTTTACAATTACTCAAACCTGAAAATGTGATTTTTTTTAAGGTCAAATTTGATCATCTAGTTTCCTGATTTAGGGTTTTGTTTCACTGTAGGTTGTAGCTGGGAACTGTTTTTGTCCTGAAGGGACCCCAATTACATAGCCCGGGGCATAACTTCACTATGGCCTACAGTTCAAAGGAAGTGAATCGAGAAGACTAAAAACATTTTCCAGATTCAGTGGATCCTTCTCTACATTAAGGGCATGATCCATGGATCAGTGCAGATAGGAGTTCAAAGGCTCTTGCCTTTCAAGGGAACAAGTACCTTGGTTACCCATTAAATTTGTCTTTGTAAATAAAAGTATCTCTTTGATCTTATGAAGATAGAGGCCAGCATGCTAATCATAGTAGAGCAATGAAAGAAGAAGAGGCTCGTTGAATGAGGTATGACATAGTTTATATACAGCATTTAAACAACATTGAACTGAGGCAGAAGTCTTCTTAGAAAAAAAATCGAGGACTTCGTAACTTCATCTTGGGCATTTGGGGTTAAAAATGTAGTCTGTGAAGTGACTAAAAGTACAGTAGTCAAAATTAAGGGAAAAGAATAGAAAAGTGGGTTGGTAAAGTGTAAAGTGTAGTCTATGCTTATGATTAATTTATAGTTATATTATTCTCTCATTCAATCATATTTATTGAGCGCTTACTGTGAGCAAAGCACTCTACTAAGTGCTAGACAGAGTACAATGCAAGAACGGACACACTCCCTTCCCACAAGGAGCATTATAATCGTTGTTATTAAATTATAATTATAAGGATTATAAAATATTATCAATCATAAAATTGTTGTATTTGTTAAATACTATACTGAGCAGTGGGGTAGATACAAGATAATCAGGTACCACATAAGACTTACAGTCTAAGTAGGAGGGAGAATAGATATTGAATCCACATTTTCCAGATGAGGGAACTGAGAGGTTAAGTGACTTGCCCGAGGTCACACGGCCAACGAGTGGCGGAGCCGGGATCAGAACCCAGGCCTTTCCATTAGGCCGCACTGCTGCTGCTTTCACTGTTGAACATTTTTGCCGTCCTAGGTAATCCTCGCAAAACAACTCTTCCCTTGGAGGCTTTGCCGTTTAAGTTGTTGTGGTTGTGATTGTGGACACAGTTTAGGAGGGAGAACAGGTAATTTATCCCCATTTTACAGTTGAGGAAACTGAGGCGGAGAACAGGTAATTTATCCCCATTTTACAGTTGAGGAAACTGAGGCATAGGGCTGTTAAGTGACTTGGCCAAGGTCACACAGCAAGCGACTGGCAGCACTGGGATTAGAACCCAGGTCCTTTCGACCCTCAGGCCCGCACCCTCTCCACTAGGTCATGCTTTCTTCAGGAGTTGAGTTTTAGTGGATTCACGGTTGTGATCTGAAAGAGCTAAGAAGCCCCCTACCTAACACGTCTGGAGAGAATTTATCTTCGTGATTTAACTGGAGAAAGGGGATGAGGGATGAGCTCATCCCACGACGAAGATTCGCCGTTACAAGGGAAGCCTGAGAGATTAGAGAAGCAGCGTGGCTCAGTGGAAAGAGCCCGGGCTTTGGAGTCAGAGGTCATGGGTTCAAATCCCGGCTCTGCCACGTGTCAGCTGTGTGACTTCGGGCAAGTCACTTCACTTCTCTGTGCCTCAGTTACCTCATCTGTAAAATGGGGATGAAGACTGTGAGCCCCCCGTGGGACAACCTGATCACCTTGTAACCTCCCCGGTGCTTAGAACAGTGCTTTGCACATAGTAAGCGCTTAATAAATGCCATCATTATTATTATTATGGGGAAAGATGCCACCCTGGGCTGCCTCTAGACTGCAAGCTCATTGCGGGCAGGGAATGTGTCTGCTTATTGTTGTAGTGCCCTCTCCCAAGTGCTTAGTACAGTGCTCCTCACAAAGTAAGCGCTCAATAAATCCGATTGGCTGAACGATTGCTGCTGCTGTCCTAGTCCCTTGCCGACTAGATCTTGATCTGAGCTAAATTCACTCGCATCCACGCTAATACTAATAATACTAATATGTGTCAAGCACTAATAATGATAATAATAATAGCATTTTTTAAGAATTTACTATCAAGTTATAATAGTAATAATATATTAAGCGCTTACTATGTGCCAAGCACTATTCTAAGCACTGGGGAAGATATAAGATAATCAGGTCAGAGGTCAGACACTGTCCCTACCCCACAAAGGGCTCACAGTCTAACTAGGAGGGAGAAAGGGTGTTGAATCCCCATTTTACAAATGAGATAACTGGGGCACAGAGAATTTAAGCGACTTGCCCCAGGGTACCCAGCAATGAAATTTTAGCTCTTCGGTATCTCAGTTCAGTAAGATAAGGCCTCAAAAGTGGAGGTTTGGGGCACCCTTCTTTTATTCTCACTTCAAGAGATTTAAAGTTTACCCAAAGTATAAATGCATAAGCGCTGTCTACTTTCTGTTTGCTAATTCGCCTGCTTTCCTAGTTTTTCATTAATTTTTCATTTTTGCCGTTTGTGGGGAGTGAAGGGGAAAGAAAGGGAGGAGAATGGTGGAGGCCTTGAAGTGCTTAGATTGTCACACTTGAGATTGCTCCAGATGGCCAGAGGCCAAACTCAGTGACTCTCTCTCTCTTGGAGGGGGTGTGTTTCCTGTCAGTCTGTGCAGAGCACTGTATTAAAGGATTGGGAGAGTAATAATAATAATAATAATGGTATTTGTTAAGCACTTACTATGTGCAAAGCACTGTTCTAAGCGCTGGGAAGGTTACAAGGTGATCAGGTTGTCCCATGGGGGGCTCACAGTTATAATCCCCATTTTACAGATGAGGTAGCTGAGGCACAGGGAAGTTAAGTGATTCTTGCCCAAAGTCACACAGTAGACTGCTGGTGGAGCTGGGATTTGAACCCATGACCTCTGACTCCAAAGCCCGGGCTCTTTCCATGGAGCCACACTACTTCTTCATATATATAGAGTACTATATAACCAACGGTATATACTGATTTGGAGAGTACAATATGTACTGTTCTATTTATTTTGTTAACGATGTGCATAGAGCTATAATTCTGTTTGTTCTGATGATTTTGACACCTGTCTACATGTTGTCTGTCTCCCCCTTCTAGACTGTGAGCCTGTTGTTGTGTAGGGACCATCTCTATATGTTGCCGACTTGGACTTCCCAAGCACTTAGTACAGTGCTCTGCACACAGTAAGCGCTCAATAAATACGATTGAATGAATGAATGAATGAAGGGACAGAGCAAGGATTAGAAGCCAGTTCTTCCAGCGCTTAGAACAGTGCTCTTCACATAGTAAGCACTTAATAAATGCCATTATTATTATTCTAAAGCACAGATCTGGAAGTCAAAGGACCTGGGTTCTAGTCCCTGCTCCGCCACTTGTCTGCTGTATGACCTTGGGCGAGTCACTTCATTTCTCTGGGCCTCAGTTTTCTCATCTGCAAAATGAGGATTCAATACCCGTTCGCCCTCCTATTCAGGACCGCGATGCCTCGATGGGACAGGGACTGTGCCCAACCTGATTAAGTCGCATCCACTTAGAGCAGTGCTTGACACATAGTGAGCGCTTAACAAATGCCATCCCGGGCCTGTTCTCTTTCTACTCAGTCACACTGCTTTCCACCAGGCCAGGAAGGGATGAGGCCTCGTGAATTGTGATAGCTGTTTGAGATGTCTGAGGTGCTTTGCAGATGAATCTCCCTGTCAGCAGGGTCAACAGAGACTTCTGTTGATGAGGGAGGGTGTCTATCTGAGGGAAGAGACCATAACATCCACCCCCACAAACCAAAACTATCCATACGCTATTCATTTTATTTTATTAATATGTTTGGTTTTGTTCTCTGTCTCCCCCTTCTAGACTGTGAGCCCACTGTTGGGTAAGGACTGTCTCTATATGTTGCCAGCTTGTACTTCCCAAGCGCTTAGTACGGTGCTCTGCACACAGTAAGCACTCAATAAATACGATTGACTGATTGATTGATTGCTGTGTGACCTTAGATTAAAACATTGCTCTCCATCAGATTTCCTCTTCTCCTTTTCCAAAGTGGGTTTTTCCTCTTTCCTTTAGAAAGCTCCCATTAGAAAGGAAAGGGGAAAAACCCACTTTTAAATGTTTAGAGTTCTTCCAAGATGCAAGGCATTGAAAAACCAGTTAGGACCCTGCCCTAGTCAGCTAACTGTCGGATAATGAAGACAGACCAGATAGGGGTAAAGTGTAAGGGCGCACGCATGCTTCAGTAGTCAGTCTATATTTGGAAAAGGGGAAGAGGAAATCTGACGGAGAGCAATGTTTTAATCTAAGGTCACACAGCAATCAATGAATCAATCAATCAATCGTATTTATTGAGTGCTTACTGTGTGCAGAGCACCGTACTAAGTGCTTGGGAAGTACAAGCTGGCAACATATAGAGACAGTCCTTACCCAACAGTGGGCTCACAGTCTAGAAGGGGGAGACAGAGAACAAAACCAAACATATTAACAAAATAAAATAAATAAAATAGATAGGTACAAGTAAAATAAATAAATCGAGTAATAAATACGTACAAACATATATACATATATACAGGTGCTGTGGGGAAGGGAAGGGGGTAAGATGGGGGGGATGGAGAGGGGGACGAGGGGGAGAGGAAGGAGGATATAAAGCGGGAAGAGGAGAGAGGTCACAGCTGGAGAGGGAGATCTGTGAATCATCCAGGGGAGTGAGTGAGTTCTCCAAGGGCGTGGGTGTAGACGGAAAATAGAAGGTGAACCTGAACTGAACCTTGAGGGACTCCCACAGTTCGAGAAAAAACACGGCCTAGTAGATGGAGGCCAGTTCTAGGAGCCAGAAGGACCTGGGTTCTTATCCCAGCTCCGCCACTTGTCCGCTCTGTGGCTTGGACACGTCACTTCACAGCAAGCATTTGGCAGAGCACTTAATATGTGCCGAGCACTGTCCTAAGTATCGGGAGAGGCACAATATAATCAGGTTGGACACGGTCCCTGTCCCCCATTGGGCTCACAGCATAAGGAGCAGGGAGAGCAGGTACTGAATCCCTATTCAACAGGTGAGGAAGCTGAGGGCCAGAGAAGTGCAGTGACTTGCCCAAGGTCACCCAGCAGATAAGGGGCAAATAATAATAATAATAATGGCATTTATTAAGCACTTACTATGTGCAAAGCACTGTTCTAAGCGCTGGGGAGGTTACAAGGTGATCTTGTTGTCCCACAGGGGAGCTCACAGTCTTCATCCCCATTTTACAGATGAGGCAACTGGGGCCCGGAGAAGTTAAGTGTCTTGCCCAAAGTCACACAGCTGACAAGTGGCGAAGCTGGGATTTGAACTCCAGACCTCTGACTCCAAAGCCCGGGCTCTTTCCACTGAGCCAAGCTGCTTCTCAAAGCCAGTAGACCCCAGGTCTACCAGTCCTGGGCCATGTCCTGAGTGGATCCAGCATGGGCTTGGGAGTCCGAAGGTCATGGGTTCTAATCCCATCTCTGCCACTTGTCTGCTGTGTGACCCTAGGCAAGTCACTGCAATTCTCTGTGTCTCAGTTACCTCATCTGCAAAATGGGGAATAAGGCTGTGAGCCCTATGTGGGACAGGGACTGTGTCCGTATTCACCCCAAGTGCTTAGTACAGTGCCTGGCACGTAGTAAGCACTTAACAGATGCCGTAATTATCATTCTTATTATTATCATCGTCATTCTCCAAGTGAGGACTGTTCAGCAGAGACAGACACCCAGGCTGTCACGGGCCTCGTTGCTGGGATGAACGGCGTAACTAACCCGGGCTGAGGAGAGAGATGATCAAACAGCGGCGGGCCAAGGGGATTAATGAAAATTCCCAACAGGAGCAGCTGCTTCCCAGTCTGTTCTGTCTCCTGCCCCAGTTCAAGCTGGGAGAAGGGGCTCTCTTCCAACAAAGGGGCTGAGGTCTTCTCTCGGTGTGTGCGTGCAGGGGTGGGGGTAAGGGGAAACGGAGATGGCAAGGGGAACCCACTGAGAAACCTGAACAAGAAGCAGCTGCCGATTCCTCCGACTGAACCTCCTAGAGTCAATGAAATGCTTCTATTTGGTGGGTGAAAACTGTGCTAAGCGTCCTTGGGCTTAATTACTTGAATCGTTTATTTTAATCGATAGTACGTTCGACTGTTGCAGGAATACATTTTACAGCTTGACTACTCCATCTTGATTCGGGCAGGAGATAGGATGTTGTGGAGAAAATTTATCCATAGAGTTGCTATGAATCGCAAACGCCTGGATGGCATTTGATAATACCCTATCTCGTGCGGTTAAATCATTCCGAATAAATCTGAAACCTCAGTTTATAGCATGTAGCGGCTAACTTACAGTCACCGCTCAGGAATTCAAGTGCATTGTTGATTTGGAAAGGATGGCTGAAAGGTTTTCTATAAGTTATTGCCTTTTTGTTTTTCGTTATTCATTAGTTACTGTCTTAGTTATTTCTCACAGTCACCAACAAATATTGATATTCCTAGGCTCTCCTGCAATCGGAAAATACACTAAAAAAACCCACCTAATTTCGTTGTTGGTGGTGCTTCCAGAAAGTTCATTTCCTAGGGAACCAAGGATAATCAAGCTAACCAGAGAACAATAGGTGTCCCCATAAAATTCTCTAGGTAAATAAGTTTCTGTTTCTCTTATAGTCTGAACAAGGGTTTTTTTCTCCTCTGTGACTCAAAGAGATGAAAATCTCAAACATCCCCACGAGGATGGCGTTGTTAAAGTGGTCAGTTAGAAAACAAGTTCAGCCAGTTTCGAAGAAAGGCCCTGATCCTTTAATGGAAAGTCAATAGTTTCATTAGTGCCTAGTGGAAAAAGAAAGTTGCACGTGACACATCAATATTCTGAAACTCTCATTCTCACGTGAAACTTTTTAAAACTGAGAGAGGGAAAGAGATTTAAAGAAATTGGAAGAGCAATCATTTTTTTCTGTATTAGCTGTTTTTAGTTAGGTCTAATACATACATTGCTCCAGGAACATGGGTGAGAAAAAAAAATCCTAGTGTATAAAGAATCCCCAGAGTTTATAACACATAATGTCAATCCCTAAGGTCAATAAAGTCAGAGGATCAATCTTGTTGCTGCTGAATTGGGCCCTTTGGGTCACAGGATAAAACACCGATATAAAAAACAAAGACATTCATGTTGGCATGTGAAGGAACAAAAATAATTCATTCAGAGTTTACTTTTGACATTCACTGGCAAATTTTGTTTTCAAAATAAAAACTAACACGGAGGCAGTCAATGGTCTGTAACGTATCTTTTATGTATTAGTTGGCTGAATGCACCTGAATACACTTCCTTGATCGTTCATCCAGGATGCATTTGACTAATGATTAATTTTTAGGGTAATAAAAGTCTAGACCGCTTCACTGAAGACTTGAGTGCTTCACGTCAGGTGAACTGTATGATAAACCTGGAACTACTGTGGAAAGAACTGAAGAAATCACAAGGGAAAGTTTGGGAAAAAAGCTGTTCGCTGTGCCTGCCAAGTGCAATTCAAGCATGTAAATAACACTTTGCAATGTGGTGTAGCCACCGTTTAAACATTTCAGATGCTGCGGTATAAAGAAGTAGTAGAAATGCCTGGTCTGCATTTTAGGCAATCATACCACTGTGCTCCTGGATTTGCCCTTGCCTCTTCTCCGGATTCTCCTCCTCCTCCTCCTCATCCAGATACTCTTTCCAAGATTCAGTTTAGCTGCTCTACTCATTCCATTTGCAAGCTCTCAGACTCTCGTCCCTCCTTACCTTCTGGTTTCTTTCTCTTCCTCCCACTGTTCTTCCTCCTTTTCCTCTTCTTCCGTGTTTCTCCTTTGCCCCTTCCTATCTCATTCCCCGCCCCGATCTGCAACTGCCACCGCAACATGGAGCCAATTACGTGACACTGTGTAGACTAATGAGAAAGGGCCCTGACCGATATCATCATCAATCGTATTTATTGAGCGCTTACTATGTGCAGAGCGCTGTACTAAGCACTTGGGAAGTACAAATTGGCAACATAGAGAGACAGTCCCTACCCAACAGTGGGCTCGCAGTCTAAAAGGGGGAGACGGAGAACAAAACCAAACATACTAACAAAATAAAATAGAATAGATATGTACAATGTCAACCGCTTAAACGGATGGATCATTTGCGGTGAGTTTCGGTTCACAAAATAGGTTATACCCTTTTTTAATACCACAAGCACTTGTCTCGTCCATTCATATTTGAAAAAGGATGTGCGTGCTGTTTTAAACTTAAGTCCGCCTTTGACATCACTGAAAGACTCCATAGGACACAGCTTCCTGGAGGTGCGTGGGTAGTTTCTGCATATGAACAATTTTTTTTTAAATGGTGAACATTAGGCCTGTGCAGTCAAAACTCAGTAATATTAAACACGAAAAATAGCATGACCTAGGGGATAAAGCACAGGTTTCTGCTGGCATAATTGCATCCTGTATCATACTGTGAGCCCGCTGTTAGGTAGGGACCATCTCTATATGTTGCCAACTTGTACTTCCCAAGCGCTTAGTACAGTGCTCTGCACACAGTAAGCGCTCAATAAATACGACTGAATGAATGAATGCCTCAGTGACAGCGTTGGAAATCACACTGAAAGCTTGAACTAGAAATAGGCCTGGTCTCGAAAACGATTCCTCTGTGCGCGGTGAAGCGGCTATTAGTTTCAGAGAAACCTCCACTTCACCAGGAAGAGATGCCAGCCGGGAGAGTCACAGTAAGTATTTCTTAAGTAAATGAATTTTAACTTCATTTGGATCCCGCTGAGCTGGAGTTTGAGGAAACTCAGGCTGTGGTATGATAATAATAATAATGATGATAATAGTAATGATAATGATGGTATTTGTTAAGCGCTTACTAGGTGCCAAGCACTGTTCTAAGCGCTGAGATAGATACAAGGTAATTCGGTTGTCCCACGTGGGGCTCATAGTCTTAATCCCCATTTTACAGGTGAGGTTACTGAGGCACAGTGAATAATAATAATAATAATAATGTTGGTATTTGTTAAGCGCTTACTACGTGCAAAGCGCCGTTCTAAGCGCTGAGATAGATACAAGGTAATTCGGTTGTCCCACTTGGGGCTCATAGTCTTAATCCCCATTTTACAGGTGAGGTTACTGAGGCACAGTGAATAATAATAATAATAATAATGTTGGTATTTGTTAAGCGCTTACTATGTGCCAAGCACCGTTCTAAGCGCTGAGATAGATACAAGGTAATTCGGTTGTCCCACGTGGGGCTCATAGTCTTAATCCCCATTTTACAGGTGAGGTTACTGAGGCACAGAGAATAATAATAATAATAATAATGTTGGTATTTGTTAAGCGCTTACTATGTGCAAAGCTCTGTTCTAAGCACTGAGGGGGGATACAAGGTAATTCGGTTGTCCCACGTGGGGCTCATAGTCTTAATCCCCATTTTACAGGTGAGGTTACTGAGGCACAGTGAATAATAATAATAATAATAATGTTGGTATTTGTTAAGCGCTTACTACGTGCAAAGCGCTGTTCTAAGCGCTGAGATAGATACAAGGTAATTTGGTTGTCCCACTTGGGGCTCATAGTCTCAATCCCCATTTTACAGGTGAGGTTACTGAGGCACAGAGAATTATAATAATAATAATAATGTTGGTATTTGTTAAGCGCTTACTATGTGCAAAGCACTGTTCTAAGCACTGAGGGGGGATACAAGGTGAACAGGTTGTCCCACGTGGGGCTCACAGGCTTCATCCCCATTTTACAGATGTGGTAACTGAGGCACAGAGAAGTGAAGTGACCGGCCCAAGGTCACACAGCAGAGAAGTGGCGGAGCCGGGATTAGAATCCATGACCTCTGACTCCCAAGCCTGGGCTTTTTCCCCTAAGCCACGTGATGGTCATGGGTTCTAATCCCGGCTCCGCCACTTGTCAGCTGTGTGACTTTGGGCAAGTCACTTCACTTCTCTGTGCCTCAGTTCCCTCATCTGTAAAATGGGGATGAAGACTGTGAGCCCCACGTGGGACAACCTGATTACTTTGCATCTCCCCCAGCGCTTAGAACAGTGTATATATGTATATATGGTTGTACATATTTATTACTCTATTTATTTATTTATTTATTTATTTTACTTGTACATGTCTATCCTACTTATTTTATTTTGTTGGTATGTTTGGTTCTGTTCTCTGTCTCCCCCTTTTAGACTGTGAGCCCACTGTTGGGTAGGGACTGTCTCTATGTGATGCCAATTTGTACTTCCCAAGCGCTTAGTACAGTGCTCTGCACATAGTAAGCGCTCAATAAATATGATTGATTGATTGATTGATTGATTGCTTGGCACATAGTAAGCACTTAACAAATACCATCATCATCATCATCATCATGATCCATTAAGACCCGCTTTTCAAGTCTTCTAAAAATGTGCTTCACGTTAGCTCAATTTGAATTGCACTGAAGTAATTTTTACATTGCGCAGCTTTACTTTTTCACCGATGATGATATTAATTATAATGGCACCTGATAAGCCTCTTTTATGTATTTGTTACACGCTTACTATGCGCCAAGCACTGTTTTAAGCCTTTATTATGCACGAAGCACCGTCCCTCTCTCATCGGGGCCTGCTGCCTAAGTAGGAGGGAAAACAGATATTGAATCCCCATTTTACCGATGAGGAAACTGAAGGAAGGAAAAGCTCAGTGACTTGCCCAAGGTCACACAGCTGGCTAAGCGCTTAGTACGGTGCTCTACACACAGTAAGCACTCAATAAATATGATTGAATGAAGTGGCAGGGGCAGGATTAGAACCCAGGTCCTCGGCCTGGGCTCTTGCCACTAGGCTATGTCGCTTTTCTAACTTTGGGGTGTAATTTCAAGAACCTCAATTAGTACAGTCTCATTCATCCTGAAGTTAATATCCTCACATTACAGCCGGGTCCTAATTGGGCATAATGGCTGAAATATATTGAACAACTTTTTAAAAAAAGTGTGGTATTTGTTAAGCTCTTACTTCGTTCTGGTCACTGTACTAAGTGTTGGGGTAGACCCAAGAAGCAGCGTGGCTCAGTGGAAAGAGCCCGGGCTTTGGAGTCAGAGGTCATGGGTTCAAATCCCGGCTCAGCTGTGTGACTTTGGGCAAGTCACTTCACTTCTCGGGGCCTCAGTTACCTCATCTGGAAAATGGGGGTGAAGACTGTGAGCCCCCAGGGGGACAACCTGATCACTTTGTAACCTCCCCGGGGCTTAGAACAGTGCTTTGCGCGTAGTTAGCGCTTAACAAATACCATCATCATCCAAGATAATCAGGTTGGGACACAGTTCCTGTCCTACGTGAGGCTCAC
Source organism: Tachyglossus aculeatus (assembly GCF_015852505.1). Lineage (NCBI taxonomy): Eukaryota > Metazoa > Chordata > Mammalia > Monotremata > Tachyglossidae > Tachyglossus > Tachyglossus aculeatus. The sequence continues at coordinate 38,323,552 of NC_052075.1, read as the reverse complement.
AGTCCCTAATTCCTTTTTAACAGATGAGGAAGCTGAGGCCCAGAGAAGTGAAGGGACTTTCCCAAGGTCACACAGCAGGCAGTGGTGGAGGTGGGATTCGAACCCAGGGCCTTTTGACCTCCAGGCCTGGGCTCTATCCACTAGGCCATGCTAATTCTCAATAAAGCAGGTATGCTTGGGCCCCTGAAAGGAGCCCTCCCTCCCAAACCCTTGAACAAGTTTCGGGTGTGCGCCACATTGGCACAAGCGCAACGTACCACACTACACACAGACCGCTAAAAAGATGAGGACGCGGCCTTGTGCTTAAACCGCGGCAGCATTATCCCTCAAAGAACACCAGGCTATCAAAAGTTTGGGTTATCATCATCAATCGTATTTATTGAGCGCTTACTATGTGCAGAGCACTGTACTAAGCGCTTGGGAAGTACAAATTCATTCATTTATTTATTTATTTATTTTATCTGCACATATCTATTCTATTTATTTGATTTTGTTAGTATGTTTGGTTTTGTTCTCTGTCTCCCCCCTTTTAGACTGTGAGCCCACTGTTGGGTAGGGACTGTCTCTAGATGTTGCCAATTTGCACTTCCCAAGCGCTTAGTCCAGCGCTCTGCACATAGTAAGCGCTCAATAAATACGATTGATGATGATGATGATGCAAATTGGCAACATATAGAGACGGTCCCTACCTAACAGTGGGCTCACATCTAAATCAATCAATCAATCAATCAATTTATTGAGCGTTTACTATGTGCAGAGCACTGTACTAAGCACTTGGGAAGTACAAGTTGGCAACATATAGAGACGGTCCCTACCCAACAGTGGGCTCACAGTCTAAATCCATCAAGCAATCAATCAATCATATTTATCGAGCGCTTACTATGTGCAGAGCCCTGTACTAAGCGCTTGGGAAGTACAGATTGGCAACATAGAGAGACGGTCCCTACCCAACAGTGGGCTCACAGTCTAAATCAATCAATCAATCAATCATATTTATCGAGCGCTTACTATGTGCAGAGCCCTGTACTAAGCGCTTGGGTAGTACAGATTGGCAACATAGAGAGACGGTCCCTACCCTACAGTGGGCTCACAGTCTAAATCAATCAATCAATCAATCAATCAATCAATCAATCATATTTATTGAGCGCTTACTATGTGCAGAGCACTGTACTAAGCGCTTGGGAACTACAAGTTGGCAACATATAGAGACGGTCCCTACCCAACAGTGGGCTCACAGTCTAAAAGGGGGAGACAGAGAACAAAACCAAACATACTAACAAAAGAAAATAAATAGAATAGATATGTACAAATAGAGTAATAAATATGTACAAACATATATATATATATATATATATATATATATATATATAATCAATCTTGCAGAATTCTAGTTGCCTCAAAACGGAAAGATTTCTGAATAGATCAAAGAGGAACTCAAAGTCCTCCCCCCTCATTACTTGCAAATTGTACCCCGGCTGTTTGCCAACACATACAAAAAGCCTTGGGTTTAATAAACTGTAGAAGCACCAGGCTGAAAAAGACCTTAACTGGTCATCTTCATCATCAATCGTATTTATTGAGCGCTTACTATGTGCAGAGCACTGTACTAAGCGCTTGGGAAGTACAAATTGGCAACATAGAGAGACGGTCCCTACCCAACAGTGGGATCACAGTCTAAAAGGGGGAGATAGAGAACAAAACCAAACTTACTAACAAAAGAAAATAAATAGAATAGATATGTACAAATAAATAAATAGAGTAATAAATATGTACAAACATATATACATATAATCAATCTTGCAGAATTCCAGTTGCCTCGAAACGGAAAGATTTCTGAAACGATCAAAGAGGAACTCAAAGGTCTCCCCCCTCATTACTTGCAAATTGTACCCCGGCTGTTTGCCAACACATACAAAAAGTCTCGTGTTTAATAAACCGTAGAAGCGCCAGGCTGAAGAAGACCTTAACTGGTCATCGTCATCATCAATCGTATTTATTGAGTGCTTACTATGTGCAGAGCACTGTACTAAGCGCTTGGGAAGCACAAATTGGCAAAATATAGAGACGGTCCCTACCCAACAGTGGGCTCACAGTCTAAAAGGGGGAGACAGAGAACAAAACCAAACATACTGACAAAAGAAAATAAATAGAATAGATATGTACAAATAAATAGAGTAATAAATATGTACAAACATATATACATATAATCAATCTTGCAGAATTCCAGTTGCCTCAAAACGGAAAGATTTCTGAAACGATCAAAGAGGAACTCAAAGGTCTCCCCCCCCATTACTTGCAAATTGTACCCCGGCTGTTTGCCAACACATACAAAAAGTCTCGTGTTTAATAAACCGTAGAAGCGCCAGGCTGAAAAAGACCTTAACCGGTCATCGTCATCATCAATCGTATTTATTGAGCGCTTACTATGTGCAGAGCACTGTACTAAGCGCTTGGGAAGCACAAATTGGCAACATATAGAGCCAGTCCCTACCCAACAGTGGGCTCACAGTCTAAAAGGGGGAGACAGAGAACAAAACCAAACATACTAACAAAAGAAAATAAATAGAATAGATATGTACAGAGTAATAAATATGTACAAACATATATACATATAATCAATCTTGCAGAATTCCAGTTGCCTCAAAACGGAAAGATTTCTGAAACGATCAAAGAGGAACTCAAAGTCCTCCCCCCTCATTACTTGCAAATTGTACCCCGGCTGTTTGCCAACACATACAAAAAGTCTCGTGTTTAATAAACCGTAGAAGCGCCAGGCTGAAAAAGACCTTAACCGGTCATCGTCATCATCAATCGTATTTATTGAGCGCTTACTATGTGCAGAGCACTGTACTAAGCGCTTGGAAAGCACAAATTGGCAAAATATAGAGACGGTCCCTACCCAACAGTGGGCTCACAGTGTAAAAGGGGGAGACAGAGAACAAAACCAAACATACTAACAAAAGAAAATAAATAGAATAGATATGTACAAATAAAATAAATAAATAAATAGAGTAATAAATATGTACAAACATATAGGGGGAGAGGAAGGAAGGGGCTCAGTCTATGCAAAGAGACAGGAATCCGGCCCCTTTCCCCAACTTTCCCGAGCCCGGTCAGTGAGGAAGCCCTCGCGATTACATCACCGGATTAATATAAACTTTAAACTTGTTTTATTTCCAAGTAAAGTCATCATGCGGGCCTTGGGAGGGGCGAAGGAGAATGTTTTCTTGAAGTCTGGAAGATTTGTCTGCTAAGGGACTTCCTTCAGTTTTATTTTATTTTTTTATGGCATTTGTTCAGCACTTGCTAAGTGCCAAGCACTGCACTAAGTAAGCACTGGGGTAGATAATAATAATAATAATAATAATAATAATAATAATAATGGCGTTTATTAAGCGCTTACTATGTGCAAAGCACTGTTCTAAGCACTGGGGAGGTTACAAGGTGATCAGGTTGTCCCCCGTGGGGCTCACAGTCTTCATCCCCATTTTACAGATCAGGTAACTGAGGCCCAGAGAAGTGAAGTGACTTGCCCAAAGTCACCCAGCTGACAAGTGGCGGAGCCGGGATTTGAACCCCTGACCTCTGACTCCAAAGCCCGGGCTCTTTCCACTGAGCCACGCTGATATTCATTCATTCACTCAATCAGTCGTATTTATTGAGCGCTTACTGTGTGCAGAGCGCTGTACTAAGCGCTTGGAAAGTACAATTCATTCAATCGTACTTATTGAGCGCTTACCGTGTGCAGAGCGCTGTACTACGCGCTTGGAAAGTACAATTCATTCAATCGTACTTATTGAGCGCTTACTGTGTGCAGAGCGCTGTACTACGCGCTTGGAAAGTACAATTCATTCAATCGTACTTATTGAGCGCTTACCGTGTGCAGAGCGCTGTACTAAGCGCTTGGAAAGTACAATTCATTCAATCGTACTTATTGAGCGCTTACCGTGTGCAGAGCGCTGTACTACGCGCTTGGAAAGTACAATTCATTCAATCGTACTTATTGAGCGCTTACCGTGTGGCAGAGTGCTGTACTAAGCGCTTGGAAAGTACAATTCATTCAATCGTACTTATTGAGCGCTTACCGTGTGCAGAGCGCTGTACTACGCGCTTGGAAAGTACAATTCATTCAATCGTACTTATTGAGCGCTTACCGTGTGCAGAGCGCTGTACTAAGCGCTTGGAAAGTACAATTCACTCAATCTCCTACCTCCGCTCCCTTCTGTCCTTCTCCAGCCCACCCCGCACCCTCCGCTTCTCTGCCGCCAACCTCCTCACCGGGCCTCCTTCTCAGCTGTCCCACCGTCGACCCCTGGCCCACGTCCTCCCCCATGATGGCATTTGTTAAGCGCTTACTATGTGCAAAGCACTGTTTTAAGCGCTGGGGGGGGGGGGGGATGCAAGGTGATCAGATTGTCCCGCATGGGCCTCACAGTTATCACCCCCATTTTACAGCTGAGGTAACTGAGGCTCCGAGAAGTTAAGTGACTTACCCAAGACACGTGGTGGAGCCGGGGTTCGAAACCATGACCTCTGGCTCCGAAGCCCGTGCTCTTTCCACTGAACCACACTGTTTCTCCGCACATGCGCCCAGCTAGCTCTCTTCCTCCCTTCAAGGCCCTACTGAGAGCCCACCTCCTCCAGGAGGCCTTCCCAGACCGAGCCCCCCTTTTCCTCTTGGGCCTCACAGTTATCATCCCCATTTTACAGCTGAGGTAACTGAGGCTCCGAGAAGTTAAGCGACTTACCCAAGGTCACGCGACAGACACGTGGTGGAGCCGGGGTTCGAAACCATGACCTCTGGCTCCGAAGCCCGTGCTCTTTCCACTGAACCACACTGTTTCTCCGCACATGCACCCAGCTAGCTCTCTTCCTCCCTTCAAGGCCCTGCTGAGAGCTCACCTCCTCCAGGAGGCCTTCCCAGACTGAGCCCCCTCCTTCCTCTCCCCCTCGTCCCCCTCTCCATCCCCTCATCTTACCTCCTTCCCTTCCCCACAGCACCTGCATATATGTATATATGGTTGTACATATTTATTACTCTATTTATTTATTTATTTTACTTGTACATTTCTATCCTATTTATTTTATTTTGTTGGTATGTTTGGTTCTGTTCTCTGCCTCCCCCTTTTAGACTGTGAGCCCACTGTTGGGTAGGGACTGTCTCTATGTGATGCCAATTTGTACTTCCCAAGCGCTTAGTGCAGTGCTCTGCACATAGTAAGCGCTCAATAAATACGATTGATTGATTGATTGATCCAGGAGGCCTTCCCAGACCGAGCCCGCTTTTTCCTCTCCCCCTCCCCTCCACCCTACCTCCTTCCCCTCCCCACAGCACCTGTATATATGTATATATGTGTGTACATATTTATTACTCTATTTATACATATTTATTCTATTTATTTTATTTTGTTAATATGTTTGGTTTTGTTGCCTGTCTCCCCCTTCTAGACTGCGAGCCCGCTGTTGGGTAGGGACCGTCTCTAGATGTTGCCAACCTGTCCTTCCCAAGCGCTCAGTACAGTGCTCTGCACGCAGTAAGCGCTCAATAAATACCATTGAATGAAAGTAACATCGGAGGGGCGGGGCCTCCATAGGCCACGCCCACTCAGCCGCCGGTCGGGGAGCGGCTCGCTATTGGAGGGGAGGAGTCTCCGTAGGCCACGCCCACTCATCCGCGGTCCGAGGGGCGGCTCCCTATTGGAGGAGAGGCGTCTAGGCCACGCCCACCCAGCCGCCGGTCGGGGCGCGGCTCCCTATTGGAGGGGAGGAGTTTAGGCCACGCCCACCCAGCCGCCGGTCGGGGCGAGGCTCCCTATTGGAGGGGAGGACTCCGTCTAGGCCACGCCCACTCAGCCGCAGGCCGGATTGCGGCTCCCTATTGGAGGAGAGGAGCCTGTGTAGGCCACGCCCACTAAACCGCCAGTCGGGGCGCGGCTCCCTATTGGAGGGGAGGGGGCTCGGTAGGCCACGCCCACTCAGCCGCAGGCCGGATTGCGGCTCGCTATTGGAGGGGAGGGGGCCTGTCTAGGCCACGCCCACTCACCCGCGGGGCGGGTCGCGGCTCCCTATTGGAGGGAGGAGTCTCCGTAGGCCACGCCCACCCAATCGCCGGTTGGGGTGCGGCTTGCTATTGGAGGGGAGGAGTCTGCCTAGGCCACGCCCACTCAGCCGCAGGCCGGATTGCGGCTCCCTATTGGAGGAGAGGAGCCGGTGTAGGCCACGCCCACCCAGCCGCCGGCCGGATTGCGGCTCGCTATTGGAGGGGAGGAGCCTGCCTAGGCCACGCCCACCTCGGACTGGGGCGCGGCTCGCTATTGGAAGGGAGGAGTCTCCGTAGGCCACGCCCACCCATCCGTCGGTCGGGCGGTGGCTTCCTATTGGAGGGGAGGGGTCTCCGTTGGCCACGCCCACCCAATCGCCGGTCGGGGCGCGGCTTCGTATTGGAGGGGAGGAGTCTGTCCAGGCCACGCCCACTCACCCGCGGGCCGGGGCGCGGCTCCCTATCGGAGGGGAGGAGCCTGTGCAGGCCACGCCCATTCACCCGCGGGCCGGGGCGCGGCTCCCTATCGGAGGGGCGGAGTCTGAGTAGGCCACGCCCATTCCCCCGCGGGCCGGGGCGCGGCTCCCTATTGGAGGGAGGAGTCTCCGTAGGCCACGCCCACCCATCCGCCGGTTGGGGCGCGGCTCCCTATTGGAGGGGAGGACTCTGCCTAGGCCACGCCCACTCACCCGCGGGCCCAGGCTTGGCTCCCTATCTGAGGGGCGGAGTCTGAGTAGGCCACGCCCATTCACCCGCGGGCCGGGCGCGCGGCTCCCTATTGGAGGGAGGAGTCTCCGTAGACCACGCCCACCCATCCGCCGGTCGGGGCGCAGCTCCCTATTGGAGGGGAGGAGTCTAGGCCACGCCCACTCAGCCGCAGGCCGGCTTGCGGTTCGCTATTGGAGGGGAGGAGTCAGTCCAGGCCACGCCCACTCACCCGCCGCCGGGTCGCGGCTCCCTATTGGAGGGGAGGAGCCTGTGCAGGCCACGCCCACTCAGCCGCGGGCCGGGCCGCGGCTCCCTATTGGAGGGGAGGAGTCTCCGTAGGCCACGCCCACTCAGCCGCAGGCCGGATTGCGGCTCGCTATTGGAGGGGAGGGGGGTCTGCCTAGGCCACGCCCACCGCGGGCCGGGGCGCGGCTCGCTATTGGAGGGGAGGAGTCTCCGTAGGCCACGCCCCCATCCGCCGGTCGGGGCGCGGCTTCCTATTGGAGGGGCGGAGTCCGCGCCGGCCCCGCCCAGCCAATCACCGGGGCGAGCGGCGGTGGGCGGGGCCGTCGGGGGGGGGGGGGTCCCCCGGCGGAGCATGCGCCGTGCGGTCGGCGTTGGGCTGTCGCTGTCCGGAGCGGAGCGGTTGGGACCCGCACCTGCAGCCCCCAGACCTGCGGTAACCGGGGCCCGCACACTAAGGGACCGGGGGGGGGGAGGGGAGGGGGGGGCGTTGCCCCGGCAACGGCTGCAGCAGCTGCATCCGGGCCGGGGAGAATCATCATCACAATAATAATAATAATAATGGCATCTATTAAGCGCTTACTCCGTGCAAAGCACCGTTCTAAGCGCTGCGATGATGATGACGGCATCTGTTAAGCGCCTACTACGTGCCGAGCACTGTGCTAAGCGCCCACTGTGAGCCCACTCTTGGGTAGGGACTGTCTCTATGTGTTGCCAATTTGTACTTCCCAGGCGCTTAGTACAGTGCTCTGCACGTAGTAAGCGCTCAATCAATACGATTGATTGATTGATTGATTGATTCCAGGGTGATCAGGTGGTCCCCCGGGGGGCTCCCACCCTGCAGTTGTAATCATCATCAGCAATCGTGTTTATGAGCGCTTACTAAGTGCAGAGCACTGTACTAAGCGCTTGGGAAGTACAAATCGGCAACATATGGAGACTCCGAGGAGTTCATTCATTCAGCCGTACTTACGGAGCGCCTACTGTGTGCAGAGCGCCGTAGTAAGCGCCTGGGATGCGCAAGTTGGCCTGTTTGTTTTATTTGGTTTTGTCCCCTTTTAGACTGTGAGCCCACTGTCGGGTAGGGACTGTTTTATATGTTGCCAAATTGTACTTCCCCAGCGCTTAGTACAGTGCTCTGCACACAGGAAGCGCTCAATAAATGCGGTTGATGATGATTGATGATGATGGTTGGTATGTTTGGTTTTGTTCTCCGTCCCCCCCTTTTAGACTGTGAGCCCACTGTTGGGTAGGGACTGTATATGTTGCCGACTTGGACTTCCCAAGCGCTTAGTACAGTGCTCTGCACACAGTAAGCGCTCAGTAAATACGATTGATTGATTGATTGATTGATTGCAGAGCACTGTAGTAAGCGCTTGGGAAGTACAAGTTGGCATATTTGTTTTATTTTGTTAGTATGTTTGATTTTGTTCTCTGTCTCCCCCTTTTAGACTGTGAGCCTGCTGTTGGGTAGGGACTGTCTCTATATGTTGCCAATATTTGTACTTCCCAAGCGCTTAGTACAGTGCTCTGCACACAGTAAGCCCTCAATAAATATGATTGATTGATTGCAGAGCACTGTAGTAAGCGCTTGGGAAGTACAAGTTGGCATATTTGTTTTATTTTGTTAGTATGTTTGATTTTGTTCTCTCTCTCCCCCTTTTAGACTGTGAGCCCGCTGTTGGGTAGGGACTGTCTCTAGATGTTGCCGACTTGTACTTCCCAAGCGCTTAGTACAGTGCTCTGCACACAGTAAGCGCTCAGTAAATACGATTGATTGATTGATTGATTGATTTTAGACTGTGAGCCCACTGTTGAGTAGGGACTGTCTCTATATGTTGCCGACTTGTACTCCCCAAGCGCTTAGTACAGTGCTCTGCACACAGTAAGCGCTCAATAAATAAGATTGATTGATTGATTGATTGATTTTAGACTGTGAGCCCACTGTTGAGTAGGGACTGTCTCTATATGTTGCCGACTTGTACTCCCCAAGTGCTTAATACAGTGCTCTGCACACAGTAAGCGCTCAATAAATACGATTGATTGATTGATTGATTGATTGCAGAGCACTGTAGTAAGCGCTTGGGAAGTGCCAGTTGGCATATTTGTTTTATTTGGTTAGTATGTTTGGTTTTGTTCTCCGGCCCCCCCTTTTAGACTGTGAGCCCGCTGTTGGGTAGGGACTGTCTCTCTATGTTGCCAATTTGTACTTCCCAAGCACTTAGTACAGTGCTCTGCACACAGTAAGCGCTCAATAAATAAGATTGATTGATTGATTGATTTTAGACTGTGAGCCCACTGTTGAGTAGGGACTGTCTCTATATGTTGCCAATTTGTACTTCCCAAGCGCTTAGTACAGTGCTCTGCACACAGTAAGCACTCAGTAAATACAATTGATTGATTGATGATTGCAGAGCACTGTAGTAAGCGCTTGGGAAGTGCAAGTTGGCATATTTGTTTTATTTGGTTAGTATGTTTGGTTTTGTTCTCCGGCCCCCCCTTTTAGACTGTGAGCCCGCTGTTGGGTAGGGACTGTCTCTAGATGTTGCCGACTTGGACTTCCCAAGCGCTTAGTCCAGTGCTCTGCACACAGTAAGCGCTCAATAAATACGATTGATTGATTGCAGAGCACTGTAGTAAGCACTTGGGAAGTATAAGTTGGCAAGATGGCATATTTGTTTTCTTTTGTTAGTATGTTCGGTTTTGTTCTCTGTCTCCCCCTTTTAGACTGTGAGCCCACTGTTGAGTAGGGACTGTATATGTTGCCAACTTGTACTTCCCAAGCGCTTAGTCCAGTGCTCTGCACACAGTAAGCGCTCAGTAAATACGATTGATTGATTGCAGAGCACTGTAGAAAGCGCTTGGGAAGTACAAGTTGGCGTATTTGTTTTATTTGGTTAGTATGTCTGGTTTTGTTCTCTGTCTCCCCCTTTTAGACTGGGAGCCCACTGTAGGGTAGGGACCGTCTCTAGATGTTGCCAACTTGGACTCCCCAAGCGCTTAGTACAGTGCTCTGCACACAGTAAGCGCTCGATAAATACGATTGATTGATTGATTGATTGATTTTAGACTGTGAGCCCACTGTTGAGTACGGACTGTCTCTATATGTTGCCGACTTGTACTCCCCAAGCGCTTAGTACAGTGCTCTGCACACAGCGCTCAATAAATATGATTGATTGATTGATTGATTGCAGAGCACTGTAGTAAGCGCTTGGGAAGTACAAGTTGGTAAGTTGGCCTATTTGTTTTATTTTGTTAGTATGTCTGGTTTTGTTCTCTGTCTCCCCCTTTTAGACGGTGAGCCCACTGTCGGGTAGGGACCGTCTCTCTATGTTGCCGACTTGGACTTCCCAAGCGCTTAGTACAGTGCTCTGCACACAGTAAGCGTTCAATAAATACGATTGATTGATTGATTGAAGTGACTTGCCCAAGGTCACACAGCAGACATGTGGCCGATCCTTCCTCTCCCCCTCCTCCATCCCCCCCGTCTTACCTCCTTCCCTTCCCACAGCACCTGTATATATGTATATATTTGTACGTATTTAATACTCTGTTTATCTTACTTGTACATATCCTATTTGTTTCATTTTGTTAATATGTTTTGTAAGAGAAGCAGCGTGGCCCAGTGGAAAGAGCCCAGGCTTTGGAGTCAGAGGTCATGGGTTCGAATCCCGACTCCGCCACATGTCTGCTGTGTGATCTTGGGCAAGTCACTTCACTTCTCTGGGCCTCCGTTCCCTCATCTGTAAAATGGGGATTAAGGCTGTGAGCCCCACGTGGGCCAACCTGATCACTCTGCATCCTCCCCAGCGCTTAGAACAGTGCTTTGCACATAGTAAGCGCTTAACAAATGCCAATTATTATTATTATTATTATTATTTTGTTCTCCGTCTCCCCCTTCTAAGATGTGAGCCCACTGTTGGGTAGAGAGCGGCTCTATATGTTGCCAACTTGTACTTCCCAAGCGCTTAGTACAGTGCTCTGCGCACAGTAAGCGCTCAATAAATACGATTGAATGAATGAATATATGTTGCCAACTTGTACTTTCCAGGCGCTTAGTACAGTGCTCTGCGCACAGTAAGCGCTCGATAAATACGATTGAATGAATGAATATATGTTGCCAACTTGTACTTCCCAAGCGCTTAGTACAGTGCTGTGCGCACAGTAAGCGCTCGATAAATACGATTGAATGAATGGATATATGTTGCCAACTTGTACTTCCCAAGCGCTTAGTACAGTGCTGTGCGCACAGTAAGCGCTCGATAAATACGATTGAATGAATGAATATATGTTGCCAACTTGTACTTCCCAAGCGCTTAGTACAGTGCTGTGCGCACAGTAAGCGCTCGATAAATACGATTGAATGAATGAATTTATGTTGCCAACTTGTACTTCTCAGGCGCTTAGTACAGTGCTCTGCGCACAGTAAGCGCTCGATAAATACGATTGAATGAATGAATATATGTTGCCAACTTGTACTTCCCAAGCGCTTAGTACAGTGCTGTGCGCACAGTAAGCGCTCGATAAATACGATTGAATGAATGGATATATGTTGCCAACTTGTACTTCCCAAGCGCTTAGTACAGTGCTCTGCACCTAGTAAGCGCTCGATAAATACGATTGATGATGATGATGATGATGAATGAATGAAAGTCAAGCCACAGTGTGGCTTTAATTTCTTTTCACCCAAGGGTATCTTCTTTCTTTAACCGGCAGCAGGTGACTTCTGGCTATCTCCGGACACCGCCAGCTCCGTGTCCTCCGGCCCGCACTCGGGGCCGAAGTTCCCTCCGGGCGGTCGGCGGCTTGGGAAGGATAATTGGGCTTTTCCCGTCCCCTCCGTCGGCCCGGAGCGGTTAGGATGTGGTGAGAGGATGGAGGTTTTCCAGCGCGAGAGGCAAAATGGCCAGGGAGGATTCCGTCAAGTGCCTGCGCTGCCTGCTGTACGCCCTCAACATGCTCTTTTGGGTGAGTCTCCCTTCGCCGAACGGGAGGCCGGGCCTCCTCCGGGGAGGCCTCAGCCACAAACTGGCTTCCAGCCCCTGTTGCTTTGCCAAATCCATCGCATTTATTGAGCGCTTACTGTGCGCAGAGCACTGGACTAAGCGCTTGGGAAGTACGGGTCGGCGGCACGTAGAGCCGGTCCCTCCCCAACAGCGGGCTCACGGTCTAGAAGGGGGAGGCAAAGAACAGAATCAAACATACTAACCAAATAAAACAAATATGCCGACTTGTACTTCCCAAGCGCTTACTACAGTGCTCTGCAATCAATCAATCGTATTTATGGAGCGCTTACTGTGCGCAGAGCACTGTAGTAAGCGCTTGGGGAGTACAAGGCGGCAACATATAGAGACAGTCCCTACTCAACAGTGGGCTCACAGTCTAAAATCAATCAATCAATCATATTTATTGAGCGCTTACTGTGCGCAGAGCACTGTATTAAGCGCTTGGGGAGTACAAGGCGGCAACATATAGAGACAGTCCCTACTCAACAGTGGGCTCAGTCTAAAATCAATCAATCAATCGATCGTATTTATTGAGCACTTACTGTGCGCAGAGCACTGTATTAAGCGCTTGGGGAGTACAAGTCGGCAACATATAGAGACAGTCCCTACTCAACAGTGGGCTCACAGTCTAAAATCAATCAATCAATCAATCAATCGTATTGAGCGCTTACTGTGTGCAGAGCACTGTATTAAGCGCTTGGGGAGTACAAGTCGGCAACTTATAGAGACAGTCCCTACTCAACAGTGGGCTCACAGTCTAAAATCAATCAATCAATCAGTCGTATTTATTGAGCGCTTACTGTGTGCAGAGCACTGTATTAAGCGCTTGGGGAGTACAAGTTGGCAACATATAGAGACAGTCCCTGCTCAACAGTGGGCTCACAGTCTAAAATCAATCAATCAATCAATCAATCGTATTGAGCGCTTACTGTGTGCAGAGCACTGTATTAAGCGCTTGGGGAGTACAAGTCGGCAACATATAGAGACAGTCCCTACTCAACAGTGGGCTCACAGTCTAAAATCAATCAATCAATCAATCAATTGTATTTATTGAGCGCTTACTGTGCGCAGAGCACTGGACTAAGCGCTTGGGAAGTACAAGTCGGCAACATATAGAGACAGTCCCTACCCAACAGCGGGCTTACAGTCTAAAAGGGGGAGACAAACCACAAAACCAAACATACTAACAAAATCAAATAAATAGATATGTACAAGTAAGATAAATAAATAGAGTAATAAATATGTACAAACATATATACAGGTGCTGTGGGGAAGGGAAGGAGGTAAGATGGGGGGGATGGAGAGGGGGATGAGGGGGAGAGGAAGGAAGGGGCTCAGTCCGGGAAGGCCTCTGAATGATGATGATGATGATGATGATGATGATGATGATTATTCCCTCATCTCTCCCTCAGGGCTCAGAATAGTGCTTGGCACCTAGTCAGGGCTGAACCGCTGCCATCTTTAAGACAGCCAGGGCCCTTTGCTTCATGCCCAGTTCTACTCCATGTGCTGACCAGCCTTTGGCTGGCCAAAGAGAAATGAAAAGAGGAGTGCCGAAGAATTGGTTTCAGTGTAATTAGTCTTGTGGGGCTATAATAATAATAACGACGGTATCTGTTAGGCACTTACCGCGTGTCAAGCGCCATCCGAAGCGCTGGCATAATTATGGTATTTGTTAAGCGCTGTTCTAAGCACGGGGTGGATACCAAGATAGGTTGTCCCACGTGGGGCTCACACTTTTAATCATCATCATCATCAATCGTATTTATTGAGCGCTTACTATGTGCAGAGCACTGTGCTAAGCGCTTGGGAAGTACAAATTGGCAGCTTATAGAGACAGTCCCTACCCAACAGTGGGCTCACAGTCTAAAAGGGGGAGACAGAGAACAAAACCAAACATACTTACAAAATAAAATAAATAGAATAGATGTGTACAAGTAAAATCAATCAATAAATAGAGTAATAAATATGTACAAACATATATACATATGTACAGGTGCTGTGGGGAAGGGAAGGAGGTAAGATGGGGGGGATGGAGAGGGGGACGAGGGGGAGAGGAAGGAAGGGGCTCAGCCTGGGAAGGCCTCCTGGAGGAGGGGAGCTCTCAGTAGGGCCTTGATTTTGCAGATGAGGTAACTGAGGCATAGAGAAGTTAAGAAGTCCTTCCTCTCCCCCTCGCCCCCCTCTCCATCCCCCCGTCTTACCTCCTTCCCTTCCCCACAGCACCTGTATCTATGTATATATGTTTGTACATATTTATCACTCTATTTTACTTGTACATATCTATTCTATTTATTTTATTTTGGTAGTATGTTTGGTTTTGTTCCCTGTCTCCCCCTTTTAGACTGTGAGCCCGCTGTTGGGTAGGGACTGGCTCTATATGTTGCCAACTTGTCCTTCCCAAGCGCTTAGTACAGTGCTCTGCATACAGTAAGCGCTCAATAAATACGATTGATTGATTGATTGTCTCTATATGTTGCCAACTTGTACTTCCCAAGCGCTTAGTACAGTGCTCTGCACACAGTAAGCGCTCAATAAATACGATTGATTGATTGACTGTCTCTATATGTTGCCAACTTGTACTTCCCAAGTGCTTAGTACAGTGCTCTGCACACAGTAAGCACTCAATAAATACGATTGATTGATTGATTGATTGATTAAGCGACTTGCCCAGGTTCAAACAGCAGACAAGTGGCGGAGCCGGGATAGAACCCACGTCCTCCGACTCCCAAGGCCCGGCTCTTCATCAATCGTATTTATTGAGCGCTTACTATGTGCAGAGCACTGTACTAAGCGCTTGGGAAGTCCAAGTTGGCAACATATAGAGACAGTCCAGGCTCTTTCCACTAAGCCACGCTGCTTCATAAATAAAGGCAGAAAAGTTGGCGGGTAGATAAGGGAATTGTTCAGTGGCAAGGGGAACTACTGTTTGTTTCCTGGGATTTCAGAAACACACTCCCTAGAACTGTGATTAGGTCATCCTAAACATGCAAAATCTGGTTGTTGCAAACCGTCCTACCGTTTATTGTAGTTCTTCTTGGCAAGGATAGTTGGCTTCACTTACCAAAAGATTAGTTGGATATATTTGTGGGGAGCTTTTTAGCGGGAGCTTTCTCACATTCCCTTTGCAAAGTCAGAGAGAGACGATGTAAGGCATTTTCTCTTGGCCAGCTGAAGGCTCGTTTCAAATGCCATGAATCGTTTAAGAAAATAAAATAGCACCAATTTCATCAGCCGATGGAAGGCTATTTTCCCTCGAGCCAGCAGCTTCTCTGAACTCAGGGCTTCAATAGGGACACGGATGTGGCTTTCAACGAGATCCTATAGGTTATCCGGGATTGACTTTAGAATTTTATATTAAAAAAAATCCAGGATCAGTAATTTAATCTGGGCAATAAAAGTTATCTGAGTTAATGGATCAAAAATTCTAACACCCTCCTAAAAACTTTTGCGCTGAAGGAATTAAACGAGAAAGCAGTTAAATTCGTTAAACAGTACTTAGAGGGAAAACACGGAAGAAAAGAAGTCTCTCCATAATAACTCGGGGACCAATTTGAAAACACTCCTAATTTTCTTTTTTGTCTTAAGGTTCTAATGGGTCTGAGAATTTATGAAATATGAAGGTTTAACTCTAATGGTGAATTTATTTTGCACTGATTGCTTATTTGTGTCAACCCTAAAGTAATTTCAGGTATCTCTGGGGCATATTAAGACGGGCGTTTTATAAAGTTTAGTCAGGAAAAGGGATTTGGGTCGTAAGAGCCACTGACTGCCCGATGAAAGTTCCGTGTTCCTTACATAAGGCCTTAAAAAATTTTGAAAGGAAACGATTTATAAGAGATACAAGGTCACCAACATACTTCTTACCATTCAACTTCTTACCATTCAGCTCTTTTCAGTCACACTTGCATGGATAAAATCTTCTTGTCGGTAGAGTCACCTTCAAAAATGAAAGACAACTAGATATAGTAAAAAGCTGAATAGAGTAAAACAGGGTGTGTACATGTGTGCGTATATAAACACATTTATTCTATTCAGTTATTTACTTTTCTCTCTGTTCATTGTGTTTTCCCGTGGCCCCCAGGAAAATGTTCCCGGCATGTGCGACCTGCAGTTGGCAAACAAAAAATTGGTCTCGGGATCCAAGTCTGCGTTATAGGCTGGGGGTCATGAGGGGTCATGAGGAGTAAAGAGAAAAACGTTCGGGTCTAACCCTGTCCTTACATCCTCTCAATTCTTCTCGTTTCTTGAAAATGCCGGAGATTTAGCCTGATTTTCCTCGTATTTTGTGTATCTTGTTTTTTTAAGCCAAAAGTGTAGTAATTTTTCTGCAGTATCTAAAGCGGGCATCTCTTACCTGACCCAGAAAGGGCCGTGATTTCCCATTTTTTAAGGAAGCAGCAGTAGTAGCAAGGAAGGCAAACTGTCCTCATTGATTAAACATCACAGCTTAAGTTACGGCAAATGCCTGGAAAATACACCGGGAATCCAATACTCTCTGTCTCTGGGAGAGAAGCGCAGATTTGTAAAAGACTCAGAATCTCTACACCCTCTGGCCCTCTACACCCTATTTCGGTTCTCTGACGGGAGCGCACTCTAGAAAGTCAATTCTCGGTTTTCTTAATGACCGTCAAAATCCCCGCGTACCGTGTATTTATTCCAAGAGAAACTGCACTTCATCAACTTGAAGTGTATAATCGAGATCAGTTCGTATAAACGGGTGAAGGGCTGTCGTTATTTGACCCCGGAATTTAAATCGCCAGGGAAGAGCCCTTGAACAAATGTTTGGCCACTGATATTGTAAAATTAACCGGGGCATTATGGATTTGTGTTGTCCTCTTTGTTGCCGCTATCGAGAGCCCAACTGCCACAGATGATTTCCCCCTCGTTTTCCGTGACTTAAGCCATCTCCCTGATTTAGCATTCCCAGGAACTGGGGCGGAAGGGAAAGAGGGGTCTGCTGAGCCCCGGGTAGTTTTTTAGGGTAGTGATTGCAATGGGAAGCTTTTTATGAAAAGATTGGAATCTCTTTAATACGTTCACTTTCCTAAAAAATGAGACGTCGGTAACACTTTCAGCCTTACGGGAGGATAATTGTGATGCAGGAAGGAGGTGGATGAAAAATTCTCCATTAAGCACTCGTTTGGGAATTTGCATCTGGGGATATGTGATCATTTATGGAGCACCCTCAAAATAAACAGCACTGTGCTAGATATTTGTTCCTGTCATTTTGTTAGTGGATTTGAGGAATACTCATTAGTGTCTGTTACAGGATAGGTGAACATTGATTCAAGGGTTATTTTATCTCAGAACATGCCAGTTCATCACCACAGAATCACAGCTTCACTAGCGTTGCGCTGTTCCAGAATGATATTTATTAAACGCTTCCTGTGTGACAGGCACTAGACTAAGTGCTGGGTGGATACAAGCTAATCAGCTTGGATACTGGCCACGTCCCACATGGGGCTCACAGTTTTACAGGTGAGGTAACTGAGGCACAGAAAAGTTAAGTGACGTGCCCAAGGTCACCCAGCAGATAAGTGGAAGAGCTGGGATTAGGACCCAGGTCCTCCAGGCCTCTGCTCTTTCCCTCAGGCTACACTGCTTCTCTTCTTTTCCCTTATTCTATAAAATGCCAAGTTAGACCGCTCTCAACTGTGGGTGATTCATTCATTCATTCAGTCGTATTTATTGAGCGCTTACTGTGTGCAGAGCACTGTACTAAGCACTCGAATAATAATAATAATAATAACGGTATTTGTTAAGTGCTTACTTTGTGCAAAGCATTGTTCTAAGTGTTGGGGAGGATACAAGGTGATCAGGTTGTCCCACGTGGGGCTCACAGTCTTCATCCCCATTTGACAGATGAGGGAACTGAGGCACAGAGAAGTTGCCCAAAGTCACACAGCTGGCAATTGGCGGAGCGGGGATTTGAACCCATGACCTCTGACTCCCAAGCCCGTGCTCTTTCCATTGAACCATGTTACTTCTCTCAAAACTAATAATAATGGCATTTATTAAGCACTTACTACATGCAAATCACTGTTCTAAGCACTGGGGATGTTACAAGGTGAGCAGGTTGTCCCATGGGGGGCTCCCAGTCTTAATCCCCATTTTACAGATGAGGGAACTGAGGCACAGAGAAGTTAAGTGACTTGCCCGAAGTCACACAGCTGACAATTGGCGGAGCTGGAATTCGAACCCATGACCTCCGACGCCAAAGCCCGGGCTCTTTCCACTGAGCCACGCTGCCTTCCTGAGAGGGGCAAAAGATTTCATTTTTGCAGCAATGGGGGAGTCGAGAGAATTACCTGCCAGGTATAGAAAATCGCCACAGAGACCCTAATTTCCTTAGACACAGTTACGATTGAACAGTTATCTTCAAATATGAGGTTGGAAAGCGTGATTGAAGTTATTCCCGTGTAATAATGCTGGACAATTCCATTTCGGGTACGTTTCTATCTTGCACTCTCCCTTTGGCCTGTGGTCCTGGGCCCAGGTAAACTGCAGTCTTGTTCCCTTTCCTAATAAAAAAAAGGAGTAAACTGCCCCGAGGGATTAACCCACTCCTATCGGGAGGCCAGTGATCCCTTTCGGGTCATTAAATGCTGCCTTGGAGCCCTGTAATCGCTTGTGGACTTCGGGGTGAGTAGTTTGAGAGTTGTTCATTCACCAGAGGATCAAATACAGCGTTTAAAATATTTATAGAGTGTCCAGAATGCACTGCACAGAACAGAGGATTAGACAAAAATCTGCCCGGTGGGCATAGAGCCTTTAATCATTCGTGGACATTTTAATGCTTACATTTCTCCAGGAATGTGTTAGAAAGTTACGTGATGGCCCATTCTATTTGGCATCAGAATTCAAATCGTGTTCTCCTGGGGTAGGTCGTGTTGTGAAAATTTGCACTTCAAGAGATGGAAAAGAAATAGGGTCTGAGGAATCGTCTAGGAAGAGAAAGCCAAGTTAAAAATGACCACCATTCTGAGTTTCAGAGTGGAGCGTGACGATGCGAGGGAAAGTCTAGTGTGAAGGAGGAGGTGGGACTGATCATCTGGTACATTTTTCTGATAACCCTTGGCCTTTGCTGAGTGTGGGGAGATGTCTGTGAATGGCTGAGGTGAGAGGAAGCCTGAAGCAGTGAAGCCTAGGGCCTGGGCTTACTACCGGCTATATTCTAGTCCCACAAGCAGCAAGTCAGAGCTGACCCGTGACTCGATTCCCTTGGAGAAACAACCTCAGTGCTTACTTTGTGCTAAGGGAGGATGAATGTCAGCAGTTTGCTTATTGGCGTTTGCTGTCTGATGGCTTTCTTTAATGCTCATTTCGCTGCGTCGCAAGAAGTGTTTTAATTCTGATGGGTTTCTTTAATGCTAAAGTTTGCTATGTTCCGGGAAATTTTGTTTCAGCTCTCCTTCCTGGGAGTCTCCGACACACCACCGTCTGAATGGTTCTCTAAAGGTTTAAAACACAGGTTGAGAAAATCTTTTCTTAGATGCAGAATTCATTCTGCAGTGGCATCCGCATTTTAAGTCACCGAGGCGTAAACCTACAAAGTGGCCTGAATGTCTTGGATTTTCCCATCCCCAAATTCTTTTTTGCCCAAGTGCCTGGAGAGTTGAGGCCCAATTATTTTTGGACATGAATTATCTACTTAATTTGCATGTCAAGGGACTATCATCATCAATCGTATTTATTGAGCGCTTACTATGTGCAGAGCACTGTACTAAGCGCTTGGGAAGTACAAATTGGCAACATATAGAGACAGTCCCTACCCAACAGTGGGCTCACAGTCTAAAAGAGTCTAAAGTCTAAAGAGTCACATAGTCTAAAGGGACTATGTGATTCAAAAGTTCAGTCCTAGCTCTCTCTACAAGATTACTGATTCATTCAACATCTCTGGGGTTTGGCATTCCCATCTTAGAAATGGGCAAAGCAATACTTGTATCATTCATCTCCAAGGGACTGATATTTGTAAATGAAAATCGCTGGATAAACAAAGTATTATTAGAACCAGTAACTAGCATCTTTGGGAGTAAAGATGTATGGAGGGGGTTGTGGGGGGACAGAAGCGTAGTGGTGCTCTGTCACTTTTCTCTAGTACTTAACAAATTTTTGCACTTGGATTGTTTTAAGATGTATATAGATATTCTGGATGTCAGAAGGAGTGATATAAAATGCTGGTAATTGAAGATTGATTTAATTATAAGCCTGGTGGTCAAGCCAGCAAGTGATTGTGAAGCCTTTTGCAAGTAATGTTCTCTATAAATGTTAATGTGGTAATATCATCTTCAGGTCCTGGAAAGATGGCCACTCGAACCTTAAGAGACAGGAATCCTAGGGACTGTCTCTATATGTTGCCAATTTGTACTTCCCAAGCGCTTAGTACAGTGCTCTGCACATAGTAAGCGCTCAATAAATACGATTGATGATTAAAATAAAGTAAAAATGGCACCACAGGGGAATCAAAAGCAGACTTTTGTTCAGTTCTCCAAGTCGTGGGAAATAGTTTTAGAAATTAAATTATATACTGTGTTGTTGGTTCCAGATGTGATTTAAACTCTTTGTTCCCATCGCCTTCTTAGGTGCCCCTCCAGACTATAAGCCCCTCTAGACTGTAAGCTCATCATGGGCAGGGAACATGTCTACCAATTCCGTCTTATTGTACATTCCCACGCGCTTAGTTCAGAACTTTGCATACTGTAAGCACTCAATAAATATGGTCGGCGGCACTACTCCTGCTGTTAGTCCAGTGAAAAAGCGTGGCTCTGGAAATCAGGAGAATGAGGTTCTTCTCCAGGCTTTTGCAAGGCAAGGGGATTATGCCGTCACTGCTGGGGGTTTCTGACTGAAGGTTCACCTAGAGCATCTGGAAAAAAATAGCTAGTTAATCTAGGCAGCGAAGACCACAGTGGCTACCAAAGTAACCGTCAGATTATGGTTCTTTGGCTCAGCACCAACGCTGTGTTGTAGTCATTTTGGCCTCACTGTCCTGCGCATAATATCAGAAATACGATTGATTGATTGAAAAGGCAGTGACAAGGAATTGTTGCAGTTCACACCTTGCCGCATCCCCGTCACCTACTTGCTTTTTGCTCTCTGTGTCCTGGGAGCCAACTTGAACCAGGACAAGACAGCGTGAGAGGTACGGCACAAACCACTAGCATTGTAAATCAATTCCTTTGGTAGGTTCCCTGTCCTGAGATCTCAAGTTCAAGACTCGTCTCTTCTTAACCAGACCGTGCGAGAAGCCGAATGGCCTAGTGGATAGAGCGCGGGCGTGGAAGTCAGAAGGATCTGGGTTCTAATCCCGGATTCGCCACTTGTCTGCTGTGTGAACCTGGGCTAGTCACTTAATTTCTCTGTGCCTCAGTTACCTCATTGTAAAATGAGGATTTAGACTTTGAGTCCCATGTGGGACATGGACTGTGTCCAACTGGGGTAACTTGTATGTACCCCAGTGCTCAGTACGGTGCTTGGCACGTAGTAAGTTCTTAACAAAAACCATAAAAAATAAGAAAAAATCCAGAGGGCATTAAACAAAGCAGCAGTAGGGCTCGGCGAGGTTGTGCGGGTGGTGAATCTGAATTTGCTCCATATTTCTTCCTTCCTTTCCATATATTTCTCTTCAAGGAAAGCAGCTGTGATCTTAAAGATATTTTATACCCCAGTGACAAGAATCGTTGAAGGTGTATTTCATCTGTTTGCTCAGGCGTCTCACTAAATCTGTGGGAATCAAGAAATACATTCTAACGCGCTTCTATCTGATGCTTCTATTATTAGTTCCTTCTGTTACCTGCTCAGTCGACGATATTTATTGAGTGCCTACTAAGTGCAAAGTACCAAGGATCTGGGGAGAATACAACAGAAGCAAGACACACATTCCTGCCCTCAGAGGAGTTTATAATGTAACGGGAGCGATAGAAGTTATTTACAAATAGTAGGGGCGGGAAGAAGAGAATGGTTATAACAGACAGTAGTGCACGTGTCAGTATGGAATAAGAAAAGCAGGATGGCCTCGTGGAAAGAGCAGGCTAGGGAGTCAGAGAACCTGGGTTCTAATCCTGGCCTTGCCACTCGTCTGCTGTGTGTGACTTTGGACAAATCACTTAACTTCTCGGTCCCTCAGTTTCCTCCTCTGTAAAATGGAGCTTCAATATCTGTTCTTCCTCCACCTTAGGCTGTAAATCCCACGTGGGACAGGGATTGTGTCGGATCTGGCTATTTTATATCTTCCCCAGCAGCAAGCACAGTGATTGGTACTTAGTAATAATAATAATAATGATGGCGTTTGTTAAGCGCTTACTGTATGCCAAGCACTGTTCTAAGCGCTGGGGTAATTACAAGGTTATCGGGGTGTCCCACGTGGGGCACACAGTCTTAATTCCCATTTTACAGATGAGGGAACTGAGGCACGGAGATGTTAAGTGACTGGTCCAAGGGCTTAAATAAGGCTTAACAAATACTACAATTATTAGTATTGTGAAATTACAATAAATAATGGACTATACAATAACCGACTGTTGTGACCTTGGGCAAGTTACTTAACTTCTCTGAGCCCCTCAGTTACCTCATCTGTAAAGTGGGGATTAAGACTGTGAGCCCCACATGGGACAACCTGATCACTTTGTATCCCCCCCCCCAGCGCTTAGAACAGTGCTTTGCACATAGTAAGCGCTTAACAAAGGCCATCATTATTATTATTATTATTAAGAGGCAGGAGTGATAAACTTGAATGGATGAAAGGGGTCGAATGAAACGGCAGTTTTGACCTATAATCAGAACATGAGCCAAACGAGACACAGGTCCACCGGGTCATTTTGGACTCTCTATCGTGACTCAATGTTGTCAGATTCAATCCTCGGTGACAGATGGTTTTTATTTTCCTCTCCCCACCAGGTGATGTCCATCAGCGTTTTGGCAGTGTCCGCTTGGATGAGAGATTACCTGAATAATGTTCTGACCTTAACTGCTGAAACGAGGTGGGATTGCTAGTGAATCAGGCCATTTACTGGAACCCCGATACCAGACTGTAAGCTCCTGGTGGGCAGGGTTCGCGTCTGTCATTTGTGTTGTACTCTCCCAAGCGCCTGGTACAGTGCTCTGCATATAGTAAGTGCTCCTATAAATGCAGTTGATTGTTACCGCAGGCTCGTTTTCAAATCAGCTGGGTTTCTGTTATATTCCCCCCCATTTCCCACCAAGTTGACACAGCATCAAACCCGTGTAGGATCTTTTGCCATTTGCTGCCACTCGATTCAACTTGAGTATTTAAGTAGAGTTTCTTGGTTATCTTTACCAGAAATTTTCACCATTTTTTACATGGTATTTGTTAAGCTCTCACTCCGTGCCAGGCACTGCACTAAGCGCTGGGGTAGATACAAGATAATCATCATCCTCAATCGTATTTATTGAGCGCTTACTATGTGCAGAGCACTGTACTAAGCGCTTGGGAAGTACAAATTGGATAGTCTTGAGGGAAGCAGCATGGCCTAGTGGATAGACCATGGGCGTGGGAGTCAGTTGGACCTGGGTTCTAATCTTGGCTCTGCCAGTTACCTGCTCTGTGACTTTGGGCAAGACACTTAACTTCTCTGTGCCTCAGGTATGTCATCTTGTTTTTGTTTTATGATACTTATTAAGTGTTTACTTACAGCGCTTAGAACAGTGCTTTGCACATAGTAAGCGCTTAATAAATGCCATCATTATTATTATTATTATTTACTGTAAGGCAAACACGGTTCTACACGCTGAGGTAGGTAGAATTTAATTAGGTCTGATATAGTCTCTGTCCTGCTTGGACCTCACAATCTAAATAGGAGGGAGGACGAGTATTTAATCTGTAGTTTACATAGCTGAGTTGAGTTTGTATCTACCCCAGTGCTTACTGCAGTGCCTGGCACATAGTAAGCACTTAACAAATACTATATAAAAAAAAAAAAGATAATTGAGTTGGACACAGTCTCTGTCCCACATAGGGTTTACAGTCTTCATCCCCATTTTACAGATGAGGGAATGGAGTCCCGGAGAAGTGAAGTGACTTACCCAGGGTCATGCAGCAGACAAGTGGCGGAACTTGGATTAGAACCCAGGTCTTTGTGAGTTCCAGACCCATGGGCTATGTTGTTTCTCATTATTTTTCAGCACTTTTGATGCATATGTTTTGTCCTCCCTGCATGCCTCCTCAGCTGGTACCTCTAGGACCAGGCCCGTCCGCTACATCCCCGTAGCTCCTAGCACTCGAAGTATTTACTCTTACCCTGGTAGCTCCTCCTCATCCTTACCTCCCAGCTTCTCTTGCTTTCCCTCCATCCAGAAGGTGTCTTGTGGCACCACAGGGGAGCTATAGTAGTAATAGTAATTATTAAATGTTTACTATGTGCAGAACACTGTGCTAAGCTCTGGGAAAGAATACTCGGGTGGGAATTAGACAAAGTGGGAAGAGAAACAGTATGGGTAGAGAATAGACTTCAGAGTCAGAGGACCTGGCTTCTAAGCCCGGCTCTGCCAACTGTTTGCCAGGTGACCTTGGGCAAGTCAGTTTACTTCTTTGTGCCTCAGTTTCCTCAACTGTAAAATGGGGGTTCCATGCCTATTCCCCTTCCTTCTTAGATTGTGAGCCCCATGCGGGGCAGGGATTGTGTCCATGCTGACCAACTTGTATCTACCCCAGCGCCTAGAACAGGGCCTGACATATAGGGAATGTGTCTGTTTATTGTTATATTGTAGTCTCCCAAGTGCTTAGTCTAGTGCTTTGCGCACACAGGAAGCACTCAATAAATAGATATATGTGGCTGACTGACGTAGCGCTTAAAAATATAGTAGTAATAATAATGTTAATAAGAAGACAAAGTCCCTGTAGCAGAACCTATTGGGGAAGCAGTGAGTTTCCCAGGGTTTCCAGAGCATGCTTGAGCATGTGCGGGTAGTTCCAACGTGCTTGTTTCTAAGCCGCTCAAAGGAATGAGGGCAGACCCACCCATTCCCCTGACAGGCCCTGGGAATTCAGGTGGGGAGAGCTATTCAGACCGTCCCTCATGTTTTTTGGAATGAAAAAAGATGTTGTTAGCCTGCAGTGTAACAAATAAGATATACAGGAGTTGCTTGGTGCAAACAGTAAAATAAAGTCCGGTGGAGTTTGTTTTTTTATGGTATTTCTTAAGCATTTACTCTGTACCAGGCGCAGTACTAAGTGCTGGGGTGGATACTAGCTAATCAGGTTGGACACAGTCCATATCCCACATGGGGCTCACAATCTTAATCCCCATTTTACAAATGAAGTAACTGAGGCCCAGAGAAGTGAAGTGACTTACCGAGATCAACCGCAGCAGGCAAGTGACAGAGCTGAGGTCCTACTGACTCCCAGCCCCTGCTCTACGCATTCGGCCATGCTGCTTCTCAACAGTAAAAGTTGAGTGTGTCACGCTAGCACTCACTAGACTATACTATAAGCCTCTTTGGCTGCCAACTCCTTTCCCATATTCTCTCTCTGCCCTGGACCTTCTCCCCTCTTTCATAGCCAATTGACCACCACTCTTCCCATCTTCAAAGCCTTATTCAAATCCTGTCTTCTCCAAGCAGCCTTCCCTTACTAACCTCTCATTTTCCCCACTGTATTCACCCTCCACTGTGGGTCGCCTATGCGAGCCTATATACCCCTTAAGCACCGTGATACTCATCTCCCCCGAGCACTATATCCTGATATTCTGATGCTTCCCCTATCTGTATCTCCCCCCTCTAGACTGTAAGCTCATTGTGGTAAGGAATGTGGATATTATATTGTTCTATTGTGCTCTCGCAAACATTTAGTATAATGCTGTGCACACAGTAAGCGTTCAATAAATACGATTGACTGACTGTAATTTATTTTAATGTCTGTCTCCCCCCCAGACTGTAAGCTTCTTGTGGGCAGGGATCGTATCTAGCAACTCTGTTGCATTGTACCCTCCCAAGTCGTAATATAGTACTCTGCCCAAAGTAAGTGCTCAATTGATTCATTTGAAATCACTATTTTGTGTAATCCTCTCCCCATTTGGCTTCAGATAAGGTGGTTTTCAAGATCTGTGGCCAAGAGCCGCTCTTTCAGATTCATCATTAGCAACACCTGTAATAATTGAGCACATCTGTGAGCAGAGCAGTGAATTAAACCGTCATCATCAATGGTATTTACTGAGTGCTTACTATGTGCAGAGCACGGTACCAAGTCCTCGGGAGAATACAATTCAACAGAGTTGGCAGACATGTTCCCTGCCCATAGTGGGCTTCCAGTCTAGAGGAAGGAGACAGACATTAGTATAAATAAATAATTTAAAATGCATAATTTAAAGATATGTACATAAGTGCTACGGGGTTGAGGGTGGGGCGAATATCAAATGCATGGATGGAGAGGAAGGTGGATTTTTAGCAATGTTGTGAAGACAAAACTGACAGGTTGAATGTGTGGGTTGAGTTAGATGAGTTGAGAACATTGCCTAGGTTTTGGGCTTGTGAGGTAGGAGGGACAGTGATATTGTCTACAGTGATGGGAAAGAACAGGATTTGGGTGGGGAGATAGGGAGTTCCCCTTTGGACATGTTAAATTGGAGGTGTGGGTGGAAAATTCAGATAAAGGATGTCCCGAAGGTGGGCATGCAGAGAAATGTAATGCAGTACATAGAGGGGCTTGCAGTCTAATGGGGAGAGACAGGAAAAGTACAAATCCACATGTCTACAAATGGATATAAAATATTAAGAAAATTGGGCACAATTTCCCCTAATTTCTTTGCTATACGTAGTGCTGTGGGGAGCTGGAGTGATCGATTGAAGAGGCCAGTTGGAATTAATCTGGGAAGACTTCCCAAAGGAGGTGGTTTCGGGTAGCATTTTTCAGGAAGGGAAGGGGCGTGTTTGGGAGGGTGAGGAGAGGTGAGGGACCGACATGCTCAGAGGTGGGGGAATCTCGAGGAATCTGGTAAGCAGTTTTGCTTCTCTTGAGCTTTAATGTTGCCAACTTGAAGCGGGAATTGAAAGCGTGAGCCTCTCACACTGACTGCAGTTTTCCCTCCCTTCTGTAACAGGATGCAGTCAACAATAGTTTCAAGGCCCTCACTTACTGGGTCCAAGATGAAAAACTGATAATCCAGGGGAAAGGAAGAGGAGGATTCTTCAAGAAAATTGGAGTCCTGAAATCTAATCGTACTGTTAGACTTGCTGGTTTAAAGAAAGAGCTTTTGTTTGAAAGGAAAAGCAAAACACAGTCTTACACTCAAAGCTGGAGTAGAGAAGTGCTGCCTCTTGCGAGGGGAAATAAATCAGCTCTTTCTTTCATTCTCAGTACATTCTCTTTTATCCTTTATGGTGGGATCTCAGAATACTAGGTTCCTTTGTCTAAATTGTTTAATTTGAAAAGAAATCTCGGACTTCAACTATTATAACCTGACCTACGGGGAACATCCCTTAAACCATGCGGGCCCATTTTTGTGGTCAGCCGTGCCCTCTGGGGCTAGCTCTGACCCATCATGACTTCTCTCATTTCCTCTTCCTCTCTCTGGGCTTGACAATGCTCAGTGTGTCTTTCTGTCTTTGGTGTGAATGAATCCGGGGATCGGTTTGAGCACTTCCGACAACCCCATGGCCTCATTGTAAGTCAATTAATCAATCAGTTTAGGGGCAGGCAATGTATCTAACAACTCCTCTGCACTGTACACTCTCAAGTGCTTCCAAATAGTGCTGTGCACACGGTAAGCGCTTGGTTATATATCATCGATTGATCAGTAGGTATTTGATGAGCATTTACCTTGAGCAGATACTTTCTTGAGTGCTTGGGAGAGTACAATAATCAGTCAACCAGTGGTATTTATTGAGCACTTACTATTAGAAGAGTACTGTACTAAGTGCTTGGGAGAGTATGGTACAATAATATTGGTAGATACGATCCCTGCTCTGCCCTTTAGACTGAAAGTTCGTCCTCTAGACTGTAAGCTTCTGGGCAGGGAGCGTGCCTACCAATTCTGTTATGTTGTGCTCTCCCAAGCACTTAGGAGAGTGCTCTGCACACAGTAAGTACTCAATAAATGTGATCGATCGATTGATTGAAAGGAGCTTCGAGTCTAGTAGAATGGACTGAGGCTTTATGCCCGTACCCATTTATCTGCAGCGAAGTAGTGTGGCCTGGTGGATCCGTCTCTATACGTTGTCAACTTGTACTTCCCAAGCGCTTAGTACAGTGCTCTGCACACAGTAAGCGCTCAATAAATACGATTGATTGAATGAATGAATGAATGAACATTGTTTAGGGACAGCTGTGTGTACGGCCCAAGGTCCGGGTGATGCTTGAGGAGGTCTGGGCCTGGGGTTGCTGAAGGAGAAGCAGCATGGCCTTGTGTAAAGAGCATGGGATTCAATGAACCTGGGTTCTAATCCTTGTCTGCTGTGTGATCTTGGGCAAGTCACTTCACCTTTCTGGACCTCAGTTTTCTCAACTGTGAAGTAGGGATTAAATACCTGTGCTCCCTTCTGCTTAGGTTGTGAGCCCCATGTGGGACAGGGACTGTGTCCAACCTGTTTAACTTGTATCTACCCCGGTGCATAGAACATTGCTTTTGACACATAGTAAGTGATTTGTTATTATTATCGCTATTGTTACTCTCATCATCATTATCATTATTATTATTGGTCTGGGAGTTAGGAGAACCAGGCTTTAGTTTCATTTCCACTGCGTATCTGCTGGGTGATGAAGGGATAGTAACCTAACCTTTCTGTGCCCCATTGTAAAAAGGGATGGCATAACATCATCTGTCTTTCTCTGCCCCACAGGGATGTTGTGAGGATGAACAACATTTGCAGACGCTTTGGAAAACTCAAAACACTCTACTAATCTGAAAAGATTACTATTTAAAATCTCGCTTTCCAGGATCTTGCCCATTATAATTTGAATGATTTTTATCCTTCATCGCATATCCAATCTCACTGTGTCAATTTTGTATTTAGGATTACCCGTGTGGTACATAACTCCCTTTCAGTGTTGAATCATTCTCCATGTAATGCTTTCGTAATGTTTTTCTATTTATGAAAAAACATTAAGACACAAAACATCTGTCTTACGGGAAAAAAATAGCCACTTTGAAAACAACTTCTTAATTTACTCACGAGCCAAGATGATTTAAAGAAGTTTTAAAGAGAAAGAATGGTGTCCTGAGCTACAATAGATATATTTTCTGAGAATCTGGATGCTTTTATTTTCTTTGTTATTGATGATTATTTATTTCTTTCCAGGGTGGAAGAAGCTGTCATTGTGACTTACTTTCCTGTGATCCATCCAGTCATGATTGCTGTCTGCTGTCTCCTGATCATTGTGGGGATGTTAGGATATTGCGGAGCGGTGAAAAGAAATTTGTTGCTTCTCGCATGGGTACGTTTCTTATATCTTACGGACATTTTTTTCCTTAAAAAGTCCATACGGTAATACTCGTTTTTGTTTTTTTCTTTCCCATCTGTGTCACAAGATAAATGCTTACTGATCTGTGA
The DNA here is from genome assembly GCF_015852505.1 of Tachyglossus aculeatus. Classification (NCBI taxonomy): domain Eukaryota; kingdom Metazoa; phylum Chordata; class Mammalia; order Monotremata; family Tachyglossidae; genus Tachyglossus; species Tachyglossus aculeatus. Next base: position 38,294,050 of record NC_052075.1, on the reverse strand, counting down.
TAGCAGAAGAGTGGCCTGTGATGATTGTAAAGTGTGCTGTGGCAGAGAACTTGTCGTTCGGTTCTAGGAGATGTGATTGAAATGTGAATAACTTGTGGGCTGGGAACGTGTCATCCAGCTCTGTTGTCTTGTGCCGTCCCAGTACTTAGCACAGTGTGCCGCACATAGTAAGCTCCCAATATATTCCATTGATTGATTGATTTAGCCTGAGACATCTCCCAAACTGCCGGGTGTTGGGCTGTGGATTATATTCCTTGTGACGATCGTTTTCTGCTTTGCTGCCTGGGAAATGGAAAATGCCGTTTTTATGGTGGTATTTGTTCATTCATTGTCACATTTATTGAATGCTTACTGTGTGCAAAGCACTGTACTAAGCACTTGGAAGAGTGCAGCGTAACAACAAACAGACACATTCGCTGCCCACAACAAGCTAGGTACTGTAAGTGCTGGAGTAGATTACAAGCTAATCAGGTTGGACACAATCCATATCCCACAGGGACCTCACAGTCTTAATCCCCATTTAACAGATGAAGTCACTGAGATAGAAGTCAAGCAATTTACCCAGGGTCACACAGCAGACAAATGTTGGAACTGGAATTAGAACCCAGGTCCTTCTGACTGCCCAGGCCCATGCTCTATCCATTAGGCCATGCTGCCTCTCTTCCTTGAATCTTGGGGCTTTGTGTCAGAGTTTTGACTGCCGGTCTGCTTGCTTTGGGCACATAATAATAGTAATAATAATAGTAATAATAATTAATACTACTACAGGTGTAGATAATGATGGCATTTATTAAGCGCTTACTATGTCCTGGAGGCAGCCAGAAAAGTGTAATGCAGCATACCTGCCCTAAAGTCGTATTTTTAAACTACTGTGCAATTTTGGCTGAACTGTACCCATTATAAAAACAGTAGTCTAAATGCTATCAATTTTAAGTATAAACTGGTCTTAATACTTGTCAACATTTTTTAATATGACAGATCTGCGACTTCAAAAGCTTAATCTCTTAATTCCCCTGACTTTTCCAGTGATTTCTTTACCTTGGTTTTACCGGAACAGTTTTTTCCAAGATACAGTCATCAGGTGGCTTAGTGGAAAGAGCCCGGGCTTGGGAGTCAGAGGTCATGGGTTCTAATCCCAGCTCCGCCACTTGTCAGCTGTGTGACTTTGGGCAAGTCACTTCGCTTCTCTGTGCCTCAGTTACCTCATCTGGAAAATGGGGATTAAGACTGTGAGCCCCACGTGGGGCAACCTGATTACCTTATATCTACCCCAGTGCTTAGAACAATGCTTAGCCCATAGCTCTTAACGGATGCCATTATTATTATTATTATATCGTGGAATCCCAGATTTTGTGAAAGACCTGTACCTGGGAAACCCAGGCGATTTCCTAAATTGATGATGATAGTATTTGTAAAGTGCTTACTATGTGCCAGGCACTGTACTAAGCGCTGGGCTGGATACAAGCAAATTGGGTTGGACACAGTCCCTGTCCCACGTGGGGCTCCAGTGTCAATCCCCATTTTACAGATGAGGTAACTGAGGCCTAGAGAAGTGAAGTGACCTGCCCAAAGTCACACAGTAGGCATGTGGCAGAGCCGCGATTAGAGCCCGTGAGTATCGAGGACACTCTGTTTCTGCTCAAGTGCCTAGTATGTGCAGAATATAGTGCAGCATGTGGTAGGTGCTCAGTATAGTACTCTGCACAGTAGGTACTCAGTAGAAGTGCTCTGCATAGTAGTTGCTTAGTATAGTGCTTTGCATAGTATATATATGTATATACCTGTATATATGTATATTTATTTGTACATATTTATTACTCTATTTATTTATTTATTTATTTTACTTGTACATATCTATCCTATTTATTTTATTTTGTTAGTATGTTTGGTTTTGTTCTCTGTCTCCCCCTTTTAGACTGTGAGCCCACTGTTGGGTAGGGACTGTCTCTATATGTTGCCAATTTGTACTTCCCAAGCGCTTAGTACAGTGCTCTGCACATAGTAAGCGCTCAATAAATGCGATTGATGATGATGATGATAGTAGAAGCTCAGTATGTGGTCAGTTTATATTCTGCACAGTAAGTGCTCATCTCAGCAGGTGATCAGCATAGTGTCCCGTACATAGTAGGTGCTCTGTGTATGTTCTCTACACATAGTAGATGCTCAGTATAAATGCTGTGCACAAAGAAGGTGCTCAGTATAAGTGCTCTGCAGAATAAGTGCTCAGTCGAGATTATAGGCAGTGTTACCTATCCTCTTAAATAATAATAATAATGATGATGGTATTTGTTAAGCACTTACTATGTGCAAAGCACTGTACTAAGCGCTGGGGACGTTACAAGGTGATCAGGTTGTCCCATGGGGGGGGCTGACAGTTTTAATCCCCATTTTCCAGATGAGGTAACTGAGGCACAGAGAAGTTAAGTGACTTGCCCAAAGTCACACAGCTGACAGTTGCTAAGCGCTTAGTACAGTGCTCTGCACATAGTAAGCGCTCAATAAATACGATTGATTGATTGATTGACAGTTGGTGGATCCAAGATTTGAATCCCTGACCTCTGACTCCAAAGCCCGGGCTCTTCCCACTGAGCCACGCTGCTCCTCCACTGTACTGCTTCACTCTGAAGCCCAGCAACTGAACGTGCCAGCGGAACTAATGAAAACAAAGCTTCAGAAAGTCATTAACCTCCAATTTCGGCCGCATTCCTTGACTAATTGCTAAAGTAGACGTTGAGACAGCTACGGCAGCTGAGCTGCTGAGGTAGTTAAGTGGATGTCAATATGTCATTCATCAAACTAGCGCAAAAAAAGTGACAGGGCAACGGAACAGACGTTTGCAAAGCCAGATGATTTCCTAGATAAATTACAAACCTGTTGTTCAATAACTGACAAGCTTCAGCCGTGGATTTAGGCTTTCTCTGGAGACAAGGGCCCAAGTAGCTCAAACACCTTAATCGCACTTCTGTTGAACTATTTTGGACGTCCAACTACAGAAGCTTTAGAAGTGATAGTATGCGTGTTACTTTTTAATGTGCCTATCTAGGAAAGACTTAGGCAAAGATACCTCCATTCCAATTTCCATACCAGTCAATCAGTCAATCAATCAATCGTATTTATTGAGCGCTTACTGTGTGCAGAGCCCTGTACTAAGCGCTTGGGAAGTACGAGTTGGCAACATATAGAGACGGTCCCTACCCAACAGTCTAAAAGGGGGAGACAGAGAACAAAACCAAACATACTAACAAAATAAAATAAATAGAATAGATATGTACAAGTAAAATAGAGTAATAAATATGTACAAACATATATACAGGTGCTGTGGGGAAGGGAAGGAGGTAAGAAGGGGGGGATGGTTTAAGCCTTCTTGGAAAAATAACTAGGAAGCAGCGTGGCTTAGTGGATAGAGCATGGGCCCGAGAGTCAGAAGGACCTGGGTTCAAATCCCGGCTCCTCCACTTGTCTGCTGTGACCTTGGGCAAGTCACTTCTCTCGGCCTCAGTTTCTTCATCTAGAGAATGAGGGTCAAGACGGTGAGCCCCATGTGGGACAGAGACTCTGTCCAACTTGATTAGCTTTTATCTAGTACAGTGCCTGGTACATAGTAAGCTCTTAACACATGCTATAAAAAAAAAAGCATCATCCCTTGTGGAGGAATCTGGCTTGAAGAATGTTTTCTTCACACTGCCGCGTGGTTCATTGTTCATCAAAAATGTTCAGTCCATTTCTTCCCCCCTCCTCAAGAATCTCCAATGGTTGCCTTCCACCTCTGTATCAAATAGAAACTCCTTACCAGCAGCTTTAAAGGACTCAAGTAGCTCGCTCCATCCTGGGGCACTGGACTCCCAGTTGTTCGGGCCCATTTTACCCCAGGCCCAAAGGGTAATATAATGAGAGCGCTTACACAGCGAGCGCTCAATAAATACAACTGAATGAACGAACCTCCATACACATTTCCCTGGCAGATTACGCACTTTTGTTGAGTGAGGGGGTGTCAACCCGTTTGTTTTAATGCAGAAAGGACACTCACAGTTCAACCTCCATATACATTTCCCTGGCAGCTTTTGCATGTTTGTTGTGTGAGGGTAGGTACCTTGAACTCTGGGAGAGAAGCCAAATGTAGAGTTTTTACTTCACAGTTGGCCCTGTTCCAGGAGTGCACAGAGCCATCCCCGCGCAAACACACCATTACCGTGCTACTGTTATTCCGTTTCAATTATCACTCGATTTTCTGCGGCACTCAGCACAAGCCACGTCCTGAATATCGTCGAGAGTTAATGGGAAGAAGTCAAAAAGCCAGAGCGGAAGCGAAAGGGAATTAAGTAGTTCAGGCCCCAAGGAAAGCGGCTTTTCGGATACATTTGAAGAGAAATGGAGCTTAGTAATATTTGCATTTTCTGGGGATTTAGAAGTAGATGGTGAAACTGTTAGTTCCGAATTAAGTTGCTTAATTCCCTGCACCCCAAGTGGCGAACATCCTTTAGCCATCTTTTTTAGCATTTAGGTACTTATGTGAATCCATACTCAGCACTTCTGCGTATATATGTATCTACATTTATTTAATTACCACTTATTCTAGTGCTCAGTTTCTTGAGGGCAGGGAACGTGTCACTTCTTGGCTGTCTACTGCCTGAGTGCTTAATACAGTGCACTGCACTCAGTGGGATTAGTCGTAATAATATTTATTTAAATGCCTACTGTTTGCAGGGTACCATACTAAATTCTGGGAAAATGTTCACGGGTGAGAATTCGACATGGTCTCTGGCCCTTAGGGGCTCACCACTGAAGAATAACGGGGAAAGAGAAGATGGGTGGTGAACATATAAGGAGCAATGAAACGGAAAAAAAAAACACCCCACAAAACAATCTTAAAAACAGGGACAATAATAAATCAATCCACGTGATTTTTCCAGGATTATTTCAGAGGTAAAGCTCTGCACAAAATAAATGCTCAATAAGCACAATTGATTGATAAGACTTTCTTTCCTCACTTCATCTTACTGACCTGGTGAGTGAGGCTATTTAATAATAATAATGGTAATAATTACAGTACTTTCTAAGTGCTTACTATGTGCCAACCACCGTTCTAAACTCTGGGGTAGGTACAAGTTAATCAAGTTGGACACAGCCCCTGACCCACATGGGGCTTACATTCTTAATCTCCAGGATTATTTCAGAGGTAAAGCTCTGCACAAAATAAATGCTCAATAAGCACAATTGATTGATAAGACTCTCTTTCCTCACTTCTGTGTCCATCTTACTGACCTGGTGAGTGAGACTATGTAATAATAATAATGATAATAATTGCAATACTTGCTAAGTGCTTACCATGTGCCAACCACTGTTCTAAGCTCTGGGGTAGATACCAGTTAATCAAGTTGGACACAGCCCCTGACCCACATGGGGCTTACATTCTTAATCTGACCCACATTATTCGCCTCTACCACCCCCTCCAGATTCTTGTAGCCGTCATCTACCGCCCTCCGGCCCCCACTTCCAACTTCTTTAACGACTTTGACCCCTTCCTCACATTCCTTCTCTCCTTCTCCATGCCCACTCTGATCCTCGGAGACTTCAATATCCACATGGATATCCCTAACGACTCCTCTGCCGCCCGCCTTCTATCTCTCCTTGACGCTGCCAACCTCTTCCTCCACCCCACCTCACCCACTCACCAACTTGGTCATACCCTCGACCTCATCATCTCCTACCGCTGCACTGTGTCCACCCTCACCAACTCTGTGATCCCTCTCTCTGATCATAATCTTCTCACCTGCCTCCTCACTCACACTCCTTTCCCCTGTAAATCCGTATTACTCCCTCACAGAGATCTCCGCTCTCTGGACCCCACCCATCTTTCGGAGCGCCTCACACCCCACCTCGCCGTCCACTCCTCTCTACCCAGTCTTGATGATCAGATTACTGCTCTCAACTCTACCCTTTCTACTCAGCTAGACTCGCTCGCTCCCCTTTCCCTTCGCCGCTCTCGCACCACTAACCCACAGCCCTGGATCACTGCCACTGTCCGCCTCCTTCGCTCTTATGCTCGCGCTGCTGAACGCTGCTGGCGAAAGTCTAAACACCATGCCAACCTCGTTCACTTCAAGTTTATCCTTTCCTGCCTTAACTCAGCCCTCTCTTCTGCCAGACAAAACTATTTCTCCTCCCTTATTGACACCCATGCCCATCACCCCCGCCAGCTCTTCCGTACATTCAACTCCCTTCTCAGGCCCCCGGTTCCTCCCCCTCCTCCTTCCCTCACCCCCAACGATCTGGCCTCCTACTTCATTAACAAAATTAAATCCATCAGGTCCGACCTCCCCAAAGTCTCTTCCCCCCTTTCTCCAACCCCCCGGCTCTCAACACTCTCTGCTACTCTCCCATCCTTCCCAGCGGTATCCTCAGAGGAACTCTCCTCCCTCCTCTCAAGTGCTACTCCGGCCACCTGTGCTTCTGACCCCATTCCCTCTCATCTTATGAAATCTCTCGCTCCATCCCTTCTCCCCTCCTTAACTTCCATCTTCAACCGCTCACTCTCCACTGGTTCCTTCCCCTCTGCCTTCAAACATGCCCGTGTCTCTCCCATCCTAAAAAAACCCTCTCTTGACCCCACCTCACCTTCTAGTTATCGTCCCATTTCCCTCCTACCATTCCTTTCCAAACTCCTTGAACGAGTTGTCTACACGCGCTGCCTAGAATTCCTCAACAACGACTCTCTCCTCGACCCCCTCCAGTCTGGCTTCCGTCCCCTTCATTCCACGGAAACTGCGCTCTCAAAGGTCACCAATGACCTCCTGCTTGCCAAATCCAACGGCTCATACTCTGTCCTAATCCTCCTCGACCTCTCAGCTGCCTTCGACACTGTGGACCACCCCCTTCTCCTCAACACGTTATCTGACCTTGGCTTCACAGACTCCGTCCTCTCCTGGTTCTCCTCTTATCTCTCCGGTCGTTCTTTCTCAGTCTCTTTTGCAGGCTCCTCCTCCCCCTCCCATCCTCTTACTGTGGGGGTTCCCCAAGGTTCAGTGCTTGGTCCCCTTCTGTTCTCAATCTACACTCACTCCCTTGGTGACCTCATTCGCTCCCACGGCTTCAACTATCATCTCTACGCTGATGACACCCAGATCTCCATCTCTGCCCCTGCTCTCTCCCCCTCCCTCCAGGCTCGCATCTCCTCCTGCCTTCAGGACATCTCCATCTGGATGTCCGCCCGCCACCTAAAGCTCAACATGTCGAAGACTGAGCTCCTTGTCTTCCCTCCCAAACCTTGTCCTCTCCCTGACTTTCCCATCTCTGTTGACGGCACTACCATCCTTCCCGTCTCACAAGCCCGCAACCTTGGTGTCATCCTCGACTCCGCTCTCTCATTCACCCCTCACATCCAAGCCGTCACCAAAACCTGCCGGTCTCAGCTCCGCAACATTGCCAAGATCCGCCCTTTCCTCTCCATCCAAACCGCTACCCTGCTAATTCAAGCTCTCATCCTATCCCGTCTGGACTACTGCACTAGCCTTCTCTCTGATCTCCCATCCTCGTGTCTCTCTCCACTTCAATCCATACTTCATGCTGCTGCCCGGATTATCTTTGTCCAGAAACGCTCTGGACATATTACTCCCCTCCTCAAAAACCTCCAATGGCTACCGATCAATCTGCGCATCAAGCAGAAACTCCTCACCCTGGGCTTCAAGGCTGTCCATCACCTCGCCCCCTCCTACCTCACCTCCCTTCTCTCCTTCTACTGCCCAGCCCGCACCCTCCGCTCCTCCACCACTAATCTCCTCACTGTACCTCGCTCTCGCCTGTCCCGCCATCGACCCCCGGCCCACGTCATCCCCCGGGCCTGGAATGCCCTCCCTCTGCCCATCCGCCAAGCTAGCTCTCTTCCTCCCTTCAAGGCCCTGCTGAGAGCTCACCTCCTCCAGGAGGCCTTCCCAGACTGAGCCCCTTCTTTCCTCTCCCCCTCGTCCCCCTCTCCATCCCCCCGTCTTACCTCCTTCCCTTCCCCACAGCACCTGTGTATATGTATATATGGTTGTACATATTTATTACTCTATTTATTTATTTATTTATTTATTTTACTTGTACATTTCTATCCTACTTATTTTATTTTGTTGGTATGTTTGGTTCTGTTCTCTGTCTCCCCCTTTTAGACTGTGAGCCCACTGTTGGGTAGGGACTGTCTCTATGTGATGCCAATTTGTACTTCCCAAGCGCTTAGTACAGTGCTCTGCACATAGTAAGCGCTCAATAAATACGATTGATTGATTGATTGATTGATTAATCTCCATTTTACAGGTGAGGTAACTGAGGCACAGAGAAGTTAAGTGACTTGCCCAAGGTCACATAGCAGACAGGGGAAGCAGCATGGCTTAGTGAAAAGACCTTGGGCCTGGGAGTCGGAGGACATGGGTTCAAATCCTGGCTCCGCCACTTGTCTGCTATGGGGCCTTGGGCAAGCTACATCTCTGTGCCTCAGTTACCTCATCTGTGAAATGGGGATTAAGACTGTGAGCCCCGCGTGGGACAACCTGATTGCCTTGTATCTACCCCAGCAGTTAGAACAGTGCTTGGCACATAGTAAGCATGTAACAAATGCTATCATCATCATTATTATTATTTGGCAGAGCTGGATTAGAACCCAGGTCCTTCTAAGTCCCAGGCCCATGCTCTATCCACTATGCCATGCTGCATCTCTGCATGGGGCTACAGTGCATCGTAAAGGAGCATTTATATATGTATATATATTTGTACATATTTATTACTCTATTTATTCTACTTGTACATATCTATTCTATTTATTTTATTTTGTTAGTATGTTTGGTTTTGTTCTCTGTCTCCCCCTTTTAGACTGTGAGCCCACTGTTGGGTAGGGACTGTCTCTATATGTTGCCAACTTGTACTTCCCAAGCGCTTAGTACAGTGCTCTGCACATAGTAAGCGCTCAATAAATACGATTGATGATGATGATGATGATTTACCCTATAGAAGGAGTGAGGGGAGGCAGTGAATGAGGTCCTCTGTGTCTCTTCCAAAAGATTGAGATCGGATCAATGCAGATTAGCACGCTCCTTTCGGGGCAAGATAAATCATGGGTAGAGTACGGTGTTAATTTAGGAAACCGTTGGGACTAAAATGCTAACAAAATGACAGCCGTTCCATTATCTTGTACAAATATTTGGCACTAGAATTTTCTTATTTACTAACTGTGAGGTTCGCAGTATTTTTAAATACCCAGTCTCTGGTTGAAGGAAAAATAAACAACGCGACATGAAGATACTCAGCGCTAGGTCTGCTGAGTTTAGCAATAGACAGGGTAGAGACTGGGGTTGATCATTTATCATTTCCAGACTCTGAGCCTTTAATCAGCTTTTAGTTTATTAGAAGTGCCAGTCTGTGGTTTGAGGCCGGGGAAGCAAAGAACACGCAGTTTATTTAGTGTCAGAAGCACCCTAAGTAATGTTTTTGAGTTTGGGAACTTTCCTTTGGTGGTGATGGTTGTTGGATTTCAGTCCGACCGGGGCAGTGGCCATCACATTTTTTTCTTAATGGCATTTGCTATGTGCTTACTATATGCCAGGCGCTGTACTAAGCGCTGGGGTAGAAAGAAGTTAATCGGGTTGGATACAGTCCATATCCCACATGGGGTTCACAGTCTTAATCCCCGTTTTACAGATGAGGAAACTGAGGCCCAGAGAAGTGAAGTTCCTTGCCCAAAGCCTTCCCAGACCGAGCCCCTTCCTTCCTCTCCCCCTCACCCCCCTCTCCATCCCCCCCATCTTACCTCCTTCCCTTCCCCACAGCACCTGTATATATGTATATATGTTTGTACATATTTATTACTCTATCTTGTACATATCTATTCTATTTATTTTATTTTGTCAGTATGTTTGGTTTTGTTCTCTGTCTCCCCCTTCTAGACTGTGAGCCCGCTGTTGGGTAGGGACTGTCTCTATGTGTTGCCGACTTGTACTTCCCAAGCGCTCAGTACAGTGCTCTGCACACAGTAAGTGCTCAATAAATATGATTTATTGATTGATTGATTGGCAGAGAAGCAGCAGAATCGGAATTAGGACCCAGGTCCTCTGACTCCTGGATCGGAGCTCTTTCCATCGTCTTAGGGATGGGCCTGGGTTCCTCCATTGGGGAATCCTCACCTGCCCTGTTATTTCCCCCCTGCCCGCCCTGGCTGGAGAGTGACCCTGATTTGCAGGTATGGGGGAAAGTTGCTTCACTTCCCTGTGCCTCAGTTACCTCATCTGGAAAATGGGGGTTGAGACTGTGAGCCTCACGTGGGACAGAGACTGTATCCACCCCAGCATTTAGTGACCCTGATTTGCAGGTATGGGGGTGGGCAGAAGCTGGCTTGGACCCCCTTCCTAACCACCGGGAGAACATGGCATAGTGGATAGAGCAGGAACCTGGGAATCAGATGGTCATGGGTTCTAATTCCGGCTCCCTCACTCGTCTGCTGTGTGACCTGGGGAAAGTTGCTTCACTTCCCTGTGCCTCAGTTACCTCATCTGGAAAATGGGGGTTGAGACTGTGAGCCTCACGTGGGACAGAGACTGTGTCCAACCCGATTAGGCTGTATCCACCCCAGCATTTAGTACAGTTCTTGGCACAGAGTAAGTGCGTAGCAAATGCCACAATTATTATTATTATTAATAACGATCAGGTGGCTGTGAATATGGGCCGTGGCACAGTTCCGTTGGGCCGTGAGAAGCCAGAGAACCCATGGCGTAGTGGAAAGAGCACGGGCTTGGGAGTCAAAGGACACGGGTTCTAATCCTGGCTCTGCCACTTGTCTGCGGTGTGACCTTGGGCAAGCCACTTAACTTCTCTGTGCCTCAGTTAACCTCATCTATAAAATGGGAATTAAGATTGTGAACCCCACTTGGGACGACCTGATTACCCTGTGTCCACCCCAATGTTTAGAACAGTGCCTAGCACGTATTAAGTGCTTAACAAATACCTTAATTATTATTAATCAGCGTGGCTCAGTCTAAAGAGCGCGGGCTTGGGAGTCAGAAGTCATGGGTTTGAATCCCGGCCCCGCCACTTGTCAGCTGTGTGACCTTGGGCAAGCCACTTTACTTCTCTGGGCATCAGTTCCCTCATCTGTAAAATGGGGATCAAGACTGTGAGCCCCACGTGGGACAACCTGATCACCTTGTATCCCCCCGAGCGCTTTGAACAGGGCTTCGTACATAGTAAGCACTTAACAAATACCACCATTATTATTATTATTAACCTGTTGCCACCTTCATTTTTCTGATTATTGTTGTTGTTGTTGTTAATGGACAGGCTTCGTTTATCTTTTTATAGCATTTCCTGACCAGTCTGTCAGCCGTGCCTTTCTCCAGCCCCACCTCCCCCTTGATATTGTGAGCCCATTAGTGGCTAGACACCAGGTCTGAATTAAAAATAGTACAAGAGTGACCCTGTATTTTCATTCCATCCTCGATTTCCTGGAATTCTGGAGTTCTGAATCAGAAACATGCTCCCCCTTTTTAGGATTAAAAATGTTTGTGAAAGAGTCATAACAAAACTCAGTTAATTGACCTACAGTCCCGTCACTTGGTTTTCTTAAGCCTTGGAGTCAATTTGGATAAAGACAATAAAGCACATGGTAATGCATTATGGTGCTGCAGGGGTAACTAGAGTATCGGAAATTAAACTTCACAAGTCGTTCTGTTAACTCTCCATGATATTTGCTCCAAGAGATGATTAATGAAACGTAGCCCAATGAAAATGTGTGAGGAACTCACCGATCTAATTCTGGGAGGAGCGCTGATGAGGATTTCCATCTGTTTTCTTTTTCTTTCAATGAACAAACAGTATTTAGCCTCGTTTCGATGCCAAGACTTTAGTGTAATTGCACTCCAGTAATACCGTTTATTTTATACTCCCCTCCAGTACTTTGGAAGTCTGCTCGTGATTTTCTGTGTTGAACTTGCCTGTGGAGTTTGGACCTATGAGCAGGAAATCATGGTGAGTAAGAAGAAAGTTACAAAATAATGTTTGGAAAGCTAGTTTGTGTCTACTGGGTGAAGAAATAATGCCCTCGTGGGCCGCTGCCAGACCATCGTGATTCTAACACGTTTTGCCTGACCCAAACTATTATAAAGCTCTCAGTCAGTGGTATTTACTGAGAGCTTACTGTATGAAGAGCACTGTACTAAGCACATGGGAGAGTACAGTACAACAGAGTTGGTAGATAGTTGGTAGAGCTTACAGTCTTGTGGGTGATAGTGGTCTTGTCCTTTTCCTCCTGTTCTCTTACCATTCCTTTTCCTTTCCACTCTACTTTCATGCTCTCCCTGGCTATTTTTTTGGTCTCCTCTCGCCTCTTTTCCACTCCCCTTATCTAGTGAGGTTTTTCTCTTCTCCTCTTCCCTCTCTCTGTTTACCTAACCCCAACCCAATCTTTAAATGTATCTAATATAAATAATACTTCGCATTTGTGTCCCGTTTTGATTTATCCAAAGCACTTTTACTTAAGTGATGGTGGGGAGAAGCAGCCACGGCCTGCTGCTGTTTCCACAAAACCTCGGGGAGGTTGTGGTGGCGGCTGCTGAAGCATTTGCTGTGGCTGCAGTGGTGACTGAGCTGTGAGGGGCCTGAAATTCTTCTCCGTGGCCTGCTACCGATCTCACATTGTCTTAGTGTTTTGTTGCATCTCCTTATTTATCTGTTGCCAGTTCCCCCTCTCTATTTTTATTTTAGGATTGTGAGCCCCCCTGAGGGACAGGGACTGTGTCTAATTCCTGACTGTGTATTCTTTAATAATGGTATTTGGTAAGCTCCTACTAGGTTCCAGGCACTGTACTGAGCGCTGATTGATGCAAGCAGATGGGGTTGGACTTTGTCCCTGTCCCATATGAGACTCTCAGTCTCACAGTCATAATCTCCATTTGACAGATGACGTAACTGAGGCACAGAGAAATGCAGTGACTTGTCCAAGGTCACAGAGTAGGCAAGTGGTGGAATGGGGATTAGAGCCCAGGTCCTTTTGACTCTCAGGCTTGTGCTCTATCCACTAGGCCATGCTGCTTCTCTGCATCAGTGCTCAGTATACAGTAAGTGCCTAATAAATACCATTACTCCTCCTCCTCCTACTACTATTTAAATTCTACTGCTACTTTTCTCATTTAGTCCCCACAACATACCCATTTGGTAGGGGAGAGAGAAATCCCTCCTCAATTCATCCTCAATTTTGAGATGAGGTATCTGAGACTAAGTGACTTAGCCAGGGTCACACAGCAGGCCAGTGGCCAAACTGAGACTAGAACCAGTATGGAGTACTTTGTCTTGCCTTATTCCTGCTAGCCTTTTCCTCCTTCTGGGTCCTTCATCTCGTCCAACCTCATAATAACAATGCCAAAACCACATAACCTAGCAAACTTTAAACCATGCCCTTTGCCATCCCTTTACATATGGGCCCCTGACAAATAATGTTTTGACTATTTGTTCACGTTAAGCTGGTGTAGTGTCCCGTTGGAAGATGTTGGGTTATTCAACCCTTTGAATATTGCCTTAGGCTTAAACAGTGCACATTAATTTTCAAATTTTCCTAATTATGGCAAATCACAAAGCACTGAACAGCAAACACGTCCCGACCAACTGCCTTGCGTTTTCCGTAGAAGAGACTCATATGTCTTCCTCTGGAGCAGCTGAAAAGGGTCTCACCAACTGGTCTTTTCAGCACGAGGCAACATGTAGCAATTTTGTTGCAGCAAGAGAAGAGGGCATTCCTTTGGCATTTTCAGGTCCAAGGCGACGGAATTAATGACAGTGTGTACTCTGAAATAGAAAAAAACAAAAGCGTTGTATTTTTCATATTCTATGACTCCGCACATTCCAGGATGAACCTGCTACTTTAAGGAGGTTTGTAAAGCCTCGGTTTGAAGACTGAATCCAACTGATACTTGGGACGGCCACTCTTAAATGTGAAGTTGATTTTGGCGCCTGCCCAAATCTGAAACCTCTGAGCCCTCCCCAACAAAGTTTTGCTCCCAGTTTGACAACTTCCAAGCCTGAAGCGAGACTGGGTGGTTAATTCCGTCCGAGAGTAGGACCAAAAAGCCAGCCATGCTTCTCCACTTGCTTAATGTGAAGTTACGACCTGGTTTTTCTACCCAAAATTCACTGGAATTCTATTTGCGGTGCAGATAAGAGAGGAAAATGGTGGATTTTCATCGTTGGCCTCAGAGTCAGGCTTTCCCCCTTCTACCCTGAAGTAGCTCCAGAAACAAGGCCAGATAACTGATTCCAGGAACAGATGGAGGTGCTACTGTTTATGTAATTGGCAAAGTCTATTCCCTCCTGCCTTCTCTTCCTCCCGCTTAAAATAAATCTGTCACCCTGACTTTCCAGAGATCAGGAGCATAAATCTCGATAGGACTTTCATTCCATTATCCCGGCCGTTGCTTATGAATGGATCTTTTTTACGGGGACTTGTTTTTAAAGTCTGTCTCTCCTTTGGAAAGTCATTTGTCTCTCTGTCTGTTGTTTAAAAACAAGTCTGACCCCTGCAATATATGTGTATTCACGCATCAGGTTCACTTAGTACTGGGAGAAATCTAGCAGGCGCAATACAAAGTTGAAAAATCAAAAACATTCCCAAAGCCAGTGTGTTAGGAAACACATGTGGACCACAGAAGGGAATGTTAAAATGCCCAGTTCCCTACCCTGGAAAGAGTCCAGGATCCATTGCTCATCATATTTTCCAATAGTAATAGTGGTATTTGCTAATTATTCTTAGAGGTGCTGAACTCATGAACTCATATGGGTGTGGAGATATTCATTTTGTTGTATAAATTTCTCCCATTTACTGACCAGAAAAATGAACTATCCACTCATTTATTCAGTCATTTATTGAGCACTTATTGTGTGCAAAGCACTGTACTAAGCACTCGAGAGAGTACAGTATAGCAATAAACAGATGCATTCCCTGCCCAGCATTAGCTGGGGAAAACACCTCTCTTCTCATGATAACTAACCTGTCTTTATTTTTAAGGTTTGCATTTTAAAAAATGCATTCTGTCCTCTTTAAACTGGGGGCAAAACCTTTGAGGGAAAGCGACCCAAATCCAGTCATCCTCAAGGCCAAATTGTTGATGTTTCGGAAAAAATGCGACACAGCCTGTTGACAACACGAATTGTCAACACATGTCCTTTGGTGAAAGGTTAGGGTTTAGTCTTACTGCTAGAGCTAGGGTAAGGGTTAAGTTAGTGTGAAAGGTGGCGTTGATTGGCTTGTAGAAGAATGGCCTGTCACCAGCTGAATATTTGGTGATTGAGTGGACTGCAGTTGACCTTCTAATGGATAGTTTAGGGTGATTTGTTATCCAACCATTTAAATGGATGAGGTCCTGAAAGCATTTTCCATGCCAAACTTGCTAGATAAGTGCTCTGTTCAGAGTGAGATTAATACAGACTTGTCCACGTTGTGGACAAGTCCCATTATTTGGGACAGGATCTTCAATGCTGTACCACCCTTTTTCTTTGCCGTAAATGGTCTGTCGTAGATGGTGGCAGGACAGACTATATTCAAGCAATCAATGGTATTTATTGGGCACTTCCTATATGCAGATTTCATCTTTTTTTTTTAACCACCTCAGCCTTACCATCCTTGTGTTTTATTCTAAGATTGTGGGCCAGGGATCATGTCTAACTCTCACTTGTGTATTTTTCCCCCAGTGCTTAGTTCAGAGCTCTACACACAGTAGTTGTTTAATAAATACTATTGCTATTTACTACTACTATTAATCCTCCTACTACTGTGTTGCCGACTTGTACTTCCCAAGCACTTTGTACAGCGCTCTGCATGCAGTAAGTGCTCAATAAATATGATTGAATGAATGAATGAATGAATGCAGAGCACTGTAATGATGATAGCATTTATTAAGCGCTTACTATGTGTAAAGCACTGTCCTAAGTACTGTACCTGGGCGAGAACAATACAACAGAATCAATCAATCAATCAATCGTATTTATTGAGTGCTTACTGTGTGCAGAGCACTGTACTAAACGCTTGGGAAGTACAAGTTGGCAACATATAGAGACAGTCCCTACCCAACAGTGGGCTCACAGTCTAAAAGCAGCAGACACAGAAGTAGCAGACACATTCCCTGCCCATAAGGTGCTTACTGTCTGCACTTTGCTGCAGTGATAATAATAATAATAATATATGGCATTTGTTAAGTGCTTACTATGTGCCAGACACTGTTCTAAATGCTGGGGTAGATACAAGGTAATCCAGTTGGACACAGTCCCTGGCCCTCGCAGGGCTCACAGTCCTCATTTTACAGATAAGGTAACTGAGACTCAGGGAAGTGAAGAGACTTGTTCAAGGTCACTCAGCTGACCGGTGGCAGAGACGGGATTAGAACCCAGGTCCTTCTGACTCCCAAGCCTGTGTTCTATCCACTAGGCCACGCTACTTCCCAATGCAGAATTCCAGCCACCGACACCTGTTTTAGGAAGAGCTGGAAGTCCTGGAGGAGGAGGAGAGCGGGCTCCCTCAAACCAGCTTTGGTGCCTCCCCTTTTCTGCAAGTTATCATCATCATCATCATCATCAATCGTATTTATTGAGTGCTTAGTGTTTGCAGAGCACTGTACTGAGCGCTTGGGAAGTACAAGTTGGCAACATATAGAGACAGTCCCTACCCAACAGTGGGCTCACAGTCTAAAAGGGGGAGACAGAGAACAAAACCAAACATACTAACAAAATAAAATAAATAGAATAGATATGTACAAGTAAAATAGAGTAATATGTACAAACATATATACATATATACAGGTGCAGTGGGGAAGGGAAGGAGGTAAAATGGGGGGGATGGAGAGGGGGACGAGGGGGAGAGGAAGGAAGGGGCTCAGTCTGGGAAGGCCTCCTGGAGTAGGTGAGCTCTCAGTAGGGCCAAGGCGGCACACCCTGGGGGGCTGTCCATCCAAATCACAACTATTTCTGTCTAAAGCTTAAAGCAGCCATAGTGCCGGGCATTGCCAAAGGGCCATGTGTGCCAGGAGAACTGCAGGGATTTTCCTCATGGATTCTTAAACAGAACCACTTGGAATTAAGAGCAAGATGGGACTGGCTTACAAGATCTTCATGGGAAATAAATTTCCAGGAAGGAGGGTGAACAGGGGAGGGAGTGGGAGACGAGACCTTTGAGGGTCAGCTGATCAATCAATCAGTCGTATTTATTGAGCGCTTACTGTGTGCAGAGCACTGTACTAAGCGCTTGGGAAGTACAAGTGACCCACATTAAGCTACAAGGACAGGAGGAGTCCACCGGGGTATGTCCAGCCTCTTAGTGGGTCAGTCCACCCCAGCCCAAGAGAGCCACCCTTAGCAGAGCTGTCAGTGAAAATGGGAGCCCAAAGATGTGATCATGTGATGGAATTGACCCCCTTCCTCTGTTCTTAAAGCTTCAACGCTCCCGCTGTGGGACAGGAATGTCCAATGTGACTGTTTTGTATCTGCTCCAACACTTTGTACTGTGCTTGGGCCCATAGTAAGCACTTAACAAATACCAGAATTCTTCTTCTTATTATTATTACTTTTATTCACCAGAGTGCCTGCTTCTGGGCCTGCCCAACAGTGGCCACCCAGTGACTACTATGAATGAACTAATAGTCTCTGCTAACATTTTACGGCTAATTCCGGCCCAAAAAGGCTTCCTAGATTTTTAAAGTAAATATTTGGTCAAGTTTATATTAAAGCCTTGTGTGTTCAGAATTTGGAAGCCTAACGTTTTTTTTTTTTCTTCTCAGGCCCCCGTCCAGTGGTCAGATATGGTCTCCTTAAAAGCCAGGATGACAAACTACGGTTTGCCTAGATACCGGTGGTTGACTCATGCTTGGAATTTCTTTCAGAGAGAGGTAAGTACTCTGTGTATCAGGCAGGGAGGGCTGAGGAAAGGGTTTGGCTGTTCTTTTTTTCATTTGACAAAAAATAAACAGGTAGGTATTAGTGGGAGCTTTGGATGGAAAATTGAATCGGTCACTCACCCCTGGAGAAACTGGAGGTGGGGGTGGCTTTAAGGCAATCAGTTTTCTTCCCCCCAACTTATCTTCACTCCCTCTACACTCCAACTCATACATTTTGCTCCTCCCAAACCAACCTTCTCACTGGGCTCTCGCTGCTGCCCTTTTGCTCTCATCCTCCTTTCTGCCTGGAATTCACTTCCCCTTCACATCTGGCAGATCACTGCTCGCCCCATCTTCGAAGTCCTTCTGAAATCACATCTCCTCCGGGAGGCCTTCCCTGATTCCCGGGTCCTCTGACTCTCAGGCCCACACTTTTTCCACTAGGCCACACTGCTTCACAATTATTACCACAGTCATTATTTATAGGAAACACCCAGTTTAATTTTTGATCAACTTGAAAGCAAAGCTGGTGAATAACATTTGAGAAATGAGTTCCCTTCGGTTAGGGAACCCTCAGTCTTCAGATGTATCTGGGTTAACTGTGCCCCGTTCTATGCCATCTTCCTCTGGGTAAGATCGCCTTCCTCCGAAATGGACAAAAGGTAGAAAATGCCAGCGTGCACTGCTGTTGGCAGGAAGTTCTACTGTTAAGAAGCTGGAAATTGTGGCCATTGAAAATAACAGCTTAGCATCCAGAACAAAGCTATTACTGGGTCAGGCCAATAATCAGTCAATCAAACATCTTTATTGAGTGCTTACTGTGTGCAGACTACTGTACTAATCACTTGGGAGAGTAAAAGAGAATTAGTAGACACACCTTTGTCCCCTCAAGGAGCTGGTAATTTAGCAGGGGTGATAAAATACTAAAATCAATTATAGATAGGGGAAGGGAGAGAATATAAATATAGGTATATGAGTGCTATGAGGACAGTCGTGGCTCAGTGAAAAGAGCACGGGCTTTGGAGTCAGAGGTCATGGGTTTAAATCCCGGCTCCATCAATTGTCAGCTGTGTGACTTTGGGCAAGTCACTTAACTTCTCTGTACCTCAGTTACCTCATCTGTAAAATGGGGATTAAGACTGTGAGCCCCCCTTGGGACAACCTGATCACCTTGTAATCTCCTCAGCACTTAGAACAGTGCTTTGTACATAGTAAGCGCTTAATAAATGCCATTATTATTATGATGAGTGAGGGACCAAGTGCCTAGATGGTGAAGAAGAACTGACATGATGTTGTAGGGGGATAAAAAGTGGGGAGATAAGAAAGTAATCAGGGAAGAACTCCTGGAGGAGATGTGATTTCAGATGTGAGTCGGATGCAAAGAGGGAGGGATTTCCAGGCAGGTGAGCAAGACATCAGTGCCTGAAGAGACAAGAGCAGGACACAGTGAGTAGGTTTGCCACAGAATAATCCATCCAAATTTATCTTCTGTCCCTGACAGTGGCAACAAGACACTTGGAGGAACAGTGAAAGGATGGTATTTAATTTATGACATCATTAAGACACACAGCTTATTTGTAATTTACACCCTGTTTCAGTTTTACACCACTTTGGTTTCTAACTTTCCAACTGTAGCATCTTGTTCTCTTTTTCTGGGGTGGCTGGAGGTTGTGGCACATGGGAACTGTGGGAAAACGGGAAAGCAATTTCAAAAGTTGTGGTGCAGTGGCAAAAGGAAGAAAAATTTAGAGGCTGGGGAGGTGGAGCAAAGGAGTCTTGGGGGTGGGGGGAAAGACAGTTGAGGGCTGAACTGATCACTGGGTGGAATCACTTAGGGAGTCAACACATTTATTTCTAATAAAGGAAAAGTTGACTATCCTATTGTGAAAGCTCACTGATTCAATATAAAAACTTGTGTAGCTATAGCATTCTCCTATAATTGACTGAGCACACAACCCTGGCTTATTTAGGTAACAGGATATCCGACTTAGCTCAGGTATGACTCCCCATCAATCAGTCATATATATTGGGCACTTACTGTGTGCAGGGCACTGTACTAAGCATGTAGGAGAGTACAGTATAACAGAGTTGGTAGGGTAGCCACATTCCCTGCCTACAACAAGATATATAAAGGATTGTTTCTTTGAGAAAATTGGTTTGACTTCAGAGGCAGTTTTCTGGAACTATTTGTGTTGTAAGGCTGATTAGAACTTCCTTGTATGTCCGGTTAGGGATAGACCATCCAAACACCCCTAAGTTACCCTCCAGTCACCCCTTATGGAAGTGTGTCCGTGAATCTGTACAAAATCACCGTGAACCCATTGGTTTTTTTTTTTCTGTCCATATAACATACGTAATGCAGGGTTCTATAGGTGTTCCTCTTTGGCCTGCAGCTGGATGCAGTGCTATTTCCTAAGAAAAAAGCATAATCATAGGACACTGTCTCACCAGAGAAATGTTCAAGGACCCAGGCAGATGCTTTTCAGTCTAAGGAAAGTCAAATAAGGAAAAAGAACCACTTGTAATGTTATTGGGCTGCATTTTTGAAACCCTGAAATTATCACTGTGGTACAGATTTCCTATTTACTTAAATGTTTCCTGGCTTTATTTGGTTAGCCTTTATTTGTTCTAAAAAGAACATGAAAGAAAATAAAGTGTTTGAGAAGCTGAAGAGTAAGCTATTTTTTCTGTGAATGTTAAGCAGCTTAGGCCTGCGTAGCCAAAATGAGGTCAAGGGGTAACCATTATCTAGTGATTTTGAGCTGAAGAGAAAGATAAACAGGTAGATCGGGGTAAAAAAATCCATTTGGATTTTTAGCTTTGAATAATTTAGATTGCCTACAAGAACGTGAACTGAAACAGCTCTTTAATAATTGGGTAGATTTTGGCAATGAAGAATCTTACTGCAAAAGTCATTCCAAATTCACCTCAGTGCTTAATATGTTATATGCATAATGATCTGCTATGCAATGCTTTGTTATAGTCACTCCTGCTGATATTATGACAAGGTGCCTGGTCTTTTGAACAAATTGGGCAGGGACTGTGAAACAAAAAATTCATAGCAGGATCTCAGAATGGTCATTTCACGTAATTAATATCCATTCTCTTTCACGTAATGCATAGTAATTCTCAATGCCTGAAAAATTAACTGAGGCCCCGGAAAACTCCAGCCACTTGCTGCTGTGAATCAAAAATTCAGGAAAATAAAAAATATGAATTCAAAGAACGTGTCTACAAGGATCTCCCTTTTCTCTCTAAACCAAAAAAAAATCATTGAATATTCCCGCTCAGTGATGGTGAATAGCAAATTTGTTTCAAAGCCAGAATTAAAAATGAATTCAGCTGTCGCAAATCACGTTTTGCTGCTGCTGCTTTTAGACAGACTTCTTCTGTAAGGCCACAGAGCAAGCAGGGACAACATAGGCATTGTTGTCCAGGCCGATCGGCCCTGCCTTGCCTTAAAATCACCCAGGGCAGTGTCCTCTAGGGAGAGTGAAAATAGCCCATGTTGTAGCTGATAGTCTCAGCCACTGAGTTAGAAAATGAGACTCCAAACAATTGTGGGAAGGTTTCGTGATGTGAACTCGAATGTACAAAAATGGTCAGCTGTGATCAACATATATTTACCGCCTAGAGCCCTGGATAGAAGTCGAATTTGAGTTATGAATTGAGAGCTTTGATCAGCCAGGGAACGCGGTTTCTCGACCACCAGTGGTGGAGAGAGGGTGGCCTAATGGGTAGACCAAGGGCCTGGATGTCAGAGCTCCTGAATTCTAATCTTTACTACTTGCCTGCTGGGTGACCTGGGGTAAGTTTTTTTTTTAACATAATTATTGTATTCGTGAAGTGCTTACTATGTGCCAGGCACTGTATTAAGTACTGGGGTGGCTATAAATTGATCAGATCGGACACGGCCCGAGTCCCACTTAGAGCTCACAGTCTAAATCCCCATTTTACAGATGAGGTAATTCTCTTAGTCACTTCTCACTGCCTCTGTTTCCTCATCAGTATGAAGGGGATTCAATGCCCATTCTCCCTACTCCCTGGACTGTGCTCCAGCGTGGGACAGGGATTGTGTCTGCCTTGATTATCTTGTATTCATTCAGTTGTATTTATTGAGCGCTTACTGTGTGCAAAGCACCGTATTAAGCACTTGGGAAAGTACAGTATAACAATAAAACAGACACATTCCCTGCCCACACCGTATCCCAGTGCTTAGGACAGTGCACGGCACATGTTAAGCACTTAACAAATACCATAATTATTCATACGTGCGTCTTGTAGTGTTTTAATACATGTATATTTGAGGCAAACATTTGTGCAGTTCAGGGCTACAGTGGAAAACCTAGCACTCACCGACGTGTGCCTGTGTGTTTGAACCGCTGTTTAGAGCAGCTCAGCTTACCGGGCAGGATCAACTCTAAACCTGCAAAAGCAGCTGAAGTCA
This sequence comes from Tachyglossus aculeatus, assembly GCF_015852505.1. Lineage (NCBI taxonomy): Eukaryota > Metazoa > Chordata > Mammalia > Monotremata > Tachyglossidae > Tachyglossus > Tachyglossus aculeatus. The sequence goes on along the minus strand of NC_052075.1, from coordinate 38,271,730 downwards.
AGAGCTGCCATCGCCTGAAGAGAGTAGAAGCAGGAATTTCCCCTGGTGAAAGTGTTTTGAAAACCTGACCGACTCTGGTTGACCACAGCAATAAACAAACACAAAATGAGGGCGGCTGCGGTCAGTAATCGTGTGGTCCTTGCCCCTGCAGTTCAAGTGCTGTGGAGTGGTGTATTTCACCGACTGGCTGGAGATGACTGAGCTGGACTGGCCCCCAGATTCCTGCTGCGTGAGGGAGTTCCCAGGATGTTCCAGGCAGGCACACGATGAAGACCTCAGCGACCTTTATCAAGAGGTAAGGACGAAAGCCAAATCTCACAGCCGCCACCCATTCCTCAGTTAGCGTTTTCTTTCCAGAGTATATGGGCCTGTTGCTGCCGCTAGAGAAGTGGGGAGGGGAAAAAGATGATAATAATAATGATACTTGTTAAGCACTTACTGTGTGCCAAGCACTGTTCTCAGTGCTGCGGTAGATGCAAGTTAATCAGGTTGGACCCAGACCCTGTCCCACGTAGGACTCACCTCCTTATCCCCATACAAATGAGGTAACCGAGACCCAGAAAAGTTAAGTTGGTTGCCCGCAGTCACGCAGCGGACATGTGGCAGACTTGGGATTAGAACCGAAGTCCTCCTGAGTCCCGGACCTGTGCTCTATCTACTAAACCACACTGCTTCGAGAAGGGAATGATAGGTAGAAAAACCTGGACCGTCACACGGAAGGATGACTTGCCAACTGGAGAGAATGGGTTGAAGGGTGGGGGACAAAGCGGAGAATTAAGGACTTGGATGTTGAGGGGGAGTGGAGGAATGAGGCGGGAAAGAGGGATGATGAAGCCGGTCGGTGGGGTGTGGATAGAAAGGAAAACCTGGAATGAATTTGTGAAATGTGGTCAAGGAAGAAAACCTGTTTCTTGGGGATCAGTTTGATGATCGCTTTGTAGCTGGGGGAATACATGCTCTGGGCTACTTTCTAGTGCCCCCTGCCAGATCGTTGTCATTGATTTGGTCGTAGCTTGTGTCAGCAGGAGAGAAAGTTTTCCCACATTCATTCAATCGTTTTTATTGAGCGCTTACTGTGTGCAGAGCACTGTACTAAGCACTTGGGAAGTACACGTTACCCCCACAGCAGGAAGGGTCTTCCCAGAGCTTGAAGAGTCTTGAGAGGCTGGAGAAGGATGGCATCATTCAATAAAGACAGCATTTGTTCTCCCCTTGGAGATTCACCATCCTTCCTTAGGAACCCTTTTCAGTATTTATCACCCTGAGAGTCAGGAAATTCTTGGCTGAAGTTTTCATGCTTTAATTTAAGTTCATTTTCTCTTGTTTAACTGTCAGTGGACATAGACAAGAAGCAGGAGGCTCTCCCTCCTCCCCCAAACGAAACTCGATCAATCCTTTCATGCCTTGATAGTTCACTGCTATGTACCTATCTCTTTAAATAATAGTGGTGTTTGTTAAGCGCTTACTATGTCCCGGGTACTGCTGAGATAGATGCAAGATAATCAAGCGCTTAGTACAGTGGTCTGCACACAGTAAGTGCTCAGTAAATGTGATTGAATGGATGAATGAATGAATCAAAGTCCCACAGGGAGAGTTGTAGTCTAAGTAGGAAGGAGAATAGGAATTGAATCCCTGTTTGGCAGGTGAGGGAACATAGGCATAGAGAAGCTAAGTGACTTGCCCAAGGTCACACAGCAGGTACAGCAGGTACATGGAGGAGCCAAGATTAGAACCCAGGTGATCTGGGTTAGAACCCAGGTGATCTGAATCCCAGACCTGGGCTCTTTCCACTGCGCCACGCTCCTTCTCTTTGTTTCGTTTTGATTTACTTATCCACTTGTGTTTATTATTTTTGTCTTCTCTCAAACTCTTTTTAATGATATCCATTAAGCGTTTATTACGTGCCAAGCATCCAAGCACTTTGTTAAGCCCTGGATAGATACAAGCTAATCAAGTCGGACAGAGTCCACGTCCCACATGGGGCTCACAGTCATAATCTCCATTTTACAGATGAGGTAAGTGAGGCAGGGAGAAAGAACTTAAGTGACTTGCCCAAAGTCCCATACTAGACAAGTGGTAGGGCCAGGACCAAGGCCTTCGGATTCCCAGGCCCATGCTCTATCCACTTGGCCACTTTGCTCTTTTATCTTGTATATCCATTAGTTTCCATCTGCTTGGTTTCCATGTTAGATTGTAAGTGCCTTAAGGATAGGCTTCATGTCTTATCCTTCTTCTGATTATCCCCTAACTAGTTATTTCACTACTCAGACAGGCAGACGGTACATAATCAGTTAAATACTCTGCAGGACAGAGGGCTCTTAGTACAGTGCCCTGTTCTAATCGGCACTCAGCCCAGTGTTCTGCGCACAGTAGGTTCCCAATCACTGTAATTAATACTGCTAACTTATTTAATCAGCTTTGAAAAGCAGCATGGTCTAGTGGACAGAGCATGAGCCTGGGAGTTAGAAGGCCTTGGGTTCTAGTCTCGGCTCCTCCACCTGTCTCTTGTGTGACCTTGGGCACTTCTCTATGCCTCGGTTACCTCATCTGGAAAATAGGGATTAAGACTGTGAGCCCCATATGGGATTGTATCCAACCTGAATTCACAGCGTTCAGAACATTGCCTGGCACATAGTAAGCATCTAACAAATACCATTGAAAATTATAATAATGTCTTTCTTAATGACTGTAAACTTCTGGTGGGAAGGGAGCATGTCTACCAACTCTGCTGTAGTGTACTCTCCCAAATGCTTAGTATAGTGCACAAAGTAAGTATTTTTCCTTTATTCATATCCTAGTCTCCTCTGAATAAAATTCCTCTTAGTTTCAAAATCTAGAACTGTGAAAATAGTCCCGTCAGCTCACACTTTAAAGAACTAACTTAATTTTTTTGAATCAGCGCAGAGTTGTCTAATTCCAGAATGTGTGAGCTGTGGTTAATAGTAATAATTTTGGTATTTGTTAAGCGTTATTTGCTATGTGCCAAGCACTGTTCTAAGCGCTGGAAGAGATACAAGGTAATCAGGTTGTCCCACATGGGGCTCACAGTCTTAATCCCCATTTTACAGATGAGGTAACTGAGGCACAGAGAAGTTAAGTAATTTGCCCAAAGTCACACAGCTGACAAGTGGCGGAGCCGGAATTAGAACCCATGACCTCTGAAACTTAATGTTAAATAATCTACTGAAAAGCATTGCATGAATACTCTGTTGTATTAGGTTGTATCTCTCCTGGATCTGTTGTTTAGAGGGATTGAACACACGATCTAGAGAGACGGACTGTCCTCAGACCTCCCGGTCTGTTGTCAGATTTTCTAACAAGAAGAAAAATGGACTGATTTGAAATTCACTGACTTTTCAGTGAATAAGGTTTCCAATAGATTTCACTTTTACCATAATTATTTTTATTGTTAGTATTCTATGACTGCTGTCGCTTTTTCTTGAGTCGGAATCTTCAAATGTGCTATTTTGCAGACAGTCGCATTTCCTGCCAGGAAGCTTTTTTAGGTTTTCAACAGATCAATCTATGATTGATGCTTTGGAGATGGTGGTGACTTATAAAATTGAGGTGTCAGGAAATTGAGTTTTTTCAATCGCAAAATGTGTTTGGGAAAGAAAAATGCTTCGGGTATTTCCTGATTCAATTAAACTGTGCATCAGGATTGCGGGAAATAGGTGAGGGCTGTAGTTTAGGTTTTTATTGTTTGAAGGTACAGTTGCTTGTACTACTGAAAATGGTCCCACATAAATGAGCCCTGTCCAATATTAAATGTTCCTTCCATTAGGAATTCTGGCAGAGTCAGGTTTATTTTGTGGCCTCTAATATTAGCAATTGTGTAGTATTATGGAGCTAGATAATGGGTGTATTAGATTTATAAAATGACATCCTAAACTTGGAATAGCTTCAGGGTGAAAGTACAAATAGTATTCCTAATTAAATTATTATGCACCAAAGAGTAACAGCTAGGAGCATTAGTGATTAAATACACAAGTATAAAACAATATAAAATCAGCAGTCAATTCTCAGTCCGGCATTAGAAGGGCAGACATCCCTACCAAAAGAAAAATCGGCAAATAAATTCCTAAGTAAATACTCCTTCCAAAGAGCCTTTATCGTTTTTGTGAATAGAAAATAGGACAATAATGGACAGAATATTGTGTATGTAACAGTACAAGTGGCTAAATGTTCTTTGAGTGATGTATGAAATCAGCTCCTTACTAATTTCCGGCAGTGACTGGTCAGGATTCAATGACTATCTAAAAAAACAACAAACAAAACCAAAAGACTATTTCAAAGTGAAAAATGAAGTGGTTCCCTCGTACCATTCATTAGCATTTGTGAAGTATTAGGCTGTGTAATGGGTGAAGAGGCATAGTTTTCTTCAGAAACTTCATAAACTTCAGCCGTGACTAATTTCTGATTATTGTAGATCCAACGATAACTCAGATTGTCTTTTAAATGGTTTTTTAGGCAATTTAGAGTTAAATGTCAGACTAGAACCAGGGAGAATATTACTCTAAATGTTACCTGTAGTTTTTTTTCCAAGACTAACCCCATGGCACCTTCCTCATCATGCATGCCATCTCACTAGCAACCTCAGTACTCATGAATCTAACTGTTCATATGTGTCTATTGATTATCCCATCACGTCTATAAATTAGGTCTATTTTCTTATAACTCGCTCTGTCAAACGAAATTATAATAAAATATATTAAAATGGGAATATCTCCCCTCTGTCATATAGGCATACTGCCAGGCAAAATGAAATGCACCTTGAATCTGAGGCATTATCTTTATAACTGTGGTTATTCACATTTGTGTCATCTATGTTTTGGTACATATTTCTGTAGCTTATGTCATAACTCCCATTCGTAAGAAGGGGAGGGAGGTGAGAGAAGATGAAGAAAAAGAGGGGAGGAGGAAGAGAAGAGCAGAGGAGGAGGAGAAGGGCAGAGGATGAACTTCTCACTTCACAACTAATTCCCTCCACACCTGGCTCAGAGAACTGTGCACAATAAACTCTCAACTCATGTCAGAGTGTGGATGAGTTCCCCAGGTTGACGCAGTCAGTACATAGGGCAGGATCTGGTTCCCCTGCCACCCCCATCCCTGCTTCTTCAGCCCCTGGGCCAGATGATCCCCCTGTGCCCCCTTGCCGAAGGCAGATGGATTATTCGGCAGGGCAGCCGGCCCCAGCTGAAGTGCCGGCTACTTGAAGTCATAATCCCTGAAAACCTCCAAAGTCATGAACCCATACCCCATGGCCAGCCCGTCTTGGGAATTTGTCTCTGGGTAATCTAAGGATCCAGTTGAAGAGGGACCTCTCTCCCTCAGCTTCCTTAGGTTGCAGTGGCAGAGTCTTTTGTTCACATCATGGATTGCTGGATGGGATGGTCATGGTTCATTGATGAGCCACTTACGGGATCTTTTCTGGATCAGTGTGGAGGAGCCAATTTCTCTCAAAGATCAGAGCCCATCTTGCCCCTTTGTTTGGCTTGCAGTGCACATGTGCCCGCCTGAAGTCTGTGGCTTGCTTCAAGCCATACTCCTTATCAGGAGGTGAGCGAAGACCAGTGGCACTTTCTTCCCCAATGTCCCTCTTCTGCCAAACTCAGTCCCTGTCAGGAAGTGAGCAAAGACCAGTGGCACTCTCTTCTGCCACCTCTTTTCTCCCCAACAGTGCTTTCTTAGCACTTCACATCAGGAGTGGGCTGCGGGTCAGGGAAATATGTTCTTGGCATCTCCCAGTCGAGTCCATGAAGGCTCTTCAGTGTGTCTGTGCTTCCCTGATGAAGGGAGAGGCATTAGGCCCCGCAGTTTCGGAGAAAGACTCTAACCCTCCCTTAGGCCTTTCCATTCATCTGAACTCTTCGATTATTCAATCTTGAAGATCAGGAGTGGCTGTTTGGGGAGGATGCCATTTTCTTTTATACTCCTACCACTGTGACTATTTGCTTAGATTCAGGCAGCAGGGCCTGCTCAATCTAAGAGACAAGTTTGGGATTCTAGTTGGAGCTCAACTTTTGTTCAGCTGAGGGGGAACTTGGAAAGTCACTTAATGACTTGAGGCCTTGGTTTCCTCAGCTATGATACAGAGCTCGTAATACTTGTTAATTTTTACTTCCCAGAAATGGGATGGAAATAGAGTGAAATCATTTTGGAAAATAAAACATATTACACAAATCCAATATGCTATTAATTATTATTATTATTATTCATAGTTATTTTTAATGGCATTTGTTAAGTGCTTACTATGTGCCAGGTACTGTACCAAGCACAAGGGTAGATACAAGCTATTCAGTTTGGACACAATCCATGACCCACATGGGACTCACAGTCTTAATCTCTTAATATTAATCTTAAACTCACCTCCTCCAGGAGGCCTTCCCAGACTGAGGCCCCTCCTTCCTCTCCTCATCCCCCACTCTATCCCCCCCATCTTACCTCCTTCCCTTCCCCACAGCACCTCTATATATGTATATATGTTTGTACATATTTATTACTCTATTTTACTTGTACATATCTATTCTATTTATTTTATTTTGTTAATATGTTTGGTTTTGTTCTCTGTCTCCCCCTTCTAGACTGTGAGCCCACTGTTGGGTAGGGACTGTCTCTATATGTTGCCAACTTGTACTTCCCAAGCGCTTAGTACAGTGCTCTGTACACAGTAAGCGCTCAATAAATACGATTGATTGATTGATTGATTAATCCCCATTTTCCAGGTGAGGTAACTGAGGTACAAATTAGTGAAGTGACTTGTCCAAGGTCACACAGGAGACAAGTGGCCGAATCAGGATTAGAACTCCTTGTCCCGTGCTCTTTCTACGGGGCCGTGCTGCTTCTCTTCATGAAAATCATTTTCGGTTGTGTGGGAATCTGTGTAGACCTGCTTTGGCAGAGTGGATAGATTACAGGCCTAGGAGTCGGAAGGACCTGGGTTCTAATCCCAGCTCCACCACTTGTCTGCTGTGTGACCTTGAGCAACTCACTTCACTTCACTGGGCCTCAGTTACCTCATCTGTAAAATGAGAATTGAGACTGTGAGCCCCACATGGGATAGGGACTGTGTCCAACCTGAGCTGCTTTTATCCACCCCAGTGCTTAGTACAGTGCCTGGCACGTAGTAAGCGCTTTACAAATGCCCTTATTATTATTATTATTTTTATTAAAGAAGCCTCACTGGGAATGTCATTCATTCAGTCGTATTTATTGAGCACTTACTGTGTGCAGAGCACTGTACTAAGCGTTTGGGAAGTACAAATCGGCAACATATTGAGATGGTCCCTACCCAGCAACGGGCTCACAGTCTAGAATGTCCTTAAAAGGACTTTTTCAATGATGTTTTTCTCCCTCCTACTTAGACTATGAAGTCCACGTGGGACAGGGACTGTTTCCAACTAAATTAGCTTGGATCTATCCCAGCACTTAAACAGTGCTTAACACACATAGTAAGTGCTTAACCAATACCATAAAAAGATGTTTTTGTTCTTCAGTGTCTGATGCCCTCATTTTCTGATTTAATGCCAAATGGGAGAACTGTAGACTATAATTTTCCATGGAATGCCATTAACTGTTATGAAGCCATTGCTTGTTAAAATTTTACAGAGAGACAGGTAGGACTGAAGACTGACTATAAAACCTGAAGCAATATCGGAGTAATCTTAATCTTGATGCGAATCAGCTGTTATATTTGAAGCTTTTTCTGTTATCCTGGTGAGAATGTTAATTTTCAGATTGCCAACCAGAACGCCCTTGAGACTTTGAATAAGCAAAATAAAAGTGAAGAATATAAAGGTGTCAAGCCTGTCAGGATCAGAGGGATATCTCTCTATTTCCAGCTTCCGAAACTTCCTTTGAATATCTAACAGAGAAGAATTTCAGGACCTTCAGTTAAGCATAAAAAGGCAACCCAACTTAGCTAACGAAATCTGTTGCCATTTCAAGGAGAATGGATTCCAAGAGATTTAGGAATTGATGCTTTTACTCTTTGAGAGGGTTCATCTTCCTTACCGGCAGCTGATGAGCAGAATTGGAAAACTGCTACCGATGAGCATTTGGGGCAAGCTAACCCATCTTTCTTTGTTCCTCCCAGTTATCCAAAAGCAATTTACGGAGCTGGTTTTATATGAATACAGAGTACTGGAAAGCGTAATTGCCTCAGAATATTTTTACCTGGAGAACAGAAAATCAATGTAATTTACTTCTGTTATCATCTGCTTTAATATCTTCTTTGTGGCTGCGTGGGCACTTCCGAGACGGTGATGTTTTTAGGGTTCTTTTCCTACTTAAGTGCTTAAGTTCTTCAGGTAAATTCTTTCACAACCTGAAAATATTGTAGGTAATCATCGTGACATGCTTGAATTCCAGAGGGTTTTAATTTCTTCCTTTGAGTGGAAGAAAATTAGGCATTAACACTGTGGATTTAGTAGCGAGAGTCCATTGATCCTTGGGTAAGCTGTTTTTCCTGCTCTTCCCCGGATCTTGTCTTTTCAGCTGCTCAATCTGACTCCCACTTCCTGCTCCACCTCACCTTGTTTCTCCCTTGTCAATTGCTTTTTCCTTTAGGGGAATTCTGGTACATGGGCGAGAGAGAGCAAGTTCACAACAAGACTCTGGGGTAAAGTCAGTCAGTCAATCATATTTACTGAGCGCATACTGTGGGTTGAGATCTAGACTGTAATCTCGTTGTGGGTAGGGAATGTGCACAACAATAAACAGACACATTCCCTACCCACAACGAGATTACAGTCTAGATCTCAACCCTGGGACCCCAGGGGAACTCTTCTTCCAGTTATCACTGTCCGCTACTTTCAGTGTCTGTGTGTTTGTGTTTGTACTGCAGTTTCATGGCTTTGTTCCTGAGTGTGGACTGGCCAGGTGTGGATCAGGCAGGGAATGGTCCAAGCCCTCTGAAGCTGCCCCTGGAGAATCCATTGCCATGTAACCTCTGCTGCTCCCCCGTTCCTGTAATGTATTTCCCTGTCTGTGTCCACGACTCTGTACCCCACACCTTTCTAGCCCTCCAGCATCTTGGAAAGACATTGCTCCTGGGGGAGTGAGTGAAATTTGAACAGCCAGGTTCCATTCCCCATCTTCAAAGCCCTACTTGAATCCCACTGCCTCCAGGAAGCCTTCCTTGATTGCTCTCCCATCTTCCCACCGCTAGACTGTAAGCTCATCTTTAGACTGTAAGCAGGGGATGTATCTGCTAAATCTACTGTATTCTCCCAAGCCCCGAGTACAGTGCTCTGCATATAGTAAGCGCTCAATAAGAACCATGGATTGATTTCCACCCTACTTTCCCCTCAACTGTATCACCCTTACACCTGAGTCCTTACGCATTAGACACTTAGAGTTTCACCCTATCTCCTACCCCTTAGCTCTTATGTACTTTATATTTCCTGTAATTTATTGTCAGGTGTGTTTTGAGTGCTTATTTGTGCAGTGCATTGTACTAAGTGCTTGGGAGAGTACAATACAACAAGGTCACAGATCCAAGTGCATAGATGACACGGAAGGGAGATGGAGTTGGGGAAGAGGGTTTAATCGGGGAAGGCCTCTTGGAGGAAATGTGATCTTAATAATGTTTTGCAGATGGGGAGAATGGTGAATATGGAGGGGAGGGAGTTTCAGGCCAGAGGGAAGACGTAGGAAAAGGGTCGGCAGTAAGATAGACGAGATTGGAGCAAAGTGAGAAAGCTGGCACTAGAGGAGCAAAGTGTGAGGGCTGGGCTATATTTAAACTATATTACATTTACTTAAATGATAATAATAGTAATAATGGCATTTATTAAGCGCTTACTATGTGCCAAGTGCCGTTCTAAGTGCCGAGGAGGTTACAAGGTTATCAGGTTGTCCCACGGGGGGCTCATAGTCTTAATCCCCATTTTCCAGATGAGGTAACTGAGGCACAGAGAAGTTAAGTGACTTGCCCAAAGTCACACAGCTGACAATTGGCGGAGCGGGGATTTGAACCCATGACCTCTGACTCCAAAGCCCGTGCTCTTTCCGCTGAGCCACGCTGCTTCTCAAACGTGTGGCTCCCCTACTAGATTCACAGAGTTCGCGTGTGAGAAATGTAGCGCTTCACTGAAAAACAACCCAAAAGCTGAAGTCAAAAATGATTTGCTCTATGCGTTGCTCTTGGGGTTCCTTAGAATTAATTCTGATGCTTGGTGACTTCCGTTCCAGGAGTAAAACTGGGCCAAATGCTCATCACTGCTTCCTTACAGGAAGGGTTGGTTACTGACTTTTTCAAAAACAGTTTTAATTCCCTTTTAACCTCAATTTTTTTTCATTTTTCTCTCTCTTTTCCTCCCCCTTGCTCTCTGCCTTTCTCTGTCTCTGCCTCTCTCCCTCTCTCTTTGCCTATTTGCCTCTCTGTCTCTCTCTGCTTCTCTTTCTAGAGGCATATCACTAACACTTGGAGTGAAAGTGTTTCCCTCTGACAGATGCCTAGGTCTAGAGAACAGGTGTCCACCACACAGAAACAGCATGACAGCTGAACACCTTGACAGATCCAGTGAATAGCCTGAGAGAGAATAGGAATCAGTCAGTATTTTATTTTGTTAATATGTTTTGTTTTGTTGTCTGTCTCCCCCTTCTAGACTGTGAGCCCGCTGTTGGGTAGGGACCATCTCTCTATGTTGCCAATTTGTACTTCCCAAGTGCTTAGTACAGTGCTCCGCATGCAGTAAGTGCTCAATAAATACGATTGAATGAATGAATGAATCAAAGGTCCAATAGGAGGTGGTGGCAAGGGGAGGGTAGAAGAGGGGGAAGTCTTGCCCAAAGTAGCTAGGGAGAGCTTGTCCAAGGAGTATGTGGGGAGGACAGTTGGGTGACTCTTTCCCCCCCTTCCCATATTTATTTTAGTTTTTCCTTACTGATTCTGCCAGTGGTCATTGATTGGGCAGAAATTCCCAACCCATTTGGAGAAGATTTTAGGAACTATTCTTTCCAGTTATACAATTTTCACCAATCTTAGCTTGGGGTAATAATAATAATGATAACAGTGCTCTGCACAGAGTAAGCGCTTAGCAAATGCCATTGTTATTATTATTATTATTCTCTGGGCCTCAGTTCCCTCATCTATAAAATGGGGATTAAGACTGTGAGCCCCCTCAGTTCCCTCATCTGTAAAATGGGGATTAAGACTGTGAGCCCCACATGGGACAACTTGATCGCCATGTATCCCCCCAGCGCTTAGAACAGTGCTCTGCACATAGTAAGCGCTTAACATATGCCATCATCATCATTATTATTATTATTCTCTAGGCCTCAGTTCCCTCATCTGTAAAATGGGGATTAAGACTGTGAGCCCCACGTGGGACAACTTGACCACCCTGTATCCCCCCAGCGCTTAGAACAGTGCTCTGCACATAGTAAGAGCTTAACAAATGCCATTATTATTATTATTATTATTATAACTGTGGTATTTGTTAAGTGCAGTGCCAAGCACTGTACTAAGTGCTGGGGTAGATACAAGATAATCAGGTCTGTCACAGTCCCTGCCCCATATGGGGTTCACAGTCTGAGGGAAAATAAGTACTGAATGCATTTCTTCATTCAGTCATATTTATTGAATGCTTACTGGGTGCAGAGCATGTACGAAGCACTTGGGAGAATACCGATAAGGAACCTCAGGTACAGAGAAATTAAACATCTTACCTAAAGTCACACAGTGGGCAAGTGCAGAGCCAGGATGAAAATCCAGGTTCTGTGTCTCCCAGGCCCTTGGTTGCTCCACTTGGCCATGTCCAGTTCTGCTAAATTCTGCTGCCCAGCTCTGCTAAATTCTGCCAGAAGACATGTTTAGACTTTGTGTTTTGGGTAGAACATAATGGAACAGTTTTCTGACAGTGCACATCTGTCTGACTGTAGTGTCACTTGGTGTGGGAATCAGTGGCAGTTTGCATGAGTGTGGTGTCAGACTCATGGTGGGTTTTTTTACAACTTGAATTTGAATTTTCCTTAATGTGGGATTTCGGCAAGAATGCAAACCCCCTGCGTTAACAGAGAACTTGATTATTCACACAATATTATTTATTCTTCTTGGCCTCTACAGTACACAGACTTGAGTAATGGATTTTCTGTGGTTGTTCCTCAGTCCACCACCTCCCGTTTCAAGTCTTCTCCTTCCTTAAACTGCGAGCCTTGGGTGGGACAGGGACCATCTGATATGATTATATTGTATCTACCCCACATAGTAAGTGCTGAACAAATACCGTAATTATTATTCCACATGTCTGTGTTGCATTTTGGGCCTGGCTGTTAAAATCCAGTCACAGTGCTCTCTGTATTCTTCTCCCTATTTCACTGCCATTTGTCATGGCCTCAGAGAGAGACCAAAGGTGGGTTGGTGAAGGGGGCATAGGATAGGATGCCTTTGGCAGAGGAAGTGGAATTGTCGGACCGTCTAGCACGTGGAGGGAGTGTGGTGCCGCTGGGGCGGCATCTTTGTGTGAGTGCATCCAGTCAGAAAAGTGAGAATGCCCAGTCCGACTAGCTGGGCGCTCTCCAATCCTATTTTTTCCATGAGCCTTTGGTTTTTAGCAACCGCAGCTTCACCGTTGGAGTGGACTTAAAACTTAACCTCTGCTTTGCTGTGGGAAAATTATAGAGTAGATTGAACATTGAGCTATTCTTCCAGGGGCGGGGAGGGTCTCACTGAACCAGTGACAAGGCTCCCTGTGGGGGTCCTTTCCTTGTGGGGAGAACGGTTCGCCTGTAGTTCAAGCTACATTGAGGTGGGTGGTGATGCCCAGCTGATGCTGGCCCTGATGTTTGCCCTATTCAAGAACCCTGAACTAGGTCCAGGGCTGAGAGTATAAAGGATAAGCACTTAGTACAGTGCTCTGCACACAATAAGCACTCAATAAATACCACCGGTTGTTTGACATGAGAAGGTCACTCAGCTTGGAAAGAATTCAGAAAGTTGAGGCCAGAGCTACATTAACTGTGAAAGGTAGCAGGACGGTTCCAGAACAAAGGAAGATTTACAACCTATCATTTTATGGTGAAAATTAAAAGAGGGGAAACATCAAACAAATTCATGACCAGCGGCTTTGGGAACTACCCAAGAAAGAATGCAACGGGAATAAAGTACTCCAATATTAAGGGGCAAGAGGGGTCACTTTAAATTTCTGGAGTGTCTGTCACTTGAATTCATCTTTCCTGGCACTCGACAGTTCCAGAGGAACTTAGCTGCAGAATGCCACTCTAGCTTCAAACCCCAGGAGAGGGAGAGAGATTCAGATTCCATTTCTGTTGAAGTTCATACTATTAATATTTCCTTTCAAGTGCCAGTTTTTACTGCCCTCTTTACTGTCACCAGTCAAAACCATTCCATTAAGATGCTGCCTCTGTGAAAGAAGGGATTAGAGCTGGGCTTGTTAGATTGGAGAGTGTATAATAATAATTGTGATATTTGTGAAATGCTTACTATGTGCCAAGCGCTGTACTAAGCACTGGGTTAGATAACTGAACACGGTGATGGGAGACTAGAGTCTAGTTCAAGAGACATTGAAAAGAATCTCCTTTTCCAGTCGGTCACTGGGGCAAATGGGCTCCATTCCATTAAGGTGCAGCCGTGAACAAAACAACTCCTTGACTCTACTTGGAGGAGCAGGAGCGCGACCTCACACCATCAATCCTGAGCACCACCTTCTGTGAGCTTCTGTGCCTTTCAAGTGTTCAGTCAGGGATGAGATCTGGAGACGTGATTTTTTAGGATAGAGATCCAAGAAGATGTCCCTGACTAAGCCCTCATTTCCCCTATCCAGCCTCCCCCTCTGCATCCTTGCTTGTGTGCCCCTAAAGCACTTTGATACTCTGGCCCCACATCACTTATGTAATTAGCAATCAATCAATCAGTCATATTTATTGAACGCTGTGTGCAGAGTACATGGGAGAGTGCACTACCAAACGGTAGACATGTCCCCTGCCAACCCTTTATTCTACCATTTCCCCTATCTGTTATTTTAATGTGCATCTGCCCCTGTAAACTGTATGCTCCTTGTGCGCAGGATGGCATCCACCAACACTATTTGTACTGTATTTTCCAAATCCCGTAGTACAGTGCTTTGCACACAGTAAGCACTCAATAAATACCACTGATCGATTGATCAAGACAGACTAAACACGGGACTAAATAGACAAAATAATCTTACTTTACAATAATTTTCTGTATAAATACATACATAAATTTCTTACTAAATTAACCTGGCCAGTATGTCATGTAGCCCAACTGTTCCATGTAATAATCTTTTAATCCATTAAATCCAGGAATTTTTCATTAATTCAGTCAACTGTTAACTATTGTGTGCAAAACATGAACTAAGTGCTTGACAGTCTATAATTCTCAAGGAGTTTACAATGTACTGGGGGGAGACATTCTGTAAAATAGTATCTGGACACGAGGAAGGACTTAACTGATGAAGGATCTGACTTAATTCCTGTCCTGACTTTGTGCCGCATGCCACAGAGAGCAGATTCAGAAATGGAGCAGTACCAGTGATGAAGTTTTAAATTTTTCTTTCAGGATATGAGGTTCGGGCCAAAGTCCCTAGGTTGCCCTATCCCTGTGCATGTCTAATATCTGATCATGTCCCCAGAAGGAGGGGAAAGGAAATGGTGGAAAAAATTCATCCATTTATCACCCCTCTTCCTTTCATACTGCTCAAGCCAGCCAAAATGTGGTTATTGAATCTGTGGTTACTGCTTGGTACTTTGAAAGCACTTAGCAAATATCATTATGATGATGATGTTGAAAGGATGTGTGGCACTGTAAACGGGGAGGAAAGGAATTTTATAAATTCAAGGTATTACCATTGTGGTTCTCTAAAACTGAACCCTGCCTCTTTATCTTGGATACGCAACTTCGAGATTTAACATTCTGAGACTGGAGAATGGACTGTTTTTCTAGGAATATTCTTCTTTGGTGGCAGCTTTTGGAGTCCGGGATGAAGCTCTGCAGCTTGGTGTTCATGAACTATTCCCAGTCCGTGTGAGAAGGAATTAACGAAGCCACGTCTGGGCATCCCAAAGGAGGGGGGATTGATTTTTCTGGCATTTTGTTGGGAAAGCTTTTTTAAGAACCATGGAGGTGCGACCGTCTTATTGGCCACAGTGGAGTTTGTCTACTTGTATTTTTAGGCGACCCCAGGAGAAAGTCCCGAAGCGGTAATGACCCCTCGTGCGTGTGTGTTTGTGTTTCAGGGCTGTGGGAAGAAGATGTACACATTCCTGAGGGGCACAAAGCAGCTGCAAGTGCTGCGATTCTTGGGAATCTCCATTGGTGTGACCCAAATCCTGGCTATGATCCTTACCATTACCCTGCTCTGGGCACTGTACTATGACAGAAGGGACCGTGGGGCCGAGCAGATGACACCCCTGAAGGAAGAAGTTTCCCAGCACCTGTCCTGTCATTCAGTAGAGCTGCTGAAACCGAACCTAACCAGGATCATTGAACACGCATCCGTGGCCCACAGCCTGAATACGCACTTTGAAATGGAGGAGCTGTAGATAACGCTAAAGAACAAAGCCGCCGAAATGGGCAGATCCGACTTCGGCTTTGGTTCATCCTGCTTTCTGTGTCATGGACTTTTATCCATCTGGGTGCGATCCATGGATGCATAGGAACGAGTCAGATTCGAGTACTCGTTTAAAGCTCTACTTTTCTTAAATGTCCAAAAAACCTTCATGTTTAACATTATCGGAGGGAGACGGTCAAATCTGCCCAACATCCATTAGGTATTTAGTTTGTCAAGCACTGATTCAATCACATTCAGTAATTGCTAGGAGAGAGTAATTGAAGCCACCCATTCTGTGATTTTTCTCGGGAGCGTGATACTAAACTTACACAAAAGATGGGTCAGTGAAAAAAATGGAACATTTACTGATGTTGGGGAAATGGGCTTCACTGTTTTTTTGCTAAACCAAGTGCCTGCAGCTAATCAGGGATCTATGTGTATATAAGCATGCGTGTCAGTCTGTATATTTTGGTAGAATTCAGGCCCAGTAAAATGTTCTGATTGACAACTGTTGTGAAAAGGGCAAAATCGTCTTTGGTACAGCACTTTCAGTTCAGCCTTTTCTTTGAAAGATCTTTAAAATGCTGTTCTTTCTATTATAGTAACTGATCACTGTTCAATTAAATGTTTATTGACAGGTGTCAAGTCCCACAGGTAATCAGTTATCATCATTAATCTGAATGGGGCGCTTTCCTTTCCAAACCTTTAATAAGGTTGTGAATGTTCCTAAGGTTGAAGCTTAAGGGGCTGATTCCTTTCCAGAATAGGAATCAATGAGAGACTGAAACACTAAAAAGCATAGCAATGCCTTGCTCAAATCAAACCAACTATAGAGGTTGATACAGCAAGCAGTTTACGGAGGTAAGTTCTATAGGTTAAGTTCACTTTGAGTAGGGAGAAAAACATTTTAGATTTAATTTCCTCAATAAATGCTCCCAGGGGGTTTATTCGAGTTATGAAGTTTCTAAAAAAGTTAAATATATTTATTTTCAATGGGAAAAGTGCATTTTACTGTATTTTGTATACTATGTTTATTTCATAGGATATTTGAAAGAAAATTAAACCGATGTGAATAACTTTTCTAGAGCAGTCATTTGTTTGCAAGCTTTTCAATCATACCAACTGCTTTGACATTTTTCCGTTTGAGGAGAGAAAATGAAGATGTGAAATAGCTTTTGTGACTTCTTGAACAGCCTTACTGATGTATACTTTATTTTTCATGAAACTCCAAGGTACCTGTCCTTTCTTTTGAAATTTGATTCCATGGGTGAAGCGTCCCTAAATGCTTTAGAGCCGAGCCTAAAAGAACGGAAACATGATTTCAAGGACTCTGGCTCAGTTTTCTCATTAAAAGCGCTTTTTGGATTTTTCTCTCATTCGTGATTTTGTTTCAAAGTAAAATCTAAGGCATGTGACCTATGAAGTCAAGTGGCCAGCCCTCTGGCTCCTCTGCGCCTCTCCAGGATCTAATTCCGATGGAGAAACATTTTAAGTGCGTCCACGTCCTAGAGGGGAAATAGTAAACACAATTCTCTGGGTTTAGCCCTAGAGGTCCAGCTGCTGTCTTCCATCTCCTCTCTGATCCAGCTCGTGAAGCAGGCCCGAGGCTGATCCGTGCCGGTCTCAAGGGCAGGATCACAGGGTGATGGGAGCATTCTGGAAGATACAATCTTCTTAGCCAAGGTTCCTCAAGGGTAGTTGCCTGACCCCCAAGTCCCCTGGGGCCTGAGGAACTTCCCACCCCTATATATCTAACAGCGTAGTTGAGATTCGGGCCGCACAGGTGACAGAATTGCCTCCCGCCACCCTGTCCCCCACATAGGCCTATGTGCCATGGGGGGTGATCTAGGGTAAGGTGGGGGTTTGGATGGTCCACCTTTCCCAGGGTCCAGTCGAGCAGGAGAGAGGAGGAAAGGCAAGACCATACCGGTCATCTCTCTTTGAGGTGTTGGTCCAAGCGGTTTTTGACTGTCCCAGTTTTTCTCTGGAGAAGTATAGCAGCCACTTTATCATTCAGTCTCCCAGGGATGAGCTCTGCTACTGAGGAAAAACAGCTGCCACCAAAGAAATCCCTGAAAGGAAAAGCCACTGGATGACAGCAGCACCTTTGCTCTTGCCCTTTCTCCTACCTGCGACTCCGTCTGGCTTCACAACTGACAGGCCACTGCTTTTCAGAACAGGTATTTACTCCCTGTTTTACAAATGAGGAAACAGGCACAGAGAAGTCAAGTTATGATAATAATGATAATAATTATGGTACTTGTTAGGTGCTTCCTATGTGCCAAACCGTTCTGAGTACTAGGGTAGATACAAGTTAATCAGTGACTTGTCCAAGGTCACACAACAGGCAAGTGGCACAGCTCGGATTGAAACCCAGGTCTCCTGACTGCCAAATCAGTCTTATTTCGACTAATCCACCTTGCTTCTCTTTAAGAAATGACTAGTGAATTTTCCGCTACTGTGATTTTTGCTAAATGCCAAGAATCCTTCGTGTCTGTAGATGTATGTTTCGTGTGGTGGGGGAGTGCAGATGTGCTCTTACAGGAAAGAGGAAGGAAGCTTGTCTTTTGATAAAGCTAAGTGGATGTCCGGGGGCATGTGCCAGACTAAGCCAGGAACCTGAAGTCTTTGACCCATTGAGTAGCACAAAACCCGGCCAGTGGCTGCTATTCTTAAAATGCCCATCCCTTAACTTTAATTTTGTCCTGGAGGAACTTCAGGATGGGGTGAAAGTCATATAGTAAGTGTTCAAAAAATTCTTTTGATTAATTGTTTATCCTGGGGCCCTATTTTTTTGTTATCCAAAGGGTTTACTGCTGTCCTAGGAGACTGTCAGATGAAGCTGGATTTCAGGTCTGTTCAATTCTTGTTTCTTCTTCAATCTCAGCAGATCTGCCCAATTCTTCCAGTCCCTATTTTGCATCAGGCCTTTCTGGATACTGCTGTTTCCTAAACTATTTGACCTTGTTATGCTTCACAGCCTTCCTTGGCTAAGTGTGTGTGCCACATATTGCAGTTCTGGGCCAGAGGTTCTGATTGCTGCTTTGAGTTTTGGCTTAAGTCAGTGGGCAGTGCAGCAACGTGATTACGGTGACTGGAAGTGACACCCAGAAAGCCAATATGGCTGCATGGAAAGCTGAGCTATTTGTGGCATTTCAGACCCTCCTGAAAGGGAAGTTATGTTTCGTGCCCTTTGATCATCTGCCTTCCCATCCCCTTTATCTCTTCCTGTTGAGCCCTTTCCAAAGTTCCCTATGTTTCCAAGTCAGTTGCCACATTCTTGGCATTCTTATTTGACATCCCAAACTACCCAAGCTTTCTTGGAAGCTGGTTTTCTCTTCTTGGCTTGCCCTTTCCCATCTTTCTGATGAACCCCCAAGCTTTGGCATGAGCTGTAAAGTAGACATTCTTTCTCTCTGCCTTTGCAGATGCTCACGGTCCTCACTGGCACTGTACAGGCATTCTTTACTTCTGCTGACCTTCTCTTTCGCCTCCTGGAGAGTAAGGCAGCGTCAGCTGGCACACATCATCATGATTGTGGTATTTGTTTGCTTATTATGTGCCAAGCACAGTACCAAGAGCTAGGGTAGTTATAAGATAATCAGGTTGGGCACAGTCCTTGTCTTATATAGACCTCACAGTCTAAGTATGAGGGAGAAGAGGTCTTGCATCCCCATTATACATATGAGGAAACTGAGGCCCAGAGAGGTTAAGTGACTTGCCCGAGGTCACAGTTAGCAAATGGCAAACCTGGATTAAAGCCCACGTCCTCTGACTCCAGGCCCGTACTCTTTCCGCTAGGCCATGCTGCTTCACACACCACACTACTTGGTATCTTTTCCTTTTCCTCTTCCTAAAGCTTCATTTTTCTTTCTTCTCCTTGTACTATCTTCACCAACCTGGTACTTCCTTGCCTTCTTTCTCTCTTTTTCACCCATTACACAACAGAACTGTGGGTAACTTGAACCCTGGTTGTCTTCAAGGGCAAATGGCTTTGGGCTCTTCCCTCTCTGATTGCTGTTCTGTCCCTTTCTCTCCTCCCTCACCCTTTCTTTTTTCATTCCTCCCTTATCTTACCTCTCCACTGTTCTGAGCTGTTTCCACTCTGATCCTTGTTTTGCCCTTCTCCCCCTCATTTTCCTTCTGCGCCCCCACCCCCCCGGTTGCCATTTCCTCCTCTTCTGACTTATCTTCTCTCTTTCTTCTTCCCCTTTGCTTCCCCTTTCCCATCCCCATTCCTCTTCCCTTCTTCTGCTTTCTTTCTTCCTTCCTCACTTTCTTCCCATACTCTCATTCTCCTCGTCCCTTCCTGCCGAAGCTCCCTCAGCCTCATGGATGAGGTCTGAAAGCTCCTTGTGGGCAGGAAATGTGTCTATTGTTATATTGTACTCTCCCAAGCACTTAGTTCAGTGCTTTGCACACAATAAGTGCTCGATAAGTATGAATGAATGAATGAGGATCCATTTCTAAGCTCTCCAGCGAGAAAGACATTACATGGCCAAGCCCGGCCTTCTCAGACCCCCATGCTAGTAATGAAGTATTTTGGGAATAGGATGAAAATGCTGTTCCCTAACCCTTTCCTCAGTTAACCCTTAGAACTAGGTGGTTGTTGTGAAAACGATTTCAGAGTCGCCGTGTTTCAACTGATCCAGGAAAAGGAACAAGAAGAATCATCAGGGCAGGTTTGGCCAACCTGGAGAAGAAAGCATTCTCTCCTTTTGGTGGTTCTTTCTTTGAGTCCATATGTCATGCAAAAGGAATTACTGACCATTTAAAAGGCACAAGGGACTTGTGGGATCAGTGCTATAAAAACCAATAGATAGTGTTTTAATGTTCATGAAGTGAATCTTCCAGTTGTGAGGTTGCTTAAGAATTGCCACCCTGCTCTCTCCCACCTTAAGTTGGCAAAAATTGTTTTCCCTCTGGACAGCTGTTGGTCTGGCAATAGTTGGGAAAATAATAACCACAGAGAATCTCCAGCACAGAATGCTATTGTTCAACACAATGCTTCACTTTAATCAGCCTGACCCTCATGTGGCTCTTTTGGGCGGCTTCATCGCCATCTCATCTTTCCTGGTTTTGTTTTGAAACAGTCTTTTTTTCTTCCACACTTGTGGAATGGCAGCTTGAGATAAGGTGTCTTCTCTGTCTCTTCAGCCAAACTGCCCAGTGTTTCCTTCAGGCTTCTGGTTGCTCTTATTTGGACATAAATCCTGGGGAAAATCATCTTCAGAAACATCCTCAATTTCTCTTTAAGTCTTGTTTGAAAAGTCATAATTTACCATCCAAAATCATCTTAGAACCAGCATTGTATAGAGCATTGATCTAAAAATCAGGGTTGGGTTCTACCACCTGCCTGCTGTGTAACCTTGGATAAGTCCCCTCACTTTTTTGTGCCTCAGTTTCCTCAACTATAAATTGAAGATGAAATACCTTTTCTCCCTCCTTCTTGGGCCACAGGACAGGGACTGTGTCTGACTAGATTATTTTATATCTACCCCAGAGCTTGGCACAGAATAACTGCTTAACAAACGCCACAAGTATTATAGTTTTGAGTTCCTCTCACTCAACATTTTTTTCATATAATGACCCAGAACAATATTGGAACCTGCATTGTTAAGACAAGGAATAACTTTGAACACAGTTATAGTGCATCATCCAACTACCTTTTGAGGGGGTATGAACATATGGGAGGAAAAGGAAACGTTATTAATAGTTCTGCATTATTTGGGAGCATAAAACAAGTAAAAGGTGAAAACTAAAGAGGAAGTTTTATGCCAAGTCGTTACAACCCAACTGACACTGATATTATAAAAGGTACATTAAAGGTACAGTCCTCTGAAAATCAAATGTTTGGACCTTTGTTGAATATTTCTATTTCATGAACAATAACATAGGTTATTTTTTAAAAACTTCCCGTGGAAAACTCTTTCAATATAGTCTTGAACTCCTCTTGATATTCTTTAGAATGAAGTAAAAATTTACTTCATCGCCTGTCTGAAATTATTTCAGGATTTTTAAGGATTGCTCCATGATTGTGCCAAGTATTCTTCTGTTTTATTGTTCTCTTAGGAAAACAAACCCTCATTTTTCTAATGAACTTTAGTCATAGAATGTGTTGTTAATTGCAGGGATAATATTCCACAAGAAGCTTTGTAATTCATTTCCACTTTCTTTTAAAATCCCACTTTCCTTAGAAAGAGAAACAGCTATATATAGAACTCAGATCCTTAAATGCATGAATTAGGTTCAAAAGTCAGTTACCTTCACTGTTAAATTGGAGAACCTGGCTTCCATCCTTCAACTTCGGCAGTCATGAAGGATGCGTTTATTTGTTAATCATTATTTATTCCTATGTGCCTATTGTCTCTCTGTTAATTACAGTGTATTCAAGTGATGTTCACTGTATCCTCCTGTTGATTTTAGGATTCCCAAGGGAAGTGAGTATGCTGTCTTTGGTATGGCAGCTCACTGTGGGTAGAGAACATGTCTATCAACTCTATTGTATTGTACTCTCCTAAGTGCTTAATAATGAGCTGCCCACAATCAGTGCTCAATAAATACCATTGATGATCATCGTGCTATGTACCTATGTTATTGATACTGATACTAATAACAATACTTTTTATAATATTTGTGCCATGCTCTATTCTAAGCTCTGTGCTCGATACAAAATAATCGAATTGTACAGTCCCTGTCCCACACAGGGCTCAAAGACTAAGTCTAAGTCAGAGGCAACAGTCTTTCATATATTTAAAAGACATCACTACACCATCAAAAAAGAAATCTACTAATAGAAAGAGAACAGCAAATGGAGGTATAACTCTCGGAAGTTATTTAATCTCTTTGTATCTTCAGTTTTATTTCAAGGAAGAATAATGACCACTCAAGAGCTGAGAAAGGGATTGGAAAAGTACATTGACAAAATTTATGTTAACTTAGGTAATACTTTGGCGAAAACGAGGAATTACACATTGAGAAATGGAAGCATGAAAAAATTCATTAGAAGCCAAAATTCCTATATGTTGATAAATTTTACAAAGATTCTTCAAATTTCCAGAAAAAGCTCATTGTGGCAATACCAAATCTGATAGGCTGATTACTAAGGAAGATTTCAATACATGGATAAGGAAAGATAATGAAACGTGGTACAGTGCTCTGCACAGTAAGCGCTCAATAAATACGATTGAACGAATGAAAAAGTCATTCCTCCCCCTGACTTTCCCATTACTGTAGACAGCACCACTATTCTCCCTGTGTCACAATCCCATTCTCTTGGCATTATCCTTGACTCGTCCCTTTTATTCAACCTACATATAATAATAATAACGATGGCATTTGTTAAGCACTTACTATGTGCTAAGCACTCCTCTAAATGCTGGGGGGGACACAAGGTAAGCCTGTTGTCCCACTTGGGGCTCACAGTCTTAGCCTCCATTTTACAGATGAGGTAACAGGCACAGAGAAGTTAAGTGACTTACCGAAAGTCACACAGCTGACAAGTGGCGGAGCTGGAATTAGAACCCATGACCTCTGACTCCCAAGCCCTCCTCTGAGCCACACTGCTCAATCTGTCACCAAATCCTGTCAGTTTTACCTTTACAAAACTGCAAAAATCTGCCCATTCCTCTCCATCCAAACAGCTGCTACACTGATCCAAGCACTTAACCTATCCCACTTTGGCTACTGCCTCAGCCTCCTTGCTTGACCTCCCTGCTTCCTGTTTCTTCTCTTTCTAGACCATACGTCACTATGCTGCCCAAATCATTTTTCTAAGGAAACATTCAGTCCATGTTTCCCAACTCCTCAAGAACCTTCAATGGTTGCTCATCTACGTTCATATCAAACAGAAACTCCTTACTGTTGACTTTAAAGCACTCAATTCCTTGCCCCTTCCTATCTACCTCCCTGATTTCCTATTACAACCCAGCCTTCATACTTTGCCCCTCTAATACCAATGTACTCACTGTAACTTAGTTTCAGCTATCCTGCTGCCAAACCCTTCACCCATGTCCTTCCTCTGGCCGGAGATTCCCTCCCCCTTCCTATCTGACAGACCATCACTTCTGCACCTTCAAAGTCTTCTTAAAATCACCTATCCTCCAAGAGGCCTCCCCTAAGTCCTCATTTCCCCTACTCCTTCTCCCTTCTGAGCTACTCTTGCATTTGGATTTGCAATCTTTATTCACCACACCCTCAGCCCCACAGCACTTTAGTACGTGCCCGTAATTTATTAATTGATATTAATGTCTGTCTACCTCTCTAGACTGTAAGCTCCTTTTGGGCAGGAACAATATCTCCCATTTCTGTTGCATTGTACTCTCCCAAGTGCTCAATACAGTGCTCTGCATACAACAGGCATTCAATAAATACGATTGATGGGATTAGAAAGTTGAAAAGCAATGGCCTACTGCTAAGCATTATCTTATAAACTGTAGCACGTTCTTCTACTTACTAAAAATTAGAATGACCAAGGGGATCTAAGCTTAACCCAAAGAATGGCACCTCGTTGACTACAAAATGGCCTACTGGAAATAGCATGGCCCTGGGGCTCAGAGAACCTGGGTTCAAATACCTGTTGTGGGATCTTGGGCAAGTCACTTAACTTTTCAGTACCTCAGTTCCCTCATCTGCACAATGAAGATTCAAAACCTGTGCTCTTTCCTACTGAGATGGTGAGTCCCATGTGGGACCTGACTATTCTATAGCTATCGATCACTGAGTACAATGCTTGACACATTATTATTATTATTATGGTATTTGTTAAGTGCTTACTATGTGCCAAGCACTGGGGTACATACAAGGTAATCATGTTGTCCCACGTGGGGCTCACAGTCTTAATCCCCATTTTACAGGAGAGGTAACTGAGGCACAGAGAAGTGATATATATATATATATATATATATATATAATTGGCATTTGTTAAGCGCTTACTATGTGCAAAGCACTGTTCTAAGCGCTGGGGAGGATACAGGGTGATCAGGTTGTCCCACGTGGGGCTCACAGTCTTAATCCCCATTTTACAGATGAGGTCACTGAGGCACAGAGAAGTGAAGTGACTTGCCCAAGGTCACACAGCTGACAAGTGGCGGAGCTGGGATTAGAACCCACAACCCCTGACTCCCAAACCTGAGCTCTTTCCACTAAGCCATGCTGCTTCTCCATCGTAAGTGCTTAATAAATATCATCATAAATATTATTATTAGACCTTTGTACCCAAAGAATTTTTCTTTTACTATGGTTAATTTAGAATTGAGGGCTGGACTAATCCTTTTAATTCAAATCAAACTTATGCTAATGATATCACCAATTTCAGTGGTGAATGGAGGTCTGTAGAAGATATTATCCATGAGGTATTTATTATAGCCAGGAACATTGATAGCCTGGGCCTCAGTTCCCTCATCTGTAAAATGGGGATGATGACTGTGAGCCCCACGTGGGACAACCTGATCACCTGGTATCCCCCCAGCGCTTAGAACAGTGCTTTGCACATAGTAAGCACTTAACAAATACCATCATTACTATTATTATTATTATTATGAGGACTGATTTGATGACTCTGACATCAAATTGCTACTTCCTCATTAAACTAGCAATTTGCCATTGACATTTTGCAGCAACTCGTGATTCTGATGGAAGAAAGAGCTTTAGACAAAACAGTATTGCCCAGTAGAAAGAGTACAGGTCTGAGAGTCAAAGGACCTGGGTTCTAATCCTGATTCTTCCCTTTGCCTTGGCTGCATGACCTTGGGCAAAGCACTTAACTTCTCTGTCCCTCAGATTCCTCTTCTATAAAATGGGGATTGATTCTCGTTCTCCCGTCTAGATTGTAAGCCCCATGTAGGGCAAAGATTGAGACTGAATTTATTATTTTGGACTTACCCCAGTATTTAATACAGTGCTTGGCACATAGTGAGCACTTGTCACAAGCTTTCGGACACCGAGGCACTATAATACTGAAGAGATGGCCATTCAACCTAGGGCTTCTAGATTGTAAGCT
The DNA here is from genome assembly GCF_015852505.1 of Tachyglossus aculeatus. Taxonomy (NCBI): domain Eukaryota; kingdom Metazoa; phylum Chordata; class Mammalia; order Monotremata; family Tachyglossidae; genus Tachyglossus; species Tachyglossus aculeatus. The sequence goes on along the minus strand of NC_052075.1, from coordinate 38,246,194 downwards.
CATTCATTCATTCAATCGTATTTATTGAGCACTTACTGTGTGCAGAGCACTGTACTAAGTGCTTGGGAAGTACAAGTTGGCAACATATAGAAACAGTCCCTACCCAACAGCGGGCTCACAGTCTAGAAGGGAGAGACAGATAACAAAACAAAACATATACATCAAAATAAATAGAATAAATATGTACAAGTAAAATAAATAAATAAATAGAGTTAAAAAATATGTACAAACATATGTACATATATACAGGTGCTGTGGGGAGGGGAAGGAGGTAAGTCGGGGGGATGGGGAGAAGGAGTAGGGTGAGAGGATGGAGGGGGCTCAGTCTGGGATTTTCCAGCTTGTTGCCAACTTATACTTCCCAAGTGCTTAGTACAGTGCTCTGCACACAGTAAGCACTCAATCATCATCATCATCATCATCAATCGTATTTATTGAGCGCTTACTATGTGCAGAGCACTGCACTAAGCGCTTGGGAAGTACAAGTTGGCAACATATAGAGACAGTCCCTACCCAACAGTGGGCTCACAGTCTAAAAGGGGGAAACAGAGAACAAAATCAAACATACTAACAAAATAAAATAAATAGAATAGATATGTACAAATAAAATAAATAAATAAATAGAGTAAAAAATATGTACAAACATATATACATATATACAGGTGCTGTGGGGAAGGGAAGGAGGTAAGATGGGGGGATGGAGAGGGGGACGAGGGGGAGAGGAAGCTCATTGTCAGCGGAGAAATTGTCTTTTCATTGTTATATTGTACTCGCCAAAGAGCTGGAGAGTTTTCAATACTCTACCAGTCTCGGTTACAGGAGGGAGAGCCAAGCAGAGGCATACTCATTACATTCCTTGCTTGGCCAGTGGCTAGCAAGTGGAAGGCAATCTGCTACAAGGCAAAACTCACCCATGCTGGGCAGCAGAGGCATGGGAGGGAGTCGAGGGCGGTGACTCGAGCTTACTGCGTGGAAGGAAGCAATGGTAAACTATTCCATATTTTTACCAAGAAAACTCTGGATACACTACCAGAACAATTGCAGATGGAAAGAGGTGTCTGTGGTGTCGCTATGGGTCGGAAACAACTCGACAGCATAAGACAAGACTCTCCCAAGTGCTCAGTACAGTGCTCTGCACACAGTAACTGCTCAATAAATCATCATCATCATCAATCGTATTTATTGAGCGCTTACTGTGTGCAGAGCACTGTACTAAGCGCTTGGGAAGTACAAATTGGCAACATATAGAGACAGTCCCTACCCAACAGTGGGCTCACAGTCTAAAAGGGGGAGACAGAGAATAAAACCAAACATACTAACAAAATAAAATAAATAGAATAGATATGTACAAATAAAATAAATAGAGTAAAAAAATATGTACAAACATATATACATATATGACTGAATGAACCTCTGAAGAGGCTACGTGGCATCGTAGCCACTAAAAAAGAACGGCCGAGAAGTGTACCTGATTCCAGCTTCATCACAGGCAAAGAGGAACCCGGACGGATGGCCACATCACTTCATCCATCTGTTCCACATTCCATGCACCTTTAGGGATGAGTACCTGTATAAAAGCAAGATCTTGGCCAATACATGAAGCAATCTTTGATAGCATCACCATTGCAGGTTAGATGTTGAAGAACGGTTAAGGGTGCATGCGCACGCACATACAAACACGATGGCATTTATGCTAATACCTAGAAGCGGGAAGGAGACGTTCTGTTCAGATGTCGGTCCAAAACATTTTTCAATATATGGAACAATCACCTCCTTCAAGAGACAAAATCACAAGGTTTACTGTGGAATATATCAAGACATTTAATTTCTCCCCTTGGCTGGCCATATTTTAGGCCATATTCTTCTGGGCTGGCTAGCAGTTTTCGTGATACAAACTTGAAACAGTAGAATGGAAAAAAAAAAGTCAGAAACAAGAAAAATGTATACCTGAAATGCATTTGAGGGTGGGAAAGTGGATTCTTTTAAAAAAATCCAATTACCTTGATAGTTACTTCAATTCTTCATTTCACTTCATTTTGCTAATGCAGTTTTGGATAAATTATCTGTCTGATATTAAGGAAAAAAGCCATTTTCCCCAATCTGCACACTAGACAGCTACACCCATTTCTCAATCAACTCGATAAGTAAGTGCTGTGGGAGGGTAGAAACATCGATCAAGTGGTTAAAGTTCCACTGTGGGTCCAAAAATGGTATTTGAAAGTGGAGCGTAGTAGACACCTCCTTAAAGATATGAGGAGGGATTTTGGAAATTATTCTTTTGATGAATCAAATTTTAATGCTCACAGCAAGCAGTCTCATGTGATACACCTGCAGTTACTAAGATTTGGGGGGGGGTAAATTAACATTTTTAAAAGATAGCATTCTCCCTTCTGTGATAATTCCACAAATCCTTCCATTAAGGATTGGCAAACGGATCCTGTCTTTAATGGGTAAGGCTCATTAGAGAGCTGTCACATATGCAGAGTAATTGGCTTTATTGTAATTCGTCAGGGCCAGCTGAGTGTTCATGGAATAAGCAGTCACTTTTCCTGGGATCGGAAAGAGAGACATGGGCAGTAGTGAACAAGTTAGTTACTGCAAAACCAGATTGTCCTGTTCAAGCATGCAGATGTTTTATTTAAATATTCCTCCAATGTCTATTCTTTCAGGATAACGCATGGGTTATGCTATCCTCTGAAATTAGATATATGAATTTCAAACAAAATAGTCAAAAACAGCAACCTCGGTTGTTGCATGTAATACACAGAAATAATTACATTTCATTTACAATACAGGTGCACTTTACACAGTCATCAACAGTCATTCACTACCAACACAGCATTTTAAAATCACCTAAAACACCAAAAAAGCTATTTCTTTTTAAGTTTTAGAAGAAATTAATAGGTTTGCATAAGTGTGGTTTATATCTAGGGGAAAGATCGCCAACTTGAAAATCTTCCCATATTACCCCTTATGCTGTTAAATTATTGAAAACAAAACTTGTAAGCAGAAAATCAGGAATATCCCGGGATTACCATGCTGCAGTTTTGTTTCATTTTGAGTTTAGTGGAAAAATTAAGGTTTTCAATAAGTGCCATCATCTAAGTCTATTATTTAGTTGCTCCGAGAGCATCAGATTAGAGGAGGCGGCGTTATGAAATGAATGGTTAATGGTTTAGGCTATTTCAAATTAGTTATTCTTTTCACCAGGATTAGATCTAAAGTCAGGTTTTCCAAGAAAAAAAATTTGAGTTAGTCGTATCTGAAGCAACAGAAAGCAAAGACAACCTCTGGTCTCATACAGTCCATTTAAACAAGAATTTCACAATTCATTTTTGTTATACTTGGGATGGTTATTTTCCCCTTTCGTAGCACATCTTTTAAAAGGGAAGCAGTGTGACCCAGTGGAAAGATCATGGGCCTGGGGATCAGAGAACCTGGGTTCTAATCCCAGCTATCTGCTGTGTGACCTTGGGCAAATCACATCGCTGTGCCTCAGTTTTCTCAACTGTAGAATGGGGATTCAGTAGCTGTTCACCCTCCTACTTAAAATGTGAGCTCCATGTGGGAAAGGGACTGTTTCTGACCCGATTACCTTCGTATCTATCCCAGTGCTTAAACAGTGCTTCACACATAGTAAGCGCTTAACAACTACCATAATAAATAATAAATAAAGGGGGGGAGATTACTGGTAGTTTTAGTAATGCTTAAGAGCTCTACTGTAGTTGTTGTAGTGGTGTCTTAGTGTGGACAGACCTCTTCAACTGACATAAAACTGTTTACATTGGAACATGCAGACATGTCTGCTAGATACAATATTTCCTTAGAGTTGAAACACATTGCATTTAATGTACACAGATATCACCCTTGCCTCACAGACCCTTCCAGAGCATTTTGTCTTCCTTCAGTGATGAGAATTTCTGTTTGTTCACAGGAATCTTGTGGTAAGAAAATACCGTGACTGCCTTCCAGGAATGGGGAAGAGAGGGACATACTGAAACACCGGTATATAGCGCATCCTTAGATGTTTTGTACGTCTGATGCACTTCTGTTATTCTCCGAATACGCTTGAGAAAATAGGTTCTCACCAGATCTACAGCAAAACTCTAAGATAGGAAGCAGTGAGACAATTGTGGTTTGTGAGACTAATCTCAGTCAACTGTTTCACACAAAACATCTAGGGGTTTAATGATGGATGTCACGTATCCAACACCCTGGCTACTCCAAAATGCCCAAGAAGTTTCAAATGAAGCGCTAGTTAATCAAACATCTTCTTGAAAAGTTTGCCAGGGGAATTGAAAACAATATTCCACTCAGGAGATATTTTTTTTTTTGCCGGGAAATACAAAAATAGGAAAGACATTTTGTAGAAAAAAGTTTCCTCCTGCTTGGCTGATGAACTGAAAGAGGATCTGCAGTCAGAATATAAATTGAAACAATGAACTGTCACAGAAATCCAGACAAGAGAAGGGCCATTACTGAAAAAACACAACTATGGCTTGGCCATTTCGATTAAACACTTAATTAAAACCTGGCCACACCAAACAGGGCTTCTATGAATGTGGCTTTTACAGTGTATACGAAAGTCTGGAAAGTCCTACAAAAGAAAGATCCTGATTCCTGATACAACAGGTGTACAATGAATTATTGCAGTTGTAACAGTATCTAGGAAGCAAGGGGAGCGGGTAATAAATATTGAACTGGCTGACACGTCAGCTTCACTAATGTGTGTTCCAGTAAGAAATACTGCATTTCTAAAGGGAATTTATTTGTACAGCTATCTACAGTTATATTTTATCATGCCTAATCGGAAAACAACATAAGTAAACTGAGACCACAACTCCCAAGAATTTCAGCATGCAACGAGGTGGAATCTCTTTCAGTCATTACAAACATGTTATGTGAGCTGTTGTTATTTTTTTTGAACAGGTGATATTCTTCGTCATTGTCACGCTCATAGATTATTAACAGGAAAAAATGTTATCAAAATGTTTTCCATTTTGTTTTGCATCCAACTGGAACATAATGTCCCATAGGTTTTTAATATTTTTATTTTATTAAAAAAAAGTTCTTGTCATAAAGAAGCATCAATGGGAGACATTTCATTGTGCTCATTGATAAAGTCAGAGGGTCCCAGGGTATTCCGCTGTATAACAGGTCAAATCGGGAGGGTAGAAAAGTCATGATTGTTTTGTGGGGTTTTTTTTTCATTTTTTTTCCCACCTCCTTTAGTTTGGAAACCCAGTGCTTTCTTTCTCTGCCACCCCTCCATATTGCCATGATGAAATCTGGGGGTCTTCAACACATCCCATATCATGGATTCCATACCATTCTGTTTGAAAAGGATTTCTTGTTTCTTCTCTCTTCCTCTCTCGAGCCCGGCCAGAGCCCGGTCCCAGCTGGCAATGAGGTCCAGGTTTGAATTGTTTTACAAAGCCGATACTCTGACTATGTTCCCTCCTGAGTACTCTGGAGAGTCTGGCCTGTCGTCCCCTTCAGGGGTAGTGACCGGTGGTGTTGGGATGCTGATTATTGCTGTGGTCACATAAGGCTGCTCACAGTTTAGTTTGACACACTCCTCCACCTTGGCATTTAAACTGGATCGGCTGATGAGAAGAAACGCATGGGAAAAGGGGAAAAGGTTGGCATTTTGAGGTTGTTGCCGTTACCCAGACAGTAACTGAGGTGAAAACATACAAATGGACACCACTGTTGAAAAGGATCGATAGCATTTATAAGTGAATGCTGATTCTAAACAATATTGTAAAATTCCTGGAGTTACCCTAATGTCTATATGGAATAAAGTTGAAAGACGTTGCAATGGGTGGCCCCAAACCATTTGGTTAGATTATTCTGTTTTCTCCCAAGTTATCATCTCATAACCATCAATCAATTGCATTTATTGAGCGCTTACATTCATTCAATCGTATTTATTGAGCGCTTACTGTGTGCAGAGCACTGTATCAATCAATCAATCAATCGTATTTCTTGAGCGCTTACTGTGTGCAGAGCACTGTACTAAGCACTTGGGAAGTACAAGTTGGCAACATATAGAGACGGTCCCTACCCAACAGTGGGCTCACAGTCAAGAAGGGGGAGACAGAGAACAAAATCAAACATGTTAATAAAATAAATAGAATAGATATGTACAAGTAAAATAAATAAATAAATAGAGTAAGAAATATGTACAAACATATATACATATATACAGGTGCTGTGGGGAAGGGAAAGAGGTAAGGCGGGGGGGAGGGGGAAAGGAAGGAGGGGGAGAGGAAGTCTGGGAAGGCCTCCGGGAGCGCTTAGTACTGTACAGAGCACTGTATGGAGCACTTGGGAGAGTAGCATGGATGGTAGGGAAATTGTGCAGGGTGAATGCACCCTCACCACCCTCCAGGGCATTGGTTTTAAATGCTCAACCCTCCCCTCCCTGCTCCCTAGCCCCCGCAGGGCCCGAGAGTCACATTTAGTTCCAAGAAGAGGCAGATTTGGCTCCCAAGCCGTAAATCCTGTTTGAAAGTGTTCCTGAAAGATTGGGCTCTGCACATGAAAACCTTTGCTTGCACTTTGCAATGTGCTTGCCAGCCTAATCACCTGTGGCACCCTGCACCTCAGCAAGAACACAACCGGCAGAGCTGAAAGAGTACATATGGCATGCAGCAGGCCACCGAGAATAATAATAATTACGGTACTTGTTCAGCTCTTACTTAAGTGCCAAGCCCGGTTCTAAGCACTGGAGTAGATACAAGTCAATCAGGTCGGACACAGTTCCTGTCCCACATGGAGCTCAGGCTCTTAATCTCCATTTTACAGATGAGGTAACTGAGCCCAGAGAAGTGAAGTGACTTGCTCAAGGTCATGCAGCAGACAAGTGGTGGAGCTGGGATTAGAACCCAGGTCCTTCTGACTCTCAGTCCCATGCTCCATCCACTAGGCCCCACTTCCTCGTCCACCATTCCCAAAGGGATACTCTACCATTAACCTTCAAAGTACCTGTTAGAGAGAGGCGTCCTTTCCACACACCGGATCTGGATGGTGCTCAGTTCTTGAACGCTGCCGGGGTGGCTCCCCGCGACGTTCGCATTCGGGATCCGGAATGTCTTTTTGTGTCGTCGTGAGCAGCAGGAGCTGGTGATGCCTTGCTGCGAAGTGAGCGAGGGGCTGTGGTTTGAAGGATGGTGGACGGTAGAAACTTCCATGCAGCTCTCCTCAAAGACTTGTTCATCCACAAACTCGTGATTCTGCTCCGGGTAACAGGACGGGGGTGGTGAGAACCGACACGCGGAAAGAAGCATTCGTTAAAAATTGGCAAGGCTACATTGGCGGAGGTTGCCAAACCTCGGGGAAATATCACTGGAAGCTTAAACTCCACCCGTTGCGTAATTCGGGCACAGTAGGCACATTCCATTTTTATTTTTTCTCACGTTTCCGAACGGAAACAGCACACGTTTGCCGCCAATTCTCAAAGCTGTTTCAATTTGGCATTGAGATTTGTGTGGAAAACTTCAAGTTGAAGGGTTTTTTTTTTCCCTGAATCAAAATGTTGGTTCTTGTTGATTAAACAATTCTTTGGAAGCCCGCCTCTTTATGAAACTGTTTTATCATAAATCTTTTTTGCACCCAAAAACCTGAATTATAAAATTTGCAGGGGGCAATAATTAGATGCCCAAGTAGATACCAACAATTCAAAGTTTGGATCTGGCCCTGCAGATTGTTCCATAAACCAGCACAGGCGAGGAGATTACTCAGATCCCTTGATCCAGATAAGGCCGTTACATATTGACAAAAGCAAAGTTGCATATTAATCAATTGATTCAGATCAATATTTCCCATATCTGCCCTCCCCTCTGCATCAACTATGCACTTGGCTGGGTATCATGTAAGCACTCTGATGCTCAACAGAACCCCACAACATTTGTGTAAATATCTTTATTCTATACTACTTTCCCCTGTCTCTAATTTATTTTAATGTCTGTCTCCCCCTGTATACTGTAAGCTCTCTGTGGGCTGGTATGGCTTCTATATGGCTTCTACCAATTATATTACATTGTATTTTCCCATACTAAGCACTCTGTCAACATCATCATCATCAATGGTATTTATTGAGTGCTTACTGTGTGCAGAGCACTGTACTAGGTGCTTGGAAGAGTACAATACAACAGAGTTGGTAGGCGTGTTCCCTGCCCATAACGAACTTACAGTCTAGAGGGGGAGACAGACATTACTATAAATAGATAATGTACAGTATAGCACAAGTGTTGAAGGTGGAGCCAAGCATTTAAAAGTACCACAATTTATTGTGTGACTATGATTATGATTATTATTACCTCAGAGGCCAACAGATCGGTTTTCTATTCTGCAAGTTCCCTCCCTCTGCCCCGTGTATCTGCTTTGAAACAGTTTTGTTAGTTCCTGCCCTCTAAGCAACTAGCTACAAAATCTGGGTTGTGCCGAGCTGCTAAGTCCTGGAATGGGATGAAAAGTCACTAGACTGTAAGCTTCTCGTGGCCGGTATTGTGTCTACCAACAGTACTGTATCCTCCCGAGGGCTTACTACAGTGCTCTGCACACAGTAAGTGCCTGATAAATGCCACTGGTTGACTGATTGATTAAAGGAAAGGGAAAAGAGGTGAACAGTGATCTGGGTTGGAATCTCCATCACTTCTCAAAGGGTACCTTCTCCAGGATGGTTGCTTAGTAGTGTGGATGGCAGGATTCTGGCATCCAGTCTATAATCAATTACGGCTTCTGTTCCCCAGCTCTAGGAGACCCCCTCAAAGACTATTTCTGGGCTCACAGGAAGCTTCATCTTAACCGTAACTCTAACCCAAGTCCACCCCGGTTTGGGGTTGAAGGGTCCCTCGACTGACTAGAATGCACACAAACGATTCCTTTTAGGAGAACAGTTCTGTTTGTTTAGCTCTCTATTTTGCAATGTGTGTATAAAACACTCTAAAATGAATCAACAAAATGTAAAAAAACCCCACACAAACACTCTTAACAGTGCTTGACAGAGATTACAACTAGTTGTCATGACAAAGAACTATGAAGTTATTCATGATAAATGATCTGCCCTTCATAATTTTGATTTTTAGAGAGGAAATTGTGTTTCAGACTCGAATAGGAATTCTAGAGAAGAAATCTTCATATACTTCTTCTGGAGACAACCCAATCCTTTCCTATACTTCTGAGAAACTGGTGTTTGAAATAATGATCTTTTAGGCTGTGAGCCCACTGTTGGGTAGGGACTGTCTCTATATGTTGCCAACTTGTACTTCCCAAGCGCTTAGTACAGTGCTCTTCACACAGTAAGCGCTCAATGAATATGATTGATGATTATGATGATGTCTGAAGGCCACACTGAAAACTGAGTAATATAGCAAGAAACTTAAGAGGAGAACTCTGCTAGAAAATTTGAATTTTACTATTTTTCATTCTATTGTAGGGATGAAACAAGGGCCCTTAAAATTCAGTGGAAAGCCTGTTGAATGGCTAGTTCTTGAGTGTTGGGAAATTTAAAATTCATTCTCTGACCTTGCTTTTCCACCATTATGCTGAGCACTTAGAACTAGGCAAATGAGATTTACCATGCCTTAATGTTAAATTTCATAGAACAACTGAATCAGAGCAGGTGAAATTAAACTCTGGAGGTTAAATTTCAGGAAAGGCTAAAAATGATCGTCTCCAAAGATACACACAAATTAAATCAGATTTCTTTTGTACAACACACACACACACGCATACACTCATTTACAGTTCGCAGATTTTGAGTGTGTGGCTTGTTTCTAGTGGTTGAGATGGTACCTTACTGTGAGTTGAACAGCTTATTGATAAAATGGGGTGATCCACAATATAAGATTAAACCCTACATGGTAAAATGGTGATAGAAAAGAAAAAGAACAAATGCATATTAACAATGAGCTATTTGATCTCCACATGCTCTATGTAAATAAGTGTCATCCTTATTTTTCTTGGCAATGCAACATTAATTGAAGAAATCAGTCAATGTTACTTTATAGATCACACACCTATGAACAAAGAAATGGTATTTCTGCCGTAGGTGTCGGAGGTGGGAAAGAGACATACCTAGTGGCACAGGAGTTTATTCCTTAAGGTATTAGTAGCCACAGCTTGACCTCCCAGCTTTTTGGGCCAGATCTAGGAAAGCCCAGTTAGCCTGTCCCTGCATCTTGGAGCCAGAAAGAGATCGCAAAGTAGAAGCAGAGATTTTGGTTCTGCCTCATAGTAATAATTATTGGGGTATTTGTTAAGCATTTACTGTGTGCCAGGCATTGTTTTAAGCACAGGGGTAGATACAAGTTGTCTGGTTGGACACATTCCCTGTCCCACAGAGGTCTCAGAGTCTTAATCCCCATTTTCCATATGAGGGAACCGAGGCCCAGAGAAGTGAAGTCACTTGCCCAGGGTCACAGCAGACAAGTGGCAGAGCTGGGATTAGAACCCAGGTCTTTCTGACTCCCAGGCCTGGATTCTAGCCACTAGGCCATGCTGCGTGACTCATGCTGGCATAATAATAATAATGGCATTTATTAAGTGCTTACTATGTGCAAAGCACTGGTCTAAGCACTGGGGAGGTTACAAGGCGCTCAGGTTGTCCCACAGGGGGCTCACAGTCTTCATCCCCATTTTACAGATGAGGGAACTGGCACAGAGAAGTTAAGTGACTTGCCCAAAGTCACACAGCTGACAATTGGCAGAGCTGGGATTTGAACCCATGACTTCTGACTCCAAAGCCCATGCTCTTCCCACTGAGCCACGCTGCCACTACCCCTATCACCCCCCCCCCCACACACCTTTCTTTTCCTCACTGGCTTCAGGAGGTAGAGCTCTCGGTCTTTCTGCCGCCTTCACGCTGCCCCTCAGCCCCACTCCACTCAGTGGAGTAGTAAGTGCCAGGCACTGTACTAAGCTCTGGGTGGTTGCAAGCAAATCAGTTTGGACACAGTACATAGTCCATGTACGTGGGGCTCGTAGTCTCAATTTCCATTTGACAGATGAGGTAACTGAGGCACAGAGAAGCGAAGTGACTTGCCCAAGGTCACATAGCAGACAAGTGGCAGCGTGGGTGGCAGGGTGGGATTAGAAACCCATGACCTTCTGACTCTCAGGTCTGTGCTCTATCCACTATGCCATTCTGCTTCTCTGCCAGGTGAAGTCGTGGCTGTGGTCTCAGGCCTGCTGTCTTCATGTGCATTCCCTACCTCATCTCCAGTGGATTTCCCAAGTTATCTCCTTCTCCTCCTTGCCCCCTTCTCCTCTTCCCTTTCCCCCTTCCCCCTCTCTTTTTTTCTTTTTCTAATGTGCTAAGTGGGAACTCACAGTCTTATTCCCCATTTTATAGATTAGGTAAGTGGGGTATAGAGAAGTTAAGGGACTTGCCCAAAGTTACACAGCAGAAAAGTCACGGAGCTGGGACTAGACTAGCTGGGTCCATGCTCTATCCACTGATCCACACTGATTTTCTTCCTTCCCCCTTCTCCCTTCCCCTTCCCCCCCCCACCCTTTCCCCCCTCCCTCTCTTCCACCTCCTTCTCCCTCTCCTCTTTCACTTGCTCCTTCACCCTCTTCTCCTTTGCCTGCTTTTCTCCCTCTTCTCCTTCCCCCGTCTCCCTTATCTCTTCCCCTGTTCCATCCCTCTCTTCCCCATTCCTCCACTTCTCCACCCTTTTCCCTCTCCTCCTTTCCCCCATCCCTTTGATGCTCTGTCCCCCTGAAAGCGAGCCCCAAGATCACCAATGCACTTGAAACAAAAAGTTGGCACCTCTACCCTGGAGTCAATTTCTTTTTTCTCTCTTCGTCATTTGGACCTTCACTTTAATGGGGACTGTCCCAGGAGCCGAGACCATATTCAGGTACCAGGAACATTTCTGAGATATTCTTTCAGAACGGCCATAAATCGGAGCAACCAAATGTGTGGTGTAGAAGAATGTTCTATTTCAGTACGTCGGATGGCTAAGTCAACTCTACATCTACATCTACAACTGAAGGTTTCCACCCAAAGAAAGCATGGACCCCCAAAATAAGCTGAACCTGCACTACAGTGGCAGCATGGCTTAGTGGTTAGAACATGGGCTAGGGAGCCAGAAGGGCCTGCTTTCTAATCCCAGCTCCACCACGTGTCTCCTGTGTGACCTTGGGCAAGTCACTTCACTTCTCTAGTCCTCAGTTACCTCTTCTTCTCAGTGACCTCCTCTGGGATTAAGGCTGTGAGCCCTATGTGGGACAGGGACTGTGTCCAACCAAATTTCCTTGTAACTATCCTAGTGCTTAGTACAATGCCTGGCACAAAGTAAGTTTTTAACAAATGCTATTGTTATTATTATTAGTATCTAGGAAGATGACTTATTGAAAAGCTACCACAGTCTCTTAGAACAAATCGAGACCAGGGCTCTAGCCGATCAAATGCAGTCTGGATAACCAGAATTAGGAGCAACAAACTGTTCATGGGATGAGACTGCGTCCCCTTACCGTCGTTCTTTCCAGACAGTGAAGCAGGTGGTGGTGCTGGGTTTCAAAGCAAGACCCAGATTTGCTCACAAAAGCCTGCTCTTCTTCACCAGGAGGCTGCAAATACATAGACCATGGCATGGTTCACAATAATCTATGCAAACAAGGATAACTCTAGCCAAATGTTTCATCAACTCACATCTCGCCTAAACTTGGGAACCCATCTGTACAGTTAGGGCAGTGAGAAATGGAAGGATTAGCACTTAATTCTTAGTTACAAGGCTGCGTACTGGCAAGCCTTCTTTATGTGGCAACTCAAATCCTTTTGTCTTTCCTCTAACTACATTTGGTTTTCGTGTCCTCACACCATTTAGGTGGGGGTTAATCCAAGTGGGGGGATATGTTTGAATTTCACTGTGGCTTTTTCTAACTCCCAAATGAATTGTTCTAACTAAATTGCTTTGGTCATGGGAGTTTTCGTGTTGGGTTTAAGACTTCCTGACATTATCCCAGCTAAGAAATCTATACCTTTGCTTCTAACATTCCAAGGTTAAAGAAGAAAAAAAAGGGAGTAAAGGCTCAGAATGATTGGTTAAGATCAATAATAACTAGCCTTAATCCGAGTTTTCAAGACAAAGAGGCTATTTAAAGAGGGTTATTGTTTCAGTCATTATTTTCATAACTAGCCTTAAGCTCTCTATAGTCTCCAAATGAACGGAGTCTGCCTTAACACCTCGGCTTCACTGGGGCTTTTAAATAAGGGCCTGTTTTTTTCAGGATATTACCTGCAGCTGGTTGCTGAGTAGACCATTTCGTTTGCTCTGCATGTAGGCATTCGCACTTCCACTCTTTGCTGCACGGATTCTTGCAAGCCTGGCTTTCTGCAGAAGAAAGAAAAGTACCCATTACACATTTGGATCCCCTCAGCCTTATGAGGATCACAAAGAAGAAGTATAGAGAAAAATCCCTGCCCACAAAGAGAGCCACAGTATCATAGAGAATCACATAGAAGGAGCATAGGTAAAATCTCTGTCCATAGTGGTCGTTTTAGTACTGGTATTTATTGAGTGCCATTGGGTGAAATTCACTGTACTAGATGCTTGGGAAGCAGTGTAGGCTAGTGGAAAGAGTATGGACCCGGGAGACAGAGGACCAGGTTCTAATCCCAGCTCTGTCACTTGCCTGCTGTGGGACCTTGGGCAAATCACTTCTCTGTAACTCAGTTTCCTCAACTGTAAAATGAGGATGCAATACCTGCTCTTCTCCCTTCTACTTGGCCTCTGAGCCCCATGTGGGACAGGGACTGTGTCCAACCTGATTAGCTTTTATCTACCCTAGCGCTTAGAAGAGTGCTTGACACGTAGCCAGTGTTTAACAAATATAATAATAATATTAATAATAATAAGGTACAACAGAACATTCCCTGCCCACAGGGAGCTTACTGTACAATGAAAAGGAACATCAAGGATCTGGCAGAATCATTTTCCAAGGCAGACAAGTTTGAAAGATATTCAAGGGCTTAGTCTTTAGCTGGGGCTAAATGAGGGTAAATGGCTGATTGAATTTGTGAGTGATCAACTGCGGCTGGAGTTACTAAGATGCACACATACTTGCTGGTAGGAAAGAAGTTAATGCTGGAAATTTAGCTATAGAATCTGTTTGCCTGCTTTCTGTTTTCTGCAATGAGTATGCATAATTGCATTGCCTCTGTGGTGGTTCCTGGGTAGACTGCTTTGTATGTTCTCTCTTTAAGCATCTGGCAGCTGCCCTGGGAAATTCCTTCCCGTCATTACTGAGACATACACCTTAACCCAAAACACCACCCAGTCTAGGGAAATTAAATGTATTTATCACAGAGTAAAGCCGACTTGTGGGAAATGGACCACTATAGAGAATATGAGAATAAATGGGATTGAATCAATTATTTTGGAGGCAGAAAAGGGATTTTACTTGCCATGAGCAATGGTCTTTACTAACAAAAAAAACCCCCACCACCAATTCCTCTCAACCAATTTAATTCAATTTCCCATTAGGCAATTATCCTGGTACTGTTCCCATCCAGATGGCCACTGCAGACAAAACTTCCACATCCTCAGTCACTTCCTGTACTTCAGGCTTGAAGAGCTATCTTTTCTTTTTTAAATAAAATCCCCACCCTTCCTCCTGTTGGCTACCCAATGAGATGGAAGCCTAGGGGCTTGAATAAAGAACTGACTCACAAAGAGAAGTGCATTTTTTCCACAAAAACCCAAGAGAATCTAATGCTTCTGAACAGTCAGAGGTTGTTATTTTCCAAATGATGGAAGTTCTGTAAAGGTTTTGGAAAATAAAGAAGTATGCCAGTGTTGAAATGACTGAATTCTCTCAATAATTTTAATGAATAATGCACCTCAATTTACCAATATATACCATGTACAATATGTACCATGGCTCACTAAGCTTCCAAAGAAGCTTTTTTCAGTTCCTCAGATTCATCACTGCTATCATTAACACCAGTAGCATTTGGTGAACACCTATCATAATAACTGTGGTATTTGTTGGGTGCTTACTATGTGCCAAGTACTGTACTAAGTGCTGGGGTGGGTACAAGATAATCATGTCCCTCATGGGGCTCACAGTCTAAGTAGGAGGGACAACAGGTATTGAATCCCCACTTTGCAGATGAGGGGACTGAGGCACAGAGAAATTAAACGACTTGCCCAAGGTCACACAGCAGGTACATGAGAGAGCCGTGATTAGAACCCAGGTCCTCTGATTCCAAGGCCCATGCTCTTTCCACTAGGCCACACTACTTCCCTATCATGTGCAAAGCACTGAATTGCATACCTATTGTGTGTGGAGCACTCTACTAGGTACTTGGAAACATATATAATGGAAATAAAATGCTCTCAAGAACTTAGTACTATGCACTGCACACGATAAGCAGTCAATAAAATACCATTGATTGATTGACTGATTGGTCAATCAGAGATGTGGATGTTCTAATAGGAAGAGACATGTGGACCTATATTGTAAATACACATTAGGTAAAGGAGTCTGAACAGTGATTCAGATGCTAAAAACCAAAATAGGCAGGAGACGCAAGAGAGGTCTGGCAGCCCATGAGAGGCAATTATATGGGAAGACTTCAGAAATTAAGCTCCTTACTTTTCCAGTTCAATTCTCTGAAGCAGTCCTCCTCTTCAAAATTGCCATTTAGGGCTTGTCTTGTATTAGGATTTGGCCAATCAATCAATCACTGTATTTACTGAGTGCTTACTGTGCGCAGAGCACTATACTATGCCCTTGGGAGAGTACAACTAAACAGAATTAGTAGACACGTTCCCTGCCGACGAACAACTTTCAGTTTAGGGGGGAAACAGACATTAAAATGGGTTATGGATATGTGCATAATGCTGTGGGGCTGAGGGGGTGTGAATAAAGGGTACAAATCCAAGTGCAGGGATTGATGCAGAAAGGAGAGGGTGTAGGGGAAATGAGGGTTTAACCGGAGAAGATCTCTTCGAGGAGGTGTGATTTTTAATAAGGCTTTGAAGGTGGGGAGAATGGTCAGTCACTCATTCAATTGTATTTATTGAGTACTTATTGTGTGCGGAGTTCACTGCACTAGGTTTTGGAAGACTACAATATAACAGGCTTGGTAGACATGTGCACTGTCCACTACTAGCTTACAGTCTAGAGGAGAGAAGGTCAGAAGAAGAGAGCAGCCCCCTGGGTTAAAGTAATCATCCCCCCGTCTTACCTCCTTCCCTTCCCCACAGCACCTGTATATATGTATATATGGTTGTACATATTTATTACTCTATTTATTTATTTATTTATTTATTTTACTTGTACATTTCTGTCCTATTTATTTTATTTTGTTGGTATGTTTGGTTCTGTTCTCTGTCTCCCCCTTTTAGACTGTGAGCCCACTGTTGGGTAGGGACTGTCTCTATGTGTTGCCAATTTGTACTTCCCAAGCGCTTAGTACAGTGCTCTGCACATAGTAAGCGCTCAATAAATACGATTGATTGATTGATTGATAATAATTGTGTTTATTAAGCACTTACAATGTGCCAAGCATTGTACTAAGCACTGGGGTGGATATAAGCAAATTGGATTGGACAGAGTCTCTGTCCCACGGGGGCTCACAGTCTCAATCCCCATTTTACAGATGAGGTAACTGAGGCCCAGGTAAGTGAAGTGACTTGCCCGAGGTCACTCAGCAGACAAGTGGCAGAGCTGGGATTAGAACCCATGACCTTTTCACTCCCAGGCCTAAGTTCTAACCACTACGCCATGCTGCTTCATGGGTAATTACTGAGGAGCAACATGGCTTAGTGGAAAGAGCCCGGGCTTAGGAGTCGGAGGTCATGGGTTCTAATCCCACCCCTGCCACTTGTCAGCTGTGGGACTTTGGGCAAGTCACTTCACTTCTCTGTGCCTCAGTTCCCTCATCTGTAAAATGGGGATGAAGACTGGGAGCCACATGTGGGACAACCTGATTACCTTGTATCTACCCCAGTGCTTAGAACAGTGCTTGGCACATAGTAAGCGCTTAACAAAAACCATTATTTTTAATTACTGGCTCTGAGGGTGTGTGTTAAGAACTGTCTCTCAGAGAAGGGAAACCTCACTGAAAACCTTTTAAAACAGACCCCAGACCTTTCTCATTCCCCGGTTTATAAAGAACCTCAGCCCCACCAGGATGAAGCCTGTCCTCTTTGATTGAGAAATATCCGCAGGACAGGATGTCTTGAGGCTAAAAAGATTAGTCCCTGAGATCAGAGAGTGAACGGTCAGTTTCCTGATAACTCTACTGAAACAGTAGGAAGAGCTGCAACCAGCCTCTCCTTCTCGTCTTTCGGAGATTATGAGAAGTTCCCAGAATTATTTGGCTTTCACGATGCTCGACATACTCGTGTCTCGTGGGAAAATATGGGGGGAAGCTTTCGTGTGTCGAGGCCTTGATTTCGGCTATTCTAACTGTGGTACACTGTGAGTCTTTCTGAACTTTAGCAGAAAACCTCCATCCAAATAGAAAAGTTCTTTAAATAGATGACACAAACTTTTACCAGCATCTTCCCAACTGAACAGTCACAGTTCTGGATCATCCAGAACTTGTGGCCTAGTGGAAAGGTATAGGACTAGAAGTCAGGAGACCTGACTCTGCCACTCAATCAATCAATCGCATTTATTGAGCGCTTACTGTGTGCAGAGCACTGTACTAAGCGCTTGGGAAGTACAAGCTGGCAACATCTAGAGACAGTCCCTACCCAACAGTGGGCTCACAGTCTTGAAGGGGGAGACAGAGAACAAAACCAAACATACTAACAAAATAAAATAAACAGAATAGATTGCAGTGTGACCTTGGGCAAATCACTGAACTTCTTTGGGCCTCAGTTTCCTCATCTATAAAATGGGGATTAAATACCTATTCTCCCTCCCCTTTAGGCTGTGAACCCCATGTGGAACAGGGGCTGTATCTGACTCGATTCACCTTGTATCTACTGCAGAGTTGGGTACATAGTAAGTGCTTAAAACCCCCCCACTGTTTTATGATTTCCACTTGTTTCCAGATTTGCTGCTTGAGTTATTCTTTTCTTTGGTAGGGGTGAATGCTCCTCCTACCCAAGTATGATAACAATAATAATATTTATTAAGCGGTTACCATGTGCCAAGCACATAGCGAGGAAGAAGCGTGGCTCAGTGGAAAGAGCCCGGGCTTTGGAGTGAGAGGTCATGGGTTCAAATCCCGGCTCCACCACTTGTCAGCTGTGTGACTTTGGGGAAGTCATTTCACTTCTCTGGGCCTCAGTGACCTCATCTGTAAAATGGGGATGAAGACTGTGAGCCCCTTGTGACCTCCCCAGTGCTTTGCACATCGTAAGCGCTTTATAAATGCCATTATTATAATGAGGAGCAGCGTGGCTCAGTGGAGAAGAGCCCGGGCTTTGGAGTCAGAGGTCATGGGTTCGAATCCCTGCTCTGCCACATTTGTACTTCCCAAGCGCTTAGTACAGTGCTCTGCACATAGTAAGTGCTTAATAAATACGATTGATGATGATGATGATGATGATGTCTGCTGTGTGACCTTGGGCAAGTCACTTAACTTCTCTGAGCCTCAGTTCCCTCATCTGTAAAATGGGGATTAAGACTGTCAGCCCCACGTGGGACAACCTGATCTCCTTGTAACCTCCCCAGCGCTTAGAACAGTGCTTTGCACACAGTAAGCACTTAATAAATGCTATTATTATTATTATTATTATTATTATTATTATTGTTATTATTATTATTATGGGTCAGGGCAGGTACAAGATAATCAGGACGGACACAGTCCCTCTCCCATGTGGGGCTCAGTCTTGGTCTATGCCACAATTCCTGCGAAGAGAGTCCTGTTAGAAGGTCCTCATTTGGGGGGCTAAGCAAGTGGCCACTAGCAGCGGGACTTGAGGGATGAGTCCAGTGAGGCCCCTACTGCCCCAAACCATCCAGGTTCAGTATGGTCTAGAGGAAAGAGCAAGGTCCTGGGAGTCAGAAGATGCGGGCTCTAATCCCAGCTCTGCCTTGGGCAAGTCACTTAAATTCTCTGTGCATCAGTTACCTCATCTGTAAGATGGGGTTCAAGACTGTGAACCCCATGTGGGATAGGGACTGTGTCCAATCTGATTACCTTGTATCTACCCCAGTGCTCAGAACAGTGTTTGGCACACAGCAAGTGCTTAACAAATACCACAATTATTATTATTATTTTCTGCAGTGACAGCCGGCTCTTGCAGGCCCCGGGGCTCGCTCGGAAGGTGCCACCGAACCAACCTCAGATCTCATCACTTTCCCTTCTTGTCCAATTGGCTCGTGCTTGCCGGGCAGCAGCATGGGGTGGGGGAAGCTCTGCACTCATGGACAGACCGTGCAGCTGGCCTCGACGAGTCAAGGTTGAGCAGTCCCAATTGAATAACCAGATGCTCCTCCTCCGTCTAGAGGAAATCACTTCCTCTCTAAATGACTGAAGCTTGGTGCTCTGCTTTTGCAATTCACCTGGCCCCAGTCCACCTCTGTTCCTGGGACTGTCACAGGCCTCCTAGTGTTCCTCCTTTTATTCTGAACTCGCCCCCTGGCTCCCTGATACCCAAATCCCTCCTCTATTTTAGATCTATTCTTTCAGCTTTTCATTGTTTTCTATAACTCTAACACTGCTGGGTCTCATCTGGGACCTCCCTGCTGCTGCTGCTGCTTCTGTCACTTGGAGGCCAGCATGCTGAGATTCACACTCCTGGCCCTGCTTAGCCAGTGATCAGATTGGGGCTGTTCATGTTTCCTAGGACTTTCTTTAGTTTAGGGTGGCTGGGAGGAAAAGATGTAGAGCACAGGCCTTGGGGGCAGAAGGACCTGGGCTCAAACCCGGCTCTGCCACTCATCTGCTCTGTAACCTGGGGCAAGTCACTTAATTTTTCTGTGTCTCAGTTCCCTCATCTATAAAATGGGGATTAAGACTGTGAGCACTCTGTGGGACAGGGACTATGTCCAACCCGAATACTTTGCATCTATCCCAGATCTTAGAACAGAGCCTGGCATATAGTAAGTGCTTAACAAATATCACAATTATTAATCATTTGGTATCTGTCCACCCCAAAAACATGCTCTTCAATTGTTTTTGCAGTAGTGGGGATGATTAGCACAGAGCCATCCACACTCACCTGTTCTCCCCATGTCCCACAGCACATACTGTGACCACTGGTGGGGAAAAAGGGCAGCATGGGATCACAGGGCAGAATATCTCTGAGAATTCAACAACAGCAGACACCATTGCGCCTTCACCCATTTCCAAGGCCAACTCTGATTATTATACCCAGAGTGGCATAGTAGGGGTCTGGAGTCTTTTCTACTTTATCATAAAAAACAGGGGAAATTTGAAAACAAATGTGAAAAATAAAACAAAGGACAATAAAACCACACGCTACGTAAACTGGAGCTGGAAAACTGCAGTGGTATCAGGGCAGGGCGTAGGCAAAGTGCCATTGGAGTGGGGTAGCCATGTTGCCTGTCTTCCTACCTGAAGCCTCACTCCCAAACAATCCAAAAAATACAAT
The DNA here is from genome assembly GCF_015852505.1 of Tachyglossus aculeatus. NCBI lineage: Eukaryota > Metazoa > Chordata > Mammalia > Monotremata > Tachyglossidae > Tachyglossus > Tachyglossus aculeatus. The sequence continues at coordinate 38,225,657 of NC_052075.1, read as the reverse complement.
ATCTGATTTCTCTCCTACTTAGACTGTGAGTTCCTTGTGGCATATGGACTGTATCTGACCTATCTTGTATCTCCCCAGCCAAAATACCACAATTATAATTACTTATAATCAATAATAAAATTACAGTAATTATTGTAAAACATGTTAATATTATTATATTATAATGTAACAACAATAATTATAATAATATTGCCCCCCCCCTTCCCACCAGGAGTGATGTGGGGTCTATCCCTCAACCTGCAATTGATACGGGGAATAGGGGAAGAAATGCTTTCAAGTGGTCTTATCAAGGGGATTATTCCATTAGGTTTATTTGTCTTGGCTTAAATGATTACATTTAGGTTTCATTTATAAGATTTTACCCAAAATCATAATATGCCAAATTCACTACCTTAATGATCTTGTTTGGAGAGACACAGAATTCAGGAGGCAATTTAAATGTCCCAATCTATTCTTCTAGAAGGAGAGAGCAAATATTTTCTACACTGAACCTAAGTCTGTACTATTGCATTTTTTTTCCATTTTTCATATTTTGCATTTTTAAATAGACATCTAAAGTCGCCTTGTGTACTGGAGAATGAAGGAGGTATTGATTTCCATTTTATTTTAGAGAACAAAGTGGGAGAAGTGGAGATTATTCCAAGGAGAGACTCAATGGACAAACTGATCTGTAACTTAATAGGAATCAGAAAGATTCTTGGTATTTTCTTTCTGAATGAATTTAAGTAGGAACTTAATCTTTTGGGAAGGAAATATCGCTAAACTTTTCTCCAGCTACACCCCAGTTCAGAACCTTCAATCTGTCTGGGTTAAAAGCAAGGCGTAACTGCAAACCTATATGATTTCACACTCCCCAATCAACCCATTCGACTGGAAACCCCTTTATCAAAGGCAGGGAGCATTTGCTTTGTTTCTGTTGTTCTCTCTCGAGCTCTTTAGGACCTTGTTGTTGGCGATCTTTTTTTATAGTATATGTTGGGCACTTACTATGTACTAGGTACTCTTCTAAGAGTTGGGATGGGCTAGAAACAAGCTAAGCAGGTTGGACACAGTACCTGTCCCACACAGAGCTCCTAATCTGCTCTTTTGTCACTCATTGCCATCTGAAGGAGGTAGGATGGCAAGGAATCAATCAATGAATGGTATTTATTGAGCACTTATCATGGTCAGAGCATTGTACTAAGTGCTTCAGAGAGTACAATACAATAAAATTGGTAGACACAATCCCTGCCCTCAAGGAGCTTGCAGTCTAAGTTGCATTGTCCTTCATTGGAAAACCCAGTCTTGCCTTCTCAGGGACAGGGAGGGGGCATGGAGGGAAGAATCAACCTTCCCAAATCCAGGCTGGGCTCCAGATCGATTAGCACAAAGTGGAAAAAGCCAGGCGAAGAGGCAGAGATGCCAAGTCAGAAGAGGAAAGAGACCAAATCATACCTTTTGTGCTCTGCGCTTGTCTGCACGTTGGTTCTGGTGGTAGATCCGGCTGAAGTTTGAAACAATCACCGGGACGGGCAGAGCGATGACCAAGACACCACTTAGAGAACAGATGGACCCAAAAATCTTCCCGGCTATGGTCTTGGGTACCATGTCTCCATACCTGACAGAGAGAGGAGAAATGCACTTAGAAGGAAATCCGGGCTAGAAGGTGACACTGGTTAGAATGTGCTTTTTGTAATCGGCCAACCATTTTCTTCTTTCTTGTTCACTGCTGCTTTCCTCTCACTTTATTTTACCTATTACCGTGGAACTGAGCTTCCCCAAACAGGAGCATTTTTTCTAGCAAAAAACCAATTCTACAGCTACAGATCTTTTTAGTAAGGGAAAAAAAATGCATCCAAGGCAGAATGCAGGCAGACCTTTCCAATTAGTACCTTATCTAGATGCCTTTGCGCTTGCCTTTCAGGCTGATACTGGATACTGTCTTTCTATACAGGCTGATTCAGTTCAGATAAAACTAAAAAATTCTCTTTGTCATTCTTTTCTGTTGGAAATGTTATGAAATTGAAATTGAGTTGATGCACAAAAGGAAATAATAGTGATCCTCTTATCTTGAGAGCTCAATGGAAGACTTTTCAAATCTATCATATTACAAGACATTTTCAAATAGTGAAATGAAGGACCAACTTATTTCAAAAGATACACTGTACGGAGGACATTTTTTCCCTTTGCTTAGCACTGCCAGGAGATCCAATGCTGGCCAAGCCTGAAATGCTCCCTTCATATTTACTGAGCACCCACTGTGTGCAGAGCACTGTACTAAGTACTTGGGAGAGCACGGTAGAGATAGAAGATATGTTCTCTGCTCTCAAGGAACTTACCATCTAGAAGTGAAGAGAGATGAGCAAGCAATCAATGGTATTTACTGAGTGCTTACTATGTGCAGAGCACTGTACTAAGCATTTGGGAGAGCATGATAGAATTAGCAGACATGTTCCCTGCCCAAAACGAGCTTTCATGCTAGAGGGAGAGAGTAAGTGCCTAAAGTGTAGATTATGTAAATTGATCTGTACAGGAGTGTGTGTATGTGTGTGTGTGTATGTGTGTGTGTGCGTGTGCGTACTGCAATAGATATAGGGTATAGACACACACACACACATACACACACATGTGTGAAGGTGGAGAACAAGGCCTGAAGTGTCAGGAAGAAATGTCCCGGGGAGAAGAAAAAAGAAATAGAGGGAGTCTGCTGGAGGAGGTGGAATTCTAGAAGCACTTTGAAGATGGAAAGAGCTGGGTTCTGATGAATTCAAGTAAGATGAAATTCCAGGCAGGAGAAAGGGTCGTTAGCAAGGAATAGGAGGTGAGAGAGAAGGAGGCCCTCCTTATTACTTAGAAAAGATGTTGGTATTTTTTTAAGTACTTATCATGTGCCAAAGCAACGTGGTAAGTGCTGGGATAATCAAGCAATAGTACCTCTATTAGTTTCCAGACATATGAGCAAAATTGTTCTTTGCTGGAACAGATCTAATAGTATCTATTCTCTTTAGGATCTAGTGGCTTCAGGACAACCAAAACTAAGGTGGGCTCTTCCCATTAATCAGTAAACTCTTTAATTTTATTAATTCCTAATTAGACTGTAAGCCCCAGGTGGGACAGGGACTGTGTCCAACCTGATTATCTTGTACCTATCCCACAGCTTAGTACAGGGCTTGGCACAGAGTGAACACTTAAACATTACTATTATTATTATTGTTTTCATGATCTGATCCCATTTTAAATCAGTAGTTTTGCCCTGTGTCTCCTCTACCTGCAGCAAGAGATACTGGAGGATATTGGTCATCTTATAATCATTGATCTCTATTGAGCAATTACTGTGTACAGAGCACTGTACTAAATGCTAGGGAGAGTACATGTTCCCTGCCCACAAGGAGCTTACAGACTAGAGGATTAATAGCATGTAATATAGTATTTATTTACTTTACCTATAACTATTATCTATTAACTTTACCTTTACTCAGGTGAAGCAGTGTGGCCTAGTGGATAGAGCACTGGAAGTCAGAAGGACCTGGATTCTAATCCCAGCTCTGCTTCTTGTCAGCTGTGTGGTCTTGGGTCAGTCACTTAGCTTCTCTGTGCCTCAGTTTCCTCATCAGCAAAATGGGAATAAAATCGCTGTTCTCCCTCCCTCTTAGGCTGTAAACCCCGTGTTGGACAGGGACTGTCTCATCTGAGTATCTTGTCTCTACCCTACTGCTTAACATAGTGCTTGGCATGTTGTAAGTGCTTAATGAATACCATTATTACCATAGGAAATTATAGCGAGAGCAATCTATTGCAATAGATATAGGGACTATTCTAGACTGTAAACTCCTTGTGGGCAGGGAATGAGTCTATCAACTCTGTTACACTGTACTCTCCCTAGCACTAAGTACAGTGCTCTGCACATGATAAGTACTCAATAAATATCATTGATTGATGGTTGCCTGGAACCTCTATTTCTTCTAATATAATACCTGGGACAATATAATGGATACAATGTTGTAATTGCTACAATACCAGATGCTATATAATAAATTCCAAGATACTAGATACAATATCTGTCACTATAGCTTCCTTTTCTAATTGCTTCTCTATCATAATCCACTCATCATATATGTATTACACGAAGGGATTGGGCTTACTCTGTACAAATTAATTTCCTCAGGTAAGGGATCTCGGGGGAGATCAATGAATGTGTTTCTTTAAAAAGGGGCTCAGATATTCAAAAAACAGCCAGTACCTAATGACCCACAGGTACAGCCACAAAATAATCTGCACTCGATTTCAACTGTGATAATGGACTCTAAACACCAGCTAACAGGGTGGCTGGTAAGACTCATTGAGTTCCAAACTAAAAGTGTCTGTTTTAAAGTTAGATGAAGGATGCTGGAATTTGTATTCCATCGCAGGGAAAGTCATTAACTGGTTGTGCTTTATCCTATATCGTTTCTGCATTTGAATGTCCTCCTGCCCCTGGTCACTAGACATTGTCTTTTTCCCCCGAGATGAGGGAAACCTGAAAAAAAAAATATTCTGCTTGATAAACTGGACTGTTTCAACAGATGGTAATTCCATTGCAACAATGAGCAATCAATAAATCCAGAGTATTGATTAGTCACCTGCTGTTTGTAGAACATTGGGCTAAGCGCTTGGGAGAATACAATAGATTCCAGAGACTTGATCCCTGCCCTCAAAGGTTTTACGAGATCTATCAGGATTATAATTGTGGGAGTAATGGGAGATGTGTCCACAAAGAACTTTTTGCCCACTTCGTTGATGTTCTAGGAGAGACATCCAATCTCATAAGTAAATATGGCCTCTTGTAAAGAAAATGCACTGACCCCTGAATTTAAAGTGGTGAGATTAAATTAAAGGGTGAAATTAAAGTTGTGAGAGTTTATTCTGGGGAAGGGGGAGGTAAAACAGGGTGATTTTAAAAGTGGAACTATTGCAAGGGCAGTTAGTTCTGTTCTTCAAAACGCCAACTCTGTCACTTGGACTATTAATTATTTGTCCCTCTGTCGATAATTTTTTCCTACCTCAGGGACACAGGGAAGGAAGCAGCATGGCCTAGTGGTAAGAGCCTGGACCCGGGAATTGGAGGACCTGGGTTCTAATCTCTGCTCCACCACTTGTCTACTGTGTGACTTTGGGCTAGTCACTTAACTTCTCTGTGCCTCAGTTACCTCATCTGGAAAATGGGGATTAAGACTGTGAGCCCCACGTGGGACAACCTGATTACTTTGTATCCACCCCACTGCTTAGAACAGTGCTTGGCACAAAGTAAGTGCTTAATACCATTATTATTACTATTATTTTAGACTGTGAGCCCACTGTTGGGTAGGGACTGTCTCTATATGTTGCCAACTTGTACTTCCCAAGCGCTTAGTACAGTGCTCTGCACACAGTAAGCGCTCAATAAATACAATTGATTGATTGATTGATTATTATTATTATCCTCTCCTCACTGTCCAAATCCCTGGAGCTACCATCAGACTTTCTGGGCATTAGAGCATGCTGGGAAATGATAAAGATCAGCCTTACTTCATACCCTATATTGCTTTCATTTTACAAAAAATCTCTATCATGGGCAGAGTCCAGCAGTAAAAATATACAGTATCGCTGTTGTAATGACTGAGTCAGTTTCTGCCTGTGTCCGAGAGCTACCAACACCCTTTGAATGAGGGATAAGCAAGTGCATACAGAAGCAGATTTTTGCCTCAGTTCAGGGGAGCAGATTATAAACTATACATTCTAGTTATATTTAACAGGTAAGTGCAAATTAAGGCAAAACAGAGAAAGGCAGCTATTAGGAATATCAATATTCAGAATATCAATATTCAATAGTCAGAAAGAGAAACAAGGGCCAAAATCCACTAGGGGGCATAAAAGCCTAAAGCACCATTTGGAAACAGCAAACTGAATTTCGTTAAATTGCTTTTACAGATTCCTTATCTTCACCAGAAACTATACACAATTTAAGGGCTTTCGGGTAGATGGTGTCTTTTTTTGAAAGAAATATTTAAAAACTACTTAGGAATGGAGGTAGAGCAAAGCAATCTGCAGAACTTGTGAAAGCGACAGCAATTTTAAGCGATAGGAGGGGTACTCATCCCTTGTAATAGGAATACACCAGGAGGAGAAAAGAGAGGTAAGAGAAGGGGGGAAGAGAGAAGGAGGAAAAGAATGTGAGAGAGAATGTGTGTGAATCAATGTCATCTATTGGGTGGTTATTGTGTGCAAAACATTAAGTGCTTGGAAGAGTACAATGCAATAAGAGACTACCTATGCCCACAAGGAGTTACAGAATAGAGGGGGAGACAGGAATTAAAATAAATTAAAGCCAGTTATGTACATAAATGTTGTGGGAGAGGGGTGAAAAACGAAGTACTTAACGGTCACAGACCTAAATGCATAGGCAATTGAGAAGGGAGGGCAAATAGGGGAAGGGATAGCTTAGTCAGAGAAGGCCTCCTGGAGGATTTAGTATGAGAGTTAGGGCAAAACAGGCTTTAAAATAAGATGCCTTTTACTATTCAAATAAACTTTACAGAACTAGGTTTCAAAATTGAGTTTCTGCCCTGGTTTCACACTTCCTTTCTTGCCAAGCTTTTTTCCTCTGTTACAGTCTTTTCTCATGCTATTGACCATAATATAAGCCTGAGGCCTGCGAGTGGAAACAGAAGATCCTCTCAAAGGTCATACCTGTCATATCGGCTTCCCCCTGGAGCCAAAACAGTCTGCGTAAGTATTCATCCAATGGCATAATCACTGAGAGCTTTCATTCTGTTCTTTCCTACCATATTTTTTTTTTTTTCAAAGACTGTATCTGGGCTAGGAATTCTTTCAGGTGTTTTTTTTTTTCAAGTAGGATTCAGAAACTAATACCTCACATTTAGTTCTTTGGAGTGATGAGTCCTTTATTTGGCTGTAGAACTAATTGTCCACCTGGAAATTACCTAGGCATCTAGCCACTGGTCTCTACCCGATCCACTTTTTTTCTTCTCCTTATTCCTTTTCTTTCCCATCCTCTCCACTTTTTCTCTCTTCTCCATATTCCTCTTCTTCCCCTACCCTCTCCACTTTCTCTCTCTTTTCCTTATTCCTCTTCTTCCCCTATCAAGCACCTTTCCTCCTCACCCTCTCCCTTTCTCCCTTTCTCCTTCTTCTCTCTTTCTCCTCAAACTCTTCATTCTCTTGACCCTACTCCTCATCCTCCTCTTGATCCTCCTTCTCCTTCCTTCTCAGGCCCACGCTCCCTAATTGCCACCAGTGGCATGACTCACTGTTCAGCTAGGATAAAGCTGAATGACTGCAATTTTTCTTGTGTAGAGTTTTGCTTTCAGATTTCTTTTTTCCTTACTCGTCAGGAAAATTTCCAGATTCTTAAATCCCTAGAGCACAAGGTTATGGGGACCTCCATTTTTAAAGTGTGGAAATCAAAGACCCTCTGACAGGTGCAAAAGGCAGTCTATTTTCAATAGAAAATGTGGATTCCCAAATTCTACTTCTGGGAAGGGATCACTGGCAAAGCATGCACTAACCCAGACAGATTTCCATGGCATTAAAAAAAATCCTCTTTTGATAAGAGATCAAAGACTCCATTTGCTTTAAGGATCTATCCAGAACCCAGCCCCCTTCTGTGAAAGAATCAAGATCAAAGCTGCCCAACACCCACGTTAGCAAAATTTATTATATTCTCCATCTCTGCTTTCCTACCTTCATCTTGTCGTTTTAGGAGGGAATGGCATTAATGGCAGGAATAGGGTGTTTGTTAATGGCATTTGTTAAGTGCTTACTATGTGCCAGGCAGTAGACTAAGTGCTAGGGTAGATACAAGCTAATCAGTTTGGACACAGTTCCTGTCCCACATAAAGCTTGCTTCCAGTTTTAATCCACATTTTACAGATAAGGGGACTGAGGCATCTGAGAAGTGACATGGCCAAGGTCACACAAAAGACAGGTGCTGGAGCCAAGTTTAGAACCCAGGCCCTCTGACTCCTCAGGCCCATGCTCTTTCCACTAAGCCATGCTGTTTCATCATTATTATTATTATTATTACCCCTTGGGTGGGGTAATCATGAATGTTGGATTCTATATTTTGGATAATAGAGATAGTAGTGAGCAGTGCTGTCTAGAGGATAGCGCAGAATATTTGAAAGGAGGAGACCTGAGTTCTATACCGGCTCCATCCTCTGCCAGTTATGAAACTTTGGGCAAGTCATTTGGTTTCTCTATGCCTCAGTTTCCTAATCTGTAAAATGAAGATTAAATACCCATTCTCACTCTCTCTTAGATCACGAGCTAAGTTGTACAGACCCTGTGTCTCAACTGATTGTTCTTTATCTGACCCAGTGCTTAGTAGAGTGCCTGGCACAAAGGATGTGCTTAAAAATACCTCAATTACAAACCACTAGCAGGCAGCAGCAGTATCTGTTGAATATACACCCAAGGACACCGCTACTCTATATAGGTGGGCATTTAATACATACTTTAAGACAGTGATGACATTAATAACTTCTCCCCCGACTTCCTTCATTATATAAATCAAATTCCAACCCCGCACCCACTCCCAAATTCTACATTCTTCTCTATTGCTAATAAAGATCTATTTGGAGTGCCAGGAAATATTTTGTCCAGTGTCCCTCAGCTTGTAAAACGTTGCTTTTTGTATTGGTTCCTCAATTACAATTCAGACCGAGCTGGCTCCCGCACAGATTTTAGATGGAAACAGAAGCAGAGCTGACCCTGTAGCTGTTTGGTTATGCCTACTTCCCCGCAAGCCACAAAGCTCTTCTCTAAAAACAAATTAAAAACATGAACGGTTATGCTGACAGGCCTGGCTGAAGCAGCAGCATCACACCATTCCTGCTCAGTTAAACGTATCTGAGAGCTGTCTAATTAGTTTAGGAAATGAGGAAACTTTCAAAGTCCTCGCAAGTGGCAGCCAAGACAACTTCAGAGGAGGATTTCCATCTTGATACCACCCTCTTTGATCATAAGCTAAGGACAGACAGGGTAAGAAAAAACACCAAACATGAAACAATGTTATAAAGATGTTAAATAACACCTGACAATTGCAAAATGTTTTACTTGCATGCACCAGGTACGGTAAGTTGTTATAAAAGCTGTTCCCTAGAGCTTCCTAGCTGGAGATGACTAAATGCTGGCAAGTGGACACTAATCAGAGTAATTTATCTCTGGGTTGCCACATTCAGGAGATAATCTAAACTAGCACTGGTAGTATGCTAAAGAAACAGTGTAGAGGTGAGAAGTCTCATGGGTCCCTCTTTTGGAATGAACGATGGGCATGAGGAATTGGGTGTTCTGTCCATTGGAACAATTGGTGCTCCAAAAGGCAAAATTTTAAAAAAAATTGCAGATGCATATTTCCAGGCTTAGCTGCGTCATACTGCTTCAAATGAAAACAATTATTAAGGCATCCTAGGTGGCCACGGATAAAGATATTGGCAAGAAAATGGAAATACGATACAACCAGTGCATCTGGTTACTCCATACTTTCATCTGAAAAAAGAATACCAAAAGTTACGTCGCGTTTTCATTAAGAGGAGCAGGGTTGGACTTGCTTGTCAATTTAAAACTCTATATGTAATAGCACGGTATACTCAAGCAGGGAATGGTGTTTGAAATTGCTTATTTTTCTCAGCTGAAACACCATAAAAGTTCCCCACGACATCTATTGCCTCTAATCCTGATTAGAAAAGGCCCTATGGGGGCTTGCTGGTTTACAAGAACAAACAAATTAAAAGAACAACAAAAAAATTCCACTAAAATGTCTATAATTGAGATTGGGTGGAGATAGGGTAGGGAAGGGGCCGGTCACTTAACCAGAGCTCTGACTTTTAAAGGTATTGAATTATAAGAGGTGGCTGAGGCATGGGGAAGCATTGAAAACATGCTTCTGGAAAGCCAGTGATCTCCAAGGAATGGGCAGATATGGTTGGAGACTCTGGACCATTTCCACTGATAGTTCCCAGGACTTTGAAATGCGCTTTGGAAGAAGTTCAAGGCTCATTTTCACATAGAACATTAACAAGGAAAACTAGCCAAGTTAAAGAAATTATTTGCTTAGTGGGAGAATGTTTTTCCAGCCCATCCTTTCATAGAAATTCTGCTAGTTTACCACAGCCCTCTCTGCCTTTGCCTCTGTGGGTACAGTGGGCCTCCTGAGAACCTCATTATGTGTAGAGAAACCATGGATTTGTCATCTCAATCTCTGGACCCCACCCTGATTTATGGGAGCAGGGAGATGGGTTTGCTTGGGTTGGAGCTGAATTCTTCATGCTGCCATGGGGGAGGGTCTTTTGGTCAGTGCTCTGGCCCAGTCAAAGGGGCATTTGGGTCTGAGTGTCTTGGGGGGAAATGGCCATTTTAAGGGTGCTCCCTTAGGGTCAGGATCTAGTCTCCTAATCCCAACAATCAAGTTTGATTCCAAGTCCTTTGGAATCACAGAACAACTCCAGAGCTTCCCCCGAGGGTCAGGAAGAACAAAATTGGGCCAGACATCTTGATTTCAAAATTGTAGCGCATGGTGGAGAGATCAATAACGTCTATATCTGTTTTGGCAATTTGCATTGAAGGTGATGTCAGTCAATAATGGCTGAATCCAAGGGTTGTATATATTGTTGGGTGGTTGTAACCTGGGGTAAGTCTATAGCTTGATGTCCCTTGAGTTGTAAGATGACACTACTGGAAGCAGTGTAGCCTAGTGGAAAGGGCAAAAGTCTGGGAGTCAGAGGGACCTGGGTTCTAATCCCAGCTCCACCACTTACCTGCTGTGTGACTTTGGGCAAATCACTTAAGTTCTCTGTGCCTCAGTTACCTCATCTGTAAAATGAGGACTGAGACTGTGAGCCCTATGTGGAGCATATACTGTGCCCGACTGATTAGCTTGTAACTACCCCAGCACTTAGTACAGTGTCTGGCACATAGTAAGCGGCTAACGTATAACAAAAAAAACCCTACTGAAGGTGAAATGTTATCAATAAGCATGGGTGTGGCTGAATGATTTGATACATGAATGATGCATGCAGAAGTGGCTCATTGCTGTCACATTAGATCCCTTTAATATCTCCCTCTTGATGTTGCAATTTTCTCCAAAGTCCCTGTTCAAAGATGGTCTAATTGGTGGCAAGAAGGAGCATGGCCGAAGGGGAAAAGAATGGGTCTGGGAATCAGAAAAATCCATGTTCTAATCCTGGCTCTAACACTCACCTAAGGGTGATCTTGTGGAAGTCACTTTACTTCTCTGTGCTTCAATTTTCTCATCTGTAAAATGCAGGAGACTACATCTGTCCTCCCTGTCTCGGAGACTGTCAACACCTGTGGGATAGGGTCTACATCTGAACTGATTATCTCCTTCCTGTCCCAGGATTTAGTACAATGCTTGGCTCTTAGTAAGCCCTAATATCGCCATTGTTATTGTTATTAGATGGCCTAGGCTGATATGCTTACTGCTACCCCACTACGCACCAGTGTACGCCATTATTTAAGGTTTTATATACTTGGGTCTTGATAATATTTCTTCTGACCTGGCAGGGAATGTGACTACTAACTCTGTTATATTGCACCCACCCAAGCTGTTAGTACAATGTTCTGCATACAGTCAACGCTCAATAAATATCACTGAATGACTGATTGATTCATTGTCCTCCTTATTCCAGATACTAGTTTACCTTGGGGAAGTAGTTTGGACATCCTGCTGCCCTAAATTCTCTTCCCAATGAAGGTATGATACAATGTTATAATGCAGATCCATTACCTAACAAAAACTTCAGAATACCTCTTACAGAAATGTTCTAAGAGAAGCAACATGGTTTATGTACATTTCTGCTTGCTGTTTCTCAGGGTTCATTATAAATGGAATGGGTTTCGTTTTGGCTCCTGATCTCCTGAAAATGAAAGTCTTGTTTCTCTTCTTCATTATGAGATTTCATAACTATGTGCTATCCTCCTAAAGTGCTTAATAAACTCTTGTTCATCTTCTCCTTCTCAGGACAATGTCCCACTCTTGTCCTGATAATTCTCCTCTACTTAGTAACTTAATTTGCCTTACAAGAGGTTAACTAAGCCAGAGGTTAGAGGTCATATTTCGTACATACAAAATGGAAATAATTCAACTTAAGTTTGTAAGCTACATGAACTTCTAACACAACGAATTACTATAGAGGAAGTTATAGTTTAAACCGGCCTGAGAAGATCTAATGACCAATTGTGGATCAAGATTTGTCATTTCTTAGCTTCCCCAGACAGAAAGCAAAGTAATAGTTTCCTGGGAACTCGGTAACATTCCTTGTTTTGCATTCTCTAAAAGAGGGGTTATGAATGTAGTGTGTGTTTGTGTGTGTGTGTGTGCGTGCGTGCGTGTGTGTGTGTGTGTGTGTGTGTGTGTGTGTGAGATAGATCACAGGTCTGGGTCTGACAAAGGACCTGTATTCTAATCCTGGCTTTGTGACTTGTCCTTTGTGTGACCTTGGGAAAGTCACTTAACTTCTCTGTCCCTAGTTACCTCAAGTGTAAAATGGAGATTGAGACTGAGTCCCATGTGGGACATGGACTGTGTCCAACCGGATTAGCTTGTATCCACCCTCGTGCTTAGTACAGTGCCTGGCACATAGTAAGTGCTTAACAAGTACCATAAAAAAGAGAGATGTTTAGAGCGCACTAGCCTTCCTTTTTGAAGATATTGTTGTTTCACTGTAAGATCCTATGCATATAGGAAAACTTTGCCAATCAATGCATGATTGCATCCAATCAATCAATTCATACAATTGAATGAATGACCAAAATACCCTAACACATTGTTTCCACTTAAGTATAGATCTTTGCAGAATGAATTGGTTTATCCAAACAGTACCTGCCTTTATATTTGGGTAGTGAGGCATGGCAAGCTGATCCTCTCACTATAAACTGAAGCTTAGTCTCAAAATAAATAGATCCTTAGAATTACTACTTGATGACTTCAAACTCCTAGAAACGTGGTAGACATTACTCATGCTTATAAAATATACTCTAATTTACCTATTTGATTAGCGCATTTACTCCATACTTGCCTTCAAGTCTGTGTGCACATGCACACATGCATGTACACACATGCGCACACACACACACTTATTATGAGAACTTATTATGTGGAGAGCACTGTAATAAGCTCTTAGGAGAGTACAACATACAGAGTTGGTAGACGCATTCCTTGCCCACAATGAGATTATGTGCAAGATAAAGGCACATGCTCACAAACTGCCCCTCTCCCCATCCTAAAATCAAGTCCACAGAAATCAGGATAACTGAGGCTTCTTCACCATGTTCTCATCTTGCACTCAGTCTTTCTCAATATATACTCTACAGAAAGAAGAGATAGGAGAGGTATAAGATTGGTTTTGCCTTTTGGCATTCAAGCAGTTTTTCCAATTAGGTGCAGATTAGTACATAAGGTCAAGAAAATGAAGTGGAGATTCTCATATTCTCCAGATTGTTGAAGCCAAAATTACCTGAACATTTCAAGTTGACAGTAACTGTGGTAAACCCCCACTTCATTTTGCTAGTGTCAAGCTTTTGCAGACTCTGTTAATCTCTTCACTGTCCGCCCCTCAGTCACCTGGACTCTCTGCTGCACTTATCTGTTTATTTGTAACTGGTTTATTAACCCACTTATTATTTCTATCTCCTCTGACTCTCTTTAAACTACTGTATAGTCAGGACTGTATGTCTTCTGCTTCCCCTATTAATTTGTAAGTTCCTTGAGGACAGAGATCCTATCTTCAACTTCTTCTGCATTGCTCTCATATCTGCTACTTCTTCTGTATATCCCTCAAGGACTTAGAACACAATTCTGCACACAGTAGGTGCCTAGTGAATACCATTAATAATGAGGGTGACAGTGAGTTATGGAGTCGTAATGTACGTTGGTTATTCTCCAAATGAATTAGATGAAAGTCAAGGACAAAGTGATGAAGCATCCTCTATCTCTCTATCAATACCTCAAGGAGTCTAATCTCCTGTTTCAGGGGAGTTCAAGCTCACTTAATTTTTACTGATTTTTTCATTTAAATTTTACTTAGTTATACTGGCCTCCTTGTTTTCTCATCTCCTTATTCATAAAGGATCACATCTGTATTCTCCCTCAATTACTTCTTGTATTCTCTCCTGCTTTTCTAGTAAATCATGATAATGATAATTATTATAATAATTGTCAAATTTGTTAAGTGCTTCCTAAGTGCCAAGCACTGTCCTAAACACTGGGGCAGATACAAGATAATCAAGTTAGACACAATCCCCAACCCACAAGGGGTTTTTGACCAGTTTTTCCACTACACTGACATTCTACTAGGAATTTTTTACAAAACCACTTTTCCTAAAATGAGAAACCTTGAAGCGGCTCTGAACTCTCTATTTACTTTTCCAATTATTCAGCCCATGGGCATACCAGCAAAGCCTCCCGTATCCACCTTCAAGTGCTTAGAACAGTGCTGTGCACATAGTAAGCACTCAATAAATACCATTGATTGATTGATTGGCCACAGCAGGATAGCCAAACCACCACTGAAATTGGACAACTGTGGGCAGAAAGAACATTTCAAAAACACAATCAAGAAGAGCAGCATCTCTTGGTGCTACTGTGTGTAGAGCACTGTGCTAAGCACTTGGGAGAGTACAATTTAACAGCATTGTTAGATACATTCCCTGCTTACAACAGCCATACAGTCTAGAGGGAGCTTACAGTTTTGAGGGCTGGTTGACATTTTGTTCTGGTTTTCAAATCATTCCAGTTACAAAACATTATTGTTAGTATGTTTGTTTATCGGTTGTGATTAAAGCAGGCTGGGAGGAAGGCAGGAGTGACTGTGCATTGAAATGGCCATATATTTGCAAAGATCCATATCTAGTCCGTGAGCTGTATTTTGGCAACATTTGTACAAGGTTCTCCTTGGAGGTCCCCTCAGAGTGCAGTCAGGTTAGTGACAGGTGGGAATTGGGGTGGGAAGTGACGGTGATAAGGTTTTGGGTGTGGGAGAAGGGAATGTATAGGAATGGAGATAATAATAATGACAATAACTACGGTATTTGTTAAGCTCTTACTGTGTGCCAGGCACTTTCTAAGTGCTGAGGTAGTTACAAGCTAATCAGGTTGGACACAGTCCATGTCTCATATAGGGCTGACAGTCTTAATCTCCTTTTTAAAGATGAGGTAACTGAGGCACAGAGAAGTTAAGTGACTTGCTCAATGTCACACAGCAGACAGCTGGCAGAGCCAGGATTAGAACCCAGGTCCTTGTGACTCCTAGGACTGTGCTCTATCCACCAGGCCCGATCCTTGGTATTTATTGAGTGCTTGCTGTATATAGAGTACTGCAATAAGAGCTTGAGAGAATACAAGAGCATTTCTAGGCACGATACCTGCTCTCAAGGAGCTTACAGTCTAATGGAAGAGCTTACATTGGGTTGGGAGTAGAGTGAAAGTGAGGGCGGGATGGAAGTGAGGACAGTTGGGACTGGGTTTTTTTTTAATGGTACTTGTTAAGTGCTTACTGTACGCCATGCACTGCACTAAGCGCTGGGGTAGACCCAAGTTACTCAGGTTGGACATAGTCCATGTCTCACATGGGGCTCACAGTCTTCATCCCCAATTTAAAGATGAGGTGACTGAGGCACAGAGAAGTTGTAGGTCAATCAATCGTATTTATTGAGTGCTTACTGTGTGCAGTCACTGTACTAAGCACTTGGGAGAGTACAATATAACAATATAACAGACACATTACCCACCCACAATGACCTTACACTGACCCAAGGTCACACAACAGATAAGTGGCAGAACCGGGATTAGAACCCAGGTCCTTCTGACTCTCAGGCCTGTGCGCTACACATCAGACTTGGCTGCTTCTGAGCCTTGCTCTCGGCAGTTCAGATTAGAGAAACCAGGAATTGTGGAACCCAGTTTGCTTGTATTGCTCCCCAGTGCTTAGTACAGTGCCTGGCACATAGGAAGCACTAACACATACCATTACTATTAGTATTATGAATTATTATTATTGTGGAAGGCCAGGTTGGGCCGCTGGAGTTATTGTTCATATTTTCTCCTGGCACAAAAAAATAGGCTTACAGTGAGTAGTCTGCTTAAGAAACAAGACTTTAGTAAGAACAGAAGACCATAAACAGTGGTACACTGGGTCAAACCAATATTCTTTCCCTTTCTCCCAGTGGCCCCACTGGTTGGAGGACCTCTTTATGTCCACCTTCATGGTTAGGAATGGACCTCTATTATCTCTAAATGCTCTCTTCATCACTAAAATGTCCTCTTTAAGAAAGTTGAAAACTAGACTCTTAAGTCCCGGTGATAAGAAACATGTGGATTCTGCAGTTTTTGACGGACACTTGGTTTTCTCTGAATAGACACTGCCTATGGGTGAGCAAGACCAGTTTTCTGTTTATCATTTCTTTTTTATCAAGTTCAGCCTCAGACCAAATATTCAATGGGAAAGATGATGTTACTGACCCAATTCTACTTGCCACCTTCTTGGGATTTCATTCAATCGTATATATTGAGCAATTACTGTGGGCAGAGCACTATACTAATGTGGATTTGACTGTAGTAGGAACCAAACAGTTACCCTTGTGTAGAAATAAAATTATTCTCCGCTTCTTACTCTTTCAGGGGTGCTTCAGAAATTTGAAAAAAGTGTATTATTTGCTTGTCACTCTTTAATGCCTTTAATGTATGCATGCATTGGGTCTCTATTGTCATCCATGTTTTTTTTTTTTCCTTTCATGAGCATCTTTCCCCAACTTGACTTTTTATTTGACAGTACTTTCCTGAACTCCCCTGCATACTATGTACAAGTTGCTACTTAAATATTTTTGTTCCCATGAACAGTATCAATTTCCATGAGAGACCCCAAAAACACACACAAAAAACACAATTCTTCCCTTTTCTCATATTTGCCTTGTTATTGTTATTTTAGCTGCTGCATGCCTCCCCTGGAACCAAATATCCCATCAGTGAAAGAAAGGCCATTCAGAACTTCGCTGTTTTTAATTTGCTTTTACTCTCCATTGATTTTCCACAACTGTGAAGAAACTTGAAAATGAAATGTTTTTTCTTCCTCTCACATTGTCGATGTTCTCATTCTCTGTTAGCTGAACATTGATTTTATGTTTCCTTCTGGCTCTCTCCCCTTGGGATCTTTCTGCACCGCTGCCCCCAACTTTATGCTAGTTGTCATGGTAGTCAAAAAGTGTGGAATTCTGAGGTGGGGCTAGCAAATCGATTAACCAATCAATCATATTTATTGAGTGCTTACTATGTGCAGAACACTGTACTAAGCTCTTGGGATAGTATAATATGACAGAATTAACAGACATGTTCCCTGCCCATAATGAGTTTATTATAGTCTAGAGCAAAGAGAGATAACTGAAATGTAGGATACAGCAAAACTTTGAAAATTACTGTGTAAATGTCATGAAAACAGAAGGATTTTTCCTTATTTTCTAGTGGCAAAATGGACTCACTATACAATGCAGCAGACTTCTTCCCATAAAGGCAAATTCTTGATAAACAAACCTTGGGAGATTAGGCACATATTTTAAGAAAGCGCTCTATGGTACATTTGTTTTATAAAAAAATAAAACAGTTCAATGGTAAGCCTTCTGTTTCCCTCAGGGATCTCTGGTATTCCCTGCCTTAAAATCTAAGACTTTTACATGCAACCTCTCACATCTTGACTTTTCCTCTCTTTTTCACTAAAAAAAGTCCAGAGAATCCAATGGCTTTTATACACTCTTTTTCAATTAATCAATCATATTTATTGAGTGCTTACTGGGTACAGAACACTGAACTAAACACTTGGGAGAGTACAATAAAACAGAGATGGCAGACATGTACTCTGTTCAACCAATAATCCGAGTATCATCCTAGCCAAAATAGCCTTGGATGACAGGAAATTAAAGACCACTTCATGCTACTAGATTCTACTCCCATGCCAAGGTTCTTCTTATGCACTTGTCTTGCTGGTCGGGATGATATAAGAACTCATGTTTTCAAATTTTAAAGGGAAATCAAAATAGGGAGGGATTGCATTAAGGGCAGCCATTCATTCTGAGGCGCCACTGGGGCATTTTTTCTGAATATGGAGCTTTAAAATTAACAGCATTTGGGCATTTTGAAAGCCCTTATCTGGGCATCATTGACCTGAATGCAGAAGATCAGTGTGGACTACTGGAAAGAGCACAGGTCCGGGAATCAGAGGACCTGACACTCTAATCCCAGCTCTGACACTTGTCTGCTGTGTGATCTTGGGTAAGTCACTTAACCTCTCTGTGCCTCAGTTACCACATCTGTAAAATGGGGAATAAAACTGTGAGCCCCATGAGGGACGTGGACTTGGTTTAATCTGATTAGTTTTTGTCTACCCCAGTGTTCAGTACTAAGTCTAGCACACAGTAAGTGTTTAAAAAATTCCATTAAAATAAATAAAAAGAAGTGTCCCAATCATAATGGTGCGAATTGGTATTAGACAACCCTAAATTAACCCAGATTCCCTCTGTCTCTCTTTTGGACCCCTGTAGAAATTTCCTGGTGTTTCTAAAATGTGTTTCAAGTAATGAATGTGGTTGAGTGAAACAAGTCCCCTCTCTAGTGGAAGCCATATTTGCACACCTTCACCTTGATGATGATGTTGAGGATGATCATAATGATAATTATAATAATGATAATAATCATAATGGTATTTGTTAATGATGATGATAATGATGATGGAGTCTCCCATCAGAAAGCTTTGATTTTGAGACATCAGAACCGAGTACCCGGATAGTGGAATTGATGGTAGTGATGGAGGGTGATGCAAGGAGTGTCTTTACTTTAAAAACAGGTAATTAGACAGACATCTGGAGGCCACGGGTAACCATCGTGTAAAAAGTTAGTTGCTGTCTCATTCGCTATGATTAAAGATCCTCTCACCTTCTATTTCATTCGTAACTACTTAAAGCATTCAAAGGTATGAGACCCTAATTGAGAAGTGGCTAATAATTTGGAAAGAAGTATGACTTCTTTAAATTATACATGATAAGCTGATTAAAGCAAGAGCTACAGTCTTGATTTCTTATGGTTGCTTTGCTTCCACTTATAAAATGGTCACATTCGTGTGAAAAATATCTCAGAGGGTCAATATCTTTTGATTTGCCTTTAGAGAGAAATTGTGGAACATAAACACTGAATGGATTGTCGCTATGATTTTTCTCACTGCACTGTAGATGACTCACTAAATACAAGAAGTTCTGAAAAGTAACTGAGAAACAATATAGATACTCACAACAGTATGACTGTCAAAGTGATTGATGCATTTTAACTTGTAGTTCAAGGATTTAGAGGATTTCCTTAATCCCCTGGGGGAAAAGAAGTTTACCTAACCACATTATGAATCTCCTGAAAATAAATCTCAATTTAATGTTAAATATCTGACATCAAAAATGCTTCCTTCTACAGATTACTTTTAGAATGTTTGTATTTATTCAACTTCTAGTCACCTAAGCATGTAAAGGTCAGGGAAGGTCAGGCCAGGAATCTAGACGCTTCCAAATTATTGAAATTTTAGGAAGACCAGTAAGCAGAGGGTTAAAATCGGTTCAAAGACAAAACCCATGGAGAAGATTAAAGAAATATCAGTCGAGTTAGAGTAGAATCACTGCACCCCAAATCCCACAGCATCAGGACAAGGACCCATTGAAACTGGATGGTGGCAGATCTAAGGCAAACAAAAGTTAGTGATCAAGGGAACATTGTGATATTAGATAATGGAGTATCTGTTTGACTCACAGCTGATGCCCAAGAGTTCCATACCTTCTGATAACTGACGCCTGGGCAGGCCAGAGTCTCTGAACTGGTCCCCTCCCCACACCAACAGCCTTCTGGACACTACAGGGCTGGGCATGACTGGTGTAAGTTCACTGTGGGCCGGGATTGTGTCTGTTTATTGTTGTATTGTTCTCTCCCAAGCGCTTAGTACAGTGCTCCATACACAGTAAGTGCTCAATAAATACAACTGAATGAATGAATGAACGAGTGAGGCTGGACATGAGTTTTCCAGTCACCAAATGAGTAAAGAGGTAGGACGGAGGTGGAAAAATCTCAAGCGGAGACTCAGCATGGAGTCGTGGAATGAGTATGAGACTGGGAGTCAGGAGACATGGTCTTGAGTCACAGCCCCACCACTGGCCTATCAACATATCAATTAATCAATCATATTTATTGATCATTTACTGTACAAATTGCATGGGAGAGTACAACAGATTTGGTGGACATCTTCCTGCTTGGGAGAGTACAATATAACAGAGTTGGTAGACATATTCCCTGTCCAGAAAGGGCTTGCACTCTAGAGGGGCCTAACTGTGTGACCTTGGATGAGTCACTTAACCTCTTTGGGCTTCAGCCCAGCTCCACCACTGACCTACTGTGTGACCTTAGACAAGTCACTTAACCTCTTGGGCTTCAGTTTCCTCATCTGCAAAATGGGGATAAGATTCATTCATTCATTCAATTGTATTTATTGAGCACTTAGTGTGCAGAGCACCGTACTAAGCGCTTGGGAAGTACAAGTTGGCAACATATAGAGACGGTCCCTACCCAACAACAGGCTCCCAGTCTAGAAGGTGGATTGTGATCCCAGTATGGGACAGGAACTGTGCTCCAGCTCATAACCCTGCCTCACCTGAGCACTTGGGTACTTATCCCCTTTCTCCCTCCAACCCCCATAGTTCTTCTGTATATATCTTTAAACTCTGTTGCTTCTCCCTACTGGTGGTGTATTTTATTATCTGTCTCCTACTCTAGATTGTAAACTTCTTGAGGGCAGGGATTGTGTCTATTAACCTTATTTTACTGTCCTAAGTGCTTAGTATGATGTTCTGCACAGAACTTTCACTCATTGAATATTATCGATTCATTGACAACTTATAGCTATCCGAAATTTTACATGATTTGTAATCATTTCAAACATCATAATTTTTAGGTAGGGGATAAGTACAGCATATCCATCATTTATTAACAAGCCCTGTAACTGTATGGTGATTTCTAATTCCACAATATTTCCCCGTAATAGTAATTTCTGTTTTTATCATTACTTCAGTAGGAGTAACTTAAAATTCACTTTTAATATCTTTTGCTGTGAGTCTATTAGGATACACTTGCTTTCCCCTGGGTCACAATTGTCATGCTCAAACATTTTTATGGTGCCACTCTGAAGGATAATCTACACATCAACTGAGACACGACTTCGATATGGGAAGTAGAGGTGCCAAAAATTTATGCTGCACAGAAACTTTTGAGACCCATTCAATATAGTCAACTAGGTGCCTCCGATTATCAAGTTCCTTAGTGCTCATTTTGAAGATTCCCAACCTCCACTTATTTCTAAAACAAATAGAATAGAACCTCACATATTGCAGATGTTTGAGGGAGGAAATTGCTTACTGAGGCAGAAAAATATCAACTTTCAAAAAGTTGGTACTAAAGAAATCAACACCAGAGAGACATATTTAGTGATGTGCCTATAGGTTGAAGGGAGAGCTTTATCCTATGATATCGCTCTACCTCTGACTAATCACTTTAGAAAGCAGAAAACACATAAAACATATTTGTAATTAGAATGCTGGTTGACTCATTTATCAGTGTTCAGTGAAGATTGATTCTCTCATCATACATTCTTCCTAGGTGAAAAATGGTGAATCTTTTCCCAATTCAGCATTTATAAAGCAGTGAAAATTTACAACGAAGTTCTTGACTTTTTTGAACTTCAAGCACTCATTCTTTGAAAATAAACTCCACCCCTAGGTTTTACTATTACGGCGATGGAATTTCATATGCCTGTCTCCTTGATGTACAATTATTGCCCCCAAATTGCAAACCCATTTGGGTTAAATTCAACCTTAATGTTGTACAATGCAGCCTGCAGATCTCTCTATGATCAATCTGCCTTCTGAATCAGGGAATACTCAAATTGAAGAAAAGGGACCATACATTCTGCCTTAGCTGGGACAGCCCTGGATTGCTTTGGGCTATTTTGAGCAGTTGTAGAAAGAGAGACAAATTTTCCAGATTGTGACTCTCCTAGCGAGACAAACTCACCGACCTTCCACTGACACCTAGTTTCTCCTACTCTATTAAAATGTCTGGGAGCATCCAGTTTGGAATACGCTTAGTATACGCAAGGTTTTGGTTCTACAACATTCTGAGATTGTAAACTATGTGTCTCCTCATTCATTCTTTCATTCATTCAATTGCATTTATTGTGCACTTACTGTGTGCAGAGCACTGTACTATGCCCTTGGGAAGTACAAATAGGCAAACATCTTTTTTCCCTCACTATCAAGGTCATTGAGAGGAAAGGTAAAGAGCTCCAGTTTGGAGTGGTAATTCGATATCCAGTTTTCAACAAAAATAATCTGGTCAGATTTTAACAAGAGGACCTTATTTTGGGACTGCTATTTATAGCATGTTCTCCTGCATTAGCATGAGATAATTTGGTAAGCACAATTGCTGGAATCAATTCATTCACTCATTTAATCATATTTATTGAGCGCTTACTGTGTGCAGAGCACTGTACTAAGCACTTGGGAAGTACAAGTTGGCAAGTTGCCTAAAAGGGTCAATCAATCAGTGGTATTTATTGAGCTCTTACTGTAGGTAGGGCACTGTACAAATTGCTTGGGAGTCTAAAATGCAACAGAGTTGGTAGACTCTTCCCTGTTACAAGGAGGCTTAAAGTCTAGAGGGGGAGACGCACAATACAATAAATTACAGATCGGTTCATAAATGCCGGGGAGGGGCTGAAGGTTGGGTGACTATCAAGTGCTTAAATGGTATAGATCCAAATGCATAGGCAATGCAGCAGGGAGAAGTAGTCGGGGAAAAGGAGGCTTAATTGAGGAAGACCTCTTGGAGAAGATGGGGAGAGCGGTGGCATATTTGAAGGTGGAGGGAGTTCCAGGCCAGAGGGAGGATGTAGACAAAGCTTTGGCAGTAAGACATATAAAATTGAGATACAGTGAATAGGTTGGTGTTAGAGCTGAAAAGTGTGAGGGCTGGATTGTATTAGAAAAACAGAGAGCTAAGCTAGGAGGGGGAGAGCTGGTTAAGTGGGACAATGACTGTGTCCAACCTGATAAACTCCTAACTACCCCTGCACCTAGTACAGTGCCTGGCACATAGTAAGAGCTTAACAAATACCATAGTTATTACTATTAAGTGCTTTAAAGCCTATGGTAAGGAGTTTCTACTGGATGCAGAGGTGGATGGGCAACCATTGGAGGTTTTTGAGGAGATGGGAGATGTGGACTGAACATTATTTTAGAAAAATGATTTGGGCAGCGGAGTGTATGATCGCTATTGTTATCACTATTATTATTATTGTTGTTATTATGTTTATTATGTTTGTAATTTATGTACATTAATGTCTGTCTCCCCCTCTAGACTGTGAGCTCATTGTGGGCAGGGACTGTGTCTATATGTTATTTTATTGTGCTCTCCCAAGCACTTAGTACAGTGCTTTTGCACACAGTAAGCGCTCGATAAATTCATACAACCATATTTCACTCAATCGCATTTATCGTAAAAATCTCCATTTTACACTGGGGCAAGCGATGTAAGTTGCCCCAGATCACGCAGTGGGTAACTGACTGAACTAGAATTAGAACTCAGGCCCTCTGGCTTCCAGGCCATACTCTTTCTACTGCTGCTCTTCACTTCACATCTGTTTCCACTGCCTGTCTCTCCCCACTCTAGTAGGGAATCCAGAGGCAGTGAGGTCAGTGAGAAGGCTGATGCAGTAGCTAAGGTGGGATCTGATAAATGCTTGGAATGACCAGGATTCTGGCCTAGTCCTGGGACTAAACAGGACACCACTTTGGACTTTGTACTTTCCCAAACACTTAGTACAGTACTGCGTAGAGTTAAGTGTTCAATATGTTCCATTGATTAATTGATAGAACTCTACATAGAGACTATGGCTCGCTTTTATGACCACTTTCTCATCAGCCAAGAAATGGCCACAGTGTAGACCCCCTCCAATCCATGGAGCAAGCCTTTGCCATCCTTATAAACATTAGTTCCCAAGAAGCAGTGTGACCTAGTGGCTAGAGCACAGGCCTGGGAATCAGGAGGACCTATGTTTCAATTCTAGCTCTGTCACTTATGTGCTGTGTGATCTTGGGCAATCACTTCACTTCTCTGCGCCTCGAGTGCCTCTTCTGTAAAGTGGGGATTCAAACTGTGAGCCCCACTGGGGGCATGGACTACGTCCAACCTGATTGCCTTGTATCTACTATAGTGCTTAGAACGGTGCCTGGCACATAGTAAGCACTTATCAGATACCATTTTTATTAATAATAATAATAAATTATGGTATTTGTTAAGCGCTTAACTATGTGCCAGGCACTGTTTAAATGAACATGAATGCTAAGTCTTTTCCATGTGGCTGTGCTGGCGAGTTAGTCCTTAGCAGGTCTTCCCTCAGCCTCTGAGGAGTTATTTTATGTTGGGAAGCAGTAAACTATAAGCTGTACTGTAAACTGCAGTATTCATTGATGGCGGACGTTTCTGGATTGTGACCTTGTTTGCTTCCCTGTTCCCAGCAGCTTTTGCAATGAGATTCTGAAATAAGCAGGATGATGTGACCTGCCATTCAAATCTGAAGTGTCTCTTGATAAAAGGATGAGTTGACTCATTGATTTACTCTCTTATTTGATTGTAAACTTCCCCTTTGAAGTACCACAGGCCCCGGTAGGCTCATCTATTTCCTCTATATAACCGCAGTCCTCAAACATTTGAGGTGTTCCACACAAGTATGCCGATGACTCATTTTCCTAGCATTTTCCCTTACAAGAGCTTTTAGAAAGTTCACTTAGAAAATACACACAACAACATCTGGATTATGAGGAATGGAAAAACATAGGGGAAAATGCCTGGGAAAATGGAACTCATCTCCCTCATCAAATATATTTACTAAGGTGACCTCCCTTTGCCCGACAAACCGGGGGGAAATCTTGTCTCCTGCAGAAGAGGAGGAGAGATAGAAAATTATTCCCTTATGGCCCCCAGAACCAACAAAAGGCCAGAAACTCTGGGGTCCATGAAGACTTCTTGTTGGTTTGTGTAATCTCTCTCCTCCTGTCAGGCACCCTTGGAAGTGAAGCCTATGGAAAGATTTAGAATGATGGATGGGTTGAGAAAGTTTGGAACTCAGGACTTTGACCCAAGGACTTAACAGTTATATATTTAGCCCTTTGTGTTCAAAGAAGAGGACACTGCTGGTGAAATTCACCTTTGGGTGTGTTTTTGGCTGAAAAAGTCCAAGAAGGAATGGCGGTCCTGGAATTCCTTCCAAATACTATTTAGCTACGTATTTTAATGCTTCTACTTTGTGTTGTTTGACCTTTAAATTGATTGTTGATTTCAAATTGATTGCTTGTAGTTAATTTGGTCTATTCTATGTGTCTGTCTTTCCACATGTAGATTGTGAGGCCCTTGAGGAGCTGAGACTATGTTTGGATTGGTTCCCTTGGACCTATCTCAGTGCTTACTAGAGAACTTGGCATCTATAAAAGCATAAGAATAATAACAATTATAGTAATAATTAATAATACATCCCCTACTTTTCTGCCTCCAAGGGCTTGTGAATGGCTAATGGTGCACTTATTTAACTTCCATTTGACTGTCTGAAACAAAATGAGCTGGTACCATATTGCAGAAATCGAGATCAAACATAAAGAAGCAAAACAACAACAGAAAAAACTGAGTTTAACTTCCCCAAAACTGGAATCCTTGAAAATTCCAGGAAATGAAATCACCTTAACCAAAACTGCAGTTGATACTGGAAAGTCAGAGAGAAAGTGGTGGATACTTTTTTGGGTTTTTTTTTGTAGTTTGCTTTAAGGAATCTTGGATGATTATATGATAAGATTCATTAGATCATTCAATTTTAATTGCTTCATTGTGATGGTTTGTCATGGGACTTATAACAATGACTGAAAGCTTAGACCATTTTGCCTTGAAAAACAGCCTGTTCAGACAGTGCTGCAGTGCTACTTTGCAAAATCTGCCATAAATTTCAGGTTTGGAACTCCATAAGGTACAAATCTGCCTGTTTCCTAGATAGGGATTTTACTATGATATGGTCACTGGTGCGGTTAACTGCTTTGCTCCAAGAGACTAAAAGAAAGAGCAAGTAAAGAGCTAGGAGGTGGAGAAATCTCTGCGTGGGGTGGGGTAATAATAATTATTATTATGGTATTTTTTAAGTGCCTACTATGTGCCACGCACTGTACGAAGCACTGGGATAGATATAAGCAAATCAGGTTGGACACAGTCCCTGTCCCACATGGGGCTCACCGTCTAAATCCCCATTTTACAAATGAGGCAACTGAGGCCCAGAGAAGTGAAGTGACTTGCCCAAGGCCACACAACAGACAAGTGGCAGAGCTGGGATTAGAACCCATGACCTTCTGACTCCCAGGCCTCTGCTCTATCCACTATTCCATGGTAAATTGTGGCAGGGGGGAAAGGGATTGCAACTGAAAATGAGCAGAGCACAGAGATAGGAAGCTGAAATGGCAAAAACATCACTGAAAAGGAATCAGACCATTTCTGGTTATTCTGACTCATTTTGGATTCCCTCTTTTTACTGAGCCTATGGAAACATCTTTGGGTTTTTTTTTTCCACTCACATTACTGACATTGATTAAGCACTTAGAGTGTTCAAGGTACAATTCGAATCACTTAAACATAAATAGATCATATTTAGACTCAGTCCCTAGTTCACAAGAGACCCACAAACTGAGTGAGAAAAGACAACATACAGAACTTGAAAGGGTCAGAAACACAACTAAAGCAAGTTAATATAACACAAGAAAAATACTGATGGTATGAGAAGCAGCCTGGCCTAGTGGAAAGGGCACAGGACTGTCAATCAGGAAAACTAGCTTCTGACATTTGTCTGTCACTTAACTTCTTTGTGGCTCAGTTTCCCCAATTGTAAAACAGGGAAAAGAAATATGGTCTTCCTCTACCTTAGACTGGGAGCTCTGAGGGGCAAGGAATGTGTCTGATCAATCAATGGTATTTATTATTATTATTAGTAGTAGTAGTAGTAGTAATAGTAGTAATAATAATTGTGAGTAATTTATTTATTTTATAAGCCTCCTTGCTGACCTCCCTGCCTCCTGTCTCTACCCACTCCAGTCCTTACTTCACTCTTCTGACCAGGTCATTTTTCTACAAAAATGTTCAGTCCATATTTCCCCACTCCTCAAAAAATACCAGTGGTTGCCTATCTGCCTCCACATCAAACAGAAACTTCTCACCAAGGGCTTTAAAGCAGCAAGGAGGTTGAAGGGGGCAAGGTGACTGAGTGCTTTAAAGCCATTCAATCACCTTGCCCCCTCCTACCTCACCATGCTGCTTTCCTATTAAAACCCAGCCTGCAAACTTTGTTCCTCTAACGCCAGCCTACTCACTATATCTTCATCTCGTCTATCTCTCCTACGACCTGCCTCTGGCCTGGAATGTCCTCCCTCTTCATATGTGACAGACAATTACTCTCCCCACCTTCAAAGCTTTATTGAAGGCACATCTCCTCCAAGAGGACTTCCCTGTCTATATACTCATTTCCTCTTTTCCCACTCATCCTGATTTGCTCCCTTTCTTCACCCCTCCCTCAGCCCCACAGAACTTACATATATGTCCATAATTTATTGATTGATATTAATGTCTGTCTCTTCCTCTAGACTGTGGGCTTACTGTGTGCAGGGAATGTGTCTACCAACTCTGTGTGCTGTACTCTCCCAGGTGCTTAGTACAGTGCTCTGCACACAGTAAGTGCTCAATAAATATGATTGATTGATTGATTGATTACTTACTGTTTACAGAACATTGTATTAAGCACTTGGGAGAGTACAACAGAGCTGGTAGATATGTTCCTTGCTCACAATGAGCTTACAGTCTAGAGGGAGAGATAGACATAAATATCAATGAATAAATTTAATGGGCACTTTATATGTGCAGAGCACTGTTCCAAGCACTTAGGAGAGTACAATACAGCAGTGTTGGTAGACACGTTCCCTGACCCCAAGGACCTTACAGTCTGATATGCTTTATATTCTATTTTCCCCATTGCTTAGCACTGATAGTATTTATTTTACTTGTACATATCTATTCTATTTATTTTATTTTGTTAGTATGTTTGGTTTTGTTCTGTCTCCCCCTTTTAGACTGTGAGCCCACTGTTGGGTAGGGACTGTCTCTATATGTTGCCAACTTGTACTTCCCAAGCGCTTAGTACAGTGCTCTGCATACAGTAAGCACTCAATAAATACGATTGATTGATTGATTGATTGATTGATAGCATGTGCTTAATAAATCCCACAGTTAGTATGATGTCATTATGGTAATCAATATATAAATTAAATAGATCCTTAAAATACCATAATCTTGATAACAAGGAATTTTCCTGCTACCTAGGTAGAGTCCCTCTGGCTATTTTCAGAATTACCATGACCTAAATTAAAGCATGCTACTTTTCCACCTGATAATTGAGCTGAGGCCAGATCACCTGAGCACTAAAATCCACGTTATGTGGATTTGCTCCTTTGTCTCCATTTGATTAGATCCAGTCCACAGAGACAATCTAAATGAACAGAACAATAAAAAAATGCAACACCAAGGAAATATTCAATATGCTTGGATATTTCCTCAATCCCAAGGAGACCAGGGTGGAGTAGTGTTGGTGGTATTTGTTAAGTGCTTATTATGTGCCAAACACTGTTCTAAGGACTGGGGTGAATACAACACCATCAGATCGGACACAGTCCCTGTCCCACAGGTGTCCCTCAGCTCACAAAAGCTAAGAGGGAGGGAGGACAGGTATTAAATCCCTATTTAACAGATGAGAAAACTGAGGCACAGAGTTCAGTGACTTGCCCGAGGTCTCACGGCAAACAAGTGGCAGAGGCAGGATTAGAACTCAGGTCCTTCTGACTTGAGAAGCAGCGTGGCTCAGTGGAAAGAGCACGGGCTTTGGAGTCAGAGGTCATGGGTTCAAATCCCGGCTCCACCACGTCTGCTGTGTGACCTTGGGCAAGTCACTTAACTTCTCAGAGCCTCAGTTACCTCATCTGTAAAATGGGGATGATTACTGTGAGCCCCACGCAGGACAACCTGATCACCTTGTATTCCCCAGAGCTTAGAACAGTGGTTTGCACATAGTAAGTGCTTAACAAATGCCATTATTATTATTATTATTATTCCAGGCCTGGGCTGTTTCCACGGGACTATGCTGTACCCCGAGCCAGAATCGCTTCCATGAAGGTCTGCCATCCTTTATCACTGTTGATGCTTTGGAGTGAATCAGACTTGGAAAAAAAAAACCACATTTTTTTCCAATTCTTGGTTTCATTTATTTTCTAAGTCCCAGCTGAGATCACCCATCCAGATCCCGAAAAACTTTTGCAGTGAAATTTGCTTAGACCTGTCTCAAGCTGACAAGCATCATTAATGATTCTGGGAGACATAATGCATCTCAAATCTAAGGAAGATGAGACAATAAAGAATTTTTGCTTCCAATCCTTCCCAGCCCTCTGACTTATTTAGAACCCAAGAGCTGTATCTGTATGAACAATATTTGGGTTTTTTTTTCCTACTTTTTCCTATTCTCCTTTTAGTAGCCTGCTTGTCGGTCCATCAAAAGAGGTTTCTGATAAGTTCCGATTCTTGATTGGCAAAGCCTGTGCTACAGCCTGTACTCTGTACACAGTAAGCACTCAATAAATACAATTCAATGAAAGAAAGCACAAAACTGGGAGTTGGTAGATTTGGGTTCTAATCCTGATTCCACAAGTTGCCTGCTGTGTGATCTTGGGTAAATCACTAACTTCTCTATGCCCCAGTTTCCTCATCTGTAACATGGAGATTAAATATCAGTCCTCCCTCCCCACATAGATGGTCAACTCCATGTATTAAGAAAATTGTCCTATCTGATTATCCCGTATCCCACCCAGTGTTTAACCTAGTGCTTGGCAGATAGTAAATAATAAATACCACAGTTATGACTATGATTATCATTATTATGAGAGAGATACTTTCAGAAACTCCTGTCACTCAGGGGTTGTTTTCAGCTGTTTAACCCACTTAAACAAGGTGAAGATTTTGTCACTTGGGGGAATTAGTTCAAGAAGTCCTCTCTCCAACTCTTTGAGACAAGCATCAAAGCTGATGGACAAAATAAGGCCTTCCCCCCAAACATCCCACTCTCCAATGGATATTTTGTTCCCTCTTCCATTTATGCACTATTAAATGCCATTAATTGATTGTCTGATTGATTTATGGATTTCACATGCCTGTACAAGGGCTCATTGACATACCAAGGAGGGGACGAGGCCATAGAAGTTCTGGTTAACAGCTATAGCATTCTGAGGTCAGTAGTAATAATAATAATATGGTATTTGTTAAGGGCTTACTGTGTGCCAAGCACTGTTCTAAGTGCTGGGGTAGATACAAGGTAATGAGGTTGTACCACGTGGGGCTCACAGTCTTCAACCCCATTTTACAGGTGAGGGAACTGAGGCACAGAGAAGTGAAGTGTCTTGCCCAAAATCACACAGCTGACAAATGGCAGACTAGGATTGGAACCCACAACCTCTGACGCCCAAGCCTGTGCTCTTTCCACTGAGCCACGGTGAATACCCCATTGATTTTACATTGAGTGGGAGTACTTCTCTCAAGAACAGAAGTGTGTACTGCTAAGGAAGAAGGCCAAGGAAACTCTTCCAACCCCTCCAAGACTCAGACTAAACCAGCTACCATAGCTTTAGCTACTTTCCCTTCCTGAATTGTTCCTCAAGACTTTGAGCTCCTTGTGGGCAGAGACTATGTCTGTTTAATGTTGTATTGTACTCTCCCAAGCACTCAGTACAGTGCTACTGCACACAGTAAGTGCTCAATAGGCATGATTGAATGAATGGGGTCAAGATGATCCTCAGATAATCTGGTGGAAGAGTATTAATGGATCAGTGCCATAAGGTATCACTACTGGACAATTAAGAATATGAGTTTGGGATGTTGAGTTTAACTCTTTTCATCATTCAATCTCTCTCGGGATTTTCAGCAAGGTGAAATTTACCTGACTCTGCTATTCCTTTTCTCTAAGCCAAGGATCCCCACCAATCAATAACAGTGCTTTTCTGAATGTTGAGCAATCCATATACAATCTCGTTGTTCATGCATAGAATCTGCCAATCTGATTATGCAAAATCTGATTCTATGTATTTTCTGAAATATCAATTACATATTCATTGTATTTGAAGCAGCATGGCTCAATGGAACGACCACGGGCTTGGGAGCCAGAGGTCATGGGTTCTAATCCCGGCTCTGCCACTTGTCAACTGTGTGACTTTGGGCAAGTCACTTAACTCCTCTGTGCCTCAGATACCTCACCTGTAAAATGGGGATTAAGACTGTGAGCCCCATGTGGGACAACCTGATTGCCTTGTATCCCCCCAGCACTTAGAACAGTTCTTGGCACATAGTAAGTGCTTAACAAGTACTATTATTACTATTTTAAATTGAATTATCAATAAGGATTATGGATTCATCACAGCCATAATTGTTTCACTGTGCATGAAAGCAAGACTCAAAGATTTGCAAGGCTGCTTAGGATCTGTTCACGCCTGGACAGACGACAACATTTAAGGTTCTTACTTACACATCTTGTTCCCAATGAGCAAAATTCCTTTTGTGGTAATGCTTCAGTTGGAAGTGATGCCTCTCAGTATAGCCTCTCAAGAAGTTTCTGTTTCTTCATATCGTATATTTATGTGCTCCTCTAGCTTAACTGAGCTACAGGAGTTGGCAATTCAATAATACTTCTGAGTAACTCCTTCCCCATTACATGTAATTGCCTTACAAGAGGAAGAACAGCAACTAATAAGATGCTTAGTCAATCAGTCAATTAATCAATCAATCAATCATACTTGTTGGGCATTACTCTGAACTGTTCTGTAGGACACTGAACTAAGGGCTTGGAAGGCTACAATAGCATTAATAGATATGATCTCTTCCTCTCTCCTCCCTGTTCTCATTGTTCTCCCACTTCAACTCACTATGCTTTTCACTATACACTCTACAATATGCACTATGCTCCTTAGCAACAGCCTACTTCCTGTGCCTTTGTCTTCTCTCTCTTCGCTCCATCTCTTTCTCTGTGAGCCCTTGCTATTGCTTTCCTTCCTGCCTAGAACTCCTCCCTTCCGCCCTTCTTATCCATCATTCTCCCCTTTTTCAAAGCCCTATAAATATCATATTTCCTCCAAAAAGCCTTTCCTGTCTTATCCTTCATCTCCCTTTCCTATTCTTCCTCCCTTCTGTGTCACCTACATATTTGGATTCATACCCTCTAAGCACTTTGATGCTATTAAATGAATTAACTCCATCCTCACAGTACATATATACATATATATGTAGATATATCTATATCTATATATATCTTTATACTTTAGTGTTTCCCCTATCTGTAATTTGTTTTAATGCCTACCTCCCCCACTAGATTGTAAACTCTTTGAGAGAGAGATCTTGCTTACCAACTCTAATGTACTCTCCCAGGCATTTATTACAGTGCTCTGCTTATAAATTCAATTGATTGATTGATTCAAAGGATGCACAATTTAGCTTGGGAGGCAGATAATAAAAGAAATTACAGATAGAGGGAAGGCATGTAGTTTGAAGTTATGTACTTAAGTGTAATGGGGCTGAGGGGGAAGTACCTAGGTTTGTAGGTGATGTGCAAGTGCTGAAGCGGCAGTAATAGGGAAAATAGGGTGGGGAGATGAGAGATTAATCAGGGAAGGCCTGCTGGAGGAGGTGTTATTTCAGGAGGACTTTGAGGATGGGGAGAGCAGTGATCGGCCCGATGTGGAGTGAGCAACAAGTTGATGATGAGAGAGACAAGATCCAGGCACAGTGCTTAGGTTAGGTTGACAGGAGTGAAACATATGAGCTGGGTTGTAGTGGAAATGGAGTGAGGGAAGCTAAGGGCCTTGAAGTCTAAGGTCAGAAGTTAAATTTCACTCAGCCAAGTTCTTCATTTGTGTGTGTGTGTGTGTGGGGGGGGGGTGTCAAAAGGCCTTAAAAACTTTCTCAATTGAATTAGTCAAAGTCAGTTGCATTTCAATAATGAAAATAATAATAATAATAATAATGGTATTTGTTAAGCACTCACTAAGTTCCAAGCACTGTCCTAAGCACTGGGGTTGTTACACATTAATCAGGTTGGACACAGTCCCTTTTGCACAAGAGGCTCACAGTCTTAATCCCCATTTTGCAAATGAGGTAACTGAGGCCCAGAGAAATTAAGTAACTTGTCCAAAGTCACACAGCAGACATATGGAAGAGCTGGGATTTGAACCCAGGTCCTCTGACTCCCAGGGTCATACTCTATCCAGTAAGCCATGTTGCTTCTCAATAGCACCTCCTGTGTGCAAAGCATTGTACTAAGCGCTTGGGAGAGTACAATGTAACAACACAGCAGACGCATTCCCTGACCACAACGAATTTACAGTGCCCATACTCTATCCAGTAAGCCATGTTGCTTCTCAATAACACCTCCTGTGTGGAGAGCACTGTACTAAGCGCTTGGGAGAGTACAATGTAACAACATAGAAGATGCATTCCCTGCCCACAATGAACTTACCGTCTAGAGGGGGAGGCAGACATTACTACAAATAAATAAATAACAAATAATGTAACTACGTGCTGTGGGCCTGCAGCTGGGGTGGGAGGTTGAACAAAGGAAGCAAGTTAGGGGTTTGCAGAAGGGAGTGGAGGAAAGGAAAGGCGTGCTTAGTCAGGGAATGCCTCTTAGGGGAACTTCATTCATTCATTCAATCATATATATTGAGTGCTTAATGTGTGCAGAGCACTGTACTAAGTGCTTGGGAAGTACAAGTCATCAACATATAGAGACAGTCCCTACCCAACAATGGGCTCACAGTCTAGAAGGGGGAGACAGGCAACAAAATATATAGACAAGTGTCAAAATCATCAGAACAAATAGAATTAAAGCTATATGCACATCATTAACAAAATAAATAGAATAGTAAATATGTACAAGGAAATATGTAAATAAGTAAAAAGAAATGTATCTTCAATAAGGCTTTGAAGAGTCAGGAGAATAATAGAGTTCAAAGTCCTGCTATAATACCAAACAAAAAGAGCAGTGTTGATCCCTAGCATCTTTGGATATAGATGGGCATTTCCTTCTAACATATAGAAAGAAAACTTGGCTGAATGTTCACCAACTGAGGAAGATTGACCTTTGATGGGTAAGGCCATGAGCAAAACCACCATTCTCCTGGGTTAGTCACTAGCCCATTTAGCCCAGGTTTCTGAATTCAACTGCGACACAGGAATGCCTGGACAATGAATGCCCTTGTTAAGGATTCACCAAACAGCATCCCTAACTTTCCACCATCCAGAATTGATCCAAACTCTTCTCAAAGCTCTTGCACAACCTCCGTATTCCAATTTCACTTTCTTAATACCACTGAGTGAAAAGCCTTTCTTCTTTAGGTAGCCTGTTCCCGGTGCTAACTGAGAGTGAGAAGAATGCAGCTCACAAGTCTAGTATGGAATTTGGTAGCTCGTAAAAAATGCTTTATGTCATATTTTTCCTCTGTTACGCAACCATAGGCAGTTAGGACTTTCTTTCAAATGAAGCACGAGAAGTGAACCACAACGCATGTGGGCTGTAACATCCCTTCAAAGTTGACCACCATTTCTTTGTCTCCTTCATCCAGGTTGTCAGAAAATTCCCATAACTTTCTAGATGCTTTTGGCCGCTCAGTGAATTATACAAACTGCTCTGATATTCACCTAATCTCCAGTCTTAAAACTATGCCATAACTACACAATTCAGCAATAAGACGCTCCTGAGGCTTGAGTTATGGGAGACTTGTTTTTAGTAAACTGCCAGAATACATCATACACCATTCTAGACTTGCCAATAGGTTCATTGCTATGCTTCTACTTTAAATATTATTTTTTTATTTTTTGCATTTCTTAGGGAATGATTTGAAGATAGTCTCACTTGTGTCCCTATATCCTGAATAAGAAAATTAGGAAGGATACAGTATTGAGGAAATTGGCTGTCTCAGTTTACAGTAGCTTATTTTTAATGACATTAGATATTGTTCTTCAAATTGAGACATTAAGCCTCTATTAAGACTAATTTAGATTTATTACAAAGATGTGGTTGTCTCATTTGTTTTTAACATAATCTTTTTATTGTTCTGCTATTTAAATTATAACTGTCTCCTTTTGGGAATTTCATTTAATTTCCCCCATAACAGAATTGGTCATTTGCCCAAACCAGTGGTTTTTCGACAAACAAGTGTTTCAGGCAGATCATCAGGTTCAATTTCATTTAACACGTGGTCTAGACTCTCAGGAGACTATCAGAAGAGGCCTAGTCTAAGACTGACTACTCTGCGGAATGAGATCTTTCTTGAAAGAAAAGTCAACTTTTTTGTTTAAAAAACAAAAACCAAAAAAACCTTTCAATGACCAAGATAGCTTTTCAGAGAGATCTTAGACAAGGGCAACTTTTGATGAATTTACTTTTAATGCCCATATTCTTGATAAGTTCATATGCCTTTGTCTGGGCTGGTTTCAGGCATATGGTCAGTCAAGGCAGGAGAAATTAAATTTCCCTGTCCATATCCTATGATGTTATCATGTCACCCTGTGTGCGAATGCAGCATTCTGTATGACATCACTGCATGCATGCATGGTGCTATACAAGCCATCTGGAACCCCAAAACTAGAGCATTTCTCTGACAGGCCCTGATCCTTCTGACACCTGCTAGAGCCATTGAACTCTCATCCCAAGTCCTCTCTACAAACACTGGACACACTTTTATTGTTATTATTATTATTAATGATAATGATGGCATTTGTTAAGCGCTTACTATGTGCCAAGCACTGTTCTAACTGCAAGGTAATGAGGTTGTCCCACATGGGGCTCCCAGTCTTAATCCCCATTATCCAGATGATGGAACTGAGGCACAGAGAAGTTAATTGACTTCCCCGAAGTCACACAGCAGACAAGTGGCGGAGTCGGGATTAGAACCCATGACCTCTGATTCCCAGGCCCGTGCTCTTTCCTCTGAGCTACGTTGCTTAGCACTTACTATGTGCCTGGCACTGTACGAAGCACTGGAGTGGTTGCAAACAAATCGGGTTGGACATAATCACTGTCCCAAGTGGGGCTCACAGCCTCAAACTCTATTTATAGATGAGGTAACTGAGGCACAGAGAAGTGAAGTCACTTGCGCAAGGTCCCACAACAGGTGGATGGAATTGCTTGAGCGTTTACTGAATGCAGAGCATTGTATTAAGGGCATGGGGAAGTATAATATAATACAGTCGGTAGACACAATCCCTGCTCAAAATGTTTTTAACCTCCTCTGTACTGCGAATGCGCTGGAACTGTCCCAAAAGACCCTGCGTACTTCCTGACAGGTCACCCTAAGGTGATCCCTTGCTATGAGTACTGAGTAAATTCCTGGCTTTTGCCACTTAGAATAAGATTGTACTGAGAGTAGGGAACTATCCAGCTTTAATCGAGATCACAGATCCTGCCAGGCATTAGCCTTTCCACATTGCCTCCCTTGCAGGGAAATGGGTGTCCACTTTTAAAACAACTGTCAAGGCCTGACTTTGGTAAGGGATATTAGCAAACGAGGATGACAGCTTTGGGAAGAAAACCATCGAAAATATAATTGAAACCTGAAAGACCATTTTATCTGCTACCATAAAAAATCATTTTGATGGTGAGAATAATACCTAATAAAGGGCATTTTTATGAATCTCTTTTGAAAAAGACTAAAAGTTTCAAAAGGCACAAAGGATGATAAAACAGATCTTCCAGGTGAGTTGACAGTAGCAAGAAAAGAAGGAAGTTGTTAAATTTCAGTATATACGTAAGCCTGAAGACTGCACCGATCATGCCTTCCTATATGTTTTATTCAGTTCTTAGCAAATGACTGGGACTTAAATACTAAATTAGAAATGAACAGTAGCAATAGTGACAGAGGTAATCCTGGAAGACGTCAAAATTCTAATCTTGGGTAGGCTTCAAATCTTTTCAGGTTGGGCATGTCAAATGAATGAAACAATCTGGTCTTTCCTCTCTACCGTCTGGTGTTGTGGAGAAAAAAAAAGTATATTTACAGGTTTAAAATTCATAAATGGTAAAAAATGTATAAGGGTGAAAACCCCTGACGTGTTTATCTTCCCAAATATGATGGCTACAACTCCGGGAAATACACAGACTGAGCACTGCATTTCTTTCAGTGCTGGTGTAAATGTCAGTCCTGTTCTGGTTAGAGTCACAGATCCCCGGAACAGTCTTGCAGTTAATAAGCAGGAATGGTAATGATGTTTAAATATAGCCGGTTCTGACGGAGAGCATGTGTGCTCTTCCGATAACGCTCTCTTTCCATAAATGGAGGCGAGGATTCATCTCAGCCTCAATTCACTAAAACCATCTATTGCCCTGACAGGCTTACAGAAATGGCTTACAAATGACCGATTATGCCCTCGGTACAGGATAGAGATGGAATACTGATTAAACCATATGGACTGATGATTAGTTTCATGTATTCTAAAATGATAGTCCCTATAAATATCCTTCTGGGCTGAGAAAAGCTGAACGGATCCACGTTTAACATACAAGACCACTTGGTGATGCAGGAGTTTCAGTTTCTTCTCTAGAAGGTCTATGTCAGCCAATCAATCATATTTATTGAACATTTACTGTGTGCAGTGCACTGGGCTAAGCGCTTGGGAGAGAAGCAGCATGGTAGAGTGGATAGAGCATGGGCCTGGAAATCAGAAGATTATGGGCTCCAATCCCAGCTCCACTGCTTGTCGGCTGTGTGACCTTGGCTATGTCACGTAACTTCTCTGGGCCTCAGTTACCTCATCTATAAAATGGGGATTGACATGGACAGGGACTGTGTTCAACCCGATTTGCTTGTATCCACCCCAGTGCTTAGTACAGTGCCTGGCACATAGGAATTGCTTAACAAGTGCTTAACAAATACCACAATTATTATTAATTGCATTGGAAGACAGGTTCCCTACCCACGAGGAGCTTACAATCTATATTTGTTCTCTCTAATATATAATAGTAGTAGTAGTAATTAGCATTTATTAAGCACTTAATAGGTGCAGAGCCCTGTACTAAGCAAGGAAAAGGATACATGTTGGGAATTAGACACAGTACCTGTCCCTTAGGGGGCTCACAGTCTGGCAATATAAAAGGGAAAGAGGGGATGGGAGGCACATTGGGAATGATAAGGCAATAATCCATTAAAACATAAAAGACAAGGACAGATACAAAAATCAAAACAAAAATCAACAGGGGTCTTTGGCTAGAGGAGCAGAATTTCAGGCTCCAGAATTTCAGGCTCCTTATGGCTCACAGTCAGAAACACAACCACAACCACAGAGACTGCTCAGCAGCCACGAACCTTCTTGAGGCTTTGTTGAGACCTTGTCTCATGAAGGCTGGTGGCTAGTGGTCATGATAGCCATTCCATTTATTTTTAAAAAATGGCATTAGCATTTTCTATATGCCAGGCACTGCCTGACCTAAGCATTCATTCATTCAATCATATTTATTGAGCGCTTACTGCATGCAGAGCACTGTTCTAAGCACTTGGGAAGTACAAGTTGGCAACATATAAGCACTGGGGTAGATATTAGGTAAGCAGGGTGGACACAGATCTTGTCTCACATTGGGCCCACAGTCTTAATCCCCATTTTACAGATGAGGTAACTGAGGCATAGGGAATTTAAGTGAGCTGCTCAAGGTCACACAGCAGACAGGTGGCAAAGCCGGGATTAGGACCCAGGTCCTTCAGACTCCCAGGGCTGCACTCTGTCGATTAGGCCACTTTGTATTTGTGGCACACTTAATCTTAGGTTGGTCATGCAGCTCAGTTTGGCCTGAGCATTCCCAGATTTATTTAGGCTGACCCAGGGGAATCTATGAAAAACTTATAAACATCCGGGAATCCAAATCATTATGGTTAACTAGTCAACTTTATTTGGCTAGCTCCCATCAAACCACTGAGGTAAGGAGACGTGTGGGTGATTTCCAGGTACCCTTCTCAGATGAGACGTATAGCAGGGTGCTCTCCACCTTCCTAAAAACTAGACAGACACTCGGGAAAGGATCTGAGAATCATAGTAAGTGCCCAATAAATAAGAATGATTGATTGATCATGACTTTAGGCAAGGGGAGAAACAGTTCACCTCTCTCTCTCCACCCCCATCCTGGAATTGCACTTGATAGGGACAAGAAGGTCAATTTTTCTGACCCCCCCAATTTCCCTCATAGTATTGACCCTTTGGTCATACCTGTCTCTCTTCCCTGCTTAGCTTCACTAAACTCAATTCCTCCCTGCCTTCACAGCTCTCCCAACCGTTACATCCTTCAGAAGCATTTTCTTATTAATACCTATTTCCTCCTCTCATGTGATGCAGCTCAGCACTTCAGCCCCCCGAGTTTTCTGGTTTTATATTTATAATTGGTTTATACGTTCTTAACTATCACATATTCATCAATTGTTGTATATCATCTAGCCCATTAGTTTGCACGGCCTTTGAAAGCAAGAGCCTCAATGTTAACTTTTTGTGTATATCCTCCAAGTACCTAAGTGTCTTGCAACTCAAAGGCAAGGGTAATGTCTATTTTATTGTATTTTCCCAAGTACTTAGTACAGTGCTCTACCCAGATTGAGTGATCAATGAATACCGTTGATTGATGGATTAATTAAATAGGGGATCAAAAAACATTATGGATACTGAAATTCTCTGCGAGACTGCTTGAGTGGAAGAAATCATGTCTCCTAATTCTTTTATATTTTCCTAAGTGCTTTGTACCCAGTGGGTGCTCAACAACTGCTTGTCTTGCCATCTTTTGCTGTTGCGTGGTCTCCAAGCCATAGCAACTACTGAGCCACATCTCTCCCAGAATGCCTCATCTACATCTGCCATCGTTCTGGTAGTGTATCCATGGAGTTTTCTTGGTAAGAATACAGAATTGCTTTAGCATCGCCTTCTTCCAAGCAGTAAACTTGAGTCTCCACCCTCAACTCTCTCCTGTGCCACTGCTGCCCAACACAGGTGAGTGTTGACTTGTAGCGGATGCCTTGCCCTTACTAGCCACTACCCCAACTAGGAATGGAACGGGTAGGCCTCTGCTTGACTCTCCCTCCCATATCTGAGACTGGTAGAGTAGTGGAAACTCTTCAGGTGCCATTCAAGTGCTACCACTTGATTAATTAAGTTAGAGATAAGGACAGAAAGAAGGAAAAGTGCATATACCTAAGAATAATGCTCTTCCATTCCAGTTTTCAAATACTGTCAGCCCTAACAACATTGGATCGGGTTACATGCATCTAATGGACTCTTATGATTTCCCTTTGAGGCAAGGGTGGCATTAACAGCATCCATGTTTAGAATGAGAACTCTGGGAAAGCCACTTAACTTATCTATGCTTAAGTTACCTCATATGTAAAATGGGGATTAAGACTGTGAGCCCCATGTGGGACAACCTGATCACCTTGTATCCTCCCCAGCGCTTAGAACAGTGCTTTGCACGTAGTAAGCACTTAACAAATGCCATCATTAGTATTATTATTATTAATTACATTCTATGCTTATGCCAACCTGACTACCCTATATCCAAGGGACAGGAGACATAAACAGGTTACAGGTTCCTGGATCTATCCTTTCATTGTCAACAGCCAAGCCATGGAATGATGATTAGTGAGAGAATAACATCAATAGTCATGGTTTTCTCCCAAGGGTAGGTTTCTGTCCCTTTAACTTTCTCAATTAATTGACTCAAGATAAACTGTTTTTCAAGAGATCTCTCTATTCTCAGACAGGGCTGGATCCCTAAATATTTCAACATTTTGCTTTTTCCCCTTCCCCTTGTACTACATTCTCTCCCCATTTCCCAATTTTATCAGCATCAGTGCATTTTCAAAGTCTCTGAGTTCCTTGAAGAACTCAGAATGTTGGGAGAGTGAACATTGTTGAATGATAATTAAATGCAGGCCTAGTTGCCATGGTAAACACATTCTGGCACTCCCAGCAGAAACAGAAGCCCTTGATTGGGAATTCTGCTGCGTTTTTTACTCCCAAACTCATTTTTGACATTTTGGAGTACATCTGTCTTCAAATAACGTAGAAGTCTTATACATAAACACTGAAGGGATTGGTATGGAAAATCTGTGTTTACAGCTGAAGCCATTTCTAGGAGGAGCTGATAGAAACCTTAGCAGCAGACCCAGAGGAAATTCAGGCCCCTCACCATGCGGGAAAGGATACACATCCTTCCAGTTCAGAGAAATCTTCCAAGTACAATCACTTCAGTTTAAACTTGGTGACGTAGAGCAGAGCACGATGGGGCTAACTGAAGAAGGAAAACAACTGCAATTAGGCTCAGTGGTATAGTTTGAAGCCCTTCAAACAATGATAAAAAAGAACCTAGCCAGTTGTGAAACACGGAAAAGGGAAGGGGGGACGTGCTAAACCAGGGCTAAACAGTGTCTCAAAATGTGTGAGACTGAAACCCAGACCAACGACAAAAGGCATGAATAATAACGATGGTATTTGTTAAGCGCTTACTATGTGTGAAGCACTGTTCTAAGTGCTGCGGAGGGGCATACAAGGTGATCAGGTTTTCCCACGTGGAGCTCACAGTCTTAATCCCCATTTTCCAGATGAGGGAACTGAGGCACAGAAAAGTTAAGTGACTTGCCCAAAGTCACACATCTGACAAGTGGCGGAGCCAGGATTAGGACCCATGACCTCTCCAAGTGGTCCAGGGGGATTTGGGCTCAAGTGAATAGGTGATGCAGTAGGGATGGAAATAGGATGAGAGGATGAAAGATTAGTCATGGAAGGCTTCCTGAAGGAGCTGTGATTTTAGTTAGGGTTTGAAAGTCGGTAAAGAAGTGGTCTGTAGAACCATCGTAGTAATAATAATAATAATAATTCCCCCTTCGGTCTCATCCCTGAATACCCTGATATTAGCATAGCCACCTGACAGAGGGTCCTGCAGGATCCAACAGCAGTGTGGCCTAGTAGAAAGAGCCCATACCCAGGAGCCAGAAGACCTGGATTCTAATTCTGACTGCCACTTGTCTGCTGTATGACTTTGGTCAAGTCACTTAACGTCTCAATGTTTCAGTTACTTCATCTGTAAAAATGGGGATTAATTCTTCCTCCCTCTGACATAGACTGTGAGCCCTATGTAGGCAGAGGCTATGTTAAATCTGATTATCTTGAATCTACCCCAATACCTAGAGCAGTACTTGACACATAGTAAGTGCTAAACAAATGCCATGAATTAAAGAAAATCTGTCTCTCCATCACCTGCATGAGAACTCTGGCTCTCTGAGAGACATCAGAGCAGTTCTGGAGACCTGGCAGAAGGGCTGAAGGGTGCTCTGCACAAAGTAAGTGCTCAATAAATATGATTGAAAGAATGAAATGGCATAAAAGAGCCACTAGAACACTGGGCAGCAGCTGCTCATTGGATGGATTCCTAGGCCAAACAGGATGCATAAGGTCACAATCCCACTATAGAAAAAAGGCCAAAACCTTACTGCCCCAACTCAATCTGGTGACCAGTTCAGTAGTGAACTGAGGTTGTACGGAGTGTTAAAAAGGGACTAGAGAAAGAAGTTGGCAAATTTTAAAAACAAAGCAAACCAAAACAAAAACATACTTCATATGCCCCAAAGAGAGAACCAGCACACAACTGGAGATGCATTAGACTGTAAACTCCCTGAAGTCAGGGATCATGTCTACCAAATCTACTGTATGAGACTCTCCCAAACAGTAAAGTGTCCTGCACATAGTAAATTATCAATAAATACAAATGATTGGCTGATGAATTAATATAGAGGCTCTTGTAGAAGTTTTGTGATGAACTCCACTGAGTTGTGAAGCAGAAAGCCAAATGGAAGTTGTAAATAACGGGAATAATGATCCTCATTTCAATATTCTTGCATTACTTTATACTTTAACCACAGAGGAGAAATTAATTAAAACTAATAGTCATCATGGAAAGAGATTTATTAAAATTAAGTCTGTCAGAATAAAAACTCATTATCTTGGTTTGGATATAATTATCCGAATTGTCAGATTAGAGGGAAAACAGATGGGAAATGCTCAGACTTTTGTTTTATGTCTGATAAGAGTTCTGGGACCGGTGACATCTTGCTCTGAAAAATGTTTATTGAGCTGTGCAAGATGAATACATGTGCAGCATATGGAACCAAATGTCAAAAGGCACTGGACCTTGACAAAGACCAAGCGTGTCTTGTTTCAACTTCCTTTATTGACACGAGTGAACTTTTTAATCAGTGGACCTGGAAGGAGGTGTGGGAATGCAGCACGGGAAATGCTGTATGGGAATACTATGAGAAGCAGCATAGTCTAATGGAGAGAGCACAGGTCCAGGAATCATAGAATCTGGGTTCTAATTCCGGCTCCACCACTTGAATGCTGTGTGACCTCGGACAAGTCACAAATTCTCTGTGCCTCAGTTCCCTCATCTTCAAAATGGGGATTCAATATTTGTTCTCCCTCCTACTTAGATTGTGAGTCCCACGTGGGACACGATCATCTCGTATCTACCCGAGTGCTTAGTTCAGTACTTGGTGCATGGTAAGCCCTTAACAAATACCACAATTATTATTATTAATGTTAATTTTTTGTGAGTCCTGCCAACATCCAGTAGCTGGAGATCTTATAGAGCCTCCTTTAGAGCCAACAATTGGTAAAGAGCAAAACTAATTTCTTTTCTTCC
This sequence comes from Tachyglossus aculeatus, assembly GCF_015852505.1. Lineage (NCBI taxonomy): Eukaryota > Metazoa > Chordata > Mammalia > Monotremata > Tachyglossidae > Tachyglossus > Tachyglossus aculeatus. Next base: position 38,181,729 of record NC_052075.1, on the reverse strand, counting down.
TTGAAACCAGCTCACGTTTTCCAGATTTCCTTTTAATCCTAGTGATCTTGCTCGAGGAAGATGGTCTGAGAGTTTCCTGTGCTTTTGTGCATGTAAGATGTCCTTACATCTTGCTTTAGAAGGACCAAATCCTGCAGAATTCCTTTTGGAAATAAAACTATATATCATCATGGGCTGCCTAACCTGGAGAAGAGTATAAAGTCTCACAGCTATCCTTAAAAGCTCCTGATATGTCTTTATTCCTCTAGGAGAGAGTCACATTTCTTACTGAAACCCGGAGGTCCTCCTGGAAAATTCTTTCTCCATTTTATGAATTTTGTCTTCGAGAAATGTTCCTGATTGATTGCTATGGAGAATGGATGACTCCCAGGGAGCTATGTGGAGTTTAAAATTTTATGGGGTTTCCTCAGCTTTTTAGCTCCATCTCACACTTTACAATTCATTGATTGCGGTATTCACATTTTTGAAAGATGGTCTCAAGTACAATCCCTTTCCCTTAAGCATCTCCCAACCCTGTACCCCCCTAATAGAGAGAATCATGATTGGGAAGTCATTAAGCAGATTTTTTTCCACCTAATTTTTAGTGAAACCCAATTGAAGAAACCCTCTTGTAATGCAGTCAAATTGTCATCAGTTTATAATTAGACTCTTCTTCAAAGTTATCTCTTCCTCTCGTGTCCAGAAGACATCTCATAAGAGATAACTACACATTTCCACTCTATTAGGGATTTTTTTCATTCTAATTCTGGCCTTTTGTCAAATTTTCACTGAAAAAAATAGCTTAGCAGAATGAAACAGAACTCAGATCCCTTCTTTAGAAGTGGGATCCATTTAAAGATTTTAACCCACGCTTTTTGTGCATGTGTTAGGATTCAGACTGTTTCATCAAACAAAATGAAAGGGACTGAAGACAAAAAGAGCTATTGGGCTGTCTCCAGGCATGCTGTGAATGTGCCACCAAAAAAGAAACATTCTAAATTCTAGTGTCTTCTCTTTTTTCTCTAATTGTGAATTACTTAAACAGCAAAAATAACCCAGATGCTTTCATGTTTGCAAACAACTGGCACTGGGAGAGATGTTCCCTGCACCACACAGGTCCTGCAGGTGAAATGTTAACCCAGACTGGATCATCCAAGTTAAAACACTTGTCTCTGTACTGATGAGTCAATCAATCAATGGAATATATTGAGCACTTTCTCTGTGAGAGCATCGCATTAAGTGCTTGGGAAAGTATCTTCAGTGGTTGCCCATCAACCTTCGCAGGAAGCAAAAAATCCTCACTATTGGCTTTAAAGCTCTCCACCATCCCTGCCTCACCTCCTTTCTTTCCTTCTCCACCCCAGCCCGCACACTCCGCTCCTCTGCCACTAACCTCCTCACTGTGCCTCGTTCTCGCCTGTCCGGCAGTCGACCCCTGGCCCGGAATGCCCTCCCTCCTCACATCCACCAAACTAGCTCTCTTCCCCTCTTCAAAGCCCTACTGAGAGCTCACCTCCTCCAGGAGGCCTTCCCAGACTGAGCCCCCCATTTTCCTCTGCTCCCCCCCTACCATTGTGTATATTTTTTCATATTTATTACTCCATTTACTTTATTAATGATGTGTATATATCTATAATTCTATTTATCTATTTTGATGGTATTGATGCCTGCCTACTTGTTTTGTTGTCTGTCTACCCCTTCTAGACTGTGAGCCCATTGCTGGGTAGGAATTGCCTCTGTCAGTTGCCAAATTGTACTTTCCAAGTGCTTAATACAGTGCTCTGCACACAGTAAGCACTCAATAAATACGATTGAATGAATGAATGAATGAACTTAGCAGACCTGATCCCTCTCCTTGAGGAGTTTGCAATCTACCTGGGGAGGCAGGCACTAAAATAAATTACAGAGAGTGGAAAGCAAAAGAGTTTAAAGAGATGTACATACATGCTATGAGCTGATTATGGAGTGAATGCTTGAGCTTAGGGGATGAAGACTCATGGATTCCATAGTAGGGAGATATAAGACAAAAGTAAAGGAAGGCCTCCTGAGGGAGATGTGATTTTAGATGAACTTGGAAGAAAAAGAGTTAGCTTGCCATATATGAAATGAGAGGGAGTTCCAGGCAGGAAGGAGAGTGTTAGTAAAAGGTGGATGGTGAGAGAGTTGCAAGTGTGGCAGAGACAGTAAGTTGTTACTAGAAGAGTGAAGTGTGCAACCTGGGTTGTGGTGCAAGAGGAGTGAGGGTAAGTAGTGGGGAGAAAGCTAATTGAGTGCCTTAAAGATGATGTTTTTTAGTTGCATTTGGTTCCGCCTCTTGGTTAGGTGATTTATTCCAGGATAGATGTTCTTTGGAATGAACTGTCAGTTGGTAGGAAATGGTGACTGAGAACTGAGGGAATGGAATCACCTTTTTGTGTCTTATTGCTACGGGCCAGAAGCTCAGCTCATGGGTTCGAGACCTTCTCAGCTCAAGTCCTCTGAGGGCAGACAAGGGTTCAATCAATCAATGAGTCGTATTTATTGAGCGCTTACTGTGTGCAGAGCACTGTACTAAGCACTTGGGAAGTACAAGTTGGAAACATATAGAGACAGTCCCTACCCAACAGTGGGCTCACAGTCTAGAAGGGGGAGACAGAGAACAAAACCAAACATATTAACAAAATAAAACAAATAGAATAGACATGTACAAGCAAAATAAATAGAGTAATAAATATGTACAAGCATATATACATATGTACAGGTGCTGTGGGGGAAGGGAAGGAGGTAAGACTGGGGGCGGGATGGAGAGGGGGACGAGGGGGAGAGGATTATCTGCAGAGGTGGAGCATGAGGGATGAAAATTTGCACCTGAAATAGTGTTTACTGGGAGAAATTTAGAAGTGTATTTTCACTCCCTTAAAAATGCTAAAATCTAGAACTACATCCTCTGGTTTTACTTGTATCAAAGCGTGAGAAGACTGCCTTACTTTGTTCCCTGGAAGGAAGTTGACTGAATTTGGTTATTCAGTTCTTGTGACCTAATTATCATTAATTGGCCTCTTGTTGAAGCTTTCAATGTTTCTTGCTGATTACGCAATCCCCATAAGGATAGGGTCTGCTGATCCATCTGGACCTTCTATTACAAAGAGTGGCCTATTAAAGCCGAAGGTCTTTCCAAGGAACAGCTGTTTTGAAATGCAGTACACTGGAAAGAATCAATCTAGCTTTGTTACTAAACTTGAGAAGCAAAGAGTCATTCTGCTGTGGAAGATAAAAATAAGATGATCTGGTACCGAGATCACCATAAATATCGAAAGGTGCCATAACTTCAATGGTGCTGGAATTAGCACTAGAATTTTATTGATTTTCTGTACCTACTCAGCTTCTAATGGGTTGCAGAAAATATCTTTCACAAAGTACATTATCTGTCTTACTAGCTTTTGATGGAGTCTCCTGCTCTCAAATTCTGTGGCATACCTGCCATTCAAGAATGAAGTCATGCAGTTAAATCTATTTATTTTAAAATCTTTGCAGGACAAATCAATGAAATACAATAACTTCCTTGATTTATTGCTCTTTAATTCATATCCCCCGAAAGCAAGCAATAATTCATTCAATTCACTCACTAGTGTATATTGAGCACTGACTATGTGTAGGGCACTGTACTAAAAGCAATAATTATTTTTAAAATTCCAAATGACCCACAGATGGTCAAGCAGTGTAAACGTTTTACTATTGTGCTTTGCAAGGATGGATTTTATTTGGGACGCCAGACTTTCCAACAACTTTCACTCACCCCAAAGAGCTCCTTTGAGCATAAAACCTATGAGAAATATGTTTTAAATTTGTTTAATTTGCTGCTGCTTAAGATAGAAGAATTTCATCATTATATCATGAGACAAAGGCATGATATGCTCTGCACATACTAAGCACTCAAATACAATTGAATGAATATGGGGGACAATTATGGAAAGCGTTGCTGCCATTGATGTGTGAAATCTTTTAAATTAGAAAATGCATGCTTTTAGGTATTTCAGGCAACTCCAATTAAATGGATAACCTTAGCGAGGGCACCAATATTTATTCAAAACATGTTGATTTCTCTAGCAAGCCATCATTTCAGAGTGCCTTCTAGAGTTATAATGTATTTTTTGGTTTACCACACAAAGATGTGTTTTAATGAACACATTTCTCATAAGGGTCGATCTATTATCGTAATTAACTTCTGCTCTTCTGGAGTCTTTAACCAACATGCCATTCTTCTGCCTTTGGGTGGGGTTGTTATTGTTGAAAGAGTATATTTTGACAATAATATGAGGTCATGATATGTGTGCATGGTTGCATATGTATGTATTATGCTTGCATGTGTTTTAGAGAATGGAAGGAGAGATCTAGAAGGATTATAATAATCACCATACTATTTATTAAGTACCTATATCCTAAGCATTGGGTAGATGCAAGATAATCAAGTCATACAAAGACCCTAACCCTCATGGGGCTCAGCAATCTAGAAAGTTTCTCAACCCCATTTTACAGATTTAATAAAAGGTTAGATAACTTGCCCAAGGCCAATAGGATAAGTTGAGAAAAGAAACTGGGTGTCCTGACTTTTGGTCCCTTGTCCTTCCAACAGAACATCCTGCATTAGTACATCAGTACACTGGCTCAGTACCTATAATGTTCAGCTCCATTAGGAGCTGAAATGAGACAGGGGCTGGGGTGTATTGATTTGATGGACTATCCCAGTGGGGATGGGGAAAGAACCAAGCTCTCCATCCTCATTTTCAGAAAATGGCTCACTAGTTACAATTTTGCAAACTCTGTCCAAAAGATGGTATCCTACAGCTAAGAGTCACTGATTTTATGACTGGCCCAGCAATTTTCATCCTCACACAGAGAAGCTTGGAAGAAAATCCATTGAAATGCTTTGAAACTTCAGTTCCTAGTGTCTTTTCAGTGCTGAGATACCCTCCTCCTTCACCATGGTCATTTTCTGAATGATTCTAGTGATCAGGGCTGAGTGGGGAATAATTGAGGGCCTTGAAAGGTCAACTCCAGTGGTGCAACAGCACCTGGACTTTTACGTTTGACTGGGGATGTGGGTGAAGTGGATGCACGAGTGTGATGAATTTTTTAAAAATCTCTTTTATAATTGAATGTGGATAAAACAATCTAGCCAACTGACCAATCATGCCTTGGACTGGATATTGAGACATGCTTGAAGGAAAGAAGATGAATGGTGTAGTAACACTAGTTACTGAAGATCAAAAGAATGGAAAGGAAATTGATATTATTGTTTTAGTAGGAACAGCTCAGGGGAACTTTCACTTTCCATTTTTTCTTCCATAGCTAATTTTCTGTCAGCTTTATTGCCAACAATTTCACAAGTGCAGGCAACACCTTTTCTTCCTCCCCTAAAGGAATGAAAACTGTTAAAAACATTAGGAAGAAACAAATGACTTAAATCTGTTGTTGTGCTAAACTGGTAAAACACTGAGTAAAATAAAACTAGTTAATGAGCAATTAACTCAGATTTAAGATTAAGAAAACTCCACTGACATATCAAGGAAAGCAGATTGTGTGAAACAATTTGAGCCAGGAGATTGGCCTGGGATACGCCACAAGTGCCTGGGGATTTGTGGAGGTTTTCAACCACACAGATACAGAAAAAAGCCAAGGGCTCTTCTCTTACTCACATTTACATTGGCCAACTCAATCAGTTTACAGGGGAACTTGTCAATGCATATGGATTGCTCCACCTTCACAACAGAGACATTTTCCCAAATTGTTGTTGCTTTGCATTTCTTAACAGCCTCTCTAGGCGAAAGAAGTAAAATTTAGTAAGTGGAAGGTCTCTGATTATAATAATAATAATAATAATAATAATAATTATGGTTCTTGTAAAGCATTTACTACGTGCCAGGCACTGGGGTAGATACAAATTAATCAGGTTGAACCCAGTCTCTATCCCACATGAGGCTCACACTCTAAATTCCCATTTTACAGATGAGGTCACTGAGGCCCATAGAAGTTAAGTGACTTGCCCAAGGTCACAAAGGAGACATATGGCAGAGGGGGGATTAGAACCTAGGTCCTCTATCCTCTAAGCCACACTGTTTCTCTGCCCTATACTGGTCTCCAAGATGACCTTGTTCAGTAGCAACACTCTCTATAGTATTGACTGAGCAACAATCATATGCAGAACTAGGGAAAAGGAAAGCCGTCAAGAAACACAGAAGGAGTAAAGACATAATCTCTTCCCTCAAGAAGTTTCCAGCAAAATGGAAACAAGAAGACTTAAACTGAAGATGGTACAATGGTTAAGAGTAATTAGTTGGTTTATGGAATTCATTAAGTACCTTACTATGTGCAGGGACTGGGCTAAGAGCTAAGTTGGATATAAGATAATCAGATCATACTGAATTAGAATTCCTGCTGTCACAGTGCTCACAGTTTAAGAGATAAAGGGGAAAGGGTCTCTTATCACTGTTTTGCAGATAAGAAACTTAAGGCTTAGTGGGATTAAATGACTTGCACAGGTTCACACAGCAGAAATAAGATTAAAAACTGAGAATCTTTCCCCTGGAACAAACTACCTGGTGGAAGAAGAGAATAAATATCAACAATAGGCAAAAATGGATAAATAAAGGGCAAATAAACAGATACAAATGAGCTGTCTGTCATGGTGATTAGTTTGGGTTTAATACCTTATTTCTGAATCAACTGGCCTCAGCAGTTCCATTATGAAATTTTTTTTGCTTCTGTCTGCTGTGCAAGGGGATGAAACACTGGTCAATGTTACACTGAAATGTTCTGCATTTCTAGGTTCAGAGGCCTTGATAAATTCTGTTTTGAAGCAATATTTGAAGTCTTTGTTAGAACACATCATGAATGGAACTTTCCTTATACAGTGTGTGTGTGTGTGTGTATAAATGCAGTCAGTACTCCAATAATCAATCCGTGGTATTTATTAAGGTTTACTGTAAACGGAGTAAAAAAGTGTACTAAGAGCTTGGGAGGGCACAACATAAACAGAGTTGGCAGACATGTTCCCTGCCAATAAAGAGCCGTGATATAAGGTCCCATGAAGAACTCTGTGGAGCAGTGAGCTGAAAACTGAGACACAAACTCCAGCAGCGTGGGGGTGGGAAGGTCTCGTAGGTTCAGAGGTCTCATAGCAGAGTGACAAGGTGACATTTCAATCCCAGGCCTAGTACAAAGTTCCCGCTAGCTCTGTGTAGAATTGATCCAACCCACAGCGGGGTGGTCTCAGAAGTTTCTTTCCACCTAGATGTGCTTCTCCATTGACTGGAGCAGGAAGTGGTTGGAGAGAGTTGGTGGATACAAACCCGTGGCAAGCTCAGTTTTAGAGGAGAAAATGCCACATAATCAATTAGCAGCATTTATTAAGCACCTACTGTGGACAGAGCACTTTACTAAGCATTTGGGAGATCCTTGAGGGCAGGGACCATGTCTATCAACTCTATAGTATTGTACTCTATAATAATAATTTTGCTATTTGTTAAGCACTTACTCTGTGCCAAGCACTGTTCTAAGTGCTGGGGGAGATACAGGGTAATCAGGTTGTCCCTCATGGGGCTCACAGTCTTAATCCCCATTTTACAGATGAGGTGACTGAGGCCCAGAGAAGTTAAGCTACTTGCCCAAAGTCACACAGCTAACACGAGGCGGAGCCGGAATTAGAACCCATGACCTCTGACTCCCAAGCCTGCGCTCTTTCCCCTGAGCAAAGCTGCTTCTCTAGGGTTTAATACAGGGCTCTGCACACAAGCACTTAATACCATTGATTGACTGCTTGAGGGATTGATTGATAGAAGACCCTGTCCCTGCCCTCATTTGAAGAGATTATAGTCTAATGGAAAGAAATGGAAGAGAAATGATTTAAAAATGACTCCAACTGTTGAATCCTAAATCACTAACCTTTCTCACCCCAATAATGATATGAAATCTGTTGATCTCACACAGGCTCCTTTCTGAATAAGACTCAATTACACTGGATCAATCAATCTACCTTCCATTGATGGTTTTCCTTCAGAGAGAGTCATTCCCTCCCTGTGGATCCATGCAGGAGAAAGAATAAATACCCAAGACAGGCAATTGCTCTGAGTACAGGTGGAATGGCAGAAGTAGAATTACCTGGGGCACAATTCTGTCCTGAATAAATTAACTGGATAAATAAAATAAATTATTTTTGTGGTTTTGGAGAGACAAAGCAATGAGTGATGATATACAGTACATTCCTTGATTGAGAAAAATGTTCCTGTCTGTAATGAAATTAGTGTGAAAATGAATCTTCATATAAGAATGGATTATTTCATTATAAATACAATGTGGTCTTCTAATCCTTTGCAGTAACTTAGATGTAGATTGAAATAACTTTTGAGTTAAGGTTGTTTAGTCTTATTTTTTGTAGTTAATTTGCTATGGAAACCCAAACAGAGTCATTACTATTGATTATGTTAGATCTGCCAACTAGGCCATGAAAAACTATTTCATATGAACATAGAAATATGGAAAACTATAAATGTGAAGGGAATTTCAGCAGCACCCCAAAGCAATAATGGGATCAATGGAGGATAATTAAATCTTGGCTAAAAAGAATGCACTTGGGTTGTTTAAAGTTCTCAGAGTACATAGTGTATAATGGGGGCATGACCAGGGGCTTCTATGGGCCTGTTCTAACTGCTCCTCAGACAACATGTTACATGATTCCCATTCTTGCTCCTTGATAGATGGCTAGTTTGCAAAACTAACATATTTGTGAAAATAAATATGACTACTGTGTCTACGGCTGCCAGGACTAACTACTTCTGTTTTATTTTGAGTAGAACATTTTGAGATGTATCCAACTATCTTGATATCCAGACATCTATTTTTTTCTACATAAGGAGGCGAACAAGGCCAAATTAAAATGAAAAAGGCTGCCCTCTTCGATATTAACTGTGGGGAGGGTGAGAATAATAATTGTAGCATTTCTAAAGCACTTAATATGTGACAAGCACTGTACTAAACCCAGTATTAAGTAGTGGGGAAGATAGAAGGTCATCAGACCTAACATTGGGTTCACATTGTCAGTAGGAGGGGGAATAGGTATTGATTCCCCTTTTTCTATGGACGAGGAGGCTGAAACCCAGAGAAGATAAATGACTTGTCCAGGGTCACACAGGAGGCAAGTCACACCTATCTGCAATATCACCATATACAGGGATCTTTTCCTGGCCCCTGGGCCTTCCACTTCCCTAGAGTCCCTCTAGACTGTAAGCTTGTTGTGGCAGGGACCACGTCCACCAACTCTTGTTTTGTACTCTCCCAAATGCTTAGTACAGTGTTCTGCACACAGTAAGCACTGAATAAATACCACTGATGACGGTGATGGTATGATAATGATATTGATTATGATGATGACACTCCCGTTGGCACACAGTACCCCCTGGGGGAGGGGTCAAGGGCCAGGAAGCTAGTATGCTAATAGTGCTTGTATAGCCCACACTGGCTAAACCTTGAAGACTATGGCTTCCAAACTCCCCAGGACTTCGGGGTCCAGCTGAGTTAGGGTCATTCCAGTCGGTGCCCCCTTAGGAACATTGGTGGTGGCATTTGATATACCATGCACTGTATTTGGCGCTGGTGTAGATCAAGATAATCATGTGGGTTCCTTGTCCCACATGAGGCTCACAGACTAAAGGAGAGGGGAATAAGTATTTAATCCCCATTTTACAGATGAGGAAACTACGGCACAAAGAAGTTCAGTGTCATGCCTGAGATTGCACAGCAGGTAAGTGGAATAGCCAGGGATAGAACCCAAGTCCTCCCACATTCAGGTCTCTTGCTCTGTCCCCTAGATAATACTGCTTTGCTATAAGAGAACACCCTCAGCCCTCACCCTCACCCCTACAGCACTTATGTTCATTTCCTATTTATTTTAATTTTCATTTTCCAGTCTCCTCCTCTAGGCTGCAAACTCCTTGTGGGCAAGGAACAGGTCTACTATCGCCGTTGTATTGTACTCTCCCAAGATCTTAATACAGTGCTCTACACACAGTAAAACTCAATAAATACAATCAACTGACTGAAGAATGCTATCCCTTTCCTTGAGGGGCTGGATGGTTTGTGGCTTGGCATATTGGGGACAGTCACCAGGACCCAATTGGTGCTGCTGACTTCTTCTGGGAAAATTTCCTTCCCAGGATAAGGCTACATTAAAAGAACCTGTGTATGAGCTCAGATCAGCTGGGATACTAGGTACAAGGAGGGCATTTCCCGTTCCACAGATTTGCAAGTCCATATGTCCCATGCACAGCCTGACTTTCACTACGCCCTTCCCATACCACTTATCATTTCAATACGCAGAATGCTTCAAACAGCATAACCTAGGGTAAAGAGTACAGGTTGGAGAGTCAGAGGACCTGGATTCTAATCCCCGGTCTGGGGGTCAGAGGATCTGGATTTTAATCCTGATTCTGCCAACGCTTGCTGTGTGACCTTAGGCAAGTCATTTCACTTCTAGGTGCCTCAGTTTTGTTCTCTCTCTTACTTAGGCTATTAGCCCCATGTGGAACAGGGACTACAGCAAACTTAATCACTTGTATCTATCCCAGCGGTATCTGACACATAGTAAGTGCTTAACAACTACTGTAACAGAAAAAAACCCCACCAAACTGGCTACCAATCCACCATCTTTCGTATTTTCTGAATTTCACTTTGGCCGACTGCATAACTGCACTGTACTAAGTGCTTGGAAAGTACAATTTGGCAACAGTCCCTACCCAACAACGGGCTCACAGTCTGGCTGTTTCAAAAAGAGTACCACAGAGAAGCAGCGTGGCTCAGTGGAAAGAGCCTGGGCTTGGGAGTCAGAGGTCATGGGTTCGAATCCTGGCTCTGCCACATGTCTGCTGTGTGATTTTGGGCAAGTCGCTTCACTTCTCTGAGCCTCAGTTACCTCATCTGCAAAATGGGGATTAAGACTGTGAGCCCCATGTGGGACAACCTGATCACCTATATCCCCCTCAGTGTTTAGAACAGTGCTTTGCACATAGTAAGCACTGAATAAATGCCATTATTATTATTATAACAAGTTTCCTTTGGATGTGAACTCTCTACTCTGGCTTGTGGAGCACAGTTATTCCATCCCAGCTCGGCTGGCGAGGCCCCAATGGCAGGAAATAGCTAACCCCAAGTTTTCTGCTGAAGCTCAGAAGGCTGTTCCTCTTAATAAGCCTTGTGTTCCTTTTGCCTTGGGGGTTCCCTGGGGTGAGTAAAAGAGATTAATGGGGTGTTGATTAATGGGGTTAATTCAGCCCGAGGTGGAAAATAAAATGAAAGTGAAGGATCTTCCTGGGCATCTCACCACTAGGTAAATCCTGTTACTTAGTCTGATTAACAGTGCTCTGCACATAGTAAGCGCTTAACAAATGCCATCATCATCATCATTAAGATTCTTCTCTTTAATTTGCTGAGGGAATCCAGAGCCACCAGAGATGTCCTCCTACATAAGTAACTCTTGAGTGCTGTTGCTCATCGCTTATCATATTATATAAAATCTATCAGTTCTTATTTCAGAACATTTCCGAGATCCATCTCTTCCTCTCCACACTGGTTCAGGCACTGGTCTGCGACTGATCTATACTTTCTTGACTACAGCATTGCAACTCTTCAATGATCTCCCCAATATTAAGTTTCAATGATTTATTAACCCACTTCAAGGCCAACTGTGAGCATTACAAACTCACTTTTGCTGCTCCTTAAGAAAATGTGCCTCCCTGTAACTCATTTTTATCTTCCAAAAGTTTCAAAATGTATACAATTTTAGCAACTTAACAACATTGTATTTCTTTTAAAAAGGCCTGTGTCAGCATTGCTTCTACCATATGATGAAAGGGGTAATCACTTCAGCATAATAATTATCTTTTCTGAAGGAGTAATTAAGACTGCAACCCTGAAAAAGTAATGGGGTGTAAATTACTACTATCCCAAGGATCCAGTAGTTTACCCATCCTCCTTCAAAAAATTTTTTTTCTTTGATTATTATGCCTCATTTCAGCTATCAGATATGAGAATCATCCCTTTTTAAAGCTGACTCTGCCTCTTTTGGAATAAAATAATTGGAATTCAGTTACATGAAGGAAAAACCAGAATTTAATGATTTTTAAAAACATTCTGCTTCTTAAAAGAAGAAACAATTTTGACATTCTGCACATAAATATGAAAATGGTGTGTATGCTCTTTGCAGTAGTGAACTTTAGGAATATGTAGAAAAGAAATCAATGTCTTCAGAGCCATTAAGAAAGGATTAATTAATCAATCAGTCACTGGTATTTATTGAGTGCCCACTGTGCGCACAGTACTATTTCAAATGCCTGGAAGAGTATCAGAAATATACATGGAGAATACAATATAATGGGGATCACAAACAAAATGATTTTGAATAATGGGAAGCAGGAGGAAAAACAAGAATGAAATAGGTAGCATCAATATGTTAAGGATAAAATAAACAGTTTGATATACAATTGAAGATACATATGACTGGAGGGTTGTTGTTGGATTGATGAGACTGAATGTGTTTGGTATAACCAATCAGGCAAGTGTTAGAGAGGTGTTTGCTGTGAATTAAGGGAACTAGATTTTATTTTATACTATAAATTGTAATCGCTTTGAGTGCAGGAAGTGTATCTTCTATCTCTATTGTGCTCTCCTAAGTGCTTAAAGTAGTGTTTTGCATCTAGGAAGCACTCAATAAACACCACTGATTGGTTTTGCAGTCACAAGAAAACTGCTTCATTAGTGGCATTATGGTCTAGTGGAAAGAGCACGTGGCTCGGACTGAAAATCAGGAGATCTGCTGGGGGGTTTTCCCAGTTCTGATATTGGCATGCTGTGGGAGCTTGGGCGAGTCACCTAACTTCTCTGAGCCCCCATTGCCTCATCTGTAAAAGGAGATGATAGACTGAGAGCACCAGTGTGGGACAGAGAATTGTCTGATATGATAACCTTGTAAATACCCCAGCAATTAGCACATAGTAATTAAGTAATAGTAAGTAATGTAATAATAATAATATTCATTAAAGACATGTGCCAAGCATTGTATTATGCACTGTGGTAAATACAAGATGATCAAGTTAGAAATTTCTTCATTTAGGGTTAAGAAAACAACTGATAATAAAATAGGTAAAATATATATTAGTAGCTTAATTAAGACTATAAATTAAGGAGTTTCTGTCCTGGTCCTGGGACAAATGAGGGAGAATAAGTTTTTAATCTCTATTCTATTACACTCTTCACATCAGTATGGAGCATCACATGCTGTATGGAGGAGCTGATTCTTTCCACCATTATTCTCTATATTTGGTGCCATGTATTGGGGGTTGCTTCTAAACAAACCAAAGTACTAGACATGAATTTAGATATTGAGAACTCAGTCCAAGAAACTGAGATATCTTTAAGATGCCCACTTGCCACCTCTGCTTTGCTTTGGGTAGGAAATAAAATTCAAAGAGGGAAAACATCATGATTGTTTCACAACCATTATCATAACCAATAATATGATTGAAGACCAATAATATGCTTAGCAATATCATAAGCCTAAGAATTGCCAATGGTTCCTGCTTTCTGAATGTACAATTTAAAATAAGATAGATAGTGGGAGAAGATTTCATCAGATGGGTAGTGGGAGATGTTCATAGTGAAAGAAAGTTAAGTATCGACAGACGAGAAGGTATTCAGCACAGTGTTAAAGTTAGAAACTTCAGAAACTCTGATTTTCCTTAGAGGCTAATGAGTTCCCTTCAGGACAGCATCCAAATGAAGTCTCATAATTTTATGTGGTGATGATGATGATGGCATTTGTTAAGCGCTTACTATGTGCAAAGCACTGTTCTAAGTGCTGGTGTGGGATACAAGGTGATCACATTGCCCTATGTGGTGTAATGGAAAGGGTGGCTTCATGTATAGTATTATAAAAAGATAGAAAGTTTAACATAAACATGGGCAAACTTGAACTTCAAGTTAGTTTTAAGACACCCTACATTTATAACAATTCCTTTAGTTCCAAAGACAAGACAGGCAGGGGCTGCACCATTAGAAGATACTTTGATAGGATTATCTAAAATATTGAAAGATGCGATTTAAGGCAAAGAGCTGAGAATTTCCTTTAATCTTGTTTGAAATGTGAGCTCCAAATAGAAAACTTACTCAGGGACTTGTTCAGATCTGCATTTTTTTCCTAACTGATTTTTATGAACTCATAAAATGAGACTTTCTTCACATCAGTCAAATATTGATGAATCGTTGCCTTTATTCTTGAATGAAAGATTCTCACCCTTGGAGGCAAAAAGATGTTTTATTTCTTCTCTATTCTCTTTCACATGACAAGTACTTCATTTAAAACAGGCAGAGGATTATCCCTAGAACATTATTGAATTACTTATCTTTAGGAGATTTTTCTCAGTGCAATGAATTCCTATTTTGAGTACTTCCATATTCCCTTTAACTTCATTGAATAAAAAATGACATTAGCACTAATGTACAAGTAATGATGCCCTCCTAGTATAAAAACATAAAGTAAGATGAAAACAGACATCAGGCGACATATCTTCATCATAACTAAGAAAGGAACTTTGTTTATGTTTACCTCTCTGTCAAACTCAAAAGGGTTTGACCCAAAATGCCAATCTTAGGTGGCATTAATGCGATGAGATGTGGTCTTAATTTTACTAACCTCTTAGTGCAGTTCATGATAAAATATATTCTGCAATGATTCCATAATATCTTAAAATATTAGAGGAGATAGCAGTCATATTAGGAAGGAGTTGGGGGTTCAGGGAATGCAGTTGAGGTAGAATAAATTTTTTAAATTAGGATTTCTATTACTGCAGATTTATATTGACTTTTGTGGTCAAGGGTAAATTTAATCAATATGAGTCAATATGTGTCTGCATTTCATTGGGCAAGGAATCTGTCTCTTTCCCAAGTCAAAATAAAGCAGATGTTACTATTAACTACAGCCTCTGTTCACAGTGTGGTTGATAGTATTATCACTCTCTTCCTTGCTAGATTTCCTATTCCTCCAATTTTAGAATAATGCTCTCCCAAATCCCTGCTACCTTTCCATGTCTTCCTTTCCTCTCTTTTCCTTTGCTCTGTCTCTCTTTTTAAACTTCCTTTCTCAACATCTCCAGCTTCCCATGATGATCTTTTCTCTATTCCTTTTCCATCTTATTTTCCCTTGGTTATTTACTCTCTTCTCCTTTCTACTGTCTCCCTTCTCTGCCATTCTTCTCTTCTCCCTAATTCAGTTTCCTTACTTACCCTTCTTCTCAATCCTAAGTGACACCATCCTGATGTCTATCTCCCTCTCTAGACTGTAAGCTCCTTGTGGGCAGGAAATTGTCTATAAACTCTATTTCATTGTACTTTCCCAAGTGCTTAGTACAATGCTCTGCACACAGTAGACACTCAATAAATACCACTGATGAACTGATTGATTGATTGAGCCTGATACACTGTGACCAGAGCTTATATCAGGGTGGAAGCATTTTGGTTGGAGAGGAAAGGGTAGATTCAGAAGATGTTTGTAGGATTTGGGAGGAAAGGTCTGGCACTTAATTGAATATGAGAATTGAAGTAAAGATGAGTTATTCCAAAAAGTTAGGGAGAGGAGGGAGTTTAAGGGAATAGTGAGTCATTCTGTTTTAGACATTGAGTTTGGGATTCCAGCGGGCCATCTTAATAGAAATGTCCAAGAGACGAGGAGATAAAGGAAGGCAGGTTAGATGAGAGTTTAGGGTTAGAGAGGTAGGAATGGGAGTCATCTACGTAGTGGTGGTAGCTGAAACCATCTGACTGGAGAAGTTCCCTTAACAAACACGTGTCAAATGAGAAAAGCGGAACAGAGCTTTGTGAAATGCCCATGGTAAGAGGATGAGAGGCAGAGGAGAAGTCAAAGAGCAAAACTGTGAAGTAGTTTCCAGAGAGGAAGGAGGAGAACCAGGTTAGTAGTGTGTGACTCAGTTGAATACCTTGGTTACCAAACATCCTGTTCTCTTCTTAATGCTACCTATGGAAGCTGCCAAGGATCTGTCTTCCCTCCCAGTCCTAGTGCTTTTTACTGCTACCTTGCCCCTCCAATAGCAATAGGGAACTGTGGCTAGAGGAGCAGAATTTCAGGCTCCTCGTGTTTCAGAGTCTACAGTCACAACAGCTCCCTCCCTCAGCAGCTCCTTCCCACAGGTCTCCCCTTTTGCACCTTCCCCCTGCCCCACCCAGCACCCTCCTTTTATAAATCTCCCCCATTACAGCTCTCTCCCATATCTTCTTCACAGCATACCCTCCCAGATCTTTACTCTACATCACCACACCTCTCCCCTCCTCCCTGCCCGTCAACCACATTCATAGCCATTCCCTCATAACCAGGACATTCTCACTCAATATCCTGTTCTTGGTTGTTTTTTGGGGGGTATTCATTAAGCGCTTTCTCTTTGCTAGGCTCTGTACTAAATGCTGGGATAATTGGGTTGGACATGGTCCCTGTCCCAAGTGATGCAAACAGTCTTAATCCCCATTCTACAGATGAGGTAACAAGCACAGAGAAGTTAAGGTCTCCCAGCAGACAAGTGGCAGAGCCGGGATTAGAACCCAGGTCCTCTGACATCCAGGCTTGGGCTTTTTCCACTAGGTCACACTGTTTCTCTGTAATGTGTTCAACCAGCTGACTGGACCAGAGAAGTTCAGTTAGCAGGAATATAATTTTCAGGCTAATTCTTTTTTCTCTTGAAGATAGACATGACCCTTATTTGGTATTCATGCACCTTGTTCTGCTCATTATGAATAATCAAAAATGATAATCAGTGATTTCAGTCAATTTTTCAGGAATCCTTTATAATGGCAATCTAGAATGGCGCCTGTATACCATCTCCACTAATTTTTACAGTTTATATTTTGGAATGAAATACAATACTGAAAAGAGTTGAGGGCACTGACATAAAACCAGGCACTGATATAAAACCAGCCTTTACCTCAAGATATGGCTTTGGTTAGAGATGCAAAAAATGTTATTCACTATTTCTGCTTCCTCTCTGAAAACAGGCAACACTGTTTCTACACTAGCTAAGGTTTAAAACATTTTTCATTCTTCTGGAAGAAGGTTTTGTGCCACTCATCCATCTGCTGTGATGCCATGTGGGGAGAAGGAATATTGAAAACAATTTTTTGAAAGAAAAAAAAGTGTCAATCCCTAATTTTCCCATTGTCCAAAAACGATTACACTTTAAAGACTTTGGCTTTCCTATACGTTCAAATGCTTTCCCGAAAGACTGAAATAGTAGTGGGTTTATTTATTTTCCTAAAATCCACCAGAGCAATTTAAAATGAAGCATTATGTATTCTGAAAGTTAGAGAATTCGTTACTTGAACTAAATCACACCCACCTAATGCAAATGGCCTAGCTTGTGGAACTTGGTACTCCTCATTTCAATGAGGTTGAATGACAAGGGACTATTTTAAAACTGCAGTAAAGGTAAGTTTATGGGTTTGCTGGCTTTCATGGCTATTTCCATGCCATGCCTAAATTCAGAGTTCTATATAGTTTTGTGATTGAAAACTGGAAGTCTATAACTCTTTCAGTCCTGGCACCCAGTTGTCCAAAAAAGTGGGGATAGGGCCAATCCCATCCTAAGGAAACCTTATGTTGTAGTAGTAGTAGCATCAGACATCAGTTGCAAACAGGTGAACTCTAAATTGTACTGGAAACATTTATTGAATGCCCCAAAATTCCTATCTGCATCTGGGAAGTACAGAATAACCGCGAGACACATTGGCTGCCCACGAGGAGCTTACATTCTCAGGCAGTATAATAGGTTAGTGTGAATTGTGCAGTCAAAGTAACATTCCCTAACTTCCATCGTTCTAGCCGAAACCCAGAGTAAATTATGGCAGAGCTGAATGTATGAATCATTTGAGGACAAGTTAGGAATTTGGAATTTATTTTTGCCTTGACTATTGTTACAGGATTGTTCACCTGTGTATAGGAGAGATGGAGTACCCTTAGAGCCAAAACAGGTCTAATGATAATCGCTTGAATTTCTCAAGCACCTTTTTCTCCAAAGTCTTCCTGGCCCACTGAAATATTATTATCTCATAATACCAAATCACCTCTCAGACTGCACATTTCAAGGAGACAAGTTTGGTGAATGCTTGAGAGTGCCACTCCGAGCTGCAGAGCCCCAGGGTCGGTCCAAGGGTCAGGGAAGAAGATGAAGAGAATTGGCCCTGGCTGTTAACTCCAGTCAGTCAATCATATTTACTGAGCACTTACTGTGTGCCGAGCACTTTACTAAGCAATTGGGAGAGTACCGTATAATAAAATAACAGACATATTCCCTGCCCTTAACAAACTCAAAACTGCAGCATCATGATCAGGCATTCCCTCCTCCTCCTCCTTTCCCTGGAAGTCAGGTCCCAACTCTGTAACATTTTTCACGTGCATTTTGGCTTAACTGCAAATGAAGAGTCTTACAAGGAAGCTATTTTCCATGAGAAGCAGTTTGGCTTAGTGGAGAGACCATGGGCGTGGGAGTCAGAAGGACCTGGGTTCTGATCCTGGCTCCACCATATGTTTACTGTGTGACCTTGGGCAAGTCACTTTACTGGGCCTCAGTTACCTCATTTGTAAAATGGGGATTAAGATTGTGAGCCCCATGTGGGACAGGGACTGTGTCCAACCTGATTAACTTGTATCTACTCCAGTGCTTAAGACAGTGCTTGGCACATAAGAAGTGCTTAACAGGTACCATAATTATTATTATTATTATGTCTTCCTAGCTTTGGATTGCAGCAGGAATAGGTTGCTGGTGAGCATGCAGTTATGTTTTAAACCAGTGGTTGGAAAATGGACCAGACTAAATGTTTTCCAATTTCCTGGCATATTGGAATGATCCATCTGGGTGGTGGAGATATCTCTTCCTCAGCCGCCCATTTCCTTCTGAGAGCTCAATTTGTATATTGGGAATATGGAAATTGGTTGAGAATTAACTGCGGAGCCATGAACAGAAAGAACTACTATTCATAACTTGTAGTGCTACACATCAGATTTCACTCAATTCTTCTGCATGGTGTTTATAGTTAGTCCTTTTAAATGAAATTTAGGAAGAACTTACAGCCTACAGTGAGCTAGTATTTTAGTTTATTGCTGGAAGAAATGCACATGCTTGTACAAATATAGATCATTTGGTCGATATAGAACTACATATTGTTGACATATGGGATTTATGATGTTTCTCATGTTGAGTTGGCTTTTTTGATACATACAGTCATTTAATGAAAGTGTTCAATGAACTCTATTGATATTTACTTTCTTTTCCCATATATTTATTAAGCTGAATATCTCATTCAACATTAAGTCAAACACACATAAAATATGAACCTGAAAGGCATGAAGACATATTTTCGTCCTTGCACGGTGTTAGCATCATTAAGATATTTATATGCGTCACCTAAAAAGGACAATAAATTTCAGGGAAGGCTCAATAGATTATAAGACATTTCATCAACCATCTCCACGGGCTAGGCTGAAACCACCAAAAGGGGAGGGAGAAATACTGTGAGCATTCAATCACTGAAAGCATTTGGGGTTATTAAAAAACGACATTGAAAATATCCATGTCTGAAAAATGATTTTATGAGAAGTGATAGGATGCTTACGTGGAGCCCTATGAATGTATTTCTACACATTATTTCCCTTTCATTTTTCATTAGGAAGATAATCTGATCCCGGAACATGACAATCAAAGAGATATTAGTACTGGTAATGTTAAGGTTGGATTACAGATACCCGCAGACCACCAAAATAAATGAACAAATCCCTCAGGGTGAAGAATGGCTTGTTTCCTGCAACTGCACTTGTTAAATAAATCCTTACACAGCCTTAGGTCAAAGCAAGCCAAGACAGGCAAATGTATTGGGGTTGAAATGGGTAAATTGAATTAGGTACATTCGGTATAAACTCACATCAGCAGTAACAGATTGGGCCAAAGCCAAATGGATTTTCTAGTTTATATCAGAGAATTTGAACAGCTTTTCCTGTGCCTTGATCCTTTTGGGCCACAGACACTTCTCATCATATCCTATTCTGGTCAAATCTCAGACAATCCAGAAATTGGTTGTTTCTTTTGAGATCCCAAGACCTGATGGTTTCCAATGTATTCAATGGATTCTTGTATCAGAAAAATGGTCAAAGATTACTGAGGACACTTTGAGGGGCTCACATTGGATAGCAACAGAGCTAATTTAAGGGTTTCAAGGGGCCGGCAGGCAGCTAAATTAGAAAAGGTCAACAATTTAAAAATGAGGGGTGAGAAGATTTGTTCATTCATTCATTCAATCGTATTTATTGAGTCCTTACTGTGTGCAGAGCACTGTACTAAGCGCTTGGGAAGTACAAGTTGGCAACATATAGAGACAGTCCCTACCCAACAGCAGGCTCACAGTCTAGAAGGGGGAGACAGACAACAAAATAAAACATATTAACAAAATAAAATAAATAGAATAAATATGTACAAATAAAATAGAGTAATAAATACGTACAAACATATATACATATATACAGGTGCCGTGGGGAGGGGAAGGAGGTAAGGCGGGGGATGGGGATGGGGAGGAGGAGGAGAGGAAGGAGGGGGCTCAGTTTGGGAAGGCCTCCTGGAGGAAGTGAGCTCTCAGTAGGCTTTGAAGGGAGGAAGAGAGCTAGCTTGGCGGATGTGCGGAGGAAGGGCATTCCAGGCCAGGGGGATGATGTGGGCCGGGGGTCGACAGCGGGACAGGCGAGAACGAGGCATGGTGAGGAGATTAGCGGCAGAGGAGCTGAGGGTGCGGGCTGGGCTGGAGAAGGAGAGAAGGGAGGTGAGGTAGGAGGGGGTGAGGTGATGGACAGCCTTGAAGCTGAGAGTGAGGAGTTTTTGCCTGATGCATAGGTTGATTGGTAGCCACTGGAGATTTTTGAGGAGAGGAGTAACATGACCAGCGTTTCTGCACAAAGACGATCCGGGCAGCGGCATGAAGTATGGATTGAAGTGGGGAGAGACAGGAGGATGGGAGATCAGAGAGGAGGCTGATGCAGTAATTTTATTATTAATAATGATAATAAAATACAATGGTCTGCATATTTAAAGCTTTCAAAAGATAGTATTGATTTATTTTTTGCCAAACACTGTAAGACTCTTTCTAATATTATGTTTTTGGGTCTATCCTTATTAAGTACCTTACATTTGATCAGGTGCGTGTGTGTGTGTTTGTGCATTCCCTTTTTCATGCCAAACACCTAGCACTTCCCAATACAGTACCGACAAAACGTTCTTCATGTTTATAATACCCAAATTGCTCTGTTGTTTTCTATTTTAAACTCTCCATTACAATTCTGCAATAATTCTTCTCTTAGAACCTGGGAACTTTCTGCTCTCCATTGATGTAGAATGGAACATTGACCCATTAAAATTACCTTAAGAAATCGGAGGAATCATTGCCCAAATCTGATTCAGCAAACCCTTTTCTAGAAATGGTCTTCAACTCTGTGCTGATGAAATCAGGTTCACCTACTTGTTCCCTTCCAAAGATCGTCCTTGGCAGTGAAGAAAAAGAAAACCTGGGAAAGAATGACAGCTAAATTCCTTTTGGGTCTTTTGGTGGTTAGTGAAGAAATTATTGAATTTGAATTGCTTTTCACCCCTTCAAGGAATGAAGGTCTTGAAAGTTTTGGTATCATTCAAGGCTCTACTAGGGAAATAGATACTAATAAGATTTATTTCCTTTCCCATTTCCTTCAAGTCTTATGAAAGATGATCGAATCTCTGAGCCAAGTTCCAGATGGAGATCCGGTAGGAACCCTCTCTGCCCTCCCCCACTGAATTCCAAGCTACTTGAGGGCAGGGAACATGTGTCTTGCTACTGGTTGTACTCCCCAAAGCACTCAGTATAGTGCCTAATAATGGATAAACATTAATACAAAGCATTGGGTGATTATCTGATCAATTATCTGATTGTCTAACTAGATAACTCCTCCAAAGGTATGTCTCAAGTACAATTTTCTCAACAGTATGCTTGGAATAAAAAAAAAAGACCAGCTTCTATTGTACTGGTTCATCTAATTCTATTTATTTATATTGATGCTATTGATGTCTGCTTACTTGTTTTGATGTTTGTCTCCCCCCTTCTAGACTGTTGGCAGGGATTGTCTCTGTTGCTGAATTGTACTTTCCAAGAACTTAGTACAGTGCTCTGCACACAGTAAGTGCTCAATAAATATGATTGAATGAATGAATAAATGCCTCTTCAGATCCAGGCAAACATGGTCCATGTATCAAGTGGTCTCATATTGCCACTAGTTTCCTTGACAATTCTTAATAACAGAATTTGGGATTCGACTTTATGACTGATAGTAATATTCAAAATGTCCCTGTTTCTTCCTATGATGCTATTTGTAGACAGGGAAGACTACTAACTCTCTGTAGTTGTGATTGCTCTAAGTCAATCCATCAAACAATTGTTCAATCAAATTTATTGAGCACCTCCTGCTTGCAGAACACTGATGTAAGGGCTTTGGCGAATCCGTTACAAGAAAATATTCCTGCTCACATGTAGTTTATAATCTAGCAAATGGGAGGGGTCTAAAATAATTTATAACCAGGAGGAACAAGTGTTCAAATAAAGAAACAGCATGGCCTAGTAGAAAGAGCACTGACTTAGGTGTCTACTCCTGGCTCCACCACTTGTCTGCTGTGTGACCTTAGGCAAGTCACTAAACTTCTCTGTGCTTCAGTTAGCTCATCTGTAAAACGGGGATTAGGAATGTGAGCCCCATGTGGGACATGGACTGTGTCCAATCTGATTATCTTGTATTTACACCTGTGTTTAGTACAGTACCTGGCACATAGTTAACACTTAAATACAATTAAGCAATAGAGCTTAAAAACGTATATGCAAAGGCGTAGTGAGAAGTAGTGGGTACAAAAGTGCTAGGGTGGTAATAGGGTGGAGTTAACCTGGAGAGAAGAAAGATGAACTGGGGAAAGCCCTCTGAAGAGATGGCTTTTTCAGAAGGACTATGAAAAATGGGGAGAGCAGTGGTGTGGTGAAAGGGGAGGGAGTTCCACACAGAAGGAAGGAAGTGCGACAGGGACTGGAGGCTGGAGAGTCATGAATGGTGCACTGTGAGAGAGTACACTTGAGAGGGAAGCAGTGTGGTTTAGTGTAAAGAGTCCAGGCCTGAGATTCAGAGGTCCTGGGTTCTAATCCCAGCTCCTCCATTTGCCTGCTTTGTGACCTCGGGGAAGTCACAACTTATCTGCGTCTTAGTTTTTGTTCATTTGTAAAATGGGGATTGAATACCCTTTCTCCCATCTACCTAGATTGGGAGTCCCATGTGGGAAAGGGACTGTGTCTGGCCTGATTAACTCGTACCTGCCTCAGGATTTAATGCAGTATCTAGGACAGAATAAGTAACTAAAAACCACCACAGTTGTTATTATTAGGAGGAGAGAATGAAAGGTAAGGAGAGCATCATGATCAACAAGCATATTTACCGAGGAATTGGTTAATTCAATCAATCAATCATTGCTATTTCCTGAGTCCTTACTGTATGCAGAGCTCTGGATAAGCAGTTAGGAGACTACAGCACAACAGAGTAGGTGGACACGTTCTCTGACACAACAAGCTTATAATAATAATGATGATGGCATTTATTAAGCGCTTACTATGTGCAAAGCACTGTTCTAAGCACTGGGGAGGTTACAAGGTGCTCAGGTTGTCCCATAGGGGGCTCACAGTCTCAATCTCCATTTTCCAGATGCAGTAACTGAGGCACAGAGAAGTTAAGTGACTTGCCCAAAGTCACACAGCAGAAAATTGGTGGAGCCGGGATTTGAACCCATGACCTCTGACTCCAATGCCTGTGCTCTTTCCACTGAGCCATGAGGAACCTGAAATTACAAAAGGAGACCAAGCTATGGCCTTGATTCTATGCAGAATGTAGAATGAATACTAGAAATTACACTGAATGATTGTGGCCTTCATTTGCCACAGTGTCTCCCGTCTGTACCCCTACACTATGTGGAGGATTGGGTATATATGGATAGCCATCTCCTTCTCCTCCAGCCAACTTAATAATAATAATGATGATAATAATGGTATTTGTTAAGTGCTTACCATGTGCCAGGCACTGTACTAAGCACCGGGTGGATCCATGCAAATTAGGTTGGACACAGTCCCTGTCCCACATGGGGCTCACATTCTCAATGTACTTGAGAATTGAGAAGGTACTTCATTTTACAAATGAAGTAACAGAAGCCCAGAGGAGTGAAGTGACTTGCCCAGGGTCACACAGCAGACAAGTGATGGAGCTGGGATTGGAACCCAGGTACTTACTGTGGACCACCCCCTTCTCCTCAACATGCTATCCAACCTTGGCTTCACAGACTCCATCCTCTCCTGGTTCTCCTCTTATCTCTCCAGCCATTAATTCTCAGTCTCCTTTGCGGGCTCCTCCTCCCACTCCCAGTCCCTTACTGTAGGCGTTCCTCAAGGGTCAGTTCTTGGTCCCCTTCTGTTCTCTATCTACACTCACTCCCTTGGTGAACTCATTCGCTCCCATGGCTTCAACTATCATCTCTATGCTGATGATACCCAAATCTACATCTCTGCCCCTGCTCTCTCTCCCTCGCTCCAGGCTCGTCTCTCCTCCTGCCTTCAGGACATGTCCATCTGGACATCTGCCCGCCATTTAAAACTCAATATGTCCAAGACTGAACTCCTTATCTTCCCTCCCAAAACCTGCCCTCTCCCTGACTTTTCCATCACTGTAGACGGCACTACCATCCTTCCCATCTCACAAGCCCACAACCTTGGTGTCATCCTCGACTCCACTCTCTCATTCACCCCTCACATCCAATCGGTCACCAAAACCTGCCGGTCTCACCTCTGCAGCATCGCCAAGATCTGCCCTTTCTTCTCCATCCAAACCGCTACCCTGCTGGTTCAATCTCTCATCTTACCCCGATTGGATTACTGCATCAGCCTCCTCTCTGATCTCCCATCCTCCTGTCTCTCCCTACTTCAGTCTATACTTCACACTGCTGCCCGGATCATCTCTGTACAGAAACGCTCTGGGCATGTTACTCCCCTCCTCAAAACTCTCCAGTGGCTACCAGTCAACCTACACATCAGGCAAAAACTCCTCACTTTCGGCTTCATGCTTCTCCATCACCTCGCCCCCTCCGGTCACCAAAACCTGCCGGTCTCACCTCTGCAGCATCGCCAAGATCTGCCCTTTCTTCTCCATCCAAATTGCTACCCTGCTGGTTCAATCTCTCATCTTACCCCGATTGGATTACTGCATCAGCCTCCTCTCTGATCTCCCATCCTCCTGTCTCTCCCTACTTCAGTCTATACTTCACACTGCTGCCCGGATCATCTCTGTACAGAAACGCTCTGGGCATGTTACTCCCCTCCTCAAAAATCTCCAGTGGTTACCAGTCAACCTACACATCAGGCAAAAACTCCTCACTTTCGGCTACAAGTTTCTCCACCACCTCGCCCCCTCCTACTTCACCTCCCTTCTTTCCTTCTACAGCCCAACCTGCACCCTCCACTCCTCTGCTGCTAACCTCCTCACTGTGCCTCATTCTCGCCTGTCCCGCCGTCGACCCCCGGCCCATGTCCTCCCCCTGGCCTGGAATGCCCTCCCTCTGCACATCCACCAAGCTAGCTCTCTTTCTCCCTTCAAAGCCCTACTGAGAGCTCACCTCCTCCAGGAGGCCTTCCCAGACTGAGCCCCCTATTTCCTCTCCCCCTCCCCATCCCCCCCACCCTACCTCCTTCCCCTCCCCATAGCACCTGTATATATGTTTGTACAAATTTATTACTCTATTTTACCTGTACATGTTTACTATTCTATTTATTTTGTTAATGATGTGCATCTAGCTTTACTTCTATTTATTCTGATGACTTGACACCTGTCCACATGTTTTGCTTTGTTGGGTGAGCCCGTTGTTGGGTAGGGACCGTCTCTATATGTTGCCAACTAGTACTTCCCAAGAGCTTAGTACGGTGCTCTGCACACAGTAAGCACTCAATAAATACAATTGAATGAATGAATGAATTCCCAGGCCCATGCTCTATCCACTACATCAGGCTGCTTCCCTAACTTGTCTAGCTATAGAATACCATGGCTTAGGAATATCATGTTCCTTCCACAATCATTCTGAACAATGTTCTATACACACACATGCACACTCAAACAAGGGAGGTCAGCAGCTTCAGTTGTTATAGGTGGATCTCTCAAAATAAGGCAGGCCCTGAGCCCTTATTGATGTTAGCTGAGTGGAGTGAAGCTCTGCACAGTTATTTGGTGAGTTTGTAGGCAGTCTAACTAGATATTTCATTCCCCATAAATGACTTCTCCCCGAGGCTTAGTTTTTTCGTCTGAACTCTGTAGGCTAATGTTAAATTCTTCACACCACCTGAAAATACTGCATTGCCTCTGTAGATAGCTGCTGTGTACACCACCTGGTTAATTCTTCATTTGCTCTAAAGTAAAAGAGAAATCCTTATTGCTGCCTCTGCCTCCTGATTTTCAGGTGCCCCATCTCTTCCAAGCAATTTTGAAGAACTTGTTTTAAGGAGAAAGTCAAACAATTCTATTTTTAATCCATTTTTAATGATAAGAAAAGAAGCATCATGACCTAGAGACTCAGTGTGGGCTAATGGATGGAGCACAGGCCTGGGGGTCAGAAGGACTTGAGTTTTAATCCTAGCTCTGCCATTTGTCTGCTATGTGACCTTGGGCAAGTCACTTCACTTCTCTGGGCTTCGGTCCCCATATTTGTAAAATGATCTTAAGGGTTTCTTTACCCTTTTTTCCAAGCCCAGTGCAGTGGTGGATACCTAGCACTTAGTACAGTACCTGGCACATAGTAAGTGCTTGACAAATACCATAATTATCATTATTATTATGCCCAACATGGGTCCATTTTAGGTTCAGAACTCTCCAAATTGTGTGCTTACTGTGTGCAGAGCAGTCAGTTATCAGGCAGTCGTATTTGTTGATCACGTACTGTGTGCAGGGTACTACACTAAATGCTTGGGAGAGTATAACAATAAACAGACACTTTCTCTGCCCATAATGAGCACTGTACTAAACACGTGGGAGACTACCACATAGCAGAGTTGGTAGACATTCCCTGCTCACAATGAGCTCACATTCTAGAGGGGGAGACAAACATTGTAACGGACAGATTGGCTACTCGGTGTAGGGATAGCCAGGGAAGAGCAGTTCTATATTGTAATTACAATTGTGCTTCTGGCTGTGCCTCCCAACACTTGCGATTTCCTCATAAATATATTATTATTATTATTATATTTTTAAGCACTTAGTATATGTCCAGCATTATCATAAGCACTGGGAAGATACAAGTTCTAATCAGGTCTGATACAGTACCTGTTCCACATAAAGCTCACAACCTAAGAATGAGGGAGAACAGGTATCAAGTCCCTAGTTTACATATGGGGTAACTGAAATGCCTGAGAAGTGAAGTGACTTGTCCCAAGTCACACAGCAGATAAGCCACGGAGCCAGGATTAGAACCCAGGTTCTCTGATTCCCCAGCTCCTTTCCACTAGGCCATGGTATTTCCCCACCAATCAATTAATCGTATTTATTGAGTGCTTACTGTGTGCAGAGCACTGTACTAAGCACTTGGGAAGTACAAGTTGGCCCACCAATGACTCTTTTCTTACAATAGCAGCAAAACCCAGACTTGGTATACGATTCTAAAGTTCAAAGCAATTTTAAGGTGTATATAAAAGCATAGAGTAATCATGTTTTTTGCAATTATGAGCTCCCATTTCTTTTCCACCCTCAGGACGTATATAGTCCTTAATCAGCATTGTAATGCTACCACATAGCAAACTGTGGAATTGTGAGATGTCCTGTACTGTCTTTGTGCAGAGAAGAAAACTATCTATTTTCATAGCAGGACTGCAGTATGCCTACCATTCGCTTGAACTGCTGCTTCCTAATCGTGTCAAAACCATGCTCTGTCCTTGGGAAGATTATAAACATTTGCAGAAACCCATTTACCTTCTGAGGAAATTGAGGTCAGAGTTAAAGAGGCAACTTAACCTAAAATTGAATAGGAATCTCTGACTCCCCATTAGAGCATTGAGCCCAGGCTTTAATGATTCCATTTTGCAGATCACAGTACCCAGAATAAATGAATAAAATGAGGAGACGAGACTTCAAAGGGAAGTCAGAATTTGGCATGCGGTCTGTTATTTCATAGGCAAAAGCCTTCCAGGATAAAGTTTGCACCTCTAGGAGATCAAAATTCTATTATTTGCACTTACAGACTAAATTCAGAGTGGGGAGAAATTTGCTTTTGATGCCAGGTTGTAGAAACTGTTAAGCAGAATTTATGCAGAGAAAAATATTCTTCATTTTCTTTTGATCAGTTTAGGTACTGAACAATTCAGTAGACATATGTGTCATTCAGTGATCTTCTAGGATTCATAATACTATAAAGTGGTCTAATTTCATGTTTTCAACAGCATCACATTTGATAGAAAATGCTCCTGATTCCATGCACGGAGTAAATTCAGATGTCATTTTCACTACACAGCTTCTTCAAAAGTGGAGTACTTATATAAGGGTGTGCTCATTTTCAATAAACTCTTACATGCCAATATTATTTCAGTCCCTAAAAGACCATTTCCAATCTCTCCTCTGATATTTTCCATGGAAAAACTCACTCCATTTCAAACTGAACGGTGATCTATCAGAACATTGTCTTGCAATAGATTCAGAAACAGAAGTTGCCTACCTTTGCTGGAGAAAAAAAATTGCTGGTATCAGCTAATATCATTGCCCAGCATATAGATAAAGATCATAAAACTATTATTTAAACATTCATAGCTAGTATTTTATGATGCCTTATATTTTATTTTCTACCATCTAAATGAAAAAGTATCCAATAATATTTTGCTCACATTTTGAGACATTTCTCAAGATAATAGTTACTCATTTCCTTTCTGTCAACAGCTTTGGAAACAGTTGTTAGCAATACATCTAATCTCCTTTAAACTGCAGCTCCTTAAGGCTGATGTGATCACTACACCACAGATTTTCCAATTTACAGATTTAGTTAGCAGATGTAGTTAGCACCATTCCCATAACACTAACAGTCATATACACCTAATTTCGATTTATGCCATCTGAAATCGTACGCGCTCTGCTTCTGGCAAAAATAATTTGCATATTAACATACTAACAAAATTTGACTTTGATATCTTCCAAAGTTTTTGGATTTATCCTCATAAGTTTTATTCAATGTATGAAATATGAAGTGGTTGGGTGTACACCCAATTCTTCTGTAGGGTGGGATTGCATTCTTGCGGAATCCCATGGAAAGGGAAACAACCTTCTACAGCATGGTGTAGTGGATAGAGCATGGGCCTGGGGTCAGAAGGTCATGGATTCTAATCCGTCTCCACCACTTGTCTGCTGTGTGACCTCGGGCAAGTCACTTCACTTTGTGCCTCAGTTACCTCATCTGTAAAATGGGGATTGAGTGTGAACTGCACTTGGGACAGGGACTGTGTCCATCCTGATTTGCTTGTATCCACCCCAGTGCTCAGTAGAGTGCCTGGCACATAGTAAGCACCTAGCAAATACTATTCGGTGCTTAGAACAGTGCTTGGCACATAGTAAGCACTTAACAAATACCATCATCATTATTATTACTCACTCCATGTACAACATCTGTTACATGCACAATTCTTCCAGCGCAGTATACAACTGTATCCAGACAGTTCACAATGTCAGGTTAGTGTTCACTCTCTTACCATGCTGTTCAATCCAAAACACACTGAAAACATATGTCTGACAGAACTGAGTTGGAAGCAGCACTATCATTATTCTTCTTCTTATTATTACTATTATCATTAATCCTTCTTTCAAGCTCATCCCAAAATACCCTGATAATAGCATAGACACCTGATTGAGAGAGGTCACCGCAGAGTCCGACAACACCATGGCCTACTGGAAAGCACCCAAGTACTGGAGTCAGGTGACCTGGGTTCTTATCCCAGCTCTGTCAGTTGTCAGCTGTGTGACCTTGGGCAGGTCACTTAGCTTCTCTGTGCTTGAGTTTCCTCATCTGTAAGATGGTAATAAGATCCTTGTTCTCCTTCTTACTTACACTGTAAATCTTGGGTGGGTCAGGGACTATGTCGGAACTAATTTAAAAAAATTATGGGATTTGTTTAGCACTTTGTAGTAGGCACTGTTCAAAGTGCTGGGGTAGATGAAAGATAATTGGGTGGGACACAGTGCACAGCCTTATTCCCCATATTACAGAAGAGGTAACTGAGGTACAGAGAAGTGACTTGCTTGTATTTACCCCAGTGTGTAGAGAAGTACTTTACACATAATTAACACTTTAAAAATAGCATAAAAAACAACCAACAAACAATATAAGTGTACTTATGATGGAACTTCCTATTGTGAATAACAGAAGGGCCTCAGTCCTGCAATTTCAGTGTACACACAAAGAGTGTACACTGGAGGAACAGAGAAGCAGTGTTGCCTAATGGATAGGGCACGGGCCTGGGAATCAGAAGGATCTGGGTTCTAATCCCAGTTCTGCCACTTGTCTGCCATGTGACTTTGGCAAGTCAGTTAACTTCTCTGCACCTGAGTTGCCTCATCTGTAGAATGGGGATTAAGACTGTGAGCCCCATGAGGGACAGGGGCTGTGACCAACCTGACATGCTTGTATCCACCCCAGTACTTAGTACAATGCTTGGCACATAGAAAGCACTTAGCAAATGCCAGAAAAAAGAGCACTGTACTGAGTACTTAATATGGATAGAATACTACATGCTCAGGGGACATACAGAAGTAAACACAACCTTTAAAGAGCTTAAAATCTGATGGGGGAATATACAGTGGTTAAATCAATGTGAAAGAAAATATAATGATACACCTGAGTAGGTACACGAATTAGTAACAAATATGTATGCAAGTGTCTTTGTAGATTTACTTTCTCTCTGAGGAATAGGAGAGATTTTGGCCAACCGTTAGCCCATAGTTTCCTCTGGGTCTTCTGCCTCTGCCTTGGTATTACAATGGTTTATATTGAAGAAGACATCTTAGGAAATGCCTCTACCAGGATGAGAGGGTGAAAATGTGTCTGAGTGAAAAACAGATCACTAAAAAAAGAAAAGGCACTCCAGCCCAGCAAATCCTTCTGGCTTCAAATTGTGTGCTCTTTCTTCTTCTCTCTTTCTCTCTCATCCCTCTGTCTCTCTCTCTCATTGTCTTGGTCCCTCCTCCAGCCAGAACCCCCGAGGTTCTGTCCCAGTTGGAATATGAATGTATGGGACAGACGTGTGGGAATGTTTATAGCTGTAACCCAGAGAAAGAGGTCTTATCCTGTTACGCCACCCCAAAGTAAATAGAAGACAAGAAAACAGGAGGAAGAGAGGAAGGTCTGTTGTGGAAGAGGAGAGCTAAAGAGGGGGACAAACTGAAAAATCCTGTGAGTTGGTTTTAGCTAGCAGCTAATTTCAATAAATTCACTGTGGGTATCAATGAGGGCTTGAGAAAAGGGTTATGAAAGAGTTCTGCTCTTTGGAGGGACAGTCAAATGAAGTAATGAAGCTGCTGCTTAAAGCTTTGAAAGCATCTTTCTCATTTAACGTTACCAGTTGTTTCAATACATTTCCCTAAAACACGTATAGAGCAGTTTTGAGACTGTCTTAAATCTCCAAGGCCTTACTTAATAGGCTCTATTGACTTTATCCCACACCTCAGGAAACTGTTTTCCTGGGATGGGTTTGGTAATGAGCTGAGACCTTTCATATCCTCTACTCAGTTCTCTTTTGAGGTAAAACCTGCTTACCTAGAAATCCCTCTCCAAGTCCAGAGCTAGAAGGCCACACATGGCTTAAGAGAGATTTGTGTGTGCAGATTTCGGGTTGGACTTTATCAATCAGTGGCATTCAATCAAACTGTCACATTTATTGAGCACTTATTGTGTGAAATGCACTGTACTGAGCACTTGGGAGAGTACGAACAACAATAAAACAGACACATTCCCTGCTCATGATAAGCTTACAGTCTGGAGGATGAACTTGAGTATTTACTGTATGTAGAGCACTGTACTGAATGCTTGGGAGAATACATAACAATAGAGTTGTTAAACACGAATCCTGCCCACTAAGAGCTTAAAATTTAGTTGGGGAGAGATATTAAAATATATTACAGATGGACTATAAACTCATCCTTTAGATTGTAAATGTGTTGTCGGCAGGGAATGTGTCTTGTTCTTTCCCAAGTGCTTAGTATAGTGCTCTGCACAAAGTAAGAGTGCTCAATAAATATGATTGACTGGCTGGGAAGCAACAGAGTATACGGGTATGCTCTGGGGGCTTAGGGCTGAGGTAAATATCAAATGGCTATCAGGTGCATTGGCGACTCACAATGAAGACTTGGGATGAGGCTAGTCAGGGAAAGATTACTGGAGGAGATCATCATCAATCATATTTATTGAGTGCTTACTGTGTGCAGAGCACTATACTAAGCACTTGGGAAGTACAAGTTGGCAACATATAGAGACAGTCCCTACCCAGCAGTGGGCGAGAGATACTGATTTTGTAGGGTTTACAATGGCAAAACAGGTGGTCTGTCAGATATGAAGGGGCAATTCCCTTGAACCTGTAGAGATCTTTTATTTTTCCAAAGCATTTTCACATTACAGTACTTATGTTGTCCTCAGACCATTTCTATAAGGCCAAGAAAGGAAGAGACAATTACCCCCGGTTTTACACAACAGGGCTGTGGATGAGCAGTAATTCCTAATCCCTAGACCTGAGCTTTCTACTAGACTATCCTGTCTATGCTGAGGGCTCAAAAGATTAGTGCTGTCTTATGACAAGAGTTGCAAGCTCATTATGGGCAGGGAATGTGACTGCTAATTCTGTAGTACAGTGTTCTGCACATCGTAGGCTCTTAATAAATACAATTGATTGACTGATTGATAAACAGCATGAGAAGCAGCATGGCCTAGTGGAAGGAGCATGGGTCTCAGAGTCAGAGGACCTGAGTTCTAATTCCACTCCTCTACTGATTCCGGCTCCTCCTCTTATCTGCTGTGTAACCTTGGGCAAGTTATTTAACTTCTTTGTGCCTCAGTTACCTCATCTGTAAAACAGGGATTAAGAGTGGGAGCCCCATGTGGGACAGGGACTCAGTCCACTCTGATTTTCATATATCTATCCCAGCACTTAATACAGTGCATGGCACATAGTAAGTGCTTAATAAATACCATTTTAAAAAAAGGCAGAAAGAGAGCCTTGTTGTTCTGTGTCTGGCTTTTCATCTACTTTTCATTTTAGAACATTGGTATCTTGGGATTCCTTCATTGCCACCTTCAAGTTGTGTTTTAGTTCCTAGAGCCTCTTAAAGCTTGAGTGCATTTGTATTCAAGCAATGGTGTCCTCCCCTCCCAGCATGTCCTGGGAACAATTGCACACATTCTTCAGTTCCTTTAGTTCCTGGGGGTGCTTTCCTGGCTTGCAAAAGCTCTTCTCAGGACTTTCCAACATCAGTCTTTGTTAATCAATTGGAGTCTAGTTCCATTGATTCTCCTGGGCTTCTTGAGCAGAGGCCAAGACCCTTTAGAGTAAAAAGGTTCATCAGTTGGTAAAAATACTTAACATGTTCATGGTCAGATTGTGATTATCAATTTATGGATGACTCTAATCTTAGTACAGTGTTCTGCACACAGTAAGCGCTCAATAAATATGATTGAATGAATAAATCCCTTAGTGCTTTTGAGCATTTTGAAATCCTTAAAGATTTCAGCAGCGGCTTTGGTGCATAGTCAAATTCCCTCAGGGAACTGAGCAGCACAAAGAATTATGGCTCACCAAATTGACAGAATGGACTGACTTTCACTGGACTGTAATGACTTCCCAAACAAGGTGAATTAATCTAAGTGACTCCAATTTAGAAAATGAGGTGCAATGAGCACAGCTGGCCATTTTCTGTAGTTTAACCTAGTTTTGTATCCAGCAATTATGGATGAGATGGACCAATGGATCGTAAATCTATTGTTAAACAAATGGGGCATTAAAAATGTATTCCCAGGTTGGATGATCTGAATTCCTGAAAAATATAATATTGAATTGTTGAGAAGGATTAAATAGACACATTATCAAGAGATCCATGATGAGTTCTTAGAGGGAAAAATTAGGAATATTAAATGAACCATGCATAATCATTTGTACAGCAAAGAGGACAACCATCTCACTTTTTATTTAATCAATCAATCATTGGTATTTATTGAGCACTTACTATGTGCAGAGCACTATACTAAATGCTTGGGAAAGTACAATATGACAGAATTAGCAGATACGTTCCCTGCCCATAATGAGCTTACAGTCTAGAGGGGGACTTAGGTAGCCTCTTACCACTATTGGAGAGAGAGGATACTGTGAAAGGAGTACCATTTTCTTTTTTTGCCTTGCTTTAAAACTACCCCACCCCCAGGGCAGAAACACCAGCCTGAGCCCTTCATTTTGGAAAACTTCACAAGTCCTTGTGTGTTTGAGGAACATTTCTGCAGCAAGTTTTCAGAATAACAATGTTTTTCAGCCAATTCTTAATGCATTTCCATGTTACTTCATACATCATTATTTTGTTCATTACCACTGACAGCTACCTAGGTGAGCATTTATGTCACCAGGACAGATGGTCAATATTTGAGTTCCTGGGCATATTTTCCCCAGACCGGTCATAACTTGTATTTATGGAGTTCACTTTACTATTATTTTGTAGTGAGATACTCTGAAAAGATCAACCTCAAATCTTTCTTCGGCTGCCCTATTTGCCATCCCCAGCCAAATGGAAATGTCCATTCATCACAGTTTCCTCAGGTTGGCTGCATCTTGCAAAGAAAAATTCACCACTTTGGCTCAAGCACATTTTTTCCTTCTGCACTATCAAGGGGAGATTGGTTATTTTGTTTCTCCTAGTTCACTCTCTCCAGAGAATAAACTAGCTTCTCTGTTCTGCAGGCCTGGAAATAAATGGTGTGATCCAAGAAGTTGAATGGCTCAACAAGAGGACAAAGAGTTTAGTCCTATGCTGGACAACTGTAAAGAGTCTTGTTGCTCTGAGACCTGGGAATTGGTCTTTTTCTAAAGAAACTGCTTTATTATTTATCAGCAGTTCAATTCCCACTTCACTAAACTTCCTTTTGTGAGAACAACACTAATGTGGGGAAATAAGACAATGACTGCTTTCTTAATTAGGAACCAGAATTCCCCAGTGAGCTCAGTCTCTTTCATACCATTACTATTGGACTATCTCCACTGTGGATTTGACACTCTGGAATT
The DNA here is from genome assembly GCF_015852505.1 of Tachyglossus aculeatus. NCBI lineage: Eukaryota > Metazoa > Chordata > Mammalia > Monotremata > Tachyglossidae > Tachyglossus > Tachyglossus aculeatus. The sequence continues at coordinate 38,146,314 of NC_052075.1, read as the reverse complement.
ATTACGATATATAATTAGGAAGTTTCATGGATACGGAGATGCTGTGTGTTGCTCTTCATTTATGGAGTCAGTTTGCTTCTGAAACACAATGGGTGCTTCATTCATTCAATCGTATTTATTGAGTGTTACTGTGTGCAAAGCACTATACTAAGTGCTTCAGGCAGGCAGAGTGAGAGTTTTGGGACATGTTAGTACAGTGCTCTGCACACAGTAAGCGCTCAATAAATACGATTGATGATGATGACATGTTCACCTAGAGAGGGATACATGAACATAGAGGCAGAGATCTCCAGATAAACCAAATGTGGTATATAATTGCCAAGTGATCCTGCCAGGATCACACCGATGTTGCTATTCCATGATCACAATTTTCTTTACTCCAGGAGTTTGCACTTTAGAAGGCACAGTCCCTGCCCTCTAGCAGCTTTCAGCTTACTGGAGTTCTCAAAACACTCATTCATTAATTCACTCATTCAATTGTATTTACTGAGTGCTTCCTGTGTGCACAGCACTGTATTAAGTGCTTGGGAAGTACAAGTTGGCAACATATAGAGACGGTCCCTACCCAACAGCGGGCTCACAGTCTAGAAGGGGGAGACAGACAACAAAACAAAACATGTGGACAGGTGTCAAGTCGTCAGAACAAATAGAATTAAAGCTAGATGCACATCATTAACAAAATAAATAAAATAGTAAATATGTACAAGTAAAATAAATAGGGTAATAAATCTGTACAAACATATATACAGGTGCTGTGGGGAGAGGAAGGAGGTAGGGCAGGGGGATAGGGAGGAGGAGAGGAAAAAGGGGGCTCAGTCTGGGAAGACCTCTTGGAGGAGGTGAGTTCTCAGTAGGGCTTTGAAGGAAGGAAAAGAGCTAGCTTGGCGGATGTGTGGAGGGAGGGCATTTCAGGCCAGGGGTAGGATGTGGGCCTGGGGTCGACAGTGGGACAGGCGAGAACGAGGTACAGTGAGGAGGTTAGCGACAGAGGAGCAGAGGGTGCGGGCTGGGCTGTAGAAGGAGAGAAGGGAGGTGAGGTAGGAGGGGGTGAGGTGACGGAGAGCCTTGAAGCCTCCTGAGGGACCCTCTGTGTCTTTATAAGACTCTGGGATGACCTCTCCTAGTTCCCTAAATGAAGTTACCCCCACCACCTCCAAACTGGCATGCCCCTGTGAAATGCTTTTATGGCAAAATATTCATCTCTCCAAGGGTAAACTGAAGCACAAAGAAGCTCACTGGATGAAGGGAGAATCCGGCATTCTGAGAGTTGAGCTGGAAGAACGCTAAAGGATTTCAAACCCCAGAACTGGTGATCTGTCAAGCACTACATACAGGCCCTCTTGTTTGTGTACTCACAAGACCTCACTTGTAAATGCTATTCTGGAATTTCATCCAGGAAAACCCTGTGTAATATATTCCAGGTACAGTTCCCGCTGTCCAGAGAACAGAAATGACCACCCCCTCTCCTTCATTCTGCATGCATGAAGAGCAGCAGTTCTGAACGTCTGTGTTTTAGAGCGACAAACAAACATTTCCCATTGGTAACACCCATTATTTTCAAGTCCGGAAAAGACATAGATGAGACATTTTGTGATTGGCTGCATTTTCATGCATAGTCAGATGTGAGGACAATATTTCCAAACTCTCTACTGAAAGGACGGGTTGTTGTGATTTTCAATTTTGAGGTTGTTTCTCCCAAGCAATGGTAAAAGTGTGGATGGAAAAGTTAGAAATTCTGCCCATTTTTCCTTCTTGGTGTCTCTTTTCCAGCATAAAGTAACAGTGGTCCTAACTGAAAATCAGTGAATACTAGAATTGGCTGGAAGTATTGAGTTTCAACAAATAAATGAATAAAATAATAATAATAATTATGATGATGGCATTTATTAAGCACTTACTATGTGCAAAGCACTGTTCCAAGGGCTGGGGTGGTTATAAGGTGATCAGGTTGTCCCTCGGGGGGCTCACAGTCTTAATCCCCATTTTATAGATGAGGTAACTGAGGCACAGGGAAGTTAAGTGACTTGCCCAAAGTCACACAGCTGACAATTGGCAGAGCTGGGATTTGAACCCATGACCTCTGACTCCAAAGCTTGTGCTCTTTCCACTTAGCCACACTGCTTCTCTAAAAGGCTAATTGGAGAAAAAAAAACTATTAAAAAGTAATGAAACAAATTAGGTTATTTTCTAAAAGAGGTTCATATGGTTTGAGAAAATATGACTGTCTAAAAGAAAGCCATTTTAGCTCTTTGTATGGCTTCAGTGATCCTAAGGAAGTGGAAGGATATTTGCAATGAGGGAAGACAGAGTAAATTTTCTAATTCAGTTTGGCATTCTGAAAGGAAGTGGCAGATTTGAATGGATTATCATTCAGGAAGATTACAGGAGAGTATAAATTAATAGAAGGCTAGACACCCTAGATGATGTTCTGTTCTTTGATGGAGGGTCTGGGGGTTTTGTGAGCATAATATGATTATTTCTTAACCGAGTCACATGGATGTGGCAAAAGTAAGACTCAGATACAAATATGATGCAATAGGGATTGACTGAATTTGAACATATCTTTTTTCCTAGAATCCTCTGTCTCATTATGAGAGGTTTTATTCATTTATCAATCATACTTATTGAGCGCTTACTGTGTGCAGAACACTATACATAGAGTAGAGGCAAGACATTTTTATAGTAGTAGTAGTAATGGTATTTCTCAAACTCCTACTTGATAAAACATTTACAAAAACATTCACAAATACTAGAATCAGAATGAATAAATGCACGTTAAATTGAGTATAAACGTTTATATTCCCAAGTGCTGAGGATGGGTAAAAATGAATTCCTAACTGCCAGAAGTAGCTGTATGTTTCATTACAGACTATATAAAAAAAGCTTAGTCATATACATCTATGGCTTTAAACATGTGTGAGTGTGTGTACAGGCACAGAGGCAGCATGGCTTAGTGGAAAGAGCATGGGCTTGAAAGTCAGAGATTGTGGGTTATAATCTCTGCTCTGCCACGTCAGCTGTGTGACTATGGGCAAATTGCTTAACTTCTCTGTGCCTCAGTGACCTCATCTGTAAAATGGGGATTAAGATTGTGAGCCCCACTTGGGACAAACTGATAACCTTGTATCTATCCCAGCACTTAGAACAGTGCTTGGCACATAGTAAGCACTTGACACATATTATTATTATTATTATTACATATATGCACGCATGTATATGCTCACATATTCGCATGTACATGCTCATACCAGCTTCTAGAAATGAAAAAAATCCTACTTCTGAAGGTTATGCACACTGTACCCGGAATCTCATGGAATAATGAGACATGGGGACTAGTGTGGGTAAGACCGAGATGCATCCTTGACCGCTGGGTAAACACTTTTCCAACTACCAGTCGACACGCATTCTGAACTTCTGAAAAATGAGGCACTCCACCTGCACAATAAATGCGGGTGTCCCTCCAAAGCTGCAACTTGGGTGGTGCCTGACCAGAATTCTGATGAGACAAATAACTTACCAGGTAAAATTAATTCAGCTAAGGTCAATTTCTCCACACCTGGGGCAAGTAAGTAGAATTAAACTGCAGGTAATAGCTGCTGAAGAATAGGAAAGGAGCACACCAAAGCAAACTGATCCCCCAGACTGGGGGAGTTGCAGCAAAACAGAAAAAATAGTATGGATTCAGAGCACTTTAGCCTCTAATACTGAATCATGTGCTATGCCTATGACCTGGTCCACTTAGACCTTCCGTTTCAGCACTATCAACGGCTAACACGCCATGGACAGTCTTCTGTTAATTGCATTTTTAGCTTTAAAAGAGACAAAGTGGCAAGAATCAAGTAGTTAAGAAGAAACAGGTTGAGTCCATAGAATTTAATACACACGTAATTGCCCCATCTCATCGAGGGAGAGAGTATTAGAGTCGCACTGGTTTGACAACTAGTTTTTTACTTGGAAATCAAGAAACTCCTGGCCATTGGCTTTAAGAAACCCTAATTGCCCTATACCTTCAACGTTTCCACTTTTCTCCAACTACACCTCAGCTCACCCTCCTAGATTCTCTCAAACTAACCTATTTACCTTTGTCTATTCTGGTCACTCCCTCCTCCAATTTCTTGCATAAACCATTTTCCAGGCCTGGGACTCCCTCTATCTTGAAATCTACTAAACCATGACTCTCTTCATCTTCAAAGCCCTACTGAAATTTCATCTCCTCCAAGAGGCCTTCCATGATTATTGTGTCTTTTCCCTTGTTTATATCTTCCTTACTGTCACCTCAGTACTTCCACGATCTGGAATTTTTGTGCCTATATTATTAAATACCCCACTACGTAATAAATCATTCAACTAAATATCTATATTTCCTTCTTCTTCGTATCTGTAAATTCTATTTTTGGCTGTCACCCCTGCTAGACTGTAAATTCTTTGAGTATAGAGATTGGAAAGAGCCCGGGCTTGGGAGTCAAAGGTTGTGGGTTTTAATCCCACTCTGCCACTAATCAGCTGTCTAACTTTGGGCAAGTCACTTAACTTCCCTGTGCCTTAGTTACCTCATCTGTAAAATGGGAATTAAGACTGTGAGCCCCACAGGGACAACCTGATTACCTTGTATCTACCCCAGAGCTTAGAACACTGCTTGGCACATAGCACTTAGCAAATACCATCATTATTATCATTATTATTATTATTACTATTATTATTACTAACTTTCCCGTGCATTTCACACAATATGCTACACTCAGTGGGGGCTCATGAATTACTTTTGATAGATTGAATTATTGATGGTTTGAAGTGGTTCAACTAAAGGATACTATCTAAAGTAATGGTGAGATAGGAAAACATTTTTTCTCAATGTGGAGAATAAACATTTGAAATTTGAGCCATGGGGGATGTGTGGGTCATAATTATCAGGAGATTCAAGGGAGCTCAAGAAATATTAATGGGCATGAGGCTTCTAGTAGTTTTTAGAAGGGAAATGAGTGATCTGGAAGGCAAAATTGGGAATGCTAGATGGTTCACTGGCAAATATTAAGGAAGGATATCCAGAAAAGTGACCATTAGATGGTATCAGAGTAGTGTTGCCAGTACTGAGTATGGAATGCTGGACTAGACTTGCCAATGGTCCAAATCTGAATGGCATTTCTTAAATACTTATGGAAGGATGCTTGAATTACCAAAGTCTTTCAAATCACTGTTTAGCACCTCAGACAAGGCAGATTGTTCATTGTTCCTTGTGGCGTGCCACATTCACTTTGCTAAATTCACCAAAAGACCAAAATAAATCTCAGCCTTTGAGATTATGCAAAGTTGAGAACTGAATTCTGACAAAAACAAATCCAAACTCAACCTGAGGACTACCGAGTAAAGCCAATTACATTGATTTGATTTTCTAGATAGCCTCAACTCCACTCTGACTGCATAGGCATCCTGGATGAATAAAAATCTTCCACCATTTCCAGGAAATCCCATATCTCATCTCACGACTGTTTTTAAATGTCCTGGGAACTATAGCAGTTGCTTTAGAAGGCTGTGTGAAAGTCTCTCGCTCATTTGGCATTTCCTTGGCTGGTGAAAGCTCTGTGGCATGTTAATGAACTGGGGCACCCTGCCAATCAGGGAAGCACCAAAAGCTAATTCTGGTTTACCCCATTATGAATGACCGTAAGAGGGAAATTAATGGAGAAAAGTAGACTCTCCAAAACATACCCCAACCCATTTCTTCAGCTGGTCCATTTAGCAAATTACCTGGCCAGTGTGCTAAATGGTGCCCTAGTGACTTGAAATTAACCAAGTGATACTTTCATTTTTGTAGATGTGGTGGATGAATAAAATGAAGGCAGATTGAAACAGTCACATAATGAGATAATATGGAGAAAGAGGTTTCCTACACACTTACATCAAGTCTAACCATCACCCAAACTCTAGCAAAGAGCTCACTCAGACTATCAGTCATTGATTAAAAATTGAAAAAAGAGAGGTTCATTCAAACTAATATCCTCAGTATGTGACTGACAGAAGAATGATTTTCTCTAACCCCTGATGAGTTCTGCTACCAAACTGGTCAGGCTGGAATTGATGGATAAGCCATCTCGTGGAAATCTTTAGGGACACTTCTTTAGTCCACCATGAGCTTTATCAAGGGTTCATGTAAAGCTCCATTCCCTAACCAACCCTCAAATCATGTGGGTCTTTGACGTACTCAGTTATTGAACCCCAAGCACTTGGGATTTGGGTGAAGCCCAATTCCATTGCTAATCCCCAAGTTACTCAAATATGTGTACAAACTTCATTGTTTCCACTTGGGGCCCACCCAAAGACTGGCATTAACTGCAGTACCTACTAAAACACCCTCTTTTTATAACCAGTAAATGATATTTTTGTCGGCTAACTCTGTGTTAATCCTAAGGGCAGGGAGTGGAATGGGTACTACGTGGGTAGAGACTTAAATGCATAAGCAATGTAAAAGCATGGAAGGATAGAGTGGGGGCCATGGGAGGTTAATCAAGGAAGGTTTCCAGGAGGAGATGCCATCTTAATGGGTATTTGAAGATAGAGTATTGGTCTGTCAGGTATTTAAGTGGAGGAAGTTCCAGGCAGGGGGGAGGACATGAACTTGGTATCACTGGTGGAAATATGAGTTGGAGTCACAGTAAATTGGATGGTCTTAGAGGAGTGAAGTACCTGGGCTGGGTTGTGGTGAGAGAGGTAGGTAGGTAGGAAGGGCAGAGCTTATTAAGTGTTTTAAAGGTACTCAGTACAGGCATTTGGACTTCATCTCTCTTATTTCCAAACCTAGCTGATCTTACACAACATTTGAGTGGGAAGAGCACAGACTTGGGAGTCAGAGGTCATGGGTTCTAATCCCAACTCTGCCACTTGTATGCTATGTGACTTTCGGCAATTTACTTAACTTCTCTGTGACTCATTTCCCTTAACTGTAAAATGGAGATCAAGACTGTGAGCCCCACAGGGGACAACCTAATTACCTTGTATCTACCCCAGAGCTTAGAACAGTGCTTGTCACATAGTAAGTGCTTACAAAAACACCATCATTATTATTATTATTACTATTATTCTCCCAAATTCCCTCATCTTCACCATCCTTCTGGGACCCCCACCCAATTACAACTGAGGTACAGAATTCATATCTACTACATATGTGAAGTGCATTCCACAACACCAAGTGTAGATATTGTGGCTCCATTATATCCCCTTATCACTTCCTCACTCTCTAATCTTTCCTTCTGTATCAGCAAGATCAACACAAGAAGCAGTATGGAGTAGTGTATAGGGCATGGACCTTGGAGTTAGAAGGACATGACTTCTAATCCTGGATCCACCACTTGTCTGCTGTGTGACCTTGGGAAGTCACTTCACTTCTCTGTGCCTCAATTACCTCATCTGTAAAATGTGGATTGAAACTGCGAGCCCCACGTGGAACAGGAACTGTGCCCAACCTGATTTGCTGTATCCACACCTGTGCTCAGTACAGTGTCTGGCACATAGTAAGTGCTTAACAAATACCACAATTATTATTATCAACTGCAAAAACTGTTCTGTTCCTGAGCAGCAATGTCATCTTGGACTTCTTCCTCCATTACATGCTCAATTTTCAAAACTACTAAATGATGAACCTGAGTTTGAATTCTCCTTTGTTTGTGTAAAGGGTTTGTGAAGTCTTGTTGTTTCCTATGGGAAGAATTAAAATTATTTTTCACAGTATCCAAATCCTGGCATCTCAATCTAGTTTCTTAAAATATGAATCATCATCATCAATCGTATTTATTGAGCGCTTACTGTGTGCAAAGCTCTGTACTAAGCACTTGGGAAGTACAAGTTGGCAACAATATGAATCAGATCAATCCATCAGTGGTATTTATTGAGTGCTCACTATGTGCAGAGCACTATACTAAGCATTTGAGGGAGTACAATACAACAGAATTAGCAGATACATTCCCCACCCATAATGAGCTTGCAGTCTATAGGATGACCAACTGTCATTCCAGCATAAATATTACATTATTTCTTTAGGTGTAGTAGTTGCAGTAGTAGCAGTAGAAGTAGTAGTAATATTTATTAAATGTTTACTCTGTGCGGACCACTGTAATAAATGCTGGAAAAAACTAAACGTGGGAAAAAGACACAGAAACTAGATCTCAAGGGATTCAGCAACCTCAGAATATATGAGGGGAGAGGGGCTGTTGGCAGCCACACAAGAAGAGTTGAAAGAATAAAACATTAAAGTAACACGAAATACCAGGACAAATGTACCAAATAAAAAAGTAAAAGCAAATTGGTTTGGGGAACGGCACAATGCTCTACATTCTGAGAAACTTAAATGAGTAATTATCAGGGTCAAAGATCACCTGGCTTTTTAAGAACTCCACTCCATCCAAGAAGAGGAAGCACACTGCTTAGGGTTATGCTTTGCCATTAAATTTTGGAGGATGTTTTTTGTGTGTGTGCTTGTGCAGAAAATTGGATTTGTTGAATCATGTAAAAAGTGCAAAACAATTGAATGGAAGTACTGTGGAGGGATTAAAGAAAATACACATGTATCTTGGAGAGTTGTGTTAAAGAGAAATGAATATTTTCTTTTCCATCATATTATCCTTTAATTTATTTAGTAATTTAGTGACCTACCTTAAAGGATATTTCTTTTTCTGAAGCTGCTTAATTGCTTTATTTAATGGTAAGTACTGCTTTACATTATTTGAACTATTTTGAAGAGACCTTGCGAAGAAACCCAAGAGTCTGTGGTTTTCAAGTGGGAAAAAGTATGAGAGAAAGAACTGAGAGGATTGAAAGGCTGCAAAATGGGTTATGGTGAATTTGTGGTATTTGTTAATTGCTTACTATGTGGCACTCACTGTATTAAGTGCTGGAGTATATATAAGATAATCAGGATAATAATAATAATAATGGCATTTATTAAGCGCTTACTATGTGCAAGGCACTGTTCTAAGCACTGGGGAGGTTACAAGGTGATCAAGTGGTCCCAAGGGGGCTCACAGTCTTAATCCCCATTTTACAGATGAGGGAACTGAGGCCCAGAGAAGTGAAGTGACTTGCCCAAAGTCACACAGCTGACAAGTGGCGGGGTCAGGGTTTGAACCCATGACCTCTGACTCCAAAGTCCTTGCTCTTTCCATTGAGCCACGCTGCTTCCTTGTACACAGGGTGGACACTGACCCTGTCTCATGTGGGATTCACAACCTAATGGGGCAGGAGAACAGTTTCCTCAACCCCAATATACAGAGGAGGAAACTGAGGCACAGATAAATTAAGTGACTTGCCGAAGAACACACAGTAGGCAAGTAGCAGAGCTGGGGTTAAAACCCAGGTCCTCTGATTAATGGGTATGAGTTTTTTCCAGAGTTTTTTTCCAGAGTTTTTCAGACCTAGTTGCTGGTCCCATTAACTGGATCCCTTTTCTTCTCTACCATGCATTCCAATGACTAGTCACAGTAATCTACTGTGCCCCCTGGGATAGTCTCTGTTTATCTGAATGATTTCAACATTTTTCCATCCTTTTTCATTCTCCTGGTCCGGGTTTCTGGTCCACTCCACCTAACTCACGCAACACCAACCTCTGGACAGGCTGCTTTTCATCATCACCAGTCATTGCACCATTTCTACCCTCACAAACTCTGAATCAGCCTTCTCTGACCAGAATGCCCTCACCTGTAATTATATTCACATGCTGCCACCGTGCAAAACTGTTCTCTTGCAACCCAGAGCCCTCTTATTTCTTCCCCATTTGTCCGGGCCACCAGATCCCACTTGGACTCCTTTGTACACTTCCCCTCTCTGATGCATAAATCCACGGCCTCAACCTTGATCTCTCAACCAATTCCATTTCCTCCCCCTCCAATCCCTGAGTCAGTCTTAAACTACCAACACCCATCCCTAATTCATTCATTCAGTCATATTTATTGAGCACCTTTTATGTATAGAGCTCTGCACTAAAAGCTTGGGAGAGTACAATATAACAATAAACAGACACATTCCCTGCCCACAATGAGCTTACAGCCTAGAGGGGGGAAAGACATTAATAGAAAAAAAATTACAGATATGTGCATAAATCCAGGGTTTGAAACAGCTCTGTATTGTTTCTAAGAATGCAGGAAATACCAGGTGCTTCCTAGAGCACTCTGAGTCCAAGTGGGATGCAGAGAATAGGTAGAAGGGTAAATGAACAATCACAAAAGGTTGAGAATTAAGATGAAAGAGGAAATGCTTGAGGAATTTGGAATAGTTTGGGACTGGGACTAGAAAGAAGATTGTGGGCAGGCTTTCCTACAGAAGGAAAGGCACTCATCAAGAGGTGGTGATCTGCCATTTCCAGATCAATCTGGGGCAGGAAAAAAACGGGGCATTTTAAGTTACATTAAAGGGACAAGTACCTGTCACTGTCTTACTAATTGTTATATTGATTCAGTGGCTAATCTTCTGAGGTGAAATTCTCCTTAATCTGAGAGGGTTTATTTGAGTAAATGGGAAGATAATTGGTTGCTTCTCAAAATCCTTTCCAACCCAGTGATTTTACGATTCTGGGGTTTCAGTGATGAGCATCCTCTAACTCTCAAACTGTAACAACGTAGACTATCTGTGTTTGAGTCTTAGATCATTTTTTCATTGGGAGAGATGATGTCTAGTAATTTGAACCATTTTTAATGGTGTCATTTTAATGGTGTCTTTATCCCCATTTTACAGATGAGGTAATTGAGGCATAGAGAAGTGAAGTGACTTGCTCAAGGTCAAACATCAGACAAGTGGCCAAACCGGGATTAGAACCGATGCTCTATCCACTAGGCAACACTGCTTTTGAGGGGTAAAATCATATTGACTCTGGGTTAGCCCATCTCTCCAAGAACAATCCTATCACCTTAAATCTCACCTTCAGTTCCTGTAGGACTGCAGCCCTTACTAATTCCAGGGCACAGAATCCATTCTTCAAGGTCAGGACAGACCAGTTTCCACAGCTGGGTTGTTGAAGCTATGGAGTCCCTCATCTTGACTCCACTTTCTGATAAGTGAAGTGCCCTTTTCTAGGAGGAAACAAAGAAACCACCCAGGGCAATCTGAGCACTCTGTGTGTTTGATGTGTATTCTCACCAGGAGTTCTTTGAGGTTTAGCTTTGCCTCATGGGTTCAGAATGGTTGCTTTTCCCTAATAAGAGGTTGTGTGAACTTTTCCTTGAAATGTGCTAGCCAGATGGTTTGGGACTCAGATGGCGATGGGACAATTCAAAATGAGAAGAGGAATTTCATGAGGTAAGCTCATTATAGGTAGGGAATTTATATGGTAATTCTGTTATACTGCTGAAAAGCATTCATTCAATCTTATTTATTATGCACTTACTTTGTGCAGGGCACTGTATTAAGCAGCATGGCATAGTAGATACAGCATGGGCTTGGGAGTTCTAATTGGGTTCTTGGGAGGTCATTGGTTCTAATTCTGGCTCTCTCACTTGTCTGCTGTGTGACCTTGGACAAGTCACTTCACTTCTCTGTGACTCAGTTACCTCCTCTGTAAAATGGGGAATGAGGCTATGAGCCCCTGTGTGGGACAGGGACTATGTGCAACCTGACTAGCTTGTATCCACCCCAGTGCTTAGAACAGTACTTTTCACATAGTAAGTACTTAACCAATGCCATCATCACTATTATATTGTAGTCTACCAAGAGCTAATACAGTGCTCTGCACATGGTAAGCACTCAATAAATACCATTGATTGATTGATTGATGAGGTGATGCCATTGTGAGTAGCATGCGTGTGTGCGCGTGCACGCACACACACACACACACACACAGTCAAACATTTGCCCTGGGCTTTGGCCAACTAATGAATCAGCACTGAGCAACTTGCCTCTTTCTCAGGAAAGCACAAATGTCTTACCCACCAAGTATTTGGGACCAGCTTTCTCTCTTCACGTAATACCCGGCACGTATAGGTGTTCACTGATGATGTGAGACCACTCCTAATGGAAACCTAACTTCTGGTATTTGGGTGAGATGATCGTTTCACCAACACTACCTAAACACTTTACACTCCTATTATTTTTTACCAGTTCTCTGCTGGTTGCCTTGTGAAGCATGATGCGGATAGAGGGGCACGAGGAAGGAGAATGTGGATAGTTCAGCACAAACCATCACCGCTATTGCAAAACCAATTAAAATGCATGACCACTTTCACTATAGCATGCCTTTCCTCGTTTAACCATTTATGTCTGAGCAGAGTTCATACTGAGTGGCTATATTTTCTTGTAGTGCATAAGACACTTTAACTATGGTTATTGGAACAAATCTCCACGTGGCCAGTGAAAAGTGAAACCATTTCTAGAAGTGCTAGGGGATTGAGAGGAATTGAAAAGAGAGGCACCCAGCTACAAATATGTCAAATTTGGTCCTAAGACAACAATAAATGATGGCAATTTCACAACTATGTCTTATGAGAGGTAATGTTGTTCAGCTGAAAATTAGTCTAATCATTTTATTTCCCCCCTTTCATATTTTGAAAAATCAATATACAATTTACCTTCACGGTCTGTTGGTTTTCTTGGGAAAGAACATTCATGAGATTATCTGAAATTAAAAGCTAATGAAGTTTGAAGACCAAGTGGAAATTGCTGACAGTTATAGATCCAGCAATTCCAACATGAAGTCCCTACCTGACTCCAATTATTGGATTAAAATACAATCCATTATAAAAAGCAATGATCAAATAGCTTATAAAAATAGGACCTCAAAAGGAAGCATGCCTATATTCAATACTTAAAAGCACAAGAGGTTGATAAAGGCAAAATAAAAGCCACTATTGATAGTCACTGCTTAGAAAAGTCCTCTTTTGCCCTATCACCTGTTCAGTTAAATAGCCACAATTAGCATGGCCTAATGAAAAGTGCACAATTCTGGGAATCAGATGAAGTGGATTCTAATCCCTGCTCCACCACCTGTCTGCAATGTGACCTTGCACAAGTCATTTAACTTTCTCTGTGCCTCAATTACCTCATCTGCAAATGGGGATTAATATTGTGAGCCCCATATGGAACATGGGCTGTGTGCAACCTGATTATCTTGGGTCTAACTCCAGTGTTTATTACAGTGCTTAGCACATAGTAAGAGCTCAACAAATGCTATTTTTTTAAAAAAAAGAGTTGAAAGGGTTTCTTTCCTACAATTAGTTGTTGTTATACCTTACTGAAGAAGAAAGCATTTGGCAATAAAAACTGTGTTAAGTATGTGTAGCACTGCATCAAGAGTTGGAGTTATACCTAGAACCATCCTCCTTTCCACTACCCCTGGTCCCTGTTGCATAACACAGATACTCAGAAAAAACCATGAGATCCAGGAAGATGATCGAGTGTTGAATATTTGGAAAGTGTGCCCTCGTGGAAAGAGCACAGGTTGGGAGCGAGGAGACCTGAATTCTAGTCTTGGTTCTTCTGCTTACTTGCTGGGAGACCTTAAGCCTCAGTGCCTTAATTTGTCAAATGAGGGTAAACATATCTGACTCTTCCTATGTCCCAGGAATGCTGTGAGGATATAACATGATATTTTATGTGAAAGCACTTTGGGAGAAAGGCACCCTACAGAGTAAAAATATTATTCTTTGTATTGTTACTAATATAATAATAATGATATTCTAATAATATCATGGATTAGATGCATGATAATCAGGTTGGACAGAGTCTCTGTCCCACATGGAGCTCACAGACTAAAGGAGAGCTAGAGGGAACAAGTGTTTCCTCCCAATTTTACAGATGAGGAATTATTACTATGAACAGATTCTAAGGCCGAGCGCTGAGGGCCTCTGGTCTATCTTTTCTGTTTGGGAAATGACAACAGGAGCCACAAAATCCTCCAAGAAAATTCAGCTGCTTTTTGCTCTAAAGGTTTCCTCAGGATCATTTTTTGACCTTCCTGGTAATTTCCTCTTCCATTTTTAATTAGTCTGGAAAGCTCTTAAGCCTCTGTAAACTGTCTTAAAAATAAAAAAAATAACAAACAGATTTAGAGGAGAGCAATCCATCTCAGCCTGCATTTCGATCTATTCCAGAGCAGGGAGAACCTGCAAGGTTAATACCTATTATTTTTTTAAATTCATTCTTTAAAATTCATGAGATGCTTTCATCCAGCTGCAGGACAGAGTTAAGGGATTTATGAATTTAGCAAGGATTGATGCTACAAGGGGGTTTCACTGACTTTCTAGAAAATTTGGCTGTATATTTTTGCTTATTTCATCCTTTATTAGAACGAGAGTGGATTCATGGAACATTAACTTTCACTCACTTCCTTATTCAAATGGAACAATAATTAAGGGATTAAAATCAGAAGTTTCTTTATTCAGATTGGCTTATTTGGATCCGAGTCATGTGGATTGGTGGCCTACCTATGGAGTGAAATCCTTAGTAATATCATCTTAGCAGCCTCATCCCTGAAGATACAGAATCATACTCAGTACTGCACAACTGCCGTTTTAGAAATATGAGCCTTGTGAAACATTTTTTTTCCCCCAACAACCCAAAGAAATAATCTCCCATTAAAACCCAGATCTTCCAAGGCCCAGAAACTCATTACATTTTTCTCGAAGCGTGTACCATAAGTTGCTATCCCATGAAGGATTTTTAACTTCAGGATATATTTTTAGCTTAATGGAATGGACTTTCACCCGGAAACTCCTATTACCATTAATGGCAATTGCAAGGCAAAGGAATTGCATATTGAATAGAGACTATGCCCATTCAATTTAAATTGTTTAATTTTATTGCGCTATGTCTGAGAACAACTAAATTGAGATTTTGTTTCAATTTTGTATTATACTCTTGATTTAAATGAATCTTTTCATTGTAAAAGGCTTATATGGGAATAATTGCCTTTGGTAAATATTGCATACTACATATAATAAACTATATTAAACTAGATGAAGATATCGCTTAAGTATTTATATATATATGGTGCCTGTGTCTGAGCCCCCCATTTTCCTCACAACAGGTGGAATCTATTTTTGTAGTCACTATTATGCAAATTGAAGATGAGAGGACTTCAAAGTCATGTCAAATTACTATAGAAGTTAGGCATAGAGGGCATGAAATTTATTTCAGTAGAACTATATTTTCTATATACTATATATTTTCTATATACAATATATTTCATATATTTGCCTTTTTAAAAAAATAGCACATATGTAAAAACTCCAAAATGTTCATATCCAAAATAAACTCTTTCTTTGCCTTACTTTGCTGGGTCCAGATACATGTAGAAATCTAAATTTACTTGCAAAAATTAAAAAGGCTTATATATCTGGGAAGAAGCTCACAAGTCATGTTGTTATTGTCTTGTCTTATGCCGTGGAGTCATCTTCCACCCATAGAGACGCGTGGACACATCTCTCCCAGAACGCCCCACCTCCATCTGCAATCGTTCTGGTAATGTATCCATTGAGTTTTAGATGGAACACTTCTCAACTCACCACACCACAGACAGCCATGGACATCCCAAAGATTTCTCAGGATAGTAATCCCACACTATTTATGCGTCTCTAATTTTTAGTCAGAAAATTCCTCTTTATAGTAAAATTTAATTTCTACTGCTGCTAGGTTTCATTAAAATGGATGTGGAAATTCTCAATTCCTTATCTGATAGTTCAGATTTGGTGTGTTTAGATTTTATTAATTTTTAATATAATTCATTATGTGTATTTTTATCTTTAGGTTTTATTCGTTACTTATAGCACCCACATACACACACGCATATGCCAAATTTCTATTAACCCTGTCTGATTAAAGTCTCATCAGAAGAAATATGATGTCCTTTCAGTTACAAGGATGCTGAACTATGGCTGGCAAAGGGAGTAGCTTGGGGTTTTATTTATACATACAATATGGCCCAGAGTTTAGCAAGAAAGTCTGCATATTCTAATTACCCTACTGGGGTGTGATTTGAAAGTACAGATATCGCTGTTTTCCATATTTGACTTCTGGCCTGTAGAATAATGCACCACAGCTAACTTCTGAGAAGACATTAATACACTAGTTTATGACCAGTAGTCTTCTAGACTGTGAACCCATCTTATAAACTGTGAGCCTGTTGTTGGGTAGGGACCGTCTCTATATGTTGCTGATTTGTTGCTTCCCAAGTGCTTAGTACAGTGCTTTGTACATAGTAAGTGCTCAATAAATATGAATGAATGAATGTTCAGAGAAGAATCATTCTAGGTTATGACTAACCATAACATCAGAAGAGTCATTCTGTTGTTTTTTATGGCATTGGTTAAGAACTTACTCTGTGCCAGGCACTGTACTAAGTGCTGGGGTAGATACAAGGTAAGCAGGTTGTCCCATATGGGGTTCACCATCTTAATCCTCATTTTACAGGTCAGTTAACTGAGGCCCAGAGAAGTTAAGTGACTTGTTCAAGGTCACATAGCAGACAAGTGGCAGAGTTGGGATTAGAACACAGGTCCCACCGACTCCCAGGCTTATGCTCTATCCACTAGGCAATGCAGTCTGTACCCTAAGATCAAAACGGTAAAGATAGAAGCCATGTTCCTGGGTTTCTTCGCTAGAAATACCACTAAGCTTTCTTACAAGTTATCCTGGATCCCCCAAAATAAAAGCAAGCAGATTAAACAGGTCTGAAAGAAATCAATGATGTTGATGGTTGACACAAAATCAGGAAAGTTCATTCTCTCCTCCCAGGTCTCTTGAATTTTCTCCTCCCTATATTTTATTTTAAGACTCATCAAAAGGCTTAACAACTCCAGGCACAATGTTGGCTTCACCTCACCTGGATAATTGCTTTGAAGAGCAAGAAGTGAAGGTGGACACAGGCTTTAGGTGGCACTTAGTTGAAAAGCACTGCAACTGCGGCGGTAGGAACAGGGAAGATTTCATTGCAGCCCTTAATCATTGGAGTATTTGCTAAGTGCTTATTGTGTGCCAAGCACTATTCTAGTGTTTCTAGTGTTGTGCTAGAAACAAATTAATCCAATCAGATGCAGTCCCCGACCTAGAAGGGGTTCACAGTCTAAGTAGGAGGAGGAACAGGTCCACAATCCCCATTTTGCATATTAGAAAACTGAGGCACAGAGAAATGAAGTGGCTTGCTCTAGGATACACGGCAGGTAAGTGGTGAAGCCAGTATTAGAACCCAGGTCCTCTGACTCCCAGGACTAGGCTCTTTCTACTAGGCCAACCTGCTTCTCATCATCATCATCATCAATCGTATTTATTGAGCGCTTACTATGTGCAGAGCACTGTACTAAGCGCTTGGGAAGTACAAATTGGCAACATATAGAGACAGTCCCTACCCAACAGTGGGCTCACAGTCTAAAAGGGGGAGACAGAGAACAAAACCAAACATACTAACAAAATAAAATAGAATAGATCTGTACAAGTAAAATAAATAAATAAATACATATATAGAGTAATAAATATGTACAAACCTATATACATATATACAGGTTCTCAGCCCTTCCGGAAGATAGTTCTGCTGTGGCCTATTTTGGGGGACCTCAGAGTCAGGAAGCCCCCCTTGTCTTCCCAACCCACAACCAATCTCAAGACCTTACTCAGATTAAGACAGCATCAGCAAGCCTCAGGGTGTCAATTAGTTCAAAGCTACTTGCAATGCCACTATATTTTTCCACCTTGCCAACCAGAAGTTGATGATCACTTTGACTGCATAAAGACGACAGTCTCCTATTCTATACTGATTCTCTATACATACAATATGGCCCAGAGTTTAGCAAGAAAGTCTGCATATTCTAATTACCCTACTGGGGTGTGATTTGAAAGTACAGGCACTTTGGAGTGATTGATTATTTCTCCCAAACCCGCAAGACTGCAAGAATCTTCAACAGCTGTTAAAACATGCTATGACTACAGTGAAATTTCTGAAGGGCTCATATAGGATTGGGGTTGTCCAAGAAGAGAAATGGTATCTCCTCCACCAGGTTATTAAGGCACAGTGTAATGGAGAAAACAGAAATAAAGATGAAAGTTACCCGACAACAATACCTATTACACAGCTCATAGCTTAAAGCAGTGTCCTTGCTTTATGGGAACTGGTAATTGTTAAGACAGAAGCTCTTTCCAAACTTGAAAGTGCTCATTTCTCATCATTTAATATCTGAGCATAGGGTGACTGGTTTCAACTGAAAAGCTGAAAGAAAAAGGTCATCTCATCTGCGATTTGCTTGGCTTTTTTCTTTCAGCTCAAAAGGTACCATCTATTAAGAAATCTATTCACCTGAAAAAAAATCTGTAAGTCATTACCAGATGGAATCTCTCGTTGCTTATAACTGTATGAATAAACCATTCTCATTGCTCTTCAAATAGATCAAGAAGAATACTATAGAGCTATATTAAAGCTTAAATTTGAAGAATTATAATATGAGTCAAGAAATCAGCAGTCTTGTATTCCATTTTGTTAGATTATTGCTGGCAAGAAAATTTCAAGGTTTTGGATTTCCCAGAGTTTCAGAGCTGGTAGTCTGCAGGACGCTGGAAAAGGGACAGAGTTGTAGGTCCTGGGCTGACACAGATTATGTTTGCCCAGGACCACCTAAAAATAATTTCATATAGATTAACGGAAAGTGCATGCCATTTTAAGATTCTAATAATACGTGGAGGATCTGAGAGCATAATGTATTTCCACGATCCAACAGGACTCAAGAAATCAGCTGGATTGATGCCCTGCGACTGTGTTTCGAGGAGGGCTTTCTGGTTGGTCTAGAGGTCTGCTAGATGGACAGCTAAGGTCTGATGATACTCAGGACTTCATATTCCCCTCCAGCCTTATGCCATTATCAGACTACCAGGACTGCAGGTCAAAGAGTAGGCAAGAGGATAAGTCTGATTCTTTGACATGTTTAAGAATCAATCTCCTCCATGCAAACAAGACCAATAGTAGATGGGGACTTGTAACTCTAAAAACAAAGCCTGCTTCCCCAAAGCATTACTGGGGCCATATATCCCCATCAATTTCACATCCACCAGGAAACAGGTCTCTGTGGATGCCAGATAGGTGAATGAATTCAGTGTAATTCTGTTGAAAATCAAATATTTTGGGGAATCATAGTGGTATAGATTGCAATTTCCCAAACCCCTTTGAAAACATGATTTCCTGTGAACCTGCTTTCCATATATGATTATGTTTGAAAATTTCATGAAGGTCAATGTATTTATACGGTAAAACCCTCATCTGAAAATGAAATTGCTTTCTTTATTAATCAAGACATTGTTCTACCTTCACTTAAATAAAATAATAATAATTATGGCATTTATTAAGCATTTACTATGTGCAAATCTGTGGATCACTCAGACAAGGAAGTGGCTGTTCACACTTCACTTTCAAAACATAGTATTATCTCACCATGCTAAAGATTTAACACAAAAGGCATCTTGAACAGAGTTGAAACGTCACAGTTCTTTGAGCCTAAATGGATGTATAAGTCCATTCAGAGATACTATTGAATGTGTCTTGGACAAAGATTTATAAGGGCTACTTAAAATTCATCTAGAGTAGGGAATGAAAAGAAGAAATCCTTTCCAAGTTAGAAAACCTTTGAGAAAACTGATTCCAGTGTTAGGACTAAGTGGTGGAAATGTTAACGATGAAACATTGCAAGACACTGATAACATTTCTTTGGAGATTTGACAGTTTGTCTACAAATGCACTCCAGTCGTATGAATGATACTGAGCCGGAAAAGGAAAATTAATCGTTTGAAAAATGACAGGAGGTTCTTTCTTTGAGTCAGACAAACCCTGAAACAGGTTCAATTTATGGTAATTTGGCTAATGACAGCCTATCTTACAACTTTGATTATGATAGAAGGGATTGGACTGTTCTGTGTCAATGGAGATCTGTTCTTGTCCACCAGAAAGAACAAAGTGAAAACAATGAGTGATAATAAGAATTGCAGAGTTCAAATGGAGAGGATGAGAAATGGAAAAATAAAACCCTCATAAGAAAGAGGAATCAAAAAATACCCTTCAGGACACCCTGACTGGTTTACTTCATTAAAATGCTCATCATTAATATTCTATAGCTAGGGGGGAATTTAAGACCTACATATTTTGCAAGTCATCATATGAGATTTCACAATATGCAAGACTCTTATGGTCATAAGGGGCAGGTTATATCCAGTAATCCTTAGGTAGCAGTAATTAATCACCAAAATCACAGAGGGCAGGTTGAAGCATTTTTCCTGGAAAGGAGTTCAATGAGGGAGGCTTAGGAAATATAACCAACCAATCAATCAGTAGGATTTATTGAGTGCTTACTATGTGCAGAGCACTGTACTAAACTCTTGGGAGAGTATAATATAACAATAAACAAACATTCCCTGTCTACAACAAGCTTACAGACTAGAAAGGGAGACAGGCATTAATAGACAGTGCTTTGCATAGTAAGCGCTCAATAAATATGATTGATGGAATGAATGAATACATAAATAAATTACACATATGTACATTAAGTGCTGTGGGGCTGGGAGAGTGGATGAATAAAGGGAGCAAGTCAGGGTGTACTTCCCAAGTGCTTAGTACAGTGCTCTGCACACAGTAAGAGCTCAATAAATATGATTGAATGAATGAATGAAGGGTGACAGAAGGGAGTGGGAGAAGAGGAAAGGAGTTCTTAGTTCTCTGACATTCAAAGTCAGGGAACTTTGGCACTTTAAACGCTGCTGCTGCTGCTACTACTACCACCACTACTGCCATTACACACAGCAAAAGTAGATCAGACAATTTGATCCCGATACAGGTTCCAATGGGTGGTAGTAGTGCTAGTAGTTAGGCACTCATGTGTAAAACACTGTATTAAGAGCCAATGGAAAAAAAGTGCACCAATATGTATTAGATATTGTCCCTGTTCCCTGAACCCCAAGGGATTCACAATCTTAGGATGGTGGAGGGAGGAAGGCCTGGCCACAGACACACAAGGAAAGAAGAAGAAAGGATAAATACAATTTAAGGGGTGGCGGGGGGGTGGGGGAGATACTAACTAAAAGTTTGTGAGATCAGGCCACAGGAGTTTCTTCTACTGGGCTGAGAGCTGTAATATTGGGTCTATTTAAGAATAGCTGGTCCTGCGATGAATGAGTGGAAGAGTAGGAATGGTGCTGTCAGGATATCTGGGGTAAGTGTTAGCTAGGATATGTGTTGTATCCCATCCTGATGTTACCTAGCTCCTTACTATTTCTCCATCTCACTCCTGGCTCCATCCCTCTCAATCAATCAATCATACTTATTGCAGGACCCTGGAAAAGGGACAGAGTTGTAGGTCCTAGGCTGACACAGACTATGTTTGCCCAGGACCACCTAAAAACAATTTCATATAAATGGAAAGTGCATGCCATTTTAAGATTCTAATAATAAGTGGAGGATCTGAGAGCATAATGTATTTCCACGATCCAACAGGACTCAAGAAATCAGCTGGACTGATGCCCTGCGACTGTGTTTCAAGGAGGGCCTGCTATGTGCAGGTCACTGTACTAAGAGCTAGGGAGAGTACTGTGCAGCAGAATTAGCAGACATGTTTCCTGCCCATAACGAGCTTACAGTCTAGAGGGGGATACAGACTTTAATATGAGTAAATAAGTAATATATCATATATAATTTAAAAATATGTACATAGGTGCTATGAGGTTGAGGGTGGGGTGAATATCAAATGTTCAAAGGTCATGGATTCAAGTGCACAGATGACACAGAAGTGAGCGGGGGAAAAAGGACTTAATCTGGGAAGGCCTCTTGGAGGAAATGTGACCTTAAATGTGAGGTACTCCTTCCAATCTCAATCCCAGCCAGTACCATTCTGACCAGAGGGGAGAGTGGACAGCGCAGACTGGTAGGCTGATCATTTACCTTGATGCAGTAGACAATTCCAGTTCACCCAGCCCACCTTGTAGGCATCCACAGATAATAATAATAATAATAATGGCATTTATTAAATGCTTACTATGTGCAAAGCACTGTTCTAAGCGCTGGGGAGGTTACAAGGTGATCAGGTTGTCCCATGGGGGGCGCACACTCTTAATCCCCATTTTACAGATGAAGTAACTGAGGCACAGAGAAGTTAAGTGACTTGCCAAAGTCACACAGCTGACAACTGACGGAGCCGGGGTTTGAACCTCTGACTCCAAAGCCCGTGCTCTTTCCACTGAGCCACGCTGCTTCTCTTAATAGATATAGATAATGTATCTTAATTAGATATCAGCAGCAGAATTGTCGGCCTTGCTAACTGAGCTTTAATTGTGGGTTTAGGGACAAGTACAGCTGAGTCAGGCAGATCTAAGCTGCTTTGCATTACTGAGAGAGCGTGGATGTGCAAGGTGAGACAAGCAGACAGCAGCCGCTGGCTGCTGCAAGTATTAATCAAACACCCACAGGATGAGTCTCTACAAGGATATGGGACTTATATGGGAGCAGTAATGGTCTCCACGTGCATTTTCCTGGACCTCACACTTCCATAATATCCTCCCAGGCACCACTTTTACACAGCACATCCATCTCAGCTGAGTGAAGTCTTTTCCTCTCTGTGTGCTAAGAGAGTGAGCTGGGAAATTGCAACATGACTTCCTTAGGAAACAGCAGTGGGGATATCAGCCGTGAAACTTTAAGAACATCTTAAATGCTGTCACCGGAAATGCTCAATAAAGGCCATGATCTAACACAGTCAATAAATGTACAAATGCACAAGACATTTGCGGGAAACACATCTGCCCAGATTACTGAACTTTGGAAGCGTCAGTATATTTTATGAGATCTTTTCAATTTTATCTCAGTACCCCTTCCCCCAAAGCAGAGACACAGTTTATTCGTACCATTAAAACTTCCTCTCCGTATGTCTCTGTCAATCGTAAATTCCAGATCTTTCCCCCAGTTTGAGTTTAGTTTCTCCTGCGAACAAAAATTGAATTCATCAGTGCCCTTAGATTTCTACTAAGTTTGGGGGAGGGGAAGATGATGCCATGTTGGACTGTAGTTCAATCCCTTTACCTTGGGATTGATAGGAAGCCAATCAACCGCTTCTCAAGCAAATTGAACCACCATCACAGCACTTCCTAATGAAGGTTTTAATTGCTTCCTCATGCTTTCATTCATTCATTCATTCAATCATTCAATCATTCATTCATTCAATCATATTTATTGAGCGCTTACTGTGTGCAGAGCACTGCACTAAGTGCTTGGGAATAACAAATTGGCAACATATAGAGACAGCCCCTACCCAACAACACAGTCACAGTCTAGAACGGGGAGACAGACAGCAAAACAAGTAGGTGCAGAGCACTGTACTAAGTGCTTGGAAAGTTCAATTTGGGAACAGAGACAATCCCTACCCAACAACGGGCTCAAGCGCTCAGTAAATACAACTGATGGATTACTGAAACAACTATTTGAGTCACAGAGTATTTCTTATTCTTCACCCAGCAGGAGATAACTATTTGGGACTCTTCATCTCAAGGATTTGTGCAGATTCTAGAAGGATTTGGAAGAATTCACGGATGGAAAGTCAAAAATGAATTTCTTGATGGAAAGGAAAGGGAAAGGAAGAGTGAAAGACAGGGGTGTTAGGTGGCTAGTCCTAATCATGAGGATACCTGTCCAGAGAGCTCCTTTTATCTTGCTCATCCACATGTCCCATTACCATTGTCAGAAATGCAGTCATAGGCTGGATGGACCATGGTCTGATCCAGTATGGCCTTACTTATGGTCGCAAACTCTTGAAATTAAAGGGAAAAATGGTTTAAGATTTTCTCCAGCCAGGATATCCAGTATGTCAATATTGTTTCCCCTACTTTTATGTCCCTATTCTTTGTGAAATCTCAGTGTCTCCTTTTCCACAGTTTGAATAATAACAATAATAATGGTGATATTTGTGAAGCACTAGAGTAGATACAATATAAGTAGGTCGTACACAATCAATCAATGGTATTTATTCAGTGCTTACTATGTGCAGGCCACTGTATTGAGCACTTGGGAGAATACAGTATAGCAAAATTAGCAGAAATGTTCCCTGCCCATAATGAGCCTAAAACCGAAAGGGGGAGACAGACATTAATATGAATGAATAAGTAATTTATAGTATAGTTTAAATATATAATAATAATAATAACTGCGATATTTGTTAAGAACTTACTATGTGCCAAGCACTGTACTACGCCCTGGGGTGGACACAAGAAAATCAGGTTGGACACAGTCCCTGTCCCATGTAGCGCTCATAGACTCAATCCCCATTTTATAGATGATATAACTGAGGCATAGAGAAGTAAAGTGACTTGCCCAAGATCACACAGCAGACCAGTGGTGGAGCCATTATTAGAGCCCATTTCCTTCTGACTCCCATGCCCATGCTCTATCCACTATGCCATGGTGTTGGGGTGAATAGCAAATGTCTAAAGGTCACAGATCCAAGAGCATGGATGACAACAAAGGAAAAGCGAGCTGGGAAAAAGAGGCCTTAATCTAGAAAGGCCTCTTGGAAGAGATGTGACCTTAATAATGCTTTGAAGGTGAGCTTCAAGGCTCACAGCCCAAAAGGGAAGGAGGATGGATATTTTATCCCCATTTTACTGCTGAGGAAACTTGTTCAAGTTCACCCAGCAGACAAGTGGAAGAGCCAGAATTAGAACCCAGGTCCTTTCTCTCCCGGGCACCTGCTCTTTCCACTGCTGCTTCAATCATCCATCATTTCTCACTCTTAATTCTAAGTGATTGCTGTTACATACATTAATAGAACGTTCATACCTTAAAACATCCATCTCAATTACCGAGCTGGGCAGTAAAAGGAAATGAAGCATGTATATCTTGCTGTCCTTCACATTTCAAGATAATCCTACAGATAGTGAGATTTCATCTGGTAGCATGTGTCACCGAAGGGAAGTTTCTGGACCTCCATCTCCATGAAAGCAGAGCAGGGCACATTTCCTAGGTTCTTAATCTGCTTGGGTAGGATCACTGCATACTTAGGGCTGTTAAGATATGAAATGGTTGCTAAGTGGCCCTGTTGCCCACTTTGGCCAAGATATCAATATGTGACTGATCAGGTCAGCCACTTGTGTTGCTATTCAAGTAGTAGTGATGGGTTGCACTGAATCATCCACACTCTCTCATTACACCTAAATGGATATCTGCCTACAGGGCATTGGCTGGAGTCTGTGGTCATGGGACAGAATGAGCCTGTAAGACTTCAATAGCATCCGGTATTGATCTCCCCCGATCTGTCTATGAGTCACTATTGAACGTGGCCCTCACCTAGTCCATACTAAGCTTTGGGATCCTTAAGCAGTGTGGCTTAGTGGAAAGAGCAAGGGTTTGGGAGGCAGAGGTCATGGATTCTAAGCCCACTCCGCCACTTGTCTGCTGTGTGACCTTGGGCAAGCCACTTAACTTTTCTGGGCCTCAGTTACCTCATCTGTAAAATGGGGATTAAGACAGTGAGCCCCATGTGGGACAACCAGGTTACACTGTACCTATCCCAGCACTTAGAACAGTGCTTGGCACATAGTAAATGCTTAACAAATACTATTATTATTATTATTATCATTATTATTATTTACTTGTAGCTAAAATTCTTGGAACTTTGGAATTTCAGCCAGAATCAAACCCCCTGAAATCCCCAAATTGAAGTGCACCCAAAGGGGAACAACATTCTGATCTAAATATAATTTTTTGTTGAAGATACATTTCCCCAGGGAAGGTATATCTAGGAAAAGTTTCAAATTAGTGGACGACGAAGAGCAGATTTTGGAATAGGAGCTAAAACAGCTCAGGATTTTGTAATTGCTACCATTTGTCTCCCAGCTTTTGGGTCCTTGCCAATCAATCAACTGATTTGTTGAACACTGGAGGAAGTAATACTTCAAAGAGTACAGACTGCAAATTCATTGTGGGCAGGGAACATGTCTGCTAATTCTGTTATACTCTTCCAAGTGCTTAAAACAGCTCTCTGCACATAGCAAGTGCTCATAAATACAATTGATCTATTGATTGATCAGAACTCCGAGATGCAGGACCCTTTCCCTCAAGGAGCTGAAACATAATACGGTAGACAAACAAAAATTATTCACAAATATTGAGAACATGAGGAGGAACACAAATATGACAATAGTACCAATATGACAGGATAAAATAACTGAATATATAATTGAACATACAAATACATACATATGTGTATGTATGCACCTACATAAGAATAAAACCTGGAAGCAAAAGAGAGGCTGTTAGTTTGCTTTGATCAGAGTCTTGGGAATAAATTTGGGAAGGCTTTCTGGAGGACAGAAATTCATGGTCTATATTCTCCTTCCTGTCTCACTCTTATGGGATCGGGACTCACAGTTTGAGTAGAGACAACATCTTTTAGGAACAAATTCACCAGTGCTTAAGTGCTCAAGTTTTTAATCTCCCCATCTGTTTTGCCTAATTCCCTCTTTGTGATGATGCTTGGGGATTTGTAATGTAATTGAGTCCTCTTAAGCAAATATGCCACCATTTTTTTCACCCGCTAAGGAACAAGAGTCTGGGTTCTTTCAGAAAGGCATGGACCATATCTCTAAAGCGGCAGAATACCTCCTGTAGGACTTAGGGAGCGGTAACAGTAAGAAAAGACACTGTTCCTAAGGTCAACTTCTGGTTTTTCAGATGAGAATGTCATGAAATGCCATCTTTCTTCACAGTCTGTGGTTACACTTCATGCTTTGTAAAGTACTCAGAGGGAGCTGAAAACTTCCTAAAAACACCTGGAGACTATTCTATCTAGATTCTGACCTCTCATAAAGGTTTTTTGATAGGACTTTGTTACTTTCCCCCTCAACTGGTAAGATGACAAATTTTGAGCGAGCAAAAGCTAAAAAGGCTAGGGATGGTGAATAATAAAAGTTGACTGTAAAAGAGGCCTTGAAATTGAGTCTGGGTAACATCATTCACTGACAAGGGCTAAAGGCAAATTTTTTAGTGCCCTGAAAGTTCGACCTCTGAAGTCCAGAGGTCATGGACCAAGTCCAGGGTTGTGGGATGAATTAAGAAACATAAGGAAGAGCCACAGGATAGAGCTAGGGGACTCAGGGAGATCAACAGTGTCTGTAGTTGGAAAGATTAGTGATTGTCACATAACTGTTCACAGTTTGGCTTCATTCTTGGGTCCAAAAAAATTAGAAGATTTTCAGGAAATAGTAAGAAACAGAAAGGAAAGAATACTAACTGAACCCATCAGTCCAAATATACCAGGAGGTTAATGAGTCTTGTAGCTCCTCTACAGATTTCTCTGAACTCATATTTAGTTGGGATGACCCCCAAAATCTGTCATTTGCCTTCTGGCATGAAAAGGGGAACTGAACAGGTGTTCTTATGAAGTATCACTCAGTGTGTAAATCAGCCTTGGCCATCATCTCTGACTAGGAAAATCACAGGAGGGTTGCAGTGGAACTGGTTGACTTGCATGGTTGTAGTTCTTAAATATTAGATTCCTCTCCCACACATCCTTTCATGTGGTTTCTCTATCAATCATATTCATTGAGTGCTTACTGTGATTGGAAGACTGTATTAAGCACTTGGGAGAGTACAATATAACAGAGGTGGTCGATAGATCTCAGCCCACAGTGAGCTTACAATCTACAGGGGGAGACAGACATTAAAATAATTTACAGATATGTATAAAGTGATGTGGGTTTGAGGGAGGCATAAACCCCACTTTTTTGATCAGTGAGATCCCTAATTTTAAAGCAGGCATATTGCTAGAATTTTATTCAGGCTAATTACGTCATTAACCAATTTCACCCTGTTCCTGGATATGACATGTAAAAATGAGGGACAACTTGCTTTGGTCTGGAATGATTACTAATTACAGAGTATATCCACACAGAACTGCTGGTGTGTGTTTTTACACTTATGCTTCATTATTGAAAGGGGAAGTGGTGTTTGGGTAGCCTTCATCCAGTTTGAGGGCTGGACTCTGCTTGGCCAACATTCAGAAGAGAGGCGTGAAGAAAATTTGTTTTCGAAAGGGCAGGAGGAAGACAGTCCCAGAATGGGCTTTGGCTGCATTTACAACTTTTGAAAATGCCATATTTACTCCCGAAATTGCCCCACATGTTTGCATAATTTTTGCAGTCCAAAAATAGAGTAGGAGGTATCATACGGGGAATTTAAAGTCAAGCAATAAAGGAAGCATGAGATAAAAGAGAAGGAAGAAAGGAGAGGAAATGGAGGCAAAGAGGATGAGAAAGGTAAAAGGACACTTCTATTGCACTTTCCCATGTGCTGCATACAATAGGCACTCAATGAATTTGGGCAACCCCTCCTCCACCTTCTTACTCCCGTATGAGCATCCACATTTTGAAAAAGTATCCCGTATTCTCTGTGCCCCTGCCTCTTCCTTTCTTCCTAGCCTGGGGCATGCCACTATTATTACTTTAAAAAAATCTATACTCTATTTCCTCCTCAAAAGTAGGGAGAATTATGTTTCGGAGGAAATGATGCACGTAATTATCCCCTCCAGACTGTAAGCTTCTTCTAGGCAGAGAACATAACTACCAACTCTGTCATATTCTACTTTCCCAAGCCCTTAGTACAGTCATCTGCACATAGTAAGTGCTAAGTCCATACAGTTGATTAATTAATTGACCAAATATGATTATAAACACATCCTTCCCCTCGGTGGGTGTGTTGAATTTTAACGGGGACATTCACAGCCATTTCTTTTTCTCAGTATGAAACCAAGAGGGCATTCTCTGAGGAAGAAGCAGCTCATAAACTTGAGAGAGAGAATTTGAGGTCCCCTTTCAGATTTCACCTCTGAAGTCATATTGGAATTGGAATACAATTCATTATTCATTAGGCACATTGAATTCATTATTCATTCATTCATTGCATTCATTAGGAATACGGCCTAATGGAATGATCAGGGGCCCAAGAGTCAGAGAACGTGAGTCCTAATCCAACCTCTGCCATTTTTCTGCTGTGTGACCTTGACCAAGTCACTTAATTTCTTTGTGCCTCAGTTTCCTCATCTGTAAAATGGGGATTAAATCCTACTCCCTCCTATTTAGACTGTGAGCCCCATGGTGGATAGAGACTGTGTCCAACCCAATTAGCTTGTATCTACCCAATACTTAGAACAGATACATAGTAAGTGCTTAACAAATAACATCATCATTATTATTATATCCCCTATACTAACTCCCTGTTGTTGTTTTTGAGCCCTAATTTAAATTTCAAGAGAATGCTCTTTTTCTAACTTTGAGTATTCAAAATCATACCTATATCTTGAGAACGAGCATCCTTTTATAATTTGTTTTGTCCAGGCTTAGACATTTACTGCAGGCTAAAAATGAATGAGAGTGTAATATTCAATACAAAACGGCAACTGTAGAAATGTGTTTATTTAATGCTGAGTTCTTGAAAATGCTTATGCTACTCAACAGATACCATTTTTATTACAGTCATCAGTGAACCACCTGTACAGAAGGAAGAATGGATAGATTCAGATTTTCATCACTTGTGGTACAGGGCAGAACTTGTAAAATGATTTCCTATATGCCATTTCCCATGCCAGGGTTTTGCAAAGCAGCACTTTATGGACAGGAAATATGATCCAGGGGCATTAACTCACAAATTCATTTTTACATTTCATATCCATGCAAATGAGTCAATGGCAGTTTGGCTCCTGTCACTAAGCCTAGATGGAAAAGAAGAATGTATTCAGTTATTCCTCTAAATTGGATGATATTATTGGCCAGAGGAATATTGGACCTTGCAAGGACACTGGCTGAGTATACCTAGAGTCTTCTTGAAAAAAATATTATATTGAAATAGGAGAGTTCGATTGGAATTATTTGAGCCAGTCATAAACGGAAGTTCCTGGTTTTCATTCTCTCTACTGTGTGGTAATTGGGCTGCCTTTTGAATTGATCAATCAATCAGTTTAATTTATTGAGCACTTACTGTGTGGGTTCAGAGCACTGCACTAAGTGCTTGGGAGACTACGATATGATGGAGTTGGTAGACATGATCACTGTCCACAAGGAGCTTATAGTTTAGCATTTTGTATGAGAAAATGTTTACTGATGGGTGAAACTTTAACCATGCACTGTACTCTCCCAAGCGCTTAGCACAGTGCTTTGTACACACTAAGTGCTCAATAAATACTATTGAATGAATGAATGTATGCAGGTGTGGCCGAAATGTGTCATAATCATCATTATTATTATTATTATTATGGCATTTGTTAAGCACTTACTATGTGCAAAGCACTGTTCTAAGCGCTGGGGGGATACAAGGTGGTCAGGTTGTCCCACATGGGGCTCACAGTCTTAATCCCCATCATCATCATCAATGGTATTTTTTGAGCACTTACAATATGTGGAGCACTGTACTAAGTGCTTGGGAGAGTACCATACAACAGTGCCATCTCCACTCCGTTCCACCCTAGGTGCATAGTAACACAATAATAATGATATTTTTAAAGATGCCTACAATGTGCCAAGCACTGTGCCAACACAATGCGATGGGGTAGATGTGAGATAATTAGACCGGACACTGTTCGTGTCCCACATGGAGCTCACTGTTTAAGCACAGGAAGAGTATCCCTTGCTGCAGTGATATGTTTGTCATTTTCACTGTTTGCTACCATTTTCAAATCTCGTTCTTGGTCCCCTGATGCTCTTGAAGCCTCCATTTGAGGAGGGCAACCCTCCTCACAAATTCTGTCCTCCACACTGCGCAACCTGTTCTTGTTGCCAGAAGCTCACGTCTATGTCACGTTGTTGGAGATTGCGGTTCACTAAGTCTTTTAATAATAATAATGATAATAATAATGGTATTTGTTAAGTGCTTACTACCTGCCAAGCACTGTTCTAAGTGCTGGGGTAGATACAAGGTAATCAGGTTGTCCCATGTGGGGTTCACAGTCTTAATCCCCATTTTACAGATGAGGTAACTGAGGCACAGAGAAGTTAAGTGACTTGCCCAAAGTCACACAGTATTTTTCCAGTCCTACCAGCTTTCATGAGTTCATCATAAGGAAGCAACGTGGTCTAGTGGATAGAGCATGGGCCTGGGACCTGGGTTCTGATCCTGACTCCGCCACTTGTCTGCTGTGTGAGCTTAGGCAAGTGACTTAATTTATCAGTGTTTCAGGTACCTCACCTGTAAAATGGGGATTAAGAATGAAGGGCACATATGGGACATGGAGTTTGTGCAACATGATTAGTTTGTATTTACACCTGCACTTATTACAGCTGAACTTTTCTGAAACGAGGGATATCAACCTTTTGTCAACCCCTCTCTCCCTTTGACTTTAGGATTCGGTGTAGCATTTAGGGTCTTCAAATCATACAGCTTCTCTACCAACTCTGTTATACTGTACTCCCCCAAGTGCTTAGTACAGTGCTTTGCACAAGTGCTCAATAAATACCATTGACTGACTGATTAAAAGCATTAAAATTACCATGCATGGCAGTTAATAACCTTTT
Source organism: Tachyglossus aculeatus (assembly GCF_015852505.1). NCBI lineage: Eukaryota > Metazoa > Chordata > Mammalia > Monotremata > Tachyglossidae > Tachyglossus > Tachyglossus aculeatus. The sequence goes on along the minus strand of NC_052075.1, from coordinate 38,114,835 downwards.
GGGCATTTTAAAGAAAACCAGATTAAAAAAAAAAAAAAGGCCCAGAAGGATATAATGAATGCTTAGTGAAAAAGTTTATTCCCTGGCTGGTTTCCTGGGGACCCAGGGAGAGATGAGGGTATATATTGTAACGAATTTTAAATTCTCAAAAATAAAGATCACATCTGGTTTCTTAGTTGTTTTTCTCCAGCATCCCCTCCCTTGCTATGGCATTTTCCTTCCACACAACCTCCTGTGATCAAAAAAAGGGGGATTAATTTGAATTTCTTGCTTATTTTTCGCATCAAAGCTGCTGTTTTTGCAGCACCTTATAGCTTCTTACCTCCTAGTTTATAGCCTTACTTTCTTAGTGAAGATAGATTGTTTCAATGCATCCTTCTGTAATATAATGCTTTAATATGGCAAACATTAAGCATTTTGCTTATAAACTATACTTTGAATTGAATAATTTTATTTGTGATTAAGAAGATGCTATTCTCTGTTGAAGTTGTGTAAATTAAATCTAATACACATTCAACAGCTTCCATTAATTTGGCTTCTCTTACACTCTGAATCTTGGCGTCCTTCCTCTAAATATATGAAGTAACATCCAATATCCTGCTGCTAAGGAAATGAAGTCTTAAACCTGCCCATTGTACATGTACATGAACTGCATTTGTTATAAATTTGGACAGGAATTTTAACCAGAGGTCTTTGAAGCACCTAATCCAGTAGGGCAGATAGTAATATTTTAACTCTAAAGGTGAACTGCCAATGTCTTTAATGAGACAACTGTAAAGTTACAAGCTGAAGGCTCCATATAACAAAAGGGAGAGGATTTGAAACTACTGTTGCTTCAACTTCAAAAAGCACGGAGGCAGACGGTCCTAAATGTTCTCAACTGGAAATTCTACACAAAATCCATGTTAGCTCATTAAAAACAGAAAGCAGAAGCATTCACCTTTGTATTTCCCCATGTTGGGGAATAGAGAGTAATTGAAATCAGCCACCACCCCTCTGAAGCTTCTCCTAGAAAACTCCCCAAGGGGTGAAAGGGTCTAGTTCCAGATTGATTCCACATAGCACTGATGTGGGAGGGAGATTTCATAGCAGGGCCTGCAGATTCATTCATTCAATCGTATTTATTGAGCGCTTACTGTGTGCAGAGCACTGTACTAAGCGCTTGGGAAGTACAAGTCGGCAACATATAGAGACGGTCCCTACCCAACAGTGGGCTCACAGTCTAGAAAGGGGAGACAGACAACAAAACAAAACATATTAACAAAATAAAATAAATAGAATAGTAAACTGGGGGTCAGGGTCACATGAGTCTCGTGGTTCATGTCGGCTCTTTGTAGCAGGATGCTGAAGGGATGACTTACATAACTAAGCCCGCACATGCCCTGAGAAGCAGCATGGTTTAGTGGAAAGAGCCCGGGCTTGGGAGTCAGAAGTCGTGGGTTCTAATCCCGGCTTTGCTACTTGTCTGCTGTGTGACCTTGGGCAAGCCACTTAACTTCTCTGTGCCCCAGTTACCTCATCGGTAAAATGGGGAATAAAGCTGTGAGCCCCATGTGGGACAACCTGATTACCCTGTATCTACCCCAGGGCTTACAACACTTCTTGGCACATAGTAAGTGCTTAACAAATACCATAATAATAATATGTAATTATTATTACTAGTAATAATAGTAATTATTATTATTATTGTTATGCCCTATTCACCCTCCCTTCTGTACCATCTATGTACTTGGGTCTGCAACTCTTAAGCACTTTATCTCCCCAACAACACGACACTTATGTATATAACCATCTGTAACTTATTTTAATATTTTAATTGACTGAGAGCCCTGTGTGGGAGACTCTGACCTAATTAACTTGTACCTACCCCAGTTCTTAGAACAGTGTTAAACACATAGTAAGAACTTAACAAATATCATTTATAAATAATAAAGTTTAAAAAGTAATAAATAATAAATTTTTTAAAAAAATCTGTCTCCCCTCTAGTCTGTTAGCTCCTGTAGGCAGGGATTGTATCTACCTACTCTATTGTACTGTACTCACCCAAGTGCTTAATACAGTGCTTAGCACATAGTAAACATCCAATAAATACCACTGATTAATTGATAGGGAGGGTGATAGGGAGGGTGGTGAGGGTTTATGTTGAACGTTGGGTTTCTTATGTAGGTAAAGGGCTCCTGCTCATTAAATCTCAATTACATGGCAGCTGTTGTGCAGTTAAACTCAGAGAGGCTCCTTCTGGAACCTGATAGGGCTATCAATCAATCAGTCAATCAATGGCATTCATTCATTCAATCATATTTATTGAGCACTTACTGTATGCGGAGTACTGGACTAAGCGCTTGGGAAGTACAATTTCATTAAGCACATACTGTGTAAGAACACTGTACTAAGCACTTGGGAGAGTACACTACAACAGAGTTGATAGACACATTTCCTGCCCACAAGCAGCTTACAGTCTAGAGGGGAAGACAGACATTAATATAAATAAATAATTTACAGATATGTACGTAAATGCTGTGGGGCGGGGGGGGGGCAGTGAATACCAAATGCCCAAAGAATATAGAATAAAGCACAGAGATGATGCAGAAGAGAGAGGGAGCTGGGGAGGGCCATGAAGGATAGAAGACACAAGACTAAAGTGGCCACTTTATTACGTTACCATTTTATTTTATTGTGGTGCTAATTCTCAATCCAGTTTTTCCAAGGTAGAATGAAGTTACTTCTACAATGGCACGAGTACAGGAAAAATTATAACACCTTAGGCAGGGAAGCAGACTAGTGGAAAGAACATAAGCCTGGGAGTCAGAAGTACTGGGTTCTAATCCTGGCTCTGCCACTTGTCTCCTTTGGGACCTTGGGTAAGTCACTGAATTTATCTGCCCCTCAATTTCCTCGTCCGTAAAATGGGGATTAAATCCTACTCCCTTCTACTTAGATTGTGTGCCTCCATGTGAGACAGAGACTGTGTCCAACTTGATTATCTTGTATCTACCCCAGTATTTAGCAGAGTGCTTAGCATATAGTAAATGCTTAACTTGAACCGGAATAAGAAGATAAAAAGCTTAGTACCCAACATATTTTGTTTTTTGAATGGCGTTCGTCATGTGGTTACTATGCTGCCAGGCACTGTACTAAGTGCTGGAGTGGATACAAGAGAATCAGGTTAGACACATTCCGTGTTCCTCATGGGGCTCACTGTCTTAATCCCCATTTTACAGAGGAGGCAACTGAGGCACAGAGAAATTAAGTGACTTGCCCAAAGTAACACAACAGACAAATGGTAGTGCTGGGATTAGAAACCTCCGACTCCCAAGCCTGTGCTCTTTCCACTAGGCCATGCTTCTTCTCATCCGAGCATTTTCAACAGCATCACCTGTGGGTTGTACTTAAAAGCAAATGGCAAAAGAGGATCACAATCAATCAATCGTATTTATTGAGCACTTACTGTGTGCAGAGCACTGTACTAAGCACTTGGGAAGTACAAGTTGGCAACATATAGAGACGGTCCCTACCCAACAGTGGGCTCACAGTCTAGAAAAACAACCAAATCCTAGAATAAAGTCAGTTTACTAAGAAGTAGTGTGACTTGGTGGAAAGATTAAGGAACTGGGAATCAGGAACTGTCGTATACCTGTAGTGTGGACTTGGGCAAATCACTTAACTGCTTCATTCCTCAGTTTCCTCATCTGACAATAGGAATTGCATACCTATTTTCCCTCCTACTTAGACTATGAGCCCAGTGTGGGACAGGGACTATGTCTGATCTGATAACCTTGTAACTAGCATAGTGTTTGGTACATAATAAGTGCTTAAAACATACCACAGTTATTTTTATTTCCTAGCACTGAGACAATGCTCATCTCAGCAGAGCTCTGCTGAATGGATTGTATGAGGAGAATGGATGATAGCAAAACACCACAACAGCTGCTGCTGGATGAGCTGAAATTGTACAACTGAAAGCAAAGGAAAAGAGGATACGATCTGAGGATACAGTAAATTAAAAAAGGCCTCAAACTAGAATTAGTCTTGGTTGAAAATTGGGAGAGTACTGCTGCAGACAGCATGGCCATCTGAAATCAAAAAAGGAGGGGCTCCTTTTGGGTAGAAATTTCAAGAGAATTGTGAGAGAAAGAGGCAAAAGAGAAAACTCAAAATTCCTCTTCTCCCTCCCAGACCTTCACCATACCTAGATCTCGTCTATCATGCTGCCAACCCCTCCAAGTCCAAGTCCTGCCTCTGGCCTGGAACACGCTCCCGTTTCATATCCAAAAGACCATCCCTCTCCCTATCTTCAAAGCCTCATTAAAAACACATCTCCAAAAGGCCTCCCCCAACTCAGCCTTCAATTCCTCTTCTCCCACTCATTCAAACGCTTAGTACAGTGCCAAGCACTTAGTACAGTGCCAAGCGCTTAGTACAGTGCTCTGCACACAGTAAACACTCAATAAATACGATTGAATGAATGAATGAATGAAATTCAATCGTATTAAGTGCTTAGTGTGTGCAGAGCACTGTACTAAGCACTGATAATTATGGTTTTGTTAAGCAGTTACCATGTGCCATTCATTCATTCATTCAATCGTATTTATTGAGCGCTTACTGTGTGCAGAGCACTGTACTAAGCGCTTGGGAAGTACAAGTTGGCAACAGTGCCAGGCATTGTGCCTAGTGCTGGGGTGGATTCAAGCATATCAGGTTGGCCACAGTCCCCGTCCCACTGGGCTCACAGTCTCAATCCTCATTTTACAGATGAGGAAACTGAGGCCCAGAGACGTGAAATGATTTGCCAAAAGTCACACAATGGACAAGTGGCAGAGACAGGATTAGAACCCATGACCTTTGACTCCCAGGCCTGTGTTCTATCCACTATGCCAGGCTGCTTCTCAATAATTATGGCACTTGTAAGTGCTTATTATGTGCCAAGCACTGTTCTAAGCGCTGGGGTAGATACAAATTAATCAGGTACGACATAGTCCCTGTCCCACAAGGGGCTCACACTCTTAATCCCCATTTTACAGGCACAGAAAGGGAAGTGACTTGCTCAAGGTGACACAGCAGACAAGGGACTGAGTCGGGATTAGAACCCAGGTCCTCCTGACTCCCAGGCATGTGCTCTAACCACTAAGCCACGCCCTTGCACTTGGTTTTGTAGCCTTGTACCCCATTCTCAGCCCTACAGTACATATGTTAATACAGTATTAAAAGTTAATGCTTGTCTCCCTCTCTAGACTGCAAGCTCCTTCTGAGCAGGGAACTTGTTTACCAACTCTGTTATATTGTACTCTCCCAAGCACTCAGCTTGGTGCTCTGCACAAGTGCTCAATAATAATAGTAATAATAATAAAAATGATGTCATTTATTAAGCACTTACTATGTGCAAAGCACTGTTCTAAGCGCTGGGGAGGTTACAAGGTGATCAGGTTGTCCCACAGGGGGGCTCACAGTCATCCACAGTCTTCATCCCCGGGCTTTGGAGTCAGAGGTCATGGGTTCAAATCCTGGCTCCACCACTTGTCAGCTGTGTGACTCTGGGCAAGTCACTTCACTTCTCTGGGCCTCAGTTACCTCTTCTGTAAAATGAGGATTAAGACTGTGAGCCCCAAGTGGGACAACCTGATCACCTTGTAACCTTCCCAGCGCTTAGAACAGTGCTTTGCACATAGCCAGCATTTAATAAATGCCATCATCATTATTATTTTACAGATGAGGTAACTTAGGCACAGGGAAGTGAAGTGACTTGCCCAAAGTCACACAGCTAACAAGTGGCGGAGTCTGGATTCAAACCCGTGACCTCTGACTCCAAAGCCCATGCTCTTTCCACTGAGCCACGCTGCTTCTCTAATAAATATGATTGATGGATCAACAGATTCTGGTATAACTCAGGGTATCATGGCATATACCCTCTACAATCAATCAATCAATTGTATTTATTGAGCGCTTACTGTGTGCAGAGCACTGTACTAAGCGCTTGGAAAGTATAAGTTGGCAACATATAGAGACAGTCCCTACCCAACAGTCTAGAAGGGGGAGACAGTCTAGAAGGGGGAGACACCAAATGGGGTCAGAAAGAAGTTCAATAGGACACACAACTCTAAAATATAAGGATGGTCTTTGTATGTGCACAATGTGTTTGAGACCATGGGTCCTACAGTGTCCTCTTCAGCCACTCACTTGACCCTAGGTGAATCCTCCATCACCAGTACTTCCTCCATCTATTCTGGAGAACAAAAGAGAAGTGTTATGGTCTAGTGGAAAGAGCACAAGCCTGGGAGTCAGCAGGCCCTGGAAACTGTAGGTCCAATATTTGCCTGCTGTGGGACTTTGGGCAAGTCACTTAACGTCTGTAAAATGGGGATAATAATAATAATAATAATGATAGCATTTATTAAGTGCTTACTATGTGCAAAGTACTGTTCTAAGCTCTGGGGGAGATACCAGGTGATCAGGTTGTCCCACGGGGGGCTCACAGTCTTCATCCCCATTTTGCAGATGTGGGAACTGAGGCACAGAGAAGTGAAGTGACTTGCCCCAAATCACACAGCTGACAAGTGGCAGAGGCGGGATTTGAACCCATGACCTCTGACACCATAGCCCAGGCTCTTTCTGCTGAGCCACGCTGCTTCTCTGTTAAGTGGGGATTAAGACAGTGAGCCCCATGTGGGAAAAGCTGATTACCTTGTATTTACCCCAGCACTTAGAACAGTGCTTGGCACAGAGTAAGCACTTAATACCACTATTATTATTATCGTTATTAACATCTCTGTGCCTCAGTTTCCTCATCTGTAAAATGTGCGTTTAATACATTTTCTCCTTCCTATCTGAAAAGACCCGTGTGGGACCGGGACGGTGTCTGAGCTGATTGTTGCATCTACCTTACTGCTTAGCATAGTATTTAACATAAAATAAGCACTTAACAAATATACCAATTATTATTATTACACCTATCTATTCCAGAATCCTTGCCAAAGAGACTCTTGGATCTGCCAGCATGAAAACAGGAATTGCTCATCCCTCCCCAGCACATAGACTCTGCGATTTCAGAGCCATTTCTATCCAAACCACTCATATCCATCAGACAAATGCTTGACAGAGCAGATGGGGCTTACACTTTGCTCTAACAGGGAACAGCTTGGGTTTTTATTGCCATGGAAGGGACGCAAATTCCAATGGTGTTTCCTCCTGGGAGCCCCCGGGCTCCATGTTCCACTTCGGCTTCACTCCGCCACGGAGGAACTGTGAAAATATGTGCTCCTTGTTTAGGCAGCTGACACCAGCCTAACAAAATCTGTCGGATGGTTACACATGACACCTTCGAACAACAGCAGACAGTAGATTTCAGTCAAGAAATCTAGTGGATCCTTGTTGTCTTCTTTCTACCACGTCCCTAGCCTTGTCACCCTAAGGTGGGAATTGTGGAGGAGTTTGAGATACATCTGACTTAGAAAGTAAAGGATAGGTTTCCGAGGTAGAAAATAAGGCCTGTCTCTTCCTTCATCGTTTTGGTAAGAATGATGGGTCACCGCACCTATTTGAGTGAGTGAGAGATAAGAGAAGCCGATTATGGGACATGCTTAGTTCAGCCAGAGTTCAGGTTTGAAAGGAAAAGTAGACTTTACTATTACCCAGCTGAAACCAACAAAGAATGTGCACCAAACTCGAAATGCTGATTTTCAGCTAGTACAATCCGCACCTCATTCTGTTTTCTATTTCCACGTTCTATTTCCACAATCAAGCAATGGTATTTCATTCATTCAATCATATTCATTGAGTGCTTACTGTGTGTAGGGCATTGTACTAAGTGCTTGGGAGAGTACACTATAACAATAAACAGACATATTACCTTCCCTGAATAAGCTTATGGTCTACAGGGGATTTAGCACTGTACTAAGCATCACCATCATCCGTGCTATTTATTTAGCTCTGACTCTGTGCAGAGTACTGTAGTAAGTGCAGGGAGAGTACAATACAACAAAATTGATATTCTCGTTCCCTGCCCATATCGAGCTTACAGTTTGGAACGTGCAGGGTAATTGAGTTATCTTAAGAGATAAAAGAGAAAATAGACACGATCCCTATCCTTAAGGAGCTTACCATCTTGCTGACTCTCCTGGACCTTAAGAATTCCTCTCCTTCACCTCTCCAGTCCCCAGAGCAGTTCTCTGCTAGAGTCCCAGGCCTCCAAATCCCCCAGCTGTCTCCTACTCTCACGTGCTTTTCAGCCAAGCTGGCCCTTTCTCTGTGCACTTTCTTTCTGAGCTCTGGCTTCAGTCCAGACATGCTCAATTAAGGTTCTTTCCCTCCCCTCTCCCCTGCCGCTCCTCCGGACTGCAAGTGGAGGGCCACCATCAGTGGTATTTATTGACCGCTTACCCTGTGCACAGCACTGGTCTAAAGGCTTAGGAGAGTACAATACAACAGAGTTGGTAGACATGTTCCCTGCCTGCAAGGAGCTTACAGTCTAGAGGAGCCAGACAGTGGATTTCACATTAAGTATGGAACTTGAAACTGACTTGGCTCTGGGGTTTGCCCAGTCGTTAAGAAAGGAAGACTATTTTTTCTTAATTTTATATGACAAATTTCAATTATTTGCAGCCACTCTCGGACCTCAGGGGATTCGAGACAATCAAGTCAGACATGGTTCCTATCTCACAGAGGGCTCGCAATTTAAGTAGCAGGGAGAAAAGATACTGAACCCCCATTTTACAGATGAGGTAACTGAGGTATAGAAGTTAAGTGACTTGCTTACAATCAGACAGCAGACATGTGATGGAGCCGGGATTAGAAGGTGGGTCCTCTGATTCCCAGGCCCGTGGTCTTTCCACCAGAACACACTGCTCTTGAAAGTACAGTATAACATGACTAAAGGAAAAATCATCTCATTGGCATTTTCAAGAGAAGACTAGGGGAAAGGTGAAAAAAAGCTGGAACATTGCTTAGTAAATCTGAATGTATATATGGTGGTAATTTATTGTGGGAATGAATTTTATATATATATATATATATATATATATATATATATATATATACCCAAATATCTTTTGATGGTATTGACACCTGTCTATTTGTTTTGTTGTCTGTCTCCCCCTCCTAGACTGTGAGCCCGTTGTTGGGTAAGGATTGTCTCTATCTGTTGCTGAGTTGTGCTTTACAAGCACTTAGTACAGTGCTCTGCACACAGTAAGCGCTCAATAAATACGATTGAATGAATGAAAAGTCACTCCAGAACTCCTTGTAAGAGTCAAGATAGGAAAAGATATGAGGAAGATGGAATCTCATACATGAATAAGGACCTCCAAAACAATTCAGCCTTCACACATGCTGGTGTTCTGACAGATGTTCAGAAACTGTCTCAACTAAATTACTTGAAAGGAAATGAAGTAGAAGGAGTAGTAAAAATCAATTAAAACAACAAGTGTTTATCACCAACTGGGAGAGATAGGCACTTTTCTTGACATCCTTGATTTTATCTCCTAGCAGAGACAGGGATTTTGGTTTTACTGTTAACTATTTTCTTCTAACATTAGCATTAGTCAGATAAAGATCAATTCCTGTCTGAAAGGTTCCTTGACTCCATTACATCTCAATCCACTTGACAATTCTGTTGGTTATGTGTTGTCTCTCATCCCACACAATACTAACCTCTTCTGGCCTCTGTTGTAGCATCTGGGTAGGGACTGTCTCTATATGTTGCTGACTTGTACTTCCCAAGTGCTTAGTACAGTGCTCTGCACGCAGTAGGTGCTCAATAAATACGATTGATGGAATGAATGAATAATAAAATGAGAGTCCAAAAATCATCTTTGACAGGAATAATAACACTTTACTGTAGAAACCCCTTTTAGTTGGGCTTAAATAAACATGAGCACATTTTCTTGTCAAAAGACAACAAACAAAATTTGTACTTCCTCTACTGGATAGAGATATTTCTTTGTGGCAGTTTAATATCTAGACTGTAAGCTTGTTGTGGGCAGGGAATGTATCTGTTTACGGTTATACTGTACTCTCCCCAGTGCTTAGTACAGTGCTCTGCATACAGTAAATGCTCAAAAATATGATTGAATTCAATCTATTACCTTCTAGGGAGGTGGTGTGGTCCAGATGGAAAAGCCTGGAGACGGGGGGACTGGTCAAGAGATCTGGGTTCTAATCCCATCTCTGGCGCTGACTTTCAGGGTGCTGACAAATGGTTACATAAGGTCAAGTTGGTTCCCTGACAGGAGGGACCCCTCGAACCAGGGATCTCTTCACTGGGCAGGGTGAGGGTAAAGAGGTAGTATAAGGCCTTCTGAACTTGTAAACTGTTGGTGTTGGGGTGACCAGCATTCCAGATGTTGAACAGCCCTGCCTGGGCTGGGAAGGATAGGAAATTATTCCCCTAGCTACAGTGTTCAATAGCTCCTTTGGTATTTCTTCTTGACAGTGTCTTTTTGCGTCATTTGTCTTTTGTTTGTTATTTCACCTCTGTATGTCTAATAATAATGACGGCATTTGTTAAGCACTTACTAAGTGCTGAGCACTGTTCTAAGCACTGGTGGGGGGGTTACAAGGTGATCAGGTTGTCCCACATGGGTTTACAGTCTTAATCCCCATTTTACAGATGAGGTAAGTGAGGCACAGAGAGGTTAAGTGACTTTCCCAAAGTCACACAGCTGATAAGTTGCAGAACCGGCATTGGAACCCATGACCTCTGACTCCCAAGCCCAGGCTCTTTCCACTGAGCAACACTGCTTCTCTATCACCAACCTGCTCATTTTTAGACTCTTAGATTGTGAACCCCAGGGACCGTGCCTGCTTTTCATCTGCAAATTATTTCCTAGTGCTTTACTATGGGTACTACTACTACTATTACGAATTAAGCTCACTGTGTTCCCATTTCCTTTATGTTAAATGGGGGAAATTAGTCTTGCCTTTCCTTGCAGGGATTTTGGGAGGATTAAATGAGACAACTGATGACAAGAAAGTGCTTCGGAAAACAAAAGTTCCACAGAAATTCCAAGTATTATTTCCTTTAAGACAATTTTAGGTGAGGAAATTAAGTGGGGAAGCAGCATGGCCTAATGGATAGAGCACAGGTTTGGGAGTCAGAAAGACGTATGTTCTAACCCCAGCTCTGCCACTTGTCAGCTGTGTGACCTTGAGCAAGTCACTTCTCTGTGATGCAGTTGCCTCATCCATAAAATAGGATTTAAGACTGTGAGCCCCACGTGGGACCTGGACTGTGTCCAATCTTATTAGCTTGTATTTACCCCACTGCTTAGTACAGTGCCTGACATAAAGTAAATGCTTAACAAATACCATTTAAAAAACAAACTTCTTTATATGCTTTTAAGTGGAAAGCTGAGACATTTTTAAATATCCAAGAGTTTATTTGTGTTTTGACTCGAGTAACTAACAATGGCTGAGTCTGTGTAGGACAAAACAAATGCCCTCTTGGAGAAACACAATCTTATATCAGCCCCATTTTTAACAGTGAAAATGTTTTCATGCTTATTTTCAAGGCAAAGAGAATTTCCTGTGTAGTGGTTTGGCTGTAGTGAATATAAATTGGCTGATAGACATCTTATTGAAAACCTGCAGATGGTTTTTTTTGTGAGTTTGGGTCCTCCTTCATGCATCCCGAATGGCCCCAGTCAAGAACAGCTGCCAAAGGTAAAGGTACCTGCTTGCTGACTCACTCTCCCATGGCCAGTCAGCCTGGATTTGGCAAGAGGATGAGGGGAAAGAACACTGATGGAAAATATGATTTCCTACTAAAACTCAGCCTGCATACTTGGCTCCTGTAATGGCAACCTACTCGCTGTACCTCAGTCTCCTCTATCTTGCCACCAACTCCATGCCCACGTTCTCCCTCGGGCCTGGAATTTCCTCCCTTTTCGCATCTACTCCAGAACTTAGTACACACAGTAAACACAGATATAATAATAATAATAATAATTTGGCAGCAAGTGGCAGAAAGCATGGACCTGAAATCTCCATCTCTCTCTTGCCACAGCTTCCCTTGGCAGACTTGCTTCCTGGCTTGTTCAGAAATGGTCTTCTAACTAAATTAGCTACTGTAAAGGAAATGAAGTTGGAGGAGTGGTAAAACCATTTAAAATAACAGGAAAGGAAGAAGAGGAAGCCAAAGGATCTGGATCATGCAACTTTGAATCTGTTAGGGTTGGCGACAGTGCCAGAATTCAAATTACATAAGTCAGTCAATCAATAAATAGTATTTACTGAATGCCCACTGTGAGCATTCATTCCATCAGTCATTCATTTGTATTTATTGAGTGCTTACTGTTTGGAAAGCACTTTACTAAGCTCTTCAGAGTGTGCAATAGATGTAGAAGATACCATCCTCGCCCTTGAGGAGCTTAAATTCCTTTGTTTCTATATTAGGTGTTGGGTTGTGGAAACAGTGTTCATGTGTAGGTGCCATAGTATGTGTGCCATAGTATGTATGCCATAGTATTGATTGAATCTACACAGGATTTCAGGGTGGCCTAGTGGAAAGACCATGGGACTGGGAATCAGAGGACCCGGGTTCTCATCCCAGCTGTGCCACATGTCTGCTCTGTGACCTTGTCAAATCACTTAACTTCCCTGTGCCTCAGTTACCTCATCTGTAAAATAGGAATTATTCGTTCATTCAATTGTATTTATTGAGCACTTGCTATGTGCAGAGCACTGTACTAAGCACTTGGAAAGAACGATTCAGCAGTAGAGACAATCCCTGTCCACACTGGGCTTACAGTCTAGAATGGGGAAGACGGGCATCAAAACAAGTAAACAGGCATCAATATAAATAAACTGAATTACAGATATATACATATCAAAATAAGCAAACAGGTATCAATATAAATAGAATTATAGATATTTACATATACACACAAGTGTTCTGGGGCAAGAGAGAAGTGGGTAGAGCAAAGGGAACAAGTTGGGGTGATGCGGAGGGGACGGGGAGCTGAGGAAAAGAGGGTCTTAGTCTGGGGTTAATTCTCACTCTCTCCTATTTAACCTGTGAGCCTCACATAGAACAAGAATTGTGTCCAACCTCATTAACTCTTATCTATCCCAGTGCTTGTAACAGTGCTTGACACATAGTAAATGCTTAATGAGTAACAATAGTTAAAATTTATGTTTTTCAGTGACTATGTTGACCAAGCTCCTGGTGGCTCCAATATCTTTATTCTCCCATTTCATCCTGAGAACATTTTAATGAGAAATCTATTTTCTGTGTTCAGCTAGCTCCTCTGAGTATTGGTATAAAATAATTACTTGATACCCTAGAAAGCTTTCGAATGATTGAATATGTTCTTGAGTAGTGTGCAGCTGTGGATTGAAGGGTATTTAAGAAAATGATCCAGGCAGCAGAGTGAAGTGGGGAGAGACAGGAGTCAGGGAGGTCAGTGAGAAGACTAATGCAGTAACCAAGGAGGGATAAGGTAAGTGCTTTGATCAACATATTGGCAGTCTGGATTAGCCTCCTTGTCGACCTACCTGCCTCCTGTATCTCTTCTCTCCAGTCTAAATTTCACTCTGATGCCAGTACATATTTCCACAGTCCGCAAAAACCTCCAACAGTTACCCATATATCTCCACAAAACAAAAACTACTCACCATCAGTTATAAAAGCACTCAATCAAATCTTGCCCTCCAACATTACCCCACTAACTTCCTATTACAACCCAGCCCACACATTTCATTCCTCTACTGCCAACCAACTCATTGTACCTCAGTCTTGTCTGTCTCACCACCAATACCTTGCCTACATCCTCCCTCTGGCCTGGAATTCCCCTCCACTTCATATTCAAAAGATCACCACGCTCCCCATCTTCAAAACCCAACTAAAATCCTATTTTCTTAAGCACTATTTGTTAAGCACTTTCTGTGTGCCAGGCACTGCATGAAGTGTTGGTAAAAAGATGCAAGATAATAAGGTTGGACACAGTCCATGTCCTACAAGGGGCTCACAGTCTTAATCTCCATTTTACAGATGAGGTAACTGAGGCACGGAGAATTTAATTGATTTGCCCAAGATCACACAACAGACAAGTTTTGGAGCTGGGATTAGAACACAGGTCCTCTGATTTCCAGGCCTCTGTGCTTTCCACTAGGCCACACTGTTTCTCATGTCCTCCAAGAGGCCTTCCCTAGCCCCTCATTTCCCCACCCTATTTACCATCTACTCTGACTCACCTATTCACTTGAGTCTGTTCTCTTTAAACACTTCGATACTCACCACCAATTCCAATCCCACGGTACTTATGTGAATAGCCCTACACTCTGGCAGACCCTGTAAATTATTGTAACATGTGTCTCCCCTTTAGACTGTAAGCTCCTGGTGGGCAGAGATGAAGTCTACCTGCTCTTTTTCATTTTACTCTCCTAAGCACTTAGAACAGTGCTCTGCACACAGTAAGCACTCAATAAAATTGATTTATTATTTTCCCCTTGGAAAAATGCATGGATTGGGCCCAAATGAGTCTGCCTTGAGTTGTCATTACTATTAAACAGAGGGAGATGGGATGATAAATAGAAGTTTCACATCATTTTCATTGAGAATGCATACTTTGGGGATAGTATTTACTATTTCACATGGGCCTGTGTACTCTGTTATGGCACTGGTACCTAGAGGGCATGGGATTTTATTAGAGGCTCCCTAATAGATTCATATAGCAAGAGCGACAATCATTTCGCTCATACAGAAGAAAATAAACGGGTTAGAATAAATGATCTTCCAGTGTATAGATCACATTGTGAGGCCAGATAAGTACAGCAGATACAGAAATTCTGCTTAAAAGATAAATTTTCCCAGACAATTGATAATTCTGATCATGGATGTTTTGATGAATGATAGTGTTCTGCTTCTTTAAATGCAGGACAAACTCTCACACAAATATACTATCCTTTTGAGGTTTCTGGTCAATACCATCATTAACAGTGAAGAATCATAAGCCACAGGAAAACTTGGTCAAAAGCCAAAAGCCACATAAAATAGGAAAAATATCACTTTGGACTTATGCTTTTTCAGTCGCTTTGGCATAAAGGCAGGAGAGAAATCAAAGAGGAACTTCAAATCTTTTTGACTCAGTGCAGATCCATATTTCCACATTCTTCCAACAATTCAGGTTAAAAATAGATATTCACAACAATAATCTGGATACTTTCAATTGAAAAAAAATGATGTTGAAGCTACAAATGAATATAGGTTTTGTCCTTGGGAGACCTAGCCTGTGTGTGTTTGGTTGGAACCCTTCCTATATAGAAGTTGCAAAAATTCAGATAAGCTCTGGAAATGAGGCCAGAACTCTACAGTGAAGAGGACCCTGCTTTCTGCTCTTGTAAGCAAGTTCTGCTGGGTATGGAAGCAGAAGACACAGTCAGTGTTTCGTAAGAGGCAAGAAGTCTGGTGTAAATATTCCCCTACCTCTCCTACTCCTGCCAACTCCTGCAAACCTGTGGCCTCCAAACACAAAGGGAGAAACATTTGAGAGTGAGAGGCAATCAGGGTGGACAGTCTTCTCTGGGAAATCATCTTGGGTGACATTCCTCTCCAGGATTATGAAAACCAGTTCTCTAGTCTGAGATAGGGAGAACTGTTAAATGCCTTAGACTATGTTCCTATGGCAAGTACTTTCGACCACAGTGGAAAAGAAGGATCCTGCTTTTGTCCCATTTTGTTGGACTCCTGGCTAGTGGAAGCTTCTACCCTCAGAGTTTTGGGATAGAGTTTTCCAACTAAGCCCTCATTTCCCCTATTCCCCCTGCCTCTGCATCGACTATGCATTTGGCTGTGTACCCCTCAAGCACTTTGATATTCACCCCAGCTCCATGGCATTTTACTATTTCCCCTAATTTATTTTAATATACGTCTCCCCCATAGACTGTAAGCTCCTCATGGGCCAGGATCATGTCGACCAACTCTCTTATATTGTACTTTCCCACAAGCTTAGTCCAGTGCTTTGCACGTGGTAAGAGCTCAACAAATATCATTGATTCACTGATTGATTGAGTGAGTGCCTAATAGGTTAATCCACCTGCTAGAATTCTCAGGAGCAAATGCTCAATATGGACCTTGACTCTGGTTAAGGAAGGGTCGCTAGTAATCCGGGTCTGATTTGATGGCACTTATTACAGTGCTCTGAACACAGTAAATGCTCAATAAATACATTCGATCAATTAGGCACTTGGAGAGTGGAGAATGGCAGTCTTGCTGTCCTTATCTTTTCAGAGGGATGGAAGAAGTGGCAGTGTAGACAAGGAACTGATATGAGCAATTACCTCATCTCAAGAGACGTGACTTCATTTTTTCTTACTTCATGTTTCCAACTCACCTGGAATGTTTCAGGAAAAAAAATCACTGTCATTCCCCTACTTTAAAATTCCTAGATTTTGCTTAATGTATAAAAGGAAAAAAGGGATGTCAGTGTTTCCTTTCATTATCAATCTCTGGCATTCTTGGAAAGTTGAGAGTCATTCCTGAATTTCATCTTGCTCCTCTAAAGTATGAGAAAAGAAAATCACCTCCATATCCACTGTTAATGACACAGTCATTCATTGTGTCCCATAAAAATACAAATTCTGCTACATTTACTCTGCTTGCGTTAAAAATAGGTTTTTATTTAATTAAAAAGGATTCTTCGCCACAGAGTCGAGTAAATTTTCCCCTTTGGGCTAACACTGAGAAAGAAATGTTGAAACCAGAAATGATGACATGCCAGCCCATATGAGTCAAGTGTCTTTCCTCAGGTGCTGTTTTAGGGGAAAGAAGAGCAGGGGCTACCAGGTTCCAATTCTAAACCTCACCTGGTTTTTCAACAGTCCATAGGGTTGAGACCACCATCCATTCTGGTCTCTACTGACATTGGTGCACTGAGCAGCTGCTCTTGGTTCTATAGTCCAGGGACCATTTTCAGGGCCACTGGATCTGGAAATATTATTTACACTTCTTGGACTACAGATCTGACTAGCTATGAGCCAGGGCATTACTGGGAGCCTGGTGCAGAGAGGTAAGGAGGGGAGGAACTAGAGATTCCTCAAGCCCCTTCTCCTGCAGCCCCAAAGTCTGCCCTAAGTTAATCAAGCTCTATGGCCTAGTGGAAAGAGCACTCTCTCCTTTTCTCCCCCCGACCCCATCCCGGTTTCAACTTGAAAAAAATTTGAGTACTTTATGCCCGAGGTGAGCACACTTCCTGAGACGTTATTTTCCTAATGGAAAAAGCTGTTTTTGGTAAGAATTTGCCCAAGGCAACCCTAACTCCAGGCAAGGACAGTACCAAGCAAAGCTGATGCTTTTGGAGAAATGACCTCTTACCTCACCCAACCACTCTTACCCCAGGAGTTCTGACGTCAGCCCTCCTGTCTAGTGGAAAGACTGCCTGTCGTGCTTTTCCCCTTGTACCCTCCTAGCCCTGTGAGACTTTGAGAAAACAACAAAGATGTCAAACAGGTCATGCCAGTGTGTAGGATTACAGAGAGAGCTATTTGTGTATAATATGCTCTGGAGTTCTAGTGGACTGCTTAGTAAAACAGTGGGAGGTTGCTCTTTGTGAATCAATCAGTTGTATTTATTGAGCGCTTACTGTGTGCAGAACACTGTACTAACTGCTTGGGAAGTACAAGTTGGCAACATATAGAGACGGTAGTAGAAGGGAGAAGAAGCTGATTGACTGACCCCTGGTATAGCCAGTAAGACTGTGAGCCCTTTGTTAGGTAGGGATCGTCTCTATTTGTTGCTGAATTGTACTTTCCAAGTGCTGAGTACAGTGCTCTGCACACAGTAAACGCTCAATAAATACAATTGAATGAATGAATAAGTGAATGAATGGCCCTCATGAACACCCAGGCACATGTGATTATAACATGTTACATCAGGCAGGGAGGTTAATGGATGGCAAACGTCTGCTAATCCTGTTGTATTACACTCTCCCAAGTGCTTAGTACAGTGCTCTGCACATAATAAGGTCTCAGTAAATATGATTGATTGATTTTGCAAAAGTCTGTCCAAATCAAAAGCATTTATCCAGAGGGACTCTGGAATCCCCATCTGGATTAGGAAGCAATGCATCCCCGCAACAAGGTCCTGTAAATGAAGGCACTGCTTCTGGGCCATGGAACTTGGTGGAAAGAGCCGAGGTGGAGGGAAACCTTCCACTCCAGCCTGTAAGCTCGTTGTGGGCAGGGAACATGTCTATAAACTCTGTTATATTGTACTCTCCCAAGCACTTAATACAGTGCTGTGCATACAATAAGCACTCAGTAAATACCACTGATGATTTACTTGTTAATAATAATGATAACTGTTGTATTAGTTAAGCGTTTACTACGTGCCAGAAACTGAACAAGCAAACTGAATTGGACCACAGTCTCTGTTCCTTGTAGGGCTCACAGTCTCAATCCCATTTTACAGATGCGCTGTAACTGAGGCACAGAGAAGCAAAGTGACTTGCCCAAGGTCACACAGCAAATGGCAGAGCTGAGATTAGAATCCAGTTCCTTTGACCTCCAGGCCTGTGCCCTATAAACTGTTCTATAAAATTAGGCCAATGCCAGACTTCAGGGCATCTGGTAGTGCAGCTGTATCACACTGAGGACAGAGAAGCTGAAAACTGGACTGTCCAGTTCTGGTCAAATGGCCACCCTACTGGCAAAGGCAGATTGACAGTTGTGCAATTGTGTTACCTACTAGGCCAGAGATCACAACTTACAGCAGGCCTAATGCTGAATTCTTTCACCATGGCCACATCTTATGTGAGTAGTGGGGCAGGGGGGAGAGAAGCTTAGCCAGAGCTTCTAGAAGATAGTCTTGATTGGCCAATCAGCATTTTTTCCATGCCCATATTTTCCCCCATTGCTTCTTGAAGTCATGGATTTGTAGACCTCTAAATCAATCAATCAATCAATCGTATTTATTGAGCGCTTACTGTGTGCAGAGCACTGTACTAAGCACTTGGGAAGTACAAGTTGGCAACATACAGAGACAGTCCCTACCCAACAGTGGGCTCACAGTCTAGAAATAAATAAATAAATAAAGCCGCTGGCCCATGGCAAAGATAAAGAGCTCTTTCTTCCCTAGTTATTCCTAGCACAAAAGGATGAACAAGTAAGGGGCAATTAGCCTGACATTTCTGGAACAAAAATCGAGGACTCAGGCAGTAATGCCCTTCCAGGCAAAAATTCCCAGAGAGCAAGTGTCACACCCAGGGGTTTAGTTTTGTAGAAACCAAAGCTTCTTTTTATCAGTCAATCAATCAATCAGTGGTATTTATTGAGTGCTTTCTGAGTGCACAGCACTATATTAAGCAGTCGGGAGAATACAATATACCAAAGTTGGTAGACACATTCTCTGTCCACAAGGAGCTTGCCTTGGTTCATACTCCTGGGAAAGAAGCTGATCTATGCAAATTATGGAAAATTCTCTTTTAGTTTGGCCAAAACCAACCCTTTGAGATTTATGCCTCTAGGGAATAGCATAATGCATTTTTTGTTCTTTTGAATCCCAGGAGAAAACCACCAAAGACTTCAAGGAAGTTGAAGCACTTTGAAAGAGATATTCATTTCCACTAGAGTATCATTAATAGTTCATGAGTTCACATCCTTTTTGGGGGGTCCATTTGATTTGTACTTTTTAATAATGGACTCACAGGGAAGTGGTTTATCGCCAGCACAGACATTGCATCTATCAGTGCTGTTTCCACCTGAAATTTTCCGTGGTCCACTCTGCTGCCATACTAATTCTGCCAAGGCGAGCCCAAGGGACAAGGAGTAGCTCCAAGGCATGAGCGTTGGGCCAGCCAGATGTTGATTTTTATTAGAGAGAGCTGATCATATTAAGCCCCTCTCAGGGTCGCACCTGGAGAGTTTCCAGTACCCTACCAGTCTCGACTAGGAGAGGGAGAGTCAAGCAGAGGCATTCCCATTCCATTCCTAGCTTGGGAAGTGGCTAAAGAGTGGAAGTCAATCTGCCACAAGTCAAAACTCCCCTGTGCTGGGAGAGAGAGGTGGGGTGTCCTGGGAGAGATGTGTCCAAGGTGTTGCTATGGGTCGGAGACGACTCGACAGCATAAGGCAAGACAAGATTTTATTAAGGTCCTTTTGGGCAGAATTGCATTTATCAACCCTGTGGTATTGCACTTTCCCAAGCACTTAGTACTGTGTTTTGCACACCATAAGCACTTAATAAATACCACTGATTGATTGGCTGATAAAAGCAGCCTGGCAGGGTCAAGATTGGAACCTAATTCAATCAATCAATGAATCATTGGCATTTCTATGTGCAGAGCACTCTACTAAGCACTTGGGAGAGTACAACAGAGTTAGATACGTTCCCTGCCCACAGTGAGCTTACAGTGAAGAGGGAGAGAATTTGCCATCAAGGAATTTAACCACATGTTTGTGGACTGTCTCCCCCTTCTAGATGGTGAGCCCACTGTTGGGTAGGCACTGTCTCTATATGTTGCCAGCTTGTACTTCCCAAGCGCTTAGTACATTGCTCTGCACACAGTAAGTGCTCAATAAATACGATTGATTGATTGATTCATTGAAAGAGTGTGAGGCTGAAGCCTCTCTGAATTCTGAGTCATCTGAATGACAGTGACCAGAATACTGCTGCTTCTCTCAAAGAATAGATTTATTCATCTTGCTTTATGGACTCCATTTTTCTGGATAGTCAGAGCCTCAGGTCAAAAAAAAAGAAACCATTCTGATTCTGTGCTAGTTATAGAATAATAATATTTTCAGGAAATCTCAAGCCACAGACCCCCTACCCTTAGTGATAATCCACTGTATTCCTGCTGGCTAGAGGGGCAAGTTGGAGCACTGAGCAGAGAGAATCAAACCCAGGATGTGGAAATTTGAACTCTGGGTGGCTGATTTTTAAAAAGTTGGAAGTCTAATGAGAAGTATTTGCAAAGGATCAACATTAGGATGAAAGAGAAAGATTGATTAGTTACCAAGCTAACTGTGTTTCAGGAGTTGTTAATGCAGTACAAATCTGTGAGAATGATTTATATTTCAGAGCCATTGGTAAGTCTATTTTATTAATAGTGTCGGTCTAGGTAGATTGCCTGCACATATTTCCGCATGTACTGCTGTTTTTCGCTGCATGCATGCAATAAATTTCTCCACGTCAAAATCTCTGCTCTCTTAGCAATGGGTCTTGTCCAACCTCCCTGGGAAGCATAGAAAATTACGCAACTATTCATAATAATGATGGTATTTGTTAAGCACTTACTATGTGTCAAGCACTGTTGTAAGCCCTGGGTAGATGCAAGCTAATTAGGTTGGACACAGTCCCTGTCCCGCATAGGGCTCACACTCTTAATCCCCCTTGTACAGATGAGGTAACTGAGGCACAGAGAAGTGAAATGATTCGCCCCAGGTCACACAGCAGACAAGTGGCGGGGCCGGTATTAGAAACCAGAATCTTCAGACTCTCTGCTCTCAAAGACCTCACGCCTGACTGATGAGAGAGCAAAAGATCTAAGATCAATCAATCAATCGATCGTATTTATTGAGCGCTTACTGTGTGCAGAGCACTGTACTAAGTGCTTGGGAAGTACAAGTTGGCAACACATAGAGACAGTCCCTACCCACCGAGGATCATTTAGGCCCGCATTCTAAGGCTCCTGTCATTTCTCCGGGAGAGGAAAGTTGACCAATCCAATCTTTATCATTTTCTCCTAATGGTGAGGACAGTTCACTGTTTTCAAAAAGAAAGCAATTTCCAATGTCCTGAGTTCTCCTCGTTTTGTAAAACATGATAATCGACGTTAGACTTGGGAAGACCCCATATCCACTAGAGGACAGCAGAGACCGGAGTTGGGATTCTGTGGGCACCAGCAGCAGAAAAGAACATCTGAAGACTGCAGGATGATGCGGACTAAGTCCTGGGGCATGCTCCCTAAATGTAATTCTGGCCAGGAAGGAAGGCAGGGTCCTCTAGGGAAAAAACACTATCTAGGGGAACAACGTCAGTCAGTGGTTCACAAGGAGGAAACTCACGCAAGGTCACCGAGACCTCACTGCACTTTGAGGTCTGGATGGAGTATCACAATTGGGGTAGGGAGCAGGGGTAATGTTGGAGGCCTGGATAGAGCAAAAAGCAAACTACCTAAGTTTCTTCTTCTAATAACTGTGGTATTTTTGAGTGCTTAGTACCGTGCCCAGTGCTTAGTAGAGTGCCTGGTAGCCCGTTGTTGGGTAGGGACTGTCTCTATATGTTGCCAACTTGTACTTCCCAAGCACTTAGTACAGTGCTCTGCACACAGTAAGCGCTCAATAAATACGATTGAATGAATGAATAGTAAGTGCTTAACAAATACCATCATTAAGTGCTCACCGTTTTCCAAGAACCACACTAAGCGTTGAGGTAGATAGACAATATCGGACACGGACTCTGTCTCACTTGGGACTCACTGACTAAGAGGGAGGGAGAACGGGTATTGAATTGGTATAGGAGAAGCAGCATGGCTCAGTGGAAAGAGCCTGGGCTTTGGAGTCTGAGGTCATGGGTTCAAATCCCAGCTCTGCCATTTGTCAGCTATGTGACTTTGGGCAAGTCACTTAACTTCTCTGGGCCTCAGTTACCTCATCTGTAAAAGTGGGGATTAAGACTGTGAGCCCACTGTGGGACAACCTGATCACCTTGTAACCTCCCCAGAACTTAGAACAGTGCTTTGCACATAGTAAGAACTTAATAAATGCCATCATTATTATTATTTTGTTGTTGACTTGTACTTCCCAGGCGCTTAGTACAGCGCTCTGCACACAGTAAGCGCTCAATAAATATGAATGAATGAATGAATGAATGAATCAATGAATTTTCTAGATGAGGAAACTGAGGTGACCCAGCAGGCAAGTCACTTGCTGGAGAAGCAGTGTGGCCTAGTGGATAGAGCATAGCTCTGGGAGTCAGAAGGACCTGGATTCTAATCCCAGCATCACCACTTGTCTACTGTGAGACCTTGGGCAAATCACTTCATTTGTCCATGCCTTAGTTCCCTCTTCTGTAAAATGGGGATTAAGACCATGAGCCCACTGTGGGTCTGGGACTATGACTAACCCAATTGCCTTGTGTGTTTAACAAATTCCACAGCTGCTGCTGCTGCTGCTGCTGCTGCTGCTACTACTACTATTATTATTATTATTTAGCAGAGGTAGGATTGGAACCTAGGCCCTCTGACTCCCTTAGCAGTACTTTTTCCATTAAACCACACTCTGTCATTCCCTGCTCCCACTCCTCCACCTCAATTCCTACTGTTTCCACAGGGAGCACTGTCCCAGGGACTGGACTAGTCATCCTTTAAAAAAAAGGAGATATGAAGTGTTCAGGATCCCAACTCATACCATGGTCAGAGTACTAACTGCCATCTGGGGTATTTGGATGACCCACCCCTCTGGCTGTCCTGCTAGTCAACCCTTGTTGCCCAAGTTAACCTTTCCTGAGATTGACCAGTGGTATTGACTGAAAGCTTACTCTGTGTCGAGCACTGCATTAGGCATTTGGAAGAGTACAATAGGGTAAGGGGACCTGGATCTCTCTCCTCGAAGAACTTAGCAAGTGATAGATCAAATCAATTAATGGTATTTATTGAGTGCTTACTATGCGCAGAGCACTGTACTAAGTGCTTGGGAGAGTGCAATACAACAGAATTAGCAGACACAGTCCCTAACCATAACGAGTTTACAAAGCAGGTTTATCAAGTGCTGGGCATTTTGGAGCAATTCCAAATGCTTAGCAATTTCTACATGGACAAAGAATTTAACTGATTCCTTTCCCAGGGTCACAGGCTGAGTGATCAGTCCAAGCCCACTGCCCCTCCTCACCACTTCGAGACAAACATCATCTTCTCTACTTCAGAAATTTCTCCAGGGGAGGACATAGCCCCTCGACCCTATTTCCAGTTTTTAACAACCATCTTCAAATTTCTTATATACCACCCAAACTCCTGCCTTGACAATTCATTTCAAATTTCAATCTACTTAAGTCAGAAGAGTCCCCTCTTTTGAAGGACATAAGTATTTGAAGGCAGTTATTAAGTCACTCTTCTTTTCTCCAACCTAAATTATTCCAGTTCCCTTATGATACTTTTGAATAACCCTCCAGTCCTTTGCTCCCTTTTGTTCATCCTGGTTCTTCTCCTTCCTGTTCACAGCCGAGAGAATAAATCAATCAATGCATGCTATTTAGAGTGCTTATTGGGTACGGAATACTGTACTAAGTGTTAGGAAGACTACAGTACGATGGAGTTGATAGACACTTTCCCTGCCCACAATTAATTCATTCATTCAGTTGTATTTATTGAGTGCTTAGTGTGTGCAGAGCACTATACTAAGTGCTTGGAAAGTACAAATCAGCAACATATAGAGACAGTCCCTACCCAACAACAGGCTCACAGTCTAGACAATGAATTTACGAGTCTAAAGAAGGCACGAGGAGGTGAGGACTGTGGTCAAGATCTTTTAGATCTGGCTCGTGTTGGGTTAATTTTTCTATATCCCTTGACCACAAGATGATGATGATGGTATTTGTTAAGCGTTTACTATGTGCCAAGCACCAGAGATGAGATCTAGGCAGTGGAGTAAATTGGTGTTGGAGGAGTGAAATGTGTGGGCTGGGGTGTGGTGGGAGAGGAGTGAGAAAGTACTCAATAACACTATTGATATCAACTGATTGTCCAAATAGAATATCCAAAGGCATGTATCAATGTGGGTACATCTGTGTGTGTCCAAGGGAATGTGTTCTAAATGAGCTTGGCTGGTTGGGGCGGTCAGGTCTCCAGGAATCCAGTAAAATGTGCACTTGGCCACTAAGCTAGTCAAACTCCGGAGACATGGGTACCATTTTAATCCTCTGTGGTTTACCATGTTTTTCCTCCAATCACATGTTCTAGGTTTGCCTAATGAAACTTATTCCTAGCCATCACTGTCCAAGGTTGGCTGTTATTGGACTCTGACATTTGGTAATAGAAACCCTTCTTAGAACCACTGATGTATCGTTGCTCATATTTTCCATTGTGAGAGCTGAGATTAAGGATGGAATTTTTGCCGAAAACATTTGTTTCACAAAACACATTCCTCGTAGCCTATATTTCCACCAATGCAGTGAGGATTCATTCCCTGTTAATGCCAATGAGAGCTAATCGGAGGGAAAATAAACACCTTCAACCACATCCCATTTAAATCTCAGCAGGAGTTGAGAAGCATTCCTTTTACTCTGTTAGCAAGATGTGCTTTTCAAGAAGAGGGAAAGCAGGCTGTCAAATTCACAAGTCCTGTAGGTAGGAAGAAATGAAATTGTTTTCAATGTGATTTGGAACTGCAGTGGACGATGGTAGCCAGCTGTATGATGCTACACATCCCTCCAACAGATCAAGAAACAAGATCACCCAGAACGAGGTATGGGCTAATCAATGTACCATCACTTTGGGCTGAAGCATGAATCAGGGGAATTGTGTTATTACACTTATTGAAAATGGTTCTCACCCATCCCTCTGCTCTCTGGCCCTCTCCCTTGTTTCCTCCAGATTGTATTCCACCAGCCCACACCTTTTCACATCTGAAGGAAATGACTGTCACTCAAGGGACTGCTCTTTAGGAACCAGAATGCAAGTTGTTATATTTACTATGGGCAGGGCAACTCTTTTCATATGACAGTTTTGGCTACTTGTATTCGTTTGGTTTAAGACTAATTTCTAGGCATGTGATCAACTCAGACTCAAGTTGAGGCTGACCCTAGTCCCTGAGATCAATGCCCCTTAAACTATAACGGCTCCCTAGTAAGGCAGATTTCTTTTTAATTGGATTTTTCAGAAGCAGCAGGTGCTGGATTAAGAAAGAGAACTTTATGTCCAAAGTTTCTACATGTTTTTTAAAGTACTTTAATAATAATAATAATTGTGGTACTAAGCATTTACTATATGCTAGACACTGTACTAAGCACTAGGCTGGATACAGTCCCCGTCCCACATGAAGCTCATAATCTCAATCCCCATTTTAGAGATGAGGTAACTGAGGCGCAGGAAAGTGAAGTGACTTGCCCAAGGTCACACCGCAGACAAGTGGCAAAGCCAGAATTAGAACCCAGGTCCTTCTGAGTCCCAGGCCCATGCTCTAAACACTAGGCCACGCTGCTTCTCTGCTTCTCACTGCTTTTCTTGGTACTTCTTTGAAGTACTAAGTGCTGAACCTTCTTTTCCTCAAGTCCAGCCTGCTAAACCTTGAGACTCATTTCCTAGGAAGACCAAGTATATTAGATTATGAAGTATTATCCACAGAGAAAACAGAAGCCAGTGTCCATAGTGGGCCCAAAATTCCTAAAACATTTCAGCTCTTTATCAGGGGACAAGAACTTAGAAATACATTTCTGTGACTGTGTCAAAATTCACTACTCCAAAGTTGAAAACATTTCTGTAAATCATGGTTTCCTGAGAACTTGTCCAGCTCTTTCCTCTCCCCTTGATTTTTAATACTGTTTGGTAGTCTATGATATGTGATGAATGAGTCTTTGCAAAAATCAGAGAACAGCACCATAGTCCAAAGACTGAATTAGCCTCTTCCCCACAAAGATCAGTCCTAAAATCACCAGCTTTCGAAAGAGCGCCAAATATATATCACTTTAACTAAATGGTCAATGGTCATAGATTCCCACATTTCTCCTGGCTTTTCACCCTTCTCTCCTGAACCTGATTTGATTCCAATAAGGGAAACCCACTGAAAGCATTTATCTTTTTTGTTGGTCCTAATATCTCTGTTGGAGTGTCTCGCTACTACTGTGAAAGGAGTCAAAGAAATGCCGAGATAGATAGGTAGAAAATAGAAGCATTTCTGCGCACAATGATAGCATGAGGAGAGTTATTTTTGAAAGAAATTTTTTCTTTATAGGACATTTTTTTCCTTTAGTGGCTCAGAAAAAAAGAATACACCTAGGATAAACCACAACTGGAACTGGGGAAAAAAAATGTTGAGAGGAGAGAATTAGAAAAAAAATCACAAATGTAATTAAAAGAACTCGAGAGAGTGCTCTGGGAATTGGTCAGTCAAGGAAGGGGACTATTGTTGACTGTGATTGTTGAATAGTACGAAGGTGGCTAAAATGCCCATCGATAGCTTCTAATCCTGCTGGTTCTCCTAGAATATGTGCTTTCACTGTTAGTTTTGGATAGGTCCCAACAGCAGAAAGAGGAACCATTTCTGAAAATGTTTGTCTTTCTGGTTCCAATGCCATGTAGTTTTGGAAGAAATAGCTTTAAGCATGTGTGTGGCATCAAGAAGGAAAACCCCATCTTCTAAGATAAATGATTGATTAATATTTAGGTCAGCAACAAGTGCTGGAGAGCCTTCAGAATAGATGGCTGTTGGAGCAAGAAACAGCTTGGCCTTATGGAATGAGCACAGAAATCAGAGGACCTGAGTTCTTTCCAGTTCTACCAGTTGTTTCCTTTATTAACTTGGACAAGTCACTTAAATTCTCTGTGCGTCAGTTTTCTCACTTGCAAAATGGGCATTTGATAACCAATCATATTTATTGAGCGCTTACTGTGTGCAGAGCACTGTACTAAGCGCTTAATAACTGTTCTCTCTCCCACGGACAGGGATTGGGTCTTTCTGATTAACTTGTATCTGCCCTCCTCCCCCTTCTCCAACCCCCCGGCTCTCAACCCTCTCCGCTACTCTCCCATCCTTCCCAGCAGTATCCTCAGATGAGATCTTTTCCCTCCTCTCAAGTGCTACCCCGGCCACCTGTGCTTCTGACCCCATTCCCTCTCATCTTATGAAATCTCTCGCCCCGTCCCTTCTCCCCTCCTTAACTTCCATCTTCAACCGCTCACTCTCCACTGGTTCCTTCCCCTCTGCCTTCAAACATGCCCACGTCTCCCCCATCCTAAAATAACCCTCTCTTGACCCCACCACCCCTTCTAGTTATCACCCTATCTCCCTCCTACCATTCCTTTCCAAACTCCTTGAACGAGTCATCTACACATGCTGCCTCGAATTCCTCAACGCCAACTCTCTCCTCAACTCCCTCCAATCTGGCTTCCGTCCCCTACATTCCACCAAAACTGCCCTCTCAAAGGTCACCAATGACTTCCTGCTTGCCAAATCCAATGGGTCCTCCTCTATCCTAATCCTCCTCGACCTCTCAGCTGCCTTCGACACTGTGGACCACCCCCTTCTCCTCAACATGCTATCCAACCTTGGCTTCACAGACTCCGTCCTCTCCTGGTTCTCCTCTTATCTCTCCAGCTGTTCATTCTCAGTCTCTTTTGCAGGCTCCTCCTCCCCCTCCCATCCCCTTACAGTAGGGGTTCCTCAAGGTTCAGTTCTTGGTCCCCTTCTGTTCTCGATCTACACTCACTCCCTTGGTGAACTCATTCGCTCCCATGGCTTCAACTATCATCTCTACGCTGATGACACCCAAATCTACATCTCTGCCTCTGCTCTCTCTCCCTCCCTTCAGGCTCGTGTCTTCTCCTGCCTTCAAGACATCTCCATCTGGATGTCTGCCCGTCACCTAAAACTCAACATGTCCAAGACTGAACTCCTTATCTTCCCTCCCAAACCCTGCCCTCTCCCCGACTTTCCCATCACTGTTGATGGCACTACCATCCTTCCCGTCTCACAAGCCTGCAACCTTGGTGTCATCCTCGACTCCGCTCTCTCGTTCACCCCTCACATCCAATCGGTCACCAAAAACTGCCGGTCTCACCTCCGCAACATCGCCAAGATCCTCCCTTTCCTCTCCATCCAAACCGCTACCCTGCTGGTTCAATCTCTCATCCTATCCCAACTGGATTACTGCATCAGCCTCCTCTCTGCTCTCCCATCCTCCTATCTCTCCCCACTTCAATCTCTACTGCACGCTGCTGCCCGGATTATCTTTGTGCAGAAATGCTCTGGGCATGTTACTCCCCTTCTCAAAAATCTCCAGTGGCTACCAATCAACCTACGCATCAGGCAAAAACTCCTCACTCTCAGCTTCAAGGCTCTCCATCACCTTGCCCCCTCCTACCTCACCTCCCTTCTTTCCTTCTACAGCCCAGCCCACACCCTCTGCTCCTCTGCCGCTAACCTCCTGTGCCTCATTCTCACCTGTCCCACCATCGACCCCCAGCCCACGTCCTCCCCCTGGCCTGGAATGCCCTCCCTCTGCACTTCCACCAAATTAGCTCTCTTCCTCCCTTCAAAGCCCTACTGAGAGCTCACCTCCTCCAGGAGGCCTTCCCAGACTGAGCCCCCTCCTTCCTCTCCCCCACCCCATCCCCCCTGCCCTACCTCCTTCCCCTCCCCACAGCACCTGTATATATGTTTGTACAGATTTATTACTCTATTTTACTTGTACATATTTACTATTCCATTTATTTTATTTTGTTAATATGTTTTGTTTTGTTGTCTGTCTCCCCCTTCTAGACTGTGAGCCCGCTGTTGGGTAGGGACTGTCTCTATATGTTGCCAACTTGTACTTCCCAAGTGCTTAGTACAGTGCTCTGCACACAGTAAGCGCTCAATAAATATGATTAATGAAAGAATGAATGCCCCAGCTTTTGAATAGTGCTTAAAACAGAGTAAGGGCTTAACAGGCATAGTAGTAGTAGTAGTAATAATAATAAGCAAAGTTATAGGCACAGCTGGAAGGGACCTCACTCCCAACCACTGTGACCAGCTGTGTCCTGCCCCAAAAGCAAATGGGACAGTCTAAGAGGAGATTATCATCCCTGCTAACAGTGGAAAAGCTCAAGGGGTCTGGTGAGTTCTCAAGGCAGATGCTGAGAGAGTTCAGTATCTTGGGGTTTGGAGTATCTTGGGGTTTGGCTTAATGTATATCTGGTATAAATATGAAGCTAAGGTGAGATACTTTGTAGATTTTCTCTGACTAAATGGGTCTGAGAGTCAAGGGACATGGGTTCTATTACCAGTTCTATCACTTGCCAGCTGTATGACCTTGGGTAAGTCCCTTAACTTCTCTGTGGCTCAGTTTTCTCACCTGTAAAATAGGGATTCAATAGCCATTCTCCCTTTCTCATAGTCTGTGAGTACTGTGTGGGACAGGAACTGTGTCTGACCTGATTATCTTGTATCTACCCCCATACTTCATACGGTGTTTGGCATATAGTAAGTGCTTAACAAATTCCACAATCATTTCTTTCTCTCTCTCTCTCCTTCTCTCCATAGAAGTTCTGCCCACTTCTGATAAATATCAAGCTTCTGTGGCTCCATGCCAGCAAATATTTGATTTTCAGCCCAAGTGAACTAGAAGACATGAACCTTTGAGGAGAGATCATTTGTATTCCTTAAAATGATCAAGTACAGCCGTGGATGACTTAATGCTTAGCAATGCCCAGGGAGCGAATGAACCTTTGGGATAGATTCCCTCCGTAGATGCTTACAGCTAAGCATACCCCCAGAAGTTTCCACCACTGACATAACTCATCAGGAAAGGCTGAAGAGTCTATCTGAAGCATGGGGCCTTGAGCAGGCCCCAGAGTCCAGAGTTCACCCCCGGGGAGAGTTCCTGGGTAAGCAGAAGATCAAAAGAGGATGCAGCCACACAGGTCTTTGTCTCTATCAAAGAAGAGAAGAAACTGGTCTCCATCACATTAAAAAAACGATACAAAATATTTGAGTTTGGAGAAGATTAGCCTAGGAGGATGCAGTAGAATCTAACCAAGAATTTGTCAACAACTTTGACCCAGTTTGCCCTGGACAAGGAGATGAGCAAGATCCTGAGGAACATTGTCTTTGTAGGTGAAATCACCTTCGATGTGGTATAATCATAATATAATAATAATAATTGTGGTATTTTTAATCACTTACGCAATAATAATAACCATGGTACTGGTTAAGTGCTTACTATGTGCCAAACACTGTTCTAAGCTCTGGGATAAATTAATCAGGTTGGACACAGTCCCTGTCCCATATGGGGCTCTCAATCTTAATCCACATTTTACAAATGAGGTAACTGAGGTCCAGAAAAGTTAAGTGACTTGCCCAAGGTCAAGAACACAATCCTAAGGGCTTTAGGTCCTAGCTTTCATTCCCAGTTCTATGAATTCTTTTAAGTCAAGCCCTTGACTGGCCTGCTGCTGACTGACATTTATTGTGCAACTGCGGTATACTTCTTCTTTCACCCTTTATCTGGAGTATTAGGCAGTACACATAGTATTCCTGTGTGACCCTGTGGATAGAAAGGGAGCAGAATTATTATTAAGGGGAGCAGAATCCTTGTCCCTGAAAGCATTCTGGAATCTCGAGATACAAAGTGTCGGATCAACATCAAAATATAACAATAAAATGACTCACCCTGCAAGGTAAGGCATATACATTAGAATGATGAATGAAAAAACTTTACAGTGGGTTGCAATAATGTATGATTTATTCATAATGCAAAGTCACCGCGCAGGTGGCTGAAGGTGCCATTTAAGATTAAATATGTTCAAGTGAATTGTGTAGTATGGGGCTTTCTAAATACAGTTCACACAGGAAGAGTGGTCCAATACTCTAGACAAAAGGTGGCCTAGTGGAACGAGTACTTGACATGGAGTCAGAAGGATATGGGTTCTAATCCCTGCTCTGCCACTTGTCTTCTGTGTAACCTTGAGCAAGTCACTTCACTTCTCTGTGTCTCTGTTACCTCATCTGTAAAATGGGGATTAAGATTGCGAGCCTCATGTGGGATAGGACTGTGTCCAACCTGATCATCATGTATCCACCCCAGTGCTTAGGACAGTGCATTGCACAAAGTAAGCTCTTTATTATTAAGAAAAACAGGGTGAAATAAAAAATTTACCGCAGATCTCAATAAATGTCAAGTCAAAGGCAGGAAGGCCAAGCAGGAAACATTCCAACCATGCTTCCCTAACTCTTCAAGAACCTCCAGTGGTTGCCCATCCAATGCCACATCAAACAGAAACTCCTTACCATCGACTTTAAAGCATTCAATCACCTTGCCCCCTCCTACCATTACTTGCTTCTCTCTTACTACAACCCACACTGCACACTCTGCTCCTTTAATGTAAACCTATTCACTGTACTTTGATCTTCTCTATTTCACTGCTGACCTCTTGCCCACATCCTGCCTCTGGCCTGGAATACCCTCCCTCTTCAAATCTGACTATTACCCTCCCCCACTTAAAAGCTTTATTGAAGGATATCTCTCCAAGTGGCCATTTCTGACTAAGCCCTCTTTTCTTCTTCCATTCTTTTCGTCACCACCCTGATTTCCTCCCTGAAGAAAACCAGAGGACAGGCAGGTAGTGCAGACACATTGGAAAATGGTTTGTTGAAGCAGAAACGATTGGAGAAGGAGTGGGGAGCAAGAAGTATACGGCGGGGAAAACCATGA
The DNA here is from genome assembly GCF_015852505.1 of Tachyglossus aculeatus. NCBI lineage: Eukaryota > Metazoa > Chordata > Mammalia > Monotremata > Tachyglossidae > Tachyglossus > Tachyglossus aculeatus. The sequence goes on along the minus strand of NC_052075.1, from coordinate 38,082,506 downwards.
GGCCTATTTGGAGTCAGGTGGACTGAGAAAATTGTTCGATTACCTTAAAGCTGTGGAATCTAGACTAGGACAAAGTCCAAGGAAGGAGAGATCATATTCTGTAGCAAAGTTGCCTGTGTTTAGTCACTAAAATGTACATGGTTTGGAATTATAGTGCCAAATGTTCAGTGTTTATTTTTTCTTCTAGCAAATGTTCATGCCTACCTGTATGTAGCAAACTACTGTACCACCTAAAACGAAACATCTGCATGTCTTCTGCTCTGGGGAATCTACATTCTCATTTGTAAATATGGCGAGCAAGAGTGACTCCATTTTATATTACTTGATCCCTGGAGCAACAAGTCCAAAGGACGATTTAGAGGAGAAACTATTATTTTTCTGAGGAGTTTTGAGGACCTGAATTGTTGGAGAGGACTGAATTGTTCTGCAGAGGGTTTAAGGAGGGGCTAAATTGTTCTGTTGAGCAGGAAAAAGACCGCTGGATGGGGCTATGCCCACTGGGAATAAGCCTGGGAGGAAGGGTCACTATCCTCTCTGGTTTACCCGATAAACAGCGGAAGACAGCAAGCAAATCCTGAGCAGCCCCCCTGCTGCAAAATTCCCTAAAACAATAAACAAAAGAGGGAAAGAACTGGCCCTCTTTGCCCAGCATGAAACCACCTAAGCCATACACTAAGACACCTACAAGTGCCATGGTCAAGCACCTAAGACTTCAACCAGGATGATGATGATCTGCAGGCAGTCTGACTCCTTGAAACACCTCCAACATGAGATCATCTTGGATGATCTCATTATGGGAAGCTGCGTGGCTCAGTGGAAAGAGCATGGGCTTGGGATTCAGAGGTAATGGGTTCTAAACCGGTTCTGCTCCTTGTCATATTTGTGACTTTCGGCAAGTCACTTAACTTCTCGGTGCCTCAGTTACCTCATCTGTAAAATGGGGATTAAGACTGTGAGCCCCACGTGGGACAACCTGATCACCTTGTATCCTCCCCAGTGCTTAGAACAGTGCCGTGAACATAGTAAGTGCTTAACAAATGCCATCATTATTATTATTATCATCCTCACAAAGACTTGGGGAAAACCGCTTGTATTGGTAACTGTAGGTACTCTGTGTGTGTGTGTGTGTGTGTGTGTGTGTGTGTGTGTGTGTGTGTGCATGCACCTAACCCGTTTTAGAATAAAATAAAGATTTCTGCTCTAACAGTGGTGTCTGGTCTTACTTTTTGTAACATCATTTGAGCACCCAAATTAAAACGGGAGTCAAGTCCCTGGTTAAGGGGCTCATAGGTCGACTGCCTGGTACTGCGGGGGAGCGATCCCCGGACAGGGCTCATAACACACATCTCCCCTTCCTATTCTCTCTCTCTGCAGCCTCGTCTATGCAAGTGTGTCCACAAACCCTAAAGACTCAGTTTCTCACTCCAATTCCACCCCTACAGCCCTTATGTACATAAGCAGCTGTTTCGCTTACCCTTAATTTATTTTAATGTCCATCTTCCTTCTAGAATGTAAGCTTCTTGAGGGCAGGGCTTATGTTTACCAATGTGGTGTATTTTTCTCTCCCAGGTGCTTAGAGATGAGGACATAGACTTTGTCACTTGTCTCAGGTCCCACAGTAGGGCAGTGGCAGAACTGAAGTTATACCCCAGGTTTCCCTATTCCCAAACCCACAGCTTTTTTCATTGAACTTTGCTGCTCTTGTCCAAGTAAAGGCTTATTTCAAGGTTGATCTATTATGCAGGCTTGGACAGGTTAGGGGAGGGGGTTAAGGAGAGAGTAAGTAGGGAATGAAAATCATTCGGGAATGAACTAGTCACATTACATTTTGCAGCAAGATGCCAACATGTGGCAGAGCGTGTCGTGACAAACTGTAATGACTTCTTTGCCTTGAGTACCTGCAAAGACACAGTCACTGCTTCTAAAATCATGCTAGGAAAATACAAAGATCAATCAAATGCTGCAATTTGACTGCATATCCTGAGCAAAGGAATTTGCATCACCTCTATTTTGAAGAAATTAATCTATTCTTTTTCATTGAATTTAATTTCACTGTGCATAGGCAGCAGGTCACAACAAGGAACAAGAATTATTTGTGGGCTCATTTCCTAGAGAGAATGGTCTTAGAGGTGTGGGATAGAAAGGCGCTGAGCAAATCTAAAGAATTATTTTCTTCACCGCTACTCTTGTTGATACTGCTACTGATCTGGGAAAAATGGAAGTACAAAGTTGAATAGGAAATAATGTGACTGGAGGACCTGCAAGAGAAGATTCTCTCATTAAATTCATTCTTCCCCAGGTCTGAAAAGCAAATAACAGCACTTGCCTTGAGCTTAATCAGGTCAGGCACAGTCCCTGTCTTACGCAAGTCTCACAGTCTAAGTAGGAAGGCGAATAGGTATTGAATCCCCATGTTGCAGATGAGGAAACTGAGGCACAGGGACATTAAGTGACTCTTCCGAGGCCACACAGCAGACAGGCGGCAGAGTTTGCATTAGTGCATCTTTTTTTGCAAACCTAAGATTCATCCTGCTTTGGTTTGCAACTTTGCCTCTCATCCATTCCCAGCCCTTTTTCTGATCCCTACAACTTTAGCAAATGACAATTTGTCACAAACAACTACAACCTCTAGGACTGTAGCCCCATCTTTTTGTCCAATACCCCTGAAGGGACAACTGATAACAGGGATAGTGCGGTTTGTGGGAGGGAAGTGAAACAGGGAGGGAAAGACAGAAAAACCAATGGAGAAGCAGCTATGGTGTGGTGGGGGATGAAGACACAATCTACCCCTCCAGCAAGGCATCTTTGTCCAGAAAGATGGAGTCCATTCATGGAATTTGTCAGTGGGACACTGCAGATAAATACAGTAATCCTTCAGTGAATTAAGTGGTACCTTTAGGCCTGGAAGAATTGAAGGATTTCCCAAATGTCCGGGGATCTTACATAAGTTACATGAACAGAGAATCTGGCTAAAATTGGCCAGGAATACTTATGCAAATGAATCATTTTGGAGGGTCACCCAAAGGACTGGAGACTACAGTGAAAAGGAAAAAAAAAAGGAATTCTCTCCTCAACATGTTTTAAGAAGACATTAAAAACCAGGTATGACAACAAGATATGACAAAAAAGTGATTATATTTGGATCCCATCTTCCCAAGCTGAGCAAATTTGCATAGCTCTGATGGTACCTGTGAGTTAGGCTGATAAAAGATGCATATCTAGTTTGCAGATCTCCTCAGAGCAAATATTTCCTTATCAAAATAGTTTTGAGTTGGGTAGGGAGCTTCAAAGGGATTCTGTCAGTCTGGAATTATGGATGAATGTTTCTCCTCTGCATGCTCCTAGGATAGAGCTGGGAGCCTGCCCTGGAAAAGTTAAACTTCTTTAAGATCCATAGGAGATGGTGGCACGGAAGATAAATTAAACTCCTTCTCCCTCCAGTCTTACCCAGTGTGTGTGCTATAGACGTCTTAGCCAGGGAATGCTATTTTTTTTTTTCATTTTAAAGCAAACGGCACAGAAAGGAGGATGTCTTGTTTCAACTGTGATATGTAGAAGCTGTCCCATTTGTGGGAAGTCCACTTGGGTAGAGGAAAATGCAGAAGGAGGGGAAGGAAAAGGAGGTGTTTACTAGGGTTACTGTGTGGGAAAAGACATTTAAGCTCTTCCTTTAGACTGTAAACTCCTCCTCTGGATTGTCAGCTCCTTGTGGGTAGAAAACGTGCCTACCAATTCTGTTATACTGAGCACTTAGTACAGTGTTCTGCACACAGTAAGTACTCAGTAAATTCAATTGATTGATTAAGAGAGGGATCTCTGGGCCCCCAGAGAGTTTACTGAGAGCACGGAGAGCACGAATGGTTTAAGCAGAGGTAGTAGCAATGGGCTGTATCCCACCCTCCACAACTGTAAGCCTCGATGTAGGCAGGGAACATGTCTACCAACTCTTATATTGTACTTTCCAAATTGCTTAGTACCGTGCTCTGCACACAATGCTTGGCATGTAGTAAGCACTTAAATATCATCAGAATAGTAAGTGCTAAACAAATACCATCCATTGATTAAAATGGGGTAACATACCTTTTCTTCCCCTTTAGACTGGGAGCCCCATTTAGGACAGGGACTGTGTCTGGTGTGGTTACCTTGTATCTATCCCAGTGGTTAGCACATTGTAAGCACCTAACAAATACCACAGTTATTATCATTACTCTCCCTCCATCAACTCTTCTCTCCATCTGTCCCCAATCATCTCTTGCCCTAGATTCCCCTTTCCTTTGCAACACCCTTCCTAATCTTTCCCTGTCCTACTTTCACTTTGGTCCTGCTTCTCCCTGGGTTGCCCTCCACATTCAAAGACGACACCACTGATGGTGAAATTGTCCTGTGAGTATATGTGGGTGACTGAAAAGGCCAATTTAGGACCCGCAGCCTGGCTCCACTGGGCACATCAAAAAAGTCATCCCCTTTTTTATGTTGTCATGCTTAATGTTTGAAGTGCCTCCTTGCCTCTCATTCCTTCTGAAGTTTTTGTTTGAAGAGAGCCTCTCCTTTCTTGATTCTTCTGCAGAATGATCCAATAAACCACAATGTTGGCACTAGATATTTGGGAGTCTGAACCAGATCCACTTCTGCTGGGAAAACGCTCTGGGCATGTCACTCCCCTCCTCAAAAATCTCCAGTGGTTGCCTTTCAATCTATGAATCAAGCAAAAACTCCTCACTCTCAGCTTCAAGGCTGTCCGTCACCTCGCCCCCTCCTACCTCCCCTCCCTTCTCTTCTTCTCCAGCCCAGCCCGCACCCTCTGCTCCTCTGCCGCTAACCTCCTCACTTTGCCTCGTTCTCGCCTGCCCCTCTGTCGACCCATGGCCCACATCCTTCCATTGGCCTGGAATGCCCTCCCTCCACATATCTGCCAAACTAGCTCTCTTCCTCCCTTCAAAGCCCTACTGAGAGCTCACCTCCTCCAGGAGGCCTTCCAAGACTGAGCCCCCTTTTTCCTCTCCTCCTTCCCTCCCCATCACCTCCCCCACCTTACCTTCTTCCCCTCCCCACAGCACTTGTATATTTTGTACATATTTATTACTCTATTTTACTTGTACATATTTACCACTCTATTTTATTAATGATGTGCATATAGCTATAATTCCATTTATTCTGATGGTTTTGACACCTGTCTACATGTTTTGTTTTGTTGTCTGTCTCCCCCTTCTAGACTGTGAGCCTGTTGTTGTGTAGGGACCATCTATATGTTGCCGACTTGTACTTCCCAAGCGCTTAGTACAGTGCTCTGCACACAGTAAGTGCTCAATAAATACAATTGAATGAATGAATGCTTCAGGTTTGAAACCCTTCTTTAAACAGCTCCTTCTGCATAAATCACCATCAATGGCGTTTATTGAGTGCTTGCTATGTGCAGAGCACTGTATTAAATGGTTGGGAGAGTACAACAGCGTTGGTAGACACATTCCCTGCTCACAATGAGCTTACAGTCTAGAAGGGGAGAAAGACATTAATATAAATGTAAATACCTCCAATTAACAAGCTGTCATCTTCAAAGCCCTCACATAATCCCGCCTCCTCTAGGAGCCTTTCCCAATCAATTTTCTTCTAAGAAGAAGAAAGAAGAAGTCTTCTAAGAAGACTGTGATTGTCATGTAGGATCAGGGTCAGTGTCCAACCTGATTGTCTTGTGTTGTGGGCAGGGAACATGTCTACCAACTGTGTTCTATTGTATTCTCCCAAATGCTTAGTACAGTGCTCAGCACACAGTAAGCGCTCAATAGATACGATTTTTTTTTAACTGATTTCATCTACACTAACCCTAAGTGCAGTAGTTGGCACATATTAAGTACTTAAGTACCTTAATTATTCCGAGTCAGTTCCTGCCAACAACCACTTCAAGAGCCCTGCACTTTCAAGCGTTATTGTAGGGACTGTCTCTATTTGTTGCCAAATTGTACTTTCCAAGCACTTAGTACAGTGCTCTGCACACAGTAAGCACTCAATAGATATGATTGAATGAATGAATGCGTATCAATTTGGGTACCCTAGTGTTTAACCCCTTACATGTTCACCAAGCTATCTTGACATTCTGTTTTGCACCTCTCTCTAAATTTTGTCTACTTTCAACATTAGATCACAAGCTCCTCAAGGGTGGAAATAAAGCCTACTGACTGGTTGAGTCAAGAAGCTTGTACTTCCAGGGGTGTTGCACTGGATTTTTCTCCAACCAGCCATCCTGAGCCACTGCCCACTTCATAATGATAATAAGAATCATGGTATTTGTTAAGCACTTACTTTGTGCCAGGCACTGTATTAAGCATTCACAAATTGGGTTGGGCCCAGTCCTTGTCCCATATGAGGCTCAGAGTCTCAATTCCCATCTTACAGATGAGGTAACTGAAGCACAGAGAAGTAAAGTGACTTGCCCAAGGTCACACAGCAGATAAGTGGTGGAGCTGAAATTAGAACCCATAACCTTTTGATTTCCAGGCCTGTGCTCTATCCACTACAGTATGCTGCTTCTCTACCTCTGTGCCGGCTCTGCCACTTGTCAGCTGGGTGACTTTGGGCAAGTCACTTCACTTTGTCGCAGTTACCTTATCTGTAAAATGGGGATTAAGACTGGGAGCCCCACGTGATGACCTTGTATCTCCCTCAGCGCTTAGTGCTTGGCACATACTAAGTGCTTAACAGATACTATCATTATTATTATTATTACTAAGAGAAGCAGCGTGGCTCAGTGGAAAGAGCCCGGGCTTTGGAGTCAGAGGTCATGGGTTCAAATCCCGGCTCTGCCACCTGTCAGCTGTGCGACTTTGGACAAGTCACTTCACTTCTCTGGGCCTCAGTTCCCTCATCTGGAAAATGGGTGTTAAGACTGTGAGTCCCCTGTGGGACAACCCTATTACCTTGTGACCTCCCCAGTGCTTAGAACAGTGCTTTACACATAGTAAGCACTTAATAAATGCTATCATTATTATTATTATTATTACCTCCTGCTGCTTCTTCCCCTAAAACTGACTCTTAAATCCCTCCCATATTTTCATAGCCATTGAAAGTTCTTTTCTCTCACAGCATACACACATTTTTTTCTCCACTGCCCAGTGTGATTCTCTTTATGGAATTCCAGCCCTCACTGAGAGCTGTATTCATTATTGCTGTGCTCTAAGCTGTTGATGTATTTAAATTGTTAATATTTTTTTTTGCACTGGTGGATAGACTAAAGCAGTGAGCTACAAAGTGCAGTGACATGAATGGCTGGGCCTGCATAATGATGGAATGGAAAAGAACTAGGCTTCTCTGGCTTCTCTTGTTCTACTCTAGCTCTGTGAGCTATCTCTCTAGGAAAGGGTTTGGCTCTTAATGGGGCTTTCTTTCCCACTTTGGGATTTAACTGACATAGTTGAAATGGAGCCAAAGTCAAGAGCATTTCAAGTTCAGCAGGAAGGGAAGGAGTTGGGTCAGCTGCCACATTAAGCAGCTTTCTGGAAAAGACTCATAAAAGGACACTTCATAGCTCTGAAACAGAGGAAGCCACTATCACTCTTGCTTTCTTTAAGACTAAATGGCATCATTTCTCATTATAGATTCCAGATCACCTTGTAGTCCACAGCGCTTTTTAAACAGCATATTAAATCCTGTGTCTCATCACTGAATCGAGAGGGTGAGGCACTAGAGCATTTTGTACCACTACCTCTGGACCATCAACTGGCAGTCCAGAGAAGCAGGGTGGCCTAAAGGAAAGAGCAATAATAATAATCATGATATTCATTAAGCACTTGCTTTATGCCAGGCCCTGTACTAGCACTGGGATGGATACAAGAAAACTGGGTTGGACGCAGTCCCTGTCCCACATGGGAATCCCACTCTCAGTCCCCGTTTTACAGATGAGGTAACAGGCACAGAGAAGAGAGGTCACTTGCCCAAGGTCACACAGCAGGCAAGGGGCAGAGCTGGGATTAGAACTCATGACCTTCTGACCCTCAGGTCCATGTTCTATCCACTACACCATGCTGGGACTCAGAGGACTTCAGTTCTAATCCTTGCTTTGCCATTGCCTGCTGCTGTGTAACCTCTGGCAAGTCACCTTTTCGGTGCCTAGGTTTCCTCATCTGCAAAATGGGGATTTAATATCTGTTCTCCCTCTTACTTGGACTGCGAGCCCCACGTTGACTAAACCTCACTGGTTAGCACATAGCAAACACTTAACAAATACAACAATTATCATTATTGCGACCACTGCCCTCCATGTTATCACTTTGGTATTTGCACTACTACCTTTATGGTAAATGTTGGATTTAAGTGCTGAAGATGTGCTAGATTCAGCACAGTCAGATCAGACACAGATTCTGTTCCATATGAGGCTCTCCCCTGCCACTCAACCAATCCATCAATCATATTTATTGAGAGTTTACTGTGCACAGAGCACTGTACTGAGCACTTGGGAGAGTACAATATAACAGAGTTGGCAGACACATTCCCTGAGCACTGTACTGAGCACTTGGGAGAGTACAATATACCAGAGTTGGCAGACACATTCCCTGCCCACTATAAACTTACAACCAAACAGTGTTATTTATTGAGTGCTGGGACTGTGCAGAGTTTATTGTGTGCAGAAGAGTACTTATTAGGTGGGAAGGAGTGTGGTCTAATGGATAGATCACAGGCCTGGGCGTCAGATGGACATAGGTGCTAATTGTGACTTTGCCACTTGTCTTCTGTGTGACCTGGGACAAGTTGCTTAACTTTTCTGTACCTCAGTTGCCTCATCTGTAAATTAGGGATTAAGTTTGTAAACCCTATGAGGGGGGCAGGGGCAGATTATGAGCCCCATGTGGGTCAGGGACTGTGCCCAAACTGATTAACTGATACTTAGCCCAGCACTTAATACAGTGCCTGGCACACAGTAAGTGCTTAACAAATGCCATTAAAAAAACAAAAAACAAAAACAAAACCACTGTACTCAGTACTTGGGAGAGTACAATACAACTGAGTTGGTAGATATATTTTTGACCACTATTCTGGACTTTCCCCACTGTGCCCTTTTCCCCTGCTGCTGGTGAGGTTGAATACCAAGGGTCAGATTAGGTGTCAGCCTCACCACTGTACCCTCTCCTTGCCTACTCTTGGTCAGGAACTCGAAGGGAAAAAAACACCACTTGCCGATATATGCATCAGAAAGATTAAAAATGAGAAAAAAATTCAGTCCAACACAGAGTTTACCTAGGAACATGTATTCACAATTAGTAGTGCTATCATTAGTATTGGGCTTATTATTAATGTTTGAGAAGCAGTGTGGCCTAGAGGAAAGAGCATGGACCTTGATGTCGGAGGACCCGTGTTCTAATCCCAGCTCCACTACTTACTTGTCTGCTGTGACCTCGGGCAAGTCACTTAACTTCTCTGTGCCCCAGCTTCCTCATCTGCAAAATGGGTATTTAATACCTGTTCTTCCTTCTAATTTGACTGTGAGCTTAATGTGGGACAAATGCCACAATTACTATTATTAATACTACATTAACATTGTGATTATGATTGCTATTCATGGGCTTATTTCCTTTTGGTTCTAGGAGAGATAGTACTTAGCAGCATGGCCTAATGGATAGAGCAAGGGCCTCCAAGTCAGAAGGAACTGGGTTCTAATCACAGCTCTGCCACTTGTCTGCTGTGTGACCTTGGGAAAGTCTGTTTACTTCTTTATGCCTCAGTTACTTCAATTGTAAAATGGGGATTAAGACTGTGACCCCATATGGGACAGAGAGTGAGTCCCACCTGATTTGCTTGTCTCCACACTAGCGCTTAGTACAGTGCCTGAGACATTGCAAATGCTTAATACCACAGTTATTATTATCATTAATATTCCTCCTTGGGAGAGTCGGTCCCATTGGATCAGTCAGTGCACTTCCTTCCATTCCCGTACTCCTCGCCAATTTGAACACTTCCCATGCCAGCCCTTTCCCTTTTAGAATGGAGCCCGAGTGTATGGAGAAAAAAATTTTGGAGGGAAAATGAGGAATGAGTATTCTAAAAATCCAACATTACCTAAGGGCTGTTAGGTATTTTTTTTGTCCAAAAAATTCTAAATAGTTTTCCTTTGTGAGGAGGAAGGCAGTTTTAGTTTTGGATTTGCCTCAGGACCCTATTTTTTTCCTCCCTGATTGGAGTTTCCATATCACTGGTTAATATTAAGAGGATCAAGTTGTAGCTTGAGCATGGTCATAAATTTTTTTGGCCATCCTAAGCATTATCTTGAATATGCATTAGCTTCTGGCGGTTTTATGCCTTCTGAGCTTTTCCCACTGGACTAGATAATTAGATTTATAATGATTAAGCTGAAACTTTATTACTCCAAATCATGACCAAATATCTGGGGCCCATCCCAAATACGCACTTCAAAACTTCAATCTAATCTCAGTTGTCCCTCAATGTTTGATGTTAAGCAAACCTCCCTGCTCCTTGCTTTTAACTCTCCCACCTCTGACCCCATTGACCATGTCTTTCCTCCTGTTTGGAATTCCCTTCCTCCTCAGCTTTGCCAAACCATGACCCTCCCCTCCTTCAATGTTTTCCTTAAAAAGCCTCTTTTAAGAGACAGTCCATAACCATTCCTCCATTTTTCCAGTCATGACAATCCTTTAGCCATTTCAGCCCTCTTGTCTAATTGTTTGTCCCCGATTTACCTATTGACTATTGTTTTCCTAAAATCACATCTGTTTATCTTTTCCAGTAAACCCTCAAGAGCAGAGATTGCACCTTTCACCTGTTCATTAGTAATAATAATAAGTATGGTATTAGTCAAGTGCATACTACGTGCCAAACACTGTACTGCACTTATAAACCAGTTGGACACAGACCCATATAGGGTTCATAGTCCAAAGGGGAGGGAGAACAGGTATTGAATCTCCATTTTACAGATGAGGAAACTGAGGTACAAAGTAGTTAGTGGTGACTTGTCCAAGGTCATACAGCAGGAAAGTGTCAGAGCCAGGACTAGGACCCAAGTCACTTTGCTTCCAGACCTGTGCTCTATCCACTGCATCATGCTGCTTCATTACCCCCCACAAACAGCTAGGACAGTGCCCTGCATACCATAGAGGCTCAGGACATTTTGTTGAAGAGATTAGCCCTTCTTTAGTCCATGGGTAAAAACGCAGGACTGGGAATCAGAAGATCTGGGCTCTAGCCCTGCTTCCACTGGCTAGGATGGCATCATCAGAGGTGAAAATTTCGGACTGAAGAAGCACCTGAGGTGTACTGCAAGGAAGACAGAGCCAGCAAGAATCATTCAAAACAGCTAGCTAAGGGGGCCGACAAAGTCTTCAGTGGCTACCAGGGCAACCACCTGTGAGGTCAAGATATTACACCACAGCATCAGCATGCTATGCTGTGATCACTTCACTCCTAAATGGGTCCTGCAAAAATGGGCTGCTGTGGGTACTTCCCAATATGTTGCACCTCATGGTACAATTCATTTGCTGACCCTCTTACTTCCTAATGAAGTAGATCATTCACCAGTGGAGTCAATAAGGATCCAGGCACTTAAGCACTTACTATGTGCCAAGAACTGTTCTAAGCTCTGGGGTAGATACAAGTTAAGCAGGTTGGACATGGTCCCTGCCCCACCTGTGGCTCACAGTCTAGTAGGAGGGAGTAGCATTTAATCCCCAGTTTCCAGAAGAGGCAACTGAGGCATAGAGAAATGAAGTGACCTGCTTAAAGTCATGCGGCAGAGTTGGGATTAGAACCCAGGTCCTCTGACTTCCAAGCCTGTGATTTACTCACTAGGTCACACTGCTTCTCAGTAAAATAACTCTTACCTACGGGATACACCACAGGTCATTACCACATCTAGGCTTTTGTCAGTGGCACTTTGGGACAAGAAGCTTCTTCCTGACTGGGGAAGAGATGTACTGATCCCTTTCCTCATGCTTGGGGAAGCTACCAAGTTTTCATTTTGCATTTTGGCATTGACTCAATTGCTTTTGAGTCTAGGGACTTTAATGGAGACCGTTCCGATCCCGTTTTAACTGGGGCATTTCATAAGCTCCTGAGAAAATTGCTCTCTCTTCCCTCAGGGCCTGAAAAGTGTTGGAACAGTGATTGCGGGAGATAGAAACAAAAAAGAAATAAAATCACAGAGAAAAACGAAGTGCATCCGTGTTATTTTAATACTCTATTCTGTAGCACGATATCAAAAGGCAACAGCAAAGAATACCCAGATTCCTTTGCAGTCTGCACAGAAAGATGAGGTAATGTAGCAATGCTATTCTGTGCAGTTTACATTTTTAAGACCCCATACATTTCTTTATTGCCAGCTACCATGGAGGTCACAGTATTTGTTGGTGTGCAAGGCGTGCCCATAAATATTCCTAACTACTTTCCTGGGTATTCATGGGTCCACCGTGACCTTTATCAGGGTCTTAGCTTCTTCATTGAGCCTAATGGGAATTAATATTTGACACCTACTTTACTAGTGTGTTGGAAAGATTAATGAAGAATTGTGCATCTGATTCTCTGGGTTCCCTGGGGAAAAAGCAGTAGATAAATATAAAGAATAATGTGCATATGTATGAGCTCACTTGGGGGGTCAGGGCCAAGTACACTGTGAAAGTTTAATAAATGTTTATTGTTATTATTATTAATAACAAGTTGGAGTCAGCCAGCACCCTAATATTTTGTTATTGGACATGATTCCATATAAACTCCCAGACAGGCAAGGATAAGTTGTTTTCTGCTAATAAATGGATTCTGGTGGGCAGCTCAGGAATATTGCGGATGGGTGGAGATGAGGGATGGAGCTATCCAGAGAATGAAAGGGTAGACAAGGGGAAAGTAAGTGGGGAAAAAAACCCCTCTAAGGGCAAACGCTATGACCTGAATTTGAAAAGGATGAAGGGGTCATGGATTCAGAGCATGAACCATTTCCAGGATGCTGTTGCTAGTACCCGTTGTTGCTACAGACTATCCTCTTGGGGAGATAACACAAACGATCATGGAGTCAGGAGAGATTTCCCAACTCCTCCTACCTTCAGGAAAGACTGAGTTGAACTCAGCCTGGGCAGGGGAGTCCACCTTCTCTTTCAGGACAGGGCATCTGTAATCTCAATCAATCAACTGTATTCATTGAGCGCTTCAGAGAGTACTATATATTGAAGTTGGTGCTTGCTTGCTCTATGACCTTGGGCAGGTCATTTGACTTCTCTGTGCCTATGTTTCCTCATCTGTAAAAAGGAGATTAGATACCTGGTCTCTCTCCTACTTATCCCATGGGACAGAGACTGTGTGGGACAGAGATTATTCTGATTTGTTTATCTTGTCTCTAGCCCTGTGCTTGATATATACTTTTTTTTTTTCTTATGGTGTTTGTTAAGCACTTTCCATGTGCCAGGCACTGTACAAAGCACTGGGGTAAATACAAGCCAAGCAAATTGGACATAGCCGGTACCCCACATTGGGCTCACAGTCTTAATCCCTGTTTCACAGATGAGGTAACCGAGGCATAGAGAAGTTACATGACTTGCCCAAGGTCACAGAGCAGACAAACGGTGATTAAAACCTTTAGACTGCCAGGCCCTTGCTCTACCCATTAAAGCCACACCACCTCTCTACTTATCACATGCTATTATCATTATTATTATCAAACTATGATAGCCACAAGCTAAAAAATAAATCCCTCTTCATACCCCTTCCCCTAAATATCCTGGCTTTTTAATTCAGCATTTGGGAAATTTTTGCATGCTACCGTTTGTAGGAGAATTAGAAACAGGTTAAAATCTGCTTTGTCCTCTCCCCTCTGAGATTAATCCAGGCAGAGAGAGGGTTAGACAGCTTTTTGAAGAAGCCAACAGAGCGCCTCCTGCATTATTGGCATCTGACTGCAAGAAGCTTCCTGAGAGGGCTTTTATACCAGGTTGGCTGACATTCAAATCCCATCACAACTATTTTTCCTCACCAAATGGGGCCACTTTCCCCTCCCGCTCTGCAAAGCAAAGGCAGATAAACTACTTAAGCCCTCCTGGTCTCTACATAATTCCTCTCCTCCTGAATATCCAACGTAATAATTGTTGCTGCCACCATCATCATCATCATCATCATCATCTAGTCCCTCTCCCATACACTGTGCTGTCCTTGGGCCTTTCAAGAAAGTTAAACACACTTAGTCCCTGAGGTGTGGGTTGGGTTTGGCATACTGGTAACCCCTGACAGTTTAGATTTGGGGATCCTGATCTAAAGAGGGTCTGGGGGTGGGGGAAAGGGCAGAAAGACTGAAGAGGAAAAAAAAAAAAAAAGACTTTGGGTCTGTAAGTCTCCCACTTCCTCCTCATCTTGACCCAGGGCCAGAACTGGGAGATGTGGCTGGGAATCCCAAATATTGCTCCATAGGGACAGAGAGGAGATAGAGAGGAAGCTCTGCTAACTTAGCATGCAGAACAGTGCTTGGCAAATAGTAAGCACTGAACTAATGCCATTATTATCATTATTATTATTATTATTATTATTATTATCATTAACTGAGAGGGATAGGGCTTGGCAAAGGTGGCCCTAAATATTGGCAGGCAGGAAGAGCAGGTGGATGGATGAGGGATGGCAAGGCTGTCAGGGAGTGTATCTGTTTATTGTTGTATTCTACTCTTCCAAATGTATAGTGTTCTGTACACAGTAAGTGCTCAATAAATACCACTGAATGAATGAAGTACTCCCCGTCAGGAACAGTGAGAGTGGAGAAGTAAATTGTAAGCTCCTTAAGGGCAGGGGTTGTGTTCTATTATACTCTACCAGGCACTTAGTAAAGTTCCCTGCACATAGTAGGTGTCTAGTAAGCATAATTAAAGTATAAATATGTATTTATATCAATAAAACAAATGTAAATCTAATAAATACTGTGGGAAGAGTGCAGAGAACATGGAGGGTGGAAAGGAAGAAGGGGGTGGTGGGGAATGAGGAGAGGAAGTTAAAAATCCTCCTGAAGTTTCAGAAAACTGCTGCCACGCCATTGTATCCCTCCATCCAACTCCTCCTCCTCTTCCCATTCTGGTTCTGGGCCCAGACAGGAGACTGATTCCCTTGTTCCTAGATCAGCCGCTCTGCTCTCTGGAACAGGCTGCATCTCGGCAGCTCACATGGCTACAGCTGAGAGCAAAATGGACAAGAAAGAGCCCGAGACTGGGAGTCAGAAGTCATGGGTTCTAATCCCGATCTGCCATTTGTCAGCTGAGTGACTTTGGGCAAGTCAATTAACTTCCCTGTGCCTCAGTTACCTCATCTATAAAATGGGGATTAAGACCGTGAGACCTACGTGGGGCAACCTGATAACACTGTATTTATTCCAGCACTTTAGAACAGTGCTTGGCACATAGTAAGCACTTAAATACCATTATTATTATTATTATTATTATTATTATTATTATTATTATTGTTATTATGAAGGAGGTATAATGTAATGGAGCTGATTTTCCCACATGGAGCTTGAAGTCTACAGTGGGAGACAGGCAACAAACCAAGGCTTGATAGTCAGGGGAACTGGGTTCTAATCACAGCTCTGCCACTTGTATGCTGTGTAGCCTTGGGCAAATCATTTCACTTCTCTGGGTCTCAGTTTCCTCATCTGTAAAATAGGGGGTTCAATACCTGCTCTTTGTCCTACTTAGCCTGTGAGCCCTGTGTGCAACCAAACAAACTTGTATCTACTTCAGTGCTTAGAACAGTGCTTGGCACATAGTGAGTTCTTAATGGATATAATAATGATAATAATATCAATGATAATAATAAAAATACTATGGATTGATCAATTGAATGATTGTAGTAGTGGACTTCAAAATTTTTGAGACAGTGGTATTCATTTGCTTATTGGCCTGACGAAGGGAGAGGGTGAAATGGAAATGCTGAGTAGAGGTTTTTAAATGGGAAGTTGTTCAGTGTTTCTGGGTTTGTCCAACCTCTAAGACTGAACATCTTGTGGGCTGGGGTTATCAATCACTCAATCAATGATATTTATTGAGCTACACGTGAAAAGCATTGTATTAAGCACTTGAAAGAGTACAGCAAAACAGAATTAGCAGACACATTCGTCTCCCATAAAGAGCTATCCCCAAGCACCTAGTATAGTATTCCACACATTGTAGATTCTCAATAAAGGTTTTGGACAGTGCTTAGTTGAATATACACAATCAGAAAACCACGTAGCAACAAAAAGACATTTCTCACCAGAGGTCCTGACAATTCAAGAGACTCTAACCCTTCCCTCATGCAAATTCAGGAATCACCATCAGAAGCTAAAGTTCGCGTGATTCCAGTCACTGCTTGAATCCATTGACTGAATATCCTAAAACCGAAGCATTTTTGCTAATCTAGTTAAGATGATGTGTCTGTTATTTACTGCAATTCCTTGATGAGTTAAAGAAACATAAGAAATAATCACTCCAAGTAGTCAAACACATAGTGATGAAAATCCAGCAGGAAGCTATGCCCAACTTAATGCATTGTAAACCATAAATAATTTTGAAAAGGAAAATCACCTCCCTATTTACTTTGAAAGACAATAATTTGGGAAGCCATGCATTTCCTAATCCCTTAATCAGATAATTCCAAAAAGCAAACCAGAAATCCAAGCAAAAACAAACAAAAACTAAGCCCCAAACCTAGCTGTCTAGCCACAGCAGAGATTTAAAAACAGAAAACTCTCTGCCTTTATCAAGGCTTCTTAACTTAAACAAAATGCATAACAGGACATCCACTAATAGACTACTTAAGTATTATTAAAATAATTAAAGTGAAACTAAACTTGTCAAAATAAATTAACAAAGTACATCTTATGATGAATTATCCTTGACTTCCATAATATTTGTTTGCATATTTAGTGATTTGCAGAATTCAATGCAATTGTCTCCCTGTCATTAGTATGAATTAAGGCTATATTGTAACAGTGGTAACTGTAGTAATTATGGAAAACACAATTGCATTTCTCAACCATTGAAGGTCATATTCACATTTAGTACTCTAGAAGGACTTAAAGATACAAAGAGGAAAAAAAGTATTAAAATGCATATATTTTTAAAAGCCATCAACACTTTCTAAAGCAAAAAAAAGATTTCTTCGGGATGAATATTTAACATCCACATTTCTGCTTACTGTTCTCTCTCTTCCTCCTCCTTTCCTTGTCCTTGACTTATTACCTCTGTTCTGGTTGGCATCTCCGCCACTGTTCATGATTGACCAGCTGATTCTTTTAATATGATGCCTCAAAACACAAACCATTAATGTATTTATTATCTTTCCCTTCAGACTTCAAATTCCATCACTTTGGACACCACCCTTAATTTCTGGTTACCTGAGTCACAAATTTGATGTCATCTTTCGCTGCTTCCTCCTCATCCCTCTAAAACTGTAAGTTCACTGTGGGCAGGGAACATCTCTGCTAACTCTGTGGTATTATACTCAGCATATAGTAAGTGCTCAATAAATACCATTGTTTGACTGATTGACACTGATCAGCATCCTTTAAAGAAACTTTATTCTCTGCCTCTCCACTGTCATGACTCATTCCTCTAGCTCAGATTTTGCTCTCTCTATGATTGTTAACAAAGGCACCTTCTTTTCTCTCCATCCTGATGGGAAGACTTGATATCTTATCTTTCTCCTTGGACTTTTATTTGGTAATAATATGATAACCTTCCCACGGTTAGCTAGCTCATTCCCTTCTGACTGGGTATTTGTCTTCATGGCCTTCCTGATTAATTCCTTCCATGATCCCAGGTACCACCCCTTTGTTCTTATTTCTTTGTTAATGATTTGTTCATTCACTTGAATTCACTACTTATATCAGTTCTCTCATCCTTTTAACAATCATAAATTCAACTGTTTAGGTCCATTTGTCTTCTCCCCTGAGAGTAAGTTCTTAGAGTGTAGAGATCTCCTTTTCCTGTGAGTTTCCCATGTGCTTAGTACAGTACTTGACACTCAGTAGGGGCTCAGTAAATACTAGTGTTTTAGAAGGGAGTTGAATTCAGTGACAACAGAGAGATAACCATTGACAGAGAAACTGCTGTTCTCCAAGCCTTGTATGATAGATAATGATAGTGGACACTAACCGTTTTGCCTCCCATAGTAATGGATCCCATTAGGGCAGAATCTGTTTGGTGCAAACATAACATCAATTTTCTAAAAGTGGTCAGACTATACCTGGGCTGGCAGTAGAGTTCCTGGAAAGAGTTCTGTGATGGGGCAGCTGACCCCAGAAACCACACTCCAGTTTAGACCAGCAGCCGTTTGTTATATTATTCATTCATTCAATTGTATTTATTGAGTGCTTACTGTGTGCAGAGCACTATACTAAGCACTTTGGAAGTACAAGTCGGCAACATATAGAGACGGTCCCTACCCAACGGGCTCACAGTCTAGAAAGGGGAGACAGACAACAAAACAAAACATGTAGACAGGTGTCAAAATCGTCAGAACAAATAGAACAAATAGAATTATAAGCACATCATTAACAAAATAGAATAGTAAATACGTGCCAGTAAAATACCACTTGTCAGCTCTGTAATTTTGGGCAAGTCACTTCACTTCTCTGGGCCTCAGTTACCTCATCTGTAAAATGGGCATTTAGACTGTGAGCCTCACATGGGACGACCTGATCACCTTGTATCTACCCCAGTGCTTAGAACAGTGCTTTGCACATAGTAAGCGCTTCATGGGTTCCAATCCCAGCTCCACCAATTATCAGCTGTGTGACTTTGAGCAAGTCACTTAGCTTCTCTGTGCCTCAGTTACCTCATCTGTAAAATGGGGATTAAGACTGTGAGCCCCCTGTGGGACAACCTGATCAGCTTGTAACCTCCCCAGCACCTAGAACAGTGCTTTGCACATAGTAAGTGCTTAATAAATGCCATCATTATTATTATTATTAAAATAGAGTAATAAATCTGTATAAATATATACAAGTGCTGTGGGGAGGGGAAGGAGGTAGGGCAGAGGGGGATGGGGAAGAGGAGAGGAAAAGGGGGGCTCAGTCTGGGAAGTCCTCCTGGAGGAGGTGAGCTCTCAGTAGGGCTTTGAAGGGAGGAAGAGAATTAGCTGGTGGATGTGTGGAGGGAGGGCATTGTTACCTTGACCCTAATCATTCAGTTTGGCCCATGTAGATATGGTTAAAATAGAAATTGCTCTAAAGTCTCTTTGTGGAAGTCCTGTTGAAAGAATATGATTGAGGGAAGAGGTGATGTGGGTCAACTGGCAACAACAATGATAACGCTGGATGTTCAAGAGGAGGGGAATTGCTATGTAGAGGCCGGGAGGGCTTAAGTAATTTATCTGCCTTTACTTTGCAGAGTGAAAGGGGAAGGTGACCCCTTTTAGTAAGGAAAGAGAGTTGTGATAGGATTTGAATGTCGGCCAACTTTGTCCGAAAGCCCCCTTAGGAAGCTTCCTGCTATCAGATGCCAACAATGCAGGAAGAGCTCTATTGGCTGTTTCAAAAGTTCTCTCCCATCTCTCTGCCTGGATTAATCTCAGATGGGAGAAGACAAAGCAGGTTTTAACCTGTTTCTAATTCTCCTCCAAACAGTAGCATGCAAGAATTTCTCCAAATGCTGAATTTTGAAGCAAGGACATTTGTCCGAGATTCCTCCCTTTCTCTCAACTCCCATATTCAGTCTATCACCAAATTTACCCACATGATTTTCAATCCAGCCCTTCCTGTTCATCTAATTGGCTTGCAAACTGATCTCCCTCAATTGTCATGTACCAGACTTCCTACTGGCAAACTCTCCGCCTTCAGTCTCTCCCCTCTCCAGGAAAATGCCTGGCTCATTTTTCTAAAATGTTCAGCACAAGTCTCCCCACTCCTCCAAAACCTCCAATGATTTGGGAACCTTCCATATGTCAACTGGAAACTCCTGACCATTGACTTTAGGGCACTCAATCTCCATTTTCCCTCCTCCCAACTCATCCCCTTCTTCCATCTCAATTAGCTTATACATTTTGCTCCCTCTCAAAGCTAATCTACTTACTTTGACATTCTCATCTTTCACGATGCCAACCGCTTGCTCATGCCCTTCCCCATTCCCGGAATTCCCTCTCACTTGACATCCAACAGACCATTGCTCTCCCATTTTCAAATCCCTTCTGAAATCTCATCTCCTTCAGAAGACTTCATCTGATTAAATTTTAATCTCCCAAATTATGTCCCCTCAACTGCCACATCAGTTAGTACCTCTTCACCACTTAAGCACTTAGGTCCTTAAACTTTAATTTATGTACATATCTTTATACTCTATTATTTCTTCATCACTACAATTCATTTTAGAGTCTGTCTCTCCGGTTAGAGCGTAAGTTCCTTGAAGGCAGGGATCATGCACACTAACTCAATTGTACCCTCCCAAGTGCTTAGTACAGTGTTCAATAAAAATGACAGACCATCTAGGGAAAAGTAAACAATCTAGAGTGGAAAAATGCCATCAATTTCTCATTCATATTGACAGGATTGAAGAGTCAGTCACAAATACACTTAAAGCATTCTGAGAAATGATCGATTTATGGCTATTTATGCAGTCCAAGAAAAACAACTTCTCTATTCAGAATCAAGAGTAGATGAGCAACCAGAGGGGCTGATGAAAAGAAATGGTGTGGCCCAGAAAAGAAAGCAGATGGCAAGAGGTTGCCTTTCAACTTCAAAGACAGCTTCTGAATGTAACTTCTGTGCATTAAGCACCAGCTGGAGCATCCAACGTGTGATTGATATTCCATTCTCCACTGGCTGTCTAGGTAATCCTTCCCCAGAGAAGGACAAATGTCCCTGTTTACGGGGGCCTTACTTGTCCTTGGTTTCATCTCTTCATAGACATCACTCAGTACTCAGAGCACAGTACTAAATGCCTGGGAGAGTACAATACAACAGCTTTGGGGATGAACATAGCATTAGTAAAGTTGCGGTGAGTTGGTAATTGGGAAGATTTTCATTTTTTGTTTTTTTTTTTGTCTCTTATGGTATTCGTTAAGTGCTTACTATGTGCCAGACACTGTACTAAGTGCCAGGGTAGATGCAAGCTAACCAGGTTGGATGCAGTCCCTGCCCTACATGGAGCTCACAGTCTTCATCCCCATTTTACAGATGAGGTAATTGAGGCAAAGAGAAGTTAAATGTCTTGCACAAGGTCACACAGCAGATAAGTGGTGGAGCTGGGATTAGAACCCAGCTCCTTCTGACTCCCAGGCTTGTGCTCTATCCATTAGGCCACAGTTATAGATTTTGAGAAGCTGAAAGATTCCACTTGTTCATGTCGGGGAAAGGAGACCGGTGAGAGGTGAAATTTCAGACCACATTTCTTGTGACTGAGCCTTTCACCCTAAGTAAAGCTTTATTTACCCCCTCCCATACCCACCCTATGGCTCCCCTGGGAAGAGGGGCAGGTCTCCTGACATCCTTGCCCAAACTTCATTATTGGTAACATAATTCAGACTGCATTAAGTAGCCACAGGGAGCTTGGCATTGTCCAGAACTTTGGAAAATGAGCAGTCTGCCTGACAAGCATAATGAACAACTCCAGAGAGGTTCCGTCAGAAAGCAAGCCCAGCAGTGGCTAGGAAAGGAGTACTTTGCATTTCTCCTGCCTCTTTCTTCCACGTATAATCTCACTAATCAATCACTCTGCCTAGTAGGGAGGGAGTAAATGCTGGGCAGAGGGGAGAGTCTGCTATTTGACCAGAGTCATGTCATGATCAAAAGAAGTCAGAAAAAAAAAAGTACTGTTGCTGTCTTCTTCTGGGGTGGGCTTCCTAGTGGAGTGAAGAATAGAAGTGAATTAGCAAAAATTTCTGATGGAATTCACAGGGTGCTTGCACAAATCTTTTTCTAAAAAAAAAAAAGCAAGTTAGAAAGATAAAATGGTGGCCAAAAGCTAAGAACAAAACTCTACTTGAAATGATGATGTGATCTGGACAATGAAGGAGGCTGAAGAAGAGAGCGGTATGAGGAAGGGCCAAGACTGATTGTCAACCACAGAGTTGCAGATGAACACTCTATCATCATCATTATTTTTCACCGAGCACCTACTGTGTTCCAAGCACTGTACCTGTTTCTTGGAGATGTGCAATGGAAACGTGTTGGGTCACTGAGGGTAGTTTTAGCATTGATGAAGTTAGAAGTGACATGATGACAAGTGGTGATGAGATCCAACATGTGTCCTGGTTGGTGGAGTGGTTGAGGGGTGTTTGGAGCAGGAGGTCAGCAGGGTTGAAGCATGCTTGAGGAAGCAATCATTTGGAGGCCCATCAGGAATCACTACATGGATGTTTTAGTCCCTGAAGATCAGTGTAGTGGAGGAAAAGAGAAAAAGAAGGTGAGAAAGGTAACAGAGTCCTTCAGAAAACTACAGGTGGGGCAGTAAATAACACTAATAATTGAAGCAAGTGACAGAGGCAGATGATGTAGGTTACTAAGGAAGTGAATTTGACAGGTGGTAAGAAGGGGAATGTGTTAAAGTGGCAATGAGGGACAAGGAGCAGGCTGATACTTCCCCTTGTCTATGAGTGGGGGAAAGTGGGAGAAGGTGAGACTCCCTTGGGAGAGAGTGATGGAGGAGACCAGAATGAGCTAGGTTTTGTTGATGATGTGGACAAACAGCCAGGAAGAGTTAAAGATAAAGGAGATTTTGCCCACAGCCAAGAGAGAGTTCTTTTCCAAATTCTTAGTATAGAAGACATTTGATAAATACCATTACTACTACTACTACTACTACTACTACTAATACTACAACTATGACAATGAAGTAGAAAAGCCTTCCTTAATTTCAATAAAGAGGTTGGAAAGCAGCAAGGGGAACTCATGGTGAGTCGCTGATATTGAAAGAGATGGATTTAAACACATTCATTCAAGCCAAAAATTCATTCTACAAATAATTTCAAAAATGTGCCTGTCCCAGAGAGAGTCCCCGTCGCTAATGTCAATAGGACATCATTTCACAAAAGGGAATTACAAAAGCCACCACAAGTTTCTCCTGAAATGTTGATTAAAGGAAAACATTTGAAATTTAGACTCAGCCAAACTTAGTAAAAGCCTGTCAAGTCTCTTGCTGGTGTTTAGGTGAAAGTGAAAAAGAACTCGACTGTTTTCAGGTTGAATATATTAGGGGTTTTAGAACAAGGCTAATTTTCTCTGCTGTATTTTTCTGTTAAAGCAGTAAACACCTCATGTAAAACTTTTCACACATGAGGTTACTGTTGCTCTTGAGTCAGGATGTGGAAAAGTAGATTGACAGAAACCAAATGCTTATAGTGCAGTTAAAGGAACATTTTTTCTACAAGTTAATTCATGGATGCATTAACATCACTTCTAATTATTTAAAAAGCCAATGAAATGCACATTATGAGTGGTTTGATGTAGAGGAAGTCTATAATGTATTACTACCCAATATTCTCCAGTGGTTAATGAGCAGGGCTATTACTTTGGCAAAGAAATATTTTTCTCCATGCAAATATTATGATCTTGGACAATTATGATAATTTGTCATTTATAGTCATAGTTCAACTGATACAATCATTACCTGATTTAACATCAGTTTTGATTGCTTAAATATTGTATCAGTTTTGATCACACCATTGTGGAAGAATTGTTATTTTAAAAATAAACTTCGCAGGTATTGCAAGGTAACACTGAATTTAATGAGATGAGGGTTTTTTTGGGTTTTTTGCTTTGAGTGTAAGTCAGCCTTTTGCCTATTTTGGAAAACTTCTGTGAATCACTGTGATACCTAGAAAGCAGTGGGACACTAAATTTCTCATTTTGTCAATGCCTCGAGGGCTCCTAGTCCTTTGCTGACAAAATTAGGACAGAATTTCCAGGTTTCTATGCTGAGATAAAAGAAAAAAAAAAAGGACCAGGGAATGTTTCAGCTCTAATTCAGGAAAAACTACAGGACTGGGATATAAAAAAAAACTTGAGTTCTAACCTCAGCTGCACCACTCACGAACTGCGTGACCTTGAAACAGAACCCAGGTCCAGCGCTTAGAACAGTGCCTGACACATAGTAAGCGCTTAACAAATACCATCATCATCCTTTGATTTCCCAGTCCTAGCCTTTTTCCACTAGATAAATCAGGCAAAATCCTTCAAGATCCCTCTAGACTGTAAAGTCATTGTGGGCAGGGAAAGTGTGTACCAACTCTGTTGTTTTGTACTCTTCCAAGTGCTTAGTACAATGCTGTGTACACAGTAAGTGCTCAATAAATGCCACTGATTGAAACTCACCTGTGCTGGGCAGCAGTGGTATGGGAGAGAGTCAAGGGCAGAGACTCGAGTTTACTGTGTGGAAGGAGGCAACAGTACATCACTTCCAAATTTTTACCAAGAAAACTCTATGGATACACTACCAGAACGATTGCAGATGGAGGTGGGGCATTCTGGGAGAGGTCACTCGTACTGTTCTCCCTCCTTCCCTCCAGGCTCGTATCTCTTCCTGCCTTCAGGACATTTCCACCTGGATGTCCACCCGCCATCTGAAGCTCAACATGTCCAAGACTGAGCTCCTTATTTTTCCTCCCAAACCCTGTCCTCTCCCTGACTTTCCCGTCACTGTGGACAGCACTACCATCACTAGCCTGCAACCTTGGTGTCATCCTTGACTCCACTCTCTCATTCACTGCTCACATCCAATCTGTTACCAAAACGGGCCGGTCTCACTTTTGCAACATTGCCAAGATCCACCCTTTCCTCTCCATCCAAACTGCTACCTTGTTGGTTCAATCTCTCATCCTATCTCGACTGGATTACTGCATCAGCCTCCTTTCTGGTCTCCCATCCTCCTGTCCCTCCCCACTTCTGTCTATTCTTCACTCTGCTGCCTGGACCGTACAGAAACGGTCTGGGCATGTCACTTCCCTCCTCAAAAATCTCCAGTGGTTGCCTATCAACCTTCACATGTAGCAAAAACTCCTCACTATCGGTCTCAAAGCTCTCCATCACCTTGGCCCCTCTTACCTCACCTCCCTTCTCTCCTTCTCCAGTCCAGCCTGCACACTCTGCTCCTCTGCTGCTAATCTCCTCACTGTGCCTTGTTCTCACCTGTCCCACCATCAACCACTGGCCCACATCCTAACCCTGGCCTGGAATGCCCTCCCTCCACACATCCACCAAACTAGCTCTCTTATTCCCTTCAAAGTTCACCTCCTTCAGGAGGTCTTCCCAGGCTGAGCCCCCTCTTTTCCTCTGCTCCTCCTCC
Organism: Tachyglossus aculeatus; assembly: GCF_015852505.1. NCBI lineage: Eukaryota > Metazoa > Chordata > Mammalia > Monotremata > Tachyglossidae > Tachyglossus > Tachyglossus aculeatus. Next base: position 38,057,295 of record NC_052075.1, on the reverse strand, counting down.
CCTCCCCATTGCCCCCACTCTCTCCTTCTACCCTACCCTCTTCCCCTCCCCACAGCACTTGTGTATATTTGTACATATTTGTTACTTTATTTTATTAATGTGTATATAGATATAATTCTGTTTATTCTGATGGTATTGACACCTGGCTACTTGTTTTGTTGTCTGTCTCCTCCTTCTAGACTGTGAGCCCATTGTTGGGTAGGGACTGTCTCTGTATGTTGCTGATTTGTAAGCTCAATAAACATTTTTGAATGAATGAATGAATGAAGATCCCAAAAGGAGTGACCTATAGAGCCTCCCAATAGGACATCTGAATAATTTAAATTGCAAAGCTGCCCAACCTTCAAACCAGGGGGTGGTGGTGGGGTAGAGGGAGGCAGGATTTTCCTCCAGTGCAGACTCCTGTAGCAGAGACCAGGGGGCGGGGGCAGAATCTGTCTGTGGGGGCAGAGAGAAGATGGGAGAGCATTAGTCCTGCTCTGAGACCTTCTCCCTGGAACTGACCCCCGCGTCAGGAGCAGGAAGGACCCTGGTCTGGGCTCCTAACAGTCTGTGGAGAGCTTCGGGTGCTGCTACTGCCGTGCCTATGTCACAACCCCCCATCTTGGCTTCCACAGCCACTCCAAACACAGAGGAGATGGAGGGAAAATGGCAGCGGTTCCTTTCATTCAATGATATTTATTGAGTACTTACTGTGTGCAGAGCACTGTACCAAGCACTTGGGAGAATACAATATAACAAGAAACAGATATATTCCTGTCCACAACGAGCTCACAGTCTAGGCTTCTTGGAAGGAGGGGCCTCTGAGGGAGGGTTGGGAGGCAGGAGTCTCCTGTCAGGGCATGGATAAGAAAACAGTCTGAATTCATCCATCGCCACAGCTCCTCCTCTACACTGTAAGCTCATTGTGGGATGGGAATGTGTCTTGTGGGAAGGGAATGTGTATTACATTGTTATATTTTACTCTTCCAAGTACTTGGTACAGTGCTCTGCACACAGTAAGCACTCAATAAATACCATTGGTTGACTGATTATACAAATCAAAGACTGACACCACAGTAACAATTCTAATTCATTATTGTGGGAAGGGATGGATATCCTCATCTAGTCTCCTTACTGCTCCATTTCCAAATGGTTACATTCCCAATGGCTTGTAAGACTTACTGCCTCTCTCCTCACCAAAAAGTCTTACTGAATTTATATTTTCTCCAAAGGCCTTTCCCCAACTAAGCCTTCATTTCCCCTAACCTCTTTCCCTTCAGCAGCAGCTATGCACTTTGATCTGTATCCTCTAAGCACTTGATAGTCACCCCACCCTCAACCCCACAGCACTTAAGTACATATCCATAATTTATTTTTAATGTCTGTCAGTCCCTCTAAACTGTTATCTCCTTGTGATCAGGGAATGTGTTTACCAACTCAGATTGTATTGTACTCTCCCAAGAACTTTAGTACTGTGCCCAGTACACAATAAGCCCTCAGTAAAGACCACTGACTGATTGAAATGAAAGCAGGGGTTGGGTTGCTGGTACTTAGTACCCTCTGTTCTCAAATAACACAGGATAAATTCTGACTTCAGGGGGGATTCATTGGCCTTCTAACTAAAAGGAAACTGTGGTTGAGGTTGATACTGAAGTGTTTAGACCTCAGTAAATTGCATCCCAGAGTATACTGGTCCTTCATGTGAACTGACCTCCAAGGAAGATCCATGGGGGGCATCCAAGGGCATAGTTTGGTCCATTACTGTTAATGAATTCACATTAAAATGTTCATTAGTGGGTCTAAATTGTCAGGGATAACACATTAAATGTTAGCCTACCTACTTGTGCTAGAACTAGGGCACGGTTTAAATCAAATTGGGTTTTCAAAAATCTACTTGAAATGCCCTGCCGTTTTAACTTTGAGAACGACTGGGGTGGTTTAAAAAATGATGGTGTTGGTTTGTTGCTAAAATGGTGCATGACACTGAAGATACAATAGGAAAGTTCATTTGATAGGCTAGTACTATCCCAATGCATCTGCCATTGAATTTTATGCAAAGTAGAAGTAACTCTGAAAGAAAGGTTAGCAATTTTAAAAAAAAGAGTATTAGGAATAAACTCATTACAGTGAGACCTCTTCAAGGTATCTTATTTATCGGTTCAAACTCAAGCGACTGCTGGAATAATCAGTGGGAGAAATTAGACCCAAACTCTGCTATTGAAGATGGTTGCTTTAGAAAGGGCAGATTGTTGAAGTTAATCAACTTCAATAGATAATTGCTCAATTCTTTTCTTCATTTTGCCACTGTAGACAATGAAACTCTCAAGGTAACAACTCCTTATATATGACAATGAAACCTGACTCTGGCTTTCTTCCACAGGAAAAATAACTGATTGGAAAGTTTAGAACTGATTGTGACAGATTCGTGTTATCTCTAAATAATCTCATCTGCATTCTGAATGGATTGCATAAATGAGCCATTTTATATATCTCACCTCATAATGAGCCACTTCCAAACTAATGGCTTATTTAGTGCCATGAACAACAAATGATGAATGAGTTCATTCTTAAGTGAACTTTCAAGAGTTTAGTTGCTCCCTTATCCTCGCTTCTGAAGGTTACAGAGAGTTAAGGCTTTGCTAATTTGTTACTATTGATGTAATTAACTACCTTTATTATTAAATAAAGGAAATTTGTGATCAAGGAGTGGACAATGTCATTCTATGCACCTGTGAATTCTTTTGCCAATATTTTATCTAATTCTTTTTCTTTCTATCTGGGGCAAATTTGGAGGAACTTGGAAAGAAGTTTAAATTTAGGGGATAAAATGCCTGAAGATTAAAATCTATTTTTCTTTATCCCAGTTCCATAAAAACCACCTTTATTATTGGTCTCTTAGGCCAGGTAATAAAGTGTGCAATAAGAGAAGGAAAATATATTTCTCCTCCCCCATAGTCCCTCATTTGAAAACTCCCATGAACCCTCTTCCTCATGGAACACATAAATTTCCCTGGCATCTCTTCAAAAGAATCTCTGAAGATTATAAAGTCTTAGCTTGTCTTCCCACTTATTTAGAAAGGTAAGCACTGGGACACTGCCAAAGCGACCAACCAAATATATTTCCTGGACCAAAATGGTGGCCAAAGCAATCTTGAAAGGGTTATTTGGTCCAAGAAACTGTTAGCTCAGTAAAAGGACTAGTTCTCCAAATAGCCTCCTAAATTTAGTTGCTACTCACTGGAGAATCTGGCCCACCCAATAGTGATGATACAGAATAACCTCAACATATGTCAATTCGATCACAACCCAGGACATCTGTCTCACGCCCACCCAACTCCTACTGAAGTCAACTAGTGCTACACATGTCCTCGGGGAGGAAGATCAAGTGACAAAAATGGAAACGAATGGCTTGAAATATTGTTCGCCAATCCAATCTGACAGGCAAATGCAAGCTCTTTTAACCAGGAAAATTAAAATGGATATAATTTTTATTAGTTTCCAGAATATTGTCGTTTTATATCTGGAAACAATCTTTCCCTCTAGTTGACATGCAATACTCAAATTTAAATCTAGATTTTAATAGTTTAATGATGTGTTCTTTCACAGAGCAACACACTTCATAATTATTTGTGATAACCCTAGCCCATTAAACAGGACTGAATGATCTTAGGTGAGGTTGAGGTTGTTGAATTTAGAGGAAAAGTGCCAAGGGGCAAAGGGGTAAGTAGTAGGGTAAGTAGGACACTGTGGAGGCAATATGGAAAGGGAAAGAATCAAGGCTGTTAGTCATCAAAGAGATGGAATATTAGGGCATAGTTTTGGCAAAGGCCTGTTCTGCTGTAAAAGGTGCATGTTTTCATCTTCTGTATGACATACCTTCAGTGGCGTCCACTTTCCAGGTGAGGGTATGATGGAAAGGCCTTTTCCACACCCTGGCCCTAGTGAGTTGAGTTTTCAGTTTATAGAACGCCAAACTGCTTATGTTCCCTGGACACATGGTCTGCCTGGCATTTCTTCCAACTGACCCACCCCCAAGTCTGATTGCAGGCTGCTGGTTGTTCTGCTGCCATTTTTAGCTAGTGTAGACTAAACAATGAATTATTCATTAGTTTTTACTGAGGGCATACTCAGTTCCAAGCACATACTAAGCCTTTCAGAAAGTACAGTTAGTAGACATGACCCCTGCCCATAAGGGGTTTACAATTTAGCAGCGGAGATAGATGCTAAAAGAAATTATAAATGGATTATTTTTTCATTCAATCGTATTTATTGAGTGCTTAGTGTGTGCAGAACAAGTGCTTGGAAAATATAATTCAGCAACAGAGACAATCCCTACCCAACAACAGGCTCACAGTCTAGAAGAGGGGAGACAGACAACAAAAGAAGTAGACAGGCATCAAAAGCATCAATATAAATAGAATTATAGATATATACACATCATTAATAAAATAAATAGAATAATAAATATGTACATACATATACAAGTGATGTGGGGCAGAGAGGGGCGTAGAACAGAGGGAGGGAGTCAGGGCGATGGGGAGGGGAGGAAGAGCAAAGGAAAAGGGGGGCTCTGTCCGGGAAAGTCTCCTGGAGAAGGTGAGGTTTCTGGAGGGCTTTGAAGGTTGGGGATGTGTGCTCATTTGGCGGATGTGAGGAGGGAGGGCATTCCATCCAGAGCCAGCTATTTTGCTACCCAAACTATACTGCTTAACACTTTAACTCATCACTGTTAACCAAATCCAGCTCTTAATGAGTCACACTAACATGGGAATTTTTGTCAGTTTGAAACTTCACTTATAAATTCAATTAAATCTTTGCATTAAATAACTCTTTCCTGCTCATGAACTTTGAAATTTCAGACTTGTTAATGAGACTAGAGAGAAAGCGGACTGGATGAATAAAAATAATAACTATAATGTTGATAACACCAGTGGTATTTGTTAAATACGTAATTATGTGCCAGGCACCATACTAGGCCCTGGGGTTCATATGAGATGATCAGGTCAGACATAGTCCCTGTCCCATGTGGAGCTCCAGAAAGTAGGAGGGAGAACAGGTAATGAGCCCCCATTTTCCAGATGAGGAAACTGAAGTACAGAAATGTCCATGGTCACACAGGAGGTAAGTGATAGAGCTGCGATTAGAACTCAGGTCCTCTGACACCCAGGCACATGCTCCTTCCAATAGGCCATGCAGCTTCTCACCAGAAACCCACTTTGATGGGTTTGACAATATAACAAAAAAAAGAGACTAGGTGTCAGTAGTCCTGAACAACCACACTCTTTCACCGGCCCCTAAAATCACCTCTGGTCACTACTTCCACAGATTGCCCTCAATGATTCTGGAGTCAAAGCCATCCTGTTTCGTCCGGCAGCAAAGAGAAAATCACACCACCGAGCACATGAAGAGGGAATGTTCAGTAAAGAGGGAGTGAAATAGGGAGAAGAGAAGGGAACTGAAGGAAAAGTTATCGCTGAGCTGTCTATCAGAAACACAAAATCCCAACCTCTTCAGAAAATGGCTGCATTCCACATCAACCTTTTTCCCTCATGCAGCAAGGGACTCTGGCAATGGAAAAGAAAACCAGGACCTGCTCTCCATTGTCAGGGGGTATATTTTAAGAGTAATTAATGAGGATGTGCTCTGAGCTATAAAAAAAATTCAGAATAAATTTAAAGGGGAAAAAATACTCTCTTATGGCCCGCTGCTTCTTATTTCTTCCTAATCAAACTAATTACAATCTTATGAACACACCTTGGTTTGCAAGCCAGTTAATAAGCAATCAAAACACTCCGGGTCATTAAAGTGATCAAAGTTGCAATATGCCCTCATCAGAGAACAAGCATATTTAAAAATACCTTGAACATAGCTCATCATTTAACTGACAAGTGACTACAATGACCACAATGTGAGCATCTTTTTAAAAATTGACATTCCAAACTGGAACAAACACTGGACTTAAGCCCCAAAACGCCACAAACTAGGAAGAACAAGTTATACAGATTGAAGCAGTGTGACCTAGTGGAAAGAGGCTTAGGAGTCAGAGGACCTGGGTTCTAATACTGGCTCTGCCACATGTCTACTGTGTGACCTTGGGCAAGTCACTTAACTTCTCTGTGCCTAAATTCCCTCATCTGTAAAATGGAGATTTATACTGTGAGCCCCATGTGGCACATGGACTGTGTCCAACCTGATTAGCCTATATCTACCCAGTGCTTAGTACAATAGTAAATGCTTAACAAATACCATTTTAAAAAAATGAATACTTCCAGGTAGTGCAAAGGTAGTTTTCCTAGTACGTTACTTTGAGACAACTCAGTTGGGATGATGCCTATGAAAATCACATGCGAAGAGAATGCTTAGGATTCACAGTAGTTTCTGGTAAATATTCGTGGGAACAATTTCAGCAGAATAATTTAGCTAATGCAGTGCCTATTAATATTAAAAGGTCACACAATTAATACTTATATTTAACATCCTAATGAGAGAGTAAAACACTGGTTATTTTTTCTACTCCATTTTCTTCCCAAGCCTTTAGACAGCTTTTGCACAAGGTATCCTTGTGCAAGAAGCCATTTTCAATTCACATACAAACAAGTGTGATGAATAGAATATGTTGTCTTTTCACTTGGTTAAAAAAAAAATCTATATGGTATTTTCCAAATTTGGAAAGGTACATTTAAAATTCCTCATATTCTGGATTTATCAGTTTTTACAGATCTATGCCCTCTTCTTGTGGCCTGACCCCAAGTAAAGAGTGTTTACAAGTGCCTCACATGTTTTTTTGCGATCATCATTTCAGAGTTTTTAATGGTTATCTGTTTTATTACCTGGAACATCATGTTTATAGTATCTGTTAAATGGGACAAGATTGGAAAAAATTTACTGTTTAAAGCAGGTTTTGTGAAAAGCAGCTTCAAAATAAGCAGGACCATTACCTTACATTTGAGTGCCTGAGCGCTGATTAGATGTGAATTTTGCAAGAATCAAGCTAGAAGAGGAAAAAAGATTAGGAAGAAGAAATAAAGAGATTGTTCAGTAACTCTGCGCTACATTCAGGCAGATGGAGTTCAAGAAAGCAATTCAGTTTCTCAAATCCTAGATCAAAGTCGACATTTAAAATTAGCCCTTTAAAAGTCAGTTGTCCAGGAAGATTGGTTTAACCCAAAACATAAATTAGCTCAATATCATCCAGCCCTCTGCATTTATCTAAACAGTTCAAAAATTTGATCATGTCAAACATTTCAAGACCTCTTCTCGATTGATAGAGAAACCCTGGGGTGAGGTGAAGTGACTCAATCTTCATTTTTTTTTCTCCCAAGGTGCACTGTACTGAGTGCACAGTCCTGCTCTCAGAAACCAGAAACAATGAATCCTGCTGTGTAAACTCAAAGAAGCCACCTATCCTGTCTGCACTGTTGATCAAATAGGTATGAATGAAACAGAAGATTCATGATGTCTAGTCTGAGGCTTGAATTTCTAGGTCATGTTCCATTCTGACACACCTAATAAAATGAAGTGGCTAATGAAAAGGCAAAAAGTCCCACTGCACTAGAACTCTGTTTTAATGATGCTGCTGTGTGGCTTTAGGCCATTCACTCACCTTCTCTGTGCCTACAAAATGGGAATTCGATACCTCTTCTCCCTCCTATTTAGACCATAAATCCCAGGAGGGAACTGATTAACTTGTATCTACCCCAGCACTTAGTTCAAGGCTTGGTGCTTAACAAAAACTGCATTATTATTTACCATGTGCACTCCACTAGATTTAGCATTTGGGAGAGTACAATAGAATTAGGATACATAGTCCTGTTATCTAGCAGTTTATAATTTAATGGGAAAATTAAAAAATAAAAATAAATTATAACTTGGAGGGAATAATAGAATATAAAAAGTATGTACATACATTTAATGGGAGATTGTATGTAAGTGCTTAGATGGCCCAGAAGTGCTGAGGTAGCAGTTGTGGGGCTATAAACTGGGGAATTTTAAAATTCATCGGGAAAGGCCTCGGGGATGAGATGTGACTTTACAAAGCCTTTGAAAATGGGGAAGACTGCTATCCATAGGATGTGAAGAGGGAGAAAGTTGAAAGCAGGAAGGAGGGCTAGAGAAATAGGTCAGTGGCGAGAGAGACAAGAATTAGGCATAATAAGTAGGTAAGTTTGAGAGAAATGAAGAGTGTGAACTGGGATGTAGTGGGAGAAGGGAGTGTATAAGTAGGAGGGAGAGGTCTAATTGAGTGCCCTGTAACTGATGATCAGAAATTGTTCCTTGATGTGGAGGGGAATGGGCAACTGTTGGAGGTTATTGAAGAATGGAGAGATGTGCTCAGAAAAACATTTTAGAAAAATGATCTGGACAGTAAAATGAAATATGGACCGGATAAAGGAGTGATTGGAGGCTAGGAAATCAGTGAGGAAGCTGATCCTGTAGTCAAACCAGGATATGACAAGAGTCTGGAATAGCATGTTGGACATTTGGAGAGAGAGGGAAGGACAGGTTTAAATAATAAATTATCATTATTATCATCATTACTATTACCCCATGAATTTGAGTTCCTGTATTATGAGTAAATTGCTACTTAAATCTTGTGTCATTATGTAGGACAAAGATTTCAGAAATAGCTACAATTCATTGCTTTGTTATGGGTTATGGTATTTTCCCCCCTCCCAAATCAATAGAACTGGATTTGACCATCAGCGAATGGGACCAGTTAATTAAGTGAATATTTCATTGGGCTGCTTCTGGCAGGATTCTCTCTGGCACTTTTTTTGGGTGGGCATAGAAAGAAAGGTCCAGAGGATTCACTGTCTTTCAACCGGAGAACACTATGCCATGCTTTCGATGCACTGTGAAGCTCATTTAAACCTCAGCAGTGCGATAATTCTAAGCCCAAATGATGAAATCGCACCCAATAGAAACTTTCCATTTGCTAGAAATTTCTTGGTAGAAATGCTTCAAGGGCAATTTGGAGCAGTGGAAAGGTCAGCAGCAGGTATATCCCCCGAGTTCTCAGAAATCACAGATGGACAGCTACATTTAAGCAAAAGCATCATGAGACTGAAGCCTGGGACAGAGCCTAAAGGCTGTGACCACCATCCTGGAGCCAAGGCAAAATAAGTTTGTGCAAACACCGTGGAAAGCCAGCATGGAGAGCATCAGTGGTTTTTTATTCTTTTTTTCTTTAATAGCACTGCTGACACCACTGTGGATACCACTATCTTCATTTGAGAATGAGAAAGAGGCAAATATCACAGACTGGGACTAGAAAATCCTAACATATCATCAGCTTGGCAAGTTTTAATGGTTGAGATTTCATTCATCATGATATGGGAGCAGAAGATGGGGGCTCTAGCCAGTGAGAGCAAGAGGAAGAGAGACTAGCACTTAAAGGAACTCCATAATAAGTGCTTAAGAATAAGACATAATTATTCTTATCATTATTATTATTATTATTATTATTATTATACTGCTACTACTAATTCCAATCTCCATTCTGAAACAAAGAGTGTGACAACATTTCAGCATGACCTAGTGGATTGAGCCCTGGCCTGTGAGTCAGGAGGACCTGGGTTCTAATCCCAGCTCTGCTACTTGTCTTCTGTGTGACCTTGGACAAGTTACTTAACTTCTCTGGGCCTTAGTTAACTCATCTGTAAAATCAGGATTAAAATTGTAAGCCTCATGTGGGACAGTGGACTGTATCCAACCTGAATAACTTGTATCTCTCCCAGTGCTTAGCACAGCACTGGGCATATAGCATTTAAACACCACACACACACACACAAAAGAATGCATTTCATAAATGTACACTATACCCCTGAGGAATTGGCAAGAATAAAATGTAACTATTTCCATTTTGCAGGTAGAGAAACCTGAGATTAGACACAAAAGAACAAAGGATTTTGGCACCTGAGTTGCATCTACACAACCTGAACAGGGAACCAGATAACTGAATCACTTAGAGAACCATTATGGTGGCATAAGCCAAATTTCTGCTTAGCAATTGGCTCTTTATGTCAATCAATGAATGACATTCATGGACCACTTACTGTGTGTACAGCACTGTCTTAAGAGCTTGGGAGAGTCCTATAGAACAGAGCTGGGGGGCATGTTCCCTGCCCACAACAAGCTTACTGTCTTTTCAATTGTGGATAATTGTGGCCCTTCTCCAAGTCTCTACTTGTCTAGACAGAAATTCTGCTTCTGCCCTGGAAGCCAGGAGAATTGAAACAATTACATGGTCAAATTAGCCCAAGTACCATTGAGGAAACTCAAGGTTATAGGGCTGCAAAGTTCCAGGTCCTCTCTCTGTTCCACCTTCTCTAAATAATCTCTCCACTCTCTACTTCCCTTTTCCACACTCCCTCAGGGAGGAGCCCCAGATACCAGTTACAACATGTTTTCCCCCTTTTGCCAACTGGTAAGGCCATTTCATTAAATTTAATCCCTCCTGATTCATTTCTACGTAGATGGAAACTTTTTTTTTAAAAGAGGTATATCCAATGATTCATTTTAATATATTTAGTGCCGGGGCTGCTGGATTTCTATCAAGAGCTCGTTTAATACTGTAAACCCCACGCATTTGAACATTTGGGCATTTGGATGAGGATTACCTTTGCCCTTAAAGATATCAACAAGGGTTTAGGCCTTTGTTTGCAAAGAAAATAGATTGTGGTATATCAGGACATAATGTCCTACTGGCTGCTTCAACGGCACTAGCTAGAGGTATTCATCCTCCTCCTCACCTGCTAAAAAAGAACATATTAATATTCATGAGCTACTGGCTTTTTCTACCAGCACGAAGCTTGAATAAAGGCTCACCTCAGTTAACATACTTTAGAACTATCTCAAAGGTGTTCAAAAAACTAGATCAATGGAGACATCTAACAATTAGTAAACACAACATCAAAAAAGTACTATACGCCATGTATTGCAATATGATGTACCATTTACGCCCCCTCTCCATCCAAATCCTTAACTCAAACATGTACACTAATATTTTTCTAATTTCAATGACAATTAGATCACATGGTCTTACTATGGCATTCTGCCTGGAAACTGTTTCACTAAATTACACACCAAGATGATCTACTCTTTGGATTGTCTCCAGGACAAAGGCTATGATGTATAATTAAAACCAACGAACAATTAACTCCCATCAACTATAACATGAAGGACAGGCATTGTAAATTTAGTTATTTACAATAAGTAGATCTCAAAAGCTTTTTTCAATGAATGATTAAACTACACTCTAGAAAAAATATGCCAAAATGTAGCCTTTTATGGTTCCTGTGAAATAGCTGTTTTGCAAAAATTCTGTACCTCACTATCTTAAGGCAATAGGACAGATGGCAAGATTAGAGAAAGGCATTAATTACTCTTTAGTTAACATTTCAAAAATTAGCCTATTGTTTGGTTTGATATTATATGAAGGCTTTAAGAAACATAGTAATTTTTTAATTATAGATTCTCTAAGAATTAGTGTCCGTCGAACCAAAGTTATGTGTGTTCCATTTTATAATCTATTTTTGCCTATGGATATAGCTTGCTTCATCACCATGACATGGCTTTGGTATTCTACACCCACCCAAAGATCCCTGAAATCTGTATTAACTTCTTTCTTTCATTACTTATTCTTTTATTTCCACAGGAAAAGACGTGGGGAGACAACTATCTCATTAAAACAGCTTAAAGCCCAAAAAGAAATGAGTGGAAAAATACCTCAATAGAGTTTCAAGACATTTACCATAATTATGCAAATACAAGGGCCCATCATATAAGACGCCTACATTGTTTTTCAATCCCTCCTCCTGGAGGGGGTGGAGAAAATTGCATTTCAAACCTATGAAGTGACAAGGAGCTATTCCCTCTCCCACCACTCTGTCCCTTTGCCTGCAGTTCTAGTCTTGCTGGAGAGGAGACACACTTCCTTCCTCTCCATTGAAATACTGCTTATTTCCAGTAATAATGATAATAACTGTGGTATTTGTTAAACTCTTACTGTGTGCCAGGCACTGTATTAAGCTCTGGATGGACACAAGGAAACCAGATTGGACACCATCCCTGTCCCACATGGAATTCACAGTTTTAATCCCCATTTTACAGATGATGGAACTGAGGCACAGAAAAGTGAAGTGACTTGCCCAAGGCCATGCAGCAGACAAGTGGCTGAGCCGGGAATTAGAACCCATGACCTGATTCTCGGCTCTATCCACCATGCCATTGCTGCTCTGTTCTTTTCCTTCAGACAGATGGTGCCACAGACTTGCCCCCTCAGGGACTCATCTCCCCACCTGATTTCAATGAGTTAAGTGACTTCCCAAATCTACCCCTGTATTCCTAACCCCTCCCTCTTTCTCAAATACCATTTTTTATCCTTAACTACGGTAGTGATAATTGTTAAACACTTACTATGTGCGAAGCATAGTAGATACAAGATAATCAGGTTGGACACAGTCCCTGTTTGACATGGAGTCACAGTCTAAGAGGGAAAACAGATATTTAATCGCCATTTTACAGATAAGGAAAACTGAGGCACAGGGAAGTTAAATTACTTGCCCAACGTCACACAGTAATCAAGTAGCAGAGTTGCGATTAGAACCCAGGTTCTCCAACACCCAGACCCGGGCTCTGTCCTCTAGATCACACTCCTTCTCATGAGTAGGATCTCCACATAGCTACCCATTTCCTCTTCCTCACCCAAATCCTGAACAATTAATGGGGTTTCCTTCACCTCTACTCCAAGTCTCTTGGAGTCTTGATGTTGCAGTTCTTCTCCACTTTGCTCCCATATACTGGATAACATGAAAATAAAGGGCCATAGTTATCGAAAGGGTGCCTATCAATAGGAATTAAAATTGTGCATCGTTCCACTTGGAAGATCTTTCGTTTATTAACATAAGAAATGATATTACTGAGTCAGACCAATGATCCATCCACCCTAGTATTCATCTGCAACAGGGGCATGATGGTGCCACAGACTTTAAATTCTTTGTGGGTAGGGAAAAGCTCCAGTCCCAAGTGCTTACTACAGAGCTCTGCATAGTAAATGCTTAATAAATACCACTGACCGATTGATGGAGACTGTAAGTTCATTATGGGGCAGGGAATCTGTCTGCTAATTCTGTTGTACTGTCCCAGTCCCTTAGTACAGTGCTCTGTACACATTGAGAAACAGCATGGAATAGTGGATAGAGCTTGGGCCTGGGAGTAGGAAGGTCAGGAGTTCTAATCCCAGCTCTGCCACTTGGGACCTTGGGCAAGACACTTCACTTCTCTGTGCTTCACCTATCTCATCTGTAAAATGGGGATTGAGACCGTGAGTCTCACATGGGACAGGGACTGTGTCTAATCCAATTTGCTTATATCTTCCCCAGGGCTTAATACAGTGCCTGGCACATAGTAAACACTTGAATAGCATAGTTATTATTATTAATGATGGTATTTATTAAGTGCTTACTATGTGCAAAGCACTGTTCTAAGCGCTGGGGAGGTTACAAGGTGATCAGGTTGTCCCACAGAGGGGCTCACAGTCTTCATCCCTATTTTACAGATGAGGTCACTGAGGCCCAGAGAAGTGAAGTGACTTGCCCAAAGTCACACAGCTGACATTTGGCGGAATCTGGATTTGAACCCATGACCTCTGACTCCAAAGCCTGGGCTCTTTCCACGGAGCCACACTGCTTCTCTAGTAGTATTAGTAGTAAGCACTCAATAAAAACCATTGATGATGATAAAGATAATGCTGCTGCTTTAGATTGTCAGTCCCACATGGGACAGGAACTGTGTCCAACCTGATCATCTTGTATCTTCTTGTATCTTCTCCAGTGCTTAGTACTGTGCTTGCCACTTAGAAAATGCTTACCATGTATTATCATTATTATAATTTTTATCGTTGTTACTGTTATTAATATTATTGGACTTCGTTGTTGGGAGGGAATGTGTCTGCCAGCTCCATTGTATTCATTCATTCAATCACATTTATTGAGAACTTACTGTGTTCAGAGCACTGTACTAAGCATTTGGGAAGTACAAATTGGCAACATATAGTGATGGTCTCTACCCAACAACGGGCTCACAGTCTGGAAGGGGGATGTTAGACAACAAACAAGTAGACAGGTGTCAATACCATCAGAATAAATAGAATTATAGCTACATACATATCATTAATAAAATAGAGTAATAAATATGTACAAATAAAATAGAGTAATAAATATGTACAAATATATACAAGTGCTATGGGAAGGGGAGGAGGAGGAGGAGAGGAAAAAGGGGGGCTCAGTCTGGGAAGGCCTTCTGGAGGAGGTGAGCTCTCAGTAGGGCTTTGAAGGGAGGAAGAGAGCTAGTTTGGAGGGTGTGTGGAGGGAGGGAATTCCAGGCCAGAGGTAAGACGTAGGCCAGGGGTCGACGGCAGGACAGGCAAGAATTCTCCCAAGTGCTTAGTATAGTGTTTTGTACATAGTAAGTGCTCAATAGAGAAGCAGTGTGGCTTAGTGGAAAGAGCATGGGCTTGGGAGTCATAGGTCATGGGTTCTATTGCCGCCTCCGCCACTTGTCAGCTGGGTGACTTTGGAAAAGTAATTTATCTTCTCTGTGCCTCAGTTACCTCATCTGTAAAATAGGGATTAAGACTGTCAGCCCCACATGGGACAACCTGATCACCTTGTATCCCCCCAGCACTTAGAACAGTGCTTTGCACATAGTAAGCACCCAACAAATACCATCATTATTATTATTAATAAACACGATTGATTAGGATGATGATAATGACTCCCATTCTTATGTTCGGGGATGGAACATCCCTCCTTTAACCCAGTATGAACACCACATCAATTAATGTATTCATATATTTCTTGAACCTGCTGATATTTTTGTCTGTAGAATCAATCATCTATCAGTTATATTTACTGATTACAAAGCAACTGGGAAAGGGCAACAAAAGCAGAAAATGATTCCTTGCCCCTAAGGCTCTCACAATCTGATGGGTGGACATAAAATATTATTTTCAGAGGGCAGAGAGAAGAGCAAGGGTAAAACAGGTAATAGAGCAAATATTCCAGGATCAACTATCAGAATACATAAATGAATGCATAACTGAATATACATACATGCATGATGCTGAGTATGGTTATAAATACTTATGTGATAATAATAATCATAATAATGATGGTATTTATTAAGTGCTTACTATATACCAGGCACTAAGTGCTGGGGTAGTTACAAGGTAATCAGGTTGTCCCACGTGAGGCTCACAGTCTTAATCCCCATTTTACAGATGAGGTAATTGAGGCACAGAGAAGTTAAGTGACTTACCCAAGGTCACGCATCAGGCAGAGCCAGGATTGGAACCCACCTCCTCTGACTCCCAAGCCTGTGCCATTTCCACTTCAAGATGGTTGTTTGGTTCATATGATTGCTCTTAGGTAACAAATTCCAAATGTTCACCAACCACAACCCAGCACTTAGAACAGTGCTTGGCACATAGCAAACACTTAATAAATGCCATTATCATCATCATCATCATGTGTTAAGTGTTACTTTCCATTCATTTTGAACCAAACCCATTCAAACTACAGTGGATCTTGCCTTGACATCATAGGGGTTTTAGAAAATCTTTATTAAGGCTTCTGGTGTGAAGCTGTCTGAACCCAGAGATCTATAGTATGGGGCAGTGTTTGTAGTAAGAACTGGACTTGCTGTAAAAATAATCCTTCGCTTAGAAATGTCCTTTTCCATTTGGTCTCCAATATATTTTTACTTTTCAAACAGTCAGTACAAGACCAGGGGAAGACTGTTTGGAACAAATAAGTAATGCCTTTTGTAAGTAAAGTAAATAAGTGAAGTCTTTTGCCCCTTGACTTGGCCCAGTGTAATTACCATTCACTCAGTCTTGGAAGAGAGCCATTTAGAATAAGTATTATAGTCAAGCAGTAGTATTTATTGAGCACCTATTGTGTGCAGAGCATTCATATTAAGTGTCTGGGAGAGTACAATAGAGTTAGGAGACTTGTTTCTGGCCCTCAAAGAATTTACATTCTAACAGGGAGACAGACACTAATTCAATTAGAGATGGGAGGAGGCTGAAAATAAGTGGGTTATGCAGATTGTACTGCTTTAGGAACGCCAATGGCTGATTTCTGGTTTTCCAGGTCTTAAAAACTTGGACAATAATTTCAACACTAATCAGCTGAAATACACATTTCAGGAAAAATTAAATTTAAGCATCTGCAGAATTTATAATTTTATAGTACTCCAAAGGCTGGAAATCACCAAATTCCAAATGACTGCCCCAGTGAAGCAGCAGCAGCAATAAAATAGAAGTGGTAACAGTAGTAATAGTATTTATTAAGGGCTTACCATGTGCAAAGGACTGTGCTAAGCACTGAAAAAGAAAATACCCACGTGGTAATTAGACATGGTCCCTGTGCTTTAGGCAGCTCACAACCTAAAAATAAAATGGGGGAGAGGGGACTGGTGACAGACTCATATGGAGAGATGAAACAAGGCACTGAGACAACATAAGAAGAAAAACAGGTATCAGTAGGATATTGCAGCTATAGGAGCAATCCCAAGGACCTCCAAAGCAGCAGCCACCAAGAGCAAAAACTGAGTTTTCCCTGAGGCATCCACAGCCACCTGCCAGGAGGATAGTGCAATTCAGTCCTTTCCAATTCTGTATTATAGCTCCTTCCCCACCACACCCAAATCAATTAAGAGGTGTTTATTGAGTGGTGCCTACTGTTGTGGAACATTTACGTTTTCCCCCACAGCACAGGCTTAGAGCAGCCTAGCCAGTAAGGTTTTTGTTGTTTTGCTTTGTTTTTAAATTGTATTTGTTAAGAGCTCACTATGTGTCAAACACTACTCTAAGAACTGGGATAGATACAAGTCAATCATGTTGGACACTGTCCCTGTCTTGCAAGGGGCTCACAGTTCAAGTTGGAAGGAGAACAGAGGAACTGAGGCACAGAGAAGTTATGCGTCATGCCCAAGATCACATAGCAATTAGCAAGGCTGGAATTAGAACCCAGGTCCTCAGACTCCCAAATCTGTGCTCTTTCCACTCTCAAGAAGCAGTGTGACTTAGTGGAAAGAGCACGGGTTTGAAAGTCAGAGGATGTAGGTTCTAATCCCGGCTCCATCACTTGTCTGCTGTGTGACCTTGGACAAGCCGCTTAACTTCTCTGAGCCTCAGTTACCTCATCTGTAAAATGGGGATTAAGACCATGAGCCCCACATGGGGCAACCTGATTACCTTGTAATCAGTGCTTTGAAAAGGGCTTGGCACATAGTAAGTGCTTAACAAATATTGTTATTATTATTATTCTCTAAGTCCTTAGTGAGCTCCTCCGATCCCATCTAGGCAAAAGATTTCTTTGTGATTATGATTATTTGAAACATGGACCCATTGGCTTAGTTCTAACCCTAAAACATTCAAGTTCAATTCAAAATTTGAAAACCAAATAATTAAAGTTTTAATTTAAACCAATGACACTTCCAATTCTTAACAGGAAAATGCAATTTCCACTAAATGCAAGATCACCAAACATATTTTGGGGTAAAGGAAGTGGAGTACCCAGGAAACAAGGAGTTAGCACCTGTTCGCCCAGTGAAAACTTCTATTACCCTGGATGAAGAAGAAAAAGGGCCATTAAATATATCACGAATGAACTGGAAATCACTGGTGTGGTGCTCATAGTATTGCTTTCCTTTTTGGTATACAGTTAATCCCTTCTGCATTTCTACCACCACCTTAAAGTTCTTGCCATAGAGATATTGCTAATGATCAGTCGATATCTCCAGTTTTGTGATCCATCATTGCTGAGCAAGTTCTGTTTTCCAGAGTAATCACATAAATCATTCTACAAGAGATGATAATTCTTCTAGACACACCTCTTGATAATTGGCAAGGTCATTACTGTTCTGGAAGTCTCTATTGCACGACAACAAACATCCAAATACAAGGCAGACGAAAGAAACCATAAAAGGACAGAGGATTTAAAAAAAAATCTCAGAGTAAGCAATCTTAGTTTTTTTAAACGAATAACAAATCAAAAAAATTTTTTTCTTTTAGGGTAAAGTTTGATGAATGCTCCTGGGACCTAGTGGAGCTAACACTTTTTTTTCCATTAACAAAGAAATAGATTCTAACCAGGAGCAAATCCACAAGATTGATCCATTGTTTGGTATATAGTGCAGTCAAAACTAGTCATAGTCTATTTTCCTGGCTACCTTGAACACAATGGAGAACTGGACACTAAATCATAAGTTTGGATAAATCAAGTGAATCCCACTGCTTTTTCTTCAATTATCTGGATGCAGTGGAAATAGCACTGGCCTGGGAACCACGATTCCTGGCTTCTTGTTCTGGTTCTGCCTCTACCTAGCAAACATGGGCCATCACTGGAAATAATAATAATGATAATTGTGATATTTGTTAAGCACTCTCTATGCACCAGGCACTGTACTAAGCTCTGGGGTAGATACAATCTAATCAGGTTGGAGGAGTCTCTGACCCACACGGGGCTCACAGTCATAATCCCCATTTGCAGATTGGGTAACTGAGGCCCAGAGAAGTGAAGTGATTTGCCCAAGGTCACACAGAAGACAAGTGGCAGAGATGGGATTAGAACCCAGGTCCTTCTGACCCCCAGGTTTATGCTCTATCCACCAGACCATGCTGCCTTTAGCACTGTGATTTGCCCTTACAACTACTGGCTCTTACTAATGATACTCACAAAAGCTTTGTGACAACTGCTCTCCTTGACATCCCAGTTTCATGGTTAAGGAACTTGCCTTCTATCAGCATCAACACGTACTTCAGAATGTAATCGGCACCTACTGTGTGTTAAGCACGGTACTGAGCACTTATTATGTGTGCCAAGCCCTGTATTACAGTAGAGATAAATGACAGTTTCTGTCTTAGAAAAGGTTACATCCTAATGAAGGGTACACATCAAGCCAGGTGCCTGGGAGGGGAGCTGCCCAGCCTTCATGCCATCCCTGCTTCCCAGAAGCTTCTTTCTGCTACCCAGGATTGAAGAGAAATCAACAGCATGAGGCCGTCCTGTCCATTTATCATTAAGCAGCATGGTCTAGAGGATAGAGCAGTGGTCTGAGTCAGAAAGATCTGGGTTAAAAACCTGGCTCTGCCACTTGTCTGCTGTGTGACCTTGGATACATCACTTAACTTCCCTGTGCCTCAGTTCCCTCATCTGTAAAATGGGGATCAAGACTGGGAGCCCTATGTGGAACAGGCACCATGTCCAGTCTGATTAACTCGTATAATAATGATAATAATTGTAGTATTTGTTAAGCATAGTGCCAGGCACTGTAGTAAGCGCTGGGGTAGATACAAATTTGTCAGGTTGGAACTAATCCCTGCCCACATGGGGCTCAAAATTTTAATCCCCATTTTACAGATGAGGGAACTGAGGCCCAGAGAGGTTAAATGACCTGCCCAATGTCACACAGTAGACAAGTGTCAGAACCATGATTACAACCCATGTCCTTTCAAGGCCCGTATTCTATCCACTAGGCCACAATGCTTTTCGTGTCTATCCCAGTGCATAGTGCAGTGGTTGACACATAGTAAGCACTTAACAAATACCACAATTATTATTATTATTGTTAGGATCATTAGGCCTGCTACCCAGGAGACGAGTTGCACAGGCCCAAGGCATTGGGCTTTCCAACAGCCCCTTCTGCCCTCCCGGATGGAGAGAACTGCAAAATGCCTTCTGGACTTTCAGAACATGGGGAAGGCTCTACCTATGCCTGACACTTTGTGATTATTGGACTGAGCTAATGATGAGCCTGGAGCCATCCTCTTCAAGCCAAAATACCCTATCACTTTTATCGTAATTATCATCCTTCACTATTTCGTTGCTTTTGAGTTTTTGTCGTTTCACCTCTCCTGACGGGTCTTCTGCCAGCCCTTTCCCCCTTTCGTCTTATTTTGTGAGCCCCTTGTGGACCAGAAGTCTTACTCATCAACTTTTCCCCCTGCACAATACAATGCATTGCATAGAATTCATGATCTATAATACTATAGAATGTATGAATGAAGAAGGAAGACAAGCAGATGTAAATTGCCAAGCACCTAATAGATAAAAGAGAGCAAAGATTCAAAAATAAGCCATAAAGAGAATGCTTAATAAACAGAAACAGTCATTTCTGCTCTAGGACGATAATTGTGTCCTTGAACACCACATTCTCATACTATGGAGAAGTACCACATTACTCATAGTAATGGATATTAATTTACTAGAGATTAGATGTCTTGAGGATGCCACAGAGACTGACATTTTGGGATAATTACCAGCAAGGGTGTAAAACGTTTCAAAAAAATGTTGTAACTGTAAAAAACCAAAAAGAAAAAAAAAATCCTCTATGGGACACTGCAAGAAGGCCTGATCCAGAGGCTGTGAGCTGTAACACATCATGCTGTGGTCGATATTAAGAGTTGTGGTGAATAACCAGTTCTTCTACACCAAATCTACTTGCACAAACCTAAGAATCACATTATATGTAAAACTCCTTTGTGGGAAGAATGCTCCCTAATAAATTCCATCATGTATATGCAAATCATGTAAACACATGGGAGTGTGAGCCCCATTTGGGACATGGATTATACCCATCCTGAAAATATACTTCAGTGCTTAGTATAGAGCTTGGCACATAGTAAGTGCTTAACAAATACCATAAAAAAGACTATATGCACATACAAGATTAGGCTGGTAGTTTTTTTATTAAAAATTGCCTCCTGTGGAGGTGGCTTTATAAGAAGGCTTTGAAGGATGAAAGAAGAGGATGCACTTTGGTGGATTTTGGGCCTGGAGGGAGTTGGAAATAAGGGGAGGCTATGAAAAAACGATTAGAGATGGGTGAATATAAGTGAGATATAATTGTTAGCTCAGAGAATTCCTATAAAGAAATATACATTTGTTTTTCACATTTACTTGTGTTATAACTGAGTTTCAAGGGAAATTATAGAAGTCACCAAGGTCACCTAAAGGCTTAAGAGTCACTTGGTTGCAGTGTCAGTCCTGAGAATAACATATTTACTGTTTGTAGGACAGGTGCACAGATTCCCCTTGTAGACTAGCACCCGCTTCCTCCTCCTGTTGGGGGCTGCACATTTCATCATCATCAATCGTATTTATTGAGCGCTTACTGTGTGCAGAGCACTGTACTAAGCGCTTGGGAAGTACAAGTTGGCAACATATAGAGACAGTCCCTACCCAACAGCGGGCTCACATTTCTCACCTCACCAACTTAAGTTGATTGAAAAGTACGGTGATCTGGGCCAATCACCCTTGCTTTCACTGGCATTGACTGGTCCTTGTTCCTAATCACCCTGAATAGCACTTGGGAAGGCCTGGATAGTCACTGGAATCCACTCTCCAAGATTCCAACATGGGAAATTTCTGATCTCATTTGGTCTTTCCTGGTAGCCAATCTCATATTAACTATTTAGCCCAGGCAGGGCTAGAAAAAGCTACTTTCATTCATTCATTCAATCGTATTTTTTGAACACTTACTTTGTGCAAAGCACTGTACTAAGCTATTGGGAGAGTACAGTGTAACAATACACAGATACATTCCCTGCCCAAAATGAACATGTCTAGAGGGATGTCTATTTATGAGACATCCTTACATTTAGGCTTTTGGAAAATGAAAAAAGATAGCATTTCAAGGTTAACATAGTTTGGGAGTTAAAATAAACAGGATGACTAACACATTCAAAGATGTGATTGTATTTCCAGAGCAACTACTTATTTCAGCAGCTTTATTATTACTAACACACATGATTTCAGAGGTGCCCAGGGAGACTGAATTTAAATAACGATGCAGGGGTACCACAGCACCAATTATACACTCCATAGCTATTTATGTCCTATGGTGACCAACCGACAGTAGGAAGTAAAACTGACAACATACTGGTGCCATCACAATTATGGGTCAGATTTCAACAAGGCTGTTTAAACAGTTCCATTATGACCTACTTGAAACACCAATTTACATATATTTTGACCAACTCTAGGCACAAGGGCTATCCAAGTAAGAAACCCAGTTTAATAGGCAGTGATAGAATCTAATTTTTCACAAGAACAGGTTATTCCAAGAGAGAGATGCAGAAAGTCACTTCAAATGCTTATCTAAGCAGGATTCCACACTGCATTTTCCTAGCTGCATATTAACTCACTATTTTGGTTCTTTAGTCTCTGTTAAACATTAGCATAATATGAGTGTGAGGTTTCCTGAGCTATGAAGTATGCCTTGACATTAATTATTAACAACAATAATAGTTTGGAGGAGGAGGAGGAGGTTGAGAAAGAAGGAGAAGGAAGGAGGAGGAGGAGAAAGAAGAAAGGTTGTTTCTGGTTCTGTAAAACTTTTAGCCTTTGTTTCTGTCACCTTGGATCATGAGTCCCTGGTCAAAGTTATCCATAAATTTCTTCTCAGAAGTTAGTGCAAAGCTTTGCATATTTAAGTAGGATCACCTAGGTGTTCATTTTAGCTATCTCCATTGTGCCAGGCAAGCCACTTCAAAGGCCCCAATCCAACTTGCTGTGGGCACTAACAGATCCTGTCCTGGCAGAGAAGGATCGGTGAGGATGGAGCCAGGAGGGAGCAAGACCTGTCCGAGGCCAGTACAGGGAGGGGTGAGAGACTGTTGATGCAGCCTCTCCCTCCAGCTAGATGATAAAGCAGGAGCTTGGGAGTCAGAAGGTTCTAATCCCAGCTCTGCCACTTGTCTGATATGTGACCTTGGACAAATCACTTCACTTCTCTGTGCCTCAGTGACCTCATTTATAAAATAGGGATTGAGACTTTGAGCCCCAAGTGGGACAGTAGTTAGTATGTTTGTTAGTATGTTTGGTCTTGTTCTCTGTCTCCCCCTTTTAGACTGTGAGCCCACTGTTGGGTAGGGACTGTTTCTATATGTTGCCAATTTGTACTTCCCAAGCGCTTAGTACAGTGCTTTGCACATAGTAAGTGCTCAATAAATACGATTGATGATGATGATGATGATGATGATGACAGGGATTGGGTCCAACCTGATTACCTTGTATCTACCCCAGGGCTTAGAACAGTGCTTGGCACCAAGTAAGCACTTAACAAGTACCATAATAATATTATTATTATTATTATTATTAAGTGCTCAAGAAATGGAATTGGGTGGGTATTTATGGGCTTTGTTAAGAGCTAAGTATGTCAGACACTGTACTAGGCCCTGGGGTAGATACAAGCTAATCAGGTTGGACACAGCCCATGCCCTACAGGGGGCTCACAGTATTAATGCCCATTTTACAGATGGGGGGTAATCGAGGCACAGAGAAGTTGAGTGACTTGCCCAAGGTCACACAGCAGGCAAGTAGCAGAGTCAGAATTAGAACCCACATCCTTCAGATGTTATACTCAATTTTTCAAACACTTCAAAGTGCTATGGACAACACATGGGTGAATATTTGCAATCAGGAGCCTTTAGTTAGCATCGAAGGATTCTAGAAATTCAACCTGACCAATAAAAGACTTTATCACAAACCAATCACAATAGGCAGGAGGAGAGCATTTCATTTTATTGCCAGGCAAAAATAAAAGATGTCAATTAAAAAGCCAGCATAGTTTGTTCCTTCCTAGTGTTTGTTGCCTGGTGTTCATATCATGACAAACACGCATTTTACTTCATTGTTTTTCAAATCATTAAAAGACAACAGGAGTCCTAACAAAATGTGAAAATCCTGACCAGTGGAAGATAAAAAGAAGAGAAATGTCTTGGTGCCAAGCCTGTAATATGAAAAACAGAAGATGAAATCTGGAGAAAATACATTTTCTGGCAAAAGAATTGACTAGGGGGCCGGGGGGAGGGATGTCTAGGAATACTGAAATTTTTCCACCGAGTTTGGTTCAGTATTTTAATAAAATCTGATGTATTGTAATTGCATGATTACACCTATTAAATTAATTACATAATTACACTAATCCCATAAATACAGAGTAACAGATTAAAACATTTCTTAAATAAGCAGCTAATTACCTAAATAAGGTCTCGGAGAAATGGTTTCCCAGAAAACTACTAGTCTAACCTTCTAAAGGGAAGAAGGGGAGGCAGATGTCAAAGTGTTATAAACTTTCTCCCAAGGCCCAGAAGATTTGGAAGCCTGATTCTTATCGTCTCCTGACACATGCCTATATGCCTTAGGCTCTCAGAAGTGGCAAAGAGCTTCTCGGAAGAGATAAGCAGAAGTAGAGGGAGGAGGATTAGAATCTAGGCCAGATTTCCCCCCAGAGTGTGAACTTGCAAATGGAGAAAGAGCAAATCTGTAAACCAGCATCAGAAATACTGGTCAGACAGTATCACTTTCGCTGTGTTTCAATCTCTATGGGTTGCCATAAGCCACTGGGGAAAGAGGAAATATGTTGAAGACTGAATGATCTGCCTCTCTCCCTGGAAATACCTTAAATCTAACAGATTTAAAAAAAAGTCAGTTTTCTGCATTGGATCCAAGTTCCAACAGAAGGCGGGGCCCCATCCAAACCATTTTTTTGAAAAACGGTATTTGGTAAGTGCTTATTACGTGACACATGCTGTAGTAAGCACTGGATTTGCCACAAAACAGTCAAGTCCTTGTCCCACATGTGACAAATTCTAAGTAGGAGGAAGAACAAATATTTGAATTCCTATTTTGCTCATGAGGAAATGGGACCAGAAAAGTTAAGTGAGTTTCCCAAGTTCATACAGCAGGCAAGTGGCTGCTGTAAAGATAAGTTCATCCTCTACACAGTAAACTTGTTGTGGCCAGGGAACATATCTGCCAACTGTTGTAGCATGTTCTCCCAAGTGCTTAGTATGGTGCTCAGCACAAAGTAAACACTCAATAAATACCATTGCTGATGATGAGAGGTCTCCTAAAGCTTCCCTGCTACATCCTGTTGTTTGAAACTGCAATAATCTCTGAAATTAATATGGTCCCAAAAGTTTGAACATATTGTTCTAGTGGAAAAAAAAAATACAGGCCAAAGGGTCAAGTGTTCTGGGTTCTTGTCCTCTTCCTTGTTCTGCTAACCTGTGGTGCCACCTTGGATAAGCCATTTAACCTCAATAGGTCTTGGTTTTTCTACCTGAAAAATGAACAAAGTATTCTTCACTAACAGATATGAAAGTGCTCTGCTAAATCAAAGTGTTATATAAGGTCCATGTTTTATTATTGGCTTAATTCTTACATGTGAATATGTAAGTTCATATATATATATATAGGACCTTTGGAACAGAAACACAATCAATAATATATATACACAAACATACACACACTATGTGCCAGACACGGTTCTAAGCACTGGGGCAGATACAAAAACACTGGCTTGGTTACAGTCCCTGACTCATACTGGGCTCACAGTCTTAATCTTCATTATACAAATGAGGGAACTGAGGCACAGATATGTTACGTGATTTGCCCAAGATCACACAGCAAACAGGTGGCAGAGCCAAGATTAGGACCCATGTCCTCCTGACTCTCAGGCCAGTGCTCTAACCACTAAGCCACACTGCTTTTCAATAGTTTACATATAACTAACTACATGTAACTATAAATATAATTGATCAATTACAATATATTGGTAATATATTTTGAACTTGTAAGGCAATTTTATTTTTCCAAAGCGCATTTACATTCATCTCATTTTAACCTCACATATCCCATTTTAAGGATGAGAAAATGAAGCCCAGAGAGGTTAAGTAACTTGACCAAGGTCACACAGCAGGCTAGTTGCAAACTAAGTACCTGAATGCAAGGTCTTTGATTCCCAGAGTCAAGCTCTTTCTATTAGGCTGTGCTCCCTCCCTGATACAGTAAAATGTGGGTACCATATAATCTCAAAACAATTTGTTTTCCAAAATATGGAGATGCTCAACTTAATAACAAAAATGTGCAGTCATTATAAAACTTCCCTTTCTTGTTAATAGAGAAAACAGTATTGCTGCTGAGTTTACATTTTAAATCAAGCAGGACCACATAGAGAAGCAGTGTTGCTTTGTGGATAGAGTACTGGCCCAGGAGTCAAAAGGACATGGGTTCTAATTCCAGCTCTGCCACACATCTATTGTGTAAACTTGGGCAAGTCACTTAACTTCTCTGGGCCTCAGTTACCTCATCTATGAAATGGGGATTAAGAGCATGAGCCCCTAGTGAAACAGGGACTGTGTTCAAACCGATTAACTTGTACCTACCCTAGAGCTTAGAACAGTGCTTGGCATTTAGTACATTTTTAACAAGTACCATTATTATTAGTAGTAGTAATATAATTCTAGGGCATCTCACTGCCTGTTTTTGACTTTTTGCAACACCCATAAAACGTCTTCATTGAAACATCTCCCCTGGGCCACCTTCAGATTTTCTTTGGCACAAAATGCCTTGCCATTTTCTAGAGCTCGCTGTCTAGATTTCCCTATAGCTGATCTTCCAGGATAAAATGCCAAGCACAGGCTTAATGTTCTTTTAACTCAGGGACGGTTGAATGAATAATGCAATTTCACATGGACAAGTTTGCATAAATATTTAGAATTTCTGTGAATGAGGAGCATAGAAGGGGAAGAAAACAAGAATAACTACTGTCAGACGGTACATCTGTCTGTAAATTGGAAGATTAGCCAGTAACAGAGTCGAGACCACTGTAAATGGACATGGAATTTCTATTGAGAAGGTTTTGAAGGATATTTATTTACACTGCGTAATGCTACCCTGCTGTAATGCATTTGAGAGCTTGTTCACTGGATTGCAAAAATAATTTATTTATGGGTAAACCTGTATCCCAGAAGTTAAAATTAAAATCAGAGGAAGAAGAGTAAAGCAAGAAATAGAAACCATTCTCTTTAGAGTTATTGTTTCAGTAATTCAAAGGGTTTGGAGAACCTTTTTGCAATTTAAACCACTATAGATGTGGAGGGTGAATTAGGTTTTTTTTCATGCTCAATTTTTTAGATGTGATCTACTAGGATATAGTAATATAAACCATTTATTACAGGTCCCTATTTTATTTTTCCTTGAATTTTCTATGAGCAATATTAATAAACATGTAAAAAAGACAGAATTTCTTTCAGAGAGAGGTGCAGTTTTAAACAGGGAACATGCTCACATTTAAGTCTAATCGACAATTCATCAAAATGATTTAACATTTTTACGCTTTGAAAATGTTCTTAAAAATACCAACACACAACTGGGGAAAAATGGAAAAAAAGATGTATTTAAATGAGAAATTTGAAAAGAATAATATTTTGTTCAATGATATATTCAATTTTCACCATTCCCCTAAAATATGGGAAAGAAAGCAATATAAACAGGGTAATTCCTTAGTGATCCAAATCTTTCTAATCCCTGAATTGCCAAGATGAATTTGTGCCTGGTCTAAGCTTCAGCAGCTCTGGAATTGGCTGTTCATAGCCCTGGCACCTCAGATTTGGCAAAGCATAGCCGGATACCACTGGTTTTGCTCTTTTATCCATATTCATGTCAGTCTCCCCTCTAGACTGTTAGCTCATTAAAGGCAGGGAACATGTCTGCTAATTCTGTTGTATTGTACTCTCCCAAGTGCTTAGTGCACTGCTCTACACACAGCAGGCTCTCTATAAATATGACTGGTTGATTGATTTCAGCTATGAAAATAAAAACAAGAAATCCCCATCACAGCTCAATCCATCCTGTGAAGTAATTAATCCACCAAAGAGATATAAACAGGAATGCAACAATCAATAAACACTTGGGAGAGTACAGTGAAACAGAGTCGGTAGACATGTTCACTGCCCACAACATGCTTACAGTCTAGAGGGGGATACAAACGTTAATATAGATCAGACTAATCAATTATGGATATGTATATAAGTGACAGGGGACAACAATGGGCCTCCACTTACAGGTCACTAAGCTTCCAGATGTGATGTTTCCCCTAGATGAGGCTCTGCATCACAGTTCGTAATGTATTATGCACAGTCTGATGAGACTGAAGGGTAACCCCAGCCTGAAATAGTCCTAGACTTAGGTCTAACGCATTCAGAATTGACCATTCATAGCCCTGGCACCTCTTTCAGTTCAACATTAATAATTGCAAAGAAGTCACTATTTCCTTTAATACAATTAAGGGTGAAGCCAGACTATGGGAATATGAAGATTATATTTCTCTCCTTTTCCAAATTCTCTGCTGTCTTTTCCTCTTGGCCCCCGGAGCACAGCAGTCTTAAAGATGGCTTATGGATAACCCTCATCTACTGTAGTTATAGGTCACTGCTGTCATTTGTGTGCAATATAAAAGCACAAAATCATCAACAACGTCTTACTTGATCACACCCATGGTCCATTAAATTGCTGTCTGTCTCTCCCTTCTAGACTGTGAGCCCGTTGTTGGCTAGGGATTGTCTCTATTGCCGAACTGTACTTCCAAGCACTTGGTACAGTGCTCTGCACACAGTAAGCGCTCACATACAATTGAATGAATGATCGAAAAAGTCAATATTTTTTTCTAATGATGGCAACAGGATGCTTGGTGGAATCCTGTGATGGATAACATCCATCATCATAGGATGGACCATCCAATACCCATACCTTTCAATTAGTCAACCAATCAGTGGTATTTATTGAGCACCTACTGAATGTCAAGCATTGTGCTAAGCATTTGGGAGAGTACAGGTCATGATAATCCCTCTCCTTAAGGATATTACAATCTAATTTCCTCTCTACTTTCTACAGGCTGGAAAGTTCTTGTGGGCAGGAATCACATCCACTGACACTGTTGTACTTTCCAACTGTTTATCAGAGTGTTCTGCACACAGTAAGTGCTCAATAAATACTAGCAATTGATTGATTTCTCTTTTACCTCAACTGATTCCCTTTTACCCACTATATTCCTAACATTCCCTCTAGTGACCCAATATGGATCACTCACCTGCACAAATTATTCACTACCTTCCTTTCATTTGTCTTAAACCTATTATCTTTGAGAATCAACAATTTGATATTTACTGAGCCTACTCTTTGCACAGAAATGTACTAAAAACAACAGAAATAAAGGACAGTCTCTACCCCCCAGGATCTTATATTTTAATATGTGAATGTCTCCTACCCTTATGGTGTGGCAATTAGGGAATAAAAATTGTATGTTTTCCTGCTCACACCCTTCTCAATTTGATGAACTCTAATGGAAACCCCTATCAGCCTGCATCTTTTCAGATTCCAGCCAAGGTACTAGTATATGAAGGGAGGGCAGGGAAAGGTGAGCAAGAATTTCAGAAAAGTTTTCAGTTATCAATACATTAGTGCCTTGGGCAAATAGATAAAGGTAACTGATTTAAGTAATATATTCTCTTTCTGGAGTTTTCTTACAAGACGCTGCATGTAAACGGGGCAGGAGGCTCAAGACATTGAATTTTAATTTATAAAGTGGAAGATGCCAGACTTTGGTGTGAGCCAAGTTGAACCATTATAGATCACTTGTCCTGTTCCTTTTTCATTGGCCGCCAGAAGCTAACCATATTGATTTTTACAGTTTATGGCTTTCAAAACCATTTGCAGTTTTGATTTCTCATCGTTCCAATTTGCTAATGTCAGTCGTGAACATTAAAATCCTTCAGCGACAGCATGTTTCCTTTGTGTCTAATATTTTCAGAGTTCAACTCATTTAAATCTGAGTTTAAAATGGAGCATTGATTTGGCTCTTTAGAATCTAGTACACCTCAATTTTAAGTTCCACATAATATTTTGGGCTGATTGTAGAAATGCTTCAATATGTCAGCAGGAGATTTGCTTTACAAATTACCCCCTCAGTCTAATTGCCTTGGTAACAGGCGCAGATCAATGTGTGGGAATTAAGGTGTTGTAAAGTCACAAAAAACTAAAACAAAAAGGTAAGAATAGTTCAAAATAAAAAGCATTCTGGTAAGAACATAGAATAAATTAGCTAGGTTTCCTAGCTTAACCTCATCCTCTAGACTAAGCTGTGGGCAGAGAATGTGCCTATTAATTCTGTTATATTTTACTCTCCCGAGCACTTAGTACAGTGCTCTCCACAAAGTGCTCAATAAATGATGGATTGATTGATTAACATTCATCAGTGTAAATTAGGTTTGTGTGTATACTTATTAGCCTTGTAAATCTAATAATGCCCTCCCCTGCCTGTTGTGAATATTGAATAATTTTCAATTCCCCAAATGAACTAAGTGCTATACAGACCATGTGCCATAAGGATAACTGCTGTCATTCTGCAGCCTTGTCTTACGATGCTGAATCATTTCCGACCCATAGTGGACACATGGACACATCTCTCTCAGAATGCCCTACCTCCACCTGCAATCATAGAGTTTTCACGGTAAAAATATGGAAGTTATTTACCATTGTCTCCTTCCACACAGTAAGCTTGATTCTCTGACCTCTGCTCTTTCCGATGCTGCTGCTGCCCAGCACAGGTGAGTTTTGACTTGTAGCAGCTTGGCTAGTGAGTGGAAGACACTGCCCTAGCTAGGAAGGGAATGGATATGCCTCTGCTTGACTTTCCCTCCGATAGTCGAGACTGGTAGAGTACTGGAAACTCTACCGGTGCGATCCTGAGAAGGGCAATCTGCAGTCAGGGCATATATATTGGAGAGGGCATGATCTGAACTTGCGTAGCCTGTGGTGAGTTAGAGTGGCCTGTCTCAGATAGGATAAAACCTGCAGCT
The DNA here is from genome assembly GCF_015852505.1 of Tachyglossus aculeatus. Classification (NCBI taxonomy): domain Eukaryota; kingdom Metazoa; phylum Chordata; class Mammalia; order Monotremata; family Tachyglossidae; genus Tachyglossus; species Tachyglossus aculeatus. Next base: position 38,026,601 of record NC_052075.1, on the reverse strand, counting down.
AAGATAAGAGAGCTGGTATGTGGTCTAGGGTAAGAACTTGGGGTGTGGAATCAGTACAGCCCAATCACTGTTTTCAAACCTCCAGTCTACCAGTGACCTTGGACAAATTACAATGTTGGTATGCTTCAATTTCTTCACCTGTAAAATGGGAATAAAAGAACTACTCTTATTAACTCTTAGCTTATGTCTGCTCTGATTTTCTTATACCTACCCCAGCACTTGGATCAATCATGTTTATTGACTGCTTACTGTTTGCAGGCCACGTTGTACTCTTGGGAGAGTACAACATGACAGTAGAACAGACACATTCCCTGCCCAAATGGAAGTTACAGTTTAGAAGGGGAGATAAAACTGATATATAAATAGATTATGGATATGTACACATGTGCTGATGTACATATCCATAAGTACTTGGAATGCAGTAAGCACTTAATAAATGTTATTATTAATAATAATAACTTTAATGTAGCATGACATAGACAAACAGCTAAGGTCATGCTGCATTTAAAATAGCTTAATGCATGTAATTGTGGTTAAAGTGGCCTGACTACTGACTCCTTCAATCTTTCAGCTGCTCTGAATTCCTGCTTTTCAAAGTCCTCCTCCTGTCTGGGATAGCTGGGAGGAAAAGGGGATTTTTCCACACAGACTCTGTACATTGAATCCCTTTTTCCTCTAGACTATAAAGCAGCCTATGAAGCAGCGTGGCTCAATGGAAAGAGCATAGGCTTTGGAGTCAGAGGTCATGGGTTCATATCCTGGCTCCGCCAATTGTCAGCTGTGTGACTCTGGGCAAGTCACTTAACTTCTCTGTGCCTCAGTTACCTCATCTGTAAAATGGGGATTAAGACTGTGAGCCCCCCATGGGACAACCTGATCACCTTGTAACCTCCCCAGTGCTTAGAACAGTGCTTTGTACATAGTAAGTGCTTAATAAATGCCATTATTGTTATTATTATGAACTCACTGTGGGCTAGGAACGTGTCTACCAACTCTTCTGTATTGCACTCTCCCAAATGCTTAGTACAGTACTCTGCACACAGTAAGCATTCAATAAATACCATTGATTGATTTAGATTGCGAGTCCCTAGAGAGCCAGGGCCTGAATTCAACTCTAGTGGAAAAGCAGCATGGCCTAGAGGGATGGAGCACGGGCCTGGGAGCCAGAAGGACTTGGGTTCTAATCCCTGCTCACCACTTCCCTGCTGTGTGACCTTGGACAAGTCACTTCACTTCTCTGTGCCTCAATTTCCTTATCTGTAAAATGGGGATTAAGTCTGTGAGCCCCACATGGGAATCCTGTGTCCAATCCAGTTATCTTGTATCTATCCCAGCACTTAGTTCAGTGCCTGGCACATAGTATTCATTCATTCAATCGTATTTATTGAGCGCTTACTGTGTGCAGGGCACTGTACTATGCATTTGGGAAGTACAACATATAGAGATGGTCCCTACCCAAAAACAGGCTCACAGTCTAGAAGGGAGAGACAGATAACAAAACAAAACATGTAGACACACATGTAGATACCACAATTATTAGTAGTATTAGAAGTGTATTTCCCCCCAGCATTTAGTATAGTGTACTATGCTTAATAAATACTATTACTATTAGTAGAGAAAGAGGACTGTAATGGAATGGGAATGTCAATCCCTTCCTTGACCACATCCTTCCTATGAGAAAATCTTCAGGGAACCATCTTGTGCTCATATTTTTAACTGATTTGGGATGCCCTTCTTAGTAAAATTTTTTAAAAAATCAGACTTCTGTTTATCTTGGACTAAATTAATTTCTAAAAACTCAATTAACTTCAATAAAATGTTCATTTCTGATGGCACTGGATAGGGTTGCCCCCGTGAGTTTCTGGGTAATATTTGAGTAACGATTTTCTAAGATGCAGAATGAACAGTCAAAGTGCAAACTCATTAAATTCCTCCAGCCTTTCATTAACATATCCTGAGGAATACAGCTTGTGCTGTACGGTGATGAACACTGCCAACATTTCCTGGAAGCCATCGGCTTCACAATTGAGAGGAAGGAAATCACTGAACTCTCAGGGGGTAACAGACACTGAGTAAAGGGTATTGTTATGAATAATACAATGCAGGAATTCTTGGAAATATGGGGTTTCTTTGTTATTTCTCTGCCTGTCCCCTTACCCTATAAAAATAAAAAAGAACTGGTTGAATGGGACCTAAATTGGTTAGGATTTTATAATATCTTTGAACTGGTTCCTCTTGCTACTAGAGAAGAAAAGGAGGGAAATTCTCTAATGACTGAAAAGTGTGTCACTATTGGAAACTATGAAAATTCTGGACACAGAAATTTAAAAATATTAGGAGCAGAAGTAGCAGCCACAAAAACGAATGAGCTTTTAATTGTATTTTTAAGAGTACTTGTTAAGTGCTTAGTATGTGCCAATCACTGTTCTAAGTGCTGGGGTAATTGTGGGCCAAGCGTTGAGCACTTGGGAACATTCAACAGAAATAGAAGGAGTAGTCCCAGACCTGAAGGAGCTTTCATAAAATTCATACGTATTTCTATTTCAATGAAGTAAAGGCCATCACACCCCCCACATTCAGACACTGCCTCTGTCTTCTACCAGCTACTAAAGAAGCCAACTCCGCTGAGTGAGGGGGATGATTAGATGTAATTCAAGGCTCTCTGATATAACTCTATCTTAATTCCTGCTCACAGTGATGAATGCCCAGTGGAACGGCTTTTTGATCAGGTTGGCCGGAGGCTACCGTAGGAAAGGACCTGGGTTCTAATCCCTGCTCTTAAACAAACATGGAGAAATGGAAAATATAAAACAAGTTCTTGAAGAGGAAAAAGGCTGTTCATGAGCCCTCAAGGAGATCTCCAAGAATCCATTTTCACACAATCGGCAATGTATAATTTTAATAACAATAATAAGAGTAATTGTGATATGTTACATACTTACTATCTGCCAATAACTGTACTAAACAGAGAGGTATAAACAAGATAACCAGGTCAGACACAGTCCCTCACAAGGGCTCACAATCTGAGGGGAAGGGAGAACAGTTATTTAATCTCCATTGACAGATGAAGAAATTGAGGCAGATACAAGTTAGGCTGTATACTCCTTTCGGGAAAGTATTGCACCTACCAACACTTGCGTATTGTACTTTCCAAAGTCTTAGTTCAGTGCTCTGCATACAGTCAGCCCTCAATGAATACCACTGACTAAGTGACTTTCCAAAGGTCACACAGCAGATATGTGGCAGAGCCAAGATTAGAAAGCAGATTCTCTCATTCCCAGGCCTGTACTCTTTCCACTATGCCTCATTGCATCCCCAAATCACTGAAATGAGTGACTACTGCCATTGCCCAGAGTGCTTCATTCCTAGCCGTCCTATATTTCTGACATGATGCTACTGATGATGAAATCCTATTTCTAAAAGATAAAAATGGAAATGCCATGCATTTATGAAGGTAGATGGATTTAGCATTTGATAAACCCATGTTATTTGGAAGAGTACCTTCATTCATCAACCCTTTAAAGGATGAGCAATTGGTAATTTACTAAAGCCCGCTGTAGTGGCAAGAAAGACCACAGGTCTGGGAGTCGGAAGAGCTGAGTTCTAAACCCAGCTCTGCCACCGGCCTGCTATGTCACCTTGGGCAAATCATGTAAGTTCTCCGGGCCTGTTTCCTCATCTATAAAAATGTGAGTAATAATATCTATTTCTCCTTACCTCATAGGGATGTTGTGAGGACAAACAGTGCGATAAGTACTGTGAGGCCACTTTGGGAATAATCAAGCAATTAAAGAAAAATCCCAATGAGCCTTTTGCTTGCAGAATGTAATTTGCTCACTCTGAACTCCTGAAAAATGAATTATTCTGAACTCGATGGCCAAGGTTCAGGAATAAAGAGGTTGGCTAATTAGAGTTAATTATATCAGCGACATGGCTGATTGGTGTAATTAATCTACCCTTGTGATTACCTCCAGGAGAAAGAAAGGTATTTATAGATAAACTTGGTGAAATATGGTGGAGTCTCTGATTAGAAGCGAACAAACAACAACACATCTAGTCATTGTAGTCGGGGTGACTTTGAGAGGAGCATGGATTACAAAATGTGGAGTTCTGGTGATCAAGGTGGCTTCAGATTAAGAGAGGCAGCTGCCTCAGTGCTCACAATTGGAAGGGGTCAGTTGGGGTATAGTGCTGTGGTGGCTACATGTCTCTATAGATTTTCTCTCAAGAAATTTGGAAGCATGGCCATTTTGAGATCCACTAATCGCAAGATCAAAATTATTACAAGACCTTTATTGCATTTATCATTCACATGCCCAGATAAAGTCTCCTCATCAGTACCATGGAACCACAAAAAATTTACCACAGGGGCCACAGAGTTTGAACAGTTTACCCACTACCTGGGTATTTTGCATTTGGAAGCATTTCTGCTCAAATCAATCAGTGGTATTTATCTACTGAACTGCAACAAGAGACCTGGATACAGGGGTTAGAATGTGCTCTCTCACTTCTGGGAAACTCTTCCAAAGCAATAAACTTCAAACAACATCCAAAATCCTGGAAACAAGTCATTCAAAAATTTTGCTGGGTATCCAAGAGGCATACATCCAAAAAAACTTGTAAACCACTTGTTCAAATGCTAGAGGCTGATGCAACAGAATACGTAATACTGTACTAAGAGCTCGGCAGAGTAACAGAGAAGCAAAAGACAAGTTCCCTGCCCAGATAAAACAGTATCAGGGGACAGCCAGCCAAGACTGTCTGGAACGAAGCTGGTTGACTGGTTGCCCTTGCTCACATCTTCAGTGTGCAGTTCTGTAAGATTTCTCCTTCAAACTGCAGTCCAGGTAGTTTCTCTCTGTCACACCTCTGGAGGAGATGCCCTTGCTCTACCAAATGGAAGGGGGATGTCTATGTGAGTGCAAATAAAAAAAGAACCCAGATTTACACTGGAAAAAAACCCCAACAAATGCTGTTTTCTAAGGACTGAAGTGCTCTAGATAATTAAAAAACCTGTGGGTTATTTTGGGCTTTTTTTTTATTTTGGAAACATTGACTTTACTTAAACCCACTCTCTTTAGAAGAAATGCCATGTATTAAACTCTTATTACGTACTAAGCACTGGGTTAAATGCCAGGGTAGATGCAACATTATCTGATCTGACAAGGGTCCTCTTCCACATGGGAGTCACATTCTAAGTGTCCCATCTTTTCTCAGAATGGAACTCCAGTTTCAAGTGAAGACCTGAATTCTAGTTTTCTAGTGCACGTCATATTTATAACAGCTTTGTAATTAATTTGGAAGTTCCTGCCTGGTTTCATAAATGTTTTAATGGACCCTGGAAAATATTCCCAAATGGAGGAAATATTTCAAAAGTATATGAAATAAGGGCTTAGTACAGTGCTTTGCACATAGTAAGTAGTCAATGAATACAATTGAATGACACGAAACTACAACTAAGTAGTTCGGTCTCTGCCCCACATAGGGCTCTCAGTTTAAGGGGAGGGAGAACATTTTTGAAAGTGCTATTAAGAAAAGCAAAAGCAAAACAATGGAAGTCCCTTAGTAAGGGCTCACATCCACATACAGGAACATCCTTTTACCATCCTGAATGACATTGAATTTTTTTACAGCTTGAAATTTTTTTTCTTGTGGTACAAATAATCTTATAATAAAGTCAATTCCTTTCTATTTGTCTGTGACCCCATCTAGTGTGACCGCATTTCATTTCGTTTTCACTTGAAAGCTCTACAACTACGAGCTTTGTATTTCAAGGTCAGGTTGGGGAACTGTAGCATTTTCTTGTCCTCAAGTTTAAAGGCTGGCCAATAGCTTGGCCATTTGATGATCTCTCTTTTCAGTGGAAAACCATTTTATTAGAATCCACAGAAACAGACATTGCACAAATCTACAAATTAAACTCATTTCAAATTGAGAATAAATAGGTCAACATGATCACCCTCACTACTGATTAAATATATTATATTAATTGATGAGATATGATCTAAGGTCATACAATGTTATAAAAAGATAGTCACGTCCTCTTTTTCACTTGTGAGGATACTTGACTTTTGTAAATGAATATATCCAGAATCCGAGACAAACATTTTTTTAAGGACTTTTTTGGGTATATTAAAATAAGGCACCTAAAAGTGTTTATGAAATAATGTTGAAGATAGAGTGTCTAATAAAAAAGGTTTATGAAAACATGTTACAAGTCAATGAGATTATCTGCAAGAAGCTTTACAATACATCTGCAACATTACAACCTTGAATTGTTAGTTGATATTGCCTGTAGTGTAATGTGAGTCATGAATTCAAAATATTTGTTTCAACCTTTCCCTGCAGCAGGGTTTCAGAAAATACTCATTTCCCTCATTAGTAACAAATCTGAGCCCCTTTTATCACTTAAGCCAAGGAGATGACTCTAAGGTGCCATTTTACTAGAGAAAAAATAATGACAAAAAATATTAATGGTTCAATACATTATTCAATTAAATATCATCAAGATTTCTTTCTCTCTTACTTCAAGATTATAATTATCAAATCACCAGTTGTATTATCATCCCAATTTATTTGAAAGAAAGATAAAATAGAATGTCTCGAGTCTTATAGAAAATGTTCTAACCAAGGCCCATTGTGGGGAAATTTTAGAGAATTGAAGGGGTGGAGGTACTATTCCTTTAAACCTTTAGTTTCTTTTCCAAACGGATTACAAGTCTTGTGGTTGGCAGTTTAAGAAATAGTCTCTATCAAATCACAAGAAACCTAGAACTGAGACTTCAATGGGTCATCTGAGCAAGGCTTTTGTTTCAGGCTGGTCAATGCCTCACTTTCAGAAGAGATATTTTGGTCAATGGCAAACTGTGTAACCATAAGCCCTACTTAGTGATAAACTACCCTATATAATCAATCAATCAATCATTAAGGAACTTTGATGACGTGCATGTGGGTTTATATTTCATTCAATACCGAACTGTATAGCCATAGGCTCTACTTAGTGACCAGCCACCATCTATAATCAATCAATGGATCAATTAAAATAAGGAACTTTAAGAGATGAACTGTGGTGTGTGTGTGTGTGTATTCATTCATTCAATTGTATTTATTGAGCGCTTACTGTGTGCAGAGCACCGTACTAAGCGCTTGGGAAGTACAAGTTGGCAACATATAGAGACTGTCCCTACCCAACAGCGGGCTCACAGTCTAGAAGGGGAAGACAGACAACAAAACATATTAACAAAATAAAATAAATAGAACAGTAAACATGTACAAGTAAAATAGAGTAATAAATCTGTACAAACATATATACAGGTGCTGTGGGGAGGGGAAGGAGGTAGGGCGGGGGGGATGGGAAGGGGGAAGAGGGGGAAAAAGAAGGAGGGGGGCACAGTCTGGGGATCTAGTTGTCCTCTAATTTTGAAGATGATGTTACTGATAGTGAAATCCTATCCCTGCACATGGGCATAGCTGAAAAGATAGATATGTTACTGACACTCACTCAAGCTTTCTTAACACATAAAGATAAAGATGAATCCCGCTTCTGATTGCTGCACTTCACACTGGTTTGTCTGCTGCAGTGCTTATCCCCAAATTCACTGTTGAAGTAATAATAATAATTATATTATTTGTTAAGCGCTTACTATTTGCCAGGCACTGTACCAAGTGCTGGGGTGGATACAACCAAATTGGGTTGGACAAAGTCCCTGTCCCACTTGGAGCTCACAGTTTCAATCCCCATTTTCCAGATGAGGTAATAGGCACAGAGAAGTAAAGTGATTTGCCCAAGGTCACACAGCAGACAAGTGGTGGAGCCAGAATTAGAGCTCGTACTTTTACTCCCAGGCCCTCGCTCTGTCCACCACTCCGTGAACACTGGGCTTGGAACTCTCTTAAAAAGAGGTTCGGAATTCAGCAACAACGGCCTCCTTCCACTTGTTTATGCATTTTTCCCTCAAAACAGGTTTGGTTTTGATTGAAAAGGAGAATCCCATCTTAAAACTAGAAGGGTATATTGCTTATTACTTTTGTCCATAAAATGAGAGCCCTCACCCAAGATTTTTTGGGGGTTGGAAGGGCAGCTGGCTGGCCACCCAGCATTAATGCAGGATGGGAGAAATTGAAGTGACAGAACCGCAAAGAAACGCTACCATGGCAGCGATTCTCCATCTATCTTCCTGTCAGTCCAAATTTTAGAGCCTCTATGTGGTTGGACGGTTGCCTTTTCTTCTCCTACAGCTGATGCTTCATGGGGCATCATCCTGCAGCAGTAAGTTATCACTGGACTATTCTGAGGTGCCCAAGTTGGGCTTCTGTCTGCGTGGAAAAATCAACAAGATCCACAAGTCCTCAGTCTCCTAGCCCCCAAACGATGCAATACAGTAGCCTGAGTATTCACCACCTCTGTTTCTGTTCCTCTTGCTATATATGAGATTGTTGAATTATATCCATCACCCCCATACTTTGGGAGAGTGTTGCAGGGGAGACCCAAACAGGTAAAACCTATATCAGATTGTAATAATAATAATAATAATAATAATAATAATAATAATAATAATAGTAACTGCTTTGGTACACACTTACTATGTGTCAAGAAGTGAACTAACTGCTGGGTTAGATAAAAGATAATCAGGTCGGACACAATCCCCGTCCCACATGGGGCTCATGTTCTAAGTGTGTGAAGAGGGAGGTGGTTTTGAGTCCCCATTTTACAGATGAGGAAACTGAGGTCCAGAGAAATGAAATGACTTGCCCAAGGTCCTTCAGCAGGAATGTGGCAGAGCTTGGATTAGAACCCAGGACTATGACTAGCAATACTGGAAATAGGAATGAAATACCTGAATTCTCCAGTAAAGTACCTTAACTTTTGGGTTGAAAATACACCTCAAAATACAACAAAAAACCCACTTCAACCTCAAGACTCAGCATCCAAAAATTCACTAATTTTATGCTTTTGAGGACAACACTATGCATTTATATTTTCTTTTTGAAAGAAATTTAATAAAACATCTTCAAGTAATCCTCTGAAACAAATTACAATTTGTATTCCAGTCAAGAAAACAATAAAGCCACCTATTTGTACATCCGCCAAGATGAAATACCTTTGTCTTGTTGTGGATTAGAATCTGAGAGGAAACTAATGATGTCTTCAGAGTCAGGACAGGTGGCTGGCAAACGATAATAAATTCAAGGTGTATATAGATCCTTAAGCAGTACTAATTAGAAAAAGAAGATTTAGTTCTTACTGAGAAGTCAGAACAGAGCAAAACACTTTTGAAGATTTCCATATGCAGCATTAAAATTATGGAAAGAACTTTACCCTTTACTCTCCATTTGCATTCGCTATCGCTTTGGGGTTGACATGACATTTTTTTCCCTAAGTACAGGTTTCCAGCTTGGGCTATCCATCTGATTTGCACTAAGCCACTTGAATTCCATTATCAACACGTTCCACCATTTCAGGCCTAAGGAGTGAACAGCACTTGTTTGGGAGGTGGAAAATTTCTATTTTTAGCCCCTTCTAAAAAGTCACTTGGCCCTGTAGGTGTATAGTGAAGATTCTTTCATTCAATTATATTTATTGAACACTTACTACTCATTCATTCAATCGTATTTGAGTGCTAACTGTGTGCAGAGCACTGTGCTAAGCACTTGGGAAGTACAAGTCGGCAACATATAGAAACAGTCCCTACCCAACAACGGGCTCACAGTTTGTACTAAGCACCTGGGAGAGTACAATATAACCATAAGCAGACACATTTCTTTCCCACAATGAAATTACAGTCTAGAGGGGGAGACAGACATTAATATAAATTAATAAATTACAGATATGTACAGAAATGCTGTGAGATTGGGAGGGGGCTGAATGAAGGGAGCAAGTCAGGGCAGCACAGAAGGGAGAGGGAGAAGAGGAAAGGAGGGCTTAGTCAGTGAAGTTCTCTTGGAGGAGATGGGCCTTCAATAAGGCTTTGAAGGTGGGGAGCATAATTGTCTGTCAGATTTGAGGAAGGAAGGCACTCCAGGCCAGAGGCAGGATGTGGGCGAGGGGTTGGCAGTGAGATAGAAAAAAATCGAGGTACAGTGAGAAGGTTAGCATTACAGGAGCAAAGTGTGCAGGCTGGGTTGAGTAGGAGAGTGGTGGGGTAGGAGGGAGTAAGGTGACAGTGTTTTGAAGCCCATGGTGAGGAGTTTTTGTTTGATGTGGAGGTGGATGGGCAGCCACTAGAGTTTCTTATTAGTTGTTACCTATCACCCTATAATGGTAAGGATGATGATATTTGTTAAGCATCTACTATGTGCCAAGCACTGTCCCAAGCACTGGGATAAATACAAGATAATTAGGTTGAACATAGCCCCTGTCTCACCTGGGCCTCATAAGCTAAGTAGCAGCGATAGCAGGAACTTCCAAGTGATACTGATAATAGTGGTATTTGTTAAGTGCTTATTATGTGCCAAGCACTGAACTAAGATCTGAGATAGATACAAGATAATCAGGTCCCACAGGGGGAACATAGTCTAAATAGGAGGGAGAATAGGTAGTTGAGGGAACTGAGGCACAGAGAGTTAAGTGACTTTGCCCAAGGTCACACAGCATGTAAGTGGCAGAGCTAGAACTCAGGTCCTTTGACTCCCAGGCTCATTCTCTTTTCACTAGGACATGCAATACCCTAAAATGCTGGCACTATTATGTACACTGTCCTTAGAGTTTGAAAGAGATGCTACTGACGGTAAGATTTTATCCATGTTACATGCAAACACTGATATGTGACTGATACCCCCTTTCATAATGGGTTTGTAAAGATTTTTCCTTCCTCTGCTGTTTCATTTTCTGAACTGCCAAGGGTTTGTTTTTTCTATCTGGTCCTTGGTTTGTCAAATTCTTACAGCCTTTGTTCTAAGAAAAACCTCATGATTCCTAATTGTAGATCACTAGACTTCTCTTTAAGTGACAAGCAGCATGTCCTAGTAGATAGAACACAGTCCTGGGAGTCAGAAGGACCTGGGTTCTAATCCCAGTTCTACCACCTGTCTGCCTTGTGACCTCTGACAAGTCACTTAACTTCTCTGTGCCTCACATTCCTTATCTGTAAAACGGGGATTAAGACTGTGAGCCCCATGTGGGACATGGACTGTGTTCAACCTGATTAGCTTGTATCTGGTATTTGGTAAATGCTTAATATCTGCAAGGCACTATATTAAGTGCTGGGGTGAATCCAAGCAAGTGGGGTTGGTCACAGTCCCTGTCCCACGTGGGGCTCACAATCTTAATCCCAATTTTCCAGATGAGGGAACTGAGGCCTAGAGAAGTGAAGTGTCTTGCCCAAGATCACAGCAGCTAAGTGGCAGAGTCAGGATTAGAACCCAGGTCCTTTTGACTCCCAGGCCTGCTATCCACTAGGTCATGATGCTTCCTGGCGCATAGTAAGTGCTTAACAAATACCATAAAATAAAATCTAAGCTGATCTGTCAATTGCTGCCATGTCCTAGCTGTGCTACAGCATCTGAGGTCTGACTTCATAGTGTCATTAAACTATTTATTCTGTCTTCCCAAATTTGGTACCTCATATTCAGCAGCTGTTTGAGTATTCTGCTGGTCTTGGGATGAGCGAGGGCTCAATGCTAGGGAACTGAATTAAGCTCGCTGAGAGAAGCGTTCATGTCTTCTAATGTTATGGTACTTTCACAAGCACTAAAGTGTTCTGCACATAAGAGGCACATAATACAAACTATCAATTAATAGACTGACTGAACAGACCATAATCCAGAACCTCACGCGGGTGATCTCATCTTGTCATTTGAGATTGGTGTGGAGGTACTGTTGATGAAACTGATGAAGCTGGATGTGGTATTCAAATCTAGCGCTCTAGAAGATTTGGGAATGACAAGAGCTCTGTACACTTTGGCCCCACAATTTTTCAGGCTCTCAAAACATATCCTGGTCTTGTTGATTGGTTTTATTCTTTTTTGTTCATTCCTAGGTCTCTGTCTAATGGGCTATCTAGGTAGCAGAATTTGGCCTTAGTTGTTGATAGATCTTTCTTGGTGCATACTTGGATCTTCTGGCTAATTGGCAGTTCAAAGAGCTTTGGAAAATTCTGGAAAATGGTCCAGAATGGAACATTCTGGAGATTCTGGAAAATGAGTAACAATTATATGCATGTCTGATGTGCACAGTCACTAACATGAAAGAGGCCCAGTAGAGGTGATTCAAGGATTATCAGCAGTGATAGAAATAAGACAGGGAATCGATGGGAAAATTCCAGGACCCTCCCCCTCTCTGGAATGCAAGTCATTCATTCATTCACTCATTCAATCATTCAATCGTATTTATTGAGCACTTACTGTGTGCAGAGCACTGTACTAAGCACTTGGGAAGTACAAGTTAGCAACATATAGAGACGGTCCCTACCCAACAGCGGGCTCACAGTCTAGAAGGGGGAGACAGACAACAAAACAAAACATATTAACAAAATAAAAAAATAGAATAAATAGGTACAAGTAAACTAAATATATAGAGTAATAAATACGTACAAACATATATACATATATACAGGTGCTGTGGGGAGGGGAGATGGGCGGGGGGATGGGGAGGGGGAGGAGGGGGAGAAGCAGGAGGGGGCTCAGTCTGGGAAGGCTTCCTGGAGGAGGTGAGCTCTCAGTAAGGCCTTGAAGGGAGGAAGAGAGCTAGCTTGGCGGATGTGCGGAGGGAGGGCATTCCAGGCCAGGGGGAGGACGTGGGCCGGGGGTCGACAGTGGGACAGGTGAGAATTCTGCAGAGTGAGGAGGTTAGTGGCAGAGGAGCGGAGGGTGCGAGGTGATGGAGAGCCTTGAAACCTTGAAGTCATTTCCCCACTGTGCAGTCAGGGTGCCTAGAATAAATGATTTCCATTTTCCATCATATTAGAACAGTTGCTTACGTTTCAGAGGTGGATGAAGAGATTTTGTATATTGCTTGTTTGTTGGGTCAAGGGTTTTGAAGTGAAAAGCACTGTATATATGCATTGCTAAGTAAACTCATCTAAGAGATATTAGTATGAAGGACAAATACTCTCTGATACTGAACACTTCCAGGAACCTGTTAATACCTGAAAGGGAATTCAAAATGAGAAAAATGTGTTCTTTCTTGCTTGGAAATAATAGAGGAAATGTAAATCTGGAGCCAGACAGCTTGAGAAAATGATAAAACAATGAGCTTTTGGTACAAAAAAACCAAACAAGTTTGTCTCCCCTCTCTCCTTACAATGGTTCCAATTTAATTTTTACAGGACATTTTGAAGATGCAGCAAGAGGCAAATACATCAGTGAGGCAAAAGATAATTTTTACATGTGTATGGTTTGGAAAGGAGAGTTCACCAGGCATGGACAATTAAAGCAGAGCCTACATAATAGACGTAATCAATCTATAGTATTTATGGAGTATTTACCATGTGCAAGGCACTGTACAATATGACAGAATTAGCAGACATGCTCTCCACTCATAATGAGTTTAATAGTAGAAAAGTTGTGCTTGCACAAAAAGTATCATAAACCTATTGCTGCGATAACTGTGGTGTGTGTTAAGCATTTTCTGTGTGCCAAGCACTGGGGTAGAAACAGTACAGTCAGATCGGACACAGTCATTCATTCATTCAATAGTATCTATTGAGCGCTTACTGTGTGCAGAGCACTGTACTAAGCACTTGGGAAGTACAAGTCGGCAACATATAGAGACGGTCCCTACACAACAACAGGCTAACAGTCTTGAAGGGGGAGACAGACAACAAAACATGTAGACAGAGGTAACTGGCAGAACCAGAACTTTAACCAGGTTCCCTGACTCCCATTCCTGTGTTCTTTCCATTAAGCCACGCTACTGTGAACATAATTTAAGTATGTTTCTTATGGTTTAATGCCTCATTACCACGACAGTTTTGGTTAATCCTTATGAGTTTAAAATTCACCCCCCTCCAATACCATAATTACTTATAATCCACTCTAATATTTTGTGAGCCGCTAGTTCTTGGGAAATTTGACTATTAACAAGAAATATAAATTTGTTTTGAATGAATCTTCTGCATGGTTTCCAAGACAAGGCACCAGGGAGGGTGGCGAAAGCTCTGAGACCAGTTCTTCCGTTAGGAGAAAATTTCTCCTCAATTTTTCCAAAATCTGGCCCAGGTACCTATGATTGAGCTGGATACTGAAATAATTCTGTCTCCCCAATACAGAAAGAGGATTGCTCTTTCAGCTCTAGTGAATGCTAATCCACGTGGCTCAAGGAAAAGAACACTGGCTTGGGAGTCAGGGGTCATGGGTTCTATTTTAATTTTTATTCAGTTGAACAAAGACTCAATCCTGATTCTTGATGGTGAACTTGTCTATTTTTTCAGAGTTCTTTTGCAGTGTACAGTTCACAACTACAATTCTGGTTTTTTTCTATCCAGTGCTTAGAACAGTGCTTTGCACATAGTAAGCGCTTAACAAATATCATTATTATTATTATTCTAATCCTGGCTCCACCACTTGCAGCTGTGTGTCTTTCGGCAAGTTATTGAACTTCTCTGTGCCTCAGTTACCTCATCTGGAAAATGGGGATAAAGACTGTGAGCCCCACCTGGGATAACCTGATAACTTTGTAACTCCCCCGGGCACTTAGGACAGTGCTTGACACATAGTAAGCAGTTGGCAAATACCATTATTATTATTATCATTATTATTATTACTGTGTGGTGCCTTCAATTTCCATGAAGGATGATTTAGCCTGAAGCTGGTCTATCCAGGGGGTTGTTTCATTATGGCAATGTTCAAGAAATCAATGTATCTTTCATACACACCCCTCCCCACTCCACTGCTGCAGCAATCTTAATGTTCAAAAAGGAGAAGGAGCAAAAACAATTCAATTCCAAAAATTAGTAATAGCAATAACAATCATAAGTTTGAGTGTGATAATAACTTGAACCATAATAATGCCGATAATAATACTCCTTGTACACACTTGAAATGTTATGGTCAAGTCTGATTCAGTTGCTAGTAACATTCTTGAGATGTTGAAGACACCTGTTCTCAGGAAGAATATTTAAATCCACAGAAGCTACTCAAGAATAGTGATAAATTGTACTCTCCCAAGTGCTTAGTACAGTGCTTTGCAAACAGCGTGCAGTAAAAATGATTGAATAAATGAATGGTGGGTGTCACAGAGAATTGTCTTGCAGGAATGTCATATACTACTCCTCCCTTACAAAGGTTCCTCCAGGCCCATGCTCTCAATCAGTTTTTTATGGTATTTTTTGAGGGTTTGCTATGTGCAAAGCGCCGTATTAAGTGCTTGAGTGAGTACAACAGTTGGTAGACGCATTCCTTGCCCACAGCAAGCTTACAGTCTAGTGACTCTCTGGCCACTTTTCTCCTCACCCCTTCTATCACCCAACCCTAGCCTGTACAACTCAAACAGTCAATCACTGATATTTTTTGAGCATCTACAGTACTTGCAGCACTATAATAATCTCTAGGTAGCATACAGGAAAAGCAGAACAAATGGTTTCAGCTGGGCTATACACCTAGGCAAACATGATATTTTATGTATTATAATAGGCACACAGTGCAGCAAAATGTTGTCATTCAGAACACGTGTGGGAGTTTTCCTGTTTCTAGAGCATTTTTCCAGATCTTATCTTACTTTGCTGATCATCTATTACAACCCAGCCTGCACCCTTCACTCCTCTAAAGCCAATTTACCAACTGTACCTCGATTTTGTCTTTCCACCAACTCCTTGCCCATGTTCTCCCTCTGGCCTGGAAGTCCCATCCCTTTCTTAGCCCACAGAACTAAACTCTCTCCACTTCCTAAACCCTCCTAAAATCACATCTTCTCCAGGAGGCCTTTCCTAAGCCCTCCTTTTCCCTACCCACCGTCCTGTCTGTGTTGCCTATGCATTTGGCCATGTATCCTTTAAGCACTTTGATCCTCACTTTGGCCCCACAACACTTACGAACAATCCTTATACTCTACTGTTTCCCCCATCTGCAATAATATCTTTCTCCCCTTGTAGACTATATGCTCCCTGTGGGCAGAGATAGGTTTTACCAACTCTATTATACTGTACTTTTCCACGTGCTTAGTACAGTGCTCTCACAGCCAACTTCTCACCCACAATCTGTCTCTAGGCTGATATGCCCTACAGAATTTTTTTTTACAAATAGCTGGGGCAGGAGGAAGACAAGGGTATGATTGATAGTAACACGAGTATGCAAAGTTAATCTAAATGAATAAATAGGTGAATAAATTCATATCATATATACATTTATCTATAACAGCAGTTCATATACTGAGATATGCTTAAGGGCTGAGGGTTGTTATAAGTGAATAAGTGTTAGGGAAAACTGTTAAATTGATGTGATTTGGGACGGTGACAATTAACTGTCATTGGATGGTTCCTTAATCAATGGGATTTATTGAGCACTCACTGTGTGCAGTGCACTGTACTAAGAGCTTGGGAGATGACAAAACATATAGAGCTAGTAGACATGATCCCTGCCCTCAAAGAGAATCATTTCTGGTTTTTAAAGGTTTTTAAATGGAACCACTCTAGTACTCTTGATGGCATTTATTAGGTGCTTGATATGTGTCAAGTGCTGGGGTTGTACAAGATAATCAGATCAGATATAGTCACTGTCCTATGCAGGGCTCACAATCAAAGACTTCTAACAATTCTAGATTACAATTCTATTACAACCCAGCCTGCACCCTTCCCTCCTCTAAAGCCAATTTACCAACTGTATCTAGATTTTGTCTTTCCACCAACTCCTTGCCCATGTTCTCCCTCTGGCCTGGAACTCCCACCCCTTTCTTAGCCCACAGAACACAACTCTCTCCACCTCCTAAACCCTCCTATAATTACATCTCCTCCATCTTTCCTGACTAAGCCCTCCTTTTCCCTACCCACCCTCCTGTCTATGTTGCCTATGCATTTGGCCGTGTATCCTTTAAGCACTTTGATACTCACTTCGGTCCCACGACACTTATGAACAATCCTTATACTCTACCGTTTCCCCTGTCTGAAGGTGTGAGTTTCTTCCCTAGCACCAATCTAGAACTTTTTCCTGCCTATTACTAGCACGGCAGCATACTTTCTCCTCTAGTTCAACCTGTCCTTGCTTTGCATAGCAGCACAACACTTACCTAAGATACCTCTGGTTTTTATTTTTTTCTTTCTGCTTTTGTCATTTATCAACCCTAATGGTAACTGTGAACTTCGGGTAAGTAGCCATTAAGTAATTCTCAAAAAGGCCTGATTTTTATTACAGAAACTACAAGGATCCATATGGGTTTTATATTCCAGATGGCAACGCCATATGGGAACTAACATTCATCGTCTAACGATTACTTGCCTTATCTATGGGCTGATCAGGCATCAGCATCAGCCTCTGATTCTGATCATTTATCCTACACCTTGCTGTTGGGCAACATGCAGTGTGGAGTGACTATGGATTTAATCTCCAGGGTGTAATGAAGCAGTGTGGCTCAGTGGAAAGAGCATGGGCTTTGGAGTCAGAGGTCATGGGTTCAAATCCCAGCTCTGCCAATTGTCAGCTGTGTGACTTTGGGCAAGTCACAACTTCACTGTGCCTGTTACCTCATCTGTAAAATGGGGATTGAGACTGTGAGTCCCCCGTGGGACAACCTGAGCACCTTGTAACCTCCCCAGCGCTTAGAACAGTGCTTTGCACGTAGTAAGTGCTTAATAAATGCCATTATTATTATTATTATTAATGAAGGAATGGAGAGTGGAGGATCCACATGATCATCATTCATTCATACATAATCATCATTATTGAGCACTTACTGTGTGCAAAACAATGTACTAAGCACTTGGGAGAGTACAATATAACAATCAATAGACATTGCCTGACCACGAAGATCTTACAGCCTAGATTGGGAGACGGATCCTATCATTAGACAGAAAAAGGAATCTTTGTGGATGGTTTCCAGATCAAAGATCCCTTTCACTGATTAGTCAGGGACTTGACCTCCCTCATGCTGCAGAAAAAGGGGGCATCAAACCAACGAACCTGCCAGCTTGGTCCCTTATGAATGTGCACTCTGTGGCTGAACTGAATGCGTTTCTTAGTGAATAACAATATTTGTGGTATTTTCTCAGTGCTTACTGTGCTAAGCAGTGTACTAAGCGCTGTGGTAGATACAAGGTAATTGGGTTGGACACAGTCCTGCCCCACATAAGACTCATAGTCTTAACCCCCATTTTTACAGATGAGGTAACTGAGGTACAGAGAAGTGAAGTGATTTGCCCAAGGTCACACAGCAGACACGTGGCAGAGCCGATATTAGAACCCAGGTCCTTCTGACTCCCAAGCCTGTGCTCTATTCACTAGGCCATGCTGCTTCTCTTGCTTTGGAACACATACTGAACCCCTTACCATCCTGAGAAAGGGCATCTGATAGGTAGAAAATGCATGGGCAATAGCATCAATCAGTGGCCCTTGAGTGCTGACTGTGTACAGAACACTGTGCAAAGCACTTGAGAGAATAAAATATGACAGTCGCTAGACATGTTCTCTGATCACAGAGATCTTACAGTCAGTTTTTATAGGGCATTAAGGAAGAGAGGGTCATGAGATGCCAGTCCAAGGAAATTTGCTTTCTGGAAGCTGGGCTGTTCCTGTGGGTACCAGGGAGGGCAGGTTGACACTGGAGTAGGTTTTAAGGGGAAAGCCGGAGGTAGCGAGAGTCCATAAGTGCTCAATAAATGTGACTGAATGAATTGGCCAGATACCGAAAGATCCAATCTGATTCCTACTTCCCATTCATAAAATCCCAGAATATTTCCACACTAGATTGTCAATTCCTCTGAGCCAGGTATCATTTCTATTTTATTGTACACTCCCAAATGCTTAGTACAGTGCTCTGCACACAGTAAGTGCTCAATCAATAGGACTGATGGACAGCTTGATTGATGAGGGAGACTAGGTGCTTCTGGGGCCAAGATGAAACATTTGCATCTACTTTTGGGGTTAAGAGCTTTAATTTGCAACCCTGCCTTCTACCCTAAACCTGGCAGAGAAAGGTCTTAACCTCTGCACCTGCCTTGAACATCCTTTAACTGGAAATAACACAGATAAGGCAAACACACTACTGCTGATCACAGATTTCCACCACCTCAGGTGGATGAGATACTCACTGAAAGGTGGTCGATTAAAATTAGCCAAAGGAAACACTTCTTCAAAAGATCATCATCATCAAACATCAATCGTATTTATTGAGTGCTTACTCTGTGCAGAGAACTAATCACTTGGAAGAGTACACCCCAACAATATAACAGTGTTGGTAGACACGTTTCCTGCTCACAAAGAGCTTACAATCTACCGTACGTGAACATATGGACTCTGATCAGGCAAGAAGGAGAGCAGGAAGAAAACATCAGCAGGTTGAAGAGAGGTCTGAAGAGGGTCATAGTGAGTTACTGGAAGGAAAGGTGGGTATGGTTGATGCTATCATTTGTGTTGTAAACTGGAAGATCACGAACCATCCAAGCTTGTTCATTCTCCTCTCCATGATCTTGAAATTTAGAGGTGGGAGAAGGGAAAGGATGGGAAGTGGAGAGGGTGATCAGGACACCTATTCAAGTTCCAGAATTAATCAATCAATTGTATCGTGTGCTCATGGGGTGCAGGGTATTCTATTAAGTGCTTGGAAGAGTATAATCCAATAAAGCAGACATGAAGCCTGCTCTCGAGGAGTTTAGCATATACTGTGTTGTGGTACCTAATGTGGTTATGGACTGAGTATACTCCAGTCTGGGTACGGAAGCCTCAATATTGTACACATCCGTCAATTGTTTTGTCTCTCTCCCCTTCTAAACTGCAAGCTCCTTGTGGGAGGTAAGGTATCTATCACCTCTTCCGTTTTATATCCTCCCTAGCACTTAGTACAATCCTCTGCACACAGTAAGCACTCAATAAATATCAGGTTGATTGATTTAAATAATACAATAATGATGGCATTTATTAAGTGCTTACTATGTGCAAAGCACTGTTCTAAGTGCTGGGGAGGTTACAAGGTGATCAGGTTGTCCCACGGGGGGCTCACAGTCTTCATCCCCATTTTACAGATGAGGTAACTGAGGCCCAGAGAAGTGAAGTGACTTGCCCTAAAAGTTAGAACAGTGGAAGCAGTTTTGCCTAATGGTTAGAGCATGGGATTTTTTTTTTTTTTTTTTTTTTTTTTTTGGGTGTAGAATGACCTCAGCATGGCTCAATGGAAACAGCCTGGGCTTTGGAGTCAGAGGTCATGAGTTCAAATCCTGGCTCCGCCAATTGTCAGCTGTGAGACTTTGGTCAAGTCACTTAATTTCTCTGTGCCTCAGTTACCTCATCTGTACAATGGGGCTTAAGACTGAGCCCCACTAGGGACAACCTGATCACCTTGTTACCTCCTCAGTGCTTAGAACAGTGCTTTGCACATAGTAAAGGCTTAATAAATGTCATTATTATTATTAATCCTGGCTCCACCACTTATCGGCTGTGTGGCCTTGGGCAAGTCATTTCTCCGTGCACCAGCTACCTCATCTGCAAAATGCGGGTTCAGACTGAGAGCCCTGTGAGGGGCAGGGACTATGTCCAGCCTGATGGACACCTACCCCAGTGCTTAGAACAGTACCTGACACATGATGAGCACTTAAATACCACAAAAAACAAATGACAAACCAGCTGGGAGTACGCTCACTGTGGGCAGGAAATTTGTTTATTGTTAAATTGTACTCTCCCAAGTGCTTAGTACAGTGCTCTGCACAAAGTAAGCACTCAATAAGTGCAATTGAATGAATTAAAAGAATGAAAGTTTGGTCAACCAGTTTAATTTGGACATCCCAATTTTGGGACATCTTAGTGGTTCATTTGAAGAACAACTAATTGATCAGAATGGGGAGTATTTTTAAATACTGAATCGTAGAATGAAAAATAAGACAGCTGATGTGGATAAAAAATGTTTTATAATATGTTCGCATTTATTAAGCGCTTACTATGTGCAAAGCACTGTTCTAAGCGCTGGGGGGGATACAATGTGATCAGGTTGTCCCACGGGGGGCTCACAGTCAACCCCCATTTTTACAGATGAGGTAACTGAGGCCCAGAGAAGTTAAGTGACTTGCCGAAGGTCACACAGCTGACAACTGGCAGAGCCAGGATTTGAACCCACGACTACTGACTCCAAAGCCCGGGTTCATTCCACCAAGCCACGCTGTTTTATGTACCTTTATTCATAGCTGAAACCAACTGTTAGATCAAGGAATCTATTTAGGACATTTTCCCCCCTCTCTTTGCTTTCCACTTTTCTCAGTCTTCAAAGTTCCAAGGTTGATCCAGAGGTGGAAAAAAAATAAGTTCTAAATATTTTGAGTTTGATCTGAAATTTTATGACATTATTCTTCTCTGCAATTTGCATATCGCAACCTAGAAAGTAGGAAATCTCAGAAAACATTTAGACAAGTGTCTCTTAAGCAGGCAAGTGACAGAGCAGAATTAGAACCCAGACCTCTGATTCCCAGAACTGCGCTCATTCCACTAGGCCATGCTGCTTCTGTATGTTCTGTTAGTTATTTCTGTTAACTGACTATATATGTCTGTGAATTACTCGTTGTAGATTTTAACCTTTTCTTACTATAAACCTGCCTGGTCCTCAACTGTCTCCCCATCTGGGGTATCCGTTGCTTATCACTGCCGCTCTATCTACAGGATCCATTTTTCTGGGCTAACTCCTTTAATCAGTCGGGCCTGTTTATGCCATCTACCCATCCAGAGCCTATGCTGCCTCTGCCATTTTGTATAATAATTATGGCATTTGTTAAGCGCTTAGTATGTGCCAGGTCATCGGCTATTGTGTTTGACCAGGTCCCTCCAGGAGTGAGAGCAACTGTTGTTCTAGTGATTAGTACAAGTGGATATGGAATGATCGGAAACTAGTGTGTCTCCTCCATTTGCCTATTCTTAACATCAAAAGGCAGAACATATAAAGTGGTATCACAGACCCCATTAAGAATCCTACATTTTAAAACCCACAAAGAAGGATCTACAGATTTCACTGCCTTCATCTAATCCATATTTATACCTCTAGCGACTAAATATCTACACCCATTGTGTCCAAAGATCATCTTTGCATTTGTGAGTGATGGTTTTTGTTAAGAGCTTACTATGTATCAAGCACTGCTTTAAGTGCTGGGGAAGATACAAGTTAATCAGTTCAGACATAGTCCCTGTCCCACATGGGGCTCACAGTCGAAATAAGAGGAAGGACAGGTATTGAATCCCCATTTTACAGATAAGGAAATAGTAAGCGCTCAATAAATACGACTGAATGAATGAATGAAATTACAGAACAGTTAAGTCACTTGCCCAAGGTAATTGGCAGAGTTGGGATTAAGACCCAGGTCTGACTCCCAGGTGTGTGCCCTTTCCATTAGACCACACAGCTTATCTTGAACATTATTGGGTGTTTTACTTTCAGATACACACTATTCTATTCCCTGAAAGGAATGATGGGTAAGTAGAAATTAAAGCGTTTGTAATGCAGGAATTTTAAGACTAGTGAACCTTGGGGGAAGAGGAGTAAACACAAAACCTAAAATGAATGTAAAAACTAAGCAATACATCTAGAATGGTGTGATAAGGGTAACAGGAGTCTAGTCAGACATGATGCTAGTGACTTGTTGCTTTCCACATGTCTGAGTGTTGGCTTAAAAGACTGATTCATTGTATCTATTGAACACTTTCTGTATGCAAAGCACTATACTGAGAACTTGAGAAAGTCCAACAGAGTTGGTAGACATGATCCCTGCCCACAAGAAGTATACAGTCTGCAAGGATCTTTCCTTCTTATAGCCCCACATCTGCCGCTTCAACATTGTTGTATCATTCATTCAATCATATTCATTGAGTGCTTACTGTGTGCACAGCACTGTACTAAGCACTTGGGAAGTACATCTGTGCTCTTCAGTGCTCACAACCTGCAGTAGTTTTTTTGGTTTCCATACCCTATCACATAAACACAAACTCATATCCATATCACCTTTCACTCACTTCCATATCACCTACTAGTTATTTACTCTAGTGTCTGTCTTGCCAAAATACTTAGCATCGACCACTGTACTCAGTAGATTCTCAGTAAATACAATTGATTGATTGTTTGGACTGGATTTAAAATAATTTGCTTCTAGGGTGACCAGCACACCAGTAAATTAGGTAGATGCACTATAAATAATCAATAATAATGGTATTAATTAAGCACTCAGCTATGCCAAGAGCAAGGGTAGATACAAGATAATCAGATTGGACACAATCCCAGTCCCCTCTGCAGCTCCCAGTTTAAGACAAAGGGAGAGTATTTTATCCCCATTTTCCAGACAAGAAAACTTAGGCACAGAAAAGTTTGCGATGGGCTCAATGTCATTCAGAAGGCAAGTGGCAGAACTGGGAGATGAACAAGGATCTTAGACTCCCAGACTGTTGCTCTTTCCAACAGGCCATGCTGGTTCAAATAAGGCCTCACTATTCTGAATAATAATAATATTTGTTAAGCACTTACTGTGTGCCAAGCATTGTTCTCAGCGCTGGGGAAGTTAGAAGGTAGTCAGGTTGTCCCACATGGGGCTCACAAGTTTTAATATCCATTTTATAGATGAGGTAATTGAGGCACAGAGAAGTTAAGTGACTTGCCCAAAGTCACACAGCAAAGTGGCGGAGTCGGGATTAGAATCCATGACCTCTAACTCCCAAGCTTGCGCTCTTTCCACTAAGCCACACATGCTGCTTTCTCTGCCCCATCATGCCCATACCCTAGTGTTTCTTGCCTCTTCCTCCCATCCCCCAAATCCATTCTGCGACTGCTGCCTCTTCTATTACTCCTTTGGCATGGTTTTCATGTGCAAATAACATTTCTGGGCAGAATCTATCATCATCTGGATGAAACTGCTTCCTACTAAATAAATAGCACCATTATGAAATTGGAAATATGAAATTATCTGTGAAGGTGTGGAATTTGAAGAGGACCCAACTGTGAAAGCTAATCCTGAGTTTGAGTGGTAAATTAATAAAACAAACTTTAAAGAAGGTTGTAGCCAGCAAAACAGTTTGGAAACCATATTTTCCTCAAAGTAGCTAATGATGTTTCTTTCTGAAATGGCTCATTAAAGGGAAAAGTAACTCCAATGCCTCTTTCAGTAGTGAAAGCTTCTATGGAGGAAGTGATGTGTCAGTTGGAGAAATAGATTAGCAGACACAACTCAATAATCCTGGACCTTGCTCTTCATTTGTTCCCTTCTCTGTGTGGGGAAGAGTATTATTCTGGTAGGAAATGCTGCTCTGAACCGAGAAAACTGTGTGGCAACTTTGCTATTAAAAAAAAGAAATGTAAGTCACATGCTCCTATAGAATATGCAATTGGGAATTCTCTTGGCATGCTTTTCCCTGACCTTTTTGAGAATCAGAAGAGAGGTGTAAAGAGATTGGGGGACAAAGAGTGCTAATACATGTGGAAAGCGAGAGAGTAAAATTTGAGGTATATAGAAAATACGAAAATAAATCCTGAGGGAGGAGGGAAGGAGGACAAAAGGGACAAAGAAGCAAGCTGGGAGAGCCTACCAAAGCCAGAGGAAACCTGGGAAGGGGGAAAAGATGGGTGTTTAGCTGCATTTGTTCCTAATTTCCCACAATGTATTGTTTCATTAAAACCCACAAAAATCCATTCCTTTTCAACGATTTGGCTGTTGTTTGGAATGTGTTTCCCTTCCCACCAGGGCCGCAACTTCCAATGGCTGTTTCTCAGCTTTTCCAACATCATGCTGCCTGCACAAGGAAGGGTTTGTTTCTGGCTTTCATTATTTTCATTAAATACAGGAGTAAGTAACAGAGTGTATGATGGTCACGGTCAACACCGGAATAGACTCGCCGCAGCATCGTAAATAGAGCCTTTTTCCATAATGAAATGTTTTCAAAAGCCAATTGAAAACTGGCACACATTTTGCCATTTAAGGGGCCAATATTGGTAATCATAGGCAGAAACACACACTTTATGTGTACGCTTCTCTCCAGAGAGGATCACAAATTCACTGTTTTCAATACCTAAAATTGGCTAGTGCCTTATTCTTAACAAGAACAGAGAGGGTACATTTCAGGTTTGCTTTCTATCTTATTTTGTTCATGGTATTTGTTAAGCACTTACTATATGTCAAATATTGTTCGAAGTCCTGGTTAGGAAAAAGTTAATTTGGGCAGATACAGTCCCTGTCTCACTTGGGACTCACAGTCTTAGTAGGAGAGAGAATAGGTATCAAATCCCCATTTTGCAGTTGAGGAATATGAGGCACAAAAGATGTGACCCTCCCAATGCCACACAGTAGGCAAGATGTGGAGCCAGGATTAGAATCCAGGTCCTCTGGCTCTGAGGCCCTTGCTTAATTCACTAGGCCACATCACTTTCTTATCTGACTGTAAAATGGACAGTACTTTGCTCAGAGCCTAGTATAGTGCTTTTCATGCAGGAAGCACTCAATAAATACTATCAAGTGAGAAACTGAATATTTAGCGTCACACTTATCTGAGGTTTCGTATAATGAGAATGTATGCTCTGCTCTTAGGTATGGCTAGTTGGGTCCCTGTGAAGAAACTGCATGGAGCTTGGAGTCCATCAACAATTCTTTGAGGAACTCCACATGAGTTATCAGATTCTGAAACAGAAATTGATAGTATTGCTCTGTCAGACAGCTGGATACAAATTTAGCATTCCTTTTTTTTATGGCTGCAGAGGTTTGGGGCCTGGCTGGACACTGAGCAAATGAGGGTAATCAAATTAATAGTAGGGGAATGCTCAGCATGGCCTGATTCTAACATTTTTAGGGCTACAGGGATGGAAACACTACTAAACATTCATTTCAAGACCATTACTACTCAATCCAGTATATACAGTAAAACAAAAGAAAACCAACAAAACTTACGTTGTACTTTGCCCAGCACTTAGTACAGTGTTCTGCATACAGTAAGCATTCAATAAATATGATTTATTGATTCACTGATTCATGGATTCAATTCTTTGAAAGGCTAGTAATTAGTAGGCTAATAATAATGATAGTATTGTTAAGTGCTTACTATGTGCCAAGCACTGTTCTAAGCACTGGGATAGAGACAAGTTTATCAGCTTGTCCCATGTGGGGCTCACAGTCTTAATCCCCATTTTATAGATGAGGTAACAGATACGGGGACGTTAAGTGACTTGCCCCAAGTCACACAGCTGACAAGTGGCGGAGTCGGGATTAGAACTCACGACCTCTGACTCCCAAGCCCGTGCTCTTTCCACTAAGCCACACTGTTTCTCTAATTTGGTGGTTGGGTGGCATCTTTAGTCTTAAACTTCAGTGTTGGTCAAACAGTGATGGAATCATTATCTGGATAACAAATGAAATGAATATTTGTTTCATTTCAAACTGTCCTACCCATGCACAAAACATTTTTATATGGACCCTGGAAAGTGGACCATTTAGTAGTAAAAGCAATAGTGCACCAGTGATTTGTTTACAAAAAGAACATTCATAAGTTGCAGAGCTAAGATTTTATCTGTAAATCTGCACTATATTTAGAGACCTGGTCTTGAAAAATGCATCAGGCAAATTCTGGAAAGCAGTGACAGTAAATCGATGTTGCTGTCAATCATATGCCAAAAGGAAACTTAGATATTTAGCAGCATCATCAAAAAGCTAACAAGATGAATGGTAAGGAAAAGTGAAGAATGGGTCAGAAGTTAAAACAACTGCAGTTGAAAAGGAGACAATTGCAGAATTCAGAATATTTTAAAACTAGAACCTGGGTGAGATGGCTATGGGGCATATACACTGCTCATGGATCCTTCCAAGGAAGGAGAAATGTCCTTAAAAAGGAAGAAGCATGATTTAACTTGTACTATGAGCAAGCAAGAGTTCAAAACAGTCAATTCTTCAGGAATCATGTCATGGAGAGGGAAAGGGACCAAACCAGAAGCTGTTAGTAGATGTAGTGGTAATAGAGTGAATCTTTTTACTGTTATTTTGTACTCTCCCAAGCATTTAGTACAATGCTCTACACACATTAAGTGCTCAATAAATTTGATTGACTGACTAGTAATAGTACTGATGTCATTTATTTTGTGCTTCTTGAGTTCACTGCACTGTTTGGGAAGGACAAATGAAACACAAAACATTTGTTCCCTGTCCATAGAGAGTTTCCACTCTAATGGAAGAGAAGTAGCGCGACTCAGTGGAAAGAGCCTGGGATTTGGAGTCAGAGGTCAGGGGTTTAAATCCCGACTCCGCCAATTGTCAGCTGTGTGACTTTGGGCAAGTCACTTCACTTCTCTGTGCCTCAGTTACCTCATCTGCAAAATGGGGATTAAGACTGTGAGCCTCCCGTGGGACAACATGATCACCTTGTAACCTCCACAGCACTTAGAACAGTGCTTTGCACATAGTAAGTGCTTAATAAATGCCATTATTATTATAAACATAGAAATATCCACAAAGAGTAGAATCAAAATAATACATTTTATATTTAATTATATATATATAGGCTTAAATGTTCTGAGGATAAGCATAAATAAATGAAGTTCAAGTGGTAACAGAAGGATTGATAAGCACCTTGGCCTAAGTGGAAAGAGGACAGTTCTGGAACTCAGAGGACTCCGCTCTCTCGTTCACCCCTCGTTTCACCAAAACCTGCCGGTCTCAGCTCCGCAACGTTGCCAAGATCCGCCCTTTCCTCTCCATCCAAACCGCCACCCTGCTCGTTCAAGCTCACATCCTATCCTGTCTGGACTACTGTATCAGCCTCCTCTCCGATCTCCCATCCTCTTGTCTCTCCCCACTTCAATCCATACTTCACGCCGCTGCCCGGATTGTTTTTGTCCAGAAACACCTTGGGGTTGTTACTCCCCTCCTCAAAAATCTCCAGTGGCTACCAGTCAACTTATGCATCAGGCAGAAACTCGTCACCCTCGGCTATAAGGCTGTCCATCACCTTGCCCCCTCCTACCTCACCTCCCTTCTCTCCTCCTACAGCCCAGCCCGCACCCTCCTGCCGCTAATCTCCTCATCATGCCTCGTTCTTGCCTGTCCTGCCGTCGACCCCTGGCCCATGTCATCCCCCTGGCCTGGAATGCCCTCCCTCCCCACATCTGCCAAGCTAGCTCTCTTCCTTCCTTCAAGGCCCTACTGAGAGCTCATCTCCTCCAGGAGACCTTCCCAGACTGAGCCCCCTCCTTCCTCTCCCCCTCTTCCTCGTCTCCATCCCCCTGCCTTACCTCCTTCCCTACCCCACAGCACTTGTATATATGTATATATGTTCGTACATATTTATTACTCTATTTATTTTACTTGTATATATCTATTCTATTTATTTTATTTTGTTAATATGTTTTGTTTAGTTCTCTGTCTCCCCTTCTAGACTGTGAGCCCACTGGTGGGTAGGGACTGTCTTTATATGTTGCCAACTTGTACTTCCCAAGCGCTTAGTACAGTGCTCTGCACACAGTAAGCACTCAATAAATATGATTGATTGATTGATTGATAATGAATGCCCCTCTCAGGATCAAACCTGGAGAGTTTCCAGTACTCTCCCTCCCATAGCTGAGACTGGTAGAGTCAAACAGAGGCATACCCTTTCCATTCCTAGTTTGGGCAGTGGCTAGCGAACGGGAGACAATCTACTACAAGTCAAAACTCACCTGTGCTGGGCAGCAGCAGCATGAGAGAGACTTGAATGTAGAGACTCAATTTTACTGTGTGGAAGAAGGCACTGGTAAACCACATCTGTGTTTTTACCAAGAAAACTTTATGGATACATTACTAGAATGATTGCGGATGGAGGCGGGCTGTTCTGGGAGAGATGCGGCCACGGAGTCACTCTGCGTTGGAGATGACTCTTCAGAATAAGACAAGATAATGAACATACACAGGTGTGTGATCAGCAAGGTACAAGGATATGATCATCATGGTATCCTTGGCATGGGAACTGGAAGATGTTCTGGCAGTTTGTTTACATCATAGTTTAATATTTAACCTGTCTCCATGATATTTTTCACCTTGATCCTGCTGTTATGAGGATAGAGCTCGCATTCAGAAGTTGCAAGAGACTGCACTGGGCTGGGCTGGTTGAACTGGGCCAGGCGCTGTTCCAAGATCCCAAAGATCCAGTCAGGTGCATCCACGGTACACTGACATCCTGTCAATCAGCTAACACTGAAAATGTCATCAAACCATCAAAAATGTGTCCAGAAACCAATTTTCACTTATTCTCAAGTTTTGGAATATTTCCCATTTTAATCAGGTCTCGTTTTAGAGAGGCTCAATTTGTGTTTGTTAAACTGAAAATTTGTCACACAGCCATGGGTTCTAATTTGTTAAGGGCAGTTGAGTTAAGCTCTTCGGTAAAATTTGAAAAGAAAATCTCCTCTGAGGATTTCAGCAGCATATTGTATAAAAGTTAAATCATTTGGATGGCTTGGTCTTGGGGAAAGAACAGGGGTCTGTGAATTAGAACACCTGAGTTACACTCTCAGCTCTATCCCTGACCTGCTTTGTGGTCTTGGGCTAATCATTTAACCTCTTTAGGCCTCAGTTTTGTCATCTGTAAAATTGGGATAATACTACTTGCTTCTTACTACACTACAGGGATCTTGTTATTGTTGTTATCTTTGGTTTGCTTTTTAGGTATTAAAGTGCTTACTATATGTCAGACACTGTACTAAGCCCTGGGGTAGACACAAGATAATTAGTTGGACACAGTTCCTGTTCCACATAGGGCTTAAAGTCTTAATCCCCATTTTACAGATGAAGTAACAGGTGCAGAGAAGGTAAGTGACTTGCAGCAGACACAGAGCAGACAAGTGGAGAAGCTGCGATTAGAACCCAGGTCCTCTGACTCGCAGGCCTGTGCTCTCTTCACTTAGCCATTCTGCTTCTCTGTTGTGAGGATAAAATGAAATGATTGATGTAAAAGTACCACCTCAAAATGCCAACCCTGAATATGTCACTTTCTAGATCATCCCCTTCCAAAGGTGCCAATAAATCATGTTTGAATCATATTAAACTTTTGGAAAAATGTTCCTGTTATCATAAACTCTCATTTAAAATAACCTGCACACAGTAGGCCCTCAGTAAATATGATTTATTGATTAAACTGAAAAGAATCCCCTCAAGTCAGAGATTCCTTTTGGATACAAATGGGTAATCAGGCTCCTCATCTGGCATAACCACTTGGCTCCAGCTGGGAAGCCCATCATAATTGGAACAGCTTTTACTTGTTATGTAGATTTTGATTATTAATAGGAAATGAAGCCCTCCTAACATTCAGGCCTAAGGAATACATGGGCACAGAAATATTTCCCAATAAAACCCCTGAAAATCCTAGTCAGAAGCTTAAAATTTAGAATTCCTAATGCTTTGATTTTTTTTTTCCCAAGTTCTTGATTTCAGGATCCTATCCTAAATCCTACTAGAGGCACAGGGTCACATTTAACATTCACAGAAGACTGAAGCCCTGCCCATGGGTTGATGTATGTTGATTCAACTTAAAATTGGCAAAGCAAGCTGTTGTATTATGTACTGCGATACCATATAAAGTTAGGCATAGCAGGTGAATTACAGAAGGAGCGAAATTCTTTAATCTGAGCTTTGCGGCCCTCCTTCCTTTGCAGTTCTCCCCAAGGACAGTCTTATCTCAGAGCTAGAGAATTTGTGCACCACACATCTATTAATGTTAATGAATGCTAAGGGTTCACATCTCAGCTTATCAGGAAGAAGAAACATCCTTTGGCATTCATTCAGGCTGTTTACTTAATATTGAAATGCACAGTGGTTAGTAAAACTGCTCCATGTTAAATGGAATAAAGTGTACTATGCTCTGTGCCACCTGGAGAAGGAGTTTTAATTATGGAATCAGTTCCTCGGGGAGCCAGGGGAAAGATGTTGGGGCCAGCACAAGAACTGTGGGGGCATTCAGAAGGCTGAGGAACTCTGGGAAGAAAGAAGACGGGGATGTATTTCTCTAACGGGAACTCAGAGAGCTGTGGGGGCCACAACTTAGTCTGCTTATGGTAAAAACCAAGCTACACCTTGTACCCAGACATTTCTTCACAGGGCAAAGATTCCCAGGCCTGGGAATCCCCAATTCCCCAAAGGAGAATTGGCGACACATTAATTTTATTTTACGGTAATGTGTCAAAATTGACTGAAAACCTTTCCCTTGAACCTGCAGATAATAGAGAAGAAGCATGGCCAAGTGTATAAAGCGTGGGCTTAGGGGGGTCAGAAGGACCTGGGTTCTAATCCCAGCTCTGCCACTTGTCTGCTATAAGACCTTGGACAAGTCACTTAACTTCTCTGGGCCTCAGATACTTTATCTGTAAAATGGGGATTAAGACTATGAGCCCTACGTAGGAAAGGGCTGTGTCCAACCTGATGACATTGCATCTACCCTAGTGCATAGAACAGTGTGACACACAGTAAGCACTTAAATACCACCATCATTATCAGATGAATTGTGTGCTTGTGCAGCCACTTCTGTTTGATCCAAATGACTACTTGATCGATGGTTGCTACCAGGGATTCCTGGAGCCTCTGAACTATTCACTTAATTTGCTGCCAGTGTGTTGAGCTGTGAGGTTTCCTCAGGACTGGCAGCAGAGTTGTAAGCACAGCACTTAAGGTGGAAAACCCCATAATGCTTGCATCCTCGCCTAGATGTGTTAGTAATGCTTTGCATCCTCACCTGGATGTGTTGATCTTTGTGTACACCAGGTGGGCTCTCAGGTGGGATCAGTGGTACATGCCTCTCCTATCTTCCTGACATTCTCCTTGCAAGTAATGTTTTGGTATCAAGGCTAGATTTGCACTGGAAGCATGTTGGTCATAAATTGGAATTTATTTATTTATTTATGTATTTATTTATTTATTTTTACAAAGAAGTTCTTTCCAAAATTTCCCCTTGGACAACTTAAACATGGGCAATGGACCATCAGCTGTAACTATGGAGACTGAAATATGGGAATGAAGGAAAGTAGGAAGTTGGGGAGAGGATATCATATTGCACCGAATAGACCTTCAATAACTTACGCAATGAAAGGGAAGTCTGCAAAGGCGTGGCGTTTACTTTATCAGTCAGTCAGTTGTATATATTGAGCACTCATTGTTGCAGATCACTGTACTAAGCACTTGGTAAAAGTACAATAATAATAATAATAATGACATTTGTTAAGCACTTACTATGAGCAAAGCACTGTTCTAAGCGCTGGGGGGATTCAAGGTGATCAGGTTGAACCACGTGGGGCTCACAGTCTTAACCCCCACTTTACAGATGAGGTAACTGAGGCACAGAGAAGTTAAGTGGATTGCCCAAGGTCACACAGCTAAGTGGTGGACATTCCCTGCCATGAAGCTTGTTTTCCTGTATCTTGATAAATTAATATGAGCACACACCTTGTGGTCTAGTGGAAAGAGCACGGGGCTGGAGTCAGAGGTTCTGGGTTCTAATCCCAGCTCCTCCACTGGTCTGATGTCTGACCTTGGGCAAGTCACTTAATTACTCTGTGCCTTAATTTCTGCATCTTTAAAATGGGGATTCAATATGTCTCCCTCTGTAGCTCCTTATGGGCAGGGAACATGTCTACCAATGCTATTGTACTGTACTCTTCAAAATGTCTAGTAGAGTGTTCTGCCCACAGTAAGTGCTCAGTAAATACCAGAGATTGATTAATTGATTGACTGCTCTCCCTCTTACTAGACTATGAGCCCCATTTAAGACAAGGATTGTGTCTGACTCATATCTATTCCAGGGCTTAGGACAGTGCTTGGCACATAGGAAGTGCTTAACGAATACCACAACCATTATATTATTATCATCGTCATCATCATTACTGGCAATTCGTGTGATGAAGACAGACAACATCCCCCCGCCTTATACTCTCTAGTAGAATGTGTCACCTAGTTATTATTAATCGTATTTATTGAGCACTTACTGTGTGCAAGGCACTGTACAAAGTGCTTAGGAGAGAAGCAGCTTGACACATTGTAAGCACTTAACAAATATCATCATCATTATTATTATTACAACATAACATGAGACACATTCCCTGCCCACAGTGTGGAAGGAGCATGGGGCCAGGATTCAGAAGACCCAAATTCTAAATCCTGTTTTTGCCACTTTGCCTACCGTGTGACTTTGAGGAAGTCATTTAACTTCCCTGTAACTCAGTTTTCTCATCTGTAAAATGGGGGTTCAATACCTGTTCTCCCTCCTACTTAGACTGCAAGCCCTGTGAGGGACAGGGACTATGGCTTATATTATCTTATAATATAATAAGGATCTGATTATCATATCTTATAGCTATATACTACTTATATCTACTCCAATTCTTAGCACATAGTAAACACTGAGATACCACTCTTTGTTATTAGGGGATTAAAATGAAATCCTATGAAGAACTAATTTAAATGACGCAATTCTTAATCATCAGGAATGAGGATCTAGGCTCAGAAAGTATTATAGTGTCCATTCCAAGCACCCTGAATTTAACTAATAGCATTTTGAAATGAAGGATTTACTCTTCAGTGGAAAATCTGCATATCATCATTAATATGGTACTCATCCTTCCTTCATTATTCTCTACAAAATCAGGTTCTCTTCACATTCTGAACATTTAGGATATAATAAACTCCCAGATTCTATTAAATTGTTTTCAGGGCTGAGAGCCCAGAGGCATATAGGCAAAAGGACTGAAGAAGCAGAAAAAAATATTATTTCCCCATCCAGTGTTCTAAATGTGCTATAATCAAAACTCTCAGGGGTGACATAATTCACTTCCAATGTCATAAAATAGAAGCTGCAAGGATAGGAGGTATTCAGAGAAAAAGAGTAGTTTTGGTGTGAGTGACTGATGTATGAAAAATTGATCTGTCATCAAAGAACGGATGAGTCAGTCACAAGTTTAAGCAAAGAAACAATACCATACAGTGCTATTTGAGGTCTTCCTTGCCACAAAAGCACTTCTTATAGAGACAATAGAAATACCACTGAAGAGATAAATATTTATGCAGCTCATTTAAAAAGCCATAGAGACCCAAATTCTTGCAGGTATTATTGGCGTCATGAAAAAAGTTTTGATGCTAATAAGTTTAATTTACCTATACTGACTGTCATCCTGGAGGTATAAACATTACTGATACCTATTTATCAATACTAATAATTTTTATAGCACTTTGGAAATAAGTTATGTTAGTGGTAAAGTCAAATGCTGATGAATATATGTACACACAATTGAGGATGCTCTCAGACTTACTGTGATTCAAGCACTGTTCTAAGCACTGGGGTAAATATAAGAGTTTGAATGGGATCTTTGTGTGGTTTGCATATAATAAGAGTAAATCCCTTGGAAGTGGATAGAGCAGAATGCCATGTACAATTCTAAGGTGAAAGTCACACAAAGCAAAATCTGAAAGCATTTAGCATTGCCATGAAAAGTTAAGAGGAAGCAGGCAGATTGGCCTGATGGACTGGAATTACAATGGGGTGACTCTCAATCAGTAGTATATACTGAGTGCTAATTCTGGCAAGAGCACTGTACTAAATGCTTGGCAGCAAACAAAAGCATTAATAGACCCAATCCCTTTCCTCAAGGAGTTCACAATCTAGCAGGGAAGACGGATTCTAAAATTAACTACAAGTACGGGAAACAACAGAGAAAAAAGATGTTAAATCAGTGCTATGGAGGGGTGGGGTGAGTGTTTAGGTGACATGGAAGTGCTTTCAGTCAGTTTCAGTCTGTCAATCCTATTTGAGTGCTTACTATTACGAAAAGCACTGTACTAATCGCTTGGGAGACTACAATAGAACCATAAACACATCAACACCAGCACTTAGTACAGTGTCTGGAAAATAGTAAGTGTTTAACAAATACCATAAACAAACAATAGACAGATACATTCCCTGCCCATGAGGGGCAGGGGAGATAGACATTAATATAAATTAATAAATTACAGAAATATACCTAAGTGGTGTGGGCTGGGATGGGGCTGAATAAAGGGAGCAAGTCAGGGTGATGCAGAAAGGCATGGGAAAGGAGAAAAGGAAGGCCTTCTCAGGGAAGACCTCCTAGAGGAGATGTGCCTTCAACAGGGCTTTGGAGAGGGGGAGAGTAATTGTCTGTTGGATATGAGGAGGGAGGGAGTTCCAGGCCAGAGACAGGACATGGGAGAAAATGACTGCAGTGATGAGGAATCACTGCAGGGAGATGAGAGATCATTCAGAAAGGGCCTTGTTTAGGGACGCTGATGACATGAAGAAGGTGAAACCAAAATGGGGCAAACACTGCAGAGAAGAACAGTGTGGCTTATTGGCAGAGCACCGGTTTAGGAGTCAGAGGACGTGCGTTCTAATCCCGGCTCCACCACTTGTCTGCTGAGTGCCCTTGGGCAAGCCACTTAGCCTCTCTGTACTTCAGTTACCGCATCTGTAAAATGGGCATTAAGACTGTGAGCCCCATGTGGGACAACCTGATTACCTTTTCTCTACCCCAGTGCTTAGAACAGTGCTTGGCACATAGTAAGCGCTTAACAAATATCGTTATTATTATTATTAGCAGTGTAACCTTGTGGATGAAAAATGGGCTTGAGAGTCAGAAGGATTTGTGTTCAAATCCCACAGCTCTGCCATTTAGCTGCTCTGTGACCTTGGGGAAGGCACTCAACTTCTCTGTGCCTCACTTACCTCATCTATAAAATGGGGGTTGAGACTGTGAGCCCCATGGGGGACATGGACTGTGTCCAGGCTGATTAGCTAGTATCTATCCCAGTACTTAGTATGGTGCCTGGCAAACAAATAACACTTAAATACCATATAAATTTCAAGAAAGGATGATCTTTATATTCACGCCATGTGGAAGGAATTATCAGTCATAAATAGGTCTTATTAGCTGCACTCACACATACTGATAAAAATATTCCCATAAAAAGTACCATCTTGGAACTAGAATGACAGCTATTTGATCTTCATGAACTGACACAAATGTCCAATGATCACACGTGTCTGATGAAAGCAAAAATATTGCAAGTCTATTTGCTCAGGGATTGCAGCTATACCAGCATTGAGAAAGAACAAATGGATTTTTTATGTTTATTTGTATCTTACCTAACTTGAATGTCAGGAGGCAAAGTGCCATGGTTATGAAATCCAAACATTTTCAAACTCCATTTGGAAAAGCCACCGGGGCCTAATTTCTATTTACTTTATTCTCTAATGGTTGTAGTTCACAGACAGAGAAGCACAATTGGTTTAGACTTCAATAACCATTTCTCTTATTGTTTACCAAAACTGGACCAAAAAATGTTGATAATAAATGGGTTTATCTTTGGCAGGGGGTAATTTCTTTCTTAACTATTTTTCTTCAGAAGTGATTATATTCTTTGTGTTG
This sequence comes from Tachyglossus aculeatus, assembly GCF_015852505.1. NCBI lineage: Eukaryota > Metazoa > Chordata > Mammalia > Monotremata > Tachyglossidae > Tachyglossus > Tachyglossus aculeatus. Next base: position 37,990,129 of record NC_052075.1, on the reverse strand, counting down.
TTGGAATTTCTACATTTACTTAGGTGATGGTGAATAATGCCAAATGAATTCTCATGTAAATACTGTGTGTGGGGGAAAAAAAAAAACATTTTCCACATCAATGCTTTAATCAGTCGATTTCCTTGCAAAGTAAGCAGAAAATTAAATTGCTTCAAATGAGATGTCAAAAGTCACACACGGAGGAAATGCAACATATGCAATACAAAAGTGGTCATGGTTAGATAAGGAGGCATGTATGGATTTGTCCACATGGCTCTCATTGGTGTTAATGGAAATTGAGAGTCTGGGTTGTTTTATACTTCTCCTAACCCTCGTCCCTGACAACTGCCCATTCTGAGCCATCAACTTTTCCGTAGTGGCTGATTTCCAGGTGTGAATATTCAGAGTAGATCTGATTGAATAAAGAACACATGGGAGAATACGCTAAAGATAACATGTTTACCCATATAAATGCCTCACATCAGTCCATCAGTGGCATTAAGCACTAAGTTCAAAACACTATACTGTCAGGGACAGTACACGTAGAACAGAGTTGGTAGACATGGTCCCTGTTCATAATGAGCTCAGTGTCTAGAGGAAGAGGCAAACAGATTAAATTACTGATATGTTTATAAATTCTGTGGGGCTGAGGGTGGGCTGCTTAAAGGACTTATAAAATTTCTGTAACCTACAAAAGGATTCATATAAGAATTATATCTAGTAGTAAGGGAAGATGGAGGAAAAAAATGGAGAAGAAAAATGGTGGAAAGGAAGGGATGAAAGAAGAGAAAGACAGAGGGGGCTTTTTAAAACAATGGTATTTGTTAAGTGCTTCCTATGTGTCAAGTGCTGTTCTAAGCGCTGGGATAGATACATGTTAATCAGGTTGGACACAGTCCCTATCCCACAAAGGGCTCAGTCTAAATAGGAGGCAAAACAAGTATTGAATCCCCATTTTGCAGTTGAGGAAACTGATGCACAGAGAACCTAAATGACCTTCCCAATGGCAGAGCTGGGTTTAGAACCCAGGTCCTCTGGCTCCTAGGCCTGTGCTCTAACCACTAGGCAATACTGCTGGTGGTCACTTCGCTTGCATTTTACCTACAAGTGCTGCATTCAATAGGCTCTCAATGAATTAAAGCTTCCACCCTCTTTCCTTTTCTTCCTTTAACCCTGGAGTTCAGGTGAATCAGTAAGCAAACTCTTTTTCTTAATGTGTTCTGACCATTCTCTTCTTTCTATAGCCCAGAATATACCCCATTGTCACTGCTCACAAAACTGTCCTTTATAACCTCTCTAAAAATTGTAGGGAGGAAAAAGAATTATGCAAGTTGATAATCCCTCATCTATCCTGAATAATGTAGTGATTTGCCCATTTTGAATCTGAGGAATGGGTCCATATGTATTTTAAGATGTCTTCCTGGCCAGCTCTGAATATTTGCCAGTTAAGGCAAATCTGTTGAGAAGTTTATTTAAAAGAGTTTTGAACTCTACAAAGAAACCGTAGGCTTTGGTTTAGTAAAGCGAGCATGTTTGTGAAGTCAATTCACATCCTTGGAAGTTTATGGCAGTATGGAGAGGGCAGTACAGAGGCATTTGGGAGAGCAGTAGAGATTTGGCTACTTGGAAAATGGAACTCATGTTTGGAGGGGCAGGATTGGTGATTAGTTTATGCCTTTATAACTAGGCAGACAGAGAAGAACTTCAGGCTCTCATTGGCCTCAGTGGAGTAACTGAATAGTGGGCTAGTCTTGACTACTGATATGAGCCAGAAAGCACCAATAATAAAAAGGTCCAAATGGCAACTTGCTCATAAATTAAATCCCTTTAGGAGCCCTGAAGGTGCAGGTACGTGCCAAAATTACACTGTAACCCATTGTTTTGGTTACTTTGGAAAGACCTGGCCTCTTTTACATCTGTGGCTTTATCAAGAAACTGAGAGGGATTCCTGTTTTTTTTGTTAGAAATTTTTGCAGATATGATTGATCATTCTACATATGCCAGAGTTAAGCTGATTTCAAATGAGGGATAAAAAATGAACTCTATATTAGGAAAAAAAGATAGGCAAATAGTCTTCTTGGTACATTTGCTTACTACATCGGCAGCATGAAAGTTACAATTTGCAAAAATGCATAAAAATAGTGTCTTGTGCCATGAAATAGTATGATTGTCTTTGCAAAGTAGAATTGTGCTTGAATACATGGCATTATATTCCCCCACATTTTCATAGACTGCCTGTGATTAAACTAATTTATATAGAGTCTGTTCTTTTTCCCCTCTTCCTCCAAATACCTACTCTGACTGTAAATGGATTCTAATTATTCACCCATCTCTTGATGGGGTTCTGTAGGAAAAGTTGTGTGTTTAGGAAAAAATAGAATTTTAGATAGTCCATTCTTTTTCAGGGTGCTGAGAGTCTTGGGGTTATGAAAAAAGTATTATTTTAGCTTGTAATCAACAGATGCTACTAACACCTCTATAAAAGGGAACTCTGGATTCAGTATATAGACTTATCTCTCCTCTTCTTTCATTTCTGATCAATCTTCAGAAGACTGATTTTCAAAACTCCCTTGGATTTTCCTCTGAAACTTTTAGATGCTTTCTAATTAAAAAAGGCACCTGAACTGCTTAATTTATTTGAATCTTGAAGTGTAACTAAAAAAAGGTGAAAAGTTAAGCTTTTGCCTGAATTCAATTGGGACAGAAGGATTATACCTCTTACCTTAGCTGAATGTTGAGTGTGAAAAAATTAAAGGTCTTAATTACCATTTTAGAGTAATTAGGCAAACCCTATGATTCTACATTGACTAGACAGGGATTCATAACATGCATAATACTTTCTTTTTGTATATCTCATTGTCATAAACTTGGGTAATCAAAAAAAACTACATCTATAGCTTGACCATCCTTACAAAGATACAGAAAAATATTTCTGCTAAATAGATTTGGTCCCCAGTGCCTCTCTGAAACTATCAGGATTAGGGACCCAATTAAATAAGTGTAGGACCCACAATCCTATGAAAGTTAGGAACACAGATTGATTTCTTTATTGTAGGAATTGGAAAAGATGTTTCCTTACAAACCTTTCTTATTCTAAGAATCCAATGTCTGCTTTGTGTTTAAGAAGGATTATTTTCCTCATTATAAGAGCTAATTAATGTTCCAGTGTGAGTTACAGATTGTTGGCATTTTCAAGGGATTTGATTTTCCCTCTGTGAGTCATATAGGGTCTGAAGACTTTGCCATGATAGGATGAAGGACAGTTCAGTACTTGCATTTCATTCTCTTCCCAAGGATGGTGTTTATCAAAAAGACTTGGAACCTGATTTAGGAATTTATGCAGGATGGTGATAATGCTTAGCAGTTAGAAAGGCCTGTGTTTATGGACAGGAAAGTTCAGTCCTTTTCAGAGAAGCATCCAGTAGGAAGTTTAGGAGTTTGTTTCCACTAGCTGTATATGAGCTTCAAAATTGCATCAAGTACTGATGACTTCACGTTTATGAGTAAAGGTAAAAATAACACTGGAGTGAAAGGAAAAAGAAGTATCAAACCAGAGGGGAAAGTCTTTCAATGATGAACAGACCAACTATAATCTAGATACGAGACACCCATCCATATTTATTCATTTATAGTAATGTCTGTCCCCCCCACTTGAATGTAAGGTCATCGTGAACAGGGAACATGTCTACCAACTGTTACATTGTACTCCCAAGTGCTTAGTACAGTGCTCTGCGAAGAATAAGTGCTCAGTGAATGATTGATTGATTGTCTGAGGGACCACCAAGGGTGGCTATGAGCCTGATGGTTATGAATATCAGTGAGGAAAGAAAGCTCACAGATTAATTTAACCCTGACCGCACTAAAATGCAGGTATTGGCTGGGGGCAAAGCTCTTGGAACTCTAGTGCCATCTCTAGTGCTAGAACAATAAAGGGGAAGAATGCCTGCTAATCGGATTAGCAGATGCCTCATTGTTTATCTACCCAGCTGCTGCCTAATAACAATCATAATAATCATAATAAAAATGGTATTTGTTAAGTGGTTACTATGTGCCAGGCACTGTACTAACTGCTGGGGTGGATACAAGCAAATCAAGTTGAACAGAGTCCCTGTCCCAAATGGGACTCACAATCTCAATCCCCATTTTACAGATGAGGTAACTGAGGCACAGAGAAGCGAAGCTATTTACCCAGGGTTACACAGCAGACAAGTGGTAGAGCTGGGATTAGAACCCATGACCTTCTGATTTCCAGGCCCGTGCTCTATCCACTATGCCAAGCTGCTTCCCAAAATAGCCCTCCTAAGACTTCCACTAGAGTTCATGAAGAAGGCTATACGGAAAACATTATCTAACCCTGGCTTCATTGCCTCTGTTCTCTCCTGGTTCTCCTCCTATCTCTCTGGATGCTCATCCACATTCTTTTTCATGGATTCCTCATTTGCCTCCTACCCTCTAACTATGGGAGACCCCGAAGGCTCAGTTCTGGGTCCTTTTCTATCCTCCATCTTCACCCACTCCCTCGGAGAAATCACTCATATCTTTGACTTCAATTACCATCTCTATCTAGTCTATCTACTTTGTTATAGTGTATTCCCCCAAGTGCTTAGTATAGTGCTTTGCACACACTAAAAGCTCAATAAATATGATTGAGTGTTCTCTCTCTTTTTCATGAATTATTTTTTACCCAGATGAACAACTGTACATACAATTCAGGGAAGACCTAAAACATGGCTTTGAGGAGACAGCTCTTCCTCCATAATAACCATGGCAGGAAAGGATAATAGTCTTGTGGTTTATAGCAACACCACCACCAAAAAAATGAGTTAATGACATAAAATGAAAAGCAAATTTTCTCATATTTTCCCCCTTTCAAAAATCTACCCCCAGGCAATTTCTTGGTCCAGTCTTTCTAGCAGCAAGATATTCAAACTCAAAATCAAATGACCACATTACTTAAATTATATTCACACCCAAATTTAGTCATCACTGCTCAAAACCTGTGAAAAATATACTTTTCCCAAGTAAAGTCTGTAATTTGATTAGGGGGGGCAGATAAAATTTAGATGTGAATGTATTAGTATGCAGATGAGCATCTTATTAAAGGACTTCATTACTCCTGGACTTCCCACTGTGCTCTCTGATTGGAGCTTTTTTTTTTTTTAACAGCCTCCTTTGGGAAGCACTGATTTGTGGTGGGAGTTGAAGACAAGACCACATAAGAAGGATTTGAAAAGAGACGTGACAATAACATTAACAGGTAAGAGGAGACCAGTACCAGTGGATGATATTTCTTCTGGTGGTAGTGCCTGATCTATCAGATCTATGCCCAGGAAGCATGACTCCTTTCTGTACTCTGCTGATTTGGGCAGCAGTGAACCCAGAGAAGGGGAGGATGAGAAGGCTTGGCATTCCATTGTTTAATCACCATTTAAAGGTAATTTTTGGAGATTTTCTTCTCATGAATTTTCCTGAGATGGAGGATCCTCATGGAAAATTTCCTATAAAATTTTTTAAAAAAGTGCTATACCCTCCCCTTCCCTGATTTCAAATAAATGTGTTCAAAGTTCCTTGTGGCAGAGACCAGATTTCCACTATCCAAAACAGCAACTCATATTATTACATTTTAACCACAGTTCCCTCTGCTGCCTACAATACTGTGAAACCAGTCAATAAAAATAATAATAATTTTCCCATGGGAGGCTCACAGTCTTAATCCCCATTTTACAGATGAGGTTACTGAGGCCCAGAGAAGTTAAGTGACTTGCCCAAAGTCACACAGCTGATAAACTGGCAGAGCTGGGATTTGAACCCATAACCTCTGACTCCAAAGCCTGGGCCCTTTCCACTGAGCCATGCTGCTTCTCTATTCAGTCACAGCTGGTACTTGACCTGAGAGTAGCCCTAAACCATTAATTTGCATTTTCTTCCAAGTCATTCTAGTAAACTAAACTAATCCTGGACATTCTAGAATAAGAATCTTGCAACCCACCCCTAAAATTCCAGGATGTAGTTTATTTTGGTATCCCATTGTTCTTATTTCAAAGCCTGTCTTTGCAAACTATGCTATTCTTTCCCCTTTTGACTGTCTATATTTGGCTCTATGCTATCCATCATGCTAAATTAAATATTGCTAGCCACTCCTGTTCAATCCCATTATCTAAGAAATCATCTATTTTCCAATGATTTTAAATTATTAACATATTCCTTTTTGGAAAAAAAAAGGAATTTCCTTTCATTTGACCTATATCCTTTGAATCCAGTTCATAAAAGATGCAGAAGTCATGGAAAGTTGTACAGCAGCCAAAGTGAATCTGAAGCCCTAATAGGTGCATGAGGATAAACTGTATCTTCTCCAAACTCTATCAGAGATCTTTTACATTAGAAGAAGCTGTAATCCACAGTTAAAAATAATGTCTATGCCATATACCTATCCATTATATGAATTATCAAAACATATATGCACATATTGACAATAACAATAATTGGGAAGAGAACAGGTACTGGTACTATTCTCAAATTCAATTTCTATACACTGAGGTTGGGATCCACATTTTAGCATTTGAAGAGATCACATAAAACAGTCATGCAAACAATAATTTAAACAGTTCTCATCAGTTCTAACACAATTAATCTTTTGGGAAGCTTCTCAAATAATTAATTCCACATTTTTTTTTTGGAAACAGTCTTTCTCTAGGGGATAAGGGTTAAAATAAAACCCTCTAATCTGAAGTCTGTAAGCTCACTGTGGGCAGAGAACTCTGCCATACTCTCCCAACAACTTAGAACAGAGCTCTATACACATTAAGCACTTAATAATGATGGATTGATTAATCAGGATATTGCTCCCCAAAGACCAGGTTGGGGGTAATGACCTCCATTCCAGGCATCTAGGACTCTGCCTTTTCCCACACGAGAGATAAAACCACTTGATCTGGGAGAAATCAACTATCGTTGCACCCTTAGAATCAATGTTTCATGGCCTCTGTCTGCATGGGTGGAAGAGGGTAAAGAGGTAGTTTATCAATCAATCAACAGTATTTAATAATAAGTGGTGTTTTTTAAGTGCTTACTATATACCAAGCACTATACTAAGCATTTGAATAGAAACTAAAGTCTCTGTCCCATGAGGGGGCTCATAGTATAAGTAGGAGGGAGAAGAGGTATTGAATCTCCATTTAACAGAAGAGGAAAATGAGGCACAGAGAAGTGAAGTGACTTGCTTAGGTAACAGTGCATGCAAGTGGCAGAGTTGGGATTATAATCCAGATCCTCTGGCTCCCAGGCCTGCATTATTTTCACTGGGCCAAGATGTTTCCTTGCCTACGGGATACAAAGTTCTGTACCTAGCAATTGGAAAGATACAATAGAGTAAATAGACTTGAGCCCTTACCTCGAGGAGTTTACAATCTAGCTGGGGAGACAGACACTAAAATAATTTAGAGATGGGAATTAATTTTAGTGCTCCATCTCCCCCACTAGATTGTAAACTCCTCGAGGTACGGGACTGCATCTATGTTTAGTACAGTGGTCTGCCTAAAGTGAGCACTGAACTACCATTGATTAACTGACTGAATAAAGGGCTTATAAGCATGAGTTAATGCTTAAGTAATGACATATATAAGAAAAGTGACATGTGCAGTTGTGAGAGCACTAGGCTTAGGTGGAGAAGCAGCATGGTTGATTGGAAATTTCACAGAACTGGAAATCAAGAGACCCATGTTCTAGTCCTGGCTCTGACAGTTGCCTGTTCTGTGACTTTGGGAAAATTACAACTTTTGTGCCTCTATTTACTCATCTCTTAAATGGGGATAAAATATCTGTTCTCTCTTCCCCTTCGACTGTGAGCCCCACATGGGAATTTGTCCCTTCTACCTACCCAACACTCAGTACAGTGCTTGGCACATAGTAAGTGCTAAGCACTGCCAACCTACTCTCCCTATCTCTTGCCTCACCATTTGTTGACCTCTTGTTCACACCCCCTATTCTTCCTGGAACTCTCTGCCCCTACATATCTGACAGACTAACATTCTCCCCATCTTCAAAACCCTACAGAAAATATATTTCTTTCAGGAAGCGTTACAGAAGTTCTCATCCCCCAAACCTATGTTCCTTTCCTATTGCATCTCCCAAGCACTTAGTCCCACTGCCTAGGTACCTGGTACTCCCACCCATCCCCAACCTCTCACGATACTTATTTACACATCCTTATACTCAGTTGCTTTCCTTACCAGTAATTTACTTTAATGTCTGCCTCTCACATTAGACTGTAAGGTCCTGGATTGGGTCTCCCAACTGAATTCTACTCTCTAGCGCTTAGTACAATGCCCTGCACAAAATAAACACTTGAAAAATACTACTGATTGATTGTGGGTTTAACAAATACCATTATTAGGTGGCATGAAGGCTGAAGCAAAAATTTAGAGTGGAAGATTTGCACCAATAATTCTACTTGTACCCCCTATTCCTTCCTTCCCATCCTCACCCAACCAAGTTCAGAAGCAAACACAACTCCCAATTTTTGCCACCCAGATTCTATCCTGCCTTTATAAAACATTCAATTTATTCTTTAAGTTCAATTATTGAAGCTGCATGACCTCTTTCTACCCTATCACAGTGCAACACTCAACTGACAGGCAGACATCTTTGCTTATATCCATATCAATCTGTGCTGATTACCTGTCATCAAGATGATGGAGTTCTGTTGTTCCTGTGTGTTAATGGGATTTGGAAAGAAAGGGGAGAGATTAATATCTTAGCTCAGGTAGAAAGTAGAATTGACCTTTACTAGAAAATGAAGGACCCTCAAAAAGCACAACCACCCATTACCGTTAATGACCTAAACATTCTTCCAGGAGTCAACCTACATCTTTTCTTGGTTGAACATTTAGTAAGCGAATATGATATAGAAGATTTCAGGAACGTGAATGCCTGAAAATGTCACAGATCTTCTAGGAAGATTCCAGAGAAATCAGAAATATGAATGCTAATTTGCCAGAGCAACCGGAATAATTTCCAGTCTTCTGGGAAACAATATCTCACTTATGTTTAATCAATTGATACTATTTGTCAAGGACTTACTCCAGTCTGAGCCCTGTTCAAAGCATTTGTGAATTAACAACAGTAGTAAACACAATCCCTGCCCTTGAGAAGCATACAATCTTGCAGATTATATGTCACAGCAAGTGCATATTTTACTCATCCAATGCAGTGAGGATACTTTACTTTTTCCTAGGTCATTGACTGCACTTTAACAGTCTGAATTTTATGGTTATTATGGCAGGTTTTTGTAGTGATACATTCTTAGCTGTGCTTAGGTGAGAAAGTTGAATGTTTCTGAAAATGAGGGTTTTCTTGGCTCAGGACTCACATACACCCCTTTTGGAAGCCTATGGCACTTCAAAGTTGTTACAGTTTCCTACAATTTTAGATTTGGTTTTAGTCCTTTATTTGTTCTCAACAGATTTTTCACAACCACAATACCGTGGGCTGCTTCAGAAAACTGCTAAGTTTTAAAAATAGACCAGTCAACCAAATTAACAGGATGACGGAGGGAGAACTTTATTAGGAAATGAACCGCCCTAAGGTCTCAATAAAGCTTCTGTGCCTTCTAAAAAAATAACATAATCAGTTCAGATTTATTCTAGCAACCCAGGAAAAGCAAATGTGTGATTTTTGCATAATTCTCTTGCAACGTCATCGTGGTTGACAAATTTTTGCTTGCTTTAGGTACCCAATCATTCGCCAGTTCAAGTGTATGTTTCAGGGACTTGTTGAGTGGGAATCCGGAGATTTCAGCATTGAACTTGGAAATGTATTGGTACCTACTGTAAAGTGCCTATCTACTTGTCTTTTTACTTCTTTCCACCCACTGGAACTGAAGAACCACCTTATAACATTCAACTGGACAAGTTACAATTGGACAACAGCTGGCAGAGATGGGGAGATTTGGGCTATCATGGGTAGGGACAACTAGCCAGAACGTCCCTCTGTTTTATAATGGCTGATTCATGTGCTCTTATGCAGTTTGTGGTTTGTTTACTATGACCACAGCTCTTTTTCATTTGTGCTCTCCCCAAGGCTCAGATTCCCCATTTTCCCTACTCTGATTTTTTCCCCTTTAACTGGGCCCACTGAACTCATTCTGCTTTTGTTTTTTAAACAATTTCAAGCTCATTTTGAATTCTACTCCTACCTACAAGGTACTATCTACCTCCCTAAGCTTAGAAACTAATAATTATGCCCTCTAACATGTCATCCAAGTTATTAATGAAAACGTTAAGCAGTACTGATCCAGAGCTTTTTCTTGCAAAACACCACTTATTACATTGCCTGCAGCTTGACACGGAACCCTGTCTGAGTTCTTAGGCACCTACTTAAAAACTATGTCCTGGATCCCTAATTCAGGGATAAATGCTAACTCTCCATCTTAGCCAACACTTTTCAACTGGACCTAAAATCTATTTTTAAATATGAACCAAATACATACTTATGGCCCATCTGCCAAGCCTGCCCCTTTCCACCATCAAAGCTGCTCTAAAATTTCCTATTTTCCAGGAGGCATTTCTTGACAAATCCCCCATTTACTGATAATGTTATCCCATCAACCACCTTAACAATCATGTGAATGTCTCTATTTGTTATAAGGTTACCTAATGAGTTGTTTATTTCTGCTTTGTATCATTTGTATCCATGGTCTTACTCTTTAACCTACTGTTCATTTGGCAATTTGCTTCTGTTTATCTTCTCCCCTGGAATGTAAAATCCTAATGGCAGGGATCCTGTCTTTATCTTCAAGCAGATCTCCCAAGTGCCTAGAATTAGTGTGGCCAGCACTAGTATTTATAATATTTATTGAGTGCTTACTCTGGGCTAAGCATTGTATTTCTGTGCATTGTATTAAGCATTTGGAAGAGTGTGATACAGTTAGTAGATATGAACCCTGCCCTCAAGGAGCTGGGCATCTAGCAAAGGAGCTTAAAACCTATACTCAGGAAGAGTGATTGAGGCAGTCATCTAGGCTGTTGCTAATGTCAGAGAGACAAATCAAGATTAGTTTAACACAAACGACTGAGATTTTTTAAAAATATAGATTCTTAGCAAAATGGGAAATGAATCACCAATCCCTTGGAGGTCCTCTTGGGCATAACCAGAGACCTATAAAACCTGAGACATACAAATCATTTTGCTACAAAACCATTCAGACCACTCCTCAAGAACTTTCAGTGATTGTCCACCCACCTCTGCAAACAAACTCCTTACCATAGGCTTTAAAGCACTCAGTCAACCTTGCACCCTCTACCTTAGCACCATGTTTTCTTACTATAACCCAGTACTCACAATTCGCTCTCCTAATGCCAATCTACTCACTGTACTTCAATATCATCTATCTCACTTCTGAGCTCTTGTCTATAAGCTGCAAGGCTCTCCCTCTTCATATACGACAATCACTCTGCCCACTTTCAATGACTTTTTAAAAGCACATCTCCTTCAAGAGGTCTTCTTGCCCTAAGCCCAAATTTCCTGGAAAGCCCTCCCTCTTCATATTTGACAAATTATTTGCCCCTCATTCAAAGTCCGACTAAGCCCTTATTGGATTTGCACGCTTTATTCACCCCTCCCTTGGCCACACAGCACTTATGCACATATCTGTAGTTTATATTAATGTCTGTCTCACCCTCTAGACTGCAAGTTCACTGTGGGTAGAGTACTTGTCTACCAACCCTGTTATATTGTACTCTCCCAAGCATTTAGTAGTGCTCTGCACACAGTAGGAGCTCAGTATGTATGGAGAGAGAGAGGGAGAGAGAGAGAGAGAGAAAGAGAGAAAGACAAACTAAAAACTCAACAAGACCAAATCTGAAATTACAAAGTTGGTGATAAAAAGATGTGTGGAATACCAACAAATTAGACTTTTATTTATCACTAATGAAGCTAGATGGTCCAATAGGTTGCACCATGGAACCACTGAAGATTGTAGGTAGAACCAGCTTCATTCCATGACAAAAGAGAATTCTACACTGGTGTCAAAAACACTACATTGAAGACTTGAACCTACCATCCACCTCCCACATTCGGTGGTATGCTTGCAGACATCTGCAAGGAAAGAGGGAGCTTAATCCTTAGATATGTCTAAGAGCTTTTACTCAACATGGAAAAATTACTGGAGATGCCACAAGACTTCAAAGATGATACCATTTTCACCATTTCTGAAGAAAGGGAGAGTGCTTTTGGGGAAACTACATGGAAATTCCCCTGCTCTCCATTAATAATGGTGGGATTTCATTCTTTCATTTTATTGTATTTATTGAGTGCCGAGCACTGTAATAATAACAATAATAATAATAATAGCATTTATTAAGCTCTTACTATGTGCAAAGCACTGTTCTAAGCGCTGGGGAGGTTACAATGTGATGAGGTTGTCCCACAGGGGGCTCACAGATCCCGATTTTACAGAAGAGGTAACTGGGGCCCAGAGAAGTTAAATGACTTGCCCAAAGTCACACAGCTGACAATTGGCAGAGCCGGGATTTGAATGCATCACCTCTGACTCCAAAGCCCGGGCTCTTTCAACTGAGCCACGTAAGCACTTGGAATAGTACAACATAACAACAGACATTCCCTGCCCAGAACGAGCTTAAAATCTAGAGGGGGGACAGACATTAATATAAATAAATTCAGATACGTACATTTCTTAAGTGCTATGTGCCAATTACTGTATGGATAATCAGGTCAGACATTCCCTGATCTAGTTCACAATGTAAGTAGGAGGGAGACTAGGCATTGAACCCCGATTTTACAGATGAAGAAAATGAAGGCAGAGAGACAGACCCAGTTATATCCAGAATTCCTCTAGGCAAGCAAAAAATGCAATCTACTGTGGGCCACCAGAATCATAATGTGGCTACAGATCAAAACACAGCACAGCAAATATGATTTTTCCAGCATGACAGATGCTGGACAAATGCAGAGCACAACACCAACACCTCTACACTGTGCTTAATGACCTTTCAAAGACCAAGTCCTGGAAGTTAATAAGTAAATTCAGCTGCCATTAGAAATTTACCCAGATCCTCAGGATACTGCATGGTGGAACAACTGGAAAAGTCTGAGCTGAAAATAACCAACTGACCCTTCTCTGTTACCACTGAAGTATAGCAGGGCTGTGAGGTAGTCGGAGTCCTGTTCTACCTATGCCGCCATGTTTACGATAGCAATGACTTTTAGGAAATCTAGAATTCCATATCTATCTATCTATATCTATCTATATATATATAGATATGGAATTCTGTACCTCATTTCCCTCAACTGTAAAATGGAGATTAAATACCTATTCCTCTTCCTACTTAGACTGTTCATTCCATGCAGGGCAGGGACTATGCCTGAGCTAATTAACTTCTGCTTACTTCAGTACTTAAAACAGTGTTTGACATACAGTAAGCGCTTAAATACCATATAAAAGTTTATAATACGATCTGATCAGACACAGTCCCTGCCCCACAAAAGGCTCTTAATCTACAGTGGAGAGAGAACAGGTACTTAATCCCCATTTTTCAGATGAGGAAACAGAGGCACAGAGAAGTCAGGTGACTTGCCCAGGATCACACAGCCGGACAGTGGAGATTGCCAGGATTAGAACTCTTGTCTACTGACTCTAAGTCCAGTTCTCTTTCTAGACCATGCTACTTTTGGGTCACTAGAAACTAGAAACCTAGCTTAATAGGTTGAAATTATCACCATGATTATAATAATAACAATAATAATAATAATGGCATTTATTAAGCACTTACTATGTGCAAAGCACTGTTCTAAGTGCTGGCGTAGATACAAGGTAATCAAGTTGTCCCACGTGGGGCTCACAGTCTTAATCCCCATTTTACAGATGACCTGAGGCACAGAGAAGTTAAGTGACTTGCCCAAAGTCACACAGCTGACAAGTGGTGGATCTGGAATTTGAACCCATGACCTCTGACTCCAAAGCCCGGGCTCTTTCCATCATGAGTTTTTAAGACAGAGATTCAGGCACTGCTTTATTCAGGACATTGCTTGACCAATCAATGGTCTTTATTGAGCACCTACTCTGGGGAAAAAGATGATGATAATGGCATTTAGTAAGCACTTACTATGTGCAAAGCACTGTTCTAAGCACTGGGGAGGTTACAAGGTGATCAGGTTGTCCCCTGTGAGGCTCACAGTCTTAATCCCCATTTTACAGATGAGGTAACAGCCCCAGAGAAGTTAAGTGATTTGTCCAAGGTCGCACAGCCGACAATTGGTGGAGCTGGGATTTGAACCCATGACCTTTGACTCCAAAGCCCAGGCTCTTTCCACTGAGCCACACCGCTTCTCTAGTTGTGGGCTGGTAATTGTTCGTATTAATCTGAAAGGCTGAAATATACTGTTACGGAAGAGGTAAAAAAAGAAAAGCCTTTCCCTTGGTAGATTTTCCTGTTTTTTCTGCACTCAGGAATTTATTTTCCTTGTATGACTCTGATTAGAAACCTGGACCCATCTTCACCTTTGCATCTGCCGTCAGCTCTCATCAAGCAGCAAATAATAATACTAATAATGAAGGTGAAGAGGTTTTTCCATAAATAGAGGTTCTTATTGTATGCACTTATTTTCTCTCCAAGTAGAAGGGAATTATAAACTCATCATCAAGTTGAGCACTGAAGAAATAAACAGATTTTAGTCTAATGGATTAACTTACTAAATATGTTCAGAAAAAAAGGAAGCTGCCTACTGAATTATTTGGAATATAATAAATCAACCGGTAGAATAAAGGAGAAGCATTAATTGCTATGCCAAAAATCATTTTGGAAACACTGGTGCATTTCTAATACTCAATTCTAAAGCTTGGATCATTTTTCTACAAAACTATTCAAACCGTATTTTCTCATGCCTCAAGAAACTCCACTGGTTTCCTATCTACTGTCTCAGACAGAAACTGCTTACCATAGGCTTTAAAGCACTCAATCACCTTGACCCCTCCTACCTTAATAATAATAATGGCATTTATTAAGCACTTACTATGTGCAAAGCACTGTTCTAAGCACTGGGGAGGTTACAAGGTGATCAGGTTGTCCCACAGGGGCTCACAGTCTTAACCCCCATTTTACAGATGAGGTCACTGAGGCACAGAGAAGTTAGGTGGATTACCCAGAGTCACATAGCTGGCATTTGGCAGAGCCGGCATTTGAACCCATGATCTCTGACTCCAAAGCCCGGGCTCTTTTCACTGGGCCACACTGCTTCTCATGTCCCGTTTCTCTCTACCTTACCTCATGTCCTAGTACAACCAGCCTGCACACTTTGTTCCTCTAATGCCGCCCTACTCACTGTACCTCGATTTTGTCTATCTTGCTGCCAGCCCCTCTCCCACATCCTTCCTCTATCCCCGAAAGCCCTCCCTCTTCATTTCTGACAAATCATTTGCCCCACATTCAAAATCCGACTAAGCCCTCATTGTTTCTTCTCTCACTTCCTCCTGTGTCACCCTTGCACTTGGATTTGTACCCTTTATTCACCCCAACCTCAGCCCCACAGCACTTATGTTCATATTTGTAATTTTTTAAAAATATTGTCTGTCTCCACCTCTAGATGACGGCCCACGTCATCCCCCTGGCCTGGAATGCCCTCCCTCTGCCCATCCGCCAAGCTAGCTCTCTTCCTCCCTTCAAGGCCCTACTGAGAGCTCACCTCCTCCAGGAGGCCTTCCCACACTGAGCCCCCTCCTTCCTCTCTCCCTCGTCCCCCCTCCATCCCCCCGTCTTACCTACTTCCCTTCCCCACAGCACCTGTATATATGTATATATGTTTGTACGTATTTTTTTTACTCTATTTATTTATTTATTTTATTTGTACATATCTATTCTATTTATTTTATTTTGTTAGTATGTTTGGTTTTGTTCTCTGTCTCCCCCTTTTAGATTGTGAGCCCACTGTTGGGTAGGGACTGTCTCTATATGTTGCCAATTTGTACTTCCCAAGCGCTTAGTACAGTGCTCCGCACATAGTAAGCGCTAAATAAATACGATTGATGATGATGATGATGATGACTCTAATCCCAGCTCCACCAATTTGCTGTGTGACCTTGGACAAGTCATTTTGCTTCTTTGTGTCTCAGTTACCACATCTGTAAAATGAGGCTTAAGACTGTGAGCCCTATGTGGGACAGGGAGTGTGTCCAATCTGATTGCCTTGTATCTACCCCAGTACTTAGTACAGCGCCTGTCACACAATAAGCACTTTACAAATACCACAGTTATTAATTATTATTAACCACTGAAATGGGAGAGTCTGAATTGCCAGAACAGTCATTCAATCATATTTATTGAGTGCTCACTGTGCGCAGAGAACTGTTAAGTACTTGGCAGAGTACAATGCAAGCGCACAGCCACATAGGGCAGAGAAGCAGCATGGCTCAGTGGAAAGAGCACGGGCTTTGGAGTCAAAGGTTGTGGGTTCAAATCCCAGCTCTGCCAATTGTCAGCTGTGTGACTTTGCGCAAGTCACTTAACTTTTCTGGGCCCCAGTTAATGGGGATTAAGACTGTGAGCCCCATGGGGGACAACCTGATCACCTTGTAACCTCCCCAGGGCTTAGAACAGTGCTTTGCACATAGTAAGTGCTTACTAAATGCCATCATCATCATTTTCCCCAGAGTAAGTGCTCAATAAAGACCATTGATTGGTCAGGCAATATCCTGAATAAAGCAGTGGCTGAATCTCTGTCTTAAAAACTTATGGTGGAAAGAGCCCGGGCTTTGGAGTCAGAGGTCATGGGTTCAAATCCCAGATCCACCACTTGTCAGCTGTGTGACTTTGGGCAAGTCATTTAACTTCTCTGTGCCTCAGTTACCTCATCTGTAAAATTGGGATTAAGACTGTGAGCCCCCTATGGGACAACCTGATCACCTTGTAACCTCCCCAGCGCTTAGAACAGTGCTTTGCACATAGTATACGCTTAATAAATGCTATCATTATTATTTTTATAGGGAACACAACCTCTACCTCACCAGGCAGGGCTCCCATGGACCTCAGTGTCCCCAGACAGAACTCTAAAAGAGCTGCTCCAGAGGAAACTCCCATAAACTGGAATTTTTTTTTTCCAATGATTATTTGTTGTGTTGATTTCCATTTGGTATTTGCTCTAGGCTGTAAGCTCTTCCAACTCTGTTGTACTCTATCAAGCATTTAGTACAATGTCCTGCACATAGTAAGAGCTCAATACAACTTATTTTATACATGATTTAGGAAGTGTTGACCATTTGATTTATTGTAAATCCACTTTCAATATTTTGAACTGTAGGCGATTTAAAGCCCAAGAGGGAGAGTGATTTATCTAGAAATATTGCTAGTTTCAATGTAAGTGCAGCCTGTAGCTCTACTGATGCACTTATTATTCTATATTTATTCATTTTTAATAGGGGTATGCTATTATTCACAATTCAGAAAGCATGTATTATCTTTTATTGTTTGTTGAGAGGCCATACCACTTAGAGGAAAAAGCACAGGCCTGGAAATCAGAGGACCTGGTTTCTAATCCCAGTTGTTCCACTTGCCTGCTGTGTCATTTTGGGAGTAGCAGCATGGCTTAGTGGAAAGAGCATGGGCTTGGGAGTCAGACGATATGGGTTCTATTCCTCTGCCACTTGTCTGCTGTGTGATCTTGGGCAAGTCACTTAACTCCTCTGGGCCTCAGTTACCTCATCTGTAAAATGGGGATTAAGATTGTGAGCCCCACATGGGACAACCTTGTATCTACCCCAGTGCTTAGAACAGTGCCTGGCACATAGAAAGCGCTTAACAAATACCATAATTATTATTATTTTAATAGTTAAATTCTCTGCAACTCAGTTTCCTCATCTGTAATATGGTGATTGAATCCCCTTAGATTATGTGTGGCAGATATTGCGTTCAACCTGATTATCTTGTACTTTGGATGACAAGAACCCTTTGCAGCAGTCACTCCCGCTTGTGAATTTAGCAGTCTTCGTTTATTCATCAAAGATGCTGTTTTGGTAATATAATTATCTTTGGACTACACTCCTTCCTTGATCACTGTTTTATTTTGAACCCTGAAAAAGAAGAGTCGGGCTGAGCCCGTGGGCTCTTTAAGCATATTTTTCACTGAATGACTAAAACAGGAGAGTCAGCTTTTGTGAGTGCTGTCTGAGACAGTAGGGGAGAGCCACTAAATCAACAATCACACGTAGAGAAGCAGCGTGGCTCAGTGGAAAGAGCACGGGCTTTGGAGTCGGAGCTCATGGGTTCAAATCCTGGCTCTGCGACTTGTCAGCTGTGTGACTTTGGGCAAGTCACTTAACTTCTCTGGGCCTCAGTTCCCTCATCTGTAAAATGGGGATGAAGACTGTGAGCCCCACGTGGGTCAACCTGATTACCTTGTAACCTCCCCAGTGCTTAGAACAGTGCTTGGCACATAGTAAGCGCTTAATAAATGCTATTAAAAAAATCACATTAAGGATCAATCCTACGAAAAGGAGACAGAAGAGGTAGAGTTCGTCAAAGCTGGATGGATGGAGGGTGAGACATCTGCTGAGAAAGGAAAGGAGAGAGGTTCAGAGATCCACTTTGTTTTTGCAAGGATGGTGACCTCATCTGGCAAAGAAGAAAACTCCTGGAAACCCAGCATATCTCCTCAGTGGAATCCAAGCAAATCTCCTCAGTGGAATTCAATGACCAATCCCGTTGGTTAACTTTTCTGATTCCTCCTATCTTCCCACTCTCACCCCAAAATGGAACTACATCTTAAAATAGGATTCTTTTCTGTTTTCCTGATTGAATTCTAAGGAAGTTCTTTTTTATCTCTTTCACAAGACAAATGTAGCTACGAGTAAACATACAACCGGAAAATGAAAGGCTCAAATAAACGAGTTTTCCTTCCTTTTCATCACTAGCCAATACCTACCATACCGTGACAGAAACCAATAAAGGCTCAATGCAATTTATATTCTCCATAGCAGATGGTATTTCCCCAGGAGTTAGTTTTCTGAAATCTGAAATGTTACCATGAAAATGTATTGAATACACCAGTACCATTTTACATTTAATATCTGTCAGGTTCTGCCTTTAAAAAGATGAATTACTCATTCAATGACAAGTTGTTTAGTAGCTCCGTGATGGAAATCAGAAGATTTTTAAGCTGTTCTCTGCATCAGCACTGCAGTTTCTCTCTCCTCCAATTTTTAAGTGATGTTTATTGTTATAAATTATGATGGACCTAACTTTCTAGCTATAAAGATGTATCATTTTACTGTTTGGGGGATATATTTGAATTTCTGAAGTGCTACATTTTTTATAATTTTGGGTTGAATCTAAATACTTAACTCAAGTTTATGAGCTGTTTCTAAGAGCAAACAAATTTCGTTAGTTCATGAATAAAAATGACTATATTCATTAAGGCCTTGAATGGAGTAATGACTTCTGTGGGACATTCAAACTTTCCAGTCATTTCTCCCACACCTCTTCTCTCCTGTGATGGTTAGCGGCAGCCTCATCCTTTGCCAGCATTTTGTACCATGGGGTTTACCAAACCATCAATTCACCCTTGCAGAAATGTCAAGAGGAGCTATTAGGAACCCAACTGGGATCTATCAACATAGATACCATCAAGGAACAGGCTTTGTAAAATTGGCTTCCAGTAAGCAGACACTAAACGATAACTGGAAAAATCTAAAATGATACGTGCTGTTCCAGACTTGTCATAATGAGGGTTCTCCATGACTGGCCTTGTTCTTTGCAAATACAAAATATTTAGAAGTGGCAAGCCCTCTTATTTGGATCTTGGGTCGTGAAAAGAACAAGAACCTTTGTTCAATTCAAAGAAAGATTAGAAGGGCACTGTTCAACCAGTACCGCCAGTCTTGGAGGCGCAGATTAAGGCATTTGAACCCTTAATCTATCCAATTTGGCTTCCCCGTTAATCTGTTAATGAAAAGCTATTGCAGAACACAAATTTTTCCAGATGATGTTTCCAGCAAAATCCTGTAATGTGAATCAGGAGTGTGTTGACCTTAACCAAAAAATCCACATAAAATAACACAAGTGTAAGGGCTATTTGAAAAAACGGCCTTACTGAAAACACTCTGGTTAAAAACAGGGATGTAATCCACCAAAGCAGTAACCCTACACCCACCAAAACCTGGTCTCTCCTATCTTGATGTACTTGGAAACAATCTTGTTATGCAGAAGACATATTAAAACACCATTTTCTTGTGCTTTAGTTTATCATCTGCAGGATGGTGAAAATCTTTCTAACAAGGTTTATAAAGATTTAAATCAAAAGACTGTGAGCTTCTCTTGTAGTCCTAGAGTAGTAACACATATGCTAGATTCCACTTGAAATGCTGTAGAGGTAAAGAAAATGGTATATCCCATTAAGACCTGTGGTACCAATGAGAGATTCTGGGGTGAGGTAGCATCTTCAAATTCTCCCAAGGGCGCATTATTGTGCCATGTTGATCACGTTACTGTTAGTACATTTGGGAATGACTCACTTCTTTTTGACAAGTAAGGGGAGAGATTGCCAGAGCTGCCACCAGAGTTCTGTCAGAAAAACTGTCAGAAAGCAAACAAAGGACATTCTTATCAACCAGGCAAAAAAAGTCCAGCATTTCCATTTTCCCCACTGGTGCCTTGCTCAAACTCAGATAAGGCATCATTTGGGCTTCTCATCTGAAATTAGAATATTCAACGAGTAGCGAACGGACTTCCACTGGCAAGCTCTGACGTTGTAATGTCTCACTGGTAATTTCATGCTGTGGTTACGACGACTTGTCACCGGCTCTGTGAATAGTCTAGTGGAGTTTCCATCAAATAAAGAATTGATTATTTATATTTTCAAAAAGCAATAGAATTGTGCATTTTCCTTATATGTTCCATGTATGTTACTCTGAAGAAGGGAGAATACTCCATTATCTAGAGGTTACCCTGTCATCGGAGAGTTATTTCTGATTCAAGAGAATTTACTTATGAATATCTCTGAAAAATCAGCTTTAATATGGTGAAACAAGATATGCTATTGTATTATTTACTGAACTGACTAAGCTGTTTCTATTCAAGCAAAGTGTATGATCTGTTAAGCCTTTGGGAAGGAAGGTATTGTTGAAAGCCTGCTGAATTGTTTGGAAAGACTGAGAATGGGAAGCCCCCATTTTACAAATCTCTCCACTCAAGGAGGGCCATTTGTCCAGTTTTATAGCTGACAGGCCAGTTTTTAGGTGTTCTGTCACTGTCCATCATGAATACGCCACCAAGTGCCCTTTTGTGCAGTATTTTTATTTTAAAACGCTTGTCTCCCTCAATTCAGTTCCTGATGTTAGGAGAAGCAACGTAGCCTAGTGGAAAGAATCCAAGACTAGTAATCTAATCCTGGTTTGACCAATTGCCTGCTCTGTAGCCTTGGGAAGGTCACTTTGCTTCTCTGTGACTCAGTGTCTTCATCTGTAAAATGGGGATTCAATACCTGATCTCCCTCCACTCTTAGACTGCGAGCCCTGTGTGGCACAGGGACTGTGTCTAATCTGATTATTTTGTATAATAACAATGATGGCGTTTGTTAAGCTCTTACTATGTGCAAAGGACCGTTCTAAGTGCTGAATAATGACAGTATCTGTTAAGAGCTTACTATGTGCCAAGTACTGTTCTAAGCACTGGGGTAGATGCAAGGTAATCGGGTTGTCCCACGTGGGGCTCACAGTCTTCATCCCCATTTTACAGATTAGGTAACTGAGGCAGAGAAGTTAACTGACTTGCCCAAAGTCACATATCTGATGAGTGGCAGAGGCAGGATTAGAACCCATGACCTCTGACTCCCAAGCCCGTGCTCTTTCCACTAAGCCACACTGCTTCTTTACTCTTGCACTCCGCACAGTGCTTGGCCCATATCAACTGCTTAACAAATACCACAATTATTAATATTAGGATTTTTTATGATATCTATCAAGCACTGACCATGTGCCAGACACTGTAGTAAGTGCTGGGGTAGATACAAGATAATCAGGTTGGACATAGTCCCTGTCCCATATAGGGCTCACAGGGTTAATCCCCATTTTACAAATGAGGTAACTGAGGCACAGAGAAGTTAAGTAACTTGCCCAAGGTCACATAGCAGACAAGTGGTAAAGGTGGGATTAGAACATGTCTTTCTGACTCCCATTCCCTAACCATTGAGCCGCCCTGCTTCTCAATTGATTGACTCATTCATTCAGTTATATTTACTGAGCGCCTACTATGTGCAAAGGAGATTGTAAGCCTTCTGAGGGATAGGGCCCATGTCCAATTTTCACCTTCCAATGTGTTTTCTTTTCCCACACTTAGTATGGTGCTCAGCCCCCTGAAAGCACTTAATAAATACTATTTATATCCTACTAGAGAAGGCTGTAGAATCCAACGTACAGAGGATGAAGAAGGGAATTTGAGGAGAGGAAGTGGAGAAGGTAGGTTTAAAAAATCTGATGAGGAGTTGGGCATGAATAGGTAGCATTTTTTATGGCATTTGTTATGAGCTTATTATACATCAGGCGCTGCACTAAGTGCTGAGATAGATACAAGCTAGTCAAGTTGGATACAGTCCACGTCCCATGTAGGGCTTATGGTTTTAATCCCCATGTTATATATGAGGTAACTGAGGCACAGAGAAATTGAGTGATTTGCCCAAGGTGACACAGGAGATGTGGCAGAGATGGGATTAGAATCCAGGTCTTTTTGACTCCCAAGCCTGCACTCTATTCACTCGGCTATGCTGCTTCACCTTAGCACTTTGGTACTCACCCCCCTCCACCATACCACTTAGGTAACATATCTTTAAACTCTGTTGCTTCCTCCTTGCTGAAGTTTATTTTAATGTCTATCTCCCCCACCAGATTGTCAACTCCTTGAGGGCAGAAATCACATCTACTAATTCTGTTGTAATCTTTAAGTGTCTAGTACAGTACTCTACATAAGTGCTCGATGAATATGACTGATTAATTGCTTGGATTGATATGGATGATAGGTGGACAGATGCAGTGAGATTCAGAGGGTTTTTTGGGGAGGGAAATTGTAAGCATTTTTTAAGATAAAGGGTAAAGAGTCATTAGAGAGAGCAGTTGAATATGGCAGTCAGGAAGAGAAAATGTGTAGGCACAAATGTTTATAGAAGCTGAGAAGGCTTGGGGCTGGAGACAGGGGTAGAATGTACACGTTTTGAAAATAGGCAGGCAGATCTCCTCTGGAAAGAAAGATGGGGTTTCCTCTCCCTAATCCAATTTACCAAGATGTCTTCAAGAGCAGTTGTACTAGTTTTTTTTTTTTTTACAAAGTTTTACATGCAATGGAAGCTTTTACAGTAATAACCATTAAAAGACTTATTGCCTATATATATTGCTTTGTGCCGCAGTAATAAAATATAGATTTTAAGTACTTTCAGCTGAAGCTGTGATCTTAAGCAATATGGTCTTTACATCCAGGGCATTGTTAAGAAAAACAAAAGATGGTAAATATATTTTAAAATCATGTGCATATCACCTTCACTTTGCTTTCCACACATCTCCCATAACTATGAGAGTGTGCAGCTTGCTTATTTATAAAAAAAATTCAAAATGAATCATCTGTGTTGTCATGAAAAATAATCACTTAAGCTTTGAGTGCAGGTGGTTAATTGCCTCAAAACAGAATCTTATTTCATAGTTACTGAAGAAAAAGTGAATGTTTAACCCCCCCCCCCCGAAAAGAAATGTGTAGTAGTTTCTTTAATATCTTTCTGATATTGAGTGATTTAATCTGGTTTTTATAGAGAAAAAATGTTCTGGGTAAATATCTACTTCTCCCCTTTCTTGCAAACGTATTGAATCAAAAGACCACATTCGACCTTGTCGAGGTTGATAGAATTAGGGTAGGGTGGTATTTAGGGGGTATTATTTATCCTCTGACTTTCAGGATTCACTCTAGTGTTCCATTTGGAGGACCAGGGAATTGGTACATTAAGGTAATTCCTTTCATCTTAGTATTTTAAATACTAAGGGCATATTGTCTTAATTGAGCTAATTGAGATCTCAAGCTCCAATGTAGCCCAGTGCAGAGAAAACTCAAATCACATATTAGCACGGCATCACCTTTTCCCAAACACTTCCATTCCTTTAAACTTGGTGACTCCCCCCTTTCCCTTTCCAGGTTTTCCACCTCCTCACCCCATCTGGAGTCCTTAGTGGGGTGTAAACTCCTTTTGGACAAGGAATGCATCATTTCTTTGCTTTACATTTTCTAAGTGCTTAGGACAGTGCACTGTGCTCTGGGGGAATTCAATCAATGCTATTAAGGCCAGTTAATAAATGGCCTGCTCTTGTGTTTTGTTCAGCTGCATAGGGGCCCTCCAACATCAGCTGATACATATTTAGGCTAGTTGGAGCCTTGCCTCAGTATATGTGATAAAAGAAAAAAACTGGGGATACACTTCAAAATACTCTGGGTTTTCAACTGAGAAGGGGAATTTGAGCTAGAAAACTGAAGGAAAATGGTATTTTCATCATTAAGGGAATCAGAAAAAGTGCTAATCTCAGGGAAAAAGGAAAGATCAGAGGGCCTCGGGGTACTATTGAAACAAACCAAGGGAACTGAAGATGAAGGAGTATCAGGGGAAGAGAAAAAAAAACCCATGGTAGAGCACAGAATGATGAAATCATTGAAACAGAAGAGCCATGGAGAGGAACTAGATCACACCATTGGTACATAATAGGAAGGAAGAGTAAAATAGAAACCAAAAAAGGTGAAGAGGAAAAACAATAAAAGAGCCATTCAAGAAAAGAATATTGTGCTGGGTATAAAAATCCTATATACCTGCTTTTGGTCAATTTTCATTTCCCCTATTTGTAATTTATGTTAATGTCTGTTTCCCCCTCTAGACTAAGTTCCTTGCAGGCGGGGACCATATCTATTAACTCTACCTATATTGTACTTGGTAAAGTGTTCTTGCATGCAATAAGCACTTAATACCATCGATGGAGTGATTGTGCAATTCCCTCAGGTTTCTCTAAATGCAGAATGTTATTGCATTAATGTTCTTCATTCGACAATATAGTAAATCTAAGCTACCGACTCCCAAATTCACCTTCTAACTGTGTCTCATTTTGCTCCTGCATCTGATCCATTGTTCACAACCTCCCCTTTACCTGGAACTCCCTCCTGCTTCAAGTCCACCAGACCACAATGCTCTCTAACTCCCAAACCCTCCTGAAATTCCACCTTTTCCAGGACATCATCCCAACAGCTGTTTATGTACCTTAATCCATTTTTAGCATCTAGGTAGATATTGAGCTATATGTGCTCCGCTCATTAATTCACTTATTTATTCCCCAATCCATATTTCCTTGCCCGAGCTATTCCAATATCTTATCCTTTCTCCTGTTCCCCCTAATTGCAAATAATTTATGCCTGCATGTCTTCATTACTAGAGTGCATGTTTGAGCGCTTAGTACAGTGCTCTGCACACAGTAAGCACTCAATAAATACGATTGAATGAATGAATGAGTCCAGGGATTGGGTTCTTTACCCCTCTGGTACTCATCCAGTCACTAAATTCAATGCTCAGCATTCAGTACACATTCAATAAATACTATTGATAAATTGGTTGATTGATCAGCTGACAGCAATCGTTCTTTTGTCTTGACACAGCTGTAAAAACTCTCTATGACCACCAACCTGTTCTACACTTATCACATATAGACTGTTCTCGGATTTTTTTTTTTTAATTGTGCGTTAAGTGCGTACAATGTGCCAGGCACTGCACTAAGCAATGGGGTAGATATAAGCTAATCAGTTTGGACACAGTCTATATCCACATGGGGCTCACAGTCTTAATCCCTATTTTACAGATGAAGCGGCTGAGGCACAGAGAAGTGAAGTGACTTGTTCAAGGCAACACAGCAAGGCAAGTGGAAGAACCAAGATTAGAATTCCAGTTTTCTGACTTCCAGGACTGTGTGATTTCCACTCGGCCACACTGGCCTGTGCTTGTAGCTGCTATTTGCTGATATACCTACAGTCACTCCACTTATTAAGCGTTACTATATGCAAAGCACTGTACTAAGTGCTTGGGAGAGTACAATATAGCAGAATTAGCAGATCTATTCCCTGCCCATAACAAGCTTACAGTCTAGAGGGGGAGACAGACATTAATATAGTTATAATACATAATTTGAATACATGTACATAAGTGCTCTGAGGTTGGGGGTGGGGCGAATATCAGATGTCCAAAGGTCAATTGTTCACACAGTAGTTGATTCTACTCCCAGAGTAGTAGCATTAGGTGTTGCAGAGCTAAAGTCACAATAGACGTTAGTTCAAGGCTTTTAAATCAGCTACATTTTGGGACCCATTTTTGCTAAATCTGCTTTACCATGAACTCACAAAGGACTGTGGGTATTCGTCATGGAATTTTTTGAGAATTTGGTTCTTCCACCCAGAGCAAGTCTAAGAATCACAAGCACATTTCACCAATGGCATTTGAAGATATCAGATTCTGGAAGTGCCTCAGTTACCTCATCCATATAATGGGGATTAAAAGTGTGAGCCCCACATGGGTCATCCTGATTACCCTGTATCTACCCCAATGTCTAGAACAGTGCTGGGCACATAGTAAGTGCTTAACAAATACCATAATTATTATTATATCAACTATGACCTGGTGTTCTCCAAACAGTCACTAACCATGCAAATGATGTGTCATAAGGAAGACTACCAGATAATTTTTATTGAATACCTAAACTTTGGGACTGTCAATTATAGTCATCTACTTCCTGGGGCTTGACTTCCACACTGACTCACCCCAAGTTTCTGATGAGTCTTGAGAGTTTCCAGTCAGGATTGAAAAAAGGCCCCAAATGGTGGCTCTCTGGCTCCTTGATGTTTGTCCCTTCCCCAAAGCTTGTCCCTATTTAAATCCCTGCCACCATTTTGCCCCCAAGTTCAAGATGAAAAGTTGGTTCCTATGCTGCCAATTGCTTGATTACTGACTGGACTTAGCATATACTCTTGTTCATTTAAATATTGAAATAAAAATAACTCAAGCAATAACCAATTCCAAAACAAAAAGATCATGTTAATGCATTTACTCACCTTAGATAGGTTACTGACAAAGTAATATAGCTGTGTCCTTCAGCTTGAAACATAATGCTGCTGAGAGATTATAACTGGCTGTGAAATGAGTGAATGACAATCCCAATCAAATTATAGGTAGCCAAAGATTGTCCTTTGTTGCACTTCTGCATTTATTACCTAGTTATTGGTTTCTCTTTTACTTCCCTCTCCATGTATCACAAACACATTCATTCTGTAATTCAAACATATTCACTGAGAGCTTACTGTATGCAAAGCACCTTCTAAACACTTGGGAGAGTACAATACAACAATAAACCGACACATTCACTGCCCTCAGTGAGACGACAGTCTAGAGGGGAGACAGATATAAGTATAAATAAATGACATGAAATAACAAATTTATGATTTTCTAAATTACAAATATTTTCATACTGGCTTGCACAAGTTCATCTCCTTTTTCACCTCATGGTGTAACTATAAAGATGAACAGAGAGTGAGTATGCACCACCTCACGTATACCCCTATGTCTCATATAACATCACTAAGGTGTCATCTGTCGCAGCCCTCCAGGACCCTCAACCCCCGGTCCAGCAGTCACCCCCAAAACAAGCCTGGCCTTCCCCAAGGCCATCTGGTCCCACAGTCGTCCCCAAATCCCTCCCCACCTGCACATGCCCTCCACCCCCAACCTGAACAAGCAAAGGCAGCTCTCAGCCTCTAGCCCTCCTCCTTCAGACCCTCCCCCCAATACCAGATCAGCAGCAATAGCAGAAACATAATCAGAGACACCAACATAATCATCACCACCCCAACTCCTCCCCACTTTCCCTAGTGCTCCCCAACCAGGCAATGTACAATAAGTAAACACATTATTATCAAAATCCCAATCCATCAATCAAGCACCCCATCACCTCTCCCTTGCCCCCCAACCTTTGTCCTCCCACCCATCCCAACACCCACAATTAAACAATATGTACATCTAAGTTGTTACTGAAACCTTAGAATCAACACCTGCTCTAACCCAATTTCCAACCAACCAGCCAAAACCTAATAACACTGCTTCCCCCCGACCACCATCATCATCACCAATTTGATTGGCATCAACAACCCCAGTAACCCCAGTCCCAGACCCACCCTAAAAACGTTGGAGAGGGTTAGCTGAAGCAGCTAAAGCCCTCTACTCACCAAAAACCTGGACAGAATCCCACTCTCCTTCCCACTTGCAAACCAGGGCTGGGCTAGTCAGGAGCTTTATATAGGGCAAGGGAGGGTCCAGCAACCTCTAGGGCCTTAAAGGGGCAGTGCTTCCTGACCTCAGTTAGAGATATCTGGCAGGCTCTTCTTCAGGAGAGTCACTCTGTTTCTGATTGCTGCCCACCACCTTGGCCTGGCTTAACTTTCCACAGATTGGTTACATGTCTTGAGGTTTTACTTCACTGTACCCTTAAAATATTTTGTTTTTGTCACTATCATCCATTTCACCTCTCCATACATCAGTTTCTAGAACAGCCTGCTCAGTGGAAAGAGCCTGGGATTGGGAGTCAGAGGTCATGGGTTCGAATCCCGGCTCCACCACTTGTCAGTTGTGTGACTTTGGGCAAGTCTCTTAACTTCTCTGTGCCTCAGTTCCCTCATCTGTAAAATGGGGATGAAGACTGTGAGCCCCATGTGGGACAACCTTGACAGCGTATGAACAGCGCTTGGCACTTAGTAAGCGCTTAACAAATGCCAACATTATTATTTTTATTATTATCCCTATTTTCATGTTCTTCCCAGCAGAGTGTTTAAGTGATGAGCTTTGCTTGTTTCAGTGCTGATGGACTGAGTGTATTCCAGGACTTCACAGCTGCAGTCCTGTCCTATAACTTAAGGTAGCAACAGAAGCCTCAGGAAGATTGTGGCTCAAAGAGGAATAAACAAAGATACACACACAGTAATGATAATGGTATTTGTTAAGGGTTTCCTACACACCAAACACTATACTAGGCACAGGAGTAGATACAAGATAATCAGTTGAGATAGTCACTGTTGTTCATGGGCTCACAGCTGAAAGCGGAATTAATTAACCCTATTTTACGGATGAAGAAAAGGCACAGAAATTAAGTGACTTACTCAAGGTCAGTAGGCAGAGCTCGGATAAGAATTGACATCCTCCCACTCCTAGGCCCATGCTCTTTCCACTAGGCCAAGTGAAAGGTATTGTTAGTCTTCCATTTTAGCCACAGTTGTCTTAGCCACACAGTGATAAAATTCTCACGAGCGGTAATGCCACTTCTGAACCCAAAAGACAGATGATGCCTGGCTACTTGTTTTGTTTTGTTTTGTTGTCTGTCTCCCCGTTCTAGACTGTGAGCCCATTTTTGGGTAGGGACTGTCTCTTTCTGTTGCTGAATTGTACTTTCCAAGCACTTAGTACAGTGTGGCTCAGTGGAAAGAGCCTGGTCTTTGGAATCAGAGGTCGTGGGTTTAAATCCCACCTCTGCCAACTGTCAGCTGTGTGACTCTGGGCAAGTCACTTAACTTCTCTGTGCCTCAGTTCCTTCATCTGTAAAATGGGGATTAAAACTATGAGCCCCCTGGGGGACAACCTGATCACCTTGTAACCTCCCCAGCGCTTGGAACAGTGCTTTGCACATAGTAAGCACTTAAATACCATCGTTATTATTATTATTATTATTACAGTGCTCTGCACAAAGTAAGCACTCAGAAAATACAATTTAATGAATGAATTTATTTTGATGCTATTGATGCCTATCTACTTGTTTTGTTTTGTGGTCTGTCTCCCCTCTTCTAGACTATGAGCCTGTTGTTGGGTAGGGATTGTCTCTATCTGTTGCTGAATTGTACTTTCCAAGTGCTTAGAACAGTGCTCTGCACACAGTAAGTGCTCAATAAATAGGATTGAATGAATGAATTAATTATTTAGTCGGGTTGATAGAAGTAGATGCTAGAAAGATAGATATGGGTGATAGGTGGATAGATAGTAATGCTTGATTATTGTTTTCTATAATGTACACACACACACACATATATATGTATATATATGCATATATATATTTGGATATATTATATATACACCCCCTCTAGACTGCAAGCTCATTGTGGACAGGGAATGCTACTATTTATGTTGAATTATACTTTCCTAAGCACTTATTACAGTGTTATGCACACAGTAAGTGCTTAATAAATACAATGACTGAATGACTGAATGAATACCAACAAAAGACAGCAAATACATGTATGTTATATATCTGTAATTTATTTTACTTATTTATTTATTTATCTATATTAATGTCTATCTCCCCCTCTAGTTTCAACATGTCCAAGACTGAACTTCTTGTCTTCCCTCCCAAACCCTGCCCTCTCCCTGACTTTCCCAACTCTGTTGACGGCACTACCATCCTTCCCGTCTCACAAGCCCGCAAACTTGGTGTCATCCTCGACTCCGCTCTCTCATTCACCCCTCACATCCAAGCCATCACCAAAACCTGCCGGTCTCAGCTCCGCAACATTGCCAAGATCCGCCCTTTCCTCTCCATCCAAACTGCTACCCTGCTCGTTCAAGCTCTCATCCTATCCCGTCTGGACTACTGCATCAGCCTTCTCTCTGATCTCCCATCCTCGTGTCTCTCCCCACTTCAATCCATACTTCATGCTGCTGCCCGGATTGTCTTTGTCCAGAAATGCTCTGGGTATGTTACTCCCCTCCTCAAAAATCTCCAGTGGCTACCAATCAATCTGCGCATCAGGCAGAAACTCCTCACCCTCGGCTTCAAGGCTGTCCATCACCTCGCCCCCTCCTACCTCACCTCCCTTCTTTCCTTCTACAGCCCAGTCCACACCCTCCGCTCCTCCACCGCTGATCTCCTCACCGTACCTCGCTCTCGCCTGTCCCGCCATCGACCCCCGGCCCACGTCATCCCCCGGTCCTGGAATGCCCTCCCTATGCCCAACCGCCAAGCTAGCTCTCTTCCTCCCTTCAAGGCCCTACTGAGAGCTCACCTCCTCCAGGAGGCCTTCCCAGACTGAGCCCCTTCCTTCCTCTCCCCCTCATCCCCCCTCCACCCCCCCATCTTACCTCCTTCCCTTCCCCACAGTGCCTGTATATATGTATATATGTTTGTATGGGTTTATTACTCTATTTATTGATTTATTTATTTTACGTGCACATATCTATTCTATTTATTTTATTTTGTTAGTATGTTTGGTTTTGTTCTCTGTCTCCCCCTTTTAGACTGTGAGCCCACTGTTGGGTAGGGACTGTCTCTATCTGTTGCCAACTTGTACTTCCCAAGTGCTTAGTACAGTGCTCTGCACACAGTAAGCGCTCAATAAATACGATAGATTGATTGATAGTCTGTGAGCTCCTTATGGGCGGAGAATGTGTCTGTTGTTGTACTGTACTCTCCCAAGTGTTTAGTACAGTGCTTTGCACACAGTAAGTGCTCAATAAAAAGACTGAATGAATTAATGTATATTTTACAAAGTAGAACAAAATGAATTGTCTCACATTTGAATGCCTAACTTTTATTGAAGTGATTGGAGATGCAAACACATTTCTGAAGCTAGATTAAGTTTACATGGTAACAGTTATTTGACTGATGTATCTCTTCCTTTTTTAAAAAAGAGACACTTTCCTTTTTACTTGATTTATCTAAAGAAACAAAATGTCGAATGTTGCTGTGCAATCATATAGTGTGAAACACATTACCCATTACTTTTGTTTGTTCTGGTGTATCACAAAGGACAGATAATAAATTTTTAGAAGCAAATTGAAGAATTTTTTTGCCTTCTCATTTGCATTTTCCCTTTTTTATATACACACTCAAGTTCTCTTTTATGAAGTCCCTTTAATTTCAGAATTTTATAGTTAAAACATTATTTCAACAGTCTTAGTTACAATTATGATAATGAGGCAAAAGATATGATATGACCCTTTAATCATATTTGTAGAGGCTCTTTTTATCACTAATGCTGCAGTGGAGTGATTAAATAATTAATGTTAAATTGTTGACTGACAAAATAATTATGAATCCATTTTGTGATTTAAAATGGTTGTTATGGTGATATTACACTGTTCTTTATGAGACTAAATTAGATCAATACGCTAATCTGCATTAACATTTTAATAGGGTTGGTTTGCTGTCTTGCTTGACTGCTTATCCACTGCTAGCGGATGGCTTTGGACCAAAATCCAATACCCAACTTCATTACTTCAAATTTTCTTAAAAAAAGCTTCCCCAAATTCACCTGGGAAGTTTTAAGGTGCATAAAGGGAAAAGGGAAAATAAAGTATAATAGGAAAAGAGAAATAGTTTTAGTGCCAAAAATATTAAATATAATTGCAAAATGAAGCTATATTTAAGTAAGAGAACAGAAGCACCTGGTTGGATATTTAGATGAAAATAAAAAGTCTTAGAGAGGCATTCTTTTGCAATGGTCCCTAACATCTTAAATGCCACTTTTACCATTTGGGGGGAGAACGAGTCCTTGCAAACCCAAATCCCCAAACCCTAAACCAAAAAGAAAGATAGAACACCTATCTCATTCTCCTAAAGGGAAAATATTACTATTACCTCAAGATTTGAAAAGCATTCTACATGGAATTAAATTGGGAAATTTAGGGTTACAAAACACTGAGGGAAAAAAATCAAAGGATAAAATTTAGAGGTATGTCAGAAAAATGGGGACTTTAATTTCTGTGCCTATGAAGTTGCAATGTGTGAGAAGAAAATATACATGGATTCATCCATTCAGTAGTATTTATTGAGTGCTTACTGTGCGCAGAGCACTGTACTAAGCACTTGAAAGTACAATTCAGCAACAAAGAGAGACAATCCCTGCCCACAACAGGCTCCCAATCTAGAATGGATAAAACTTTGGGGGTAGGGGTGGGGGCTCTGAACAATAAGCACAAGCAGCACCTGTTCCGCTGAAAGCCCAGCGTGCCTGGGGAGATGTATAAAGACTGCCCTAGAGAAGAGATGGATGGACGCAACTCCCTCACAGGAACCAGTGGAATACCCACCATCCTCATGGACTGTAGCCGCTCCCTCTGCCATTTGTCCATTGTTTGACTTTGGACAAATCACTTAACTTCTCAGTGCCTCAGTTTCTTCATCTGAAAAATAGGGATTAAATTCCTATTCTTTGTCCTTTTTAGACCCCGAGCCCCACAAAGGACAGGGACTGTTCCATCTGTTTATCTTGTATCTACCCAAACACTTAGAACAGCGCTTGCAATGAAGTAAACAATTAATAAATGCCATAATATTACTGTTGTTATTATCATTACGATTATAATCCCTGATTTCACAACACCCAGTAGTGTTTGTGGTGTTAAGCACTTACTGCATGCCAGACACTCTACTAAGTATTGGGGCGGACACAAGCAAATTGAGTTAAACCCAGCCCTTGTCCCTCAGAGGAACTCATACACTTAGTCCCGTTTTTACAGATAAGGTAACTGAGGCACAGAGAAGTTAAGTGACTTTGGCAAGGTCACACAGCAGGCTAGTGGTAAATCTGAGATAGATTCCAGGTCCTTCTGACTCCCAAGTCCAGGCTCTACCAACTAGGCCATACTGCCTCTCTAGGCCTCATTTAAATACTGTTGGAGACAGGACTGTTAAGCATTCAAAACCAAGGTAAACTTACCAGAACAACCAGAATTGAAAAACTGCTATTGCTTTGGTGGTAACTGCAGTTCTTAAAGCCTGTTCTTTCTGACTAAAAAAAAAAAAAATCATTTTTACTTCCACCCCTAATGAGCCAAAGTTTCTGGAGTCCGGTCCTACTTTGGTCATTGCCCTGCTGTGTAACCTTAAGCAAATGAGTTGGGAGCTCTGTAGTCAGTTACTTCATCTGTAAAATGGGTATAATGACCCTACCTATCCCTACATCACAGGGATGTTGTGAGACCAAAATGAGATGGTTGTTGTGAAAACACTTGGGAAAAATATACAAATGCAAGTTATTCTTATGTATCCAACTCTCTGGTTCATACTGTTTAGACCTAACTCAACACTGTTAACAGAACATTATCGGCTACTCTGAAATCTCCTTTTCCAGAGATAGTTAAAATGAGGATAGATCACCCTAGATTTTTCCAAGCTAAACAGAAGGTGTTCTTAGAACATTGGATCCTGGGCTAGTGGCTGTTTTTAAGACTCATCCAGTAGTCTGATTAAGGTGATATCCCAAAATAGGTATCACGCTCTGGTCCCTAATCTCTAGGAAACTAAATTCCCAGTAACAAAGAAATAAAGAAGCAGCAAATGGGTGAACCCAGTTCTCCTAAAATGCAGGTGTTAGGTCTTGCAAAACCCAGAATTAAAGAAAACTCAGATCGCTGTAGTAGTGTTCGCTGTGTCCGACACCATATGTGTACGCAGAGGCACACACATCCATATCCACAAACCATTTTTCCTTTTACTGCACCATATCCAAATAGGCTTATGTTATTTGATAAAAGTTCCCTAATTCCTTAACAGCATTCCAGGCGAAAAATGTAGTCAAAACATGTTCTATGGTAGAAGTGGGTGTATAGGCACTTATTTTCATTACCAAGAATAAAAGGGGAAAATTAACAAGCAATTTAAAATTAAATTTGATTTTTTTTTCCCAGTGCACTCAGCCAAACTCATTATTTTTACTTTTTGCTCGTATTCCAGAGCTGAGAGAAGGGGGATTCTGGTGATGTAGGACAGGTGCAGGAGGATAGCGTAGAGTAAGGGAGCTTTTTGTAAGAGCATTCTGGCTAAAATCCACCCTTTCTTCTACATCCAAATTGACACTATGTGATCCAAGCAGCCGTCCTATCCTGCCTTGACAACTGTATTAGCCTCCTTGCAGATCTCCCTGCCTCATCTCTCCCCACTCCAGTCCATATTTCACTCTGCTGCCCAGACAATTTTTCTAAAAAAAAGTTTAGTCTACATTTACCCACTCTTCAAAAATCACCACCTCCGTATCAAGCAAAAACTCCTTACCACTGGCTTTAAATTGTGGCTTAGTGGCAAGAGCGTGAGCTTGGGAGTCAAAGGGCGTAGGTTCTAATCCCGGTTCCACCATTCATTCATTCATTCAAGCATATTTATTGAACACTTACTGTGTGCAGAGCACTGTACTAAGCACTTGGGAAGTACAAGTTGGCAACATATAGAGACAGTCCCTACCCAACAAGGGCTCACAGTCTAGAAGGGGGAGACAGACAGCAAAACAAAACAAGTAGACAGGTAAAAAAAATTCTAATTTATTTCTTTAGTTTAGGGGTAGATATAATCAAATCAGTGGTATTTATGGAGTGCTAATACTGTTCAGAGCACTGTACTAAACACTCAGGAGAATATGATATAATAGAGTTGGTATACATGATCCCTGCCTTCAAGGAGAAGCAAGCTGCATGGGCCTAGGTGTCAGGAGGTCATGGGTTCTAATCCTAAATCCATCACTTGTCCGCTGTGTGACCTTGGGCAAGCCACTTCACTTCTCTGTGCCTCAGTTACCTCATCTTTAAAATGGGGATTAAGTCTTTGAGTCATTGTTGGGTTGTACTTTCCCAAGCACTTAGTACAGTGCTCTGCACACAGTAAGCACTCAATAAATACATCTGAATGAATGAATCAATCAATTCTGACATCGTTGTGGAGAGGGAATGTCATTGTTTTTTGTTGGGTTGTACTTTCCCAAGTGGTTAGAACAATGCTCTGCACACAGGTAAGTGCTTAGCAACTGTTCATAATAATAGCATGATAATAATAATAATGATGATAAATTTTTACTCTGAGGATAACATGCAATGTTCAGTAAAGGACTAAGCCTTAGAATGGATTTAAACATTTTCATACCAGTTTACACTGATTTGGTGTAGCTACATATGGACACATAATTTTCCTTCCACACAGAAATTTCTCATTTTGCTTCATGAAACCATGCTATTTTTGGGAACGCAATCAAATATGTTTTCTTTTATGGATTCCTGGTTTAAAGAGGCAGACTAAAGTTATGCCCTGCATGCTCAATGTACAGAAAAACCCCTGGCAATCCTCACAGAAGTAATTTCTACATTTAAAACTAGACGACACAAATGGAAATTCTGCAGAGAACAAGTAAATACTACTTATTCATTTACTGATCAATTGATTGAAGAAATGACAAAACTATTCTCTCTTTTTATCAGCCTTATATGATAATCACAGCACCTTGGTTAAATTTAAAGAAGAAAAAATGGGGAAAGCAGAAAATAAATATATGAACCAATAAATGTATGTATGTACGTATAAATAAATGTATGAACCAATCAACCAATCAGTGGTATTTACTGAGTGCTTTTTGTTCAGAACATTCTACTAAGCACTTGGAAAAGTACAATACAGTTGTCTGACATGTCCTCAAGGAACTTACAGTCTATCAGGGGTAACAGATTTTAAAGTAAATTACAGGTAAGGGAAGCAGCCAAGTATAAAGATACAAGAATAAGTGCTGTGGGAGAATAAAAGTTATGAGATTCCCCTGTGCAATATATGTTTCCATTTCAAATCCAATTCTGCTCACCTCAATGAAGCAAAGTTATCAGCATCAGTGCTAGTAGTAGCAGTAGTAATAGTATTTATTGAGTGCCTACTAGGTGTTACGATGTTTGTTATAGAGCAGTTGGGAGCCACAGCAAACCCTCCCAGAGATATTCTGCTCTCAGGCACGGACTGCATCTATACTCTAATCAACTGTCTTGCAATACATGCTGTTGGCTACAGAGAATGGGCAAGAGATTTTGGATAAAAGCATAACCTGTTCCCACTTGTGAAAAACAACTCAAACACATATTCTACCGATGGTGGGATACTTCATACTGTAAGCATGGTTGAGGCTGAGGATCCATCCCCCTTGGGCCTTTTCAGCTATATATGTACCCAAGGCTGAATTTTACCATCAGAGGTGACTTTTCCTCTAGACTGTAAGCTCACTATAGGCAGGGAACATATCTGTCATCTTTGGTGTACTCTTCCAAATGCTTAGTACAGTGTTCAGCACAGAGTAAGCCCTTAAAAACAACACTGATTGATTTTCTTTGAACACGAACACATACATTAGGAATATGAGGTTAGCATGGCATTTTCTAAAGTTTTTGAGACGGTCATTTGTGCTACCAGAATTGGGTCTCAGAAGCACACTTGTTAAACAAAACAGAATTGTTTAGTTCTTGAAGTTCTTGCTGAAATCAATTCTCCGCTTCTGATCTGACTTTGCCTAAAGCATGAACCCAACAGCATCAAGAGTGCTGAGTATTGAAGTTCTGAGGAACCAAGACCAATTGAAGTAGCAGAGAGATCACTCCAAACTAGAAACAAGGACAGAAACAGCTAGGGCTTTTGAAGTCAAAATGATCATTTTGCCTAGAGATTGGCTTACCCTACTGCTTTTGCTGTAGATGGGAAGATCAGGACCCCATCCTAAGCTGGTACAACCGCGTCTTTCTTGGTAAGGATAAAAGTGGGGAGATAGAAAAGTTTGGGGTTAATTCCCTGGGGCAACTGACCACAGGGACCTGACAGAAGGGAGAGAATCCTTTTCAAACCCAGTACACCAGGACTCCCATCAGCTCCTTTTCTCCAGCTGGAGGGATGATGAGGCAATGATAAGAACATACGAGACTTTCTCAACTTTCAAGATGTAAGGAAGACTGTGCCTGTCATTCATTCATTCATTCAATCATATTTATTGAGCGCTTACTGGGTGCAGAGCACTGATTGAGGTCAAGGCTGTGATTGGTCGACTCTGAGCCATAAGGAGCCCAAAACTCTTCTCCTCTTGCCAAATTCTTCTACTGTTTTTGTTCTTTTATTGTTTCATCCTTCCTTATTTATCTGTCACCCAGCCCCTCTTCTCTCCCTTATTCTCAGACTGTGAGCCCCTGGAAGCTCAGTCACTTGTTTATTTTTTTCCCAGTGTTTCGTACCATGCTCTGCCCCTCAAAAGTGCTTAATAAATACCATTACTACTACAAGTTCCAGAATGTTCTGGAGCCAAAATGACCATGTACTGGGAATGCTTTAAGTTGTAAGAGAAAGTCTAAGCATTTTAAGTGGGCAAGAACACCAGGGGACTGTGGAAGGTTGGATTGCCTGCTTAGCTGGAACAGTTCTAATTCCCAACTATTTGTCTTTTCCCTTAATTACCCATAATGATCTATCAAAATTTGGGACTGTCCTGCTTTGCTGGACCCCAGCTAGCACCCCAAGAGGGTCTTAGGATCAGGATCCAGTCAGTTAGCTACTAATGGGCCAAGGAAGCTATCACAATCAAACTATGACAGACTATTACTAAAAAGAGCAAAGCAGTGCCACAATATGGAGATATTTATGGGGAAAGAAAAAGGGCTCTCATTAAAACCTTGATTCCCATGACTTTGTGAATATTCAAATTGATGTTGCTTTGAGGATCAGTTTTTTATGGTATCTGTTGAGCACTTACTATGTGTCAAACACTTTTCTAAATAAGAGGGTAGGCACAATTTAATTAGGTCAGACACAGTCACTGTCCCACATGGGGCTCCCAGTCTAAGTAGGAGGGAGAATAGGTAGTTGAGGAAACTGAGGTACAGAGAAATGAAGGGACTTGCCCAGGGTCAAAAAGCAAGCCATTGGCAGAGCCGGGATTAGAAGCTAGGTCCTTCTGATTCCCAGGCCCAGGCTCTCTCCACTAAGCCATGCTGCTTCTCAGTTGCAGGGCACACTAGATGGATCTGGATTCTGTTCAGGGTCTATTGGAAACTTCAGGAGCTTGGGAATGACCTCAACCGTATGGTTAGGGCAGTAACTGGAGGACTATCTCTGAATAAAGATAATGTGTTCTGCGTGAACTCTTCTGGGAGCCTGTGTCAACCAGATGATTCCCCCCACCATATCCTATCTGGCAAAGTTAGCATCAGAACTTTTCCAAGTGAGCACAGATCTCTCAAGTCACAGCCTGTTATCTGAGATACTTATACATGAAACAATTCCAAATTATTTAATCAGAATGCTTCGACTCTGGGAGGTCAATTGACAGGCAACTTTAAGTCGTCTGTGAAAAAAAGTCACTCCTCCCACCTAATTAGTGCATTGGGGATGCTCACCATTTGTTGTGGAGAACAGAGCAAACCAACTGAATGATCCCATCCTACCACCCCCATCCCCTCGCCCCCTACTTCCATATGCATTCACCACTCCCACTGATTGCTAAGGAAGCTGTGCTCACACAGCTGAGAGGAGAACCTGGCAGTTTGCTCTGAGATTGCATAAGGCTTCCGGGACGTTCAGTCCTCTGATGAATCTCAAAGCCCTTTCCTGCAGAATTCGGCAGGAAATTGTCAGTGCTCCACTGAGGAACTTGGGAAAAGTGATCTTTGCAGTCAGTCTATGAAACCCAGATCTGGCTGCCCACTGAGTTATTAATAGCATCCAGACTCAAAACACACAGGGACATGCCTACTAGAGCTCAGGCCCAGGTAGAAAGAATTGGGGTAATTATCCGGATCAGATTTTTGAATCATAATCAATGCTGTAATTCAGTCACTAAGAATGCTGGAAGGGGATAAAAATTAGAATCCATCCTTGTGGTAAGCTTTATGAGGCAGGGAGAAAGACAATAATCTCCTTTTTGATGGGTGCCAGTTGTCATCCCCAGGATCACCTTTTTGCAGGTGAAAGGTGGTAGAAACCTGTATGAGAATGTCTATGAATCCTCCAGTATTGACAATATAATTGTAGGTCACCTTTCCATGGGCATGAACACCTACAATCCTTAGATTGCTCTAAAACAGAGCCCTCACTGCAAACTATTCTAAGCCCATAATCTTCCATTTCAAAGATCAGACTGATTTTGTTTTGCCTACCAATTCATTCTGGGCATTAACGGCATTTCAAAAACGGCCTTAAAACAACAACAAGCCACCCTAAAGAAGTAAGAGTCTCTGAATAGTTCACAGAAAGTTGGTCTTTGTGAGGCTATCAGTGGATAAAATTAAAGTTGTTTTTAATTTATTAGGCTTACCTATTTCAGAAAGGATGACAAGCATTTCATTAGCGGTTTCTAGGATTTTGAAGACATGATAATTAGAGAGGAAAGGTGCTTTTCCTCTTTAAAAAAATCCTCCCAGAAAAAGTACTGACAACGAACAATGCAATGATATTCTTAATATATTTCTTGAACTGCCAGTGTGGATCTATCTTGCTCTGTATTCTGAGTTGCTCAGCTGAGCACTTAGCTTCTAAATAAAGACTTCAAGGATTTTCAGGAGCTTTGATAATCTTTGTTGGGTGGGAGGGGAAGAAAGAGGAAAGGGAGGAGAATAAGGGGAAAATTAGAGTGGGAAAACTGAATCAGTGGGAGAA
This sequence comes from Tachyglossus aculeatus, assembly GCF_015852505.1. Classification (NCBI taxonomy): domain Eukaryota; kingdom Metazoa; phylum Chordata; class Mammalia; order Monotremata; family Tachyglossidae; genus Tachyglossus; species Tachyglossus aculeatus. The sequence goes on along the minus strand of NC_052075.1, from coordinate 37,949,685 downwards.
ATGAACCCCCATGATTTTAGCCTGCCATACTATACCTTAAAAACAAAAATATTTTTTGTTGCCAGGAGGAAGACTTGTCCATATGGTTATGAAGTATCAATCAACCAATTAATGGTATTTACTGAGTGCTTACTGTCTGTAGAACACTGAACCAAATCCTAGGGAAAGTTCATTACAACAGAGTTGGTAGGCTCAGTCCCTGCCCACAAGAAGTTTACAGCCTATGGTAGTGACAGACATTGAAATAAATATGGGTAGGGGAAATTGTAGAGAACACTAATAATATTAATGGTATTTGTTAAGCACTTACTATGTGCCAGGCATGTAGCACTGGGAGGGATACAGTGTGGTGGGTTGGACACCATTCCTGTCCTAAATGGGGCTCACAGTCTTAATCCCCATTTTACAGATGAGGGAACTGAGGCCCACAGAAATGAAGTGACTTGCCCAAGGCCACATAGCAGATAAGTAGCAGAGCTGGGATTAGAATCCATGACACCCAGGCCTGAACTCTATCCACTATGCCATGATGCTTCCCCTAAGAGAAGCTTACACCCACCCAGAGAAATAATTAGAAACAGAACTAGAATGAGACAAAGGGCCAGAAAGTCTGGGAGAGAGAAGAAGACAGAGGCAGGGACAACAGGAACAAGCTTGGTGTTCCAGAAACATTCACCGAGAAGATGTCCTGGACATGGTGCCGATGGCAGTGAAGAAGTTGAAAAATAGTAGCCAAGGGGCAACAGTCATGGAAGTAGCACTATTTACATAAATACTGTGGATCTGGGCTGCACGAACAAGACACAAACAGAACAAGGGGCACCACTACGATAAAATCATATATAGTTGTTTATTTATGTTATATATATATACAATATTTCTATTCTATTTTTATTATGACTATAACATGTTCCCATTCCCTTTGTAACAGTGTTCGAGAACTGCAATGTTGACTCCTTTGGAGAAAGATCTCTTCTTTCTGCTTTGTCATTTACCCACAAAACCAATTCTGAAAGACGGGAAGCTCTAACAAGCTTCAGCTAGACTTAGGAGATGGGGGGATCTCACAGGACTCACCAACCAGTGATCCCCAAAGCTTGGGTGCTGCAAACTACAGTCGACGTGGTTAACATTAGGGTTATCTACTTTAAACTAGAAAAACCTGTTCTCCCACCTACTTAGACTGCGAGCTCCATGTGGGACAGGGACTTTGTCCTGCCTGATTAACTTCTACCTATCCCAGTGCTTAGAACAGTGCTTGATACATGGTAAATGCTTAACAAATGCCATAATAATAATAATGAAAATAATAATAAATGATATTTATTAATTACTGTGTGAAAACACTGTGCCAAGTTTTCAGTGTCGATAATAATAATAATAATAATAATAATAATAATAACGGATTATGGGAACATATAGGAAGCTGACGGGTCTAGCAGAAATTCTGTCATGAGAAACACCCTCCCCACACTTCAAGGTGGCTCATCCTACACAAATATTCCCTCTTTCTTTCTCTCTCTCTCTCTCTCTCGCTCTCTCTCTCTCTCTCTCTCTCTCTCTCTCTCTCTCTCTCTCTCTCTCTCTCTCATTTCATTCTCAATCTGCCCAATGTCCTATTCAGGGTCCTCAGCTAGTGTGTCCAGGGCCCTAAGGGAGGTTCCCTGCTGATTAAATGGCTTCTGAACATCCCGACACTTAGTTCCTTTATTGTTCCTCAACATCAGATGGTTCCTAACATTTGTCCTTCAGGGGTTGGGGGTAGAGGTAACCATTAGGTTTAATGACTCTTTCTCAGCCAGGCATTCACTCCAGGACTCAGTCCTGACAGAGACACTCTCAGTAACAGTTCAGCAACATTTCCAGGAGATGGATGGACTTTCAGTTTCCTGCTGACCCATCTCCAACCCTTCATGCGGCTTCTCATAGTGAGGCCTCAGGATTCACCCCAACCAATGAACTTTCCACTAGGCCATAATGTTTCTTCCTCCCACTTAGTAAACTATATGTGAGACAGGTGCTTTATGCAATCTTTCTCTTGCACAGTGTTTGGCATGTCATAAGCCCTTAATAAATACCATTATTATGTTTATGCACCTCACAAAAAAACTCTCCAAAATGCATGGGGCAGAGATCTTAAAGTGAGAAGGAACTATTGAACCCTATCAGAAGCACAACTGGCATATCCCTGTCACTCTTGGTGCTCAGTTCTGGTGGATTTTATTTTGCAGCTCAGAGCCCAGAGTGTTCCTGTGTCCAAGTGGTGAAAGAGAAAAAAGAGAATGATGCAGAAAGTTGAAAGTTGCAGAAAGTTGCAGAAAGGGGGGAGGGGGGAGTGAAATACACTTCTGCTCCATAAAGAATCTGATCCTGGCCCTTAACAGGTTGTCTGCATCCCGTTCTCTTGAAGCCTGTTGGAGAGAGGGCAGAGGTAGAAGTTGGAATGAGTTCTCTATGCTTAACAGGATTCAGACTACAGATGGAAAAACCCTTATGTTTGGACATGAAATTTGATCATAAAAATAAGGATTGAATAAACCTATTTTCTAAGGCTTATATCATTTCTGGCATAGAGAAGGGTTTGTATCCAAATAACCACTAAGATATTAAATGTAACATTTCTATCATACTGATGTTAAGCATTATCAGTTCATCTAGGTCAATGAAGTATTTTAATAATTTGAAGATGGATGAGGCATTTTAATATCCATATCCTAGCACAATAATGATTCTAGGTAATTTCATTTTTGGTTTTTTTCCAGGGTAGGGAGATCTTTGCTAGATACAATATTTATTCATCTCACTGCTTTTTCAGCTAGATGTAAACATTCCTCCACTTAAGAGTTTGTGTCTCTCTTGCATCTTGAATAGGCCATGTGGGAGGTAAGGAGGTAAGAAACAAATTCCTTAAAGCTCAATTTAATGATGGAGGAGAATTTGGGCTGAATAGTTATGCTTCACAATTTACCCTTTTAGCAAAGTTATAGTCCAACATATTTTGCAAACTCATCCAATAAAAGAAGCCTGGGTGCAGTTCCAAAAAGCTTTTTGGGTTTTAGATAAAAAATATAGCTATTAAATCTAGGCAAAGACGTTGTATAGCCCCACTGACTGTGCTAAGTCTTCTCCCTCTGAACAGAAGCAAACAGGCTTTTATTCGCCTTCAAGCGTAATCAAATTCTCAGTGAGCTTTTTGTTTTTCACTGGTGGACTATAAAGCACACTTAAATACAAGATGTGTCCCTTTCTATCTGAAAACAGTCTCTATTTGGAGTGAAGGAAATGGAACTGCTTAGGGAAATGCAGCATTTCAAGATGAGTGCTCCTCAAAATTATAAAATTCTTCATGGATGATCAATTCTAGTTGAAACAGGAAACCGAAGAAGCCTTTGTGAGATTTCACAGTTTGGGTGCCTTTACTTCCTTTTTCACATCTTCTTTTGCTCCTTCTGGACCTTCATACAATCTCATTGCTGAAGAAAAAAATATCTGGAGCAACTGACATCTGTACTGGCTTTCTTCTTTATTTCTACCTCATAATAATGATAATTGGGGTATTCCTTAAGTTCCTACCACATTGTAAGCACTATGTTAAGCCCTGGGGTAGATGCAATACAATCAGATCAGTCACAGTCCCTGTCCCTCCAGGGAGGGAAAAGATATATTTAAGGTCCATTTTTACAAGTGAAGGAATGGAGAGACAGAGAAGTTGTGACTTGACGAAGGTCACACAACAGGCAAGTGATGTAGCCAGTATCAGAACCCAGGTCTCTTGAATCCCACTTGTGCTTTTTCAACTAAACCATGCATTAACTCCCTACTTGTTTTTCTTTTTTTTGAGAAGAATTATACTCTGAAAATAATTTCCTCCCTGTTGGTCCCACAAAATATTTTCTCAGACCCAAATAAGCCAGCCAAGGCAAACATCTTTCCCTAATGTCTGTTTTACCTTAGTTCATAGCTAAACAATTCCCTCCAGCTACGAAGAACAGGTATAAATTCAGAAGGTATAATCGATCAAACAAAAATATCAACTGTTAAATGTGTTCTGCTTTTCCTATATGGGCCACCTTTATATTATCTGTTTATTATAATGTATTGGCTGTTTTTCCTCAGTATCACTTTGTTTCCCTTGCTACATTGGCTAATTACACATAGGATTGTCTCTTCTTCCACCTTGATTCTTCATTTGTCACTGTGAGAGGACAAATGTATTTGTTAAACCTTGCATATATCCTTCCCCAGATTGTTCTAGCAGAAAAGCTTTTTCAGGGCCCTGAGAAGAATACTGCAGTGATGGAATAAGTGGAAGTGACAGGGGAGGGGTAAGATGAATTATAATGACTTTCACCTGTCGTTGGATCTGGGCTCACTGTAAAGGGAGAAAAAGTCTAAAAACAGAGGAATAAAAACTCAGTTAGCCAACAACATGGGGCTCAGTTTCTACTGGCAATGGAAATTATTTGATCACAGGGTGCCTACTGAACTTTCTAAATATTGATTTGATGTTCCTATACTTTGAATAGTTTAATTCTGTAGGATTTCAAGAATCTAAAGTGGATCACCACTTGGTTCCTCTTCTTAGCAATAGCTTTGGTCTACAGCTGTGGTGGTGGCACTAGTAATAGCTGTAATAGTAGCAATAATAGAAGGTGTTACAGTAGAAGTAGTAATTGTAGTTTTTATTGAGCATCTATTTGATGTCGTGCACCATACTAGGCAAGTACAGAATAAAGTGACAGATTCCCTTCCCACAAGGACCTTGCACTCTAATGGAGGGAGACAAACACATAGAAGTAGCCAAAACAAATAATCCTATTTCTAAATTCACATATCCCTTTAAAAAAATGGATAGTCAAAAATCACTGTGCCTTCAGTACAGTGCACACCTTACATTCTTTCTTCCTCTTTAAAGACTTGGGGAACATGTAATGACAATTAATCATCTGGAGACATTAGCATTTAGTTTCCCCAGAATGGCAAACCCCTAGTCTTCTGAAAAGATTCCAGATAACTGGCCCTTATGTATCTTAGCATCACTCTAATTTCGATGTTTATGTTGAAATGCATTAGATTTTGTTAATATGCCTGTAAGAGCAATATGATTGGAAAGGGAGTCATAAGCTTGTGATTGTCATCAGGGTTCAACTATGGACATCTGGAGAAGTTAGAGAAGCATTGTGTCAGTGGAAGGAACACGGGCTTGGGAGTAAGATGTCATGGGTTCTAATCCTGGCTCTGCCACTTGTTTGCTGTGTGACCTTAGGCAAGTCACTTCACTTCTCTGGGCCTCAGTTCCCTCATCTGTAAAATGGGGATTAAGACTCTGAACCTCAAGTGGGACAACCTGTTTACCTTGTATCTATCCCAGAGCTTAGAACAGTGCTTGGCACATACTAACTGCTTAACAAATACCATCATCATCATTATTATTATTATTATTATTATGACTGCTCTAAAATACCCAAGCAGGCATTCATATTAGCACAGCAATTCAAAGTAAGGTATCCGGATTCCCATAAAATTCCTTTGATTCTAGTAAGAAAATAGTTTCCAGGCAGAATGCCATAGGTCAAAATAAACAAGAAAATCAAAATTTTGCCTTAAACTTTATTATGAAATTGGGTTTTCAAACTTTCCTCCTTAAGAGTCCCAGAATCAAGGCCATCAAATAGTTCTGAAACAAAAAGGCTGGCATACAAAAGAAGGTTGCCTGCTCTTAAATGATTATCACAATTTTCTGGCCATTTATTTCAGCTTTATTGTATTTTCAGATACAAACGAGCGATTCTCTTAAAGAGGCACATAAATTTCCTTTGCAGATTAAAGTGGAAGACGTGAACCATTTACTACAAAGAAAAGTAATATTAGAACTAAGATTTTATCACCCTTTTAGTCACTAGAATGCATTTAATTGATCAAATTTATTAAAACTTCAGGTGCTGATCAAATTTGAGTTAACTCTTCAAAGACCAAATTTTGGCACTTGAATATTATTTTAATCTTAAGATTTTTCAGTTCATCAATTGGACTTTTTAAGTACCTACTATATGCACGGCACTGTACTAGGTGCTTGGAGAGTACACTAAACCTAAGAAAAATGTCCCTGACCTCAGGAAGTTGTCACTCTAATGGGGAAATTTATTCTCCTAACTAGTTGAAGCTTCAGGTATTTTTATTAAGCACAAAATAAATTTTATTATCTGTTATTTACCAGGGTACATATATTAGTATATAAACACAGATCTGAAAAACTTGTTGGACAGCTATAGGATTGGATTTTCTGAAAATCACATTACTAATTTGGGTTTGAAACTCCAAAGATGCTTCAATTTTTAGCAAGCCAGTGTTATGATGGGGAAAGCTACAAATTCTGTCAGAAAAACCCATGTACCTTCCACTTAGTCTATCACTACTCTGTGTGCATAGCTCCTACCTAAGTGGGAGTTAAACTCATAAAATTGATGTTACACAAGGCATACAAACCTCATTAATCCTTCAGTATTGAGGTAGGGGGGCAGATGGGGTGAATTTTATTTTTCCACAAGTTAGAGGCAAAGGCTGGCATACTGAAAGGAGATTAAATTATGAAAATATATCTGATATTTTAAATCTGAGTGATTTAAATTAAATAAAACCACTTCGTTTTATTTCACTAAATTGTAAACTCCTTGAGGCAAAGAATTGGGTCCAATTATCATACTGTATTCTCACAAGGGGCTTAGTATAGTGCTCTGCAGACAGTAAGAGCTCAGTGAATATCACTGATTGATTGATTGATTAAAATCTATCTCTCAAGAACTTAGTAGTAGTGTTCTTCACACAGTAAGAACTCAGTAGTACTATTAATTGATTGATTGATTGATTGATGGATTGAAAAAATAAGATATCCAAGTTTATCTCTGGGCACTCAGCATCTCCCTTCCCTTCCTTTCCCCTTCTTTTACAATTTTCCTAATGGCTGCCACCCTACCCTTCCCCAATCCTACAGCAGTCTACGGGAACCCAGAACAGTAACAGTAGTGGGTGGAGGACAAAATAGTGAGTGCAACGGTGCCTGATTCAATCAATGAATCAATCGATATTACTTATTAAACACTTAATGTGTGCAGAGCACTGCACTAAGCACTTGGGAGAGTACAGTACAATGCAATTGCCACTAGAGAAGCAGCATGGCTTAGTAGATAGACCACGGGCCTGGGAGTTAGAAGGTTATGGGTGCTAATCCTGGTTCTGCCACTTGTCTGCTGTGTGACTTTGGGCAAGTCACTTCATTTCTCTTTGCCTCAGTTACCTCATCTGTAAAATGAGGATTGAGACTGTGAGCCCCACATGGGACAGGGACTGTGTCCAAGTTGATCCACTTGTATCCACCCCAGTGCTTAGTACAATGCCTGGCACATAGTAAGCACTTAACAAATACCATCATTATTATTAATTGGCAGATATGATTCCAGACCGATTGAATCCAGGCCAGTGATCCCAAACCACATGGTAGAATACCAACTCTGGAACTCCTGGCTTCCTTAGCACTCTGAACTAAGGATATTTAAATTTTGAAGAAATGATCATTTTGCATGAAGTCTCCCATTACTAAAATAACCTAAAAGAGAAGGTATCTCATTTCTTTCAGCTATTTTAATGGCTGTATTTTTGGACAGCTAAAGTGATTTGAGATATCACTTTGTACTGAGGAAAGCGTGTCAATTTTGATTGAGAAAGATACAGCAAACTGCATCAACAATTTATCCAATTGGCAAGATTGAGAAAGAAGCTACAAGGCATGAACGGGGCTAGAGTTGTATTGCTTATGCTCCCAAACAAAGCAGGAGAATAGAATTTATTTCAATAAAGCAAGCCACCAGGTGGAAGAAAGGGGGAGGTAAAATATGATTTTCCAGTTTACTCCAAGTCGTGGAGAGCAATGGAGCTTAGACTGAGGGTTGGTAATTTACTGGGGATTCTCAGGGAAAAAACATAAATTCAGTTTCATTTGAAAAGTAGCAGTAGGAGGACATCAAATCTCTGTAACTGCATCTCTTAGAAATTTTTCAATATTTACTCTTGGAAAAAGGAAAAGAAAACCTGGTATGTATTTCTTGAAAGGCGTTAAATCCTTGCTTAAGCTGCCAATTGGGTAATTATGTTCTTGGCATGCTTAATGAATACCAAATTATTATCATTAATATTGCCTCCCTGACTAGATCTCTAATAAATTTCAGTGGGTCTTCACCAATATTTGTATATGAATATTTACTTGTGAAGTTATGTGCCTGTACTGGCAAAGATCGCACCAGAATACTGTTGGCTATGAAGGGAGGGGGAAGTTCCAGGCCAGAGGAAGAGGACATGGGCAAGAGGTCAGTGGCGAGAAAGATAAAATCAAAGTACAGTGTTAGAGGTTGGTATTAGAGAAGAAAAGTGTGTAGATTGGGTTGTAGTAGGGGAAAAGCGAGGTAAGGTAGTATGGGGAGAGCTGATTAATGCCTTATAATCAATGGTATGGAGTTTCCGTTTTGGCTTTTGAGGAGAGGGGAGATATGGACTGAGTGTTTCTCTATGAAAATAATCTGAAAAGACGAGTGAATTATGGACAGGAGGAAGGGAGAGACAGTAGGCAGGGAGGTCAGTGAGGAGGCTGATGCAGGAGTCAGGATGGGAAATGGTTGGATGGGTGTGCTCTCAGTTTGGTATGAAAGGAGCGGATTTTAGAAATGTTGTGAAGGTAGAACTGACAGGATTTGGTGACAGCCTCAATATGTGGGTTGAACGGCAAAATGAGAAGCTAATGAGACAGGGAGGTAGTGGTATTGTCTAAAGTTGTGGGAAAGTCTGGAGGAATATAGGGTTTGGGTGAAACCATAAAGAATTCTGTTTTAGACATGCTAAATTTATGGCATAGAGAAGGAGAGAGGTCAGGGTTGGAGAGAAGGATTTGGGAAGCATTCAATCCAACAATCATATTTATCATTCACATAGGGATATTTGTTGAAGCTGGGGGTGGAGGGAGTGTTCCCCCCAAGGGAGTGGGTGTAGATGGAGAATGGAAGGGGACCCAGCACTGAGCCTTGAGGGGTTTCCACATTTAGAAAGTGTCAGGCAGAGAAGAAGCTGGTGAAATATTCTTAGGAGTGACCAGTCAGTTATTCAGCACTTAACGTACATTTCTGTAATTTATTTATTTATATCAATGTCTGTCTCCCTCATAGACTGTAAACTCATTGTGAACAGGGAATGTGTCTGTTTATTGTTATATTGTGCTCTCCCAAGTGCTTAGTACATTACTCTGAACACAGTAAATGCTCAATAAACACGTCACACATTGGTGAACATCACTACATTGAATACAAAGGAATGGGACTGTTATATTGTACTCTCCCTAGCACTTAGTACAGTGCTCTGCACACTGTAAGCACTCAATAAATACGACTGACTGACTGACTGACAATGTAGCTATATAGAGGCCCCCATAAACTTTGGAAAATCAGAATGGTTGCTACAACTCATGAATCATTCAATCAAAAATTTCTTGAGGGCAGTGATCTCACATTTTATTTGTATTTTTCACTTGCAAGCATTTAATAGCATTCTCTTCACAAAATAGGCAGTCATTGAATACCACTGAGCAGGCAGCCTGACCTAGTGTAAAGATTATGAGACCTGACGTCTGTGCAACCAGATTCTTGTTCTAACTCTGCCTCTGGTCCGCTGTATGACTTGGACAAATTGCTTAAAATAATAATAATAATAGTACTTGTAAAGCACTTACTATGAGTCAATCACCATTCTCAGCACTGGGGCAGATACATGTTAACCAGGTTGGACATGGTCCATGCCCCATGTGGAACTAACGGTCTAATAGGGAGGGAAAAAAGGGGTTGAATCCCTATTTGACAGTTGAAGAAACTGAGGCACAGAGAAATTGAGTGACTTGTCCAAGGTCACGCAGCAGGAAAGTAACAGAGCTGGGATTAGAATCCAGGTCCTCTTACTCCCAGGCCATGCTCTTTTCACCTGGAGAAGCTCCTTTCCTCACTTTTGCCTCTATTTTCTCATCTGTAAAGTGAGGACTAAAACTCCTGCTTTCCCTACCTTGTGTATTGCGAGTCCCGGGTGGGACAAAGACTGTACGATTTGGTTACCTTGTATCTTCCCCAGTACTTAGTGCAGTGGTTTGACACACAGTAAGCATTCAATATATATACTATTGATAATTCTTTTTGCTTCTCATCGAATTACAAAAAAAATCACTTTCAATTTATTTTATGTCCTATATCCTTAGGAATGAGGTTGGTTAAGGGGACCTTTTTACATGTTTTACTACGATCAGGATTATTTTCTTTGATAATCAGGGACTGTAATTGTTCTGAAAAAAGTTTTCCTCACCAAGAAGAACAAATGATTTTGAATAATTTACACTTTTCACTTACCCTTTTTCTCTTTCAAGACTTTAATTGTACTTACCCACCAAGGTCGTTAGAGAGGAATTTAAACAGAGAGAACATTAAAGCCATATTTTGAGGACATGTTCTTCTAAGAAGGATCACTACACCCATAAAATGGGTATTCAATTTCAAAATATCTGTTTCTCATTAGTAAATATTTAAAAGTTAAAGAAAATTTCAGAGTACTATTCAAATGTAGATGAGAAAAATTTGCCATGGCAACCACTATATCCTACATAAGCACTTAATTTTTTTCTTCCAGACCCACACATCAATTTTCAATTAAAAAATATGATCTGTTCTTTTTGTAGGTCACAGAGCCTTTAATTAAGGATGGGATGAGGATTATTCTGAAACGTTGAAAAATAATTTCAGGATACTTAAAGCACCCACACAAACAGATTTAGTTCATTTATCAACTCGAGCAGCTTCATGAAAATGCTTTGTTAACTGGCTTTTCAAATGTCAGAAAATGGTTCATTAGCTTTAACTGTAATATTGTGATGACTATTCATAAAAGAGAATAGGGGGCCATTTCTTTTTTTCTACATAAATGCACTCTGATGAATTTTGGAATCATCTAAAGTTCTTTTTGTCATGGAGTTTGATATACATTTGCTCAGTACAGTGAAAAGACATTCTTCCATTGTTGTGGTACATTTAAATGGACAAGGAAAAGGTCTGATCAAGGGATGCTTTGATCTTTAAAGATTTCACACGGTTCATAATCATATTATGTGGTCTTCCACTTCTACATGGTAATTGGAAAGTAATCTGAATTTCAAACTATAGCCTGGCCTGAAGAGATGTAGACAGATATCCTAGGATGACAGAAGACTACGAAATGAAGACCTTTCTTTAATGATCGACTTTGTGTGAAAAATGAATGCTAGAAGCAGGCTATTAATCTAGGAGAAATTTTTCATAGCTTATATTCATTTAACTAGAATTGAAAACTACACATTAAACAGGTGGAGGAAGTATACACTATATACATAGAGTATACATAGGGTTTATTTTTTAGAATTCAAAGAGAACCTGGGGGACAAAAGACATATGAGACTTCCTGTTCCCAGGATTGCCTGCAAGATACATGAACGAAGTTCCAGCCTATGCATCATACTAACAAGTGACATGATGATTTTCCATCATCTCCAAAAACTACACAGAAATTACCCAAGACAAAATCGACTGCTAGAAAATGTACTCACCCACAACCAATGCCTTACTGACTTCCCCTCTCATAGAAATCAGGAGTAGGAGTTAATTGGCTTACCGCTAAACGTATTTTTCTTAACACAAACTTGAATACAAAGCAGAAAAATGCATAACATGCTCCCTTCATCAGGCTCACTGTATTGTAAAGCACACTGGGTACAGTTTCACCTCCAAATAAACATCCCACCTCATACTTAACATCCTAATATTTGACCAATCTAAATATTTTGTATGGTATCAGACTTGATAGACTGAGAGGAGAACAATGGGAATGGTAATATATCTTGTCTTTAGAGAGGCAGCATGGCCTGGTGGATAAAGCACTGGCCTGGGTTCTAATTCAGGCTCCACCAACTGTCAGTTCTGTGATCTTGGGCAAGTCTCTTTACTTTTCTGTGCCTCAGTTACCTCATTTATAAAATTCATTCATTCATTCATATTTATTGAGCGCTTACTATGTGCAGAACACTGTACTAAGCACTTGGGAAGTACAAATCGGGAACATACATTGACGGTCCCTACCCAATGGGGATTAAGACTGTGAGCCCCATGTGGTACAGGGACTATGTCCAACCTGATTAGCTTGTATCTACATCAGTGCTTGGAAGAGTGCCTGACACATAGTAAGTGCTTAACAACTACCATCATTTTATTATTATCATTATTATCTAGAATGGTAGTTGGCTCATTCCACAGGACCTCCCAAACGTCAGGATGAGACTTGTACTCAGTTGATTTTTATTAGTGGGTCAATGTCAGCTTGAAGGGCCTTAGCCATTGGTGCTCATCAGACACTCAGTCTGGCTCTGGACTGTAGCTGTTTTCAACTTTGGCTTAGATGAGGGAGTTGCAATTATGCTCCTTAGGTTTGCCGTGATGGCAACGTTGGGGCTGGCTTAACTCTACAGAGGCCAGGATCGGAATTCAAAATGACCTTTAGAAGTTGGAGAAACAGCAGAATTACGTTTCAACAGAGGGATGTATTTAGTGATCCACTTAGCAAACTGCACAACCACAAATGGGCCAGAAACTAGTTCAGCCCAAGAAGAACAGAGAGTCATTGGCTATGTAGTACTGTTCCTCATGAAAAACTTTTGATCATAAGGGTTAGGAGTTCCTTAGACCAGACTGCCAAAGGAGCATATGAAATCTCCTTCACTGGAGAGATATTTAAGAATTGCAAAGAGTCAATCCAACTTTATCTGGTGGGAGAGGGATGGTGGGTTAGAAAACCTTTTGAGATTGTTTCTTACTCCATGTTACAATGAAATTATGTTAATTATGTAACTGACTTTTACAAATATCAGCCAGCTGAAAGGATAAATTGTTTCTATTTCTGTTAAGCACAAGATGGCCAGCAAACACAATGTTACCACCTATGTTTAATGTAGAGTAATTTTTAAGCATCTGAAAAGTTCACAGGAGAGATGGGACAACCTCTGATCATTCAGAAAGCCTCAGTTCTCTAGAACTGCACAAGTTTTCTTTGTTCTTTCCTACTTCTGGTTGGGTGTGATCTGGCTTGGAAATGAAAGTACCAATGGGAAAATTCCAGTGGCTAGAGGGCTACAATGAAAAGTTAACTAAATCATTTTAAACACTCAGGAATAGGTTGGTTTGTGGCAGATTGACTTTTACTTTTTAGTTGGTTCCAATTTCCTTGATTTTCTCTGGTCCTTTATTGCACATTCGGTCTAGATGTGAAATGCAGTGTCCCACAAGATTCCTTCAATTCATCCTTTCATTAGAAGGGACAACTTTGAAAACACTAAATGAATTTGACACAATATATTAAAGTGATTTTTCTGTGGTTCCTTTTCTCTCACAACCTTAGTTAAGGATCTCATATTTTATATAAATGAGAACATGCAAATTCAAAAGGAACAATGAATTTTAAATTTGATGACTTTAATGCAATTGTAAATGAAATGGAATGGAATAAAAATATGTTCTCTTCCCTTTTGGGAGGTTAGATATTCAAAAATGATTTATTGGATAATAAGCTGCTGTTTTGACTAGAAATAACTATGCTAGGAAGCTGCATGACCTAGTGGATAAAATACATGCCTGGGATCCAGAGGACGTGGGTTCTAACCCCAGATCTGCCACTTACCTGCTGTGTGACCTTGGGTAATTCACTTTACCTCTTTCTACCTCATTTTCCTCAAATGCAAAGTGGGGAGTCAATCCCTGTTCTCTCTCCTACTTAGACTGTGAGCCCCATGTGGGACAGGGACTGCGTTTGACCTGATTAACTTCTATCTACTCCAGGGCTTAGCACAGTGCTTGATTCACAGTAAGCACTTAACAAATGCCACAAAAACCCATAGTGATTATATTTGAATATTTTCTATTTAACCCAATAAAGTGTGACTAAGTAACTGAAACATTTTTTTAAATTTGCTGAAAGAAATGAATGAGTGTTCTGAAGAATTTTCAATTGTCATAATGAGAGTAGATTTAGGTTCAAAGTTTTCTGTTACACTCTGAACAACTTCCATTCATTCAATCGTATTTATTGAGCACTTACTGTGTGCAGAGCACTGTACTAACAGGTCACTGACTTACAACGTACATGCAAAAATGCCTGGTATAAGGTTCTGAACTTAGTAATTGATGATGATGATGATGATAATGGTGGTAATGATGGTGGTGATGTAAGCTTTGGGTGAGGAAGAGCATCATATTCTGCATTTCCCTGGAATTCCCTCTGAAGGGCTTCCCATTTCTTCTCCACTGATGGGTAGGAATGTGTATTATTGTCAGTTTCCCTAGGAAGATACATGATAATGATCTTAAAATTTAGAAAAGGACTGTGAAAAGCCTCATCCTCTACATTCCAAGTTCACCACTGTCCCTTGAATTTCAAGAGGACTAACTATGGCTCTCTGGGGGACAATTTCTCAAGGATACAAGTCAGCCCCTTTTGAAATCTCTTAAGTAATCCTCCAAATCTCCAACCTGTGTGAGAGATAATACTAGGCAGATTGAAAGATCCTTGAGGGAGGGTGTAAATTACATCTACCTACTTTTTGTATTTGTGTCTACCTATTTTTTTGTACTCGCCCAAGCGTTTGGTAGAGTACTCTGCACTCATTATGTGTTCAATACATATCATTGATTAATTGACTGACTGATTGCTTGGAAGGCTTTTTTCAAAGACCCTATGAGTTGAGGAGGTCACATGGGATCATGAGTGAGAGAGTGTGCTGATGGAACCGGAGATTCATTTGATGGTAGCCAGTGAAAGAACAAAGTAGAAAGTGATGGGAGGAGCTTTGATTTTTTAGGACCATGGAAGGCAGAAGGCAACATGAAGGGTGGTGGCAGTCTAGATGGGTTTTGCCCAATATCTGGAGCAGCAAAGTCAATCTAGGGAGAGACTGCCAGAGACAGAAAGGAAACATCCTGGACTCGGCAGGGTGAAGGGGTGGAATGGACTCAGGCATTTTAGTAATTGATTATTTTCCATTCTTTATTATTTCCTATGTTTCCAAACACTAGGCTAGTTACAACCCCTCCAATTGCCTTATAGGAGGAAACTGAGGGCCCAAAGCCAGCTGACCTCTGGCCAGAGCTGTGCCTTCACTTCTGTCCCCTGCTGAGCAGTGTCACCATGAAATGTAATCATGACAAGGAGGGGGAGGAGTCTTCCCCACAAGATCACTGTCCAGACAATCCAGTGGAGTTATTAATTCTCCCTCACACTTACCATTGGAACTATATTTGCTACTGTCATAAGACAGTATGCTCCTTGAATGACAGAGGTTGCATCTTTTTCTTCTGTTGTTCTCACTCTCAAACACTTAATACCATTGGGTGGTTGATGGACTGATTGACTTCTTGAAAGGAATAATTTAGAGTAAGGGTCTGGGAGACAGAAGGTCATGGGTTCTAATCCTGGCTCAGCCACGTGTCTGCTATGTGACCATGGGCAAGTCACTTAAATTCTCAGGGCCTTATTTCCCTCATCTGTAAAATGGGGATTCAGAGTGTGAGCCCGTTTAGGACAGGGACTTTGTCCAGTCTGAATAACTTGTATCTACCCCAGTGCTCAGAACAGTGCTTGGCACATAGTAAGTGCTTAACATGTACTATAATTATTATCATATGGGTACAGAGAAGGCTGTTCACTGTCCTCTCCCCTGGTAAAGGGAAGGAACCTCCTTCTGTAAAATTAAGAAAACAAGGGATGGGGAAGAGAGAGAGAGGTAGAGACCAGAGATTTGCCAAAAAGGAAAAAAAAATAAACTTCAAACAAGTAATTGAAATAGCATCTGGGAGGTAAATAATGGATGAGACATGGAAGGTGAAAAAATTCTAAGTGCTCAGAGGAATCCTGGAAACGTTCACGACAATTTCAATCGGAGTCTCTCCACTGTCATTGGAGATACCATATGTCACCCCAATTTAGTGAATTTAAAGCATCCCTGAGGGAAAGGCATGTGTATGGAAGGGGCAAGGGCTCCTTCCTTGTGAACTCAAACTTTATACTGAAGAACTGAATCTGGAAATTTTGAAACTCAGACAACAAGTGTCCGCATCTTTAAAGGAAGCACATGAGTTAAAAGACATGTGTCAGGCACTGTTATTCCCTCAGTTTAGTGGGGAGTTTTGATCTGGTCGACTTTGACAGGGCTAAGTATAGAAATCATGTTTGTTACTGCGAGGGAAATAGAGGAGGAAATGAAAAAACCTGTCAGAGAAACAGTCAAGTTTTCCATGAGATTCTAATTCCTGGTGTTAAATCCCTACTCATAACTACTCATTGCTCCAGCTCCTTTGAATCAAAATTTTCAGGAAAAGTCACTGAGGACAGTCTTAGAGAGACTGAGTTTGAAGAGGTGAGCTGAACATTGAAATCAGGTGAAAAACTGTCTCAACATTTGTGTTCTCTGTTAAATGAGGAAAGAAATAGGGGAAGGAATTTCCTGGAGAAACTTTTACAATGATCTCAAACCTGCTAAAGTGAATTCCTGTTAAGAAAGGAAGATGTGGTAAAATCAGTTCAGTAAATTCCCAACTTTCCAAGCCCCAATTCCAGCAAACAATGTTAATTATTGAATGAACATCTTCTGAACACAGAATACTATACTTAGCATTTGGGAGAGTGTAACTGAGGAGACACAGTCCCTGCCTTGAAGAAGTTTACTATCTAATAGGGTAGTTTATAACCCAGTAGTAAAAAAAGGACAAATGAAAGAGATGAATAAATAACTGAATAAAGATGCAGGAGGCATACATGATAAACCCCATCAATCTATATATCGATATGTTCATAAATGCTGAAGATGGTTATTGGGTTGAGTGAACCTACAGCTAACTGAACCGATTCCACCAGGGGAACTTCAGGTCTCAATAATATAGGTTCATTTGTTATGATGTCCATCTTATACCACTCTCAAAGCACTCGCCTTGACTGCCGTGATCTGGGCAGAAGGGATACCAGAGTTAATGATTTCATTTGCCTCATTTGCTCCCAAGCTTCCTGAATCATTTCACCTGACAGAACTAATTAACACTAGCTGAAATGATATGTTGCATATCATTAGTTCTTGGTTGTGGAGTGACTTTCCAAAGCCCTCACAGGATGGTAAAACAATCTTGTCATCTATGTCTAGACTGGCCCAAATAAAATGTTTACACTTTTAGGCAGCTGGAGCTAAATAGTAAGAGAATGTCTCCTTCAAGGGAAAATCTATGAATGAGTTAGTCTCCGATCTCACTGAGATTATTTACACTTGGTCCTGGCCCTAGTTAGGTTGGACAATGCATCCAGAAAGACTTATTTTGAAGAGATGGGGAATTGAAGGCTACAGAGTCTAATCATACATTCTGATTTAGATGGCATGATCTGGATTGGACCCTGGAAAATTTTACAAAATTAAATAAAATTATTCAAATGAACCATAACCAGAACTGCCCTGAGTAAACTGGCCAATCTTCCTTGCCCTGATCCTCAGATGCTCTTGTTTCTTTTTATTGCTCAGATTTCCACACCTAGGCCTGAACAAGCACAGAGCATGCTTAGTGAGGAACTTGCCCTTGTAGAAATTGTAGTCCGGACTCCCAGAATGCTGGGAGACTTCAACCCCAATTTCTCCCCCTTCAACGCTTATGGTTACAGAGAGGAAAGGAGAAGGTGAGTAACATGATTGGGAAGCAGCATGGCTTACAGGGAAGAGCATGGACTTGGGAGTTGGAGGACCTGGGTTCTAATCCCAGTTCCTCCACTTGTCTGCTGTGTGACCTTAGACAAGTCCCTTAACTTCTCTGTCCCTCAGTCTCAGATTAAGACTGTAAGGCTCATGTGGGACATACAGTGCGTGCCTGTTCTGAAGAAAAATCCCTCATACTGGCTATCATCAGGAAATATGTTGAATAAACAAATCAAAAGACACAGTTTTGTTGATATATAAATTCATGGTATAACCCATCCCTGAAATGCTGCAAGGGGTTTTAGTCTCCACTTTTTAGGAGCTGGAGCAGGTGCAGGAAAGGATAACATTTTGGTTCAGCAATATGGAGTAGTTAGATGTGAAGATGTACTGAAAAAATTTTGGCTCCGGTCTGGAGATGAGACATTATTGAGATGAGACATTACAAAATTATAAAGAGTAACCGGCCAATCATAGAATTGTTGTCCATTAAATCCTACCTTACTAGAATGAGAAATATTCATTGAAGTGCGATGGCTCGAAACAAAAGGAAACATTGGTAGGCATAGAATGTGTTACCACAGGAAACTGCAGGCAGAGAATACTAGAGAAACAGTGTAGTGAAGTAGAAAAGGTCCTGAGCTCAGAGTCAGAGAATCTGGGTTCTAATTCCAGCTCTGCCACTTTTCTGCTGTGAAACCTTGGGTAAATCACTTAACTTCTCTCTGCCTCAATTACCCAACCTGTAAAATGGAAAATAACTCCTTCTCCCTCCTATTTAGACTGTGAGCCTCATATGGGACAATAATTTATGTTGGATCTACCCCAGCATTTAGTACAGTGCCTGGCACACAGTAAGTACTTAAGTACAATAAATAAATAAAATAAAAAAAGGTTCAAGAGGGATTTGGGAATATCAAGAAGTCCATAATGAGTCGCTAGAGAAAAAAATTAGGGTCATTATTTGGTCCATTCCTTAACCATAAGAATGGATCTCAAAAAGGACCATGTGCCAGATTCATTTAGTTAGGACAAATTTCTTTTTGCTGCTGCTGGCTTCAGAATTCTGGGTTGCATGAATATGAATTTTCCCCAGTAATGGCGATGCTGACGGCATTTTATTCTTACATCATCCTAGCACCAGATAGTCCTTAAGAATCCCTTTGACCCTCAAGTCTGCATGGCATCTCTAGTAATACCTTTCAAATTTTTAGCATAATTTAATTTCTGGGTTTCAGTCTCTTTTTATTACAAGGCATTTATGTGATTTCCAATGGTAGCGTCTTATAAATAGTAAATGTTTTTCTTTTCTTTATGCATTTTTGTGTATAATCTAGAAAATATCAACTATCTTGACACTTCCTAGGGTAAATAGTGTCTGAATGCCTGAGAACCATGCGCTACTTAAAAGCCTGTTTTTCAGGTTCATCCATTAGTAGCTTATTACATTTACTTAATTAATTTATTAAATTCCCACAAAGTCTTTTGTATTGGCCACTCAAGGCAAGAGGTGGCCCCTTTTCCTTTCTTGTATTCCTCTCTTCTGATTTAAATATGACTGGCAGACTCATTCATTCAATTGTATTTATTGAGTGCTTACTGTGTGCAGAGCACTGTACTAAGAGCTTGGGAAGTACAAGTTGGCAACATATAGAGACAGTCCCTACCCAACAGCGGGCTCACAGTCTAGAAGGGGGAGACAGACAACAAAACAAAACATATTAACAAAATAAAATAAATAGAATAGTAAATATGTACAAGTAAAATAGAGTAATAAATATGTACAAACATATATACAGGTGTTGTGGGGAGGGGGAGGATGTAAGGCATGGGGATGGGTAGGGGGAGGAAGGGGAGAGGAAGGAGGGGGCTCAGTCTGGGAAGGCCTCCTAGAGGAGGTGAGCTCTCAGTAGGGCTTTGAAGGGAGGCAGAGAGCTAGCTTGGTGGATGTGCAGAGGGTCGGCATTCCAGGCCAGGGGGAGGACGTGGACCAGGGGTCGATGGCGGGACAGGCAAGAATGGGGCACAGTGAGGAGGTTAGCAGCAGAGGAGTGGAGGGTGCATGCTGGATTGTAGAAAGAAAGAAGGCAGGTGAGGTAGGAGTGGGCGAGGTGATGGAGAGCCTTGAAGTCGAGGGTGAGGAGTTTTTGCCTGATGCATAGGTTGATTGGTAGCCACTAGAGATTTTTGAGGAGGAGAGTAACATGACCAGAGCGCTTCTGCACAAAGATGATCTGGGCAGCAGCGTGAAGTATAGATTGTAGTGGGGAGAGACAGGAGGATGGGAGATCAGAGAGGAGGCTCGTGCAGTAATCCAGTCGGAATAGCATGAGAGATTGAACCAGCAGGGTAGTAGTTTGGATGGAGAGGAAAGGGCGGATCTTGGCAATGTTGCAGAGGTGAGACCGGCAGGTTTTGGTGACCGATTGGATGTGAGGGGTGAACGAGAGAGTGGAGTCGAGGATGACACCAAGGTCGCGGGCTTGTAAGACGGAAAGGATGGTAGTGCCGTCAACAGTGATGGGAAAGTCAGGGAGAGGGCAGGGTTTGGGAGGGAAGATAAGGAGTTCAGTCTTGGAAATATTGAGTTTTAGATGGCAGGCAGACATCCAGATGGAGATGTCTTGTAGGCAGGAGGAGACACGAGCCTGAAGGGAGGGAGAGGGAGCAGGGGCAGAGATGTAGATTTGGGTGTCATAAGCATAGAGATAATAGTTGAAGCCATGGGAGAGAACGAATTCACAAGGGAGTGAGTGTAGATAGAGAACAGAAGGGGACCAAGAACTGACCCTTGAGGAACCCCTACAGTAAGGGGATGGGAGGGGGAGGAGGACCCCGCAAAAGAGACTGAGAATGAACGGCTGGAGAGATAAGAGGAGAACCAGGAGAGGACAGAGTCTGTGAAGCCAAGGTTGGATAGTGTGTTGAGGAGAAGGGGGTGGTCCACAGTGTTGAAGGCAGCTGAGAGGTCGAGGAGGATTAGGATAGAGTATGAGCTGTTGGATTTGGCAAGCAGGAGGTCATTGGTGACCTTTGAGAGGGCAGTTTCCGTGGAATGTAGGGGACGGAAGCCAGATTGCAGGGGGTTGAGGAGAGAGTTGGCATTGAGGAATTCGAGGCAGTGCATGTAGATGACTCATTCAAGGAGTTTGGAAAGGAATGGTAGGAGGGAGATAGGGCAATAACTAGAAGGTGAGGTGGGGTGAAGAGAGGGGTTTTTTTAGCATGGGAGAGATGTGCGCATGTTTGAAGGCAGAGCAGAAGGAACCAGTGGAGAGTGAGCAGTTGAAGGTGGAATTTAAGGAGGGGAGGAGGGATGGAGCAAGAGATTTCATAAGATGAGAGAGAATGGAGTCAGAAGCACTGGTGGCCGGAGTAGCATTTGAGAGGAGGGAGGAGATCATGATTCCATCAGGTGAACTCACTTCACTTAGAATAAATTACGATGAATCTGAATAGATCCTTTCTGCTACTTACAGACATGATAACTCCAGCCATGTTTTCAGCAAAGTAAAAAAGCATTTGACAAGGAATTGTTTAGAGACTTTCGACTGTATTCCATTTGATAATGGCGGGAGGAAAATCTTCCCTTCCTGTCTGGACTCTAGGGAACATTCAGAGGTCAGCCAAGGTAGGGATGGAGAATAAAGATGAGGAAGGAAGGAACTGGGAGGGATAGAAATGGGACTTGTAAAAATGTCAAGAGTCTTTCTATTAGATTTTAAGCTGCTTGAGGACAGGGACTGGATATTTATTTAAATTATGCTATTCCAAATACTTTACCCACTGTTGATACTCAGTTGATATCACTGATTAATTGATGTCTACTGCCAATCAAGGCATCATACTTATGCCAATTTTTCTTGGAGGGGATTGGGAGCAGGGAAAGTGGTGGGTCCTTCTCTGACAATATGGTAGATACACCACCAAACTGGGTGTTGTTTCTAAGCAACCCACTTGACCTGCAAAAAATCATGGGTGGAATGGGAAAGTCTAATGGGGAAATAAAACCAATTCCTGGTACTAACACAATCATAGTGTGGTGTAGTAGATGAGCCCTGATCTGGAAGCAGGTTTGAGTCTGAGCTCTGACACCGGTCTGCTGTGTGACTGTAGACAAATCACTTAAACTCTCCATATCTCAGTTTCCTCACCTGCAGAATTGGGACAATGATATGTATCTTTTATATCTACCTCACAGGGTTGTTGTGAGAGTGAAAATGAGATAAAGTAATGTGAGCGTGCTTTGGGGATGAAAGTGCTATGCAAAAGCCAGGGTATTATTATACTCCTACATATTTTTCATTCTTCAGTTTGAAGGTTCTTTGACTCTCTTCACACACCTATGCTTGCTTGTTCTTACTTACATTTTGGGAGATTGTACTCACAAAGCTTTCAAATACAATTTTACACCTTTGTGAATTTAGTTGTCTTGACATACTATTAAATTTCCTTTTGATAAACAAATCGCGCACTTGGGATTTGACTATTCCATTAGAGAAAGTTAATTTCTAGCCCACTGAAGAGTTATTAAAAATAGGAATTGTAAAGGTAAAGAGACAAAAGAGAATGAAATACAGATAGATGATGAGTCATTCGTTAGCCAGGTGGATTCTATGGCTGAACTGAAGAAGGTCAATTATTACATATTAAAATGTAGGAAAAAAACATACACCATCTGAGCCCTTAACACTGTTTAGTTCTGTACTTAAATATTTAATTCCATTTCTCTCCTGAAGATAACTGACTAATAATTGCAATAACTGAAGCATATACTTAAGACATTGACCACCCCAACTGCTGTTTTTTTGAAGGGCAGAAAAATTAAATTAATTTCTAATACAGCCAGGCTCTTAATGTGACAATTTGAGCACCTCACAGTGCCTTAAAGTTAGTTACGGCAAAAATTGAAAGATAACTAATCAGGCACTTGTTTTGTAATTATCTGTACTATAGTCTTCAGTAAAATAGATTGATGGACATTTCAATGCTTAAAGTGACTGCTACAGAAATATTCATTGTTATACACAAAACTCTTCCTCATTTTATCTATGCCTATAAAAAGTTACCGCCTTTGATAAAGCGTCTCTCTTTTTGTTGTTGTTGTTGTTGTTTGCTTATTGGGTTTTTAATGGTATTTGCTAAGCACTTAGTCTGTGGCAAGCACTGTACTGAGCACTGGAGTAGATAGAGGCTGGTTGCTTTTATATTTTCAAATGCTGATTCTGTTTCCAAGAATAAGTTTCTTCCTCTTTCTCAGTTTCTCTGGGTAATTATCTGGGCACGTACACTAGGCTCCCTGTCCGTTATCTCTTTGGACCCTAATTTTCCAGTCCCTTTGCTGGTTTTATAAAAAACAAAAGGGGAAACCATTTGTAAAAAGCCCTTTAAAAATTCAAATTCAGATATATAGAGGACTTTATGGTTCGATATGATGAATTAGTATCCACTAAAATATCCCAGGTACATAATTTTTTTGCAGATACACACTATTAATAATAATAATTCAATTTTATAGCCTGATTTCCACTTAGGGCAACCACTGAGAAAATACATTTCAAGCAAGCAGATAATATCTATCTCAGACTCTATCTCTAGTCTGTAAACTCAATATGGGGAGGGACTATGACTGCTAATTATTTTGTAGTGCACTCTCCCAAGCGCTTAGTACAGTACTCTGCACAGAGTAAACACTCTACAAATACCACTGATTGATTGATCCCGAGGCAAACCTTTTCAAAGAAAGGCATCTCCCAATCATAGGGGATGTTTTATTCATTACTGTCTTAAAATATTTGCTCCTCAAAAAAATTCTACAATGCCAGTATATTTCCAAATGGCAAGATGAGCACAATCATCATTGCAGCATCTGTTTCGGGGGGGGGGGGGGAGGGGGGTCATTGATAGGAGAGCCAAGTATTTGCAAAATATTCCACTCTTGAGAGTCCATTCTGATAGCAATATATGAAAATATTTTGGCCCATTTTGGATGATATTTAATGATGATGATACTTTTTGTGTAGCACTTTTATTTCTCCCAAGTACTTTCACTCTTCAAAATTTATCTTCACAATGTACCTGAGAGGTAGAAACAGGCATTATTTCTTCCATTTTACAGATGAGGAAACTGAGGCGATGAGAAACTAAAGGACTTTTTCGAAGTCACGTATCAGGCCTAAAACCCAGCATTCTTAATTCTCAGTTCTGTGCTCTTTCTCCTAGACCATCTCTTTTTAAGAAGATGAACATTATGTAAGGGTTATGTTCTTGACAAATCCTGATTTAAGGAACACTTCTATTATCATATTCATGCCTAATCCAAGGCCATGACCATCTGCCAAACTGTTTCTTCTGATGCCACAGTATTTTCTATCCATGCAGGCCTGCATTATTTGGTGGATGTTGTTTTGTCAAAAAACAATGTAATGAAGTCATGTGTTATAGTATAAACTAAAAAAGGAGGCAAAAAGCATCTGGCTTCTTCTCATCCTAGAAACAGTACTCTAACAGGAAAAGATTTGAGGAAGGAATAAAAAAAATACTGGAACAGAATGATTACATGTTCAGAACACTTCAGTATCCTCCCCCTGGTCAATGTTGGGTACCAACAGGATTCTCAAGGTAAAAATTGACATTCCTTGGAGTAAATGAGCTCTGACACAGCTCACAACTTGAGAGTAGTTACTAGGCAGTGATGATAAGACAGAGACAACCATTTAGGTGGAATTCTCTACATTACCAGAGCCCATCGGAATGAGTCTATGAAGCTGCTATTTGCCAAATTGGATTATTGACTTGAGTAACGATGTTAACAGAACAACTGAATGAGATTTGACTCCACAAGAGTTGAAACATTCTGAGAGGAATTCTGAGGGGCACAGTTACCTTCAGAAACCTGATAACAGGCAGCATATTTTAAAGTCTGAGGCTTCCTAGAACACATCACTAATCTTGACCACAACCTCCAATTATTTCCCATTCCTCTCCAAGTTAAACAAAAACTTCTGACCTTTGGTTCTGTTTCTCTCTTCCAGCTGACCCATTTTTTCTATTTCATCCCAGCTGACACTCTTCACTCTTCCCAAGGTAGCCTTCTAACGTGGACCTCACTCTATTCTTCCAACTGTGATTCATTACACAGATTCACCTCGTGTATGGAACTTTCTCTTGCTTTATATCTCCCAAGTCATGCCCCTTTCCACTTTCAAAGCTTTCTATAAATCACAAAAAAAATTCTCATTACCAATTCCACCTTCTTGGTCATGTTATGTCATCAGCTCATGTGGTATTGATTTATTTAATTGCCTTCTTTTGTGTTTATCATTTTTAAGCATGCTCTCATTCTTTTAGCTTATGTATGCTTGATCATTTGAACATTCCCTCATAAAGTTCCAGATTGGAGTGTATACTGCTTGTGGGTAAGAGCCCCACTGCTTACTTCCATTGTATGTTCCCAAGTGTCTAATATGGTGCTGCACATGCCAATAGTACTGCTAGTCTATACATGGCTGAAAAGGTTTTTGAAAGTCATTAATTTCTTCTGAGATTTTTTAAGACCAAAAGCAGATATCACATGATGTTCTGCAGAATCAGAACTAGTTGATCAATCCTTGGCATTTATTGAGCACTTACTGTGGGCAGAATGCTGTACTAAGCACTTAAAGAGTAGAATAGAATAAATAGACATATCTTTGACCTCAAGGAGCATATTGACAAGTTTGTCCCCAAGGGAGACCAGGATCTTCAAAAGCATCATTTGTTGGATGCATGAGGAACTGGTGGAAAAATCAAGAGTCTGAAGGTGGGAGCCTCTTAACATGAGAGCTTAGAGAATGACATCATCAGTCACATGATTCATGAGTGAATGCCTATCCCAAGCTACATAAGAACTTAAACCCATAAACAATGCCACAATGGCGTCAAACCCATCGGAAATCCAGCCCAGTTTTCCATCTCCAACCATGGCAACAGGAATCTTGGAGAAACGCGGTGATGAATGCCCTTCCTCACTTCAGTCCTTACATTTAAGGATGTACCACCTTAACATCCCTCATATTTTTCCCCCTACTGGTGCACATAGATGAATTCAACCAAATCCCGGCATCTCTTTGAGTTCTAGAGGTACCCGGTGTAAAAGGAGGTGTAAAAAATGTCCAAATCATAAATAAATCTTCCTGACAAATAGCTACATAATCAAAACTAACATGATTAAATAAATACCTGATCTACACGTGTTAAATACTAATATATGAATTTATTCATTCAATCAATCTATAGTATTTATTGAGAACCCTGTGCTGACCACTGTACTGAACACTTGTGACACGCAATAAAGTAAAAATACCTGACCCCTGCCCTGTAAGAGCTTACAATCTAGGTGGAAAGACAGATACTAAAATTGATTACAGGTAGGGTCTTCTTAATTTCAGCTACTTTTGAGATTTAATGTAGTAACTCTAATTTTCTGATCAACTGATAATGCGAACTATGAAAGCAAGGTAAAATTTCATTTCTGGGAATCTGGGATTTCAACTGTGACCTGAAAGGATCCATTAGGAACTCTATACCAGTTTTCAGCTTCCAACCACAAATGAGTTTCAGATATGGTTATGGTTAGCCCATCCTACACAGACTTGTGGAGTGGAAGTGAATGATTTGGAATCTTCCAGCCAGATCGTCAGCCCATGAAATCCTTGCCTCTCTCATAATTTTATACCCCACCTGGGATCCTTTAATGTAGTGCATTCCAAGCAATTTAGAGTTATGTAGCAAATGTGCCACTTCTCAAGAACATGTGTTTGAATCATTCAAATTTAATTTCAACTATTGGGAACTACATAATTTGTATGAGAAATGGAATGTGAAAAAGCTTTAGTATGATTCTGGGATAGCCAGAAACCAAGGTTTCAAACCAATCCATTTTAACTGGGTAATCAACAGTAATAGTACATCTGAAAATATAACTTTTTTTATTTTATTCTGTGTCATTTTCCAAAAGACAATGAATTTTATTCTTGAACTGGTTTTGATATGAAGACAGATGTTATACAGTCTATGCCATTTCAAACTAATTTCCTGCCATAACCATAGTTCATATTGTGAAACATTTATAATGGAGCAGAGGCTTTTTTTACCTGGGGATCTAATTTATTTTGTCAGTTTATAATTATTAGTAGTTTTAATCCCATTTCCTTTGTACTTGAAGACTTTAAAAAATGATTGAAAAGCATGGTAAGAGGCTTATTCTAGTTTTGCTTTATTTGCTTTAAGGAAGCCAAATAGCTCATGGGGTTGCTATGGCACAACGCTTTGCCATCCTGTTTTGAAAACTGAATTGCCTCTTTTGTCCTCCTGCCTGACAGGGGATCTCCTTAAGGGCCTGGATCAAAAATTGGATTAAAAGGAGACTCACGGGGCAAATGATTCACATGAAGGGTCTGGCATTAGGAAAAGAGAAAGCTTTCTTTGGAGGACGGTTGGCTTATAAGAGTTGAATTATGGTTTAATGAGGACTTGAAAAATCATTTTTCATCTGGTTTATGGGGATGATGCTGGGATATAGTGTGATTCAAGATATGTAGTAAATGGCCATGTCTGTATGGGGTGACTGTATACCTTCCATTGGACCTCAAGCTCAAGATAGCTGGGATCATCTCGTGCTATGGGGCCTAATGTTCTGAGAACAAGGAACCACTAATCCTGTCCCCAAATCCAGGAACTGCAATCATCGGCATATCTGTCTGAGCAGCAGAAAACATCTAAGACTTTTCCAGTCACCAGCCCTGCCTCACTACTCTGAAGCCATATAAGTTGGGCACCACTACATCTTGGAGTTTGGTATGAAATTTGATGTGGACATTTATATACTCTATTGTAGTTAAACTGAACTTTTTGCTGAGGTTTCCTACTCTTTTGTCAATCTGTGCATCATTCAGTAATTTTCTGCCAAGGCATGAGAGGTTCCTAGTGGCATTCACGGGGGAGTGGTCATCCTCTCTAATGACATACAATATAGAAAGTCAGTAAATGACATTCTAGGTCAGACTAATATGCAGCCAAAACAGTATTTTGTCTCAACACCAAAGGCTACTCTGAGAAACTGTGTTCTGGTTGCCCTCCAAGACACTGAATTATTGAATCTCCTTCTTCCTTGGCCTTTGGGGAAGGCATTATCCATCCTCTCCACCCATATCCATCCATCTCTCCCTTTGCCCAACAATAAAAGGAGCCCTTCACTTAACCCATCCTAATTTACTGCAATTATATCATTAGTCCCTCAAGCCATTTCAATAGGCAGAAAAAATAATTCTTGACCGTAGTCCACAAGGCTAAAGTTGATGTGCTTTAGGTATTCAGGTACAAATGAATTATGTAAAATAATTCACATTAATGAGGAGGTAATACAATTATTAATTACAGCTTGCCAGAATCTCAGGGAGTTTGGTAAGATATAATGATTGTAAAGCGCTTTTCCTAGTCACATCTGACCAAAATAGCAAGTGACAATAAGATGGATAGAAACTATAGGAAAGATTGCCACTGGTGCAAGAAAGAATTATAATTCCATATGAGACAAATTCCTAATTTTTAGAACTGAAAAAGGAAGGGACAATATTGTTGCTCTTTGAGGTCAGCTAAGTTTGTCATGGAAAATTTCTTCAAAATGTCGTTTTAAACACTGACCCCTGCTTACTTTTTGGTTGTGTTTGTATACGGTATGATTGCTGTTGACTTTCTACCATGCTGGGCTTTTTTTTTTTTCACTTGCCATATAAGGTGTTAAAATCATCATTCTCGAATGGCTTGCTGTTTTCTTTAATCTATTCAGGAATAAATTCAGGAACATACTGGTCCAGCCAAGTGTCACTCATCAACTTCATCAGCCTCCTGGCAGACCTCCCTGCCTCCAGCCTCTTCCCTCTGCAATCTTCAGTCCATACTTCACTCTGATGCCCAGAACATTTTCTAATATATCATTCTGTGCCCATCCCCCAACTCCTCCAACGGTTGCCCATACATCTCTGCATCAAGCCGAAATCCCTCACCATCTGCTTTAAGGAACTCGATCAACTCTCTCCCCTCCACTCAACTTCACGCCTCTCCTACTCCAACCCAGTACTCATACATTGCTCATCCAATGCCAATATACTCACTGGATGGCATTTTTGGATTGCTTTTTCAGGTTTTGTTTTCTAATGTGGATCATCTTTCTGCAACATGACATAGTGGATACAGCTCGAGCCAGGGGTTCAGAAGGCAAGTCCTTCTGGACAAGTCCCTTCTCTAGACTGTAAGTTCGCTGTGGGCAGGGAATGTGTCTGTTTATTGTTATAATGTACTCTCCCAAGTGCTTAGTTCTGCACACTGTAAATGCTCAATAACTATGATTGAATGAATTCTCTGCACACTGTAAATGCTCAATAAATATGATTGAATGAATTCTCTGTGTCTCAGTTGCCTCAACTGTAAAATGAGGATTGAGAATGTGAGCCCCACATAGGGCAGGGACTGTGTCCGACATGATTTGCTTGTATCCACCTCAGTGCTCAGTACAATGCCTGGCACAAAGTAAGCCGTTTAAAAATACCTCAATTATTATTTCTGTGAGTTCTGTGCCTACTTAACTTTAGGATATATGGGTCAGTACCTAATTCACTTAATTCAGGAAGAAGAGGATTACGTGGAAAGAAGCTTGGCCTGGGCATACTTTCTCTAGCCACAACTAGCCAGGAGGACCAGAGTTTAAAGATAGCTACTGAAGAGCTACATCTGGAATCTTCATAGATAATCCTGGACCCCAAGTATTCTATCCCTGCAGTCACCTGGGCTTTCACACTTTTCTCCCCATCTAGACTGTAAGCTCTTGGTGGGCAGGGAGTGTGTCTGTTACATTGTTATGCTGTACTCTCCCAAGCTCTTAGAACAGTCCTCTGCATGCAGTAAGCACTCAATGAATAGGATTGCTTCATTAATCAATTCTCTCCTGTGGTAAGGATGGTAACTAAAGTGGAGAACTGAGGATATCCATTCATTCCAGGTATTAAACATTTCTCTTAATTCCCCGGGTAGATGGGCAAAACCAGATTAGTTTGAGTCTCTGGTATTATTGCCTCAATGATCCATTTTACTTTGCACGGGGAAACCTATCTCAGGTCTGATTATTCCTTTGGGCATGGGTTAAACAACTATTTACCCATCTCCAAGTGGTTATTCGTATTTTAACTACTTGGGTCATTTGCTCAGAGAAGCAAACAACAATGAAAATATTTTTGTCATGATAGGCCACAGATGAGATTACTGTGAAAGTAACAGAACATAAGCCGTCAGGGAGTTTTTGAGGATCACACAGAGTAATAATGAAAGAGTAACACAATTTTAAAGACATATCATTTGTACTGCTAAATGTCTAAAGGATTTCATAGCATACTCCCATAAGTAATGTTCTTTATATTTAATGGATAAATTACTTCATATTATGCTGAGATTGTGGACTGCAAAACAGCTTGACATTTTTGATTCTCCCATGTGGAAGACTTAACAAAGGCTCAAATTGACTTTTTTATTTTTTGGTCTTGCAGCTAAATATAAACCTTTAAAGCTTCAGAAGCACACTCTGTCATGGAATCACTTCTCTATGGGAGCTGGCTCCCACAGCTGCTTTAGAAGGTGGAAAAAGTTTGTTTTCTATTCAGAAAACGGAGCCCTTTGCTATCTCTGTGAATTAATTGCGCTAGTGGTTCACTCCTTTCCAAAACTATGGTTAAGGGAGGACTTCAAATGTTTTGTTTGAATGAGGTACCATTGATGGAGGATCCCCTGTTTTTTGAGTCTGGCTTCGTACACATTTAGCTCTTTAGCTATTTTAAGAAAGTTGCTTCACAGTTGTCAGAACTGTGGTGAACTAAGGTAGGGAAACTATAATTAAGGAGGACAGAAGAAACACTTCAAAGATAAAACAAAGCAAAACTGCAGGTGCTCTGGCATAGTCATGGATAATCGGAATACTGCTGTCAAAGGCAGACTAGTCTGGCCAGCAGGAATTAGGATTAGGACAACCCTTGATGGCCCCAGATAAAAGGCTGCTGATAGATAAATCTCAGATGTCATAAGAATTTTCCAGAACAATTGTTGGAAAGACAGAATTAAAAGTCAAGAGGTACTTCACAGAATTTCCAAGTAGACAGAGCTTTTGCTTCACCAGATTTGGATTCAAGATCCGTTCATATTTAGGCATCCTTTAGGTGGATCAGTGATTCTCCCAACCATGAGATTTTATACCATGTGTAGGTGTGACTGATAACAGAGGTTTATGTTGGATGATTCCTTCTGCATTGTGATTGTGGAAAGATTTCTCTTTGCTACACTGTTGCCACCACTGACAAAGAGAAGGAAGAGTCCTTTCTTATCTCCAGGGCCTCTGCCACTACCATCCACATCTTGGAACTACAAGGAGGCATTTCTGGCATGGACGAATGTTTCATTTCCAGTCGCACCAGAAACTCCTATTTGTGCTCTGGAAGGTTATTTTGATATGACCGGATAACAATGATTGCCTCAACCTCCCTGGATATCCTGCCACTTCCTATTACTTTTCTTAGGTTTACCTTTGGCTATCCCCCCTGTTTCGTTCAAGCTAAACTACTAGTTCAAGGTAGTATTAGTAATAATAATAATAATAATAATAGTACTTGTTAAGCGCTTACTGTGTGCTAAGCATGGTATTAACTGCTGGAGTAGAAACAAGATAATCTGATCCCATGTCGGGTTGACAGTCTAAGTAGGAAGAAAAATGCAAAATCTCCTCACTGTTGACTTCAAAGCTCTCCATCACCTTGCCCCCTCCTACCTCACCTCCCTTCTCTCCTTCTCCAGCCCAGCCCGCACACTCCGCTCCTCTGGTGCTGCTAACCTCTTCACTGTGCCTCGTTCTCGCCTGTCCCGCCGTCGACCTCTGGCCCATGTCCTACCTCTGGCCTGGAATGCCCTCCCTTCTCACACCCACCAAACCAGCTCTCTTCCCCCCTTCAAAGCCCTACTGAGAGCTCACCTCCTTCAGGAGGCCTTCCCAGACTGAGCTCCCCTTTTCCTCTGCTCCTCCTCCCCTCCCCATCGCCCCTACTCCCTCCCTCTGCTCTACCCCCTTGCCCGTCTCACAACACTTGCGTATATTTGTACATATATATTATTCCATTTACTTTATTAATTATGTGTATACATTTATAATTCTATTTATCTATGTTAATGCTATTGATGCCTGTCTACATGTTTTGTTTTGTTGGCTGTCTCCCCCTTCTAGACTGTGAGCCCGTTGTTGGGTAGGGATTGTTTCTATCTGTTGCCGAACTGCATTTTCCAAGCACTTAGTAAAGTGCTCTGCACACAGTAAGCACTCAATAAATACGATTGAATGAATGAATGAATCCTCATTTTGCAGGTGGGGGAACTGAGGCACAGAGAAGTAAAATGATTTGCTCCAGGTCCCACAGCAGATAAGTGACAGAGCTGGGATTAGAACCCAGGTCCTCTGACTCCGGGCCCGTGCTCTTTCCACTAGGCCATGCTGCTTCTCCAGTAGCAGGAAATAGTAAGTACCAGCAGCAGTTATAACAGCCTCACCCTTGCTAAAGTACTGAAGTTCGGGGGGGAAAAATACAGCAGCGAGTAATGAAGGAGGAGGCAACTTTCACTCCTATTTTTGTCCTTCTTTTTATGGTTTTTGTTAAGTGCTCACTAGGTGCCTGGCCCTGTACTAAGCACTGGGGTCGGTACAAGACTGTGTTCAGCCTGATTTGCTTGTATTCACCCCAGAGCTTAGTACAGTGCCTTGCACATAGTAAGCGCTTAACAAATAACAAAACTATCTACAAGATAATCTCTCCTGTTCTCTCTTTCCCCACACCTCTATCTCTCTCCCCACACCTCTATCTCGCTCCTTTACTTCCCCCTCTCTTTTCTGCTCTTCCCTTTTCTCTCCCCATAACTTTCTCTTCCTTTTCCCCATACCCCCACCACCTTTCCTTTCTCCTCTCTCTGGCCCCACCCTTTTCCAAATATTACCCCTCATGAAAATCCCTTCCACTTGGAGCCTCAACAAATCTTGTCAGCCTACACTGCCACCCCAAACAGGCTTCTTTAGGACATTCCTCCCACATCCCCAACCTAGAGACACAGAATCTGACCAGCCCCTGAGGGAGTCCTCTTCCAACCCCGAGAGTAACTCCTCCAAACTGAACAAATATCCGCATAGAAATCAGTCCCTGATACCGCCTAGGCCAGGGGAATTATGCATTAGCATGTACTTATTTTCCAAGGTGGAACAACCTGAAATATACAGCAAATTCATTTGTTAGGCAAAGGAACATGACATTGTGTCACCGGCTGTCAGTTCAGAAATTCCTCTGCAAACAAACAAAAACCAGTGTCAGGAAATGTCAGTTTCAGAAGAATTACCACCGCAGGAGATAAGCAGGCAGAGTTGTGAAACAGTGAGCAACTGATCCTGCATTATGCTGGCCCAGTTCTGGTTCACTTATTGTATCACAGAAGAGCTAGAAGGCCAAGTCAATGGCAGAATAAAATTCTAGCTGCTCCCTTATGATAGCAATCACCCTGTTAGACCAAAGGCAGAGGAGTCACTGGCTTGCCAGCCTGTTGACTGTCTGGTTTAACCTGGTTTAATCATGACTTGAGGAAGAATTTGATTTCAATGTGTTCAGGGAGGGTTGCAAAACATTTTCTTATGCAAATGCTGTATTACAAATGATGCAGTTTCTGGTCTGGGATCCCGCAGCTGCACTGCAGGAATGAACTGTACTGTAATACTACAAAATTTAATCGAGTGGGGCCAGTTCTCCTACTAAAATACCTCCTTAATGCATACTTTCCCTTTTTTATATAATAGTATTTATTAAGCATGTACTATGTGCCAAATACTGTATTAAGCATTTTGGTAAATGCAATCTAATCCAGTTGGACATAGTCCATCTCCTACGTGGGGCTCACAGTCTTAATCCCCATTTTACACATGAGGTAACTGAGGCTCAGAGAATTTAAGTGACTTACTACCCAGGACCATACAGCTGACAAGTGGCAGAGCGGGAATTAGAACACAGGTCCTTTTGACTCCCTCCCTGACTCCCTGTCCTATCCACTGGGCCATGCTGCTTCCCCAATGACAGTGACAAAAAATATGATTTCCAGGAGATAAACACAAAAATATATGGCTAATTCAGATGAAAATCAGAATACTGTTCTTTGAATGCTTGTATTAAACATTAGCTTGCTTCATGGGAAACTGGGCTCTCTTGTTTCATGTCGTAGACTTTGAGCCCGTTATTGAGTTGGGACCGTCTCTATATGTTGCCGACTTCTACTTCCCAAGTGCTTAGTACAGTGCTCTGCACACAGTAAGTGCTCAATAAATACGATTGAATGATTGAATGAATGTCTTCCCCATGCTTGGGGCATGGGAGTGCCAACCATCCGTAAAAGCATGTCCAAAAAGACCATAAAAAGATTGCAATAATCATGCATCCCACAGCTATAGGGGATTTCATTGTGCCACTGCATCAAAGGCAGCTGGGTCAGGAACAGGTGTGGATTTACAGATGGCGGGTAACCCTCAGACCTCCCTCCCCTTGAGCTCCACAGTGACCTACCCATTCTCAAAGCCCTCCTAAAACGCCATCTCCTCCAAGAGGTCTGCCCTGACTGATCCTCACATTACTGGCCATTTCACCTTACAGGCCACCTTACAGGCATCTATATGGATTTACAGTACTTTCGTATTACTTACTTGTATTTTTATTAGTGTATCCTTGTTGTACTCTTTTATCTATTGTATGTTGGACTTTTGGCCATGCTTCAATCCCCCACTGGACTTTAATTCAATCAATTAAACAATCAGTGGCATTTATTGAGCACTTACTGTGTGCAGGGTACTGTACTAAATGCTTAGGAAAGTACAGTAAATACAACAGAGTAGGTAGATGCAATCCCTGCCAACAAGGAGCTTACAGTTTTCAGGAGGAGACACCCATTGAAATAGGGTTAGGGGAAATAGTAGAATATAAGAATATTTACTCGGTATTGTGGTGTTGGGGCATGGACTGTGTCCTTCACTTTTGTTTATGATCCCAAACACTCAGGACTTTTATTTTTGTATTCATATATTTATCCCTGACCTCCCTTACAATGTTGTTTTTATTTTCTTATTCTTTTACTTTTATCCTATGTGCCAGTCACCTGTCCCCTTTCCTCCTTTATTCTTAGATTATGAGCCCCTTTACTGTCTTTGTTAGGGCATCTGGAAGACAGAGTGTGGATGGGTCATCACAAACCAGCATCAGTACCGGAAGCCCCGTGTGGGAAAAGGACTTTGTCCAACCTTATTACCTTGTATCTAGCTTAGTGCTTAGAACACTTCTCGGCACATAGTAAGCTCTAAACAAGTACCATAATTATTACTATTATAATAATATATAATAATAATAAAATCAACTAAAACTCATGTCCTGTGTCCTTTTCCCCTACCCTGTACAAAACTCCAATTGCAGGAAGGTGGCCAGAAGAGTGGTTATTCAATTACTGATGAGGCCTCAATGTTATTCATTCATTCACTCAATCGTATTTATTGAGCTCTTACTGTGTGCAGAGCACTGTACTAAGCGCTTGAAAGTACAACTAAGCACTTGGGAAGTACTGAAGTATCATTCCAGCTACCTGAACATCCCTATTTTGGAGAGCACTGTTCTCTCTGAATGTGGAAGGGGGCACTGCAGACTGCAGGCACCCCTTCGGTGAAAATAATTTCAATTCAGTTTTTCCCCAGACACAAGTACTCTGGTAATCCAGGCCATATTTTACCAGGGCCATTCAAGAAAAAGCAGGGCCTGGAGCCTGAAATAGTCAAATTGGCTGTTGACACTGCCAGAATTCACCAAATAATTGCCAAATCTGCAATTGATGTATTGTAAGCATCAATCTATCAGACAATCAATGGTACTGACTGAGAGCTTACTGTGTGCAGAGCAGTGTATCCAACATTTGGGAGAGTAGAGTATAACAGAGTTGGTAGGCGCCATCCTGCCCAAGCACTAACTTTTAGCTAACTGTAGCATGGCTTAGTCATTCATTCATTCAGTCAGTCATATTAATTGAGCGCTTAGCATGTGCAAAGCACTGTACTAAGCACTTGGGAGAGTACAGTGGATAAGAGCACAGGCATGGGAGTTAGAAGGACTTGGGTTCTAATTCAAGCTCCACCACGTCTGCTGTGTGACTTTAAGTAAATCTCGTCACTTCTCCGGGCCTCCGTAACGTCACCTGTAAAATGGGGATAAAAATGTGAGCCCCAAGTGGGACAGGGACTGTTTCTGACCTGATTAACTTGTACCTACCCCAGTGCTTAGAACAGTATGTGGCACATAGTAAGCGCTTAGCGAGTGCCACGGTTATTATTATTTTGTGGCTCATCGTGGTAGTTACGAGAATTCATGCCTTCCTTCACCCTCTAATGTCTTTCTTCTCCCTCTGTTACCTTCTTTCCCTGAGAAGAAAAGAACTCAGAAATTTGGCATTTTAAGAAAGTTTTATTCACTTTAATAGCTTTTAATTATTTAGGAACTGTATGCTGAATTCGAGCCAATATTATCCTCAAACACCCAATAAAAGGAATGTTATAGGGAGGAGATTAAAGCAGCCACATAGCACTGAGCTTTCCTAGTTTTGTTGTTTTTTGTAAGACTCCCTGTGAGACAGACTAGAGTAGTGTTTCAGCCTCGGCTTTTATGAAGTGCTCTTAAAAAAAAGTCAAAAGCTGAAATACCAAGGTATTAAACACTCAGTGGAGCATTTAAGTAAAAAGCAAGGGATATAAAGACTTCCGTAACCATTCATTTACAATGAAAACACTACTTGATTCAATCAAGGGCTAACTCTATCTGGGCTGCTTGCATTATAAAGAGAAACTTCCAAGAATTGCAGCCAACCCACACAGATTCTTTATTTGTCTGAATTTGTACTTTGGCGTCCATTGAGACAAATGCTTCCATTAATTTTACTTGAGGGAATTAAAAAAAATAGATTTTGGACTGACAGCGATGATGCTGAAATAGCAATGACGTGTTGACGGTTGAGGGAACAAAAAGCTTGAAAGATGCTTAAATCACTTTTTTTTTCTTATACTGGGGGTACAATAAGCATTTTCCCACATCCTTTCATCATTTTAGAAAAGCATATTCTCTCTCAAAAGGCAACAGAATAGCATATATTTGGCTTAGTGGAAAGAACACAGGCTTGGGAGTAGGAGGCTGTGTGTTCTCATTCTGGCTCTGCCACTTATCAGCTGTGTGACTGTAGGCAAGTCACTTAACTTCTCTGTGCCTCAGTCACCTCATCTGTAAAATGGGGATTAAGACTGTGAGCCCCACGTGGGTCAGCCTGATTACCTTGTATCTACTCCAGCGCCTGCAACAGTGCTTGGCACATAGTAAGCGCTTAACAAATAGCATCATCATCATCATTATTAATATTATTATTACACTACACCCAACTTACTCCGTAACATTTCAAACACATTTTGGGAATTGAAGGAATTTACTATTTTCAAACAGTCCAATTTGGACTTATAAATCAATCAATCAATCACTGGTATTTATTGAATGCTCACTATGTGCAGAGCACTTTACTAAGTGCTTGAATAAAGTCAAAATACGTGATTTATTTTAAAACATTTCCTTAAAAATAGATTATGTACTTAAAAACGATTATTAACTTTCTGAGTTTTCTTTTCTTAGATTCCATTAGCCAAATTCTCTAAACTTGTTAGGCCCTATTCTCTAACATTTTTCTGACTCTTCTTTGAACTTTCCACCATTTCTCTACCTCCCACTTAGAAAATATAGCCCCTGTAATAAATGCATGGTTTCCCTGTTTTGGCTTAGTCTTTAGGTGAATTACTAATCTATGGCCAATTTGATTACCACGCTGATTCTCCCACTTGGCAATTAAGTAGTGTTAAAAACTGTCATTTCCATTCCATAGCACCAAAAAGGTGAACAATATGTCCTAGGAAATCTTCTATACCTGAGGCTCACCCCAGATACCTAACCGTGGTATTCTCAAACTACAACTTAGTTTGCCCACTTGACTCCCCTAAATCCAACCTATTCGCCACATTTAATAATAATAATAATAATGATGGGATTTGTTAAGCACTTACTATGTGCCAAGCACTGTTCTAGACACTGGGATAGAAGCAGCGGGGCTCAGTGGAAAGAGCATGGGCTTGGGAGTCAGAGGTCATGGGTTCTAATACCGGCTCTGCCACATGTCTGCTGTGTGACCTTGGGCAAGTCACTTAACTTCTCTGAGCCTCAGCTGCCTCATCCGTAAAATGGAGATTAAGACTGTGAGCCCCACATGGGGCAACATGATCACCTTGTATCCCCCCAGCACTTAGAACAGTGCTTTGCACACAGTAAGCACTTAACAAATGCCATCATTATTATCACCATTATGATTACACAAGGTAATCAGGTTGTCCAACTTGGGGCTCACAGATTTAATCCCCATTTTGCAGATGAGGGAACTGAGGCCCAGAGAAGTGAAGTGACTTGCCCAAAGTCACACAGCTGACAAGTTGCGGAGCTGGGATTAGAACCCACGACATCTGACTCCCAAGCCCGCACGCTTGCCACTAAGCCATGCTGTTTCTCATCTTATTTCCATCTTATTTATCTATCTCGGTACTGATCCGTTGCCCACACCCTGCCTCTGGCCTGGATCTCCTTCCCCCTTCATATTTGACAGACCACCACTCTTTCCACCTTCAAAGCTGTACAAAAATCACATTTCCTCCAAGAGACCATCCCTGATTGACCCCCTCATTGCCCCACTCAAATCACTCTTTTCTCTGTATCACCTATGTTTTTGGGTGCATTGTATTGTTTAACAGTAGTATTTGTTAAGCACTTACCATGTGTGAAGCACTGTACTGAGCACTGTTCTCACTGCTAAGTTCTGGGAAAATGCCCATATGGAATAATATTGGAAGGCAGGCAGGAGCTTTCAGGAAAGTGATTAGAAAAATAGGAGGAAAACTAGAGGAGAGCAAAGTTATGTCACCTCAGGTTGAAGGAGCACCCAAATAGAGTGTTATCTCAGGTAGTAAAGTCCTGGAGGGATGAGGAAGAGAGTCTGTGTTGCAGAATCCCTTGATGCTTTCCAAGCAGAGATCAACTGAAGCCTTGATAAGAAGCTATTTTGATGGGTGGCAAAAACCCAATGAAAGTGCAAGTGGGGATCGTGATATTGGGTACATCGGGAAAATGACAGGGACAAGAGAGAGACCTGGCATTATTGCCAGAGGATAGAATGATTGCCTCAAATGCTTCTGAAAGTGAATGGTAAAACCTGAGTATTATAAAGGTTAGGAATGTAATTTTGGCAAAATGCAGAGGTTGATAAAGTAAGAAAGGGAGGCTTGGGGAGAACTGGAAAAAAAAGAGATTGGGAGATGGCAATGGCAGAGTAAACTGAAAAAAGGATAAAGAAAGCGAAGACAGAGAAAACGAGACCTCATCTGCTCTCGCCAAAAATTGGAATTATTACCCATAAAAGTCCGGCAATTGTATCTGGAACGGCTATGGAAATTGTATTTTAACCAAGTTTTTAAAGAGAACTTATAAATTCATATGATAATTACTACTCCAGTCAAATGAGAACTTTCAATTATATGCATGACTGGAGACTAGTGACTTTGGAAGAGGTGCATTTTTTCCCACAACATTGTTATTATTTTTACTTGTTTGTTAAATACCAGCAGTGAGTTTGATGATATTCAGAGCCAAGAAGACAGACCTGGCCCAAAATTTGGTAATCCAATTAGAACAGAATAAAATTCAAAACACAAAATCAGTTTAAAAAGAAAATCTTTCCCCTGTATGTTTATACCTCTTTCCCCCCTTTGATTTGATCTTAATTTTCAGTTTTGCTTGGGTCAAAACATGAATTTTCCATAATTAACAGCAGTGATGACTCATGATCATGGATGAAATAGCTAATCTGGAAATTCATCCTGAAGACCGGAATTCATATGTTAATTAGAAACATAATTGTACAAAAAAATGCATGAAACAAATATCCTGTGATTGTTCCCTAAACTGAAATTACCTCAAAGGTTCTTCTCCTCTTCCTTTTTTTGCCTTCTCTGCCAACTTTATTATACTCACCTTCTCCCCCTTCTCCTTCTATTCTGACACTTTCCCTTTCTTCACATTTTTCTTCATTTGCCATAGATGAGTGAGTTTTCCAAGACATTCTATGCCTTAAAATAAATTGCTTTATTTTACAAGAAAAATATTTTTGAAAGCTCTCAAATGTATATGAAAACAGTCACTCTCTGCATGGACAGGAAAATAAAAGGGGGCATATACCAGAATAAATAAATTGGAAATAAATCCAGAAGATCATCTTCTCCAAACCCCAAGAGGGACTGAATAGAAACCTAAAGCTTCTCTGGAGAAGGAAATCACATAATCCCTGAGATGATGTTCACTGTAATATCACTGTATTGCCAAGATAATTTAGTTTGCCACTGCCAAAGTACAAAGGAAACAAATTTCTAAGCCAAATTCCCAGTGCAAATTAGCACCATAATCTGTGTCGTCTCAAAGGTGTGCTAAAGTATGCCACTCTCCCTTACCTTCACATATAAGGAGTCAATACTCTAAATTTGGCCCACCTGCTCCTTCTCACTAAATGGACAGTTCTGTAGTGGTAGTAGTGGAATCATTATCATTATTACGGCATATGCTATTTGCACCAACATAAAATATGAGATCTAGTCAGAAATAACAGTCAACAGATAGTTAACTACACGCTGTGTGAAGGTCTTTGCGCTGGCCACAGTATAGATGTGAAAAATATCAGGTTTCAGCCCAATATAATATCATGATCGAAAATTATGTCATCAAAATGCAGCAACACTACAGGAACCCACAAATGCCCCATGTGGAGGTAGGATAGAAGCAAATCAAATAAAGTACAGTGATAATAACAGTAAGAGGGTTCAGTGAGTGTCTACTCTGCAGAGCATTCATTCATTCATTCAATTGTATTTATTGAGTGCTTACTGTGTGCAGAGCACTGTACTAAGCACTTGGGAAGAACAAGAGCACTTGGGAAGTACAAGCACTGACTAGACTCTTGAAAAACACATAGAAACAGTAGAATACTTGAACCCTTTCCTCAAGGAGTTATAATCTAATGGAGATGAGAAACTGGATACAAACAACATTGTTGTACTGATTGTTATATTATTATTTTTATTATCATTTTTTACAAGTAAAATGCACCCTTGAAAATGTACATCAATATAAAATGAATAAATATTTGAGTGCTGGGAATGGAATCAGATATTTTCTAATTTTCTATGGTAAAAAGGATGTGAACATCTCTTGTAGCCTCTGCACTCACAACTGTAGGATTAGTGCAAAAAGCTTTGAACTTTGAGTTTGATAACACAAGATAAGACTTGAAATTCATTGCACTAGTTTTAAATAACATGGCTGAGAAGAAATGAAACTATTATAGATGGAAAGGAACACTTCTTTTGGATTTGAGGCTTTGTTCTCATTAACCTAAGTCTGTTTCTGGTTAATGAGACAATAAAGGATATTCTAGAGGAAAACATTTTCTAGAAAAAAATTAGTAAGCTTTAGTAAATGATTTTATAATCTACTTTTCCCCCAAAATAGAATTTTCCATGAGAAAAAAATGGCTCAGAAAACTAGGATGAGTCTAATGTTTGCTGAAATACTTTTGGGGCTAACAGTAAATCTTTAATGCTCTTTCTGCAATGATGCACTTTACTCTTCTGATTGATACTCTAAATTCAGGCATTGATTGTTTATTTCACAAGCTCTATGTTCCTGAAGCAGAATAATCACAGGGTTACAGGCTGAACACCATTGAGCAATCTTGGAGTTCCATGTACAGGCCTCTTAACAGATTTACTCTAGTCAAATCTCCAGCTACAAATTTGCTCTGCACACAGTAAGCGCTCAATAAATACGATTGAATGAATAAAATGCAAATGGAAAGCTTCACACATTATGTCAGTATTCAACCGGCAAGGGAAATCAATTAGTCAATGGTATTTATTAAGTGTTTACTGTATGCAGAGTACTGTACTAACTGTTTGGGAGAGTACAGTTCAACAGAGTTGTTAGAGGCCTTCCCTGCCTACAAAGAACTTAAAGTCTAGAAGGGTAGAAAGACATCAATATAAGTAAATAAATTACAGATATGTACAAAAGTGCTGCGGGGCTGAGGGTGGAGTGAGTATTAATTGCTTAAATGGTACAGTTCCAAGTGCATAGATGCTGCAGACGGGAGAATAAGTTGGGGAAAAAGAGGCTTAATTGAAGAAGTGCTCTTTGAGGAAATGTGATTTTAATAAAGGCTTTGAAAGTGCCTACTCCAAAAGAATCTCCAGTGAAAGCCATCCACTGCCACATCAAACAAAAACACCTTACCATTGGCTTTAAAGCACTCAATCACCTTGCCCTCTCCTACTTCACCTCACTGCTCTCCTACTCCAGTCCAGTGCACACACTTCTATCCTTTAATGCTACCCTACCCTCTGTACTTCAGTCTCATCTATCTCGCCACCAACCTCTCACACACGTCAGGCTCTGGCCTGGAAAGCCCTCCCCTCTTCGTATCCAACAGACAATTACTGTCCTCCAAGAGGCCTTCCATGGCTAAGCTCTCTTTGCCTTTTCTTCCACTCCCTTCTGCATCACCCTGACTTATCCCGTTATTCATCCCCCATCCCGGCCCCACAGCACTTTTGTACAGTCTGTAATTTATTTATTTATTTTTATGTCTGTCTCAACCTCTAGACTGTAAGCTTATTGTGGACAGGGAACGTGCCTCGTATATTGTTATACTGTTCTCTTCCAAACATATAGTCCAGTGCTCTGTACGCAGTAAGCACTCAATAAATATGACTGATCGATTGATTGATTGACCAGAAGCACTGCACTTTGATATTTCCTTGGGCAACCAGCAGAAGGAGCAATATGTTATAAGCGCATTATTCATTCAAACGTATTTATTGGGTGCTTACTATGTGTACAGCACTGTACTAAACGCTTAGAAAGTACAATTCAGCAATAAAGAGAGACAATCCCTGTTCATATCTGGCTTACAGTCTATAAGGGGGGAGGCAGACATCAAAACAAGTAAACAGGCAACAATATAAATAAATAGAATTATACATATGTACATGTCAAAACAAGTAAACAGGCATTAATATAAATAGAATTATAGATATCTGTGGGGTGGGAGAAGGGCAAAGAGAGTGAGTTGAGAGGACGTGGAAGGGAAAGGGAACTGAGGAAAATGTGGGCTTAAACTGGGAAAGCCTCTTGGAGGAGGTGAGCCTTCAGTAGGACTTTGAAGTGGGGAAGAGTGATTGTTTGTCAGATTTGAGGAGGGAGGGCATTTCAGGCTAGAGGTAGGATGTGGACCAGGGGTCAACGGCAGGCAAGGTGAGAATGGGGCACAGTGAGAAGGTTAGCACCAGGGGAGTGGAGTGTGAGGGCTGGGATGTAGAAGAAGAGAAGAGAGGTGAGGTTAGAAAGGGCAAGGTGATGGAGACCTTTGAAGCCAATAGTGAGGAGTTTTTGTTTGATACGGAGGTTGATAGGCAACCATTGGAGATTTTTGAGGAGGGGGATGATGTACCCAGAACGTCATGCCATGTTGAAGTACCTTGACATCAACTTGGGGGGTAGGAGGTAGGCATGAGCACTCAAGACTACTGGAAATATTTTAAGAAACTTATTTTTCCTAAATTTTGGTGTGCCTAGCGATCCTAGGGGCCTGGGAACCAGAAGGACCTGGATTCTAGTTCCAGCTCTGTCACTTGCCT
Source organism: Tachyglossus aculeatus (assembly GCF_015852505.1). Lineage (NCBI taxonomy): Eukaryota > Metazoa > Chordata > Mammalia > Monotremata > Tachyglossidae > Tachyglossus > Tachyglossus aculeatus. The sequence goes on along the minus strand of NC_052075.1, from coordinate 37,905,922 downwards.
TTCTATGAGACCTTGGGAAAGTCACTTGACTTTGCTGCACCTCAGTCACCTCATCTGTAAAATGGGGATTAAGACTGTGAGCCCCCTATGGGACATGGTCTGTGTTCAACCTGATTACGTTGCTATCTACCCCTAGAACAGTGCCCAACACATAGTGAGCGCTTAGCAAATACCATAAAAAAGAATCTGTTTTAGGTAAGTGCAACCTTGAATGAGATATTTTACTATTGTATTCATTAGCCAGCGTCTATTGAGACACTGGTATGATGTACTGCCTATGCGGTGCACTTGACAAAGACAGACAAAGATGCCTGGGGTGATGCATGGTGGTGATGGGAAGGGGCAGAGCTAGGCAAGATCGGAGTCAGGTGGGAAGAGTAGCAGTTTGCTCCAAAATCATTGGTCTTGCAGTGGTGGCAGGATAGAAAGGTGGATGGGCATGTCATATGCAATGCTTTATGTTCATTATTACTGTTAACGTATTGAAAAATAATAACAATGAATACAAGTTGACCTAGAAAGATGAAGGCAGTGCTCACATGTGGATACAAATGCCCACAGACCAGATGGTTAATTGCGTAGACATAAACAGAGCTATAACCATTGAGTCACCATGTAAATCCAGAAGAGTGATTTTAGAAAGTGTCCTTTATTTAGGATTTATTTTTAAACTGTAGAGTGCCTTCACCTTGAAAAGGAGCTTGAAACTGCTCCTCTTTGAAGAAGTCTCCAAATGGTCTTTAAGAGCTGATTTGAATACTTATGTATTTGTATGCGTATATTTCCACAGTACAAATTTGCCATTAGAAAAGACTTTTCCAAACCTGCATACTGCTGAATATTGTATGTAATTGCTCTCACTGTTTGGATTTTTGGAATGAAGTCAGAAATTTCCACTTTGTTTTGTTTGACCAGATGTCAGAGAGAAATGAAAAAAAATAAAGAACGTTTTCCTGTTCTGTTCTCTGACATAATGCAATGAAACATTAATTAATGATACTACTGTTTAAAAAGGCTACATTCAATTTAGGAGAGTGCTTTCTTTAGGCAGCACCAAAGAGTAACTGACATCCAGAAGCAGGTGTTACCTTGTATCAGCAATCTCCCACTGTCTGACCCTAGTTCTCGCCTGCCTTCAGCTACACCCATGTTGATTTAAAAAATGTAGGCAATCTAAGGGTGAGCTGGAAAAGTTTAAACTATGGCATTTTATATCATAGCGGGTTGTCTTTAAACTCATAGAATTCAACACCTACATGAATAGGACCTTCAAAAGCACAATATTAATAATAATAATAATTTTGGTATTTGTTAAGTGGTATGTGCAAAACACTGTTCTAAGCGCTGGGGAGGATACAAGGTGATCAAGTTGTCCCATGCGGGGCTCACAGTCTTAATCCCCATTTTACAGATGAGGAAACTGAGGCACAGAGAAGTTAAGTGACTTGCCCAAAGTCACACAGCTGACAAGTGGTGGAGCTGGGATTTGAACCCATGACCTCTGACTCCCAAGCCTGGGCTCTTTCCACTGTGCCACGCTGCCTTTAATCAGTCAATCAATCATATTTATTGAGCGCTTACTGTGTGCAGAGCACTGTACTAAGCGCTTGGGAAGTACAAGTTGGCCACATATAGAGACAGTCCTTACCCAACAGTGCGCTCACAGTCTAAATGACAAAGTCTAAAAGCCTTTACTAGTGCTTACAGACCTATTCCTATATCTCTTTCCTGAAAGACGGAATTTCTTCTGCCAAAGGGAGGATTTTACTCGGCCAGAGGCAAACATCTTTGGATAGCAATACCACTGAATTACGAATCTTTGTTACCCCTCACCCCCCCACAAACACACACACACGCACAGTTGTCCTTTGGCGTTGAAAGATGTTGCCATCGACATAAACTTTTGATAATGTTGGCATTGATGGATGGGTAACTGACAGTCCTTTCCACATCATGTGCCTGTGAAGCTCCACAGCATGTCCCTTTGCTGCATTGTTGCATTTGTTAATCATCATCAATCGTATTTATTGAGCGCTTACTATGTGCAGAGCACTGTACTAAGCGCTTGGGAAGTACAAATTGGCAACAATCATAGTGCCTGATGCTGCATTCATTTCTACCCCATGGTGTGGCAATCTTCTTAGAGTCTCTGCCTAACAGTCACCCCGATTTCAAGCTTCCCTGCCTGCTGTTGCCCTCTACGACCTCCAGTTATGCCACATTGGTTTGTCTTGAGTAGGCGGGTAAAGCATGGCAGAGCACAGGCTTGGAAGTCGGAAGGTCCTGAGTTCTAATTCCGGCTCCGGCACTTTGCCTTGTAATAATGTTGGTAAATTACTTCACTTCTCTGGGCCTCAGTTCCCTCATTTGTAAAATGGGGATTAAGATCGTGAGCCCCACGTGGGACAGGGACTGTGTTTAGCTTGAATCTATTCTAGCGCTTAATACAGTGCCTGGCCCATATTTAGAGCTTAACAAATACCATTAAATAAAAAGCATCCCCTCAATCCTCCTTGTTGTTAATTTTCCTATTACAACTCACCACACAGCCACCATTTTAGGAATCCTCCTCATATCCTGTTTTATGAGTTCCCCAAGAAAGGTATATGGTGTAGAGAGCTGCTTCGATATTAGCAGATTAAGGATTATATCCCCCTCCTCCTTCCTACTTAGATATGAGTCCCGTGTGAGACAGGGAATGTGTCCAACCTGATTAACTTACAATAGTGTTTAGAACAATGTTTAGTGTTTAGAATTCTGCTCAGAACAGTGCTTGACACATAGTAATGCTTAATAAATATGATTATTGTTCCTTTGAGGGAAAACATTATTTAAAAATCACTAGTTATCTTTTTTCCAAGGGTCTTATAACGTTTTAAAGAATCATCATTCATTCATTCATTTTCATTGAGTGCTTACTGTGTGCAAAGGACTGTACTAAGCACTTGGGAGGGTACAATATAACAACAGACACACTATGGTAAACAATCTAGTTTCTGAGTAACTGTGATATGGTACGGGTCATAGCAACAAAAGTCTATATTTCTTAAATAATTTCTCAGTAGTCTCTGGAATTGTTGATTGAGAACTGGCTCAATACCAACCTGATACAAATTTCCAAAGACAATCATTCCAACCACAATATGATCAGTTCTACTATTATGAAAATAAATTGCCTATTGCTTTAAAAAAAATCTAAACCATCAGGTCATTTCAGTAACTCTAAATGGATTGGGGATACAGATCAACATTAATAAAACAAGCCTCCAGCTGACAAGAGACACATGCCATCTTCAATGTTCACAGCTGATGCAAAGTCCAGAGAGCAAATATTTGCATATTGTCTAAATATTTGATAACTGCAATAGCAAAAAGAGTAATTAAAGCCAACTGTTTCCCACAACTCTAACTTGGAGCTCGGATTGTAATATTAGTGGTGAGGGATTTTAAAAAAAGCACCTTTTCATTCTTTGCAACAGACTGCAGAAAATGGTCTTAGCAAACATCATGAAGAAGTATAGTCGGACAAATTGAATTCCCTGAAAATAGATTCATTGTATCCGTGAAATAATTAAATTTTAAATTTTAAGTAATTAAACTGAAATAATTAGGTGAGTTCTAATCTGAATCCTCTGAGAACATTTCCTTTAATAATTTTTCATTAAAAAACAGCTCTGAAAAATTCAATCTTGTAACTAAACAAGGCAGTTCATACTTGAGCATATTCCAGTCAACCCAAGTGCTTTGCAATGTATTTTGTTACAGCCCACTCAGAACTCAGATGTTGGGGCGCTCGGAAAAAGCGCTTCTATGGGCATCACATAAAATCACATCTCTCAGAGGCCTTCCCTGAGTAAGCCCACATTTCCCTTACTCCCTTTTCCTTCTGAGTCGCCTAGTCCCCTTGTAACTGTACTCTATGAACACTTGATACTGTCCCAGTGCTCAGCCCCACAGCACTTACGTACATACTCGTAATTTATTTTAATGTCTGTCTTCCCCTCTAGACTTTAAGGTCCTTGTGGGCAGGGGTCGTGTTTATTGATACTATTGTACTGTACTCTCCCAAGGGCTTAATAAAGTGCTCTGCACACAGTAAACACTCAAAAATGCCACCGACTGAATCAGGAGACATGAGTATGCGAGAAGCAGCATGGCGTAATGGATAGAGCATGGGCCCGGGACTCAAAAGGACCTGTGTTCTAATCCTGGCTTTGCCATTTGTCCACTCTGTGACCTTGGGCAAGTCACTTCACTTCTCTGAGCCTCAGTTACCTCATCTGTCAAACTGGAATTAAGACTGTGAGCCCCATGTGGGACAGGGACTGTGTCCAACCCGATTTGCTTATATCGATTCCTGCGCTTAGTAGAGTTCTTGGCACAAAGTAAGTGCTTAACAAATACCACAATTATTATTATCATTTATTATTATTATTCTACCTGTTGGGACTCTGCCATTACTGGTAAAGTTTTCTGACCTGAAGAATCACCTAGGGCATTCTGTGAAACGGACAGGCCCTGAGGGAATCTTGGAAACAGGGGTTCCCCCCAGAAACCACTAGCTCACTACTCCATTCTTCTGTGCCTGGTCGCAGTTCTGCAGCCTCAGTACCATGGCTTGTTTGTCATTCAGCAGCATCAGAAGCAGAAGCAATGTCAGAAGCAGGGTGGCTTAGTGGAAGGAGTGTGGGCTAGGGAATCAGAGGACATAGGTTCTAATCCCAGCTCCACCACTTGGCTGCTGTGTGACCTTGGGCAGCCACTAACTTCTCTGTACCTCAGTTATCACATCTGTAAAATGGGAATTAAGACTGTGAGCCCCACGTGGAACAACCTGATTACCTTGTATCTACCCCAATGCTTAGAACAGTGCTTGGCAGATAGCAAGCGCTTAACAAATACCATTATAATTATTATTCAGACAGGAGTTACCATCATTACCTCTCTTTTAGTTTCCAACTAAATTTCAAAGCTTCTTTCATTTCTATTAGTTTCAAAATTCTCGTGCTGCACTTCACAATATGCTGCCTCCCTGTCTGTATACACAGTTCCCCAGGTGGGGACATGCACCTGACAAAGCACTTATGTACATATTTATTTATATTAATGTCTGTCTCCCACTCTAGACTGCAAGCTCATTGTAGGCAGGCAATGTGTTTGTAATATTCTTATACTGTATTCTCCCAAGTGCTTGGTACGGTGCTCTGCACACAGTAGGTGCTCAATAAATTCTACTGACTGGCTGACAAGAGAAAGTGAGTGGAGCTGCACGATAATCAGGTCTACTACACTGGTTCTAGGACCCCTAGTCTTTGCAACTGGACCAGTGATTGTCTAGCACTTGAGGGACACCATCATCATCAAAGTTTCACCCCCTTATCCCAAATGCCATTACTTCACCTGCACAAATGTTCTAGTACCCAGCCGTTGTCTTGAATTAGCCCCAAAAGGCCTACCAATCATCTTATTTTGGCCTTAGAATACCTGTAGCTTCCCTTTCCCTCTAGCCTCCCTTCAGATCTTGTCCCTCTGTCAGAAGGTGGCTATATTTCATTTTTCAGACTAAAGTACACTGATTTTAGTCTGACATTCCTGCCTTCCACTCCTGCAGAGAGGTGGGACATGTATATGGCCCGTCCCAGCAGGCATTTCTGGGTCAGTGGGCCAAGAAAGTGAAATAAAAGACAATCACATCAAGACAGGAAGTTTGGTTTTCCTTCCTATCTGACTACAACCTAATATCTTCTGGTACTGAAGCCCTTCATCTAGTTGAACACAAAGGTAGGCTTGGCTGTGAATCTCATAAGGACCCTGACAGTAAATGGGACGTCTTTCTTGATGAAGTGATTGGGAAAGAAAAGAAGTTCATCAACTTTCTGAAGAATCTGGAACAGAATTCAGAGAGCCAAGAAGGAGATAGTCCAATTTTCTCTAAATATACAAATGAACTCAAGGATGGATTCTATTAGATGGGGTTAACTAGTGGTGAATCTTAGTTTAAATCTTTAGTAGTGCAGAAGTAAAAAAACAGCTAAAAATCTATAAAAAAACCTTATGATTCAAATGAACTGTATAAGAAAAAAAATTGTATAAATAATACAGAATGGCAAATAAAGCATTCTCCAAAAAGCCGTCATGTAGCTTTTAAACTTGTAAGAAGCAGGGTGGCTCCGTGGAAAGAGCCTGGGCTTGGAAGTCAAAGGACATGGGTTCAGATCCTGCCTCCACCACTTGTCAGCTGTGTGACTTTGGGCAAGTCACAACTTCTCTGTGCCTCAGTTCCCTCATTTGTAAAATGGGGATTAAGTCTGTGAGCCCAACGTGGGGTAACCTGATCACCTTATATCCTCCCCAGCACTTAGAACAGTGCTTTGCACATAGCAAGTTCTTAACAAATGCTGCCATTATTATTAGTAGTAGTAATAATAATAATAATCAAATGCACATCAACCTGCTAGTTAATTTTTAAATGGTATTTGTTAAGCATTTTCTATGTGGAATGAGGTTGCTAAGCATTTTCTCATATGGAATGAGGTTGTTAAGCATTTTCTCATATGGAATGAGGTGGGAACCAGTCCATAAATGCTCAGAACAATGCTCTGCAAACAGTAAGTGCTCAGTAAATACCACTGGTTGATTGGTTTACGTCCCATGTGGGGCTCAGATTCTTAATACCTGCTTTACAAATGAGGCAACTAAGGCACAGAGAAGTGCCCCAGGTCATACAGCAGACAAGCGGCAGACCCAGGATTAGAACCCAGATCCTCTGACTCCCAGGCATATGCTCTTTCCACTAGGTCAGGCTGCTTCTCACACCAGGTAGCTACTGCAGTACAGACTCTTTCCATAGAGAAGCCAGTTATGCAGCTTTGCTGGTTAATAGAAATACTTTCACAGTGGTGATGCTACTTAGAGGATGTAGAAATGCAGAAGAAAGCCTCAATGAGGAATTTTAGACTTTAGTAAATTTAGAATTAATAAACTCTGATCACTCACTACTAGTGCAGATGTTGGCTGTGTGACCTTGGGCAAGAATCTTCACTTTTCTGTGCCTCAGTTACCTCATCTGTAAAATGGGAGTTGAGACAGTAAGCCCCATGAGGGACATGGAACTGTGTCCAACCTCATTAGCTTGTATTTACCCCAGCGCTTAGTACAGTGTCTGGTATATAGAAAGCGTTTAACAAATACCATTAAAAAAAAAATCTCCAAACTGGATGTTGGTCCAATGGTAAGAGCATGGACTGGGAATTAGGAGACCTGGGTTCTAGCTATGGCTCTGCCTTCTGGGATTAAGCCATCAGTGGAGAAGGCTTCAGACCAAAGAACCACCTACTTTATTACAGGAAGGGGATCGGTCCAGACAGACCCTTTAAAAGTAGCTGGCTAACACCGGCAGTGAAGACCAAGGTAATCATCTGCTGGACTATGGCTCTGGTACAGTCACTAGGACCTCAAAGGGATCCTGCAGGTCAAAAAGTCTCAGCCCGTTCTTCACTTGCACAACTGGAAGAGTCAAGGTGGTGCCAGGAGCATCTTCCAAACCATTAGCACAGTAATCAATTCTTTCAGGTGGATTGTTCATCTTGAAGTCTCGGGAAGTCTGTCATTTCTCTAGGAGACTCCTCCGACAAACCAGCTTTCTTTCTGCATTATAAAGATGGAATTTGAAAGCCAGTGAACACAGTGCTAGTATTTTAATCTACATTTTCCCTATTTAGTTCCTTCGAGTTTAATTTCTCTGCATTTACTTGATAGTTAAACACTCCTTTGGGGTAGAGAGAGTAGTGTGTCTGTACACAGAATCCATAAATACTGTATTTATGAAAAATGATAAGTATATTTGCAGTGAAAAACTGTGTAACCTTCATGTCAGAATTCTCGTTGCTTCGGATTGAATATCACTGAATCCGTACCTCCCAAGTTCTATATTTTTCTGTTTTCCACATGCATGACTTGGTGATTGAATCATTCCTCAAACTCTTTTATTCATACATAAGAAAGGGGTTTTTTTTTGCATCTGTGTAAATCCTAAGGAGTAATGTACCTGCCAGAAGTAATGAAAATTGAAAACGACTTTGGTTCTTTGTATAAATTAGTTTTGGATGAAAATTGCATTTTTGATTTAGCACCTTCTCTTACATTCTTAGTTGGTTTAGTTTCGACTACTGTGTGTCTACAGTTCAAGATATTTCATGCTCAAATAATTCATTATATGTAAAACTTTAGCTTGAACAGCTTATAACAATGCAGATTTAACACACAGAATGAAAATCCTCACCCCCTTGAAAGATTTAACTGAATCGGTGTTCAGCCCCACAAAACCCACGGAATGATAAATAGAACAGGTCATAAATAGAACAGGTCCGTCATATATTACAGATTAGGATTATTCATGAATCCCTGAGACGAAACACTGTTGGCTCCAAGACATTTCACTTTTTCCATGTTTTTGTTTGAAATATTTCAAGTTTTATTCTCTATATTTGGATTCAAAGTTCTTTTGTGCATTTCACATTTGTCATCTTGGGAGCCTTTATATTGATCTTCTCGGCTGTGCTCAGATATAAGGATAATATTGCAGCTTTAAAGGCAGCCTCTCTGAAACAGAAGCAGAGTTGTATGAATTCATACACTGCAGTAATTAGGGTTCCACTCCCATCCTTACCTGAACACAGCCCTTGGTGAGGGTGGCACACCTCCTAGCCAACCTGGCTGGTTCTCCCGGTGAGCAGGGAACATGTCTACCGCTCTACTGTCTTGCACTTTTCCATGCACCTAATACAGTGCTCAGCAGAGTAAGCACTCAACAAATACCAGTGATTGATCGATTTTGAATGCATGCCGAGGGGAGTGGTATACATTTTGGCGGCACATTCCAACAAGTGGGCCCAGCAACATGAGTCAAGCTTCAGTAACATAGCTCTATCTGCAGGCTCTATCCTCACTTAACCCGGGTCCCTCTCTTAATCCTCAAACCAAGGATAGTCTAAACGGGGGACCAAAGAAATGGATACAAATCGTACCTCACTGTACCTCGTTCTCGCCTGTCCCGCCATCGACCCCCGGTCCACGTCATCCCCCGGGCCTGGAATGCCCTCCCTCTGCCCATCCGCCAAGCTAGCTCTCTTCCTCCCTTCAAGACCCTACTGAGAGCTCACCTCCTCCAGGATGCCTTCCCAGACTGAGCCCCCTCCTTCCTCTCCCCCTCCTCCCCCTCTCCATCCCCCCATCTTACCTCCTTCCCTTCCCCATAGCACCTGTATATATGTATATATGTTTGTACATATTTATCATTCTATTTATTTATTTATTTATTTTACCGGTACATATCTATTCTATTTATTTTATTTTGTTAATATGTTTGGTTTTGTTCTCTGTCTCCCCCTTCTAGACTGTGAGCCCACTGTTGGGTAGGGACTGTCTCTATATGTTGCCAACTTGTACTTCCCAAGCGCTTAGTACAGTGCTCTGCACACAGTAAGCGCTCAATAAATACGATTGATGATGATGATGATGATGATGATACAAATTCCACTGGGCATTTTGATAAGTATTCACTGTATTTAACTGCTTGCATTTTCTCTTGAATGAAGCACACTGAAACCAGTCTCTCTGATTAGAGCCTGAGAGTCAGAGGACCTGAGTTTTAATCCCGGCTCTGTCTCTTGTCTGCTGTTTGGTCTTGGGCAGTTTACTTAGCTTCTCTGTGCCTCCATTTCTTCAGCTGTAAAATGGGACTTCAATACGTGTTCTCCCTCCTACTTAGAGTGTGAGCCTCTCAAGTGAACCCTCATGGGTATAACAGGAAATAGTATAAATATGACAAGATGAAGGGCATAATAGGTAATTGAATATAGAAATGAAAATCAGACGTAGTTACAACCACATGTTCACTAAAGAATGTGAATTCAAAAGTGAAAGCTTGAGGACTAAATTTTTCAAACTCAAACTGCTTTTGTCTGAGCTAAAGTATGTATTTATCCAGTCAATCAGTCAATTAGGTATATCAGGTTCTAAATTTATTCATTCATTCCATCGTATTTATTGAGCGCTTACTGTGTGCAGAGCACTGTACTAAGCGCTTGGAAAGTACAAGTTGGCAACATATAGAGACAGTCCCTACCCAACAACGGGTTCACAGTCTAGAAGGGGGAGACAGACAACAAAACAAAACATGTAGACAGGTGTCAAAATCTGTAGACAGGTGTCAAAATCTGTCAGGAATGCCTAATCTTTTGACACTTCTATAAACAGAGTGCGGCAACATGACAGTAATTAAGCCAGAATCTGGATGTGCACACCATGTGTGCAGAGCTCTGTACTAAGCACTGGGGAAAAGACAATAGACAAAGGATTTTACAATCTGGCCAGGACTACGGATGTGAAGTAATTTGCAAATGGGAAGAAGAAGAGCTGAAGTAGTAGAGTATGTAAATGATATGTACAAAAGTGCAACTGGAAATAGTAAGTACAAAAATTCTAAAGTGGTATAAAAATTCTTGAGATGATAGGGGAATGTGGCCTTGGGAGAAGAAAAATGAATGAGGGAAAGCCTTCTAGAAGAGGGGAGATTTCAGAAGGGTTTTGAAGATGTGGAGAGCTGTGGTCTTGTGGACCATAAGGGAGTATTTCTGACAGGAATAAGGGCGAACCGCAGAATGGAGGCAGGAGGGTCAAAAACAGGGCATAAGGCTAAGGTGAGTTTGGGAGGAATGGAAAAGGTGAGCTCAGGTGTAATAGGAAAAGAGAATGGATATTTAAAAGGAAGAGAACTCATGGAGTACCTTAAAGCCGAGAAGTTTCTGTTTGATGCCATGTTGAAGGGGAAACAAAAGGGAAGTCAGCATGATATTTCTCAGCAGTGGGGAGATATATGCAGAACTGTCTGTTTTTCAGAACTCTATTTTCACTTCCAAGAGCTATGGCAGTACAAGTGGGGCCCCTCCTCCATTTAAATGAAAGAGACATTCAATTCCAGTGAGTTTAGGGGAGGTGTTTTTTGTTGTTACTTCAAATTTGCTTTGGAGGTAGGCTCATGTAAGTTTTAAAAAGAGACAGCAATTGAAAATGGTCAGTGAAAGGTAGCCATTTACATTCCTAGAGTTTGCTTTTCTACAGACTTAATAATAATAATAATTGTGTTATTTGTTAAGTGCTTACTATGTGACAGGCATTGTACTAAGTGCTGGGATGGAAACAAGCAAACTGGGTTGGACACAGTCTCAATCCCCATTTTACAGATGAGATAACAGAGGCATAGAGAAGTGAAGTGACTTGCCCCAAGTCACACAGTGGACAAGTGGCAGAGTTGGGATTAGAACCCATGACCTTCTGAATTCCAGGCCCATGCTCTAGCCACTATACTAAAGACATTGATCTGGAAAACATTTTCTTACCAGAATTCTTCCCCCCATTTTTCCTTTGAAGTCTCAGTGAGTCATGAAGCCAGACCATCATTTCTCAATCATGGGTGGGTCAGAGGGCAGAAGTAGACATTCCTTCCTGCCTGCAGGCCTAAAGGGTTCAGGGAAAAGGTGGTGATGCTCTGCCTTTCCATCTTTATCTTTCCCTTACATAATCCCAGATCATTCTCTTGTCTCCACCAGAGCAGTGGCCCTGTGGGGCTGTGGGCAGACTTGACCGACGGCTGACAAAGTTTGGGACAGAAAACACTCCCCCAAACTCTAGGGAGGCTGGAGATACCAGAAAAACCACCTGGAAGGGTTGGTGGAGCCTACAACAGTCTCAGAGGATAAACTGAGATAGGGGAAGAGGGGCAGACCCCACAACAGCCTTAGAGCAAGAACAAAGACAGAGTGAGGCTAGGCATGGCCTGTAGCAGCCTCAGAGCAAAAACAGAGGCAGATGGAAGCTTGACATTTAAAATCAAAATGTCGGAGGTGAAGACATTTGGTGCTGTCAGTGCCAGACAGGAGACAGACTGACTGGCTGCATAAAGCCACATGGATGACCACCCTAGTTTCAGTCTGTAATAATAATAATGACTGTATTTGTTAAACGCTTACTGTGTGCCAGGCCCTGTACTAAGTACTGGCACGGATACAAGCAAATCAAGTTGGACACTGTCCCTGTCCCGTGTGGGGCTCACAGTCTCATTCCTCATTTTACAGTGGCAGAGAAGTGAAGTGACTTGCCATGGGTCACATATCAGACAAGTGGTAGAGCCGGCATTAGAACCCATGACCTTCCGACTCCTAGGCTGGTGCTCTATCTACTTCACCATGCTGTTTGTCTCTGTAGGCTTGAAGGTTGCTGAGTAGGTATCCTATGCAATCATGATAGTCTTAAGGGAGTCTGCTCCAGCTTATAAGGCTCTTGGGGGGTCTTTAGAAAGTCTGCTTCAGGCTGTGGGTCTCAGAAGATTGGGGTCTTCAGGATCAGAAGTTCTCTGGGGGGGGTTTAGAAGGGACAATCCAAGCCAGTCATCAGTCTTGACCCCTGCTTGGTACAATGCATTTCAGCTTTCCATAGTCTCCAAATGGAATCAGTTTGGTTGCCTTGGCACTGCCGACAACGACTCCGTGACTAAATCAGATTCAATTATCTGGATCATTCAGGCCCCCAGCACCACCACCAAAATCCTCACCTAGCTGAGTGATATGGATAATTTAAATGTTTATGTGGTATTTCATAAAGAATTTACTAAATTCTAAATTACTAAATCACCACCAGTGATCGGTGTAAATGCAAATCTTATATGTGGGCAAATTTTACTTTTTAGATATGACATTTAGTTTGGCCGCAGCAAACATAAACTATGAGGGACCTCTTGAAAGTATAACTGAAATGCTGATGTATTGAAGACCGGAACATTTTCTAGAAATAGCATAAAGTTTGGGTTATCATGAAGCAGCGTGGCTCAGTAGGAAAGAGCCCAGGCTTTGGAGTCAGAAGTCATGGGTTCAAATCCCAGCTCCACCAATTGTCAGCTGTGTGACTTTGGGTAAGTCACTTTAACTTCTCTGTGCCTCAGTTACCTCATCTGTAAAATGGGGATTAAGACTGTCAGCCCCCCGTGGGACAACCTGATCACCTTGTAACCTCCCCAGCGCTTAGAACAGTGCTTTGCACATAGCAAGCGCTTAATAAATGCCATTAAAAAAAATCCAAGTTGGGGTTGCCATATAATTCTCATAGCCCCAACTTTCACAGAGCTTCTTATATTGATAAGGTTTGTATCATTTTGCTGTTGCAAGTAATTTTGTGCATCTTAAAGTTTCTTTTAAAAAATGAATAGTTCTAGAACCCTGACGATTTGAAATGATTGCCTTTATATTCCCACCATAAAACTGCAGGCTTTTACAGCTTTACAGACAATAATCAGTGCATTTAATTACACATGCACAGTAGCAATAATCTCTAAAGACAATTTAATTTCTAAAACCATGTACTGTAATCTCAGCCAAATCAGAGTTTAACACAAATCAAATTAGGATGAAATTTAAGAATCAAAAGCAATTTGTTTCAGTTTGCCTACTTCTACTTTATCTTTAAATCATTGTGTACCTTGTAACTGGAGGCTATATTAGAACAAAATTGTGTAAATGGCTATTTTTAATTATAGGGGGATGTACCTAAAAAAAAGAGAGAACTACATTACCTTCTCTACAAATGAAGGCAAAAGTCTGATGTGCTTTCTCCTGAGAGGATTTTAATTACATTTGAGAATACTATATATGCTACAGAGACATAATCCTTCATGTGTTATCTAAGCATTTAGTACAGTGCTCTGCACACAATAAGTACTCTATAATAAATATGATTGAATGAATCTGTGACATAGTAAGGGTTAATAAAGCTCAAAAATACACTCAGCCATGTGATTTACAAGTAATAGATGTGATAATGCAGTTGTTTTCATGCCCTTCTCCAGAACATCTGCTATTAGTCATTAAAATCATGTAGAATTCATACAAGTATTTCTGAAATCTAGTTACATTATACAAAGCGTGTGTTGTGGAACATTTCAGTTCCATAACATTGAATCAACTTAGCATACCTAATCTATAATTAAAGCACCCCAAAACTCTTATTATCTTACTCATGGTACATAAATGCAATAATCAAATGTCTTTATCTTTGATCTATTTCTTTGTTTACCAGAAGAAGCAGTGAAGAAACATGGTCCAGAGGAACTAGTGGTTTGGTCTTCTTATTTGCTGCTGAAAGGACTTCTCAAACAGAGAATCTTAAAATATTTCCTACCCAGAAAGAAACCCTAGTTGGGGAAATGAGATCTGTCTTGGGGAAAAGTCTATTGGGAGTTTCTCTATTTGATTTTATAATGATAGGTTTGTTAGATCCTGAACTCTTTAAAATGTGTGCAACCATAACCACATGGCATTTTGTGAAAGCCATGTGACAATAATAGGGAAGCCAGCGGAAAGAGAAGGTGGTTCCATTCATTCTCAAATTGCCATAGTAGTCTTAGATCCAGAAATTTAAGTTTTAGGCAAAGGGAGAGGACAAGGAGAATGATAGACTGAATCTAAATGGTTACAGCTAACTTAATTATACAAACTTATGTAAATTAATATACTTCTGTAAGGACATAAACTGTCACAAACACTCTTGGTTTTATAAACACACAATCTTTCTTGGGTATGAGCAGATGCGTTCATGGTTCACCACAAGGAGGAAAGTGATATGCATCAGATGCTGCATGGGTAGAGATGGAGCAGAAGCCCTTCCTGAGGACTGGCATGGCCTAATAGAAAGAGCGCAGTCCTTGGAGTCAGAGGAACTGGTTTCTAATCTGGGCTCCACCACTTATCTGCTTTGTGGCCTTGGGCAAGTCACTTAACTTCTCTGTGTCTCAGGTTCCTCATCTGTAAAATGGGTATTCGATCCCTGTTCTCCCTCTTATTTAACATATGAATGCTATGTGGAGCAGAAACTGTGTCTTAAGTGATTACCTAGTATCTACCCCAGTGCTTGGTACATAGTAAGTGCTTAACAAATACCACAATTATTATTACTATTGTTATTCTTCTTCTTCTTCTCTGTCTGGCATCTTACATCTCCCAGAAGCAGCATGGCCTAATGGCTATAGCCCAGGCTTGGGAGTCAAAAGGACCTGGGTTCTAATCCCAGCTCTACCATTTGTCTTCTGTGTGACCTTGGATAAGTCATTTCAATTCTCTGGGCCTCAGTTGCCTCATCTGTAAAATGGGGATTAAGACTGTGAGCCCCCTGTGGGACATAGAATGTGCTCAACTTGATTAACTTGTACCTACCCCAGTGCTCAGTACAGTTCCCGGCACTTAGCACTTAACAAACACTATACTAAAAATGTAATTCCTAGGAAAGAAAAGACCGCAAGAAGTAGTTTTGTTTTAGCTTCTTTTGATTACAGTTACATCTCCAAATAAGTATCTGGATAGTTCTACAACCAGGATCTACCATCGAGGTTAAAAAACATGTCTACGATGGTAAATTCATTCATTCAATCGTATTTATTGAGTGCTTACTGTGTGCAGAGCACTGTACTAAGCGCTTGGGAAGTACAATTCAGCAATAGAGATAATCCCTGCCCACAATGGGTTCACAGTCTATCTCACTTGGTGCCAGCAACCAACACCCAGCCAGTCAGCTTTAACTTGAGAAACTTAAAACTATATTCAGTGCTATGAGGACAAGTATTTCCACACTGGTAAATGCATTAGCAGGCTTGCGTTCCCCATCTTTTCATCAAAATTATCAAATGTTTCATATACCTCACACATTTCAGTGAACACTTTGTTTTTATAGTGGTATTTGTTAAACGTTACTGTGCACCAGGTATTGTACTAAGCACTGTGGTGGATACAAGCAAATCAGGTTGGACACAGTCTCCATCCCATGGGAGGCTCACATTCTTAGGCCCCATTTTATAGATGAGGTAACTGAGGTCCAGAGAAGTGAAGTGGCTTACCCAAGGTCAAACAGAGGACACATGGTGGAGCAGGATTAGAACCCAAGACCTTCTGACTTCCAGGTTGGTGCTCTATCCACTCCACTCCACTCTCAGCCTTCCACTGCCACAGGTAGAATCTCTCACAGAGTACCTTCTAATGCACTAATCAATGAATAAATGAATCATATTTATTGTGCACTTACTGTTTGCAGAGCACTATACTAGGTGCTCAGGAGAGTACAATATCTCAGAGTTGGTAAACAAATTTTCTGCCCACATGAACTTACATTCTACAGTCCAGTCCCCCACCGCGATGTCACATGAAGCAGATTGGGTGGTGTCTCAAAGAGGGTTTTGAGTTCATTTCCCTCAGATCTGAGCAGGTTCCAAAACACTTGCTTCCAGGACTGGATCCGATCTCATTTGCTTGAGGCAAAGGGTGGCTCAAGACGCGAGTAAAGACAAAGAGGCCTTTCAGTGAAGGTGCTCTTATTTAAAAAGAAATCTCAAATGAAGGATGTTTGAATATCACAAGAGAAAATAGGTGATCACACAGATCAGACTTTTGCCAATGTGGCTGATTCCAAATTTTCCAGCTGGCCATAATGTCCTTTGCAAACAATGTGCATAGCTAAGAATGAGGACAATAAGGTGAATATCAGAACATTCTCCCTAAGCTTTAAATATCCAGTAATTTAACCACCAAAAATGGGAGAATTTGCAAGTAGAGAAAATGGAAGAATAGAATGAATTAATTCAGTCATACTGCACCCGATGTTCTATTTTCAGAGGAAGAGACTGATTCTATTTATGTGGGCTTTGCATGAATCAATTTGTGAGATAATCAGCCATAATTAAAACAAATATTAGTATAAAGATATTCTCCTAAGGTAAATAAACTTTTTGAACCATGTGCATTTCATTCATTCAATCATATTTATTGAGTGTTTACTGTGTGCAGAGCACTGTACTAAGTACTTGAGAGAGTACGATACAACAGTAAACACATGAGCTTACAATCTAGACAGGGAGAGAAAGATATTAATATAAATAAATAAATTACAGATTTATACATAAGTGCTATGGGGTTGTGAGAGGGGAAGAACCAACGGAGCAAGTCAGGGTGACAAAGAAGGGAGCGGAAGAAGAGGAAAGGGGGAACTTAATCATTTGCCTCTTCTGAATTGCCAAATCTGATCTATACAACATCCCTTTCCTTAATTAAGCCACTGATTCCACCAGTATATGTTCTGAAGAAGTGCTTTTGCTAATAAGGACAAGTCCTTATGCCAGACTGACTTTTTGGACTACACCAACTGACATTACTATGGGGACATTTTCCTGGGATCTTATTCATCCCGATATGATGATAACCCTTATTTCTTCCCCCCACCGAAAGGTGTGAAAGTGACAACTTGACCTCTCTGCTTGGAAGATTCCTAGAAGTAAAATTGAATTTCATCTCCTCCAGGCCAGGCAGGCTTTGAAATTAGCTTTATTGAAGGAGGGAGAGATTGTAACGATTGGAAAGATGCAGAGGTTTCCAGCTGGGAGAAGTGGTGGAAGCAGGATCCAAGAAGAGTGGGAAATGAGGACTCAGTTTGACCATAACTTACTTACTTACTTACCATAACTTACATAACATCCCTTCAAGGCCCTACTGAGAGCTCACCTACTCCAGGAGGCCTTCCCAGACTGAGCTCCCTCCTTCCTCTACCCCTCCTCCCCCTCTCCATCCCCCGCACCTTACCTCCTTCCCTTCCCCACAGCACCTGTACATATGTATATATGTTTGTACATATTTATTACTCTATTTTTTATTTATTTTACTTGTACATAACTATTCTATTCATTTTATTTTGTTAATATGTTTTGTTTTGTTCTCTGTCTCCCCCTTCTAGACTGTGAGCCCACTGTTGGGTAGGGACCATCTGTATATGTTGCCAACTTGTACTTCCCAAGTGCTAAGTACAGTGCTCTGCACACAGTAAGTGCTCAATAAATACGATTGATTGATTGCTTACGACCTCATTTGCTCTTGCAGCCTTCTTATGACTTGGAAGGTGGGGATTGATTGTTGCAACATACAGGGTGCAAATGAAGCTGGTTATGGGCAGGGAATGACATGTCTTGTTTATATTGTACTCTCCCAAATGCTTAGTACAGTGTTCTGCATACAGTGTCCCCTATGTGGGACAGGGACTGTGCCCAGCCCGGTTTGCTTGTTTCCATCCCAGCGCTTAGTACAGTGCCTGGCACATAGTAAGTGCTAAAAAAACCCATAATTGTCATTATTATCATTATGATTATTAAAACCACTGGAAGGGGAGGAGAGGGGGGTGTCAGTCACTAACTCTGAGCATGCCAGCTCTGGGCAGCGGGTGAACCTTGTGTCGGGGAATCACAAATATCCAATATAGCCCATGAGTAGTTGACATTAGCCCTGCATTCAATCCTTGAACTGTTGTGAAACCCAAAGCAGACATCCTCTTCCCGTGATTTCCCAAACAATAATAAACTCTCACATTGCTGATCTTCTGGAAGAGTGATTTATAGGTCCCTGTAGAGCAATATAATGAAATCCTTTTGGTTTCTTCTTGCTATGAGTTAGGTATATAACACAGACTCCCATCCTGTGTGGATTTATACATAACTGTACATCTGTCAAGAAAATATCATCTAGTTTTAATCACCACCTAGCTGGATGGACACAGTCTATGGACCAAATGGTGCAATACAGTTGGAAGTTATTTGCATGGTTGATAACAATAGTGCTGCCACTGAAGATATTTTTAACACCAGAACCCTCTTGGAGACCATTCTAGAGAAAGTAAAAAAAAAAAATCAATAAAGGCATTCAGTTCAGGTCCCCTGATGTGTACATAGAGTGTCCTCAAGAACATAACCTAGACAGTTCTCATAAAAGTGATGGTTTCAGGATATGTCTTGTAATGACCAATGTCATAACCCACAGCCCAGAAAACTTTTCAGAGCAACTACGTATGCACTTCAAATGCTTTATCCTATCCATTTGGCAAGAATGAGAGGATATCAGAAGTTTAAGCATTCAATTGATTCATCCTTTTAGCTGAACAGAAAATTCTTTTAACACTCTTAAAATCATACAGTAGATTAAAAATGGTTAAATAAAACAGCTGCCTGCTTCTAGATTCTGCCATGTGTACTGCTGAAAATAACTCGAAACTATCCTGACCCACAAAAATCAAAACAGTTCTTGCAACTTCAGAAAGATCGAAGGAGATGAAATTCTGCCAGCCAAAGTAATGTTACTTTTTTTTCCCCTAGAGATAAATGGTAGTAGATTTAGTCTTCTTATTCTTTGGGGTTTTGAATTCAAACAGAAGTTTATCAAGGTATTTGGTTTTTCTCTGTGTCTCCTTGAGGGTGACTTTTACTTTTATTGTACATTCCCAAGTACCTAGTACATTACTCTGCACACGACAGGCGGTTAGTAATTACTACAGATCAATTAGATGCTATTATAAAAAAACCTTCCAAACATCAAAATGCCATTTATTGGGAATGCTTTGGCCTTATAAATTGATGAATGAAATATTGATGTTCCCTGAAACAGGACACTGATGTACTATATTGTTGGGTGGAACACTGGGAAACTGGATGGCTGTGAGCAAAAGATTGTTCTAATGAGTAATCATTACACAATTTGCTAATGACCATAAAGGGCGTAGAAGCTGATTGCATATTTGGAATGCTGGGCTTGAGTCTTTGATTCACCCAGGGGTGTAAAATAATGATCAAGTCCCCCCAAACCCTACAAAGACAATTAGAAAAGCCCTCTTGCTGATAGTCCTGAGTATGATAATGTATCATCTCTGCATGGCATTGACTTGAACTCTTTTAGGCCAAAGGAAAAAACTGAGTTAAATCAAAATAAATTGTGCCTTTGTCTCACGGACACATGGTGATTATGAAAATCTGAAGCAGAAAACCCACTGTGCATAATAATACCTTGAATTTGGCTAGAACTTTAATTTTCCCAAAGGGTTTTCAAATACATTATTTCATTTTATCCTCGTAATATCCCTTTGAGGTAAGGAGAGGAAGGTATTTCTTTCCCCATTTTATGGATGAGAAAATTGAGGCGCAGAAAGTTAGGAAACCTTTCTAAGATCACCCAGCAGGCCAATGGCGGTCCTAGGATGAGAACTCCAGCTCTTCAGCATCGTAGATCCTTGCTCCCCAACCCGGACCATGATGATTTGTGTCTTTTGGGGCCCAATTTGCATAAAGCTAATCTCCCCTTGGTAAAGAGGTGTACCATGGTTCTTACTACTTCAAAACTCTGAAAATGGAACTCAGAATAGTTATAATAATTATGATATTTGTTTAGCATTTCCTATGGGACAAGCACTGTACTAAGCACTGGGGTAGATAGAAGATAATCAGGTTAGACATGTCCCACCTAGGGCTCACAGTCTTAATCATCTGTATTTCAGATAATACATTGCTATATTGCTAATGGCCCTCATAAAACATCTCAAACATATCTGTTTACTTTACATGTCCTTGCAAGGAAGGGGTAGGGATGGGGGTACAGAGACCAGAGCCGGGAAGAGTTCCACTATAAAATCCTAAACCTGACTAGTTTGAGCTTTTCTGCCACATCTCAGTGCACTTAATATCCTTCTGTCATATTATTAATGACTTCACAAAGAGACGCGTTATTTCCTATTATATCTTCAATAAATAAGTAAAAAGAAGCAAGCTTCAGAGCTGCACTGCCTACAAAATCGTCATGGTGTTTCATCTCAGAAGCTTGTGCAGCATCTAGCTATGAAAGCCTGCCTCCCTTCTGAAGAGGAATTGCATTTTTTACCCATTGATATTTTCCAGTCTGACAGGCAAGTCGGGCTTTTTGAGTGGATTACACAAAACAGGTAGCATGTTCACAGATACCTCTAATATCTAACCAAAAAATGCTCCTTTCAGAACAATTCCTTCACCTTTTTGAGGGTTACCACTTAATCCCATCACTGGAGACTGTTTTAAGTATGCGGAGATGACAGGGTTATATGAGGGTGCCTGTTTGAAAGCTTTAGAGGGGGAATCCTGCTCTATCCTGAAACTGTGAATTTACTATGGGCAGATGGAGTCAATTGGCCTGACAGATCGTTCAGAAGGTCACATCGAGAGGGTCAGAGTCTCCTAACACTGTTATTATAAACAATGTGATAGGAAATCAGTGTTCTTTCAACCATTTTGAGCTTCTATACGTGGACTGATCCTCTTGCGATAAGGAGGAATAGATGCTTAATAATAAAAGAGTGAGAAAAGTTGGGGAATTGTGAACTTCACCTCTTTCAGGATTTCTCCAAGGACTCCAGGAAGCTGCTCAGACTGTAAGCTCACTGTGGGCAGGGCATGTGTCCGTTTATAGTTATATTGTACTCTCCCAAGTGCTTATAGTATACTGCTTTGCACTCAGTAGGCATGACTGATTGAGTGAATGAAGGAATTTCAAATTTTCTTCCTGCAAAAATACATCTGGAGTAATTCTGTGGGGAAGGAGAAGCATCTAACAAAAGATCAAAGAGAAGAAAACAGTGATATAGGAGCAAGAATCATGGCCAAGTGGAAAGAACAGGAGGGTGGGTTTCAGGAGGCCCTAGGTTACAATCCTACCTCTACCTCTGGCCTGCTGTGTGACCGTAGACAGGTCATTTAACTTCTCTGGGCCTCTGTTTCTCATCTGTAAAATGGGAGTTCAATACCTGTTCTCACTCCTCCTTAGACTGTAAGCCCCATGTGAAACAGGGTCCATGTCTTACCTGACTATCTTGTATCTATCCCAGTGCACAATTATTATTAACTGTTGCTTAATCTCTCTGGACCTCAGTTTCCTCATCTGTAAAATGGGGAAGATAATACTTGCCTCTCCTTTCCTTACAAGGTGTTGTAAGCATAAAATGAGATAAATAATGTGAAAGTGTTTTGGAAGAAGAAAAGCACTCAACAGATACCAGGTATTATTAACGGGCAGATGATTTATACCTACATATTGTTTGAGATTATATTTTGCCTCAAAGCTAGATTTGACTGAGATGCTTAGTACAGAGCTCTGCACACAGTAAGTGCTCAATAAATTTGATTGAATGAATGAATATTATTCAGTCTGAATAGTCTTAATAGCTATAATTTTTGAATCACACAGGCAATTTGTATGGCTAATACAAATTAAGTTCTGGATATACTTATTAAACGTATTTTAGGCAGTGTTAAGTACAGAAATAATTTACAAACAATAAGAACCCCTTTGAAACTTTCCTATTTGGAGAATTTTTCAATCCTAAATCTCCCATCCTTGAAACAATGCACTTAATCATCTTTACCACTCCCTTAGGCAGAGATAGAAAATATTCAGTTGGGCCACAAGGGAGGTCAAAGGGTACCCACCTCTTCTGGAAACTACAGACAAATGCTGCCTTACTAGGTACCAGGGAAATCAGTAGTAGTGGTTTCTTGTGGGCTGGGAGTACGTCTACCAGCTCTGTTGCATGGTATTGGATGGTATTTGTGCCTACTTGCTTTGTTTTGTTGTCTGTCTCCCCCTTCTAGACTGTGAGCCCATTGTTGGGTAGGGACTGCCTCTATCTGTTGCCAAATTGTACTTTCCAAGCACTTAGTACAGTGCTTTCAGTACAGTATGCACTCAATAAATATGATTGAATGAATGAATGACTATTATTAGTACCAGTAGTAGTATATTATTAGTAGCAATAGTAGCAGTGACAGTAGAAATTTTAGTAATAGTAGTAGTAGTAGTAGTAGTAGTAGTAATAGTAGCAGTAGTGGTAGTAATCGTAGTAATAGTGGAAATAGTAGTAGTAGAAATAGCAGTAATATTTATTGAGTGCCAACTTAATGCAGAGCACTGTACTAGGTGCTAATGAAGGGCAGAATAACAAAGTGGCATATTCCTATCCCAGAAGGAGTTTAATCTTTAATGGGGAAGACAAACATCAAAATATTTACAACTACAGTGGTCAAAATAAATCAATTAAGTGGATGCATATTTGTGTGTGTGTGTATGTGCATGCAAGCACTAAGGAAGCTATATCAATTTCTAAGTGCTAGAGGCCAGAGGGATGATATAACTGGGAAATGAATAGGAAAAGCTGGTTGGAGGAGGTTGGAATTTAGGAGGGATCTTTATGTAGGGAAAACTTTGGTCCCTCTGATGTGGGGAAGGGTGGTAGGGGAACAGCATGTGGGAAAAGATGCAGGTGATGGAGTTAAGAGTGCAGTGTGACTAAAATGTTGGCTTGGGAGGAGTGAAGACAGCTAGGTGAGGAATAGCAGGTGATGAAGAGCAGATAGGTAAGGTGAGGTCAGATGATGGAGAGCCTTGAAGCCAACTGTGAAGAGTTGGGGTTTTATGCAAAGAGAACCAGGAGGCTAGGCAAGGGTTCTGAGGAGAGGAGAGATGTGGACTGAGTGCTGCTTCTGGAAGAAGCTCCAGGAGGAAGAGCTGACCTACCCTGGATCAACTGGCCTAGGCTGCACATTTCCTGCTGGGATGCTTATATGAAATATACGCTTTTATGAAATATTTCTTATTCAGTGGGCAATACAATCACTTCTTACCTAGTGGCTGGTTTTCATCTAGACTTCAAATATTTCCAGGAAAACAAATTTCATCAGGTAGTTCCATGCCCCTTTTACAACTTAATAAGCTTTCTGCCCAGCAATGCCTTCTTCCTTCATAAGGCCTTCCATCATTTCATCTAACATGACAAGTTTGCCCTATCCTTTGCCCATGTCACTGTGGTTACAGCATCTGTCCCCATATTTCAGGCTGCTCAGACACCCTTGTCCATCTGGCCACCCAACTGGCCCAAGACTCATCCCAGATTTATCTAAGGTGCTACAGGAAAAGAAAAATTGGAATGGAAGATTAGGAATAGGAAGTACAATTATAAAATCCATAGTAGTGCATATCACGATGAGATCGCTGAATAAATTATTGAATGTACAATTGATACATTAACAATAAAGATGGGCATAAGTAATAATAATAATTATGGTATTTGTTAAGTGCTTACTATGTGCCAGGCACTGTACTAAGTCCTGGGGTGGATACAAGCCAATCGGGTTGGACATAGTCCCTGTCCCACATTGGGTTCAAAGTCTCAATCTCCATTTTACAGATGAGGAAACTGAGGCACAAAAAAGTTAAGTGACTTGCCCAAGGTCACACAGCAGGCAAGTAGAGGAACTGGGATTAGAACCCAGGTCCTTCTGACTCCCAAGCCCAAGCTCTGTCCCCTACACCACACTGCTTAGTAGTACATAACTACAAAGGGTGGCTTTGGGCCTGTTGCAGTCTGAAGAGTTGATAATTGGGGAAGACTTCTTGGAAGAGGTGTGATTTTTGGAAGGCTTTGAAGGCAGGGAGAGCTATAGTCTGGTGGATTAGCAGGGAGAGGGAAATTCCCTCATTCTCTGTATGAACAAGCAATCAGAGGTGGGGGAACTGAGAGCGAAGAACAATCATTTGGCAATCTTGGAAGGATCGAAGAGTGCAAGCTGAAGTGTAGTGCGTGAAGAGTGCCAATATTTCCTCTCCCCTCATCTGTACAACTTTCTACCATTCATTAATTCCATGAGGTTATGATTCACGCTGAACCTCCCAGTTAATCAGAGTCCCTTTGGCTGAAACATTTTCATAAGACACTGGACCTCCTGAGAGGAATGATCAGAAATCCACATTGTTCAACAGTGACCCTTTCAGGCAATTAAAGGGATTGTATTTCTGTTCTAACAGCATCAGTGTCTTTAGTCCTCTGTCAGAATAAGAAAAGCAGCTATGTATTATTTTGTAATATCAGGCTTTGGTATGAAGGGGTGTCGGGGAAGCAAACTGACACTGATTAAAACTCCAATTGGAGACCAATCTGAATTTGTCCTTACACATAATAATAATAATAATAATAGCATTTATTAAGCGCTTACTATGTGCCAGGCACTGTTCTAAGTGCTGGGGAGGCTACAAGGTGATCAGGTTGTCCCACGTGGAGCTCACAGTCTTAATCCCCATTTTACAGATGAGGTAACTGAGGCACAGAGAAGTGAAATGACTTGCCCAAAGTCACACAGCTGACAATTGGCGGAGTCAGGATTTGAACCCATGACCTCTGACTCCAAAGCCCGTGCTCTCTCCACTGAGCCACGATGCTTCTCTAACAAGCAACTTTCCCAACAAAGGTTAGGGAAAATATAGACTAGTGACTAAATAAGCTTCAAACTTGAGTTTTAAATTTCTGTCTTGATGCTGCATGTTATGCCTCAAGTTACTCATTAATCAATTAATCAATTAATCATATTTATTGATCTCTGACTATCTGTAGCGCACTGTCCTAAGCACCTGGGAGAGTACAATGCAGCAGAATTCGCAGATACGCTCCCTGCCCATAACCAGCTTGCAGTCTAGAGGGGGAGACAGACATTAACGTGAATAAGTAATGTATAATGTATAATTTAAAGATAGGTACATAAGTGCTGTGGGGTTGAGGGTGGGGAGAATATCAAGTGTCCAAAGGTCACAGATCAAAGTGCAAAGATGACTCGGAAGGGAGAGCGAGCCAGGGAAAAGAGGGCTTAATCAGGGATGGCCTCTTGGAGGAGATGTCACCTTTGAAGGTGTAGAGAGTAGCAGTCTGGCATATATGGAGGGGGAGGGAGTTCCAGGCTAAGGGAATAATGTGGGAAAGGCGAGATAGATGAGATGAGGACACAGTGAGTAACCTGGTGCTAAAGGAACAGAGTGTGCAGGCTGGGCTGTAGTAGGAGATTAGTGAGGTGAGGTAGGGTGGGGTGAGCTGATCAAATGCCTTAAAGTCAAAGGTAAGGAGTTTCTGTTTGATTAGGAGACGGATGGGCAGCCATTGGGGGTTCTTGAGGAGTGCGGAAACATGACCTGAATGTTTCTGTTGATAAATGCTTTGTGTGGCAGAGTGAAACATGGATTGGAGTGGGGAGAGACAGGAGGCCAGGAGGTCAGCGAGAAGTCAGATACAGAAGTCAAGGCGGGACAGGATAAGTGCTTGAATCAGCACAGTCGCAGTTTGGATGGAGAGGAATTAATGCAATTTATTAATGCAATAAAAATGTTCAGGCAAGGATGCTTCAAGTGCAGAACTCTTCTCATGCCAATCTCTGGGATGTGATGAAAACCTTAAGTATTACACTGCATGTTTGCATATTAAAGCTCTGCAATTTGGAAATGTCAGAAAATAATCGAGTTTCTACGCTGGCTTTTCTTCAAGCTTTCGCCGAGCTGAAAAAGCTAAAAAGTATGATCTCACCCATTTACTGCCTGAACCTGAAGCGTAAAGGAGCATTTTTATTAGCACTCCTTTCCTCAGATGAATTGATTATGATAAGAATAGAAAATGATTTCATTTTTAGGTGGAAAAAAGTGGTGGCTGCTATATGGATACGAGTTTTGATACGGGTTGCTAGACTCTTAAGGGGGATTCACTGTTAATTACAAGTTTCCTTTGCTCTCTTTGCTTTTACAAGAAGATTCTCATTTCCAAAGACACTGTTGTCTGCAATTAAACAATCAATCAATATATATCGAGTGCTTACTCTGTGTGGTGGATTTTCTTGCCTAAATTTGCTGCTTTAAAACCAACCTACTTTCTGTACCTTGACGTCTTCTATGCCGCTGCTGACCCAAGTCCTCCCTCTGGCCTGGAAGTCTCTCCCTCTTCCTACCAAACAGTCCACCACCCTTCCCTCCATTAAAACCCTCCTATAATCACACCTCCTCCAAGAGGCCTTCCCTGATTAAGCCCTCATTTCCCCTACCTGTCCTTATCCCTGCATCCCCTGTTCAGTTGTCTGTGTACCCCGTAAACACTTTGATACTCACCCCCAGATCCACAGCAGTTGCATGCATATCTTATACTCACTATTTCCCCTATCTGTAATTTATTTTAATATCCATCTCCCCTTGTAGATCTTTTGCTTCTGGTGGAAAGGAATTATGTTTACCAACTCTATGGCACTGTACTTTCTGAAGTGCTTAAAATAGTATTATGCACTCATTAAGGGCTCAATAGATACCATCGATTGATTGATTGGCTCTGATAGAATCTGCTCACTTTTGGCATTGGTACCTAGACCCTGGTTGCCCATTTGCTGTGGTTAAGCTGGGTCAGACGGGGCATTAGGGACTGACACAATGTTTCAGGTGGTTGGAAAACATCTTTTTTAAAAAATCAAATGTATTAAGTGTATAAAGTTCCTGTCCCACGTGGGGCTCACAGTCTTAATCCCCATTTTACAGATGAGGAAACTGAGGTGCAGAGAACTTAAGTGGCTTGCCCAAGGTGGACAAGTGGCAGAGCCAGAGCTAGAACCAAGGTCCTTCTGACTCCCAGGCTTGGGCTCTATCCACTAGTTGATGCTGCTTCTCAGCATCTCTCATATTCTCCTGCCCCAAGAGAAAGTACTGAGGGGAGGCAAATGACTTCTAGGCCACAGTTATGACCCTGGGGACAACCTTCCCCTTCAGTAAATAGTGCCTTTCCTAGACTATGCTCAAGCTCTGACCTATGGAAACCTCACAGAATGGTCTGAAAAATAACACAGGCATCCTCATAGACTTTGGTTCTTATTCATTCTTCTTCCACTGGCTTGTCTACATCATCTTCCCTTTAATGCTTCATTTCCTATTGCTCCACAGAGCTCACCCTCGGCCTTGATATTGCCAGGGCATCCAGTTATGTGCCTCTACACCAGGGCATTCCTCATAATAATAATAATAATGGTATTTGTTAAGTGCTTACTATGTGCTGAGCACTGTTCAAAGCACTGTGATAGATAGAAGGTTATCAGGTTGTCCCACATGGGGCTTATATCCTTAATCCCCATTTTGCAGGTGAGGTAACTGAGGCACAGAAGTTAAGTAACTTGCCCAAAGTCATACAGCTATTTATTTTATTTTGTTAATATGTTTTGTTATCCGTCTCCCCTGTCTAGACTGTGAGCCCGCTGTTGGGTAGGGACCATCTCTATATGTTGCCAACTTGTACTTCCCAAGCGCTTAGTACAGTGCTCTGCACACAGTAAATGCTCAATAAATAAATATGATTGAATACAGCTGACATGTGGTGGAGCCAAGATTAGAACCCATGACCTCTGACTCCCAAGCCCATGCTCTTTCCACTAAGCCATGCCGACTCTTGGCTACCTAACCTCCTTCCACACTAACTCCTTGGCCCTTCCCCCTCTAGACTGTAAGCTCATTGTGCACAGGAAAAGTGTCTGTTAAATTGTTATAGTGTACTCTACCAAGCATTTAGTACAGTGTTTTGCATACAGTAAGCAAGTCAATAAATATGATTGATTGATTGACTGATTAAATATCAATTAAAGATCTAGGTCCTCCATGAGGCCCCTGTAAAAATATTTTACTCCACTGCAAAAGTTCAATTTCAGACATTACTTATAGACTTATAATCATGTAACTGTGAAAATATCTTGCATTCATGTTGGGTACTTTTCCAGAAATTCATTTCATTTTTCCTCAAACTACCCTTAGACGCTAATATTGGAAAACATTTTTATCTCCATTACACAGATGAACTCAAGCTCAGAACGCTAGATGAACTGCTCAAAGATACCCATTTTTTGTTCATCAATCAACTGTATTTACTGAGCACGTACTGTGTGCGAAGTTCTGTACTGAGTGCTTGGGAGAGTGCAATATACCAGAGTTGGTATACACGTTCCCTACCCACAAGTTTATGTTCTTATTTTTATATTTTTCCTCCTGTTCTGTCTCACTCTGAAGTTCTACAGTCCTTAAGAACAATGTATCTCCATATCTGTAAACTTTTTCTGATAATATGCGCATAGAGGATGTTTGACAAATACTTGACAAATACATTTAACAGAACACTTAATCAATGTTGTCATGAACTATTTCAGGGTCAATTCTTCCTTTTGATCCTGAATGCGATTTAGATTGCTATCTCCTCTTTCTCAAAGGAGAATCGGGAAGAAATTGATATTTCAGCTTCTGACCTTCTTCCTAAAAGTGCCTGAACCCCTGGGGCTAGAGGAAAGGAGAAGGAAAAAAATCAATATTATCCCTATGGATGTCTATACTCTAGGTTAAGGTGCCAAGAAGATAAGTGCATAAATATATGAGTAGAAAGTATCATGTGCAAGTGCTTCTAATATAAAGGACTGAAAGGTTACTGGACAATAAGAAAATCACCAGAGCAAATACTAGTCTCAAATTGAGAAAGGTGCAGAAATATTCTAAATATTAAACCAGCTTGAAACTTTAAAAATGGACTTTAAATAATGAACTGTGGGAGCAAAAAGATGACAAAGCATCAGATAACAAATACTGATGGGCAACAAATCAGCTACTATTTCACCACATCTGAGAGAGTTATCAGATGTAACCTAAAAAGTACTGATGCACATACATTCAGCAGGGATTTTTTACTCAGGTCATGGGGCAGCCTAGATCCTGCCCACAGAGATGGCCCTTTAGTGTGCCAGTTGGCAAACACCAACCTTTCTGGAAGGGCTAGGCTTTTTAAAAGCTTTTTTTGAGAAGCAGCATGGCTCAGTGGAAAGAGCCCGGGCTTGGGAGTCAGAGGTCATGGGTTCTAATCCCAACACCGCCACTTGTCTGCTGTGTGACTTTGGGCAAGTCATTTAACTTCTCTGGGCCTCAGTTACCTCATCTGTAAAATGGGGATGAAGATTGTGATCCCCATGTGGGACAACCTCATTACCTTGTATCCCCCCCAGTGCTTAGAACAGTGCTTGGCACATAGTAAGCGCTTAACAAATGCTATTATAATTATTATTATTATTATTATTAAAAGATGCAGAACTGAGGGGGAAATCACCCCGATGAAACTAGGGTTTTGCCACTGTTGTTGCTGAGGCTGCTGCTGCTGATAATAATAATAATAATAATATGAGTAACTCATGTGCTTTCTATGAGCCAAACACTGTACTAAGTGCTGGGGTAAATTCAAGATAAGCAGGTCCCACATGGGACTCGCAGTAAGTACATACTGAACCCTTATTTTGCAGGTGAGGGAAATGAGGCAGAGAAGTTAAGTCTCACACAGGATCACAAGGTCACACAGCAGGGATATGGCAGGACTGGGATTAGAACTCAGATCCTCTGATTTCCAGGCTCTTGTTTTTTCCTCTAGGCCAAGCTGCTTCCTTAATTTTGATGAATTTGTTCCATTTGCCACTGAAACACAACTATCTAATTTTTTTTCTTCTCTTTGTCCTATGTTAAAAGTCCAATCCCATGGCAGATTATGCTGTTTGGGGACCATTTCATCCTTTGAGGACTTTTCCTTTAATGCTGGAAAACACCACACTTGCTTATTTGTCTGCTTTTTGAGTAGCAAAGAAATGGATATAATGAATGTATCCCCAGTGCTCAGCACTCGTCTTTTCACTTTTCTTCACAAGTAGAAATGTTTCCCCAGGGCTAATTTCAAAGGACTTGTGAATGTGTTTCAACAGACACGATAAATAGATCAAAATGAATATGTTGGTCACTGATTTCTAGGCTCTAGCTGAATTTACCATGCTGCTTTGATGTTGATTTCAATTCATCTGACTGGCATCAAACTACACAGAGATAGATGTACTTGTATTTTCTCCTACTCTCCTGTGTCTAGATGGCTGTTAAAGTGAGATGCTAATAAGAATCTTTAATTGAAAATGAATGATTACAAGTGACTCCAGAGAGCCGTCAGATAGTAGTCAAATCTTGTGTCGAGTTGGGACAGCGATATTAGACTGGATCATAACGGGCAGGAGAAATAAGGAAGGGCTGAACTCTCTGATTGGGTGGGAAAATCTGGTGACTTGACACTAAAACTAGGGCAAGGTCAAGCTTTCTGAATCATCATCATCATAATAATAATTATGTTATTTGTTGAGCACTTACTATCTGCCAAACACTATATGAAGTGCTGGGGTGGATACAAGCAAATCAGGTTGGTCCCACATGGGGTTCAGTGTCTCAATCCCCATTTTCCAGGTGAGGTAACTGAGGCCCAGAGAAGTGAAATGATTTACCCAAGGTCACACAGCAGACAAGTGGCAGAGCTGAGATTAGAGCCCATGACCTGTGCTCCCAGGCCTGTGCTCTACCCACTATGCCATGCTGCTCCTCGTCAACGGCAATAACAGTGGATTGTGCAATCAATCAACGGATTGTATTTCTTGAGCACTTTACGTGTGCACTGTGCACACCCTGAATATGGAGGCCTGCCTTTTGGGGGACCAACAAAAATATAAAACATGATCCTCTCCCTCAAGGAACTCATATTTTAAAGAAGATCAAAGTGTTAAGAAAATTGTTCTGAAAATAAATTCTAAAGTCTCAACCAGTGTAAGCATGTTTCAAATGATTAACGATCTTACATCGATACAGTGATTGAAGGATGTGGCCTGAACCTGTATTTCCTTGGCACTTTCTTAAGAATGCAGGAGGGTAAAATTTGTAAGTATAAGAATGATGCAACACCCTAAGCTAAGAAGGTAAGTAGTTTACTGAAATACAGAAAATCCCTTATAAAATATGCATGACACCCTTTACGTCGCTCGCTCATCCAAAACACCATCAGGAGACATCATAAATCATTCTATTGGCACCCTGGAATCTATCTGAAACTTGCCAAGATGGATATTTTCCTAGGCAGATGTTTACAAGCACCGGAAAGAAATATTCTTCAAAACACGTCCCTGAAAATTGTATGTTGGAATGAACAACCGCTGGTTCCAGCAATCTGAGGAACCTGCCTTAGACTGTCATCATTATGCAGCATTTGGGAGCTGTCCAACCCAGAGGGCAGAAATGTTCTAGTATAGGGAGCTCCCCTAAAACACAGTAATTACAAATAACAACATAGCCAGTGTCACTGCCAGATCCAAATGGCACAAGAAGAAATACCACAAGTTAGCAAATACCTATTTTATGTGCTTTTTTGTTCCTCTTACATAGCACTCCCTGAAAATAATGGCCAGAGTAACATGGCCATCATAAGCTGGTACTAAGTTGCCATTTTCATCTTCCGCTTGGAATGGAGACGCTTATGTGCTGTAATTTGAAGTTTAGACTGCACCTTTTCTGTTACGGCATTCTTTCACGTGAACTGTAATTTGACTTAGGTTGTGCTAGAATTTCGATGACTGCATTCTTAGTATCTGTTTAAAACAAGGGCTTTCTTAGGGAAGTGTTGTGTGATCTTAGCATAGTGATGTTACAATGCATCAAAATACATGTCTGTGTGAATCTACAGTATTCTGTTTGAAGACTAACCATGTGCTTCACAGATATCTGGCATATAAACAATGCACATCAGGAGAGAGAAGTTCATTCATTCATTCAATTGTATTTATTGAGCACTTGCTGTGTGCCGAGCACTGTACTAAGCTCTTGGGAAGTACAAGTTAGCAACATATAAAGACAGTCCCTACCCAACAGCAGGCTCACAGTCTAGAAAGGGGAGACAGACAACAAAACATATTAACAAAATTAAATAAATAGAATATGTACAAATAAATAGAGTAATAAATACGTACAAACATATATACATATACTCAGGTGCTGTGGGGAGGGGAAGGAGGTACGGTGGGGGGATGGGGGGGAGGAGGCAGAGAGGAAAGAAGGAGCTCAGTCTGGGAAGGCCTCCTGGAGGAGGTGAGCTCTCAGTAGGGCTTTGAAGGGAGGAAGAGGGCTAGCTTGGCGGATGTGTGGAGGGAGGGCATTCCAGGCCAGGGGGATGATGTGGGCTGGGGGTCGACGGCGGGACAGGTGAGAATGAGGAACAGTGAGGAGATTAGCGGCAGAGGAGCTGAGGGTGTGGGCTGGGCTGTTGAAGGAGAGAAGGGAGGTGAAGTAGGAGAGGGTGAGGTGATGGAGAGCCTTGAAGCCGAGGGTGAGTAGTTTTTGCCTGATAAGTTCAGAGCAAACAAAATGCTGTCAGTTATTTTCCGATCTTAGCCAGCAAATATAATTTTAAAATCCATCCTTCGGGAATGCCGTGCAGATTTATGATCCATTCTAAGCATCTTCATAATATACGTATTCATCACAGAGCCCTTCTGTAACTAATAATGTTCTTTCTTAAATTAAGATCCCATCCCCATTCCAGACGTGAGGAAGCAGCATGGTCTAGTGGATAAAACATGGGCCTGGGAACCAGAAGGACATGGGTTCTAATCCTAGCTCTGCCACTTGTCTTCTGTGGGACCTCGGACAAGTCACTTCACTTCTCTGTGCCTCATTTACCTTTTCTGGAAAATGGGGATTAAGACTGTGAGTCTTTTGTGGGACAAGGATTGTGTCCAAACTGACTGCCTTGAATCTACCCCAGCACTTAGTACAGTATCAGCACATAGTAAGCGTTTAACAAATACCACAATTTTGATTATTATTATAATTAGTTATAGTTTACAGTTCACTTCCTCTTGGCAAAATGGCTGTAGTACAGCAAGGAAGGGGAGGGAAGACTGTGGATGGGGTGTTGTTGAACTCTTCCTGTGGGCTCTGTGTTCAAATATTAGAAAAATTCCGATGTATATTTACTCTTTTCTGAATTGTAAGCACCTCAGCATGCCCTTGAAACTTGCATGCTCAATTTTTTTCTATATACTTTCATTGATCGTTGGGTCTGCCACAATTTCCCCACTGCAACCCACTGCAGCAGCATTCATTTATCAAATTCTTTGGGTACCTGGTTCTGAACTAAGATATGTTTTAGACATCAATCAATCAGTCATCAATCATTTACTGTGTGCTTAGTTTGTGCAGAACACTGTATTTTACAGGATTACAATGAAACTGACATTCCCTGCCCACAGTGAGCTTACAGTCTAGAGGGAGCTTACCGTCTAGAGTCTAGATACGGTCCTTACTTACCAAGAACTTCAGATTTAGAGGGAAAAAGAAGGGACCAACACAAATAGCATTATTTTTGTAGTATTTAAGTGCTTACTATGTGCAAGGCACTGTACCAGGCACTGGGGTAGAGACAAACTAAATAGGTTGGACACAGTCCTTGTCCCACAAGTGTCTCACAATCTTAACCTCCATTTTACAGATGAGGTAACTGAGGCACAGAGAAGTTAAGTGACTTGTCCAAGGTCACACAGCAGACAAGTGATGGAGCCAGGATTAGAACCCAGGTTCTCTGACTCCCAGACTCATGATCTGTCCACTAATAATAATAATAATAGTAATAATAATAATAATGATAATGGCATTTATTAAGCGCTTACTATGTGCAAAGCACTGTTCTAAGCGCTGGAGAGGTTACAAGGTGATTGGGTTGTACCACGGGGGGCTCATAGTCTTAACCCCCATTTTACAGATGAGGTAACTGAGGCACAGAGAAGTTAAGTGACTTGCCCAAAGTCACACAGCTGACAATTGGCGGAGCAGGAATTTGAACCCATGACCTCTGACTCCAAAGCCCATGCTCTTTTTCCACTGAGCCAGGTTGCTTCTCTGAGCCAGGTTGCTTCTAGTTAATACACTAGGCCATGTATATTCCCATTATACATTATAGCAAATTTATAATGCATTATGACTACAAAGCTAGATTATAGTATGTATATGGGTTGCATAGCATGAATAAGCATTCAATATTATCACATATACCTTAGATTATGAGCCCCGTATGAGACTGAGTATTTTGGATTTGACTGAATTTACCTACACTAGCGCTTAGTACAGTGCTTGACACACAGTAAGTGCTTATCAAATTCCATAATTAGTTAATTAAAATGTACCTACAAGTGAGGGTAAGTTGGATGATGAAGATTGTGCATTTGCCTGTAACGGTGACTTTGGCATTGTATTTCTGGTTACTGAAAATAACTTATAAAAATCTCATTCTTCAGGTGGGTGGCCCATAATCTTGTCTTAATTAGGTATCTAACACTTCTATGTCTGTCTTAGTTCCTTAACATATCCAGTATATTTTATGTATTGTTTTATTTTTTTACATATTCATTTGTTGGCATTAATAACATTGTAAAATGGAAATTCTAGAATTAGCTTCACCAACATCTCTGAAAGAACTAAAGATCTGTAACTATTAAATAATCGCTTAGTTGTTTTTCAAGATTAAAATTACAACATTCTCAAAGGTTAAAAACAAGCTCTCTGTTGCTAACATCTCATCTATAAACATGTTAGATAACAGATTGTATCCAGTGTGCTGTTTTTCAATATAAACCCAGTTTCTGCTTTTGTAATATGATCAATTCCCCGTTCTCTGTTAATGTTCAGCTATCTATTTATCAGCTCAGAAATATTTGGACAATAGCCTAAAACAAGCCTGGGAGATTTCTCTGCAAAGTAATATGATAAAATTCATCTTCCAGTGTTGTGAATGCTTTACTAAAATAAATCTGAACACATAGATATACTGATTGACAAAAATCACTAAAGTTGAGCTGAAATAGATACTTTATAGGCAATGTAAAAGTGTGAAGGTTAATCCTTAACAAAACAAGCATGGCCAATTATTAGTCTTGAGAGTCAGGATTAGGGCTATGGTTTGGCAGTGGCTAAGAATAGGTCAAGGACTAGGGTTAGAGTTCCATAATCAGTTTGGGTGACACTTGTTTAAAGCAGAAGGAGAGCACATAGCAAGATCTGTGATCCTAGGCTGGCTCAAGGTTTCTCCAATTTCCAAAACCCAAATTAAAGAGAAATTATGGACTCTATATCCATGAAGACAAAGACTGAACACTATCAAAACAATTTACTAAATGAAAACTTCTTCAAACAAATCAGTGCCAAAAATCATATTTAATAATGGCAAGAATGATTTTGTATTCTTCTCCCGAAATTAGTTGCTTCATTTCATTACAATCAACAGGTCTAAATATAAAAAGTCAAGTATATACCTCTAGCTTAATCAATCAATCAATCAATCAATCGTATTGAGCGCTTACTATGTGCAGAGCACTGTACTAAGCGCTTGGGAAGTACAAATTGGCAACACATAGAGGCAGTCCCTACCCAACAGTGGGCTCACAGTCTAAAAGTCTAAAAGCTTAAGGCTTTGGTGGATTCAAATTAGGCTCTGAGGAAGTAAATTAAATATACTGACAGTTCATGTAGACACAATCCACTCTCAGGTTTCCTTTGAGTGGTATAGACCTACTGCTGCAGCCTACTGGACTGGATGGCATTTAGGTTGGCAACATCATGGCTCCCATGACGTAGGTGCTGCCAACTTTTACTACCTGGAATTCACGGGTAGGTTGCCCAGGAAAGGGAAAAAATTAAAGCTGGTGATCCCCTATTCTGGACAGAATTTTCTTTGATTTCACTGGACCTGCACAGACCAACTAAAAATTCCCTGCAGATAATGAGCTTACAGTCTAGAGTGGAAGAAGTTACTTTCCTTTGCATTAATTTCTATCGTTGTTGTTTTTTTGCCCCTCTGCTTTAGTCCAATTTCTCCCCTTTAAATTGGCTAAACTCCAGATGAGGTCATCAGGTATGAAGCTATTCTGGAAGATTGACACATTATGCTGACTTTTCTCAAGTAAGGGGCAGGCATAGAGGACTGTAATGCTAACAGATCTATACCAGGAATAGGGTTTTCATCATGGCAGATAAGACTGCAGTTCAACCACGTAGTTTACTAGTTCTGGTGCCCTTCGTGTTCTGGGAAGAACCCCATATCCTGTAAACAGCTAAAGTAATTTGAAAGAAAAATGCAGTGGACTACTCAAAGTCTGCTTCACCCTGATTTGCTACGTTGAAGTGATTTAATGATTGTCTCTCAGAGATGAAAAGACAGAATTCTCAAATAAGTTCCATCAGAAAGATGACCCCAATTAAATGTTTTTCACTTATGAGTAAGCCTCTATGCTGTGTGAAAAACAGGCATAGCAGTTTGAAAAAAAAATACCTACTACCTAGCAGTCTTGTGGTTAGCGTATTTTGATCACCACTCATCATCATCATCATCATCAATCATATTTATTGAGCACTTACTGTGTGCAGAGCACTGTACTAAGCGCTTGGGAAGTACAAGTTGGCAACATATAGAGACAGTCCCTACCCAACAGTGGGCTCACAGTCTAAGTTTAGGTTGTCTGGATATGAGCAGTATGAGTTGGTGGAAAACAAAGCAGCAGGCCATTTCTTTTGCTTTGTTTCATTTTGCGTTAGTGTGGCATTTAAGTGGTTATTGTGTGGCAGGCACTGTACAAAGCACCAGAGTAGATAGATACAAAATAATCGGGTTGGGTACAGTCCCTGTCCCACAAAGGGCTCACAGTCTTAATCCCCATTTTACAGATAAGGTAGCAGACACAGAGAAGTTAAGTGACTTGTCCATGCTGACACAGCAGACAAGTGGCAGAGCCAGGTCCTCCTGACTCCCAAGCCCGTTGCCTATCCATTAAGCCACGCTGCTTCTCCAGGATACCTGTTGAGCAGGTATCCTGATTGGCTCAAGAGCGTATATGATTGACAGTTAACTTACAGTGGTGCTTGTAGTGCTGTTTTTCCCCAAACCCAACACTGCATCCCCAATTTAGGAATCTGAAGAATCTGTCACTCAGGTGGGCAGTGAGACTGGAGGACAGGGTTGGGAAAGTAAAAAATCCACAGTGCTGTTTCTTAGTCCCGGTGACTTCAGGGGTCACTGGGGACTACGGAAGACTTGAAACTGTAACTACTATTATGGGCCTCCCTGATGGACAGTTACATTTGACTGGGCCCAACATCGTAAGAGTTCATTAGATTCACTCCATACATTGCTGTACCTTAAGCAGTATTTCCTGCTGAAACATAAATTGGGAAAGATGTCATTTCCTGATGGAGATCTGACCTGTGTGTCTATGTCAAAAGATGCCCTGATGTAGAGAGTTCATTTCATTTTGTTAAGTAAGCAAGGTTAGGACATGACTGCTTAATTTCTATTCATGAGAGGCAGAGATAGTTAGGTGCTGGAATTTTAAGAATAATTGGAGCTAATTTAAAAGAGTGTACTTTGATTTGGCTTGTTTCCAGATCAGGCAGAATTGCTTCATCCTTTCTGGTCTCTGGTCTAGACCTCAAATCACAAGGATTCTTATTTTTAACCCAGTTGATTAGAAATTTTGAATGTAAAGAATAGCACGCATTAGTCAGCTTTCATTATTCAAATTATTGAAATAAATTTGATAAATAATACCTACTAGGCATGTTTGGTTTTTGACCCTTCTCTTCTCTTTCTGTCTCCCCTTCCTGCCTCTCCTCCCATACTGAATTCTTGTACATACAGTGCTTACTATTCATCCTTTCAGTCTATCCTTCTCACCCTTAGAAAAAGAAAAAGACTAGAAGGAACAAGAAAAAGAACCATTTAGCTAGACACCTTATACACTTACATGTGCATTCTGACCCTCTTCGAAAGGGTAGGAATTTTGCTTCCTGTTGGATATGTACATGGGGAGGAGTAGTTGATAAATGTCTAGCAAATCAGCCTTCAAATGTGTTCCTCGAGACTTAGCTTTCTTCCTGCTCCCTGACCACAGTCAGCTAATAGTTGTCAATGATGAGCTCCTTTTAGGCTGTAGGACAATGTGACTGACAGCCATGTCATTGTCGAAGCCATGCCACTTTCAGAGTGACTGTGAACATGAGATCCTGATTGTTTTCCATTGGGACACTACTAAGCCCAGCAACTGTGAACTTTTGAACCCATGTGTGAATGACCCGTGAAAGACACTGTGCAGCACAAATTAGGCTCAGGTCCTTGAGGCAAAATCTGACAGTCAGCATTTAAGAGTATATAAATGGACAAATTAACATTCAGTACTCACACTCTTCTAGAGCTGCAGAGTGAGGTTTAGGAAATAATCACTTCCCAATGTGTTCAGGAAGACATACTTAAAAGAGCTTTTATATAGCGGAAGAGGAGTGCTTGGTACACTGAAATAAAAATAATATTTTTCTAGTGAGAGACGTGCATGGTTTAAAGGTGTAACCTCCATCTTTGCAATATCCTTCTCATGTGTCTTGTCTCATGCTAATTCAATAATTTGAATAAATGAGGAATCACTAATATGTGATTTATACCACAGAATTCAGAAGTCACCACATTCTCCACCCTCCCAAATCATCCCAATCTTCAATCTCTCATCCTATCCCGACTGGATTACTGCATCAGCCTCCTCTCTGATCTCCCATTCTCCTGTCTCTCCCCACTTCAATCTATACTTCACGCTGCTGCCCAGATCATCTTTGTGCAGAAGCGCTCTGGGCATGTTACTCTCCTCCTCAAAAATCTCCAGTGGCTACCAATCAACCTACACATCAGGCAAAAACTGCTCACTCTCGGCTTCAAGGCTCTCCATCACCTCGCCCCCTCCTACCTCACCTGCCTTCTTTCTTTCTACAGCCCAGCCCGCACCCTCCACTCCTCTGCCGCTAACCTCCTCACTGTGCCCCGTTCTCACCTGTCCCACCATCGACCCCCAGCCTACATCCTCCCCCTGGCCTGGAATGTCCTCCCTCCCACATCCGCCAAGCTAGCTCTCTTCCTCCCTTCAAAGCCCTACTGAGAGCTCACCTCCTCCAGGAGGCCTTCCCAGACTGAGCCCCCTCCTTCCTCTCTCTCCTATCCCCCCCGCCCTACCTCCTTCCCCTCCCCACAGCACCTGTATATATGTTTGTACAGATTTAGTACTCTATTTCACTTCTACATATTTACTATTCTATTTATTTTATTTTGTTAATATGTTTTGTTTTGTTGTCTGTCTCCCCCTTCTAGACTGTGAGCCCGCTTTTGGGTAGGGACCGTCTCTATATGTTGGCAACTTGTACTTCCCAAGCACTTAGTACAGTGCTCTGCACACAGTAAGCACTCAATAAATACAATTGATTGAATGAATGAATGAATCCCAAGTAATTTCCTCCATCAATAAATATTAAACTGTGTGTTTCTGTCAATGAAAACACTACTTTCAATCTGGCAGACCAAAAAAGAAAAGAAATGAAACAGAGTATACTCATATTCAGACTAGTATTTTTCAGATCATTAAATGAAGTTTTAATAAATGAAGCAATTTGCCACTGTCAACATTCCAGCCAGGTTGTTTTTTTTAAAGACAAATTCCTGTAATAAGGATAGAAGTGATTTTAATGGAGCTCCTGATTTCTTCAGTACTCTCAAACTGTGGGCTTGATTTATCTTAAGCTGCTCACAGTGATCGCTGAATCACTCTTGGGTACCGTGTTCCATTTTTAATGCTCAACTCACCTTTCCCCCAAATCCCAGGCCATTGTGTGGTTGGGTTCATTGGCATTCAGATTCCCAGAAGCCGTCGGGCTCAGATAGCTCAACACTGCAACTACAGTTGGATTATTCGGCCAATCTAATTTCCCGGTTCATCTCTCCCCCAACATCCCTTTGTGTTCAAAGTGACGACACTCTGGATAAGGAAATCCATGATTAGAAGCATTTTTTTAAATGCCATTTTAGCCTCTACTTAAGTGCTGTCATAAATAGCACAGGTGAAGTGTCCTTCCATGTTTCAGAACCAGAAATTCTCAGTCGGTCAGTCAGTCGTACTTATTGAGTGTTTACTGTGGGCAAAGCCCTGCTAAGCGCTTGGGAGAGTACAGTAAAGCAGAATTAGAAGACAGGTTCCCTACCCATGATGAGCTTACAGTCTAGAAGGGCGGACAGACATTAATATAAATGAATAAATAAAGTATTCTATTTCTTGTGCAAATAAAACTCTAGGAAGCATGGTAGGCTTTGCACCAGGCTTTGGACCAATCAGGGTTCTTCTCTGGGAAGTAACTTTACTTTTTTCTCAAAATATTTAGAATTCTATTAATGGCCATCTTATAAGACTTTACTTCTTAATCTCCTTCAGACTTTTGGCAGGCCCTTGAGAGATTTGGAGGGTGTCTACAAATGTGTTGCCATATTACAAGTTTAGGAAAACAAGTTCGTACAAAAACATTCCTCTCTATTAATGCCTCATCAGCTCTGCCTGTGCCACTGCCCCATCTTTAAAAGTCTATAATTGACTTGCCTTGTTCTTCTGTTTTGCTTCTGTTGTACTTTCCCAAGTGCATAATCCAGTGTTTCGCATTCAGTAGGTGCTTCCCTCAAGCACAAACCGATTCTGGAACTCAGCTAGAACTGGCTGACCAATGCAACCTAAATCAGAAACCGTTCCCGGCTTACTAGGAAGCTTAAAGAGATATGTCCATGATCCAGACACTTTCAATACAAATCCAGAAAAATTTGGAATGAATTTAGTGGTCAAGAATAAATTCAAATTAAGTTAATCCGTGTGTTATTGATGTATCCCCACGATCATATAATACCTATTGCTTAACATAGACATGCTCTGCATTTCCCACAAATAGAGTAGTAGAATAATATGCAGGGAGGCTTAAAGTCAAGAGTCAGGGGCAGGATTTGAAGATGAAGAAGGCAGAACAAAAAAGGGAGGGGAGGGGGCGCTTCTGAAATGGGATTTCTATTTTCAATCAGCAACTTAGCAATATGGATGTGCTTGACATTGCTTGTCAGCATTCACTAATCTTCTTGAAAGAGCTTATTACATTTTTGAATTAGAAAAACCTCCCATTGATGATCTGATAATATCATTTAGGCCATTGGGAACATTTTCTTTAAGAATTTTTTCTTGGAAATTATGACTTTTCTTTGTGAGAGCAGAGTGCATTTTACCACTCGATGTTTTAAGAAAGTGTTTCCTAAATGCAACCTATCTATAGCTATGGCTACATGTGCAGCCATGACAATATTTTGGAATGTCTCCCCATTTTGACATGTCTCCCCAGAGCTCTCAGATTGGTTGGGGGTGGGGAAGGAGTTTGCAGGGAGAAGAGGGAAAAGACAAAAAAGGAAGATAGGCTTGGGACAAAGGGTAAGGGATAATAACAATAATAATGGCATGTGCTCAGTGCTTACTATATGCCAGAAACTGTTCTAAGCACTGGGGTAGGTGCAAGGTAATCAGGTTGGATCTAATCCCTGTGCCACATGGGGTTTCCAATCTTAATCCCCATTTTACAGATGAGGTAACTGAGGCCCAGAGAAGTTAGTTGCTCAAGGTTACACAGTAGACAAATGGCTGAGCCAGATTTAGAACTCAGGTCCTTCTGACTTCTAGCCCTGTGCTCTATCCACTAAACCACACTGCTTATCGATGCTCATCGAGATGGCAGGAGTTCCCTAAAATCAGATACTTGCATTTGGGGCTTAGTTGAAAACACTCAATTTGGATTTCTAGGCCAGTTTTGACCCCTAGCTTTCCCTCTCTCCCCTCTTACTACCGATTCTCACCTAGTCCAACACCAGTTCTCCCCCACGACTGGGACCTCCAG
Source organism: Tachyglossus aculeatus (assembly GCF_015852505.1). Classification (NCBI taxonomy): domain Eukaryota; kingdom Metazoa; phylum Chordata; class Mammalia; order Monotremata; family Tachyglossidae; genus Tachyglossus; species Tachyglossus aculeatus. Next base: position 37,863,569 of record NC_052075.1, on the reverse strand, counting down.
ACTGGCTAGGGAGATGGTAACAGGTGGCCTCTGGGCCATGGTGGTGGGACCCCAATTGACCTGCTCCCAATTTATTTATTGATATTAATATCTGTCTCTTCCTCTAGACTGCAAACTCATTATAGGTAAGGAATGTGTCTGTTATATTGTTATATTGTACTTTCCCAAGCACGTAGTACAGTGCTATGCACACAGTAAGCACTCAATAAATACGACTGACTGACTGGTCAGAAGGAGCATGACAACTTTTCTACACCTCAGTTATCTGATCTGTAAAATGGGTATTAAAGCTGTAAGCCCTTGTGGGACATAGATGATGTCCAACTTGATTATTTTGTATATTACCCCAATGTTTAGCACAGTGCCTGGCACAGAGTAACAAATACTATATTTTTTTTTAAAAAAACTAAGATACCCTGTAGTCTGGTGGACAGATCGTGGATTGGAGGACTGCATTCCCCTTCTTCCCATCCCCACTGAGCTCTAGGTTTCATCCTGAAAACCACAGTCAAGCAAGTTTCTGCTCTCCTGTTCATCTGAAGGTTTCTGTCTTCCCTGACTTCACTGGAGAACACCGGCAACCTGGTTGGTCAGGTGGACTGTCCCCATCGAACGCTCTACTTGACATCCCCCCTGACGTGGCCTGGCCCCCAATAGCCCAGATTTTTGACACGATAATCCAGAGTCCCCTAAGTGTGTATCTCTCTCTCCACCTTAATTTAGCCATTTGGACCAGTAGAATAGAGAATAGAAAGGCCTGCCAAGTTATGGCCAGAGGAGCAGCTCTCACCCTAGAAACAGTTGTGCAATCTACTGCTCTATCTTCCACCTTCCCTGTCTCATCACTGCTTATGTTAGTACAGAAAAATGGGGAAGGAGTGGTTTATAAGATACCACCAAAAGTGTTTCAGAGCCCAAAAGGCTGCAACCAAGAATTTGTAGAGCACTTCATGTTGCCTAGTGCTTTCACATCACTCAAGATATCCCTAAGAAATAGGGATAGCAGGTATTATCATCCCATTTTGAAGTTTGTCAATCATTTATTAAGTGCTTACTGCATGGAGAGCACTGGACTGAGCACTTGGGAAAGTACAGTATAACAACAAACAGACACATTCCCTGCCCACAACGAGCTGACAGTCTAGAGAGGGAGACAGGCATTAATACATGCACAGTTAGACCCAGAGAAATCAAGTGACTTCCCTGACATCACACAGCAGGCCAGTTGCAAAGCTGGTATTACAACCCAGGTCTCCTGACTCCTCCAGTCAATGGTCAGTCCACTAGACAACAGGGTATCTTAGTTTAAAAAAAAGAAAAAAAATATATATATATATAGTATTTGTTACTCTGTGCCAGGCACTGTGCTAAGCACTGGGATAATATGCAAAATAATCAAGTTGGACACAGTCTATGTCCCACAAGGGCTTACAGCTTTAATACCCATTTTACAGATCAGGTAATTGAGGCACAGAAAAGTTAAATGACTTGCCCAACATCGCACTGCAGTTAAGTGGCAGAGCTGGGACTAGAACCCAGGTCCTCTGATTTCCATTAGGCCGTGCTGTTCTCCTATACTGCAGGATTTGTGTTCCTGAAGGGCCCTGTTCTTTGGAAAAATCATAATATAGGAACTACTGATTCAATGGGAATTAATGGAGTAGGGGAAAAAGGATTTTAAGATAGCGCCTTAGCTGACATTTTAGATCAAAATTCCTAGACTACTGTTATGTCCACCGCTAGCAGAATGTTTTATAACTTGGCTATTCATTACTATTTTACTGTATTAAGGTACAGTACAGTATGACTAAGGCTGAGTCTGGGAAGCTCCATTATCACCTTGACAAACACCAAGGGCACGCACACAATTGTATCTTCTCACACTTACTTGCTCCAGCTTGTACCATATTACATCCTGAACATCCTTGTGTTATGGGAGGAAAATCCCCTAACATTTCTATCATCATATATCTAAATTGTCCAGTGAAAAGCACATGGAAGAGTTGAACTGGATGTACCTTAATAATTTAGAATCTCTTTTCTGTCCTACTGGAAATCCATTTAAAACAATTTTATTCCTAATTTTTTCACCTTCCTTTGCCTTGGAAAAAAGAGTCCATTATTAGGGGTAGGTTTTCAACTTTTGCCAGTAAAACTGTTTAACTGTTAAAGCTTCTTCTCTCCTTAGTCTCAGGATTAGAGCACATTATTATTGCCTAGCCCAAAGTGGCAAAAATAGGAGATTAAAACCAGCATGGGGTCATGGAAATCCCATTCATAGTCCCAGAACTCTTCTAAGAAGCATAATAGGTTTGGTAGATAGTAAAAAGAAATACTTTTAGAGAGATTTAACAGAATTAAAGATAGAGTTGTTTCATCCTGGTAAATTTGAAGATTAAGGTATAATTTTCTTAGGGGCTCCACAAAAGAATTCAGAACTCACTAAATAAATTTAGAACATGCCAACAATGGGCCAAAACCATATTCCACTGAAAACTGAAAAGTACTTAAATTGATCCTTCGAACCTCCTAATGCAAAATGTCAGTAACATTCCCAGCCTCCTAGTGCTTTGGTTCCAGTTGATCTTGGTTGACTTGGAAGCTGATGGGCTGGATTGGTGAAGGAAAGGTAACTGGCTATGACATAGCTTCTTTTTGAGGCTTATGTGTTTGCTGATTGGTCCAGCAGTAGGCATGATTAACTGCGAACACCCCATAATTCTGATATCACTATGATCCCTTTCCCCTCCCTACCAACCCCCACCACTGATAGTTATCTTGGATTCTGGAGACTCCCCCAAGATCACCCAGCCTAGCAGTGGTCAGAGACAGAGTGGGAGTGGCAACCTGAGAAATGCTCTCTGCCAGACAAGGTTGCCAAGATGATGTCAGAATTCTTGGGGCAGGTTCAGAAAGAGAATGGTACAATCGCCCCCGGGGACGGGACCCCCCACCCACCCACCCCCGGCAGGGAGCTGAGGTTGGGAGGGGGCAGCACTAGAAGGGTGGCAGGGAGGGTATTTCTCATTTTTAATATGTAGTAGATTAAATGTTTTGTTGTCTGTCTCCCCCTTCTAGACTGTGAGCCTGTTGTTGGGTAAGGACCGTCTCTAGATGTTGCCAACTTGTACTTCCCAAGCACTTAGTACAGTGCTCTGCGCACAGTAAGTGCTCAATACATACAATTGAATGAATGAATGAACTTGCTGAGGGGAAGACTGTTTGCTCTGCTCTATGGGAAACTATGGCTTCCTACTGCAAAATTCACTTTAGAAAAGTCCTAGTCTGGCTTAGACCTTATATTAGTACCTGGTAGGCTGAGAAGAAATTCACACTCCACTAATAATAATAACAATAACTGTGGTGTTTGTTAAGCGCTTACTATGTGCCAGGAACTATACTAAACACTGGAGTGGATAGAAGCAAATCATGTTGGACACAGTCCCTGTCCCATGTGGGGCTCACAGTCTTAATCTCCATTTTCCAGGTGGGGTAATTGAGGCACAGAGAAGTGAAGTGACTTGCCCAAGGTCACACAGCAGACAAGTGGTGGAGCTGGGATAAGAACCCACGACCTTCTGACTCTCAGGCCCATGCTCTATCATCTCTACCTACACTATTGTACTCTCCCAATCAATCAATCAATCAATCAGTGGAATGTTTTGAGCACTGATTTTGTGCTGAGCATTCTACTAAATGCTTGGGCAAGTATAATCCAGTTGGTAGTCACGATCCCTGCCCTCGAGGAGCTTACAGTACCAAGGAGCTTGCATCGCAAATGCTTAGTACAGTGCACTGTACAGAGTAAGTAGTCAATAAATACCAGCGATCAATGAATCATATTTATTGAGCGCTACCTGTGTGCAGGACACTATACTACTACTACTACTACTAATAATAATAATAATAATAATGGCATTTATTAAGTGCTTACTATGTGCAAAGCACTGTTCCAAGTGCTGGGGAGGTTACAAGGTGATCAGGTTGTCCCACGGGGGGCTCACAGTCTTAATCCCCATTTTACAGATGAGGTAACTGAGGCCCAGAGAAGTTAAGTGACTTGCCCAAAGTCACACAGCTGACAGTTGGCGGAGCCTGGATTTGAACCCCTGACCTCTGACTCCAAAGCCCGGGCTCTTTCCACTGAGCCATGCTGCTTCTCATTACTAAACTTACTAAAGTTACTTAACACTTTGGAGAGTACAACACAACAATATGACTGATGGATTGATTAATAAGCCCAATGAGAGAATGTCCTCAGAACTTGTTTCATCAGGACATTACCTAATTATCATTTAGCAAAGCCAAGAGCAATATTTTCAATTTTGGTGTGAAATATCAGCAGTCAGCTCACTTCCCCTTTCTTCACAGTCACTCTTTCAGAGAGCAGAAAGTCAAAAAAAGATCTGGCACTTACTGTTCAAAGCCTCTTATTAGACTCAACGTAAAATGACAGCACTGTGGAATGACCTCCAATATTGTAATTTAAGTATTAGACTGAGTGAAAAACCCAGAAACCTAGATAATTGCCTAGAATCAGACTCTCATCCTCCTCTACAGCCTCCTTCATGTATATCTGCAGAGTGCAGAGATCTTCCGAAGTCACTGGGAATTTTCGTATTTGGCAGAGATAAATGAAGGAGGTGAGGGAGATAAGAAATTGACCCCTAACATTAATTACATGGGACTACATAATGATTTCTTACCTTCACAACATACTTAAAATGAAGAAATAAGAACAGATATATTTGAAAACACCGAATTCATTTTCATCCAGTGAAGAGAACATTCATGGATCTAGTCATGGAGAATTTTGTGCTGTTCTGAAGAGAACTTTTTTTTTCCAATAGCCTGAAATATTCAGAAGCTGCAGAGCTGTCCCAAACTGCTAAATCTTTCTTCCCCCTTAAATAGAACTAAAATCCTAAATGCTAAAACCATATGATTTTTCTCATGAGATAACATTAACCAGACTCCTCTACATCAGCAGGTCTATCTACAAAATTAATTCTGCTCTGCCATCTCCCAAATGGATCCACATGTAGTGAGCATCACTTATTCCACTTCTAGTGTGGAATTCATTTTCCACTTGAACTTACTTCATTTAAATGCATTTCACAAGGTAGGAGACCAACTTAATCATGCAGTGTGGTAAAAGTACTCCTTATGTATTTTGGAAGATCCTGTGAATTATTCAAAATACATTTCCCCGAAATGTATGCTAAAACAACCCCCTCAGATAGGATACAGGACTCTGGTCTTGTTTGTGAGCAAGACAAGATTCTCAAGGGGATTATTTTCATTACTTCAGAGGAATTCAACTGCATTTGGAATGAACAGTTCATTCCACTGTCTCTGGGCTCAGAAATTTGGAAACCTTTCATCCTCCTCCTGATCAGTGAAGGAAAACGGTTTTATAGACTAGGTCTTAAATAAGAGTCAGTGTCCTCATTCACAATCCACTGAATGATAACGCAAGAAATATGCAGAATTCTTTCCCACCCTCTGTCAATTTTGCTGTCAGGATCCTGATGAAAGGTGATGAGCCTCAATCCAAACTCCATCTTTGTGACATACTGTATCTACCTTCTCTTTCGGGTGTAGCAAAATCTCCATGTATTTATAAGGTTTGACTTCAGTTTTTATACCTATTCTGAAAAATAATTGCCAAGAGATTTGTTCAAGATGTTTTTAAAACTTTTTGATGGGGATTTGGTGCAGGAAAATGTTTTTTGTCAATCAGATTTTAAATTTCATATACAGACCCTAAAACCTGTGGGTAGCTTCAGTTTATAAGTTATATATTGTGGACATGTTTGAAAACTGCATTAACTTGGTCAAGGCACTGGAATGCTATGTGTGAATTATAGATTCTGTCTTTGGTCAAATGCCATTCCCTTCGCCCAAGGATATACCCAGAAACATTCATTCATTCATTCAATTGTATTTATTGAGCGCTTACTGTGTGCAGAGCACTGTACTAAGCGCTTGGGATGTACAAGGTGGCAACATATAGAGATGGTCCCTCCCCAACACCCAATCACAGTTCTGGTACCTTACTCATTTCCATGACAAAACCTCTTTAGCAAGTCCCAAAGTTACAGGGACCCTAGGAGAGGCCAGATGCGGGAGTGGATGGAGGGAGGGATTTTGTCTTTTTCCCACAGGGAAGACAAACACATCTTTCCCTAAGTTCTCAGACCTCTTCTTCCTAATGTCATTCACATTCTTTCCTGTCACCTCCCCACTTCCTTTGCCCTTTTGTTTTCTCTCCTTCACTTCCTTTACATCTTTCTGCCTTACCCTTGCTTCCACCCTCCTTTCCCAGTTCTTCTCATCTCCTTCCCATCTTCCTCACACTCCCCCGCCAGAAGTTCATTCTCCAAAAATCCACTTCAATAAAGAATATGGTGTGCCCAGTCACTGTCTGACTGCATGCCTTACAATCCATTTGAGAAGGGGGATTGTCCCACCAGATCAGATGGACTCCATAATGACCTCGGGTTTGGTGGCCCCTTGTGTTTTGAGGACCACCCCAAAGATCAGTCCCAATTATCTGAAAGTACAGACATGGTTGGTGATGGGTGAGGGGCTTTGAAGACCTGTTTGGGTTTAAAAAGGAATTTTCAAATTTTATCAAATATGGGATATCTTTCTTCCAAACATTACATTTCCAGACTTGGATTCTGGACTCTACAGCTGATGTGAGTCATGGAAGAATAATGAAGAAAGTCCTGAGAGCCATGAAAGGGTGTAGCTTCTATTGGAAAAGATAAAGAGAACTGGAATTATTTAGGTGCTAGACCAAAAGGCCCAAAGGAGACTTAGTCATCACTTTCAGAGGTACAAAAGGATTCCAAGAAGAGCATACTAAGAATTAGAACAGTGTGCAGAATTGTAGTCTCTGGAGATTCCAAAGTATAGGCAACCAACATTTGGGGGAGAATTAGAGTCTTCTAAATTGTAAACTTGTTGAGGGCAGGGAATATGTCTACTATGTTAAATTGTACTCTCCCAAGTGCTTTGTTACAGAATACTGCACAAAGTAAATGTTCAAAAAATATCACTGATGATGATAATGATGATGATGATGATATGATGGCTGAAGGGAAAGATTGATTGGAATAAAAGGGGAGGGTTAATCCATCATGGGAGTAGCCACTGAAATTTAGAAATTCAGGGAATTTTTTTGAAAGAAGCAACTAAATCAGCCAACTGGAGTGAGTGGGAGAGTTTCCTGGCCCCATTCCCAAAGCAGATCTGGTTCCAGATGAGCCCACAGATTTTTAGTAGTGCTGAAAGAAGGGGAGAGAACTGACTTGGGGAAGAGGAAGAAGAAAGGCATGTGAGCTGGAAAGAGTGTATGCAATTATTCTGGGGTAAAACTGTTGGACTGGAAGGTATCCTTGGGTCAAGGAGGGAATACAGTCTAGGTGCAGTAGGAGAAGAGGGAAAGATGAGATCAGCAGGCCCATGACACACTCCATTAACAAGGACCACAAAGGATAATAATAATAATAATTAAGGTACTTATTATGCACTTACTATGTGTCAAGCACTGTTCTAAGCATGGGGATAGATATTTTGTATCTCTCCAAGTTAATCAGGTTGGAAATAGTCCCTGTCCCACTTGAGGCTCACACTCTAAATCCCCATTTTACAAATGAGGTAACTGAGGCCCAGAGAAGTAAAATGACTTGTCCAAAGTCACACAGCAGACATATGGAGAAGCTGGGATTATACCCTGGTTCCCGCTAACTCCCAGGCCCGTGCTCTATATGTTAAGCTGTGCTGCTTCTCAATATCGGACAAGATGGGGCTATTGTTTTGTTGGGGGTCCTGTGAGCAGTTGGACTGTGCTGCCAAGACACCTGAGAAACCCAAAGTCAACCTGCCTTTTATGAGACATAACTACTGCTGCTTCCTCCTCAGTATACTGCTGTCACATTGTGATTTGCAGGGACTGGAAGATGTTGAAATAATTCTCACGCCATGCCAGGTAGTCCAAATAGCAGAAGGTTGGAGGGATGGGAGTATGGAGAGGGTAATCAATCAATCAATCAATCAATCGTATTTATTGAGTGCTTACTGTGTGCAGAGCACTGTACTAAGCACTTGGGAAGTACAAGTTGGCAACATATAGAGACGGTCCCTACCCAACAGTGGGCTCACAGTCTAGAAGTTGAATCTTGAACAAGTGAAACAACCTAGGCTTTACCTCTCATTGTGGGTAGGGAAGGTGTCTGTTTATTGTTGTAGTGTACTCTCCCAAGTGCTTAGTATAGTGCTCTGCACACAGTAAGCACTCAATAAATACAACTGGCTGACTGACCTTAACATCTTGGTACCCCTGTCCCAAAGCAGAGCACTTCTCCAGGGCAATGCCAGAAGTTATTTAATGCTCCCACTGTTTCCTACAAGGGACCTCCTGCAGGACATCAAGACCCCAGTTCATTCTGACCCTGTGTAAATGGGGTGGGTCGCTAACCCCACTTTTTTCAATTGATTTATGCTTTTCATGCCATTTTGGCAGAACGAAATTGAGAATGTTGAGGCCTGATGGTATCTGAAAAAAAAAAGTCCGAGGGTTTCTCTTAAGCTACCTCATGGTTTAAATAGCAGCAGGGCTAAAGCTAGACAGGAGATTATGGAGCAGGGTTTGAGTCAGCAAACGCAGCACCAAAACCTTGACTGAGTCACATATCTAGTTGAAAGCAGATCTAGCTGTGGTGCCACAGAAGGGACACTGTACTTCCTCAGTTGAGTCTAGCCATATAGAATCTGACAGAGCCAAATCTGTTCTCAAAATTCATCCAATATATTCACCAGGGCTCACCCTAGTTAAAAAAAAAATAAAAGGAAGCACAAAGTCAGGGAAGCAGCAAGGCCTAGGGGAAAGAGCACGGGCCTGAGAGTCAGAGGACGTGGGTTCTAATCCCAGCTCTGTCACTTGACTGTTGTGTGACCTTGGGCAAGTCAGTTCCCTCTTCCAGGCCTCAGGTTCCTCATGTATAAAATGGGAATGAAATACCTTGTTCTTCCTCCTAATTAGACTGTGAGTCCCATGTGGGACAAGGAGCGTGTCTGACCTTATTGTCTTGAATCGACTCCAGAGTTTAGCACAGTGCTTATCATAGTAAATTGCTTAACAAACATTATTATTATGAATAACAATCAATTCCTTTGGGCCGTTTCTCAGGTCTGGTGTTTCAGGGCTGAGGCTTGTCAGTCAACCAGAGCAGGAGACTCCCTCCATAATAATAATAATAACGATGATGTTTTTTGTTAAGCACTTACTATGTGCCAAGCAGTGTTCTGAGCGCTGGGGTAGATACAAGGTAATCAGGTTGTCCCACGTGGAGCTCACAGTCTTAATCGCCATTTTACAGATAAGGGAACTGAGACACAGAGAAGTTAAATGACTTGCCCAAGATCACACAGCAGACGAGTGGTGGAGTCACATTAGAACTCACGACCTCTATCATCCCCATCATCTCCCATAAGCAGAGCACTGAATTAGGGATGATGATGATGATGGCATTTGTTAAGCGCTTACTATGTGCAAAGCACTGTTCTATGCGCTGGAGGGATACAAGGTGATCAGGTTGTCCCACGTGGGGCTCACAGTCTTAATCCCCGTTTTACAGATGAGGTAACTGAGGACCAGAGAAGTGAAGTGACTTGCCCTGTCACTTGTCACACAGCTGACAAGTGGCGGAGCCGGGATTAAAACCCACGACCTCTGGATCCCAAGCCCGGACTCTTTCCACTGAGCCATGCTGTTTCTCGAATGAAGACCCAGTAGCTACACTCCAGGTGGTTACAATCTATTTAAGGAGACAAAGGAGCAAAAAGCTCAAGCTATTATACAGAGGGAAAAAGAAAATAGGTAGGCCAGAGGGTTTGAGTTGCTTTTATGAACAACATTGCACTAGAGGTTTGTACCAATTTGGATTTTCTTTATAGTGGGGAAAAAAACAATAAAAAGGCTTTGAATATTTGTCTGCTTAGAGTAAAATGATGGTTTTTCCTTGAATGCAATAGATATTCAGACAACACCCCATCTGTCTGAATATTCAGTGCGTACCTCAATCGATTGAGGAGAATTGGGTTACAAAAAGCAGAGGAAGCATTTTCTCAATCAATTGCATGTGACAAAAAATATGTCTTCACTAAGAGATCCTCTATAATCTCGATGCAATCAATTTCAGGAAGAGAATTAAATGCTTCCTTTTGCCCAGCTGATTAGAGAGGCCCAAGCCTCCCCTCAGACCTCAAATATCCCAGCTCTCAAAATGCCTAAGCCCTTTGGCTTATGTTATGTGAATAGCGGAAGAGTTAAAAGGATTTCTTCCAATTTGCAGCAACCTTAATGGTAACATCTAATTGAATATTTATGTCCTTTCTCTAAGAAACACCTCTAGTCCCAAAAATTGATTCCGTGGCCACCACCCATAATTATAATTGTAATATTTGTTAAACATTTATTAGGTGCCAAGCACTGTACTGAGTGCTAGGAAAGGTACAATACAATCATATTGGACACAATCCCTGCCCCACACAAAGCTTACACTCTATGAGGAAAGGAGAAAAGGTATTTCAATGCCGCAATACCAGTGAGAAAACTGAGGCACAGAGACTTGCCAAAGTGGCAGAGACATGATTAGAACCCAAGTCCTGTGACCCCCCCCCAGATCTGTGCTCTTTCCACCAGGCCATGCTCACCCTTTTGCTTTAATCCCCAGAGCCCAACAGCTTGCATTCTACCAGTTTATGGACATAACTCTCTGAGAGTTACTCGGTCTTTGTTTCAGAATGCAAATACTCAGAGAAACTGAGGATCCACTGAGACAACAATCCAGCTTTCCTGAAGGCTCCCATACCCTGGCTGAGCTCATGGACCGCAGACTCAGCAGGGCTGGATTAAGGTTTTGAAGGTCCAGGAAATAATAATAATAATAAATACTTATGGTATTTGTAAAGAACTTACTATGTGCTTGCACTGTTCTAGGTCCTGGAGTAGATACAAGTTAATCAGGTTGGACACAGTCTGTCTCTCAAATGGGGCTCACACTCTTAATCACCATTTTACAGATAAGGTAACCGAGGCACGGAGAAATTCAGTGAGTTGCCCAAGGTTACACAGCAGGTATGTGGCAGAACTGGAATTAGAACCCCCATCCTTCTGATTCCCAAGCCTGTACTCTATCCACTAAGCCATGCAGCGAAAACCCCTTGTTGCACATAGTAAGTGCTCAATAAATACCAGTGATTATTGATTGATTGAAAGGTAAAGGAGTATATGGAAGTCAGCAACAGGGAAAGAAGAAGAAAACGGAAGCTAGGAAAAGGGGGGTGTAAAAGGGCGAAAGAGAGGGCACCAAACAGGCTCCACTATAGTCACTGACCTGAACCCACAGCTGTCCCCAGCCAAGCAGCGGCTGCTATGGCACCTTTCTCAGGCTGGGCCTGCTAAACTGTGTCTGCTGCCTGCCTGGGCGGTGCTGAGAGAGCACTGTACCCCCAGCCTTAGGAGCAGGGCAGGGGCCTGGAAAGCCAGTCCAGTAAGGACTGAAGGCTAAGTGATTCCAGAATATGACACTCACATTAGTCCTTGTACATCCGACGGCCTGGGTGGGCCATAAGTGAGTAAGGGCCTTAGTTCACCCCCGCTGGGTTCCAGGGGAGAGAGGATTCTCTGGCCTGTATTCAGAACTGTTTAGAGGAGTGAAGAATTAGGCAGGTTCTGAGGATGGGTCAGGGATCTATGGCTAGCCTGCAGGGAGCTGGCATCTTGACTCCACCTTCAGCCCCCTCATCACCGCACCTTCACAGAGCCGACATTCCTGATCAGGAGCTTCTATGACTGGGGGTGTCACACCACTTGCCCCTTCTTCACCCCATTCTTAATCCCAGCCCAACCTCTGAGACAGGACTTCTGATCTGCACACAGTAAGCGCTCAATAAATACGATTGAATGAATCTGCCAGGGATCCAGCAACTCCTGGTAGGAATGCTGCTTTTTCTGGGGAGTCCATTCACTCTGAAAAACGTGACTCATTCCAGATTGGTGGGACTTCTTACTAAGAGTCCACACAGAGAAAGGTGATAGAGAATAGATGAGAGATAGATATAAAGATGGGTATATGATGGATGGATGAATAATAGTAATAATAATAATGATGATATTTGTTAAGTGCTTACTTTGTGCAAAGCACTGTTCTAAGCATTGGGAGAATACAAGGTGATCAGGTTGTCCCACGTGGGCTCGCAGTCTTAATCCCCATTTTACAGATGAGGTAACTGAGGCACAGAGAATGAATAGAAAGATGATAGATATATAAAGAGAATTAATATGATGAATGAGTGAATGATGAGTGTCCTTTGCTGAAGTCCCAGAAACTGTCCTAACTTTTTCCATGTAAATTTTCCTCCAGTTCTTCCACAATGCTGCCATCTGGAGAAAGACGGTTTCTCCTAGATATACTTTCCTACTTCACGGCTAATCTGAAAACTCTAGATAAGGAAGTAGCAGGTTGAATCGTCTTTAACCCTAAAATGCTCTCTGCTGTAAACCTTGGACTGGACCCACTTTGAAAGAAAAAGACAAGGTGTCCTGGCTGTAGAACCTGCCCCAAAGATGGCCATGCAATCTGCCTCTCCAGCGATCACTCCAGGGATGGCTAGGGTCATGACCTGAAGCAATCGGGGAAAATGACCATCTTTGTTCTCCTCTCCACCATGGCGTCCACCTCAATCCACCCTCCCACCTCCACTAGAATCCCACTAGAGCAAAAGGGAGGGTAAAACCCATGTGTGTCTCCATTGCTCAGACTTTGTGTGTCAGACAGATACGTGATAATGTAACATGCAGATGGGGAAAGGCAAGCCAGGGCTAGGGAAGATTGGTGCAGTCAGGAGATAATCTTGAACAGCCCAAAATTATGGGTGGGAGGCGGAGATGGGGGAAAGAGCTGCTACATTTTCTAGAGACACCATCAGCAGCTCCTTTGACTTTACATTTAGAATTATTCACCTTAAAAGTCTTGTATCTGTGGGACTGTCCTATTACCCCATTTAGACTGTAAGCTCGTTGTGGGTAGGGAATGTGTCTGTTTAGTATTACATTGTGATCTCCCAAGAGCTTAGTACAATACTCTACACACAGTAAGTGCTCAATAAATACGATTGAATGAATGAATGAATTACCAAAAGCTTTTATTTATCCTTTTCCTGGATCAGAATCTGCCAAAGTGAATATCATTTCCTATTCTATTTTTTAATCAAAGTTTATGATCCTGTTAACTTGTGCTGTGACGAGGTTTTCTAAATTTGCTGCAGACCATTCAGTGAGGTGCCTATGTGAAAGAGACAATGTAAGTAAGCAAATGGAATCATAAAAAAAAAAAAGATTCAATTCCAAAGCCCTTCCAATTTCATCTGCTTGGAACTAGAAGATTGAGAAACTGAATGATAGTGATGCCAAGACAGAAATCTACACATGTTGCAGGTATACTTTTCACATTTCTTCCAAAGCTTGATCCATTAACGTTCATCCATGTATCATGCATTAAAATACCTTGTGCCCTGAGAAAACAGGTTATAGGCAGAGAGTATGGCCCTTCCTCAGGAAACGGACTGTGGTTTTTCCCACCTTGTAAAGATTGCTGAGATTAACTCATTACCACTATTTATGGGTAGATAGCAACATGGGGTGGAAAAAAAACACAATCTTCCATTTTCAGTAATAGCTTGGTGAGCCCAAAATCTCTACATAAACGGTTCCACAAGATATACACTCAACATTTCCCAAAGCTGTGTAATCTAGCAGCTACAAAGTGCTATTTATTCCAGTTTTTTTCCTCTCAACCAACTATGCAGTTGCTTATGCTTATAGCAAATCCCTGTTCAAATTACACCATCCTAAATAAGGATGTTCCAGGTACACTGTCATCCCAGGTAGTTGAAACATCTTTTTTCTTTCTTTCTCTATTACTTCACCAAACCATTTTACTATGGGAACACTATAGAAATAGTTAAACTACTCTTTCCAGGAAACGAGATAGTTGGATTAGACATGTATCTGGCCAGGTAGACATGATGCTTGCATATTTTATTTTCAAAGAATACGTGAATGAATAATACCATTCTAAAATCTACTTGGGTGGCTTCTCAATATTTTTGCCAACTAAAAGTCTTAAACTGTGACTTAAAGGGGATGTGGGAGTTTTATTTTAGCTACACAATGCTACCGGAGATGAAAATGATTTTATTTTGAAGTTAGAGGGGAGAGGGTATTTAAACATTTTTGCAGATCTCTAAGTGGTCTGCATTCTTTCTGAGACTACACCACAGTTGCACTATTCCTCGGTACCCGTGACCTTTTATGCTGGTCACATGATACTGTTTTCCCTTTATTAAAATTCTTGCATCCTTCAATCCTGTTGTTCTTGCAGACATACATTAGTGTGTACAAGTCCAATATGATCAATCCGATTGATTGATCCACATCAATTCCCGACAACGTCATGGAAAGATGACATTAAGTTATTGACATTTGGGAGGCCCTTGGGGACTCTGAAAGCTGACATGGTTTGGAACAGCTACCAAAAGTGACCTACATTTTTTTTAAGTTGTGGTAATGTCTCAGTATTCATGAAGAACTGAGCATTGTTACTATTCTTTCAAGATGATGTTCCACAAATTATTAAGGTGGCTACTCAAAACCAACACTAACAGACCGTGAGAATATACAAGAAGCTGACTGATCCCCTGTGAATTAGTGAGGAGATTAAATTTATTTCGATTATTCCAGATGCAAATACACCCTGAGAACTTAGAAGCAAAAATGTGTGTCACAGTTATGATTTGCAGTCTTCTGAAGTTTAGTGAGATTTAATTTTCAGAAAATGATGCTAAATACATTAAAGACATTGATGTAACACTGTCACCCCTCTTAAAACTATGTGCCCACTTCGAGTACTGCTTGTTCACTAGAGTCATTTTGAATAACAAAGCCCTTTGAATAACAAAAGATAAGGAATAATGAAGCAGAACCTTTCTCATTATTCTGAAGGTTGGGTGATAATCAAATGGAACTAGTCCTCAGTAAAAACAAGGCTCTTAATTTTTTCAAAGGGGCATATTCATCAGGTCATAGTGTTTAAAAATTGCCAGTCTTCTATGAAGTTTTACTTGACACAAACAAAGAAGACACAGAGATCCATGTCTAAATAGCCGATATACCTGATACAGCATTAGGAAAACTCCAGGTCAGAATCAAACCTAGCATATCTAATTCCAGGTCATACCCTTATGTGGGCTAGTACGTTGCACTGAGTCTTTCAAACACTATAAACTCTCCTTTCAGCCCTCATACCACTGAAACTCCGGCAGCTACTGCAATTGGCTCACAGACTTGCCCCATATCAATCTGCCCCTCCCCTTCCCACACATACACAAGCCCAGCACACACAGAGTAGTGACAGTCTCAGCACTGTCCCCAGTACTGTGACTTCCCTCCCACACCAAAATTTTCCTGGCAGGAAAAGTAGACTCCAGGGAGAAGGATTGGGTGAGAAGAAGGAGAGGGAATGATGGGGGAACTTGGGAAAATGATGAGTTGGAGAGCAGATGACACAAAAACAATTCGGGAGATGGGAGGATTGGGAGAGGCTTCCCAAGGCAGTCCAGATGCCTGCCCCAGAGGGAGTCAGGGAGAAACGAGTGGGAGAGTGGGACTAGGCATTTGTCTAGGAGCGAAAGAGAGGGGATGCATTGGAAAGGGAGGAGGAGAGGAAGGAGATAGAGATAGGAGGGGGAGACAGGAATGGCAGAGACACAAAGAATGAGAGAAGAAAGGTGAGACGGGGACCAGGTGAGTTCAGGAAGAAAAGGAAAGAGAAGGAAAATGGAGAGTAGAAAAAACAAAAATGGAAGAAGTAAAAAGGACAAAAGAGGCTGAAGAAGGAGAACGATTTCAGAAACCTACTTTGCCCATTGATGGATTTTTTTCAAATCCACCACTTGACCAAGATGGTGCCCATTTTCCGGATGAAATTACGACCTCGACACCAACCCAGAGGCAAGGAAAACAGACAGCCTCGGGCTGGTCGTAGCATCATCAAGTAGCCTGCAGGCCCCACCTCCATCTCCCCGGTGACTCCCTGCCCCAAACTCTAAGGTCACCCTTCACCGCGCCACCGGACCCCCAGCCACGCCCTGCCACAGCACCTACCCTAGTGTCGTCATGGTGACGATGGTATACCAGAAGGCCGCGGGGATGCTGGTGAACTTGCTGGCCGAGGAGCCCTTCTCTGCGTAGAACATGACCGTGGCAAAGATGATGATGGCCATGGTGAGGGAGAAGAGCAGAAAACCCAGCTCCGAGGCACAGCTCTTGAGCGTGTAGCCCAGGATGCGCAGCCCCTGAGAATGGCGGGAAAACTTGAAGATGCGGAAGACCCGGAAAACCCGCAACGTGACGAAGGCCCCACTGACGTCCTCGTTGTCGGTCATGACCAGCCCGATGTAGTAGGGCAGGATGGCCACCACGTCGATGATGCTCATGACGCTGCGCACGAAGCGGTAGCGGCTGGGGGCCGCGGCCAGGCGCAGCAGGTACTCGACGGTGAAGATCATGACGCAGGCCGTGTCCAGACAGAAGAAAGCCACCGCGTAGCGCTCCCCGCACGGCAGCTCCTTGACCCTCCCAGGGCTGGAACCGCAAGGCACTGTCTCCACCACGTTGGCGATGACCGAGACGGCGATGAAGAAGCCAGTCACATAGTAGAAGACCAGAGCCATGGTGCTGGTGTGAGGGTTTTCGAAGGCCCGCCATACCCGCTGCCGGGCCGTCATGGAGGGCAGCGCGCTCTCCCCCGTGTTCTCGTTCTCCGCGTCATCCTGGAGGCGCTCGGCGTTCTCCCGTCGCCGGTCCTTGTACTCCTCGTAGCAACAGTCGCCGATGATCTCGGGGATCAGGCCGAAGAAGGCCAGTTCCTCGTCGTAGGCCGAGATGCACTCCTGCCGGGGGTAGTGGAGCTTCCCCGTGCGGTAGAAGTTCAGGATGTGGCGGAAGATGTCCGGGTCCCGGTCGAAGAAGTACTGCTGCGTCTCGGGATGGTAGAAGAAGTCCCGCTCCGAGCTACCCAGCAGGGTGTCGGGATAACGCTCCAGGGTGTCCTGCCACGTCTGGAACTGGGTGCCGCTCACGTTCAGGATGATTAGGGCATCTTGGGTCCGCTTTCTCTCCTGCCTTGGGGGAGCTGGCATGGGCCCCGAGGCCACGGGCATCCAACCGATGGCCGCTGCCCGGGCGAAGGGCAGCCAGGCGGCCACCCCGGCTGCCATGATTCCGGGCGGACTGGGGGCGGGGGAGGGTTAGAGTGGCTTGGAGGCAGGGAGAGGCTGGCTCAGCTCTGGGCACTCTACAGTAAACACATTAAGTGACACCCCCACCTCCTCCTCCCAAGAGGTGCAACACTGTCAACGGAGAACCTAGTCTATAGGTGCAGATGTTACTTCCAAGACAGGGCTGCTGCGAAATCACAAAAACAAGGGAGGGGGGGAGGCTAAACCTCAAAGTAGTCAAGAAATCACACACACACACACACTGCACTCCAAACACCCCACACTCCAAACACCCTGCAACTCAACCTTTCCAAGCTCACCTGCCGCTGTCCCCACTGCACACAGGTGACTCCAGATATCCGTGCAAAGGCCACACAAGGGGATCCTAGTCCTCACCCCCAACTCCCACGGCCCCCTTGACACTTTCCCTCTCCTCTCAACTGTCCAGATGGAGGAGCCCCCCTTAGAGGAGAAAGAGGAGAGCTCCCCCCACCCACCCTCGACCTTATCGTCCACCCTCCACCCCCAGCCCAAGATTCAGTCTCCAGCGACCTGTTGTTCCAGCTCCGGAGGCAAATCACAAACGACGACCCCACATCTTCTCCGTGTCTCCTTATTTCGCTCTCCTCGGGCCTCCACCGAGCCGGGACGGATGGGATTGGGGATCCGGGGGGGAAAAGAGGGGCCGCGTTGGGTGGGAAGGGGGCTCCCAAGCCCCCTACTCTATTCGGAGGGGTGGAATTTCAGCGCTGGGGGGTGGCAACTCTCGGCTCACTCTCTTCTCAAGTTGAGCTGCTGGGAGGTTTCACAGTCCCAAGCCCCCGGGAGCAGCAGCATCTTCATCCTCGGCGGCGGTGGCAGGAGCAGGAGCAGCAGCGGCAGCAGGAGGAGCAGCGATGGGAACGGAGGCGGTGGTTGCCACTGCCCCCCCGCTCAGACGTGCCTCGCCCCCCCGTCCATCCCTGCCCAAGGCTGCCCACGGGGCGGGAATGCGGGAACACTTTGCTTTATCCGGGAACACCCCCTTTCCCTCCCCCCCCCCCAGGAGAGGAGAGGCAGCAGAGATGCTCTTGCTGCAAATCCACCGGGGGCCAGAAACCTCCAGACCCCCACCTCCAAAAAAGGGAGGAGGGTGAAAAAAGCAGCAGCAGCAACAAGTTCCGAAGGTGAAAGAGGTTGCGGGGAGAGAGGGCGAGAGGGGAGAGAATTGGGGGGGCGGGATGGAGGGGAGAGGGGCGAGGTTTGGGGGATCCCGGGGGAGCTGCAGCCGCGGGGAGAGGGCTCAGGGGCCTCTCGCTGCTCCTGCCCCGGGGCCGTCCCCGGGCATCCTCGCGGTGGGGAGGGAGGGATGGAGGAATGGATGGAGGGAGGGATGGACGGAGGGAGGGAGGGATGGAGGGAGAAATGGAAGAGGGGGAGATGCGAGCGGCCCGCGCCGCAGGTGATTGATTGGAAGCGTCTCTCCGTCCTGCCTCTCCTCCCTCTCTCCCTTCCTTCTTCTTCTGCCTCTCCTCCCTCTCTCCCTTCTTCCCTCCCCTCTCTCCCTTCCTTCCTCTTCTGCCTCTCCTCCCTCTCTCCCTTCCTTGCCTCTTTCCTCTCCTCCCTCTCTCCCTTCTTCCCTCCTCTCTCTCCCTTCCTTCCTCTCTGCCTCTCCTCCCTCTCTCTCTTCCTTGCCTCTTTCCTCTCCTCCCTGTATCCCTTCTTCCCTCCTCTCTCTCCCTTCCTTCCTCTTCTGCCTCTCCTCCCTCTCCTGCCTCTCCTCCCTCTCCTGCCTCTCCTCCCTCTCTCCCTTCCTTGCCTCTTTCCTCTCCTCCCCCTCTCCCTCCCCCATATCCTTCTCTCCCTTCCTCCTTCCTCCCCCCCCCCCAAATCCCCTCCCTGCCCCCCGTGTCCCCCGTGTCCCTCTGCCCTGCCGGCTGCAAAAATGTCCAGCCGAGGGGCCTGGGAAGCGGGGGTCCAGGGGTCACCCTGTGGAAGGACCGGGAAAGAACTGGGCCAGAAAGAGAGGGGAAGGGGAGGGGGAAGCCCCTGGGAAAGTAGGATGCTGCAATCAAGGCAGCCCCTGCCCACAAAGGGCTCACAATCCACAGCGGGGGACGGGCATCAATAATAATAATAATAATAATAATAATAATGGCATTTATTAAGCGCTTACTACGTGCAAAGCACTGTTCTAAGCGCTGGGGAGGTTGCAAGCTGATCAGGTTGTCCCACAGGGGGCTCACAATAATAATCAATCAATCAATCGTATTTATGGATGGCATAGAGAAGCAGCGTGGCTCAGTGGAAAGAGCCCGGGCTTTGGAGGCAGAGGTCATGGGTTCAAATCCCGGCTCCGCCAACTGTCAGCTGTGTGACTTTGGGCAAGTCACTTTAACTTCTCTGGGCCTCAGTTCCCTCATCTGTAAAATGGGGATGAAGACTGTGAGCCCCCCCGTGGGGCAACCTGATCACCTTGTAACCCCCCCAGCGCTTAGAACAGTGCTTTGCACATAGTAAGTGCTTAATAAATGCTATCATTATTATTATTATTGAGCACTTATTGTGTACAGAGCACTTTACTAAGCGCTTGGGAAGTACAAGTTGGCAACATATAGAGACAGTCCCTACCCAACAGTGGGCTCACAGTCTAAAGGGGGGAGACAAGACAAGACAAAACATATTAACAAAATAAAATAAATAGAATAAATATGTACAAATAAAATAGAGTAATAATGATATTGGTTAAGCGCTTACTATGTGCCAAGCGCTGTTCTAAGCGCTGGGAGAGGGGATACAAGACTGTGAGCCCACTGTTGGGTAGGGACTGTCTCTATGTGTTGCCAACTTGTACTTCCCAAGCGCTTAGTACAGTGCTCTGCACACAGTAAGCGCTCAATAAATACGATTGATGATGATGATAATCAGGTTGTCCCATGTGGGGCTCACAGTCTTAATCCCCATTTGACAGATGAGGGAACTGAAGCACAGAGAAGGGCCTCGCCCAATGTCACCCAGCTGACAAGGGGCGGAGGCAGGATTGGAACCCACGATCTCTGACTCCCAAACTCAGGCTCTTTCCACTGAGCCACACTGCTTCTCAAGACAAATAAGGAGAACGCGGTAGAAATAAATAAAATGATAGATCTCTACACCGGGGCCGTGGGGCGGGGAGGAGCAAAGAAAGCGAGGAAGGGAGTGGGAAAGGAGGAAAAGTGGGACAGTCTGGGAAGGCTTCTTGGAGGAGGTGGGCCTCCAGTAAGGCTTTAACGGCGGGGAGAGTCATTGTCTGGCCCATTGGAGGAGGGGCAGGCAGAGAGCAGGGGTGGTCGGCTGTTTATTACTGGATTGTACTTTCCCAAGCGCTTAGCACAGTGCTCTGCACACCGTGAGCGCTCAATAAATACGATTGAATGAATGAACGAATGTAGGAGTTAGTTCTCTGCCGGTCGGTGGGGCGGCTGTGACCAGGGACCCCCCAAGCTTAGAAAAACCGAGAAGCCAAAGTAGAGAAGCATTCACTCCTTCAATCGTATTTATTGAGCGCTTACTGTGTGCAGAGCACTGTACTAAGCGTTTGGGAAGTCCAAGTCGGCAATATAGAGACAGTCCCTACCCAACAGTGGGCTCACAGTCTAAAAGGGGGAGACAGGGAACAAAACCAAACATACTAACAAAATAAAACAAATATGCCAACTTGCACTTCCCAAGCGCTTACTACAGTGCTCTGCAATCAATCAATCAATCAATCGTATTTATTGAGCGCTTACTGTGTGCAGAGCACTGTACTAAGCGCTTGGGAAGTACAAGTTGGCAACATACAGAGACGGTCCCTACCCAACAGCGGGCTCGCAGTCTACAAGGGGGAGACAGACAACAAAACAAAACATATTAACAAAATGAAATGAATAGAATAAATATGTACAAGTAAAATAGAGTAATAAATATGTACAAATATATATACATACATACAGGTGCTGTGGGGAGGGGAAGGAGGTAAGGCGGGGAGGATGGCCCACTGTTGGGTAGGGACTGTCTCTATATGTTGCCAACTTGTACTTCCCAAGCGCTTAGTACAGTGCTCTGCATACTAAGCGCTCAATAAATATGATTGATTGATTGATTGATTGATTGATTGATTGATGGGGAGAAGGGGGAGAGGAAGGAGGGGGCTGCGTGGCTCAGTGGAAAGAGCCCGGGCTTGGGAGCCAGAGGTCGTGGATTCTAATCCCGGCTCCGCCGCTCGTCAGCTGTGTGACCTTGGGCAAGTCACTTCACTTCTCTGGGCCTCAGTGACCTCATCTGTAAAATGGGGATGAAGACTGTGAGCCCCACGTGGGACAGCCTGATCACCTTGTATCCCCCCCAAGCGCTTAGAACAGTTCTTCGCACATTGTAAGCGCTTAACCAAATGCCATCGTTATTATTATTAATATTTATTCCAAATTCCATCGTTATTATTATTAATATGCATTTTGGGGTCAGCTGGCCCTTAGCCGCCGGAGGGAGAAAAGGCAATGGATAACGTTCTCCAAACCCGACATCCCCGCCGCCTCCCCATTTCCTCCGTCCTCTCCGACCGGCCGGGACAACTCAGCCCTTTTTCAATATCAGAGGCCACTTTGCCACTTGGCAAATTGTTGCAATGTGTGCATAGGAACACGTGCGCACATAATAATAATGATGATGGCATTTATTAAGCGCTTACTCTGTGCAAATCACTGTTCTAAGCGCTGGGGAGGTTACAAGGTGATCAGGTTGTCCCACATGGAGCTCACAGTCTTCATCCCCATTTTACAGATGAGGGAACTGAGGCCCAGAGAATAATAATAATAATAATAATAATAATAATAATAATAATAATAATAATGGCATTTGTTAAGCCCTTACTAAACGCTGGGGAGGTTACAAGGCGATCAGGTTGTCCCACATGGAGCTCAGTCTTCATCCCCATTTTACAGATGAGGGAACTGAGGCCCAGAGAATAATAATAATAATGATGATGATGGCATTTGTTAAACCCTTACTATGTGCAAAGCACTGCTCTAAGCGCTGGGGAGGTTACAAGGTGATCAGGTTGTCCCACATGGAGCTCACAGTCTTCATCCCCATTTTACAGATGAGGGAACTGAGGCCCAGAGAATAATAATAATAATAATAATGGCATTTGTTAAGCGCTTACTATGTGCAAAGCACTGCTCTAAGCGCCGGGGAGGATACAAGGTGATCAGGTTGTCCCACATGGGGCTCAGTCTTCATCCCCATTTTACAGATGAGGGATCTGAGGCCCAGAGAATAATAATAATAATAATAATAATAACAATAATAATAATAATGGCATTTGTTAAGCGCTTACTATGTGCAAAGCACTGCTCTAAGCGCCGGGGAGGATACAAGGTGATCAGGTTGTCCCACATGGAGCTCACAGCCTTCATCCCCATTTTATAGATGAGGGAACTGAGGCCCAGAGAATAATAATAATAATGATGATGATGATGGCATTTGTTAAGCGCTTACTATGTGCAAAGCACTGCTCTAAGCGCCGGGGAGGATACAAGGTGGTCAGGTTGTCCCATGTGGGGCTCACAATCTTAATTCCCATTTTCCAGATGTGGTCACCGAGGCACAGGGAAGTTAAGTGACTTGCCCAAAGTCACCCAGCTGGCAAGCGGCGGAGTAGGGATTTGAACCCATGACCCCTGACTCCCAAGCCTGGGCTCTTTCCACTGAGCCACGCTGCTTCTCTGTGTTTCTTTTAGTTGTCTGTCTCCCCCTTCTAGACCGTGAGCCCGTTGTTGGGTAGGGACCGTCTCTATC
Organism: Tachyglossus aculeatus; assembly: GCF_015852505.1. Taxonomy (NCBI): domain Eukaryota; kingdom Metazoa; phylum Chordata; class Mammalia; order Monotremata; family Tachyglossidae; genus Tachyglossus; species Tachyglossus aculeatus. The sequence goes on along the minus strand of NC_052075.1, from coordinate 37,840,421 downwards.
TGTTGCCGACTTGTACTTCCCAGGCGTTTAGTACAGTGCTCTGCGCGCGGTAAGCGCTCAATAAATACGATTGAATGAATGAATGCCCTCGGACAGAGGCTTGCGCTGAGCCGTGGCCGAGGGCGCTCCGTGGGCGCTAGATGGCGCTAGATAGCGGGCGCCGCGAGGACTTCAGCCGTCCGACCCCATTCGGCTCCGTTCGGCTCCGATTCGGCTCCGACTCGGCTCCAATCGGCTCCATTCGGCTCCGATTCGGCTCCAATCGGCTCCATTCGGCTCTGATTCGGCTCCATTCGGCCTGGCCCGTTTAGCCCGCTCGGATTCCGTCCCTTCTCTCCCGGGCAGAGGCAGAATCGCCCCTCCGCAGTGGTGGTCAATCAATCAATCAATCAATCAATCAATCGTATTTATTGAGTGCTTACTGTGTGCAGAGCACTGTACTAAGCGCTTGGGAAGTCCAAGTTGGCAACCTATAGAGACAGTCCCTACCCAACAGTGGGCTCACAGTCTAGAAGGGGGAGACAGAGAACAAAACATATTAACAAAATCAATCAATCAATCGTATTTACTGACCGCTTACTGTGTGCAGAACACTGTACTAAGCGCTTGGGAAGTCCAAGTTGGCAACCTATAGAGACGGTCCCTACCCAACAGTGGGCTCACGGTCTAGAAGGGGGAGACAGAGAACAAAGCATATTAACAAAATCAATCAATCAATCAATCGTATTTATTGAGCGCTTACTGTGTTCAGAGCACTGTACTAAGCGCTTGGGAAGTCCAAGTTGGCAACCTATAGAGACAGTCCCTACCCAACAGTGGGCTCACGGTCTAGAAGGGGGAGACAGAGGACAAAACAAAACATATTAACAAAATCAATCGTATTTATTGAGCGCTTACTGTGTGCAGAGCACTGTACTAAGCGCTTGGGAAGTCCAAGTTGGCAACCTATAGAGACGGTCCCTACCCAACAGTGGGCTCACAGTCTAGAAGGGGGAGAAAGAGAACAAAACATATTAACAAAATAAAATAAATAGAATAGATATGTCCAAGTAAAATAGAGTAATCAATCAATCGTATTTATTGAGCACTTACTGTGTGCAGAGCACTGTACTAAGCGCTTGGGAAGTACAAGTTCGTACAAACATATATACAGGTGCTGTGGGGAAGGGAAGGAGGTAAGGCGGGGGGGTGGAGAGGGGGAGGAGGGGAAGAGGAAGGAGGGGGCTCAGTCTGGGAAGGCCTCCTGGAGGAGGTGAGCTCTCAGTAGGGCCTTGAAGGGAGGAAGAGAGCTAGCTTGGCAGGTGGGCAGAGGGAGGGCATTCCAGGCCAGGGGGATGAGTGTGGCTTAGTAGCAGGAGCAACGGCTTGGGAGTCAGAGGACCTGGGTTCTAATCCGTCCTCCAGTCTGCTGCGTGACCTTGGGCAAACCACTTAACTTCTCTGTGCTTCACTCACCTCATCTGTAAAATGGGGATTAAGTCTGTGAGCCCCATGTGGGACAACCTGATTACCTTGTAATAATAATGGTATTTGTCAAGCGCTTACTATGTGCCAAGCACTGTTCTAAGCGCTGGAGGGAATACAAGGTAATTAGATTGTCCCAGGTTCATTCGTTCATTCAATCGTATTTATTGAGCACTTACTGTGTGCAGAGCACTATACTAAGCACTCAATCATATTTATTGAGCGCTTACTGTGTGCAGAGCACAATACTAAAGGACTTGGGAAGTACAAGCTGGCAACATATAGAGATGGTCCAAAACAGTAAACAGGCATCAAAAGCATGAGCCCACTGTTGGGTAGGGACTGTCTCTATATGTTGCCAATTTGTACTTCCCAAGCGCTTAGTACAGTGCTCTGCACATAGTAAGCGCTCAATAAATACGATTGATGATGATGATGATGATCACTCAATAAATAGAATGATAGATAATATATACACACATCAAAACAAGTAATAATAATAATAATGGCATTTATTAAGCGCTTACTATGTGTGGGGCTCACAGTCTTTGCTCCATTTGCGGATGAGGTAACTGAGGCACAGAGAAGTGAAGTGACTTGCCCAAAGTCACACAGCTGACAAGTGGCAGAGCAAAGATTAGAACGCATGACCTTTGACTCCCGAGCCCGTGCTCTTTCCACAGCCAAGTTGCTTCTCTGCTACCTACCCCGGCGCTTAGAACAGTGCTTGGCACATAGGGAGCGCGTAACAAATGCCATAATAATAATTAATAATAATAATAATTGCTTGGATCGGGGCCAGGAAGAGGTGGGGAGAGTACCTGAGTGAACCCTGGCAGGCGGTGGCTTCTTTCCTGCACCAGCCCAGTATTCAAGCATGCCCATTTGCAAGATCTGGGGCTGAAGAAGACCATTCTGGCTCTTGCTTTTGGGTCTGATGGCTGGAAGGTACATAGGCAGAAGGTCCCTATTTAGGAGTAATTAACACCTAAAAGCACCAGATCCATTGGAAATTCAGAACACACACACACACACACACACAGAGTTCAGAACATACACTAGAAATCAGTTTGCCAATGACAGTAACTTTTGAGCAAGCATTGCAAGCTAGTATACAAATGTTCTGCCTACCCAACAACAATGAGCTGGATAATTTAGGCCCTTAAAAGTCCACATTTCCCTGCCACTCGAGGGAATCCACTGAGAATGTTGTTGGGGCGGTCTACGTGATAGAAATACTTGCCATTTATTTTACAAACTTACAACACAATAATAGTTTTGGTATTTGTTAAGCACTTACTATGTGCCAATCAATCAATCAATTGTATTTATTGAGCGCTTACTGTATGCAGAGCACTGTACTAAGCGCTTGGGAAGGACAAGTTGGCAACATATAGAGACAGTTATCATCATCATAAATTGTATTTATTGAGCCCTTACTATGTGCAGAGCACTGTACTAAGCGCTTGGGAAGGACAAGTTGGCAACATATAGAGACAGTTATCATCATCATCAATCGTATTTATTGAGCACTTACTATGTGCAGAGCACTGCACTAAGCGCTTGGGAAGGACAAGTTCGCAACATATAGAGACAGTCCCTACCCAACAGTGGGCTCACAGTATAAAGCACTGTTCTAAGTGCTGGGGGATATACAAGGTAATCAGATTGTCCCACATGGGGCTCACAGTCTTAATCCCCATTTTCCAGATGAGGCCACTGAGGCACAGAGAAGTTAAGTGATTTGCCCAAAGTCACACAGCTGATCATCATCATCATCATCATCAATCGTATTTACTGAGCGCTTACTATGTGCAGAGCACTGTACTAAGCGCTCGGGAAGTACAAATTGGCAACATATAGAGACAGTCCCTACCCAACAGTGGGCTCACAGTCTAAAAGGGGGAGACAGAGAACAAAACCAAATGACAGCAAACCTTGTGACTCCCAGGCCCCTACCCTGTCCCCATGCAGCAGATAAATGGCAGCAAACCTTGTGACTCCCAGGCCGGCATCCTGACATCATCAATCGTATTTATTGAGCGCTTACTATGTGCAGAGCACTGTACTAAGCGCTTGGAAAGTACAAATTGGCAACATATAGAGACAGTCCCTACCCAACAGTGGGCTCACAGTCTAAAAGGGGGAGAAAGAGAACAAAACCAAATGGCAGCAAACCTTGTGACTCCCAGGCCCCTACCCTGTCCCCATGCAGCAGACAAACGGCAGCAATCCTTGTGACTCCCAGGCCCCTACCCTGTCATCATCAATCGTATTTATTGAGCGCTTACAATGTGCAGAGCACTGTACTAAGCACTTGGGAAGTACAAATTGGCAACATATAGAGACAGTCGCTACCCAACAGTGGGCTCACAGTCTAAAAGGGGGAGACAGAGAACAAAACCAAATGGCAGCAAACCTTGTGGACTCCCAGGCCCCTATCCAGTCCCCATGCAGCAGATAAATGGCAGCAAACCTGGTGACTCCCAGGCCCGTACCCTGACATCATCAATGGCATTTATTGAGCGCTTACTATGTGCAGAGCGCTGTACTAAGCGCTTGGGAAGTACAAATTGGCAACATATAGAGACAGTCCCTACCCAACAGTGGGCTCACAGTCTAAAAGGGGGAGAAAGAGAACAAAACCAAATGGCAGCAAACCTTGTGACTCCCAGGCCCCTACCCTGTCCCCATGCAGCAGACAAATGGCAGCAAACCTCCTAATTCCCAGGCCCCTACACTGTCATCATCAATCGTATTTATTGAGCGCTTACTATGTGCAGAGCGCTGTACTAAGCTCTTGGGAAGTACAAATTGGCAACATATAGAGACAGTCCCTACCCAACAGTGGGCTCACAGTCTAAAAGGGGGAGACAGAGAACAAAACCAAATGGCAGCAAACCTTGTAACTCCCAGGCCCCTACCCTGTCCCCATGCAGCAGACAAACGGCAGCAAACCTCGTGATTCCCAGGCCCGTAGCCTGTCATCATCAATCGTATTTATTGAGCGCTTACTATGTGCAGAGCGCTGTACTAAGCACTTGGGAAGTACAAATTGGCAACATATAGAGACAGTCCCTACCCAACAGTGGGCTCGCAGTCTAAAAGGGAGAGACAGAGAACAAAATCAAATGGCAGCAAACCTTGTGACTCCCAGGCCCCTACCCTGTCATTATCAGTCGTATTTATTGAGCGCTTACTAGGTGCAGAGCACTGTACTAAGCGCTTGGGAAGGACAAGTTCGCAACATATAGAGACAGTCCCTACCCAACAGTGGGCTCACAGTCTAAAAGGGAGAGACAGAGAACAAAACCAAATGGCAGCAAACCTTGTGACTCCCAGGCCCCTACCCTATCCCCAAGCAGCAGACAAGCGGCAGCAAACCTTGTGACTCCCAGGCCCCTACCCTGTCCCCATGCAGCATACAAATGGCAGCAAACCTTGTGACTCCCAGGCCCCTACCCTGTCATTATCAGTCGTATTTATTGAGCGCTTATTATGTGCAGAGCACTGTACTAAGCGCTTGGGAAGGACAAGTTCGCAACATATAGAGACAGTCCCTACCCAACAGTGGGCTCACAGGCTAAAGCACTGTTCTAAGTGCTGGGGGAAATACAAGGTAATCAGGTTGTCCCACAGGAGGCTCACAGTCTTAATACCCATTTTCCAGATGAGGCCACTGAGGCACAGAGAAGTTAAGTGATTTGCCCAAAGTCACACAGCTGATCATCATCATCATCATCAATCGTATTTATTGAGCGCTTACTATGTGCAGAGCACTGTACTAAGCGCTTGGGAAGTGCAAGTTGGCAACATATAGAGACAGTCCCTACCCAACAGTGGGCTCCCGGTCTAAAAGGGGGAGAAAGAGAACAAAACCAAATGGCAGCAAACCTTGTGACTCCCAGGCCCCTACCCTGTCCCCATGCAGCAGACAAACGGCAGCAATCCTTGTGACTCCCAGGCCCGTACCCTGACATCATCAATCGCATTTATTGAGCGCTTACTATGTGCAGAGCGCTGTACTAAGCGCTTGGAAAGTCCAAATTGGCAACATATAGAGACAGTCCATACCCAACAGTGGGCTCACAGTCTAAATGGGGGAGACAGAGAACAAAACCAAATGGCAGCAAACCTTGCGACTCCCAGGCCCCTACCCTGTCCCTACGCAGCAGACAAATGGCAGCAAACCTTGTGACTTCCAGTCCTTCTACCCTGTCCCCATGCAGCAGACAAACGGCAGCAAACCTTGTGACTCCCAGGCCCCTACCCTGTCATCATCAATCGTATTTATTGAGCGCTTACTATGTGCAGAGCACTGTACTAAGCGCTTGGGAAGTACAAATTGGCAACATATAGAGACAGTCCCTACCCAACAGTGGGCTCACAGTCTAAAAGGGGGAGACAGAGAACAAAACCAAATGGCAGCAAACCTTGTGGACTCCCAGGCCCCTATCCAGTCCCCATGCAGCAGATAAATGGCAGCAAACCTGGTGACTCCCAGGCCCGTACCCTGACATCATCAATGGCATTTATTGAGCGCTTACTATGTGCAGAGCACTGTACTAAGCGCTTGGGAAGTACAAATTGGCAACATATAGAGACAGTCCCTACCCAACAGTGGGCTCACAGTCTAAAAGGGGGAGACAGAGAACAAAACCAAATGGCAGCAAACCTTGTGGACTCCCAGGCCCCTATCCAGTCCCCAAGCAGATAAATGGCAGCAAACCTGGTGACTCCCAGGCCCGTACCCTGACATCATCAATGGCATTTATTGAGCGCTTACTATGTGCAGAGCACTGTACTAAGCGCTTGGAAAGTACAAATTGGCAACACATAGAGACAGTCCCTACCCAACAGTGGGCTCACAGTCTAAAAGGGGGAGACAGGGAACAAAACCAAATGGCAGCAAACCTTGTGACTCCCAGGCCCCTACCCTGTCCCCAAGCAGCAGACAAACGGCAGCAAACATTGTGACTCCCAGGCCCGTACCCTGTCATCATCAATCGTATTTATTGAGTGCTTACTATGTGCAGAGCAATGTACTAAGCACTTGGGAAGTACAAATTGGCAACAAATAGAGACAGTCCCTACCCAACAGTGGGCTCGCAGTCTAAAAGGGGGAGACAGAGAACAAAATCAGATGGCAGCAAACCTTGTGACTACCAGGCCCCTACCCTGTCCCTACGCAGCAGACAAATGGCAGCAAACCTTGTGACTCCCAGGCCCCTACCCTGTTCACATGCAGCAGACAATCAGCAGCAAGCCTTGTGATTCCCAGGCCCCTACCCTCTCATCATCAATCGTATTTATTGAGCACTTACTATGTGCAGAGCACTGTACTAAGCGCTTGGGAAGTACAATTGGCAACATATAGAGACACTCGCTACCCAACAGTGGGCTCACAGCCTAAAAGGGGGCGACAGAGAACAAAACCAAATGGCAGCAAACCTTGTGACTCCCAGGCCCCTACCTTGTCCCCATGCAGCAGACAAATGGCAGCAAACCTTGTGACTCCCAGGCCCCTACCCTGTCATCATTAATCGTATTTATTGAGCGCTTATTATGTGCAGAGCACTGTACTAAGCGCTTGGGAAGGACAAGTTCGCAACATATAGAGACAGTCCCTACCCAACAGTGGGCTCACAGTCTAAAGCACTGTTCTAAGTGCTGGGGGAGATACAAGGTAATCAGGTTGTCCCACATGGGGCTCACAGTCTTAATCTCCATTTTCCAGATGAGGCCACTGAGGCACAGAGAAGTTAAGTGATTTGTCCAAAGTCACACAGCTGATCATCATCATCATCATCAATCGTATTTATTGAGCGCTTACTATGTGCAGAGCACTGTACTAAGCGCTTGGGAAGTACAAGTTGGCAACATATAGAGACAGTCCCTACCCAACAGTGGGCTCACGGTCTAAAAGGGGGAGAAAGAGAACAAAACCAAATGGCAGCAAACCTTGTGACTCCCAGGCCCCTACCCTGTCCCCATGCAGCAGACAAACGGCAGCAATCCTTGTGACTCCCAGGCCCCTACCCTGTCATCATCAACCGTATTTATTGAGCGCTTACTATGTGCAGAGCGCTGTACTAAGCGCTTGGGAAGTACAAATTGGCAACATATAGAGACAGTCCCTACCCAACAGTGAGCTCACAGTCTAAAAGGGGGAGACAGAGAACAAAACCAAATGGCAATCAATCAATCAATCAATCGTATTTATTGAGCGCTTACTATGTGCAGAGCACTGTACTAAGCGCTTGGGAAGTACAAATTGGCAACACATAGAGACAGTCCCTACCCAACAGTGGGCTCACAGTCTAAAAGGAGGAGACAGAGAACAGAACCAAACATACCAACAAAATAAAATAAATAGGATAGAAATGTACAAGTAAAATAAATAAATAAATAAATAAATAGAGTAATAAATATGTACAACCATATATACATATATACAGGTGCTGTGGGGAAGGGAAGGAGGTAAGATGGGGGGATGGAGAGGGGGACGAGGGGGAGAGGAATGAAGGGGCTCAGTCTGGGAAGGCCTCCTGGAGGAGGTGAGCTCTCAGCAGGGCCTTGAAGGGAGGAAGAGAGCTAGCTTGGCGGAGGGGCAGAGGGAGGGCATTCCAGGCCCGGGGGATGACGTGGGCCGGGGGTCGACGGCGGGACAGGTGAGAACGAGGTACAGTGAGGAGATTAGCGGTGGAGGAGCGGAGGGTGCGGGCTGGGCAGTAGAAGGAGAGAAGGGAGGTGAGGTAGGAGGGGGCGAGGTGATGGAGAGCCTTGAAGCCCAGGGTGAGGAGTTTCTGCCTGATGCGCAGATTGATTGGTAGCCACTGGAGATTTTTGAGGAGGGGAGTAATATGCCCAGAGTGTTTCTGGACAAAGATAATCCGGGCAGCAGCATGAAGTATGGATTGAAGTGGAGAGAGACACGAGGATGGGAGATCAGAGAGAAGGCTGGTGCAGTAGTCCATACGGGATAGGATGAGAGCTTGAATGAGCAGGGTAGCGGTTTGGATGGAGAGAAAAGGGCAGATCTTGGCAATGTTGCGGAGCTGAGACCGGCAGGTTTTGGTGACGGCTTGGATGTGAGGGGTGAATGAGAGAGCGGAGTCGAGGATGACACCAAGGTTGCGGGCTTGTGAGACGGGAAGGACGGTAGTGCCGTCAACAGAGATGGGAAAGTCAGGGAGAGGACAAGGTTTGGGAGGGAAGACAAGGAGCTCAGTCTTCGACATGTTGAGCTTTAGGTGGCGGGCGGACATCCAGATGGAGATGTCCTGAAGGCAGGAGGAAATGCGAGCCTGGAGGGAGGGGGAGAGAGCAGGGGCAGAGATGTAGATCTGGGTGTCATCAGCGTAGAGATGATAGTTGAAGCCGTGGGAGCGAATGAGGTCACCAAGGGAGTGAGTGTAGATTGAGAACAGAAGGGGACCAAGCACTGAAACTTGGGGAACCCCCACAGTAAGAGGATGGGAGGGGGAGGAGGAGCCTGCAAAAGAGACTGAGAAAGAACGACCAGAGAGATAAGAGGAGAACCAGGAGAGGACGGAGTCTATGAAGCCAAGGTCAGATAGCGTGTTGAGGAGAAGGGGGTGGTCCACAGTGTCAAAGGCAGCTGAGAGGTCGAGGAGGATTAGGACAGAATATGAGCCGTTGGATTTGGCAAGCAGGAGGTCATTGGTGAACTTTGAGAGGGCAGTTTCCGTGGAATGAAGGGGACGGAAGCCAGACTGGAGGGGGTCGAGGAGAGAGTTGTTGTTGAGGAATTCTAGGCAGCGCGTGTAGACAACTCGTTCAAGGAGTTTGGAAAGGAATGGTAGGAGGGATATGGGACGATAACTAGAAGGTGAGGTGGGGTCAAGAGAGGGTTTTTTTAGGATGGGAGAGACATGGGCATGTTTGAAGGCAGAGGGGAAGGAACCAGTGGAGAGTGAGCGGTTGAAGATGGAAGTTAAGGAGGGGAGAAGTGATGGAGCGAGAGATTTCATAAGATGAGAGGGAATGGGGTCAGAAGCACAGGTGGCCGGAGTAGCACTTGAGAGGAGGGAGGAGAGTTCCTCTGAGGATACCGCTGGGAAGGATGGGAGAGTAGCAGAGAGTGTTGAGAGCCGGGGGGATGGAGAAAGGGGGGAAGAGACTTTGGGGAGGTCGGACCTGATGGATTTAATTTTGTTAATGAAGTAGGAGGCCAGATCGTTGGGGGTGAGGGAAGGAGGAGGGGGAGGAACCGGGGGCCTGAGAAGGGAGTTGAATGTACGGAAGAGCTGGCGGGGGTGATGGGCATGGGTGTCAATAAGGGAGGAGAAATAGTTTTGTCTGGCAGAAGAGAGGGCTGAGTTAAGGCAGGAAAGGATAAACTTGAAGTGAACGAGGTTGGCATGGTGTTTAGACTTTCGCCAGCAGCGTTCGGCAGCTCGAGCATAAGAGCGAAGGAGGCGGACAGTGGCAGTGATCCAGGGCTGTGGGTTAGTGGTGCGAGAGCGGCGAAGGGAAAGGGGAGCGAGTGAGTCTAGCTGAGTAGAAAGGGTAGAGTTGAGAGCAGTAATCTGATCATCAAGACTGGGTAGAGAGGACAGGGCGGCGAGGTGGGGTGTGAGGCGCTCCGAAAAATGGGTGGGGTCCAGAGAGCGGAGATCTCTGTGAGGGAGTAATACGGATTTACAGGGGAAAGGAGTGTGAGTGAGGAGGCAGGTGAGAAGATTATGATCAGAGAGAGGGATTACAGAGTTGGTGAGGGTGGACACAGTGCAGCGGTAGGAGATGATGAGGAGATGATGGCAGCAAACCTTGTGACTCCCAGGCCCCTAAACTGTCCCCATGCAGCAGACAAATGGCAGCAAACCTCGTGATTCCCAGGCCCCTACCCTGTCATCATCAATCCTATTTATTGAGCGCTTACTATGTGCAGAGCGCTGTACTAAGCGCTTGGGAAGTACAAATTGGCAACATATAGAGACAGTCCCTACCCAACAGTGGGCTCACAGTCTAAAAGGGGGAGACAGAGAACAAAACCAAATGGCAGCAAACCTTGTGGACTCCCAGGCCCCTATCCAGTCCCCATGCAGCAGATAAATGGCAGCAAACCTGGTGACTCCCAGGCCCGTACCCTGACATCATCAATGGCATTTATTCAGCGCTTACTATGTGCAGAGCACTGTACTAAGCGCTTGGAAAGTACAAATTGGCAACATATAGAGACAGTCCCTACTCAACAGTGGGCTCATAGTATAAAAGGGGGAGACAGAGAACAAAACCAAATGGCAGCAAACCTTGTGACTCCCAGGCCCCTACCTTGTCCCCATGCAGAAGACAAATGGCAGCAAACATTGTGACTCCCAGGCCCCTACCCTGTCATCATCAATCGTATTTACTGAGCGCTTACTATGTGCAGAGCACTGTACTAAGCACTTGGGAAGTACAAATTGGCAACATATAGAGACAGTCCCTACCCAACAGTGGGCTCGCAGTCTAAAAGGGGGAGACAGAGAACAAAACCAAATGGCAGCAAACCTTGTGACTCCCAGTCCTTCTACCCTGTCTCCATGCAGCAGACAAACGGCAGCAAACCTTGTGACTCCCAGGCCCCTACCCTGTCATCATCAATCGTATTTATTGAGTGCTTACTATGTGCAGAGCACTGTACTAAGCGCTTGGGAAGTACAAATTGGCAACATATAGAGACAGTCCCTACCCAACAGTGGGCTCACAGTCTAAAAGGGGCAGACAGAGAACAAAACCAAATGGCAGCAAACCTTGTGACTCCCAGGCCCCTACCCTGTCCCCATGCAGCAGACAAATGGCAGCAAACCTTGTGACTCCCAGGCCCCTACCCTATCATTATCAGTCGTATTTATTGAGCGCTTCCTATGTGCAGAGCACTGTACTAAGCGCTTGGGAAGGACAAGTTCGCAACATATAGAGACAGTCCCTACCCAACAGTGGGCTCACAGTCTAAAGCACTGTTCTAAGTGCTGGGGGAGCTACAAGGTAATCAGGTTGTCCCACATGGGGCTCACAGTCTTAATCCCCATTTTCCAGATGAGGCTACTGAGGCACAGAGAAGTTAAGTGATTTGCTCAAAGTCACACAGCTGATCATCATTATCATCAATCGTATTTATTGAGCGCTTACTGTGTGCAGAGCACTGTACTAAGCGCTTGGGAAGTACAAGTTGGCAACATATAGAGACAGTCCCAACCCAACAGTGGGCTCACAGTCTAAAAGGGGGAGAAAGAGAACAAAACCAAATGGCAGCAAACCTTGTGACTCCCAGGCCCCTACCCTGTCCCCACGCAGCAGACAAACGGCAGCAAACCTCGTGACTCCCAGGCCCCTACCCTGTCATCATCAATCGTATTTATTGAGCGCTTACTATGTGCAGAGCGCTGTACTAAGCGCTTGGGAAGTACAAATTGGCAACATATAGAGACAGTCGCTACCCAACAGTGGGCTCACAGTCTAAAAGGAGGAGACAGAGAACAAAACCAAATGGCAGCAAACCTTCTGGACTCCCAGGCCCCTATCCAGTCCCCATGCAGCAGATAAATGGCAGCAAACCTGGTGACTCCCAGGCCCGTACCCTGACATCATCAATCGCATTTATTGAGCGCTTACTATGTGCAGAGCACTGTACTAAGCGCTTGGAAAGTACAAATTGGCAACATACAGAGACAGTCCCTACTCAACAGTGGGCTCACAATCTAAAAGGCGGAGACAGAGAACAGAACCAAATGGCAGCAAACCTTGTGACTCCCAGGCCCCTACCCTGTCCCTACGCAGTAAACAAATGGCAGCAAACCTTGTGATTCCCAGGCCCCTACCCTGTCCCCAAGCAGCAGACAAACGGCAGCAAACATTGTGACTCCCAGATCCGTACCCTGTCATCATCAATCGTATTTATTGAGCGCTTACTATGTGCAGAGCACTGTACTAAGCACTTGGGAAGTACAAATTGGCAACATATAGAGACAGTCCCTACCCAAAAGTGGGCTCGCAGTCTAAAAGGCGGAGACAGAGAAGAAAATCAAATGGCAGCAAACCTTGTGACTCCCAGGCCCCTACCCTGTCCCCAAGCAGCAGACAAATGGCAGCGAACCTTGTGACTCCCAGGCCCCTACCCTGTCCCCAAGCAGCAGACAATCAGCAGCAAGCCTTGTGACTCCCAGGCCCCTACCCTCTCATCATCAATCATATTTATTGAGCGCTTACTATGTGCAGAGCACTGTACTAAGCGCTTGGGAAGTACAAATTGGCAACATATAGAGACAGTCCCTACCCAACAGTGGGCTCGCAGTCTAAAAGGGGGAGACAGAGAACAAAACCAAATGGCAGCAAACCTTGTGACTCCCAGGCCCCTACCCTGTCATTATCAGTCGTATTTATTGAGCGCTTACTATGTGCAGAGCACTGTACTAAGCTCTTGGGAAGGACAAGTTCGCAACATATAGAGACAGTCCCTACCCAACAGTGGGCTCACAGTCTAAAGCACTGTTCTAAGTGCTGGGGGAGATACAAGGTAATCAGGTTGTCCCACATGGGGCTCACAGTCTTAATCCCCATTTTCCAGATGAGGCCACTGAGGCACAGAGAAGTTAAGTGATTTGCCCAAAGTCACACAGCTGATCATCATCATCATCATCAATCGTATTTATTGAGCGCTTACTATGTGCAGAGCACTGTACTAAGCGCTTGGGAAGTACAAGTTGGCAACATATAGAGACAGTCCCTACCCAACAGTGGGCTCACAGTCTAAAAGGGGGAGAAAGAGAACAAAACCAAATGGCAGCAAACCTTGTGACTCCCAGGCCCCTACCCTGTCCCCATGCAGCAGACAAACGGCAACAATCCTTGTGATTCCCAGGCCCCTACCCTGTCATCATCAATCGTATTTATTGAGCGCTTCCTATGTGCACAGCACTGTACTAAGTGCTTGGGAAGTCCAAATTGGCAACATATAGAGACAGTCACTACCCAACAGTGGGCTCACAGTCTAAAAAGGGGAGACAGAGAACAAAACCAAATGGCAGCAAACCTTGTGACTCCCAGGCCCCTATCCAGTCCCCATGCAGCAGATAAATGGCAGCAAACCTGGTGACTCCCAGGCCGGTACCCTGACATCATCAATCGTATTTATTGAGCGCTTACTATGCAGAGCACTGTACTAAGCGCTTGGGAAGTACAAATTGGCAACATATAGAGACAGTCCCTACCCAACAGTGGACTCACAGTCTAAAAGGGGGAGACAGAGAACAAAACCAAATGGCAGCAAACCTTGTGACTCCCAGGCCCCTACCCTGTCCCCATGCAGCATACAAATGGCAGCAAACCTTGTGACTCCCAGGCCCCTACCCTGTCCACATGCAGCAGACAATCAGCAGCAAGCCTTGTGACTCCCAGGCCCCTACCCCCTCATCATCAATCGTATTTATTGAGCGCTTACTATGTGCAGAGCACTGTACTAAGCGCTCGGGAAGTAGAAATTGGCAACATATAGAGACAGTCCCTACCCAACAGTGGGCTCACAGTCTAAAAGAGGGAGACAGAGAACAAAACCAAATGGCAGCAAACCTTGTGGACTCCCAGGCCCCTATCCAGTCCCCATGCAGCAGATAAATGGCAGCAAACCTTGTGACTCCCAGGCCCGTACCCTGACATCATCAATGGCATTTATTGAGCGCTTACTATGTGCAGAGCGCTGTACTAAGCGCTTGGAAACTACAAATTGGCAACATATAGAGACAGTCCCTACTCAACAGTGGGCTCACAATCTAAAAGGCGGAGACAGAGAACAAAACCAAATGGCAGCAAACCTTGTGACTCCCAGGCCCCTTCCCTGTCCCCATGCAGCAGGCAAATGGCAGCAAACCTCGTGATTCCCAGGCCCCTACCCTGTCATCATCAATCCTATTTATTGAGCGCTTACTATGTGCAGAGCGCTGTACTAAGCACTTGGGAAGTACAAATTGGCAACATATAGAGACAGTCCCTACCCAACAGTGGGCTCACAGTCTAAAAGGGGGAGACAGAGAACAAAACCAAATGGCAGCAAACCTTGTGGACTCCCAGGCCCCTATCCAGTCCCCATGCAGCAGATAAATGGCAGCAAACCTGGTGACTCCCAGGCCCGTACCCTGACATCATCAATGGCATTTATTCAGTGCTTACTATGTGCAGAGCACTGTACTAAGCGCTTGGAAAGTACAAATTGGCAACATATAGAGACAGTCCCTACTCAACAGTGGGCTCATAGTCTAAAAGGGGGAGACAGAGAACAAAACCAAATGGCAGCAAACCTTGTGACTCCCAGGCCCCTACCTTGTCCCCATGCAGAAGACAAATGGCAGCAAACATTGTGACTCCCAGGCCCCTACCCTGTCATCATCAATCGTATTTACTGAGCGCTTACTATGTGCAGAGCACTGTACTAAGCACTTGGGAAGTACAAATTGGCAACATATAGAGACAGTCCCTACCCAACAGTGGGCTCGCAGTCTAAAAGGGGGAGACAGAGAACAAAACCAAATGGCAGCAAACCTTGTGATTCCCAGGCCCCTACCCTGTCCCCATGCAGCAAACAAATGGCAGCAAACCTTGTGACTCCCAGTCCTTCTACCCTGTCTCCATGCAGCAGACAAACGGCAGCAAACCTTGTGACTCCCAGGCCCCTACCCTGTCATCATCAATCGTATTTATTGAGTGCTTACTATGTGCAGAGCACTGTACTAAGCGCTTGGGAAGTACAAATTGGCAACATATAGAGACAGTCCCTACCCAACAGTGGGCTCACAGTCTAAAAGGGGCAGACAGAGAACAAAACCAAATGGCAGCAAACCTTGTGACTCCCAGGCCCCTACCCTGTCCCCATGCAGCAGACAAATGGCAGCAAACCTTGTGACTCCCAGGCCCCTACCCTATCATTATCAGTCGTATTTATTGAGCGCTTCCTATGTGCAGAGCACTGTACTAAGCGCTTGGGAAGGACAAGTTCGCAACATATAGAGACAGTCCCTACCCAACAGTGGGCTCACAGTCTAAAGCACTGTTCTAAGTGCTGGGGGAGATACAAGGTAATCAGGTTGTCCCACATGGGGCTCACAGTCTTAATCCCCATTTTCCAGATGAGGCTACTGAGGCACAGAGAAGTTAAGTGATTTGCTCAAAGTCACACAGCTGATCATCATCATCATCAATCGTATTTATTGAGCGCTTACTGTGTGCAGAGCACTGTACTAAGCGCTTGGGAAGGAGAAGTTGGCAACATATAGAGACAGTCCCTACCCAACAGTGGGCTCACAGTCTAAAAGGGGGAGAAAGAGAACAAAACCAAATGGCAGCAAACCTTGTGACTCCCAGGCCCCTACCCTGTCCCCACGCAGCAGACAAACGGCAGCAAACCTCGTGATTCCCAGGCCCCTACCCTGTCATCATCAATCGTATTTATTGAGCGCTTACTATGTGCAGAGCGCTGTACTAAGCGCTTGGGAAGTACAAATTGGCAACATATAGAGACAGTCGCTACCCAACAGTGGGCTCACAGTCTAAAAGGAGGAGACAGAGAACAAAACCAAATGGCAGCAAACCTTCTGGACTCCCAGGCCCCTATCCAGTCCCCATGCAGCAGATAAATGGCAGCAAACCTGGTGACTCCCAGGCCCGTACCCTGACATCATCAATCGCATTTATTGAGCGCTTACTATGTGCAGAGCACTGTACTAAGCGCTTGGAAAGTACAAATTGGCAACATACAGAGACAGTCCCTACTCAACAGTGGGCTCACAGTCTAAAAGGCGGAGACAGAGAACAGAACCAAATGGCACCAAACCTTGTGACTCCCAGGCCCCTACCCTGTCCCCATGCAGCAGACAAATGGCAGCAAACCTCGTGATTCCCAGGCCCCTACCCTGTCATCATCAATCGTATTTATTGAGCGCTTACTATGTGCAGAGCGCTGTACTAAGCGCTTGGGAAGTACAAATTGGCAACATATAGAGACAGTCCCTACCCAACAGTGGGCTCACAGTCTAAAAGGGGGAGACAGAGAACAAAACCAAATGGCAGCAAACCTTGTGACTCCTAGGCCCCTACCCTGTCCCCATGCAGCAGACAAACGGCAGCAAACATTGTGACTCCCTGGCCCGTACCCTGTCATCATCAATCGTATTTATTGAGCGCTTACTATGTGCAGAGCACTGTACTAAGCACTTGGGAAGTACAAATTGGCAACATATAGAGACAGTCCCTACCCAACAGTGGGCTCGCAGTCTAAAAGGGGGAGACAGAGAACAAAACCAAATGGCAGCAAACCTTGTGACTCCCAGGCCCCTACCCTGTCCCCATGCAGCAGACAAACGGCAGCAAACATTGTGACTCCCTGGCCCGTACCCTGTCATCATCAATCGTATTTATTGAGCGCTTACTATGTGCAGAGCACTGTACTAAGCACTTGGGACGTACAAATTGGCAACATATAGAGACAGTCTCTACCCAACAGTGGACTCACAGTCTAAAAGGGGGAGACAGAGAACAAAACCAAATGGCAGCAAACCTTGTGACTCCCAGGCCCCTACCCTGTCCCCATGCAGCATACAAATGGCAGCAAACCTTGTGACTCCCAGGCCCCTACCCTGTCCACATGCAGCAGACAATCAGCAGCAAGCCTTGTGACTCCCAGGCCCCTACCCCCTCATCATCAATCGTATTTATTGAGCGCTTACTATGTGCAGAGCACTGTACTAAGCGCTCGGGAAGTAGAAATTGGCAACATATAGAGACAGTCCCTACCCAACAGTGGGCTCACAGTCTAAAAGGGGGAGACAGAGAACAAAACCAAATGGCAGCAAACCTTGTGGACTCCCAGGCCCCTATCCAGTCCCCATGCAGCAGATAAATGGCAGCAAACCTTGTGACTCCCAGGCCGGTACCCTGACATCATGAATCGTATTTATTGAGCGCTTACTATGTGCAGAGCGCTGTACTAAGCGCTTGGGAAGTACAAATTGGCAACATATAGAGACAGTCCCTACCCAACATTGGGCTCACAGTCTAAAAGGGGGAGACAGAGAGCAAAACCAAATGGCAGCAAACCTTGTGACTCCCAGGCCCCTACCCTGTCCCTACGCAGTACACAAATGGCAGCAAACCTTGTGATTCCCAGGCCCCTACCCTGTCCCCAAGCAGCAGACAAACGGCAGCAAACATTGTGACTCCCAGATCCGTACCCTGTCATCATCAATCGTATTTATTGAGCGCTTACTATGTGCAGAGCATTGTACTAAGCATTTGGGAAGTACAAATTGGCAACATATAGAGACAGTCCCTACCCAACAGTGGGCTCGCAGTCTAAAAGGGGGAGAAAGAGAACAAAATCAAATGGCAGCAAACCTTGTGACTCCCAGGCCCCTACCCTGTCCCTACGCAGCAGACAAATGGCAGCAATCCCTGTGACTCCCAGGCCCCTACCCTGTCATCATCAATCGTATTTATTGAGTGTTTACTATGTGCAGAGCACTGTACTAAGCGCTTGGGAAGTACAAATTGGCAACATATAGAGACAGTCCCTACCCAACATTGGGCTCACAGTCTAAAAGGGGGAGACAGAGAACAAAACCAAATGGCAACAAACCTTGTGGACTCCCAGGCCCCTATCCAGTCCCCATGCAGCAGATAAATGGCAGCAAACCTGGTGACTCCCAGGCCCGTACCCTTACATCATCAATGGCATTTATTGAGCGCTTACTATGTGCAGAGCACTGTACTAAGCGCTTGGAAAGTACAAATTGGCAACATATAGAGACAGTCCCTACTCAACAGAGGGCTCACAGTCTAAAAAGGGGAGACAGAGAACAAAACCAAATGGCAGCAAACCTTGTGACTCCCAGGCCCCTACCCTGTCCCCATGCAGCAGACAAATGGCAGCAAACCTTGTGACTCCCAGGCCCCTACCCTGTCATTATCAGTCGTATTAATTGAGCACTTACTATTTGCAGAGCACTGTACTAAGCGCTTGGGAAGGACAAGTTCGCAACATATAGAGACAGTCCCTACCCAACAGTGGGCTCACTGTCTAAAGCACTGTTCTAAGTGCTGGGGGAGATACAAGGTAATCAGGTTGTCCCACATGGGGCTCACAGTCTTAATCCCCATTTTCGAGATGAGGCCACTGAGGCACAGAGATGTTAAGTGATTTGCCCAAAGTCACACAGCTGATCAGTGGCGGAGCCGGGATTAGAACTCATGACCTCTGTCTCCCAAGCCCTTGCCAATTTGGGGTTTGGGGAAGACCTTCTAGGGCCATAGAAATCCTGGGTTACCACATCTTACACTTTGCCAGCAACCATTGTCATGGGTCAAGGAGCCTCCACTGTCACTGCTGCCTCAGAGATGATCAGTGGGTAGTGGGATAGCCAGAAAAGTTGCCCCCTGGCTTAGGCTGTAGTTCCCCTGAGACACACCCCCAGGCACTGTCCTGAGCCAGGGGAGGACTATGGGCTGGGAAACCTGGAAGTCAGCTGTTCTCCCCATTCCCATCTCCTCCCCACCCGCACTGCCTCCTGTTTCCCGCTGGGTTCCACTCCGTTGCCCCAGGAAAAGCCAGCCACAAGGCAGAAGGACAGGCATGTGTTGGGTCAGAGGCGGCATATCAAAGCCAAGGGCTGTGTCCTGGAAAGGAGTTTGGAGCATTCCACCCTGCAGAAAGACCAATTCAGGCATCTTTAGCTTCTTCCCAATATTTCTCAGGAAAAACATTTGGGCAAGCACAGGACAGAAGAACAGGCCTGTGCTTGGTCACAGGTGGGGTGTCAAGGCCAGGGTCTGCGCTCTGGAAAGGAATTTGGAGTATTCCAAACTGCAGAAAGACCTTAACAGGCTTAGGCATCTCATAGCCTCTTCCCCCATCATTTCTCAGGGAAAACATTTAGGCAAATTGGGATTTTTTAATTCACTGTTTCGCCATCAAAAGAGACTTTAAAACTCACCTGCGCTTTCCTAAAATATGCTCAGCCATGAGAGGTCAGGACCTTTGACACAGGGATCCCAAAAGGGTAAATTTTGATCCCTACCAAAAACACCGACTACCTCTCTGAGTTCAACCGCAAGTGATGTGCTTTAATGGTAATGTCAGAGTCTCCTTTTAAACCCCTCTTCAAAGTATTTTCACTCCTCTAGCTTTCTCCCCACCTCCCTATCAGTCCCCTCTTATAAAACAGTTAACCCTTCTTTTCAAATATCACAGGCTTTGACTGTGCATTTGAAATTTCAGCCTCTCTTTGTTTGGTGAGTCCCATTCTCTTAAAAAAAAAAAATCTCACGGATGCCTTCCGGAGAACTTTTTTCACATCCTATTTAGAGAGCCGTTTGGAAGAAACATTGCTTGGCCTTGTAATTAGTTGGGGAGTTTTCTTCATTAAGCTGCGAGTTCAATTCGGGCCTAAGATGGGAGTGTTAGCCAATATTTCTGGAGAGCTCAGCGGGCATCTTTGAGTGGGAGTTTTCATTGTCACACTTAGTAACTGAAGTTGCGTAGGGGTGGGAGTGTGTGTGTGTGTGGGGAGGTGTCTTTGTAATTATCATAGTCATAGTTTTCCAAATATGAGGCATGTCGAAATACAATATGCTCGCCTCTGTTCGCTGGTGAAAAGATAACTTTGTCTTATCACTGCTTTTTAATGTGGCATTTGCTAAAATGCTTTCTATGTACCGAGGACTGTGCTAACTACTAGAGAAGACATATTGCAATCAGAACAGACGTGGTTCCTGTCCCACATGAGGTCCAATGAATCAACTGATCAATTGTATCTATCGATCACTTATTTGTGCAGAGCACTTTACTAAGAGTGCAATATAACAGAGTTAGTAGACATGCCCCCTGCCCACAGGGAGCTTATAATCTAAAGGGCAAATCCAATTGCAATTGCAAGGGTGACACAAAAGGGAGAGGGGGTAGGGGAAACAAAAGTTTAGTCAGGGAAGACCTCTTGGAGATGGGATTTTAATAAGGCTTTGAATATGGGGAGAATACTGGGCTGTCAGATATGAAAGGGGATGGAGTATCAGGCCAGAGGCAGGATGTGTGCATGGGGTCACTGGTGAGACAGAAGAGATCGAGGTACAGAGAATAGGTTGGTGTTAAAGGAGAAGTGAGAGTAGTTGGTTCTTGCAGGAAATCAGTGGGGTAAGATAGGAGGGAGCAAGATGATTGAGTGCTTTACAATCAAATGGTAAGGAGTTTCTGTTTGATGGGAAGAAGGATGGACAGCCCCTGGAGGTTATTGAGGAATGGGGAAACATGGACTGAATTTTTTTTAGAAAAATGATCCAGGCAGCAGAGTGTAGTATTGATGAGTGGGAAGAGACAGGAGACAGGAAGGTCAACAAGGAGGCTGATGTAGTGATCAAGATAGGCTAGGATAAGTGCTTGGATTAATGTGGTAGCATTTTGGGATGGAGACAAAATGTGAATTATAGCAATGTTGTTAAGGGAGGACTGACAGGATTTGGTGTCATTGGTTATGTAGGTTAAATGAGAGAGATGAGTCAAGGATAATACCAATGTTCCAGGCTTGTGAGATAGAAGGTGATGCTGTCTACAGTGATGGAATTCCTATCGTACAGTGCTCTGAATACCGTAAGCACTCAATAACTATCATTCATTGGTTGATGAAAAATGTGAAGCACAGAGAAGTTAAGTTACTTGCAAGTGGTGGAGCCAGGATTAGGAGCCAAGTCTCCTGACACCCAGTCTTGTGCTCTTACCACTAGGCCACACTGTTAAATTCAACCTACACTGAGGATTCTGGAAGAAGGGGAGTGGGGATACTGGAGACAGGAGGTGAGTAGTGGGTGGGGAATCTAGGAGTGACTCCCAAACTCTTAATACAGGGCTATGCACAAAGTAAGCCCTTGATAAATGCCATTGATTGATCGATTGGCTGAGAGAAATGGGCTCAGAAAGAAGGCAGAGCTGGAAGGCTGGACAGCAGAGAGAGGGAAGAAAATCAAGGGTGGACTTGGATAAGAAACTCCAAGAATTTTGCTTCTAAGAAACAAGACTTTGATATGCTATTGCAAATAAATTGAACTTTCATTTTGGGGTGAAATCAACTTGGGGTAAAAGAATGTGCATTATGAATGGAAAAATCTGGGGTGGCTAATCATTTGAACACAAAGTCAGGGAAAGAAATATTAAAGGAAATATGAATGTCATTTAATCTAAAAAATTGAATCTTTCAAAACTTTGAAAGTCATTTGGAAAATGACTTCTAACCCTTTTATAATCTCCCATCTACAGTGCATATCTTACCAATTGGACTGTAAGCTCCAGAGAGGCAGGGGGTGCATCTTTCACTTCCATAGGTAAGTCAAGTACATAGAACTGTACTTGTACATGACAGATGATCAATGTTGTTGATGAATGATGAGAGTCAAAAAAGGGAAGTTATGTAGATAGTTATCAATGTAGAATCCTCTGTAAATACAAATTTCATAATGATGAACGAATAATACGATAGAGGCAAGAGAGAATGTACCAACTACCTTCTTGAATTAACGCTATTTTTAACATCCAAATTCATTAATCTAGAACTGTGTCTTTCTTTTCTATGGCATTTTGTTAAGTATTTACTATGTATCAAACATTGTTCTAAGCCTTGGGGTGGCTACAAGTTAAGCATAGTCTTGTCCCACATGGGGCTCACTAAGTAGGAGGCAGAACACGTAACCCCATTTTACAGTTGAGGAACCCGAGGCGCAGAGAAGTTAAGTGATTTGCTGAAGGTCACAGATCAAGCAATCGGCAGAGTCGGAATTAGAATCCAGATCCTTATGACTCCTAAATCCGGGCTTTCTCCACTAGGACGCACTGCTTCCAAATGAAAAGCAAGCGGTGTGAGTTTTAAACAGACAAAATCTTCTGTTTTCATAAAAAAGAGGAAAGAGAAATTTCATATAGGACGTTGACATTGGCAAAAAAGATAAATTGCTTCTAAAAAAATTATCGGGAAATGAAAGACAGGTGTATAAGGTTCCCATGGTTTCAGCATGGTTTGGGGGAAGAGCACAGAGTTTGGAAGCCAGGAGATCTGAATTATTGTGTCAGCTCTTTCACTGATGTCGAGAGTAAAAAAGGGAATTTATGTGGGTAATTATCAATAAAGTACCCTCTGTAAGTATAAATATTAGAATGATGAACAAAGAATGCAATAGAGAGGAGAGGGCATCTTCAATTTCCTCATCTGTAAAATGGGCTGGATCATTCCTGCTTCTAGAATAGTGTGGGAGCAAAATGAGATCGTTGATGTGAAAGTGCTTTGGAAAAATAATAATGCTGTACAAATTCTAATTATTCTAACTATTAAGAAGCCATTTTCTGTGGGTACATTAGAATTCATTTACTGGTTAATATTCTTGATATGTTTTAGATGATCACTTGGCAGAACCATGATGGCTTGGTTGTTGTCCATTCACAGTGAGGGGATCTGCCTTAATAATTAATCAGAATGGAGTGCACTTTAGAAAAACAAGCAACCCAAGCTGTGAAAGTGATTTAAGTGCACATGATCAGCCTGGACCAAGCACTTCCCCACATTTTGCAAACTGGCATTAAGTAAAGTTAGTTTGTGTTCAAATTTGCTTGCGTTGGATTTTAAGTTAAACAAAAAAAATCTTTAATGGAAGGTTATTAAACAAGTATTTTCATTGCCACAACTCCAGGCCCACAGGTAAATAGTGGTTGAGGAAGTTTATTGAAGACTGCACTGTACATTGTGGCACAGGGTGCTGTCTTCTCTGATTGAACCTTTGCTTAAGCAGATCTTCCATTGTCTCCTAAGGGAACCAACCAGGGCAGAGCATTTTGATTTGGTTTGATTGCTTATCGGGGGCTAAGGGAGAATGGAAGTCGAGGTGGGGGACTCGTAGCGGCCAAGGAGACTGTGGCTACCCTGAGCACTTATTCAATCGTATTTATTGAGCGCTTACTGTGTGCAGAGCACTGGACTAAGCGCTTGGGAAGTACAAGTTGGCAACGTATAGAGACGATCCCTACCCAACAGCGGGCTCACAGTCTAGAAGGGGGAGACAGACGACAAAACCAAACATATTAACAAGATAAAATAAATAGAACATGTACAAATGAAATAAATAGAGTAACAAATAGGTTCCAACATATATCCAGGTGGTGTGGGGAGGGGGGCTCAGCGTGGGAAGGCCTCCCGGAGGAGGGGAGCTCTCAGCAGGACGGAGGGAGGGAGGGAGGGATGGAGGGGTCCCCCACAACATGTCAAAGGTGGGAACCGGTTAATGCAGAGGCACTTAGAATAGTGCCCCAGTGCTTAGGACAGTGCTTGGCACGTAGTAAGTGCTTAACAAATGCCATGATTATTATTCAAAGACCTTAGAGGAACATGTGCCCACTTCCCCAAATATTCCCCCTCTCAATCTTATCAACAGAGCTTCTGCTTAGGGCATACATAATAAGCACTTAATAAATACTGTCATTATTAATTATTAGAATGAAGATGGCACTACACTTGTACCGGAGAAGCAGCATGGCTCAGTGGAAAGAGCCCGGGCTTTGGAGTCAGAGCTCACGGGTTCAAATCCCAGCTCCACCAATTGTCAGCTGTGTGACTTTGGGTAAGTCACTTAACTTCTCTGAGCCTCAGTTACCTCATCTGTAAAATGGGGATTAAGACTGTGAGCCCCCCGTGGGACAACCTGATCACCTTGTAACCTCCCCAGCGCTTAGAACAGTGCTTTGCACGTAGTAAGCGCTTAATAAATGCCATCATTATTATTACCATTCTGCACAAAGTTAGTGCTCAAAAATACCATTGATGAATTGATGGTAATAATAATAATGATGGCATTTGTTAAGCACTTACTATGTGCAAAGCACTGTTCTAAGCGCTGGGGGAATACAAGGTGATCAGGTTGTCCCACGTGGGGCTAACAATCTTAATCCCCATTTTACAGATGAGGTAACTGAAGCCCAGAGAAGTTAAGTGATTTGCCCAAGGTCACACAGCTGACAATTGGCAGAGCCGGGATTTGAACCCATGGTCTCTGACTCCCAAGCCCGTGCACTTTCCATTAAGCCACGCTGCTTCTCTACAGACAAGTGGAGTCCTCCAACTCCCAGGCCCATGCTTTTTCCACTAGGCTACGCTGCTTCTAAATTCTTGGGAGACTATGATGCAGTTGAGTACATATTCATTCATTCATTCAATCGTATTTATTGAGCACTTACAGTTTGCAGAGCACTGTACTAAGCGCTTGGGAAGTACAAGTTGGTAACATATAGAGACGGTCCCTACCCAACAGCGGGCTCATAGTCTAGAAGGGGGAGACAGACAACAAAACATATTAACAAAATAAAATAAATAGAATAGTAAATAAGTACAAGTAAAATAGAGTAATAAATCTGTACAAACATATATACAGGTGCTGTGGGGAGGGGAAGGAGGTAAGGCGGGGGGGTGGAGAGGGGGAGGAGGGGGACAGGAAGGAGGGGGCTCAGTCTGGGAAGGCCTCCTGGAGGAGGTGAGCTCTCAGTAGGGCTTTGAAGGGAGGAAGAGAGCTAGCTTGGTGGATGTGCAGAGGGAGGGCATTCCAGGCCAGGGGGAGGATGTGGACTGGGGGTCGATGGCGGGACAGGTGAGAACAGGCACAGTGAGGAGATTAGTGGCAGAGGAGCAGAGGGTGCGGGCTGGGCTGGAGAAGGAAAGAAGGGAGGTGAGGTAGGAGGGGGCGAGGTGTTGGAGAGCCTTGAAGCCGAGAGTGAGGAGTTTTTGCCTGATATGTAGGTTGATTGGTAGCCACTGGAGATTTTTGAGGAGATATTCATTCATTCATTCATTCAATCGTATTTATTGAGCGCTTACTGTGTGCAGAGCACTGTACTAAGTGCATGGGAAGTACAAGTTGGCAACATATAGAGACAGTCCCTACCCAACAGCAGGCTCACAGCCTAGAAAGGGGAGACAGACAACAAAACAAAACATATTAACAAAATAAAATTAATCCTACCTTATGGCTAGCAATCCTGGTGTTTGGTGAATTTCCCTACAACAGTTGTTTCAGAGGCAGCTTGATAAAGCTATTATTCCCTATTTCAACTCCACTAAGGCTCGATTTTGACCCCTAACAAAGAGGTGGAAGGGCAAGGGGAGGAGGCAGAGTGGGACTCCAAGTTTTCCTGGAGCTGGGAGCCTGGGAAGATGTTTGGTTCCCCCATATTCTTCCCACTTCCTACTGCCCTGCACCCAGAAAGGAAGAAAGCAGCAACTCCAGCAGCAGCCAGCATGGCCTAGTGGCTGCCATGGGCCTGAGAGTCAGAAGGACCTGGGTTCTAATCCTGGTTCCACCACTTGTCTACTGTGTGACCTTGGGTAAATCACTTCACTTCTCTGAGGCTCAGTTGAACTCATCTGTAAAATGTTTTAGCGAATAAAAGCCCAAATCCTTTTAGGCCATAAGAAATACTGGATCAGAAACTCATTAGAATGGAGTGGACAGAGTGGTGGGTTTCCCTCATCAATTAATTATTACTATTCAAGTGCTTACTTATGTGCAAAATATTGTACTAAGTGCTTGGGAGAGTTTTGTTTTGTTGTCTGTTTCTCCCTTCTAGACTGTGAGCCTGTTGTTGGGTAGGGACCGTCTCTATATGTTGCCGACTTGTACTTCCCAAGCGCTTAGTACAGTGCTTTGCACACAGTAAGTGCTCAATAAATACAATTGAATGAATGATAAGACACCATCATTGCGCTCAAAGAGCTTGCAAGCTACTTGGATTCTAAAACATATTACAGGCAGGGTGGGCTCTGGGCAATGGGGAATTTGGATACCATCGAACCCTCTAGGGGCATGATGTGGGGTCGTTTCTAGGACGATGGTCTCTAAAATGGTGCAGGTCATAATTAAGAGCCTTGGAGGAAGCTTCTCAGGGCATATACAATTTCAGGTGAGTTTCTTTCCAGGCTGTGGAGAGGAAGAGAGGGAGAGAGAGAAAGGAGAAGGGGGAGAGATGAGGGGGAAAAGCAGAGAGCAGTGGTATGCTTGTGCAGAACCAAGCAGAGAGTACAAAACTGAGCAACAGCAGTCCCCAAACCTTAAAAAGGCCTAGTGATTGTCATTTCATCTCATCAGGGGGCTGGCTCTAAATAAATAGCTGCTAGCCAGGATGCAGCTGTTCTGTCTTCGCCAAGAAGCAGATCAGTCCCTGGTTATATTATGGTACACAAATAACTTGTTTATTTACAGGATTTCACTTTTTACAAGATAATCTGTCCCATGACCTTCTCAGTTTCTTTCACAGGCTCCTCCTCGGTCTCCCACTTCCTAACTGTGAGAGTCCCCAAAGACTCAGTTCTGGATCCCCTTCTATTCTCCACCTACACCCACTCTTTTGCTGTCATTGCTTCAACTATCATCTCTCAGCGGATGATTCCCAAAACTTCCTCTCCAATCATATTTATTCAGTGCTTACTGTGTGCAAAGCACTTGTACTAAATTCTCCAGCCTTGACCTCGCTCATTCTCTGAACTCTCATATTTCCTCCTGACTTCAGGATATTTCTACTTGGACATCTCAAACTTAATAAGCCAAAATAGAACTCAACTTCCCACTCCAACCCCATTCTCCTTCAGATTTTCTCATAATCAATCAACAGTATCTACTGAGTGCTTACACTGTGCAAAACACTATCCTGGGCAGTTACTATAGACAACATCACTCTCCTCCCTGTCTCACAAGCTTGTAGCTTTGACAACATCCTTGTCTCATCTCTCTCACTCAATCCACACATTCAGTCTGTTACCAAATCCTGTTGGTTCTATACCTCAAGAATCCACGCCTTTCTCTCCACCCAAATTGCTACCTCAGTCCCAGCTCTTATGTCTTCTTGACTACTGCATCTGCTTCCTCACTGACCTCCCTTCCTTCTGTCTCTCTCTTCTCCAGTTCATGCTTCACTCTGCTGCTTGGATCATTTTTCTAAAAAAAAATCCATTTAGTTCATATCTCCCCAGTCCTCAAAACTCTAGTGATTTCCTCTTCATTTCCACATCAGTTAGTCAATCATATTAATTGAGCACTTACTATATGCAGAGCACTGTACTATTTGCTTGGGAGAGTACAATACAATATATGTCACATTCCCTGCTCACAATGAGCTTATAGTGTAGAAGGGGAGATAGACACTGATAATAAATTTACAAATATGTACATGTTACATCAACGAGAAATCCCCCACCATGAAGTTTAAGGCCCTCAATCATCCTTATTTTATCTCACTGATCTCTTACTACAATCCAGGGAGGGATTAGCACCCAGGCCTCTTGACTTCTAGTCCTATGCTCTATCTACTAGGCAACACTACCGAGGACAATAAGGTGGGCAGCTTTCCTCTATGATCCTGCTTCCCCAGGTGAAATAGTAAATGAGTTAGTCCATAGTAGGAGAGAGTGTTCTAAAATTATGTCCTCACATATTAGAACCAGGAAGAATTGGACTAAATATACCAATTTAGCCAAAGATGGGAAGGAAAGGGGAGAGTCTTTTTTATCTTCAGTGCTGTTTGTCCTATTGAGCGAAACAAATCATTTGTTGGATTTCAAATGGGAATTCAGTGACATGTTTAAACTCTGAAAACCTTAGATAATCAAATTCTGCTGATCGACAGGTCTTTTGGTTTGCTTTTTAATGAGAGCCCCATTGCAACTCACTTCAATATAACAACTGGTCGTTTAGAACTTCACTCCTGTTCCTCGGTTTTCATGTAAATTATGTTAAACTGAATTACCTTCGATTTGTAGAGCATTTTCAAAGAGACTGAAAAAAAAAACTTTCTCTCTTCAACAGGACTATCCTGCTGCTTTGTATTTCGGGACATATTTAACAGAGCAAGGATCAGACTCTAGGCTGATAATATATTCTCTCAGCAAAACAAGAGAAGAGAATGAAACCTTTAAAGACTTCCCTCTACACAACAATGCTGTTCATCTTCATTCTGTGGTGGATTGATTTGGCCAAAAATCTTGAAGAGAGCCTTGGAACTAAATCAAGAAAAACAATTGTTTTTTTAATTTGAGAAAGTTCTCAAAGTATGGGACTTCAAAGAAGGGCGTCACTAATTCTGAACTTCTCCAGAGTTCCCAATAAGCCATACGGATCATTAATTTCAAAAAAGCATAATGCTTTTCCGTATCCATTAGGTGTCACATTGAGTAATCCTAACTAAATACCCAAGTGTACCATGGCACTTTAAAAATGGATTCTACTTTTAGCCCGTGTGGTGTATGTTTGATTGGTTTCCAAATATATAACCCACATTTTCAAAGGAACATACCTCAGTAAGCAAGCTATGCATTTTCAGTGCTAAAAAAAACAATTGATTTCAAATTTTAAATGTTTAAACTTGCAATTTTGAGAGGATGCTAGGGTGTCCCAAGCACAAATGGAACAGAATAGAATTGTCATCAATTTCATTACTCAATATGCAGGGAGGGCAAAGTGTATTTTTTCAGAATAGTCTTTCTAGGGTCATTTTGGAAGGATTCCACTTCTTTCTGTAGAGAAGCAAAAGTATATTAGATTGGCAGAATATAATAGTAATATCATCCTCAGTGGCTTTTGGCCCAAGAACTTTCATCTTGCTGCTCTTTATGTGCCCAAGACTTCTCAGTTAGTGCTCCTTTTCTGCCAACCAGATTGGAAAAGAATCCCTTGTCCCAGTACCCATAGTGAGTTGTAATCCCTCTTCCTCAGTTCTGGGTTGGTTTAAAACTTTACGTATTAGGAGGAGACACCATGCCATATGACTAGGTCCCCTAAGTGGAAATAAAATCTCTGATTGGCTATTACTGGTGATGCCTGAAGAAAAAAAGAAAGGAATTCCTACTTTTATTGGGAAGCCGAGATGAGACAGTTGTCTTCTGTACTTTTGGAAGGCATATCAGGAATCTTATTTTGAGAATGATAGCAGTGATATTTAAATTGAAAGTAAAAAAAAAAAATAGAACCTAAAAAAAATCTCCAAATTGGCACTTCTGTCTCCTTAGGCATTACAAAGTGTAATCCTTCCTGTCTATTTTGTTGGCTATTACACTATTCCTCTTGAAGTTTCAGTGCCCTTGTCATCACTCTCACTAACCCCTGACAACTTTGCCATCTAATTTGTCGGTGAATTAAAAACCATTAGCTATGAATTTCGCACAATCCTTCCCTCACCTTCTCATTTCTCCACCACCTTCTCTTGCTCTTTCTCTTCCTTCTGGGCTGTCTCTCAAGAAGACATCTCACACCTGTTCTCTAATTCTTAGTCCTTTACTTGGGCTTTCAAGACAATCAATCAGTCAGTCTATTTATTGAGTACTTTCACTGTGTACAGGGTGCTGTACTAAGCGCTTGAAAGGTACAAAAGAATTTGTATATTTTTACTGTGTGCAGGGCACTGTACTAAACACTTGGGACAGTAAAAGATGATTGGTAGACAAGATCCTTGCCCTCAAGAAGCTTACAATTCAACAACTCAATTCCCTTCCATTTCTTAAGATCTCTTGTTCTTCCCTTCTTTCTCTTACTGCTATCTTCCTCTAGACTCTGAGCTCGTTGTGGGCAGGGAATGTGTATGCCAACTCTGTTGTATTGTATAATCCCAAGTGCTTAGTACAGTACTCTGCACACAGTAAGTTCTCAATAAATATGACGGATTGATTGATTCAACCTCTCTTTCAAGGATGACTCCTTTCTCCCTTCAAACATGATCAAGTCTTCCCTAAACCAAAAAAAAAAAAAGTTTTCTGTGCATCAGTCAATCAATCAGTGGTATTTATGGAACACTTACTGTGTGCAGAACTGAACTAAGTGTTTATCCCATATTCTCCTCCTCTATTTCCTCATCTCCATCCTCTCCCTTCCTGTCCAGACTCCTTGAAATTGTAATATGCACTTGATGCCTTCACTTGTCTCCAACACTCTGTATCCATTACTATTGGGCTTTCACCCTCTTTGCTCCACCAAGACCACACTCTCCAAAGTCATCAATGACCTTCTCATAGCTACAGGGATTTTTCCCTGCACCAATCCTCTTCAACCTCTCAACATCCCTCAACAATGTGAAACACTTTCTTCTCAAAAAAATCAATCAATTAATTGTATTTATTGAGTGCTTGCTGTGTGCAGAGCACTGTACTAAGTGCTTGGGACAGTACAATACAACAGAGTGGGTAGACACATTCCTGCCCACACTGAGCTCATGGTCTAAGGGAGAGACAGACATTAATAAAAATAAATTGCTGATAAGTGCTGTGGGGCTGAGGGGGAGGTGAATAAAGGGAGAAAATCAGGGTGATGTTGAAGGGAGTGGGAAAAGAGGCAATGAGGGCTTAGGGAAGGGCTCTTGGAGGAGGTGTGTCTTCAATAAGGGGTTTGAAGGGCATGGGAGTGTAATTGTCTGTGAGATATGAAGAGGATGTGGGCAAGAGATCAGTGGCAACATAGAGAAGACTGAGGTACGGTGAGTAGGTTGATATTAGAGTAGCAAAGTGTATGAGCCGGGTTGTAGTAGGAGAGCAATGAGGTGAGTTAGGAGTGGGTAAGGTGGTTGAGTTCTCCATAGAACACTATCTGATCTTGGTTTTGCTGACTTGGTATTCTTCTAGTTCTTCTCCTACCTGCCCAACCATTCCTCTATTTCTTTTGCTGGCTCCTCTTCCTCTCATCAGCCCCTAATTGTGGGTATCATATAAGGCTCCGTTCTGGATCACTTACTCTTCTCCTTCAACACCCACTGTCTTGAGAAACTCATCCACTAACATGGCTTCAGCTATTATCCCTTAATCTTACCTCTCCCCGTCTATCTACTCCTGCATCTCCTCTTGTCTACGAAACATCTGCTCATGAAAGACCCACCAAACACCTCAAACAGAACACGGCCTAAACTGAACTTCTCATCTTTTCTCCTAACCCCTCCCTTCTTCTCGACTTCCTCATCCCTACTGACTGCAGCACCATCCTACCTTTGACTGAAAAAGACCTCAACTTTGGTGTCATCCTTATCTCCTCATGGACCTTTCATGCTCCTATCCAATCTACTGCTAAAACTTGCCAATTTTTCCTCAAAAATATTTTGAGGATTCAACTCCATCCTCTCCACCCTTACAACCATTATGGTGGTTCAAACACGTGTCATATCCTCATCTGGGTTTTCTCATCTGAAAAATGGGGACTGCATACCTAATTCTCCTTCTTGGACTGTGAGCCAAGTGTGGGCCAGGGCCTGTGTCTACTGTGTCATGTATCTATCCCAACACTTAGTCCAGTGCTTGGCACCTAGTAAAGGTTTAAATACCATAAAAAAAAAAAACAAAAATAAAAAACAGTGTTAGCTTGGTCCTAAGGAAGCAGTCTTTTTGGATCAGTTTTAAACACACTTTACTTTTACGGTCAGTCAATCAATGGAATCTTTTGAGTGCTTACTGTGTAAAGAGCAATGTACTAAGTTCTGCATTCACAACATTGCTAAAATCCACCCCTTCCTTCCTCTCCAAATTGCTACCATTCTGATCCAAGCACTTATCCTATCTCATTTTGAATCTTCCATCTGCCTCCTCACTGATCTCCTGCACAGAGTAAGCACTCAATAAATAACATTAACTGATTATTTGATTGCAGACATTATTTTGGGGGTGGGAATACAACCACATGACTGCCTTCTGATTGCCTCAGACATTAAACCAATCATCTGCTCCTGCTCAGTGGGTTCAGTTTGCCCAAAACTGCTCCCTTGATTCTGTGACAGCATGTCCCAGTGAAGGGACTGCCTTAAGCATCTCCAAACACTTAAGTGCTTAGTACAGTGTTCTGCACAGAGTAAGTGCTCAATAAATATGATTGAATGAATGAATCTCCAGAGTGGCATCTGGTGGGTGGACAAGAAAGATATATTAATGTATTGGGAAGACACAGAGGCAGAACCGCCCACGTCCTACCTCTGTCCTGGAATGGCCTCATTCATTCATTTAATTGCATTTATTGAGCGCTTACTGTGTGCAAAGCACTGTATTGGTTGCTTGTGAGAATACAATACAACAATCTACATTCACATTCCCTGCCCATACCCCTCCTCATATCCTGACAGACAATTACTTTCCCCACCTTCAAAGCCTTATTAAAGGCCCATCTTTTCCAAGAGGCCTTCCTGACTAAGCTCTCTTTTCCTCTTCTCCCTCTCCCTTCTGCACTGCCCCAACTTGTTCCCTTCATTCATCCCCCCCCTCCCAGCCCCACAGATCTTATGTACATAACTGTAATATATTTATATTAATATCTGTCTCCCTCCTCTAGACTGTAAGCTTATTGTGGGCAGGGAATCTGTCTATTATATTGTTATATTGTACTCTCCCAAGTGCTTAGTTCAGTGCTCTGCCCACAGTAAGTGCTCAGCAAATATGATTGACTGACAGTGATATTACCATAAACATTAATCTTGTCTATAAGAGGTAGACCTGATAACAATTTTTGCAAATTTGTCTCAAAAACATAATTTTCTAGTAGCAAATCCCTTTCAACTCATTCAAGACTGTCTAAATGTTATACACTTTAGATGAATTTAGTTAAGCTGTTGAGCTTGCCTATGTGTACTGTCAGTAGGGGTGTATTCAGCTCTATGGGATTTTATACTTCTCTGAAATAAATCAGATATCTGAATCTAATAGAGGGCCCCAGTGGCAATAATGTGGATTTATGGCATGGAATGGAAGATCTGAAGACCAGAAACCAATGAATATTACATCAATTCTTAAATGCAGATTTTTTTCCCCTTCCATCTAGGACAGGTGGAGTATTGATGAGCCTCATTGTATCAAAGCATTTCAGAATTCCATGCATTTCCAGGGAGCACAATAGACCCAGAATGATTTATATGTAATCGAAGACAGGGAAGTAACATTTGATGGTTCGTTGCAACCGCTCAGCAAAGAGAAAGCCAAGAGCCGTACTGATTTTTCATCTGTGGCCTTCTGTTGAAGCTGTCAAGTGCTGGATCCTGCCAGCCTAGATCCTGCCTTCTAAGTCACTGGGAGACAGACTGAAAAACAGTGCAGTGACACACAAAAAAAATAAAGAAAAGGGACATGATTGCTACACCATGGAAAACAAAAGAAAATATATCTTTTCAGCTAGAAAGAGGTAAAATTTGATATTGACCATCTAAGATGAAAAAACTCCTCATAAATCCCTTTCATAAATGTGTTTTCACATTTTAAGCTGGATTGACTACAATCAAAGGTCAGCTACTCTATTGAGGTCATATATATGTTCCTAAAATCATTGATGTGCTTGATTGAAACTGGTACAGTTCTGCAGAAATAAAAGAGCAAAACATCTTTTCCTTTGTAAACAGGAGCATCCAATTTAGTAGTGAAGTACACTTGATAAAGCAGTTTGCCAATCCTCAGACAAGAGGCTGAACAGGAAATCTGAACATCAAATTGGCTGAGGAATACGTATTCCTTTTTCCCATTGGCAGTGTCTACTTTCCGATAAAGCTTTGGGGAAATGATCGGGTTGGGTAATTCAGGCTCTACAGTCCTGCCCTTTGGATCACCCAGAAAGCACTAGGATGGTTCTTGATGAAATGAACAGCTGCCCATCTGAGAGGAACAGTCACTGTTGCAGAAGAATTTGGAATCGACATCTCAATCTTCAGCGAACCAAAACACTTTTAATGAAAGACATCTCAGGGGAAGAAGTGTTGAAAGCATTTTCTTCCAGAAAAATCTTCCCTATTCCAAACAAAAACTGTCGAGCATTGAATTCCACATCAGAAGGTAGCTTAATATAGGTCTCTCAAACTCCATCAATCAATCATATTTATTGAGTGCTTACTGTGTGCAGAGCACTGTACTAAGCACTTGGGAGTGTACAATATAACAGACACATTCTCTGTCCATAACAAGCTTACAGTCTAGATGGGGAAACACATTAACATAAATAAATAAATTGCAGGTATGTACATAAGTTCTATGGGGCTGGGAAGGGGGATGAATAAAGGAAGTAAGTCAGGGTGATGCAGAGGGAGTTGAACAACAGGAAAGAAGGGTTTAGTCAGGTAAGTCCAGTTGGAGGAGATGTGCCTTCAATAAGGCTCTGAAAGTGGGAAGAGTGAGTGTCTGTCAGATATGAGGAGGGAGAGGTTATTAATTCATTCACTCATTCATTCAATCGTATTTATTGAGCACTTACTTTGTGCGGAGTACTGTACTAAACACTTGGGAAGTACAAGTTGGCAACATATAGAGACGGTCCGTACCCAACAACAGGCTCACAATCAACTACTTCTTTCAAGACTGAAGTGTGTGTGTACAAACCCACACATGACCCCACCTTTTCTGATCTGCACATTGAAATGGTGTCACCAGCTGGCACACTGATTTGTCTGGAAGATTCAATTGAAAATGAAATGTGAAAAAAAGCAATCCTTCAATGACAGGAGTGTGGAATGTTCAATAGCCTTGGCCCACTCCATGGGTTAGAATCCTTACATGATGGAAGGTCCAAAGGATTTCTTTTTTGCTGCATATCAGATTCTAGAGAAGTGCAACAAACAGTAAGATCTCACAGTGGTGTTCCAGGACTATAAGGAGTATCTGACTCCTTTAGTAGACTTGGGCTCTGACGAACTCTAGATAATTTTCCTTCTCTGAGAAGTTTATCATGGTGAAAGTGTTTATGGATAAAAGGAGACAAGTAGAGTCAACCTAATATCTTCTCGCTCTTCTGCTTGTCCGTCCTTAAGCTTCCCTTGGTTGGCTCTCTCTCCAGCTGAGAAAACCAATGCATGATCAGAACTGGGTGCCAGAAGATCTGGATTTTAATTCTGGTTCCTTCACCTGCCTTGGGCAAGATGCTTAACTTCTCTGTGCCGCAGTTTCTTCATCTCAAAAATGGGGATAAAATGACCGTTCCCTGCTCTCCCTTAGAATGCAAGCCCCATTTGGGATGGGACTGTGTCTGGTCTGAATATATTGTATTCATCCCAACATTTAACACAATGCTAGGCACATACTAAGCACTTAAACGTTATCGTTATTATTACCATCATTATTATTACCAACAGCAACTTTCAGATCAGATTAAATGAAGACTTGAAATTAAATGACTCATGAGCAAATGGTGATAACTTACTAAATATCACTCGACCAAAATGCTACATTTTAGCATTTGCATCTCAGGAATTGGCGCTACATTTCTGCAATTCTCTAACCAATGCAAAACACCCTTGAGGAATTTCTCCTTTCCAGTCCAGAGATTTTAATGTGTTAAATGCCATGAGTAGATATCCTGTTCTAAGCATTCCTGTTCACTCTGTTATGTAGCACATAACTCCAAAGCCCAACAGTCTGATGCATTGCCATTCCGCAGCCACACCTGGCTCATTAATACGGCATGCGGGTCAGCATATTGGTGCTTTTTCCATTGGTTACCTCGGTTTGAGCAGGCAGAAAATCATTCATGAGAAGCAAAGCCTCAAGGATTCACAAAGCCCCTTCATTCTCTGATGGGGGGCACTTAGAAAACTTTTTTGGCCCTCCAGACCCATCTGACTTTGATGGTAACATGGACCCCTTAATAACATTCCAGCTGTTCAATGGCTAGAGCCAGTGGCATCTATCAGGAGGACTGAGTTTATGAATTATGCAAACGAGCCAGTGGGTTATTCTGAAGACACAACAGACAGTTGTGTTTGATGGCTGAGCTGAAATCAGACACATTCTGAACCCCTCAGTTTTGCTACTCCAGAGTTTTCTAGTCTCAACAGCAATTTGCTTGCAATTACCATAAATATTTTACACCACATCTTCTTTATAATCCTTTGTTGCTGAAATTGCCCTGACCTTAATGTATCTTCAGTTGTAAGGTTTGACAATCGCTTTGTCCCTCATGCAGCTGGACTGAAAGCAAAGCATGCTCTGAAGATGAGATCTAAACAACAAATTGCCAGATTTAGACCTTTAATTGGCATCCTATTATCATTTCTATAGGGTGGGCGTTTTACTGGATTCAATTTGCAAGGCAGCCTGAATGGTGTTTATTTTCTTAAGCAAAAGACTTCCAGCAAAAGGATATCCACCTGTAAGCAAGTCCATTTTTAAAAAAGACCAGTTACCTGAAAGATAACTAATTAAGGTCTAGGATTTGGATGAACCACACAGCTAAATTGTAGGGTGACTTTGCCAGTGCAGTTATTACTATACTATTTTCCCTTTTCATGCAGTCTGGGGAAAATCTACCACAAAATGGTGTTCTTTGGGAACTGGATCCCACCCCATACAACCTCTTTGTTTCTACTTT
Organism: Tachyglossus aculeatus; assembly: GCF_015852505.1. Taxonomy (NCBI): domain Eukaryota; kingdom Metazoa; phylum Chordata; class Mammalia; order Monotremata; family Tachyglossidae; genus Tachyglossus; species Tachyglossus aculeatus. The sequence continues at coordinate 37,803,599 of NC_052075.1, read as the reverse complement.
TCAACTTCATATGTGTATACCAATTCTGTTATATTGTACTCTCCCAAGCACTTAGTACAGTGCTCAGCCCATTGTTAACATCGCCAAGATCTGCCCTTTCTTCTCCATCCAAACCGCTACCTTGCTGGTTCAATCTCTCATCCTATCCCGACTGGATTACTGCATCAGCCTCCTCTCTGATCTCCCATCTTCCTGTCTCTCCCCACTTCAGTCTATACTTCACTCTGCTGCCCGGATTATCTTTGTGCAGAAATGCTCTTGGCATGCTACTCCCCTCCTCAAAAATCTCCAGTGGCTGCCTGTCAACCTACGAATCAAGCAAAAACACCTCACTCTCAGCTTCAAGGCTCTCCATCACCTCATCCCCTCCTACCTCACCTCCCTTCTCTCCTTCTACAGCCCAGCCCACACCCTCCGCTCCTCTGCCGCCAACCTCCTCACTGCATCTCATTCTCGCCTGTCCCGCCATCGACCCCAGGCCTACGGCCTCTCCCTGGCCTGGAATGCCCTCCCTCCACACATCCACCAAGCTAGCTCTCTTCCTCCCTTCAAAGCCCTACTGAGAGCTCACCTCCTCCAGGAGGCCTTCTCAGACTGAGCCCTTTTCCCTCTCCTCCTCCCCATCCCCCCTACAATGCCTTGTCCCTGGAATACATCCCCCCTACAATGCCTTCTCAAGCACTTTTTTCAGAGCCGGGGTAGGTACAAGAGAAGCAGCATGGCTCAGTGGAAAGAGCATGGGCTTTGGAGTCAGACGTCATGGGTTCAAAACCCAGCTCTGCCAATTGTCACTGTGTGACTTTGGGCAAGTCATTTAACTTATCTGTGCCTCAGTTACCTCATCTGTAAAATGGGAATTAGGACTGTGAGCCCCCTGTGGGACAACCTGATCACCATGTAACCTCCCATCACTTAGAACAGTGCTTTACACATAGTAAGCGCTTAATAAATGCCAACAGTATTATTATTATTATTATTACAAGATAATCAGGTTGGACTCACAGTCTTAATCCCTATTTTACTGATGAAGTTACTGATGTACAAAGAAGTGAAGTGACTTGCCTGAGGTCACACAGCAGACAAGTGGAGGAGTCAGGATTAGAACCCAGGTCCTTCTGACTCTCAGGCCTGTGCTCTATCCACTAGGTAATGCTACTTCCCAAGAGGCTTTACAATCTAAGAAAGAGGGAGAACACGTATCAAATCCCCTTTTTGCAGGTGAGGGAACTGAGGCACAGAGAAGTTAAGTGACTTGCCCAAGTTCACACTGCAGGTATGTGGCAGAGCTGAATTAGAACCCAGATCTCAGACTCCTAGGCCCATGGACTTCCCACTAGGCCATGTTGCTTTTCTACATGGGAAGCCTTTACCACCTCTCCTTGGCCCAAACCTCTGTGTCTCAGGGATCAGTAGATCATGTTTTAAACATGAACTAGAGTGTACACTTGATGGAAGATAAACCAAATATTGTGGAACACAGATAACAGTCAGAACATTAGAGTGCGTAGCTCAGCAGGCTTTGTTTTAGAAGAGCTTGGACAAGCCAGTGTAGCACACTGTCATGGTTTTCCCTGAGGCTGTGACAGCTAACACCACTGAAAGTTCAAAGATCTGTAAGAATTTGCTCTCTAGCTAGGTCATTCATGTTGGACTTTGTAGTAAACAACTTTAGTCATCAAGTTCCATAGCTTCCCTAATGTTTGAGGTAGTCTTTGTAACGCTACCTACATTTTGAATATGGCAAGTTTATTTTTTTTTATTTAAACATATAAAGTACAGTAGTGAACATAACTTGCTTGACTGCAGGGAAGAGAATGGACTCAATCACATCCACCCCACCCATAGCACTTTTGTACATATCTTCAAATTATTTTACATCTTCCCCTTCCTATAACTTATTTTAGTGGTCATCTGCTAGGATGGCATCTTATCTGCAGGATGCTCATTTTCCCATGATCAGGGAGAGCTGTTGTGTGTCTTCACAGGGAAATCAACCAGTTGGATTTTATTAAATAACATATAACTGATGTATTTACTCTCTCCTATGAATCAGTGTCTTATTATGGCAGGAGAATTCATGTACACTGATGGAGCTTATATACAACTACCCATAAAGGAAAGGTCTAAACCAAAGGGTCAGACAAAGCCAATTCACTTATGCTGGGAAGCAATGGCATGGGAAAGAGTCAAAAGCAGATGATCAAGTGATCAAAACATTGATCAAAGTCAACAGCAGAGACTCAAGTTTTTACCGTTCAGAAGGAGGCAATGGTAAACCACTTCTGTCGTACCTTTACCAAGAAAACTCTAAGAATATACATACCAGAATGACTTTTTGGCAGAAAATGGGAAGTTCTGAAGAGGATGTGTCCATGGAGCCGCTAGGGCCGGAAATGACTCGATGACATTTGAAGAAGTATTTACTAAAAGCAACTGCTGGCAAATAAAGGTGTGATTAGTTCTATTATTATATGCCGGGCACTAAAGTAAGCACTGGGACAGATTGAAGTTAATCAGATCGGCCTCAGATCTTGTCTAGCATGGGTCTCATAGTCTAAGAGGGAGGGAGAAGAGGTATTTAATCCCCATTTTATAGTTGGGAAAAACTGAAGCCCAGATAAGTTAAACTAATGTCACAGAGCAGGCAAGTGATGGAGGTGGGATTAGAACCCAAATCCTCAGCTTCCCATTCATTCAATCATTCATATTTAGCACTTACTGTGTGCAGAGCACCGTACTAAGCACTTGGAAAGTAAAATTTGGCAGCAGATAGAGACAATCCCTACCCAACAATGGGTTCACAGTCTAGAACGGGAGAGACAGGCAACAAAACAAAACAAGTAGACAGGCATCAATAGGCTCAATATAAATAAATAGAATTATAGATATTTACATCATTAATAAAATAAATAGAATAATAAATATGTGCATATATACATAAGTGCTGTGGGGCAGGGATGGGGGTAGAGCAGAAAGAGGGAGTAAGGGTGATGGGGAGGGGAGGAGGAGCAGAGGAAAAGGGGGCTCAGTCTGGGAAGGCCACCTGGAGGAGGTGCGCTTTCAGTAGGGCTTTGAAGGGGAGAAATGTGATTGTTTGGTGGATGTGAGGAGGGAGGGCATTCCAAACCAGAGGTAGGACGTGGGCCAGGGTTTGATGGTGGGACAGGCGAGAATGAGGTACAGTGAGGTGGTTAGCGGCAGAGATGCGGAGTGTAAAGCTCAGTTGTAGAAGGAGAGAAGGGAGGTGAGGTATGACGGGGCAAAGTGATGGAGAGCTTTGAAGTCAATAGTGAGGAGTTTCTGCTTGATATGGAAGTTGATAGGCAACCACTGGAGATTTTTGAGAAGGGAGGTGACATACCCAGAGAGTTTTTGTAGAAAGATAATCCAGGCAGCAGGGTAAAGAATAGACTGAAGCAGGGAGAGACAGGAGGTTGGGAGATCAGAAAGGATGCAGATGCAATAATCCAGTCGGGATATGATGAGTGATTGTGCTAACAAGGTAGCGGTTTGGATGGAGAGGAATGGGAGGGATCTTGGCAATGTTAGATATCCTTTTCACAAGGCCACACTGCCCTGTCTTCTGCTGCTACAATTTGTCTTCCCATATGGGGAATTATCTCACTTCAAGGAATATAATAATAATAATAATGATATTAGTTAAGCGCTTACTATGTGTAAAGCACTGTACTAAGCACTGAGGCACTGTATTTCCACAGAGGGGAATGGAGAAATGATTGCTTCTCTATTTTCAAGAGCCCCTCTTTATAACTCGACCAGGAGTTTCAAGCACACTTTAGAATCCAGACAGAATTTTGTTTAAGGTTATTTAAGGCTGTAAATCTGAGACAGAAGCCTCCAAATATCGAGAGTTTATAGATAACTTGAATCACATCAAAATAAGGCTTCAGAGAATGTGTGACAATGCATATAAAACAGAAATGCTATTAAGTGATGCCAACATTTAAATTAGTATTTACTTTGTACAAATGTTGATGAATTGCTGGGATATGTGAAAATCTATGTAAATTTAGGAAAGTAGCATATGAAGGAATACCATATGAAGGAATGTCAAAATCCATTAAAGTGGTTGGAATCCCTATAGTATTTGACATTTATTAAAATGAATTAATTTTGTCTGAGGAATCTGGGAGTGCAGTGAAACTTTTAGGAGATTTGACACCTAGGACGTATTTTCAACTCATTAATAATATGAGAAGTTAGATTTATATGTTTCTCTATTTCAAAGAACCCTCTTGTGAGCCTCTCACTTAAACTAATAAGAGTTTCATGTGAGTATAGGCTGAAAGAATTGTAGACACAAGACTGGCATTGCATCACAATCAAGGACAAAGTTCAAAACCTTATTTAATGGCATGTATTCAGTCAATCAATCAATTGCATTTATAAATACCTCTAGGCTGTAAGCTCATTTTGGGCAGGGAATGTATCCTGTTATATTAAATTCCCCCAAGCACTTAGTATAGTGCTCTGCACATAGTAAGCGCTCAATAAATACAATGGATGGATGGATTTAGTGAGTGCTTACTGTGTGCAGAACACTATCTTAAATGCCTCGGAGAGTATAATAAATAGAGTTGGTAGACATGGTCCCTGCCGCCAAGGAGCCTACAATCTAGAGGGGGAGACAGACATTAAAATAAATTATAGGTATGTAAAGGAGTACTATGGGGCTGAGTGTGGGGTGGTTAGCAAGTGCTTAAAGGGTATAGATCCAAGTGCATAGGTGATGCAGAAGGGAAAGGGATAAGGGAAAATGTGGGCTTAGTCAGGGAAGGCCTCTTGGAGGAGATGTCATTTTAATAAGGCTTAATGCTTATTAATGCTGAAAATATTTGAAAGCCCTACTTAACAAAACTAAGAGACAACTTATGGATCTGGATACTGAGAATTGCCTAGGGTTTTCCTAATATTTTTTGAGCAAAGTCTATGAATTACATTGCATTTTGGCAAGTACCTTTAAATCATAACACAATTTGAATAGTGCATTTTGTTTTTTCAAAATCTTATCTTGCCTCATGCCGTCAAGTCATCCCTGATCCATAGCGACTATATGGACACATCTCTCCCAGAACGCCCCACCTCTACCTATCGTTCTGGTAGTGTATTCATAGAGTTTTCTTGGTAAAAATACAGAAGTGGTTTACTATTGCCTTCTTCCATGCTGTTAACTTGAGTCCCCACCCTCGATTCTCTCCCATGCAGCTGCTGCCCAGCACAGGTGAGTTTTGACTTGGGGCAGATTGCTTTCCACTTGCTAGCCACTGCCCAAGCTAGGAATGGAATGGATAAACAACTGCTTGACTCTCCCTTCTATAGCAGAGACTGGTAGAGGACTGGAAACTCCCCAGATATGATCCTGAGAGGGGTTTTCAAAATACCTATCTCACAAATCTCTATAAGGTAGACAGCCCCTGTGTGCTCACTAACTCTTGTTTTATTTTGGAATGTTTTGATTTTCCCACTCTCCCTTTAAGTGCTTCTTCCTCAATTCCTGTAAATTGTTGTTTCTGTTTCCCATGTCAGATTGTAAACTTCTTGTAGACACTGGATGATATAATCTCTATATACTAAACTCCCTCCAACTCTGAACACAGTAGACACTCAATAAATACTATTAGTTGATTTAAGAACAAGTGTAATTATCCCCATTTTACAGATGAGAAAATTGAGTCCCAGAGATGTTAAATGACTTACCCACGGTCAGACAGCAGGCCAATGGAAAAGCTGTTATTGTTTAGTCAGTGCTTTATGATGTCTAAAGATCACTTACTATGTGTAAAGCACTTTGCTAAGATGTGGGTCAGTACAAGTTAAAATAGTCCCGACCTAGTCACTGTCTCACCAAGGGATCCCAATCTAGGGAGAAAATGAATGCTCAAGTGGAAAGAGGAGTCAGAGATCCTAGATTCTGCCAAATATCTGATTTGTAACCTTGAGCAAGTCACTTCACTTTTCTGTGTCTCAGTTTCCTAATCTGTAAAATGAGGATTCAGTACCTCCTCCCCCTCCTACTTAGGCTGTGAGCCCCATGTGGGACAGGGACTGCATCAGACCTGATTATTTTGTGGCTACCCCAGTGTACAGTGCCTACATAGTAAGCACTTAACAAATACCCTAATCATTATTATTATTCAGGGAAGGGAGATTTGAAACTGGTTCTCTAACTGCTCGTTTGTTCTTAGTGTCTGAAGATTTAGTGGATGTAAAAGACTCCCTGCAGACAAAGCCGCTTCTTTAGGAAAGAGATCAAATTTCAGGCTGGAAATATTTGAGAAGAAAGTGATTTAAGTTGCTATTTAAATCAAATGATCTCATTACAGAAAACCTCTTCCCTCACAAAAATGGGAAATCGAGCTTACAGCCATTTTGGAGAGGCTGATGCTCACATTTAAATGAAAATACAACATGGGATTTGGTAAAGGAAAATGTTTAAAATAAATCCATGCATGAAGTGTTAAGGGCTTCATTTGTGCAAATCATTGAACTAAGCACTAGAGACTTACTTGCTCCTTGACTTAGAGGGGACTTACATTCTAAAGAATGGGAATAGGGGAGGCAGAAGAGCATGGACTTGGGGGTCGGAAGGACCTGGGTTCTAATGCTGACTCCTCTACTTGTCTGCTGTGTAACCTTGAGCAAAGCACTTATCTTCTCTGTGCCTTGGTTACCTCATCTGTAAAATAGGGATTAGGACTGTGAGCCTGAGATAGGACGTGGACTGTGTCCAACCTGATTAACTTGTGAATACCCCAGCACTTAGTACAGTATCTGGCACACAGTATGGCTTAACAAATACCATGAAGATACAGAGAGAGAAATAAGGCAAATTCCATTTAAAAAACCCAACAAAAGTAGCAACAAGATTAGCAGCACTACACTTAATGGGAAGAACAAATTCAGTCACTGCTCTAGTCAGAGGTAACCTTCTTCTAAACATTCCCCACTTCTTCAGGTTCAAATACAGCTGCTCCTGATGGACAGTCCTTTAGAGTGTAAGCCTCCAGAGGGCAGGGAACATTTCTACTGCAGTAATTACTCAATAAATATAACTGATTGATTGACAAACCTTGTCCTCAGTGCAGCCAGACAGAACTGAGGTGGACAAAATGATAGCTATTGTGTGTTGACCCATAGAAGGGCATGGAGCTGAGAGCCAGGAGTCCTGGGTTCTAGTCCCAGCTCTGCCACTAGCCTACCGATTGACTTTACCTTTCTGTGCCTCAGTTTCCTCATCTGTAAAATGGGAAGAAAAGTGCTTGCTTCGCTCTACTTCTTGGGTATTGTAAAACTAAAATCATGCTTAGAACAGTGCTTTGCACATAGTAAGTGCTTAATAAATGCCATCATCATTATTATTATGAGGATGGATGACCAGGAGAGTGATAATGACATGGTTCCTTCAAGTCTCTGGTGCCACTGTTGGAGACAGAATACCTTGGTGGAGTCAGTAATGGTGACCCTTTGGCTCTATATTCTTAGGCTACGCAGTTTGTCATTTCTATTCCAGATATTGAATGCTGGATCCAGGAGAAAGCATGCTAGTCAGCTAGTGTGCGGGGATTGGATTTAACAATGCACAATTGGTCTGGAAATCCTTCTAAGAAAGGATGCTCTAAGAACAAGGTTAAGTAGTTCAAACAATAGCAGAAGTCATTCAGTTTTCTGTAAGAGTCATTTCATTCTATCAAGAGCACCAAAGAAATGAGGGGGAAAAAGGAAAGTAATTGAAAAACCCATAAAAGTAATGGAGGAAATAGCTAGAGGCAGCCACTAAATCTGAATCAGATGAATGAACAGGTGATGATGATGCGTACTCCTGGAAAAGTAAAGGATGCCTGCATAGCTCTTGAAGCAGTGACTAAGTAGGTAAGATGTCAGATAGTCCACCATGAAAGGGGATCCTGGTAGGATAGAAATCTCATTTTTAACCCCATTTGTGCTATTTCCAGTGCATTGAGTCAGGACTGATATAGTATCCTCAATGCTCACGAAATTTTTCCTCAAATATTGGTGTGTCTGTCTCTTTTTTCCTCTCCCATCCTCCCTCTATATCTGTTCATAAAGTACAAAGATGACCCTACTCATGCAAAATTTGTATGTCTTGTCTTAGATTTATTGATTAAGACAAGGCAGCATGGACTAGTGGAAAGAGAATGGGCCTAGGAGTCAGAAGGCCAGAGTCCTCTCCTCAGCTCCTCCACTTCCCTGTTGGGTGACTGAGGAAAGGCCAGTTCACTTCTTTTTGCCTCAGTTTCCTTATCAGTAAGTTGGGGCTAAAATATCTGTTCTTCTCCTTTTGGGAAAGTGACTCCCATGTGGGACAGGAATTGTGTCTGAGCTGATTATTTTGCTTCTACCTCAGTGCTTAATAATACCATGTTATTAATGGTATTTACTGAGTGCTTACTATGTGCAGAGCACTATAGGAGGTACGTGAAAGAGCACAATGGATGCAAAAGATTCTGCCTCTGCCCTCAAAGACCTTTCCATCTAATGAGAAACGCAGATGTAATCTTTTTAAAATAGTGGGAGTCAGAAGATGAACAGGTATATCACAGGTTTCATGATTTCGCATGTCAAAATGGAAAGGTGAATGAAGAATTAAATATTCAATTGTACTAATCTATCTATATATATAGATAGACAGATTTACACACGTAGGTGCTGATGAGGCATATAAATAGCTATGTTCTAAAGGTGGTTATTAAGCTGTTGCAATGTTATATTTGTAAATCATAGTGCCTGCCACCATATTCACTTCTTCGTTTTCATGTTGCTATTGCCCCATGTTTAATAGCTATATGCCAGATTGGTAGGTCTTCTGTGTCTCCCAGATACTCATTGTCACATCATACAATTTTAAGCTTTGCTTATGTCTTTAAGGTGTTTCATCATCATAATAACAATTGTGGCATTTCATTCATTCATTCAATCGTATTTATTGAGCACTTACTGTGTGCAGAGCACTGTATTAAGCGCTTAGGAAGTACAAGTTGGCAACATATAGAGACGGTCCCTACCCAACAGCGGGCTCACAGTCTAGAAGGGGGAGACAGACAACAAAACATATTAACAAAATAAATAGAATAAATATGTACAAGTAAAATAGAGTAATACGTACAAACATATATACATATATACAGGTGCTGTCGGGAGGGGAAGGAGGTAAGGCGGGGGATGGGGAGGGGGGAGGAGGGGGAGAGGAAGGAGGGGGCTCAGTCTGGGAAGGCCTCCTGGAGGAGGTGAGCTCTCAGTAGGCATTTGTTAAGTGCTTACTATATGCCAGGCACTGTATTAAGCATGGGGGTGGAGCCAAGCAAATAAGGTTGGACACAGTCCCTTTTCTACATGAGGCTCACAGTCTCAATCCTTATTTTACAGATGAGGTAACTGAGGCCCTGAAAAGTGTAATGACTTGCCCAAGCTCACACAACAGACAAGTGGCAGAGCTGGGATTAGAATCCATGACCTTCTGATTGCCAGGCCCATGCTTTATCCATTATGCCATGCTGCAGTGCTTAGAACAGTGCTTTGCACATAGTAAGTGCTTAATAAATGCCATTATTATTATTATTATTGTTCTCTCTCTTTGTAGTGTTTCAATTACAGCTCCCCATAGAGTAGTAGTTTGAATATCTTACTTTTGTCTCTGCTTCTCACATGTCCCACCCAGTAAAGCCTTGTATGTGATGAGCATTTCCTCCTTGCTTCATACCTGACTGCATTCCCTCCACACATCCACCAAGCTAGCTCTCTTCCTCCCTTTAAAGCCCTACTGAGAGCTCACCTCCTCCAGGAGGCCTTCCCAGACTGAGCCCCCTCCTTCCTCTCCCCCTCCTCCCCCTCCCCATCCCCCCGGCTTACCTCCTTCCCCTCCCCACAGCACCTGTATATACGTATGTTTGTATGTATTTATTACTCTATTTATTTTATTTGTACATATTTATTCTATTTATTTTATCTTGTTAATATGTTTTGTTTTGTTGTCTGCCTCCCCCTTCTAGACTGTGAGCCCGCTGTTGGGTAGGGACCATCTCTATATGTTGCCAACTTGTACTTCCCAAGTGCTTAGTACAGTGCTCTGCACACAGTAAGTGCTCAATAAATACGATTGAATGAATGAATGAATGAATTCCAGGTTTCCTTCTCTGTGATTCTGTTTTGCTACTTGATATTAAGTATTGCACATTGGTAGCATCGGTGAAACTGCTCTAGAAGTCAGATGTGCCGTCTGTGGGTCATTCAGGCCTCAGACATTTAGAGACCTGGACAATTCAATAACTTTGCAAACTATATAACCCACAAACACAAATCAACTTTTCAAAATTCTAGAACAGCAGACTTACTTGATAGAGAGAAGTACCAAGAAAGGACCATTGAAAAGATCCACCAGAAAACTATTCTGGAATGCAGTAGCCAATGACCTCTGCTATATGGGGACCACATAACAACTCAGAAGTTGAATCCTATAGTCAATTACCTTAGAAGAAATAGCAGGAATGTGGCAGAGAAGCAGTGTTGCTTAGTGGATAACGGAGGGGCCTGGAAGCCAGAAGGACCTGGGTTCTAATCCTGGCTTCACTTCACTGGGCTTCAGTTACCTCATCTGTAAAATGGGGACTAATATTATGAGCCCCATGTGGGGCATGAACTGTGTCCAACCTGACCAGCTTGCATCTTCCCCAGCACTTAGTGCAGTGCCTGGCACAAGATAGCCAAGTAGTGTTGACACCAAAATTGTTCTTCGCATATTCAAAGATATAAACATTGATGTTCAAATTGATATTGAAACAATAAGAGAGAGAAGAATAAATTACACCAGGACAGAACCCATTATTTGTGACTTTCTCTTAAAATGTTACTACTAGGAAAAGGCAGGAATAATTCATGTTAGCCAAAGGGATCCAAGAGAATAAAGAATTATACAAATACTTTAGGAGCAAAAGAAGCACTAGAAGGAATGAAGGAATATTAATAAATAAAGACTAGAAAAGATAATAATGACTCAAATGGTGGAGGTATTGCACTCATTTTTAACACCTGTCTTTAACAACAACAACAAAATCAGTTTGGATAATTAAGAAATAACGATGCATGCAGTGAAAACATGACTTGGAAAGCTTAAGCAAGGGGAAAATGAGAACTAGTTTCTTCCCAGTTTCTTTATACTGAGTACATTCTTGTTAAATCCCACATTAAGGAAGACCCACATTGTAGTACTCACCAAAATTAGTACTACATCTTCATGACCAAATCATTTCTTCCATCACCACGTCACTCTATGTCCAAACAAGCTCACCTTGTTAAATAAATATTTCCTAATTTTCTAACAGTATTCTAGTCAAAACGCCTAATAAAACACAGCATAGCAGAACAGAGTTTATTTTAAGGAAAACCAAGAGAGAAGAGAATAGAAAGATGATAGAAAAAGCCCCAAACTAATTTTGTTCCAGTTTGAAAAATTTATTTCCATTTCCACTGTATTAACTGGAGAGATCTATGTTTAGTGCAGTGGTTATGATGTCTGATATTGCACAAGGCATAACCCACACGAATTTCCATGCACAATCCCTAATTCCCTGTTAGGAATAGTAGAACTATTTCTAGCTCCCTTTCCACAAACTCACAGGAGACTAGATGGTAGGAAATGCCATTTTAACATGTTACGATCCCTGAATGTAATTTTTTTACAGTCTCTACCAACAGGGAGTTTTGGTTGTGTAAGTGCATTTTAATGGGTACTTTTCATTTTGCCTTGGCAACCAGCTCTGATTGACCATTGCTGCCTGGATTCCCTGGGGCCTTTAGAGTGACCTGTTCATCTTGTGGTTTAAATGCTGGGGTCAGCTGTGAAAGCTTCCAGGGCACGGCAAAGGGAAGGGATCCGATTTTGGATGGGAAAATTCCAAATTGTTCTCAATTTGAGGAAGAACCTGAGATCTTGGCTCTGGGGGTGGGGCCATTGATACATGGCTCCAGAGATGTTGGTGGATAGAACTTGGGCTTGGGAGTCAGAAAGACCTGGATTCTAATCAATCAATCGTATTTATTGAGCACTTACTATGTGCAGAGCACTGTACTGCTCTGTCCAAACTGCTTATCCAAACTGATGGGATTCTAATCCCAGCTCACCACTTGTCTGGTGCGTAACCTTGGGCAAATCACTTCACTTCTCTGTGCCCCAGTTACCTCATCTGTAAAATGAGGACTCTGTCCAACCTGATTAACTGGTATCTACCCCAGTGTTTAGAACAGTGTTTGGCATAGAGTAAGTGCTTATCAAGTACCATAATTATTATTATTACAATACACTTCGCTCCTCTGGTGCCCACCTGTTCCCTGTACTTCGATCTCATCTATCTCACCACCGACCTCTCGCCCACCTCCTGCCTCTTGCCTGGAATGTCCTGACTCTTCATAATTACAGATAATTACTCCCCTCATCTTCAAAGTCTTGCTAAAGGCACACCTCCTCCAAGAAGTTTGCCCTGACAAAGCCCTCATTTCCACTTCTTCCACTCTCTAATGCTTCACCCTGGCACTTGGATTTGCTCCCTTTATTCACCCGTCCTTCAGCCCTACACAGCACTTATATACATATCCGTAATTTATTTATATTAATGCCTGTCTCCCCTTCTAGACTGTAAGCTTATTGTGTGGAGGGAACGTGTCTACCAACTGTTGTAATCTACCAAGCACTTAGTACAGTGCTCTGCACACTAAGTACTCAATAAATACCATTGCTTGATTGATTGATACATGGGGCAATCTTTGCATACAGGGATTTGCGATTGAGAGATTTGTTCCAGGGTATTTCAATCAATGGTATTTATTAAGTGTGCAGAGTACTCTATTAAAAACTTGGGGGAATATATTACAATAGAGTGGATGGACAAGATCCCTACCCACAAGAAGCTTACAGTCTAGAGGCAAGAGAGACATTAAAATAAATTCAGATAGGGGGAAATGGCAGGGTATAAGGTTATGGATGTAAGCACTCTACACTGTAAACTCACTGTAGGGAGGCAATGCATTTGTTTATTGTTATATTGTACTCTCCCAAGTTCTTAGTACAGTGTTCTGCACATAATAGAGAAGCAGCGTGGCTCAGTGGAAAGAGCACGGACTTTGGAGTCAGAGGTCATGGGCTCAAATTCCGGCTCCACCACTTGTCAGCTGTGTGACTTTGGGCAAGTCACTTCACTTCTCTGGGCCTCAGTTACCTCATCTGTAAAATGGGGCTGAAGACTGTGAGCCACAACAAGCTCACAGTCTGCAGTGCTTAGAACAGTGCTTTGCACACAGTAAGCGTGTAATAAATGCCATCATTATTATTATTATTAATAAGTGCCCAATAAATGATTTAATGAATAAATGCATAATTACAATTAACTGACTGACTGTGGGGTTGACAGTGAAGTGAATATTAAATGTTTAAGAGATACAGATCCAAATGCATAGGCTATGTAGAGCAAGGAAAGAGCAGGGAAAATAAGGGCTTAGTTGGGGAAAGCCTCTTAGAGGAGATCATATCTATTAATCTGTGTGAAGAGCATTGTACTACACAATTGGGAAAGTTCAATACAACACAATTGGTAGATGTAACATGTGATTTTGAGAAGGCTTTGGAGGTGGGGAGAGTGGTGGGTTTTCTGATATGAAAAGTGAGGGACTTGCAGGCCAAAGGGAGGGTGCGGGAAAGGGATTGGTACCGGGAGAGAGAAGACTGTGGTACAGAGAGTAGACTGGCATTTGAGGAGCTGACTGTGCAGACTGGGATGTAGCAGGGGATCAGCAAGGGAAGGTCGGAGGGGTAGAGCTGACAGTGCCTTGAATCCAATGGAAAGGACTTCCTTTTTGATATGGAGGTGGATGAGAACATATCACAGAATAAATTTCTTCCACTGGAAAAAATTCCTTTGAAGCAAAGAACAGATCAAAGCCAACAAGGTGCAAATCTGATAGATGATGATGTTGCGAGTAACTGTCCATTAAATCTCAGTTCAATTTCTAGACGATAAAGTAACAGATACCTAGATGTTGACCACATCAAATAAAGCAATAGCCATTGTAGGTTTCTAGAAAGCAATTAATACCAAATTAATCTGCTAACATTTAACAACAGACTTGCAAATTTAACGGATGAAAGCAGTGGAGTGGAGACAATAAATAATAATAGGGCTTTAGTACCCAATTTATGGCATGTCTATCAAAAAATTAACATAGACAATTAATTTGATGTTGTTTGAAATGAGTACACCCACACACATCAAAACCTTGCTGAAGAATCATAAACAAAGGATAACAGTAAAGCCAAACTGGCATCAAGCCACTTTCTGATGGAGCTATTCAGGAACTGATACCACTGATCAATAAAGAGTGAAAGAGGAAAATCTCCAAATTATGCTCTATTGGGAAGATTTAAGTGACATCAAAATGAGTGAAATGCACATCTGATACATCAGGGAAAATACAAAAATGATATAAAGAAATGTAGAAAGGTTTGATATTCTGGACAAAAAATAAGGAAATGGAAATTCTCACAGAAAATGTGTGATAATGTCCTGTGGGGAATGAACAGAGCGGTCCAGTGGGAAATTTAAAGTTATTTTTAATACACCAATTAATTATAACAATAATGATAATAGTATACATTAAGCCTTTACTATGGGCTAAGTAGTGTACTGACCACTGGGGTATATATGAGATTATCAGGTTGGACAATAGTCTCTGAATTGCATGGGGCTTACATTCTAAGAGGGAGGAAGGACAGGAATTTCATCCCCATTTTTTAGAAGAGGAAACTGTGTTATGGGGAAGTTAAGTGACTTGTCAAGGGATGTAAACAGGGAAAGTGGCAAAGTTTGGATTAGAGCCCACAGGTTTGAACCCGAAGTTTTGAAATGCAAAGCTTAATGCTATTTGGGCAGGAAGTTCAGTGAAAAATCCACATCTTAGATCCTGGGTTTAATGGACAATAGGAAGGGACAAATTGCCAACAGTCCTATTTCCAGGGATGACCCTAGAGAAAGTGCCATGAAGATGCTCCATTCTTATATTAATTTGAAGAATCATTTACTGTAATGTTCTATATAGGTCTGTTTAACCTGCTTCTCTGAATTTGCCTCAAGAGGAGACAGCAGGGCTTTCATGGACATCATGTGGGGAAGGAAAGACTCTGAGAAATTTATCCCCCTTCTCTGATGAAGCATAATGTGACAGCTTCTACTCAGTCAGTCGGTCAGCTATATTTACTAACACTTACTGTGTGCGGAGCAGCGTAGTAAGTGCTTGGAAGAGTACAATATAACAGTGAAAAGGCACATTCCCTGCCTACAATGAGCTTACAGTTTAGAGAGGGAGAGGGGGACAGGCAGGTTGAGAACTATAGAGAAGCAGCGTGGCTTAGTGGAAAGAGCACGGTTTTGGGAGTCAGAGGTTGTGGGTTCTAATCCCAGCTCTGCCACTTGTCAACTGTGTGACTTTGGGCAAGTCACTTAGCTTCTCTGTGCCTCAGTCTCCTCATCTGTAAAATGGGGGTTAAGACTGTGAGCCCCACGTGGGACAACCTGATTACCTTGTATCTACCCCAGCACTTAGAATAGTGCTTGACACATAGTAAGCGCTTAACAAATACCACCATCATCAACTATCTTTCATTCATTCAGTTATATTTATTGAATGCTGTCTCTGTGTAAAGCACTGCAGTAAGCACTTGGGATAGGCTTAGTACAATGCTCTGCACACAGTAAGTGCTCAATAAATATGATTGAATGAATGAATGATAGTACAATATAACAATAAAAAGATTCATTTCCTGTCCACAACGAGCTCAAAGTCCACCTGAGTTTTCTTGTGCCCCCTAATAACATTGTTGCCCTTGTTCCAGAAGTGTCTTTGCCTTTGCCCATGTCCAGAAAGTGACTGGAACATTCCAGAAGTGTCAGGTGCTCAGGGATACTTCAGGGGTCTCTCTCTCTCTTGACTGTGCTCACCTGTACTGCTCTGGCAGGAAAGACGGGAAGGAAAACTGGGCTCCATGTTTGCAGAATCGTGGATAGAGCTAATAAAGGCCTCATTTCTCTTCCATGGCTAAGAAAATCGAGCACTGTTCATAGAAGTGCATTTCCAGAGCTAGGTAAATGGGAATGAAGAGAGAAAATTTGACTGAAATCTAACCAACAAATTGTTGAAACTGTGATCGATTGAATTAATAGCTTTTCAAGAGAAGTGGTTATAATGTCTTCATTTTGGCCATTTTAAAATTGAAAATGGAAAAGCCATTAGAAAACATATTGTTAAGAGCAAGTCCTTATTGATTGATGGGTTAGATGACTCAGCGGTGCTTCCCCAACCCTAAATTTAGTGATTTTCTCTTAGTTCTTCAAATGAAAAAATAGGATTTTCAGAATAATCATATTCCTGTTTTATTGAATAATGAGGAAAGATTTTATCTTCCTCTAGCAATTTTTATACATTATTAAAACAGATTTACTAATCATGTACTGAAGATAAACTTAATGCAAATCTATACAATTCTCATACCCTTATCACAGATATCACCCGTTCATATCGAGTGCACATAAACAGTGCTATTTCATTAGGCACAGAACTAGAGAATCTCTTCCCCTTCCCACCCAAACCCCGTTCTCCCCATCTTTCCCTTCACTGTAAGATAGCACCACCTTCCCTGTCTCACAAAGAAGCAGCATAAATAAGGCAGCAGGACCTGGGTTCCAATCTCAGCTCCATCACTTGTCTGCTGTGTGACCTTGGGCAAGTCAGTTCACTTCACTGCCCTCAGTTACCTCATCTGTAAAACGGGGATTATGACTGGAGCTCCCTATGGGACATGGACTGTGTCCAACCTGACTAGCTTCTATCTACCCCAACACTTAGTTCAGTAATGTAGTAAGTGCTTAACAAATAACATAAACAAACAAATGAGCAAGTCTGTAACCTTGGCATTATCCTTGACTCATCTCTAATTCAACCCATGTTTTCAATCTGTCATTAAATCCTGTCAATTCTACATCACAGCATTTCTAGTATCCACCCTTTCCTCTCCCTCCAAACTGTGATCATGCCAATCCAAGCATTTATCCTATCCCATCCCATCCCTCCTTTGACTACTGCATCCACCTCCTTATTGACCCTCCCTGCCTCCTGTCTCTCCCCACTCCAGTCCTAATTTCATTCTGCTGCCTGGATCATTTTTCTAAAAAAAAAAGCTTAGTCCATGTGCCCTCACTCCCCAAGAACCACCTGTTTCTGCATTAAACAGAAACACCTCACTGTTAGCTCTGAAGCACTCAATCAGCTCTCCCCATCCTACCTTCCCTAATCTTGCTGATCTCCTACTATGTCCCAGCTCCCCGAAAACTAACCTACTCACTGCACCTTATCTATCTTGCTACCAATCCCTTGCCTGTGCCACCTTCTTGTCTGAAACTCACTTCCCCTTCATAATAATAATAATGGTGGCATTTGTTAAGCGCTTACTATGTGCCAAGCACTGTTCTGAGAGCTGGGGTAGATACAAGGTAATCAGGGTGTCCCACGTGGGGCTCACAGTCTTCATCCCCATTTTACAGATGAGGATCTGTAAAAATCCTGTACAGATGAGGTTGGGAACTGAGGCCCAGAGAAGTTAAGTGACTTGCCCAAAGTCACACAGCTGACAAGTGGTGGAGCCGGGATTAGCACCCAAGACCTCTGACTTCCAAGCCCAGGCTCTTGCCACTAAACCACGCTGCTTCTCTATATTCTCTTTATAGACTATAGACCACCACTCTGCTCACCTTCAAAGTCTTAGAGAAGCAGCATGGCTCAATGGAAAGAGCACGGGCTTTGGAGTCAGAGGTCATGGGTTCAAATCCCGGCTCTGCCAACTGTCAGCTGTGTGACTTTGGGCAAGTCACTTAACATCTCTGTGCCTCAGTTACCTCGTCTGTAAAATGGGGATTAAAAACTGTGAGCCCTCCATGGGACAACCTGATCACCTTGTAACCTCCCCAGCGCTTAGAACAGTGCTTTGCACATAGTAAGTGCTTAAATAATACCATCATTATTATTATTATTAAAATCCCATCAGCTCCAAGATGCTTTCCCCAACTCCCTCTCCCTTCTGAATCACCTATGCATTTGGATCTGCAGCGTGGCTCAGTGGAAAGAGCACAGGCTTGGGAGTCAGAGGTCAAGGGTTCAAATCCCAGCTCCACCAATTGTCAGCTGTATAACTTTGGGCAAGTCACTTAACTTCTCTGTGCCTCAGTTACCTCATCTGTAAATGGGGATTAAGACTGTGAGCCCCATGTGGGACAACCTGATCACCTTGTATCCTCTCCAGGCCTTAGAACAGTGCTTTGCATAGTAAGCGCTAAGCAAATGCCATTATTATTATTATCTGTACCCTTTAAGCACTTGATATTCACCCCACTTACAGTACCACTGCACTTAGGTATATATCTGTAATTTATTTTAATATGTCTGTTCCCTTTGTAAGCTCCTTGTGGTCAGAGAACGTGTCTACTAGCTGTTGCATTGTACTTTTCTAAATGCTGAGAACATTGTTTTGCATGGTAAGTTGCTCAATAAATACCACTGATGATTGACTGATTGGAGAATAAAGGCTTTTCTCTAGGTCCACCTAACTGAAGGAATAATTTTATGGAAATTAACAATGATGTAGGACACTCCCCAACAGATTTTTCAGACAAAACTAGGTAAATTGGAATGAAGGAGGAAATTTGACTGAAATCTAAAAACAAGCTGTTGAAACTGTGTTCGATTGAATTAATAGCTTTTCAAGAGAAGTGGTTATAATGTCTTCATTTTGACAAGTAGGAATCAAAGGTCATAAGCTACATGTTGTTTTTTACTCTAAGTATTAATCAATTGTATTTGCTGAGCACTTACTGTATGCAGAGGACCGTACTAAGTGCTTGGGAAAATACCATATAACAGTAAAACAGACCCATTCCCAGCAAATAATGGCTTGCAGTCTACAGCATCCGATTTTAGCAACACAATTCATTTATGTGATGAGTCCAACTCTTTGGATTTTATTAATTGCTTTATTTAAACTGCATTTCTTTTTTTAAAATGGCACTTGTTAATAATAATAACAAAAATAATAGCATTTATTAAGCACTTATTATGAGCAAAGCACTGTTCTAAGCGCTGGGGCGGTTACAAGGTGATCAGCTTATCCCACGGTGTGGGGGTGGGGAGGCTCAGAGTCATCCCCATTTTACAGATGAGGTAACTGAGGCACAGAGAAGTAAAGTGACTTGCCCGAAGTCACACAGCTGACAAGTTGCGGAGCACTTACTACGTTCCAGGCACTACACCAAGCACTGGGTTAATTATAAGATAATCAGGTTGGACACAGTCCATGTTCCATATAGTGTTCACAGTCTTAATCCCCATTTTGCAGATGAATTAACTGAGGTACAGAGAATTTGGGACTTGCCTGAAGTTAAACAGCAGTCACCTATCACCCTGTCCTCTGACTCCTAGCCCATAATCATTTCCACAGGACCACATAGTTTCTCTATTGAAGTATTGTGAGCAGAGCACTGTACTAAGTGCTCTAGTGTTTACAGTACACAGATCACTGCCCTTGAGAGACTAGCAATCCAGTTAAGAAAACACTAAAATAATTTACAAATAGGATAAAGGAAAGCAGATATTTAAGTGAATGAGACTCAGTAGAACATCCTCTGTATAAGAACACAGAAGGAATTGAGGTCATATTGTTATAATATACTCTCCCAAGTCCTAAGTACAGTGCTTTGCACACAGTAGGTGCTCAATAAATACGACAATGAATGAAGCCAGTATTAAGGTATTTTTCTAAGTCTTACAACATTGTCATTGTTCAAACACCATGATTTGACTATGAAATTCGAGCTTTATGTTGCACTTTATATATTCAAGAGCTTTACTCATTTTTATTAGATGGTCTTGAGTCATCATTACTTTGTATGAGAACCAAAATAAAGGTATTAAAGCCAAAGGGCACTTAAAATCGGGTCATTTACTCCTATGGAATATGATTATTTAAATAAATGACTAATTCATTTGAATTTTATCATCCCTGACATTGTACATTTTGAAATATTACATATAGATGTTTACGTGTGTGCGTATGGGTATGTCACTATCCATATTGCTGTATTTGGATTTTAGTGACAGGGTCCTTTAATCCATGGATGCCAGTTTGGCTAATAAAACCAATCCCTTGTATCAGGTATATTAATCAATCATATCTATTGAGCACTTACTTTGTGCAGAACACTGTACTAAGCACTTGTGATAGTACAACACAACAGAGTTGGAAGGCACAGTCCCTGCCCATAAAAAGCTTACAGTCTAGAGGAGGATACAAACATTAATATAAATAATGTACATATACATAAGTGCTGTGGGGCTGAGGGAAGGGTTAATAAAGGGTGCAAATCCAAGTGCAAGGGCAACACAGAAGGGAGTGGGTGAAGAGGAAATGAGGGTTTAGTTGGGGAAGGCCTCTTGGAGGAGATGTGCTTTCAATAAGGCTTTGAAATGCATGGGGAGTGATCATCTTTCACATATGAAGAGGAAAGGCATTCTAGGATAGAGGCAGGGCATGGACAAGAGGTAAGTAACCAGATAGATGAGCTTGAGGTACAGTGAATAAGAGTGAGGTACAGGGAGTATGTACCAATTACCCCTTTGTCAAATTTGCCCATTAGAATGCAAATTCTCTGAGGGCAAAGAAAATGACTTTTGCTTTTCATCATAAGCTCTCAAACACTTCTTACAATGCTCTGTGCACAGTAGAGTCTCAGTCAATTCTAATGATGATGACGACTCATGCTATGCAGAGCCTATCTGACTCAGCCTCTTAATATTGTGATTTTCTTAAAAACCAACTCGGAGAGCCACTTCATTTAAAATTGCCTTAAAGCAGGCTGGTCATTCTACCATACCCACTTCTTTTTCCATTATGCCATGTCATTTGAGGTCTTGCTCTTTTATGCCTTTAAAATGTTTCTTCAGACTTCAGTGAGTTTCTTTCAACTCACCACGGAGTAGTTGTTTGGGTTCCCTGCTGTTGCCCATTCTCCCGCTGTAACCTACCCAGAAAAAGGTATTCCTAGCATGTGGAATATCTTGGCCTGTGGTGAACTAAAAATACTTCCAGCCCAAAGGGAGTACAGGGAACTGAATTCAGGTATATTTGATTCCTTAAAAGGTGTGGAGTGAGTTAGCTCAGTTGTCTGAACCAGTCAGTCAGTCATATTTCTTGAGAGCTTACTGTGCTGAGTATAGGGCATTGCACTAAGTGCACGGTACAGTACAATAACAGAGTGGGTAGGCGTGTTCCTTGCTGGCCACAGTGAGCTTGCAGTCTAGACTGAGAGAATAAGCCTAATACAGGACCAACTCTCAAGGAATTTTCTCCTTCCTGCTGTCCTATTTCACAGCCAGCTAGGGTCAAAGACCAACAGTCCAAAGATCCTGTCTAGTAAAAATTAAGAAATGATGATTATGGTGGTGAGGACTAAGTATTCTGATATTCTTTCTAAGTTCAGGTACCAATTTCTGTTGTCCTTAGTGAAATTGGAGATACAAAGGGGACATTAAGGGAATGGCATTTATTGTATTCCCATGCAATGGCCTGGATGTTACTTTTCCATATATAATTTTGGAGCATATGTTACTCCCAGAGTAATTCAGTCAACTCAGTTGTGGAGTCACTAGGGCACTAGCACAGATGGCTGGGATCCTCTATTCTCTCAGTGATGTTGTGTCTACTAATAGGAAAGTCTCAGTGAAGACTTTGGCTCTCAGACACAGCATTAGAATTTGGGCTATTTCCTTGAGATTTTGGCTCCATGAATAAACAATTTAAAATAAAATTGACTGGTTTAGAACAAAATTCGTCCTCCTCCCACATATGTTTCTCTCTGTTCCTAGGGGGACTAATCTGGTTTCTTTGAATTAGCACAAAACAAAGAGTTTTTCCATATGAATGAACTTGGTAATGAAGGAAAAATGAATAAAATTTACAAGAAAAGTGCAGTTACTTTTAGGCTTCCAAAGCAAGATGGACAGGAAAACATCTATTTTAAAAATAAAACGTAGAGATTTGGGTACCCTATCTATATCTACTTGTATACAATTAGAGACAGTCATTCATTCATTCGAGAAGCCGCGTGGCTTAGTGGAAAGAGAACGGGCTTGGGAGTCAGAGGTCGTGGGTTCTAATCCCGGCTCCGCCACTTGTCAGCTGTGTGACTTTGGGCAAATCACTTAACTTCTCTGTGCCTCAGTTATCTCAACTGTAAAATGGGGATTATGACTGTGAGCCTCACGTGGGACACCCTGATTACCTTGTGTCTACCCCAACACTTAGAACAGTGCTTGACACATAGTAAGTGCTTAACAAATACCAACATTATTATTGTTATTATTATTATTATTATTATTCATTCAGTAGTATTTATTGCATCCTTGAATTATGCAGAGCACTGTATTAGGCATGTAGGAGAGATCAAATGAAAGATATTCTCTGCTCTCAAGAAGCTTCCAGTCTAATCCAAAAATGATATTGCAATGCTGTTATTCTATTCATCCAGGAGGGTGTCACTGACACTTATCCATTACCAACCTTCCATTCTACACCGCAAGCTTGTAATGACTGTATGTCCATTTCTATTTTGATGTCTGCCACCACCTGCATTTGTTGATGATTTTAAGTTGGTCTTTTGGTTTTCCAATACCCCTGAAGCTTTCATTCAAGAAAAGCAACCCCTCAGCTGCTTGCCACGTAATAATAATGGTATTTGTTAAGCGTTTACTTTGTGCCAAGCACTGTTCTACCAGACTGCTCTGTTTTTATTGCCTCCTCTCAGTCCTCTACTATAATGACAATAATAATAACAATAATAATAGTGATTGTGGTTTTTGTAAAGTGCTTACTGTAGAAGCAGCATGGGCCAGTGGCAAGAGCTCAGTCTTGGGAGTCAGAGGACATGAGTTTTAATCCCTGCTCTGCCACTTGTCTGCTGTGTGGTCTTGGGCAAGACACTTAGCTTCTCTGTGACTGTTACCTCATCTGTAAATTGGGGATTAAGACTGGGAGCCCCACATAGGACAACCTGATTACTTTGTATCTACCCCAGTGCTTCGAATAGTGCATGGCATATAATAAAAATAATAATAATGATGCTATTTGTTATGTGCTTAGTATGTGCCAAGAACTGTTCTAAGCACTGGGGTAGACACAAGGTAATCAGGTTGTCCCACGTGGGGCTCACAGTCTTAATCCCCATTTTACAAATGAGATAACTGAGGCACAGAGAAGTAGCTTGCCCAAAGTCACACAGCTGACAAGTGGCAGAGCCAGGATTAGAACCCATGACCTCTGACTCCCAAGCCTGTGCTCTTTCCACTAAGCCACCATTATTGTACCCAGATTGGACTCAAAGTCTTAGTCCCCATTTTATAGATGAGGTAACTGAGGCATAGAGAAGAGAACTGACTTGCCCAAGGTGACAGCAGATAAGTGGCAGAGCCAGGATCAGAACCCAGGTCCTTCTGATTCCCAGGCCTGTTCTCTATCCACTAGGCCATGCTACTTCCAGTAATGGGGAAAGGTAGAATCAAACTGCACCATCCCTACGAACCTGCAGTCAATCAAGAAGAATATCTAGCCAATCCAGTCAAATATGATGATGCTGTCTCACAGCAAAAATACCCTCTCTACACCTGCTCATTGGAATGTGTTTTTGCATTTCTGGGGTAAAGTGAAAGTGAAGGAACTGGGCAAAAATCCTTCACCGATATCTGCTTAACAGTTTAGAATCTGTTATATCTTTTAGTGCTGAATTCCATGAAATATTTTCCACCTGCTCTCATGCTTGCTGCGCACAGATGTAGACAGTCAATTATTCAATAGGATTCTTTATAGAGACTATAGCCTTCATCTTGATGTATGGTTAAAATATATTTCCCTGTCCTCAAGGATCTTATAATTTCATTCACCCCTCCTTTTCCTTTAAACTTGGGGATGAGAAAATGCCTACTTGGTGTTTGTACACTGGTGATGTACAATAGAGAGTTGAGAAAATATCTGGACAATATGATCAGTGGACATTTAGATTGAATTAGGCCCAAAAGGGAAACCTATTCACTGAATTATTTAGGTAATATAAGTTTCTCGGTTCACTTTGCTTGTATGACCCAGCCACTGATACAGAGACAGTATTCCAATTTGAAGATGGGATTAAGACTTTCTGACCGATAGTACTATACCCATTTTGGGATAATTTATATCTGCCAGGGTTACATCTACATAACACACTTTATATTCATTATGAAATGACACGGACAACATAGTATGATAAAAATCCACACACTAAGCATGCCTTGTTTAATTTG
Source organism: Tachyglossus aculeatus (assembly GCF_015852505.1). Lineage (NCBI taxonomy): Eukaryota > Metazoa > Chordata > Mammalia > Monotremata > Tachyglossidae > Tachyglossus > Tachyglossus aculeatus. The sequence goes on along the minus strand of NC_052075.1, from coordinate 37,779,146 downwards.
TTAAAAATTCTTGAACCATTGAGTGGATCTAATGAAGTTCAGTGCCTTTACAAGTACAGCTTTTATCTATTCCAAACTGCTGACAATTCCGTGTTATTTCATAGCACTGAGCTCTTGAAAAAAAAATGTGTTATGACAAGTTAGGAAACACAAAGAGAGGAGCTAGCTATTCCTTTGGGGTTGTCTGCTGGGACCGAGGTTGATTGCTTTTTGCGTGCACTGGAAAAAGGCACTGATGGGGTCTGAGGGTGTGAAAGGGGAGTGTCACCCTCATGTGGAAATAATTACTCTCAAGAGACTCTTGGGCCTAGGGCTCAATAAATCCTATGGTATTTCCCCAGGATGAACCCACTGGTGATCCCTTCCTAATTTTTCTTGGATGGAAGAAATAATAATAATAATGATGATGGCATTTATTAAGCGCTTACTATGTGCAAAGCACTGTTCTAAGCACTGAGGAGGTTACAAGGTGATCAGGTTGTCCCACAGGGGGCTCACAGTCTTAATCCTCATTTTACAGATGAGGTAACTGAGGCCCAGAGAAGTTAAGTGACTTGCCCAAAGTCACACACAGCTGACAAGTAGGGAAGGGCCAGCTAACCCTCATCCTATGGGATTATATCGATTAATCATGCAATTTATTGAGCACTCAATGTATGCAGAGTATTGTATCAAGCACTAGGATGCTTCAGTACACTGTAGTTGGTAGTTACGATCCCTGCCCACAAAGTGTTTACAATCTAGAGGGGGAGACAGACATTGAAATAAATGGCAGATAGCTGAAATGGCAGGGTATAAGTACATAAATATTGTGGGGCTGAGGGTGGGGTGAATATCAAGTCTTTATGGGGTACAGATCTAAGGCAGAGGCTATGTAGAAAGGAGAGGGAGTAGGGAAAATGAGGGCTAATTTGGGGTAGGTCTCGGAGGAGATACGATTAAAGGAGGGTTTGGATGGTGGGAAGAGTGATGGTCTGTCAGATATTAAGATGGAGGGAGTTCCAGGACAGAAGAAGGGCTTAGTAAGGGGTTGGCAGTGAGACAGATGAGATTAAGGTGCAGTGAGTAGGTTGGATCTAGGGAAGTGGAGTGTGTGGGTGGGTTTGTATTTCAGATTGCCTCCCTCTGCCTGTCCAGAATACACCCCAGCAACCTCCCACACCCTGAGGAGGGGAGGACAGGTTAGTAGTGATTGGCAGCGTGAAGGGGCAACTGCGGACAACCAAAATTCATACCCTAACATAGGGCACAGGCCTGGCAGTCAGGCTCAGTGGAAAGAGCACTGACTTTGGAGTCAGGGGTCATGGGTTCAAATCCCAGCTCTGCCAACTGTCAGCTGTGTGACTTTGGGCAAGTCACTTAACTTCTCTGTGCCTCAGTGACCTCATCTGTAAAATGGGGATTAAAACTGTGAGCCCCCCGTGGGACAACCTGATCACCTTGTAACCTCCCCAGCACTTAGAACAGTGCTTTGCACATAGTAAGCACTTAACAAATACCATCATTATTAAGGTCATGGGTTCTAATCCCAGCTTCATCACTTGCCTCCTGTGTGACCTTGGGCAAGTCACTTAAATTCTCTGTGCCTCAGTTACCACATCTGTAAAATGGGGATCCAGACTGTGAGCCCCATGTGGGATAGGGACTGTGTCCAACCCTATTAGCTTGTATCCACACCACCACTTAATACAGTGCCTGGCACACAGTAAGTGCTTAACAAATACTGTAATAATAATTATTATTATTATATTACTACCCCAGCCACCACACCTCCTCAGCATGGCCCTGGAAGGCGGCACTGCTAGGGCAACTCACCAAGTAGAGAGATAAAGCAGTGTCCTCTCTAAAAAGAAGAAAGCAACAGCCTATATCTTCAAAGAAGCAAGGAGCTCAGATTCTAAAACTGAGTTTTCTTTGGGCAAATCACCCTCAGAAGTCACTCACCTTCAATAAGTATCCCAGAAGCCAGCCCAGGGGTAGAATACCATTGCAAATTCCTCTGTTTTCTGTCCCATGAACACTACACACAACATCAGCCTTTGTAATTGGAAATAACCTCAAGAATTCAGTTTGTCTCAGCAGATAACGATCAACTGTTTCAAAATCACGTAATAATTATGGGTCTTTTGAAAGGGTTTTGCTCTTTCTACATGTCTCTCCTTCTCTGTTTTGTTCTTACCTCCTCGGCTACAGCTGAATTTCTCTCTCCAAACAACAGCAGCACACAATCAAGGCTATATTATCATATTATATCCCTGATGGCTTAACTTAAAAATGGTACTTACTGCTTGAAAGAACAGAGTTGCCTGGAGCTCTTTAGCAAGCTAGTGGACAAAGATAATGGTGAACCCTGAGTTTAATAATCCACAAAATTGAGAAGGAAAAACGTTCATGTCCTTGTAGTGTAGACATATTTCTCTAAGAAAACAGATTAAAGAAAAGGTTGATTTCCAATTCCTTGCCTGGATATTGGAAGAAAATCCATTCCATTAATGATGTTTGGGTACCTATAGGAGGGTCGAATCAAGGTACTTGGTTTTCAAAAGACCAGGACTGTACTATATTTTGAAGACGTCTGACCTGTCCTTGAAGTTAGTCAATCATATTTACTGAGTGCTTATTGTGTGCAAAACACTGTATTAAGTGCTTGGGAGAGTACATTATGAGTATGATATTAACAGACACATTCCCTGAACACAATCAGCTTACAGTCTAGAGGGAGAGACAGGCATTAATATAAATAAATAAAATTATAGATACCTACACAGTGCTGTGGGGCTGGGCGGGGAGATGAATAAAAGGTGCAAGTCAGGGAGTAGAAGAAAAGGAAAAGAGGGCTTAGTCAGGGAAGACCTCTTGGAGGAGGCTTTGAAGGAGGGGAGAGTTGGACAAAAAGGGGGAGAGAATTCAGGCCAGAGGCAGGAGCTGGGTGAGAGGTTGGCGGTGAGATAGATGAGATGGAAGTACAGTGAGACAGCATTAGAGGAGCAGATTGTGTGGGCTGGGTCATAGTAGGAAACATCATCTTCATTCATGAAGCTGTAGGCATTGTTCCTTTTAAGTTGCTTCCAACATTCATCCCTTTTCTCAGAAATTCCAATGCACTGTGGTGTATTTTCAGCTACTTAAAATGACTGATGCAACACGCAGGGATCTTCTTAAACTACTTACCCACTCATTTATAATTTTGAATTTTGACTTTGTTCCTTTGTGTGGTGCCTGGTCACAAAAGCACCTAGCAGGCAGTAGAAGACAGACCAATCTGACATCACTCAGTTCTGGGGCGACTGCCTTAAGCAGAAGTTTTGGGAAGCCAGTTATAAAGGGATAAGTGAAACCATTACAATAGAATAATATATAGCAGGTACTGTATACAACAGGGAAGAAGCAGCATGGCCTAGTATAAAGATCATTGGCCTGGGAGTTAGAAGACATTTCTAACGTGTCTGCGCCATTGCATTCATTCAATCATATTTACTGAGTGGTTACTGTTTGCAGAGTACTGTACTAAGTTCTTGGAAAGTACAATTCAGCAACAGAGACGATCCCTGTCTGCTGTATGACCTCGGGCAAGTCACTTAACTTCTCTGTGCTTCACTTCCCACATCTGTAAAATAGGGATGAAGTGACTGTTCTCCCTCACATTTAGCCTCATGTGGAACAATTAATTGGTTGATCATATTTAACGAGAACTAGATAGGAACACTATGCTAAACTCTTGGGAGAGCACTCTATAACAGAGTTGGTACACATGTTCCCTGCCCACAGTGAGCTTACAGTCTAGAGGGGGAGACATTACTACAAATGAATACATTATGGATCTACAGATAAGTGTACATAACAAATACCATAATTATTAAGTGCTGTGGAGCTGAAGGAGGGGCGAATAAAGGGTGCAAATCCAAGTGCTCAGGAACAGAAACAGAGAGTGCCTGACCAGATTGCCTTGTATCTACCCGGAGTTTAGGAAAGATCTCGGTACATAAGAAAGCACTTAAATGTCACAAATATTATTAAGAAAGGGGCAATCTTGGCAAACATGCCATGCAGAAGAGAGCATCAGTCAGTCAGGGAAGACTTCCTGGAAGAGATGTAATTTCCATTGGGTTTTCAAGATGGGGGGAATGCTGGTTTGTCAGACCAGGGAGAGGAAGTTCCATGGAGGAAGCTGGGCAGTGTTCCACCTGATAAGTGACTCCTTGACAAACTTTGGAAACTCCCAATGTTGAGGCTTTGAATTCTCAGTGTGTGTTGGGTGGGTTTTGCTCTTTCCTAAAACTGCTTCAGTTGACATTTTATTCAAGTTTCCCTAGACAACATCAGGGCATCTCTCCGCTCAGTACTGCTGCCTGATATGACCGCCAGAGCCTGCCAACCATGCACTCAGCTTCCCTGAACAGAGGACTCACCAAACAGGTCAGCGGAAACCCAGACAGGTATCAAAATGTATGTATTTCAAGTGAAATGGCTATTGCAGTCGAGAAATCCCCAAAGACTCCACCTAACCCCCCTTTGTTGATTCCTGCTTAAATGGTTCTGGTGAGGATAAGGAAGGTGGGAAAATGAAAGGAGGTGATCATGAAAACCTTTTCAGAGATTTAGTGCACAACGCTGTTTGCATTTTCAAGTGAGATTAGCTATTGATTGGTAGACAGAAATATCTGTTGCTCTCCTATGTTTTTGTTGTAATAGTGAGGAACTGCAAGAAAAGTATTCATTGATTGGTCAGATGTAGGCCCGTGTGTCTCTTTCTTAGGTAGACCCTTTGCTTTTCTAGAATTGTTAGTTTTTGGCCTGAGACTGAGGCTTTCAGCATGTGAAATGTCTGTGCCTGCAGCAGATATAAAATTGAAAGAGCAAATGAGTTATGATTTATAAAGGGAAGGAAAACTTGTGCCTAGGAAATCAAATATAATTACTGCACATTTGTCCCCATATTATATTCAAGTCTGTAAGGAGGCTGAAATAAACCTGGCCTAAAGATTGTAGTGTTAGTTGACTGCTTCTACACAAAGGGTGGCAGAGAAGAAATGGAAAATTTGGTGTCTAGACATCAAGAAGGGAAAAAATTAAAATGGCCATTCAATCCCTGTTCTCCTTCCTACTTATACTGTGAGCTTCTTATGAGTCAGGTACTCTATCCAACATGATCACCTCATATTTACCGCAGAGTTTAGAACAGTACTTGACACAAAGTAAGTGCTTAGCAAATACCTCAGTTACCACAGTTACTCTCCTGTTCCCATTTCTCTGCCTCTGTCTGGGTATTGAGGACCTCCCCCCTCATTCCTGGAAGGGCTGAAACTAGGACAAGTGCCCAGGTTATTGAAATAAGACCTGGGAAGGTTACAAGGTGATCAGGTTGTCCCACGGGGGGCTCACAGTCTTAATCCCCATTTTCCAGATGAGGTAACTGAGGCACAGAGAAGTTAAGTGACTCACCCAAAGTCACACAGCTGATAACTGGTGGAGCCAGGATTAGAACCCATGACCTCTGACTCCCAAACCCATGCTCTTTCCACTATGCCACACTGCCCCTCCAAGTGCTTATCATATGCCAGACACTGTACCAAGTACTACAATAAGTACAAGGTAATCAGATGGGATACAGTCCCTATTCCACATGAGGCTCACAGTTTAATTGGAGGATTCCATCCCTATTTTAAAGATGAGGTAACAGAGGCACGGGGAAGTGAAGTGACTTGTCCGATGTCACACAGCAGACAAGTGGCTGAACAGCGAAAGACAAAAATGAGGGTGTTGATTTGTGTTCTAAGAGAAAGTAGTTTGGGTATGTAGACCAAATGGAGCTTGATGATTAGAAAATTGGAGGGGGAGGTCAAGAGATCGGAGGTCTCTGGTAGGGAACAGGACAGATTTGTAGGGAGTAAGTGTGTGAGAGAGAAGCCAGGTAAGGAGGTTGAGAGAGAACAAATGATCAAAATTGCATATTAAACATCTGTTATTCTCTTAATCATGAAAATTATACACACAAATGTTGCAGTATAAAATACTCTTGTGAACAGTTGTTGTAAACAGCTGTCCAAATACCTAAAGTGGATTACTTTCATTAACAAGGTTTAGAAAGACTGTGCTTTCAAGAACATTAAGTGGTCTTAATCTGTATCATCCCTACAAAAATTTAATCTATTTTAGAAAATGAAATTCTAGATACAGCCTTGCCTTGATAAACCAGAACATTTTCAAGATGATGGACAGGACGACATCCATCCACAGGATAAAATGATAGTCCTAAATTACTGCACCTGGCACTGATTCTGAGGTCATGATGACTGTTCCTTATGCTAAACAGAAGAAATGCCAGAATAAAATCATAGCCTGGCTTCTGTTACGAATCTTAAATTAAGTGAGGTATAAAAATCTTTTGAAGTGACATGCACTATAATTTTAATTTGTAACTCCTTATTCTTATCCAAAGCACAGGAGATCTTATTTTACATCATGAACATTACTTGTTAGCTGGACTGTCTTTTAAATGAGGCTCTCCCATCCTTGGGGAATTAGCATCATTCCTCATCAATCTCATTTGTCAACAATTGCATGGAACTACTTAAGTTTTTGCCTCAATTTTATTACTAAACGACACTCCTCAGATGACACATGATTAATGTCAATATGAAATGACTAATGTTATAGCCTGTCTTTCTGAAAAGGTTTTTAAAGTAATGCTTTATTGTTGAAATTATATCGACAAGTTTTTTAGGCCATAATTAAATATCTTCAGGATTCTGTGCAAGTACGCTTAAAATGTAAAGAGTTTCAGTGATGTACTTCTGCTGACAAATAAAATTGCCAAATATAGTTTCAGGTAGAATACTGAAAAATTGATACCTCATTAATTAGGCCACACATTAGATACAAGCAACATATCGTGGTAATGGAAATCTGAAGTCCAGGCACCCAAATCAAAATGCGTTTTTGGTTTCCACAGGCCCTTGATAATCCCATTTGGGGGAGTCTCAGCATTTGGTCTTGGGGTACGGATTTCTTAAGGAGTCTGTGTGACCAGTTCAAATCTCACGGAGAATGCGGAAGCTGATCTTGGTAATTTTGTGAACTTCACCATCAGGGATAACCAATCAAGCCAACTTATTGAGGGCTTAATGAATGCGGAACACTGAACTAAGCCCTAGGGTATATATGAGATAAAAAGGTTGGACACAGTCTAGGTCTCACATGGGGCTAACAGCTTTAATCCCCATTTTACAGATTAGGTAACTGAGGCACAGAGAAGTTAAGTGACTTGCCCAAGGTCACACAGCAGACAAGTAGCGGAGCTGGGATTAGACTCCAGGTCCTTACTCCAGACCCATGCTCTTTCTACTAGGCCATGATGCTTCTCTAAGTGATTGTCATGTTCCTGGACACCATCCCCGTAGTTGCAGGTGAACCATCCAACTGTCCCTCTAGACATTGGGACATCCCTCCTAGATATTTAGTATGGATGGCTCATTCCCGCATATCCCAAACCCTCTTACAAGAGCAAAAGTCAGCAAATACTACGGGATCTATGAATAGCAATATGACATGCAAAACCCAGAAATGCTACCCACAGTATTATTGATGATCTAGACAGTCTAGAGGGGCCTGATTCTCCCTCCATGGCAAGTTCCTTGAAGGCTGGTACCACATTTCAGCCATATTGTACTTTCTCAAATGCTTAGTACAGTACTCTGCAAGGAGTGAGCATCCAATACATACCATTGATTAATTGACTAATATTCGAAAGATCATCCTGGTGGGATGACAAGTATGAAGTGAGAAAAACAAATCCTTTCCCAATTTTTCCACAGGTGCCCAGGAGAAGAGCCTCTATTTATGGTGGCTTCACCCACTATACTGGAGCTCCTTGCAGTTTCTGAAATACCCAAAAGCCACACAGAAGTGGAAAGCTTAGGGCTTTCAGATTTTTTTGTATTTATGCCCCCTCTAGGCCCGAGTGCCCCTCTCAGGATTGTAGCTGGAGAGTTTCAAGTACTCTACCAGTCTCTGCTATGGGAGGGAGAGTCAAGCAAAGGCCTACCAATTCCATTCCTAGCTTGGACAGTGGCTTGCAAGTGGAAGGCTATCTGCTACAAGTCAAAATTCACCTGTGCTGGGCAGTAGCATCATGGGAAAGTCACGTTTACTGGGCAGAAGAAGGAAATGATAAACCACTTCCTTATTTTTACCAAGAAAACTCCAGGTACACTACCAGAATGACTGCAGAAGGAGGTGGGGTGTTCTGGAACAGTTGTGCCCGCAGAGTCACTATGGTTCAGAGATGACTTGATGGTATAAGACAAGACAAGGACAGAGTGGCACACTCCCTAACACTTCTGGTATCACTATCTATCAATCAATGGTATTTATAGGTTGGCATAAGGCTGAGTGGGCAGTCAAATACAGAGGCTTGACCATTTGATAATGGTTTTAAGTAGCACTATTAAAGATACTTACATTGTACTCACTTAATAAAGGAATATAGGCTTAAATGATTGATTCGGTGTATCAACTAATCCAGAGAAGAGATGGCTGATAATGGCCTTAATATCCATCTCTAAGTTCTCTGAGGAGTTTCACAGGTCCAGTTACTGGGGAGTTGAGAGGGTCTGGAAAATTTTAGCCCATTTCTATGGACTGTATTTAAGGCTCACAGGTAGTCTTCTGTGGGCTGATTCTTGAAGAAACTCTTCTGAGGGGGGCAGAAAGGCAACACTAACTTGGCAGATCTAGCCCCTCAGTAGGAGGAGTAACGTTCACTTGCTAGTAGCTAGTGGTACATTCCCGGCTCACGAGAAGCTTACACTCTACCTTGAAAGACGAACATCAAAATATTTACAACTATGGTGTTTAAAAAAAAAATAAGTGCAAGTGTGTGTGTATACATATATGTTGATTATGGATGAAGGTAGGCTCGTAATGCTAAAGTTGACTACTAGAATTTTTAAACTCAAGGTGCATGGAGACTAGTTGGAGAAGAATTGTTGTAGGAGGTAGACTTTGGTTACTATGTATAACTATGGTCTGATATGGGAGAGGGAGTTCCAAGCCAGAGGAACAGCATAAACAAAGGGGACAAAGGTGGGAGAGTCTACCAAGTTGTCCAGCTAGAAGGTTGACTGAGGAGGAGTGAAGAGAGCAGGAATAATGGATGAAGAGAATAGATAGGCAAGGTTGGATCAAACAGCAGTGAGACGAAGCCAGGTGTGAGGAATTTAGTTTGATGTGGGCCACAAGAAGCCAATGGAGAGATGTGGGCAGAAGAAAAACTTCAGGAAGATAATCCATGCAGCTGCATTTCTTCTTATGAGGGCATATAGAATTCAATACTAGGCAGGGTGGTCAGGTTCAGTTGTGTCAAGGGCTTCCATGGAAAGATAGCTTTTTAGCCAATCCATTTAGAAGAGAATAGATTTTTTTTAGGGGATGTAAAGTGAGAGTTGTATTTTGTTACTACAATCATTATATATATTTTTACTCCACTTTAAGATAACCATCTGGATATTTTTCATTCCATTTTCATAAAAAAGCTAAAATTCTACTTGAATGATCCATTTGTCTTACAAAGTCTATGTTCCATGTCTGAGCTTCCTTTGACAGTTATGCTTCCTATTAAAAATTGTTTTGTCTGGAAAAAAAAAAACCAAGCTAAGCAGAGGCATATTGAAAGCTGAAAAATCTGCAAGCTTCTAAGTTCATTTAAATAATTTCACATTTCCAAATACCATTCCACATAGCTTGCATATTTTATACTAATAGTCTTTATTTAGTCTCCAATTGAATCCAGGCCACTTAAGGGGATGGTCTTCTTTAGTGATGTAACATGAAATTTTAAATGGAGCCTAGCAACATTAAAGAGCCTTGATGTTTATCAAGCCTCATCTAGTAAGTATGCAAATACAACCATTTACCTTGAAATTCTGCTTTAGAATAGTCATATAAATTAATTTCTTTGCAATTATTCTTTATAGGAAAGAAAATGTTGTCATGAAAGGATGTGAGCCATCAGGAAAGGAACATCGGAAATGAAATCAGATAGATGACTGTTGATAATATTACAACAGAATTTGATCTCTCCAGTATATTCAAAAGGTACTAAGCAGTCTGGGTAAAAAGTCATTATTTTATTTCACATCTCACTTATTGTCCATTTTGTTTGAAAACACAAGTTGGCATCACTAAACATTTATTCCCCCAAACCAAATAAAACCAAGAACAATTTGAAGGAACACGTACTCATTTTGCTCCATTATTATTCTCCAAATGGATTTTTTTTCCTCTTGGAACTATAAGGAACATCTGTTTTTAAATAACTAGCACTCAACTCTCAAGTGAAATAACAGAGAAAATTTAGGGAATTCAGGAACTAATCTTTTACCCCTGCTAAAGTGCAATGTGCACAATCAGAAAACATGCAGAGTGCCTTTGGACCAAATTCAACTTAGTAGTATTTGATTTTTTCTTAAGAACCCCCTGAAATAGATACACATATTGAGATTTAGCAATGCCCCCACTAAGACTGAAGAAGGAAAGGGAGTCCCTCGATGTCTTCCAGGGCCAGACGGGCTCCAAAACCCTTACCATGAAATTCCAGGAAGAAAGCGTAGGATCTGAAGAATGGGAGTTTAGAGAAAACATCTATTTCTGCTCTATACACTGTTCTAACTTACTTTGGTCTATCTTTCCAGCCTTAACTCCCATCCATATACTGGACTCAGAGTGCTCACAGCTACCAATTCTGAAACATCCTGTGCCTTAGTGGAAAGAGCATGGGGTTAGGAGTCCCAGATGAGCTGTGTTTGAATTCCAGCTCTATGACCTTTGGCAAATTCCAACTTCAGGGCCTCAGATTTTTCATCTGAAAAATGATAATTCAACACCTCTTCTCCCTCCCCTTTAAATCATAAGCCCCAAATGGGACAGGGATTGTATCCAACTTGTTTATGTTTCTACCCCAGTGCTTGGCAGAAAATTAGTGCTTGAGAAATATCACCTTTTACCAGATCTGTAGAGAAGGAAAAGGGACAACATTAGCACTCTCTTGCTTTGGCCAAATAGCCTCTTTTTCTAAAAAGAATCCTTCTTTTGCATTGAGTTTTGAAATTTTAATCTGCCTTATCCTCAGGATTTTTGTTCATATTTTCAGCTCTAGCCACCTCCTAGTGTGAGATTGTGCATATTGGAGCTGAGAGATGACCATCAAAATTATCCGAATGAGATGCAAGGAGATGCCAAGTTCTCATTCAAGCACAAGGGGCGTAGCCAATCTTCTAGTTCCCAGAGAAAATCATTTCCAAAAGACTAAACACTCTCCTCATCTTCAAAGCCCTACTAAAATCATAACTCCTCAAAGAGACCTTCACATCCCCTATTAGCCTCCATTCTGCATAGCTCATGTACTTGGATTTGTACCCCTTAACGACCCCCACCCCTACAGCAGTTCTGTACATATCCCTATAACCTACCATTTCCCCTATCTGTAATTTTAATGTGTCTCCCCCTCTAGACTGTAAGCTCATTCAAATGTATTTATTGAGCATTTACTGTGTGCAAATCACAGCACTAAGTGCTAGAAAGAGTACAATATAACAGACTCATTCCCTATCCATAATGAGCTCTTTGAGGGTAGGGGTTGTGTCTACCAACTGTACTGTACTCTCCCTAGCACTTACTGCAGTGCTCTGCACCCAGTAAGTGCTCAATAAACACCATTGATTGATTTTTGTGAGTAAAAGCTTCAGCTGATAATTTTTATAATTTAAGAAGGTAGTATAAGGGTATTTGTTAGATGCTTGGTGCAGTGATTGGCACAGTGCTGAAGTGGGTAACAAGATCAAAAAGTCCCTATCTCCAAATGAGACTCAAAGGCTAAAAAGGAGAGAGAACAGGTATTGAATCCCCATTTTACAGATGAAGAAATGGAGGCTCAGAGATGCTAAATGGACTTATTCAAGGCCACAGCAGGCAGGTGGCAGAGCTGGTATTAGAACCTAGGTCCTTTAAATCCAGATCCCATGCTCTTTCCACTAGGCAACATTGCTTTGTAGTGACTCTCTGAAATGGGGATTCCTATATTTAGAACAGAATAACCAGTCACCAACTCCAAGAAATTGTGAGCTAGGATCATTTTAGGATAGGATTAATTCTGATGGAAACCATGTTACGTTAGCTGGGTTTACAAAAACTCCTGAGGAAATGACTAATAGCAAAAAGTTATGGGGAGCATGGAAAGAACACACATAGCTGGAATGGAAGAATGTCATTCAACTCAGTGATGTATTTCTGTCCTGGTTTACGTATAAGCATACAAAATTTTGAAAAAGCTTGTACATGCTTCGAAACAAAAACAAACCTGAACTAGAACTCTGAATGTACTTACCCAAAGGGAGTGGAACAAGACATGAAATATTTCAGTGAAATCAAATTGATCTAAGAGCTGATTCCTCTAATTGTACTGACTGAAAATTAATTCTAGTTTTATAGGATATTACTTAACCAAAGAAGGACTGCAAATAAAACTGGAATTTTCCAGTTTTCAGGTTTCTTTGCCCTACAGTAGTTTTCCAACTATGGACACATGCCCTTATATCAAATTCTGCTTTCTTAGCTGAATAATTTCAGTTACTTGAAATTATGAGGTTTCTGAGAATGCCATGTGATCAAGGGTGGGGAATTCAATGTCTCACCATTTCCTCTTTGAAGTACTCAAGGACTCACACTTCAGGGATTAAGCTGAGAAGCAGCATGGCCTACTGGCTAAAGCCAAAGAAACTGAATTCTAGTCCCAGCTCTGCCACTTACCTGCTCTATCACCTTGAGCAAGTCACTTAACTTTTCTGGGCCTCAATCTTCTCAGCTGCAAAATGGCATTTAGATACCTGTTCTTCCTATTGAACTGTGGGACAGGACCTATGTCTGGCCTGATTAATGTGTATTTACGCCAATGCTTAGAACAGTGCTTGACACTTAGTAAGCACTTAAATACTTAAAAAAAAAAAGACCTGAAAAGTGGAGAAGAGGCAGAAATAGGGAGAAAGTAGTGTAGCCTAGCGGATAGACCATGGGCCTTGGAGACAGAAAGACATGGGTTCTAATCCCAGCTGTTCCACATCTCCTATGTGACACTGGGCATGTCACTTACCTTCCCTGTGCCTCAGTTTCCTCATCTGTAAAGTGACAATTAAAACTGTGAGTCCTACTTGGAACAGTGACTATGTCCAGTGTGATTAACTTCTATCTATCCCAGCGCTCAGGACAGTGACTGGCACATAGCAAGTGCTTAACAAGCAAGGAAACAGTCTTGTCCCATCGGAGTTTACCATATGAAGCACACCATGAAGAGAGAGATCAGCTGAAACAAATCAACTGAGAATACAACAGCAGAATTATGCCTTAAAAATAACCATTATATTGTAAGCTCCTTGAGGTCAGGAGCCATATCTTTTCCTTTTTTTGTGCCTCCCCACTAAGTATAATACTCTGCGCCAAAATGATGCACAATAAAAATTATTTGTTAAATGATTGGGATGTTTTCCCTTCATTTCAATGCTTAAAGCAATCAATTAATCAGTGCTATTTATTGAGCACTTATTGTGTGCAGAACACTATCAAGAGCTTGGGAGAGTACAACAGAATTGGAAAATATGTTTCCTGCCCACAACAACCTTACAGTCCTGAGGGGGAGATAGACATTAGTATAAATAATTTAAGTGCTGTGGGGATGAGGGTGGGGTAAACACCAAATGTCCAAAGAGTACAGATCAGTACAGCATAGACTGCAAAGAAGGAAGAGGGAAAGGAAGACCTGTTGAGGAACAATGGGACCTTATTAAGGTTTTGAAGGTGGGGAATATGGAGGTCCGATGTATATGGAAGGGACCCTCAGATCCCTCAGACCAGAGGGAGGATGTGGGGAAAGAGGTGGATGGTGAGATAGACAAGGTGGAGGCACAGTAAGCAAATTGACACTAAAGAAGTGAAGTGACCTCTTACTACAGGCCCTGAAAGTTCACTGAGGTAAGGTAGGAGAGGGTAAGCTGAATGAGTGCTTTAAAGTAGTAATGTTATCCCATATGGAGAGTAGGTGATCTGGATTTACCATTAACATTTAGCCCTGGACTTAATTTATCGGTATACTTTTGCTCTTAGTTCTATCAGTTCTGCCATGGTGTGCTCCTTCACTATGCATTTTGGCTAGAAGGCTGTTGAAGAATTATGCAACATTATTCCAAAAAAATCTCAGCTTGGCTAGATAGAGCATGATGTGTCAGAAGATCTGGTATTGTGCAAGTTTGATCAAGGTATAAGTGCTACAGCAGGATTTCTTTTTAATACTAAGTTCTTCAAGAACACAGCTCATGTTCAAGGAGAATCGACTATTAGGAAAAGGAATAATCCACAACCTTAAATTGGAACACGTTAAAACTGGTGGAAATGGAGTATCTGAAGAGGAGGTTTGGGCCTTCCTTAGTGCTGAGTGTGGATGGGAAGATAGTCCCATTTTCTTTTGTTCTAGCTCACACTATATATCCTTTCATACTGCATAAAAGAAACAAGATTCCTCAGCCTTCCAGTTCAGCTCTGACTTTGCACATTCAAGGGGAGAATGAATGCTTAAGGACAATTTTGACAAAATGACATTCTTGAATTAATAGAAAGATTTAAGGACAACATAAACAAATAGTTAAAAAATGACCAATTTCTCATTCATCTTGAATTCATTTTATTAGCTACCTCCCCATACCAAACTATGTCAATGTTTGCTTGGAACACAGTGAAGATGGAATCCCCTCTCTCACTCAGTCTTGGTCTATACACTTACCTAGAGGATACTAGAATATAAACATTGGGAAAGTTAGATCATGTAACATGCCAAAATTACTGTAATTTTCTCTACTTTAGACAATATTTAAATAAACTCTATTCACACAAACTCAACTTTGGTGTCCAAATTAAATATGTATAAAGTTGTTCTTATTGATTCTTTTTTTAAATTATGCCAAATATTGTCAGAATTAAATGGCAATAAAGTCTGATGAGAGAACTTTTAGCTACAAGTCTATTTGTTCTCATTCATATTTTGTACATCTTTTCCCTAGCACATATTTTAAATGAGGAGGTTAGCTTCAGAGTATTGAGTAGTTGAAGGGAACTTTAATTGCATTAAGCAATTAATTGGAAAACGTGTCCTGCAGCAACAGCTAACAAATTGGGTTCAGAACATAGGGACTTTTATACAGGCTAAGGCTGAAAAGGGATATGATTGAAGTCTATAAAATCATGAAGCGGGTCAACGGGAAGAACATCGAATTGTTTTTACCAAATCCTGCATCGCCCAGATGATGGGGTAACCACTAAAGCCTGAGGAGGAAATTTAAAATAAATCTAAAGGAGTGATGCTGTCCGCTATCTAGACTGTGAGCCCACTGTTGGGTAGGGACCATCTCTATATGTTGCCAACTTGTACTTCCCAAGTGCTTAGTACAGTGCTCTGCACACAGTAAGCACTCAATAAATATAATTGAATGAATGAATATCTGTAATTTATTTTACTGGTTATCTCCCTGGCTAGATTATAAACTCCTTGAAGGCAGAGGTCATATCTACTAATTCTACTGTACTTCATTGTCAGATTTATTGTGCACTTCTGTGTGTAGAGCACTCTATCAAGTGCTTGGGAGAGTACATTGTAACAACAGACATTCCCTGCCCACAATGAGCCCTCCCAAGTGTTTAGTACAATATTCTGCACAGAATAGGTATGCAATAAATACTATTGCCTGATTGGTATGGAAAGACTTACCACAGGAACCTATAAAAGCAGAGAATAGCTGTAGGTTCAAGAGGAGTCTGGATAAATTCAAGGTCACATGGTCCATAATGGGCTGCTCAAAGGAAAGTTAGGAATCTCAGGTGGTGACACCCCCTCACCACAAGTATTGGTATTAAGTAAGGCATCGATGGAAGGATTTTAGTTCCAGGGTCAGAGACAGAATACTGGATTGGGAGCCTTCTGAGAGACAGCACCGGTGGGTTTTTGATAAATGCTGTGACTACTACTAGCTACTAGAGAAGGATGGCAGTGAATTCAGCAAGGAGGCTTCCCTGTGCAATCCCTCATTTCCCCTTCTCCCTCTACCTTTTGCATTGCCTATGCAGTTGGATTTGCTCACTTTAAGCACTTTTTGAAAACAAATGGTATTTGCTAAGTGCTTGCTACATGCCAGGCACTGAACTATGTGCTGGGGTAGAGGTTAGATAATCAGGATGGACACAGTCCACATCCCACATGGGGCTTACAGTCTTAACTTCTCTGTCCCTCAATTACCTCACATGCAAAGTGGGTATTAAGTGGCTTGCCCAAGGTTACACAGCAGACAATCGGTGGAGCCAGAATGGGAACATCTTCTGATTCCCAGGCTCATGCTCTTTCCATTAGGCCACACTGCTTCTCACCATGTCACCCCACCCTCAGTCCCACAGAATTTATGTAACTATTCATAATATAATTTGACTCTCACCCTCTAGACTGTAAGCTTCTTTTGAGCAGAGATCATTTCTACCAACTCTATTGTATCCTACTTTCCCAAACACATAGAACAGTGGTCTGGACATAATAAATGTTCAATAAATCTTTGGTTCAACTGGACTGACTTTGTAATAACACAACTCAGTCTTATGTTTTTAAAAATCTAGAGGCATCACCAATAGCCATTACAAATGATTTTTAAATTTTTTATATTTGTTAAGCACAAATCAGACTCTCTGTATTTAAGTGCTCATTATGTGTCAAGCACTATTCTAAGTGCTGGGATGGATATGAATCAATCAGGTCTTTTTAAATGGTATTTATTAAGGGCTTACACTGTGCTAGGTACTGTTCTAAGAACAGGGGTAGATACAAGCTAAATCAGGTTGGATACAGTCCGTGTTTTACATGGGACTCCGTAGTAACCTCTATTTTATAGATGAAGAAACTGAGGTATAGACAAGTGACTTGCTCAAGGTCACGCAGCAGAGAAGCGATGGAGCAGGGATTAGAACGCAGGTCTATGTTCTGTCTACTAGGCAATGTTTTTTTAGGTTCTCTTAAATAGGCATCAGGGGAATCAAAGTATGAAGTTTGTTTATGGCTGATGGTCTGGTTCATTTCCATCATCTCTCTCCAAATGACATTACTTCTATATCTCTTTAATTTTGGAATGGGGTTTGGTGAAGGTTAAAAAAAATCCCAGGCTCCAGAAACTGCATTCTGCTGCAGAGAATAATAGTTGCATCAGGGATCCAGTCTCTTGTTGGAGAGTAAGCTCCTTGTGGGCAGGTAACATGTCACCGCCACCACCACCCCCCCAACCAAGTGCTAAGTACAGTGCACTTATCTAGTGGATACTCACTTAAAAAATGGTATTTACTGAGTACCTACTATGTGCAGAGTAGTTCTCTAAACAGAAAGTTCACTGTGGGCAGGGAACATGTCTACTGTCTCTATTGTATTCTACTCTCCCAAGTGCTTAGTACAGTGCTCTGTATCAATGAGTGCTTATTTTGTGCAGAGCACTGTACTAAACACTTGGGAGAGTACAGTACAACAGAGTTGGTAGACATTCCCTACCCAAAAGGAGCTTACTCTACCTATCTAATGTGCTATCTGGAGCAGTGGGTGTTGACTGCTTCAGAGGAACATGGAACACTCCCATTTAAGTCCTAATAATAACATAGTATCACTTTTGTCATTCCCAAGGAAACCAAAAGTATGGAAAACAAGAATTCTGGTTCAAATCTACTTGTATTGAAGGAAATGTACTAGCCTAACTTCAATTCTTTGTTATCAATCATTTAGAGTGGTGATAGCACTGAAATTATGAGATTATTCCAAAAGGGAACTTAAACTAAGTTACAATGATGATGGCAGGACAGATTGAGCTATGAAAATCCCAGCAACCACCCGAAGGTTTTATTAGACCAACCATATAATTTAACAAATAAAATTTATCAAGCAGGAATTTCAGATTTGCATAAAATATTGATCTTAGTCCCTGAAATCTATCTACATATGCACAATTAAAGATAACAGCTCATCAGAAATCATCTTGATTTCTTTTATCTACACTAGTATTTTGTTGATGGTAACAACTGTGCTGGCTGCTATTCAGTTGAGAATGCCTTTGGCTGAATTTTATTGTAGATTTGTTTTTAATGACTTGAGGTTCCAAAACAGCCTTTCCCAAGATAAATTTGCCAATCCCTCCCCAGATCTCTAATATAAACTGAGGTTCAGAAGCAAGTCACAATTTATGTCACACCAATGAACACTGTTACATTATTTTGCAATGGCTTGCTTTTTTTTTTTACAAAAACAACAATGAATATCCAATGTGTCGTATGTAAGAAGAAATTCTAAATAAAAGGAAAAGGATAAGGATTTATTCAGTTATGCTT
The DNA here is from genome assembly GCF_015852505.1 of Tachyglossus aculeatus. NCBI lineage: Eukaryota > Metazoa > Chordata > Mammalia > Monotremata > Tachyglossidae > Tachyglossus > Tachyglossus aculeatus. The sequence continues at coordinate 37,760,705 of NC_052075.1, read as the reverse complement.
ATTTGTTATTACACATTGTCCCATTAAGGGAACATTGCTGCATTTGTGATAATCTAGGAAAATATTTTTCAATCCATCAGCTCTATTCAAAATACCTCCTGTATTTACACTGAATTTAATTTGGTAGTCTACCACACTGAAATTGAGACAGTTGGGAGTTCCTGAGATTGCTTTCTGCTGTGTAGACCCAGCCAGCAAAATCTTCTTAAGCTCTATCAGAAATGGAGCAGTGGCACCTAAAGGGATATTCCCTCCAGGAGACATTCCACAACTAACTTGCTGCACATCTTTTTATGTCATTTATGTCATTCTAGCAGCTACTCTTAGCATTTAGCATGGGCCTTGGAGTCAGAAGGACCTGGGTTCTAATTCCAGCTCAGCAGTTGTCTGCTGTGTGACCTTGGACAAGTCACTTCACTTCTGTGCCTCAGTTACCTCATCTGTAAAATGGGGATTAAGACTGTGAGCTCCATGTGGGACATGGACTGTGTCCAATCTGATTAGTTTGTGTCTACCCCAGCCCTTTGTACAGTGCCTGGCCCATAGTAAGCACTTAAATACCCTTTTATAAAGAGTACATGCTCCAATCCCAGATTCCTTTCTCATCCATCTTTCCCATATTGATCAACGGTATTTATTGGGCACTTACTCTTTGCAGAGCACTGTGCACTTCTGCAGTTGCCAGCTGTATCTTTGTTAACCTACTTACTCTCACAATATGTATACAATGTATGCAACTTCTTCCTCTGTTAGATTTTAAGCACCTTGGGAGCAGGGATTTTTCTTCTACTTTTATGTGCTCAGAAATATTATTATTAAAGGAATTAATGAACCTCTTGCTGTATGGATCAGAGCACTGTATCAGATGGATCAAATGCTTACATCTGGGAGTGTGCAAAGGCAGTGAAAGACATGTTCCCTATTTTCAGTCTGACGAAGGATACAGGTAGACATTTATCAATTATGAGGGAAGACAGACACAATAATTGTGGTATTCAAGTGTCTACTATGGTCCAAGCACTGAACTGAGCACTGGTGTAGATAAAGATAATACGAGCCCCCATTGGGCTCATGGTCTAAGTGGGAGGGAGAACAGGTATTGAAATCTCAGATTAGCAGATGAGGGAACTGAGGCACAGCAGGTAAGTGGAGGTGTCAATTTTAGAATCCTGATCCTCTGACTCCCAATAGCTTGAGTGCATGTATTTTGGGAATTCTATGCTGCTCTACAACTTGACATGTTTGATGTGATCGTGCCTGAAGTTTCATTTCAGTAAATTATTTAGATCAGTAATATGGACATCTGAATTATGCAGATGATTGCTGTGGCTGCTTGCATAAACTGATGCCAAAGAAACTGAGGAAAGAGATGTGAACAAATCAGCTCCTCCCCACCCCAACACACACACACACACACACACTAAGGAAACAAATCTCCATACCATTCTTTGTTTGATCCAAATTTGCTAGATAATCACTCAATCCTTCCCTTACCTAGCCCTATTTAGCTTTCTTATTGAATGCATAAATTAAATTGCTGTTTCATTTAGGCTAGGTCTAAGTGGAACACTTGACAAAAATGTGCCACTATGGCATGTGTAAATTGGGCAGTAACATCCCAGGACTCAGTAATAATAATAATAATATTAATAAGAATAACTGTGGTATTTGTTAAGCAGTTACTATGTGCCAAGCACAACACTAAGTGTTGGGGCAGATGCAAGGTAACTGAGTTGAGCACCCAGTCCCAATCACCATTTTACAGATGAGGTAACTGAGGCAGAAAGAAGTGAAGTGACTTGCTCAAGGTCACACAGCAAATAGCAGAGCCAGAATTAGAACCCAGGTCCTTCTGACTCCCAGGCTCATGCTCTATCCACTAGGCCACGCTGCTTCTAATGGCATGACATGCTCTCAGATAGCGTACATATTCCGCTTCTACCCCAAAATAAAAAACAAGCACAAACACAAGTTACAGAAAATACATATGCCCTGTCATCATCATCAATCGTATTTATTGAGCGCTTACTGTGTGCAGAGCACTGTACTAAGCGCTTGGGAAGTACAAGTTGGCAACATATAGAGACAGTCCCTACCCAACAGTGGGCTCACAGTCTAAAAGGGGGAGACAGAGGACAAAACCAAGCATGCTAACAAAATAAAATAGAATAGATATGTACAAGTAAAATAAATAAATAAATAAATAGAGTAATAAATATGTACAAACATATATACATATATACAGGTGCTGTGGGGAAGGGAAGGAGGTAAGATGGGGGGGATAGAGGGGGGACGAGGGGGAGAGGAAGGAAGGGGCTCAGTCTGGGAAGGCCTCCTGGAGGAGGTGAGCTCTCAGTAGGGCCTTGAAGGGAGGAAGAGAGCTAGCTTGGCAGATGGGCAGAGGGTGGGTATTCCAAGCCCGGGTGATGACGTGGGCTGGGGGTCGATGGCGGGACAGGTACAGTGAGATTAGCGGCAGAGGAGCGGAGGGTGTGGGGTGGGCTGTAGAAGGAGAGAAGGGAGGTGAGGTAGGAGGAGTTGCGGTGATGGAGAGCCTTGAAGCCCAGGGTGAGGAGTTTCTGCCTGTATTAAGCGCTTGGGAAGTACAAGTTGGCAACATATAGAGATGGTCCCTACCCAACAGTGGGCTCACAGTCTAGAAGGGGGAGACAGAAAACAAAACATGTAGACAGGTGTCAAGTACATGCTCAGAATGGAGTCTTTTTTGGTATTTGTTAAGCACTTACTACATGCCAGACATTTTAAGAACTAGGGTAGATACAAGATAATCAGATTGAACACAGTCCATATAGCTCACAGCCTTAATCCCCATTTTACAGATGAGGTAAGTGAGGCCCAGAGAAGTTAAGTGACTTGCCATATAGCAGACAAGTGACAGAAAAGGAATTAGAACCTGGGTTCTCTAACTTCCAGGCCTTTAACTCTTTCCACTAGGCCACCCTACTTCTCTTAAAAGAAGAGAAAACAGGAATGCACTAGCCACCCAGAAGAATCCAGAAGCTATAAAGGAAATAGACAAAAATGAAGATTGAAAGAATAAAAGAAAAATACAGTGAGGTTAAAAGATTAATTATTTTCTTCCCAAATTAGATTCTTTAAATCTGAATGAAGCATAGGGGAGCTACTAAGAGGTGCTGACTGATGTAATGAAATTGTTCTGTATTGGAGAAGGCCCCTTTATGGTAATCATTTGCATTCTTTGATTTGAACCCTCATCATAAGGCAGAGGCACAAATACCAGACTATTGGCTTCACACACACACAGCCAAGCAAGCATACATTAACTTTTCACACACAAAAAAAGAAGAGAGAATTCTGTGAGAGGAGCACTAATTCCAAAGCAGTTATCTCTATGGCCTAGTGGAAAGAGAACGGGTCCTTAAGTCAGAGGTTCTGTGTTCTAGCCCCAGCTCCTCCTCTTGTGGGCTGTGTGACCCTGAACAAGTTGCTTAACTTCTCTGGACCTCAGTTTCCGCATCTGTAAATTGGGGATTTAATACATATTCTTCCTCCTGCTTAGACTAAAAAACCCACATGGGACAGGGACTACATCTGCACAGATTAACTTGTAGTTATTTTTGGTACATAGTAAGTGCTTAACAAATAACTATTGTTAGTCCAGGTGAATGTGATATGGAGGCAAAGAAGTCCTCCATTATTCTACCATCTTTATTCACTACACTGAAATTTTGTCTGCCTGATGGATACTGGACTTTCTACCAGTACCAGTCAATGGTGTTTATCAAAAGCTCACTGTGTGCAGAGCACTGTACTAAGCACTTGGGAGACAACAATACGATGAAGTTGGTAATCACAATCCCTTCCCACAAAGAATTCACAATATAACAGGGAGAAGCAGACATGAAAATAAGTTAGAGGAATGGGGCAGAGTTGGAGAGATATGCCCATAAGTGCTGTGACTGAGACAAGTATTAGAGTGTCTAAGGGGTAGACACCCATCTTTCCAGTCTGTGTTTTTTTTTTTTTTAAAAAGGGAATTCTGGGGTTTTCAGTTGCTCTGATCATGGCAATAAAAAATGCAAGGGAAAGAAATTGTGCCAGGAGTTTGGAGTGTTAGGTTTTATGGTGAGTAATGTATGTCCTATGGGATGATGCCGACATTTCCATATAAGATGACTACTTTGTTGTCTTTCATCATTTTAAGCACAAATGTTAGAGTATAGTTGAAGATGAGATTGGTCATTACCTTGTGGAATGAAACACAGATGCTTAGTGAGTTTTTAGATGTGGATTATAATCTCTATAAAAAGAGTTCAGTTTCACAGTTCCTTTGACTACCATTGCAAAAAAGACTTGACAGGTACATGGTTTGTTGATACATGAGTTCCAGGGAATCCTCTGAGTATCTGGGTGTTTGTTCAGTTGTAAAGATAAAATCATCATATTAAATCTCTGAACAAGTGCCAAACTTGAGTTTCCAAACTGTTTAGGAGGAAACACCTTAGTTTTCCAAAAGGCGAAAAATGTTCACTCCAAGATGGTAGAGCAAATTTGTTTTGAAAGTGTGTTAAAGTAGAAAAGTCTAAATAGCATAGGCTAACAATATGAGTCTATAAATGGAATTAAGCACCTCAAAACAAAGTACTTTTCCTGGAAAATCTCACATAATAAAAATTTGAACCGTGGATCTCTATCTTTCTTACCACATATAGCCATTAGATAACGGGAAGACAGGATGGTCCAGTGGAAAGAGCAAGGGATTGGAAGACAGAAGAACTGGGTTCTAGTCTTAGCTCTGCCATTTGCTTGCCTTGTGTGACCTTGGGCAAATCAGTTCCTCAGTTTGTTCATTTGAAATATGGGGATAAAATATCCATTTTTCCTCCCTCAGACGGATCCATGCATGGAACAGAGACTGTTTCCTATGATTAGATTTTAATCTACTGCACTAAACACATTGCTTATTATACCAACATTATCATATTAGATCAAAAAATGCATATAAATTTTCACTTAAAAAGTAGTAGAGAAGCAGCATGGCCTAGTTGAAAACACAGGCCTGGGAGTCAGGGGACCTGGGTTCTAATCCCAACTCCGCCACTTGTCTGCTGTGTGACCTTGGACAAGTCACTTAATTTCTCTGTGCCTCAGGTCCCTCATCTGCAAAATGGGAATTCAATACCTGTTCTCCTTCCTACTTAGACTGTGAGCCCCGATTCCCTTGCATCTACCCCAGCACTTAGTACAGTGCTTAATTAAAGCACAGTTATTGAAAACAGAACTAATTTCACTCAGATTATTTTATGTTAGCCATAAAAGTCTTCTAGTGAATGAGAATTTTTTTCCAAAGTGCTTGTTCCCCAAGAGGTTCTGAGATCAATTTAAGGATCATGGGTTGGCATTCAGAACCCAGTGACTAAATGTCCAAATAGCAATTGAGTGTGAATGTTGCCTATAAAATATGGTTGAGGAAACTGAATTAAGCTCTATGAGCTGAAGCTGTTAGATAATGAAATTTGACAGATTTTAGGGGAGTCAAATGTCCATGGGAAGAAGTTTAAGCACACAATAAAGGAACTCAGTAACTAAGAAAAGTAGCTAGGAATTAAGTTGTTCTGCGTGAAGAAAATTTAAGTGAGAGGGAGAAGAGAAAAGAGGACAGTTTGTTAGTAATAATAATAATAATAAATAATAATAATAATAAGTTGTTAGTGTTTACCATGTGCCAGGCACTGAACTAAGTGCTGGAGTGGGTACAAGAAAGTCAGATTGGAAACAGTCCCTTGTTCCACATGGGGCTAACAGTCTTAATCCCCATTTTACAGGCGAGGTAACAGACACAGAGAAGTGAAGAGGCTTGGCCAAGGTCACACAGCAGACTAGTGGCAGAATCTGGATTAGAACCCATGACCATGTTCTATCCATTTCACCATGCTGCTTCTCTAACCATTGGGCCAAGATGCAAGTCAGCACACAATCCATTAAAAGAAAAAATCCCCACAATAAACATTTTTCCTTTGACAGTCTACTTCAAGCAAGCCCAGAATGAATGGAAAGGAAGCAGTTTAGAACACCCCAGTCATTTATTTTATTTTGTTAGTATGTTTGGTTTTGTTCTCTGTCTCCCCCTTTTAGACTGTGAGCCTACTGTTGGATAGGGACTGTCTCTATATGTTGCCAACTTGTACTTCCCAAGCACTTAGTACAGTGCTCTGCACACAGTAAGTGCTCAATAAATATGATTGATGATGATTAGTTTAGCCAAAGTAGTGAAATATTCTGCAAGAGGTGACAAATCAGTTAAAAACTTAAATGCAAGTTCTTAGCGGGCTAGTATAATGTCTCTTACTCAAGACAGCATAATGCCCTTCACAAATGATTGGATATTTAAACAATGTCTGATCAAACCAGTGCTACAAGACTATTATATCTCCGAAGTTCTAGTGTAGAAGTAACTTGGAAACCATGAACAATTTAGAACATAAAATCAAAAATAACCCCAATAATCTTGACCAGGAACTACACTTTGAGGAACAATGTAATAGTTGCCCTCTTTGAAATTCATCCTGATTGTCAATGTGTTACACTACTTTTCTTCTCCCTCACTCTCCTACTGTGGACTTCTCAAAATTTACCCAAACCTTTTTGAACCTACTGGTTTTTACCCTGACAGCTTTCTATGCCAGAGTTAAAGAACCCTTGAAGAAGGGCTGCTTTTGGTTTATTCCCAGTAACCCTACCAGTCTTTTCAACCAGACATGCCATCCAACATAGCTGACAGCACTCTTTAGCTATTTGAACTAATTGTTTTGCTAGAGATCAGAGAACAGGCTAGAAATATAATAATAATAATAATAATGGCATTTGTTAAGCACTTACTATGTGCAAAGCACTGTTCTAAGTACTGGGGTAGATACAATGTGATCAGGTTGTCCTACGTGGGGCTCACAGTCTTCATCCCCATTTTACAGATGAGGTAACAGGCACAGAGCAGTGAAGTGACTTGCCCAAAGTCACACAGCTGACAATTGGCAGACCCAACCACTAAGGCAGAGCAGGGATTTGAACCCATGACCTGACTCCCTGAGCGATATTTTTATTAGCAGTACTAAAGGGCACCTTTCAGGGAAGATCCATTATGCATTAATGAACAATGAGCTGATGACTATTTTTAAGACAGGCATTTGGTTATTCTTGAATGTCAGGTTAGTTACACTGAGCTTAATCCTTGCTTAAAAAAAAAAAATCAATGCTGGGTCTGTTGCCATTTGCAGTTTTTATTTTCTGGAGTGTTAGTTTTATGTTATGCATTTTGCTCTGAGTTACCTACTATCTCTTTGCTCTGTGCCTTTAGGCTCTTGCCAACCTTAGAAATGGAAACTATCATGGAAGAAGTCAGGCAACTATATTTGCAGTAGAACGCTAACCTCAGAAAACAAACAACCCCTTTCAGTCAATGAAGTATTAATCAGGTGCTAATTGAAGGATGTAAGGCAAGAGCTGAGATTAACATTTCAGTGGCACCTGAGTTCTCAGCTGTGATGAGTCTTTTCACCTTATTCATTCCATGCCTCAGTAAATTTATTTAGGATGTAATACCATATCACTTGAAAACAGCATTCTTCCTCCTTGCTGACAGCTAGACTCACCAGAATTTAACAGGGAGTTTTAGGGAGGAAGCCACAATCCCATTTTTAAGGGCAGAGAAAGGGGACCTAGAAGCCTGGGTCTTTCTTAGCAAAGTGGTTTTCTTCCAATTCCCCACCTTTTAAAAAATGGTATCTGCTTACTATGTGCAAGACTTTATATTAAGTGTTGGGTGTAGAAACAAGGTAATCAGTTTGGTTTCAGTCCCAGACCCATATAGGGCTCACAGTTTTAATCCCCATTTTACAGATGAGGTAACTGAGGCACAAAGAAATTAAGTGGGTGTCTTGCCCAAGGTCACAGCAGATAAGTGGAAGAGCCAGGATTAGAACCCAGGTCCTCCAACTCCCAGGCCCTCAATCTTTCCACTAGGTCACACTGCTTCACAGTCTGGATTGACTTAAAACCTTGCTGCTGTGGGAATAAACAATAACCAGGGTGTGGCCAGAGGTATTATTACCTTGTGTTTAAGTGCCATCCACATTATGAAGGAGATGCAGATTCAAAAGTTCACTGTTTAGACAATACTGCCTATCCACCCCGTGTTCCAAGTCTTTCAACATATTAAGGTATAAAGCATAAAAACGCATATAAAGCATAATAAATCATATAAAGTACAAGAATCAAGTCTCATTTGGGAAAGCAAAGCATATCAAGAAATAGCCTTGCTCCAGAATTCTACCACTTCATCATGGAATGACCTTGTGATAGCAACGAACTTTTCCCAAAAGACAAACTTATGAAAAACCAACTACAGGCCATCACAGTTTACCAAATCAAAAACCTTTGTGAAGTCAATGAAGACAAGATATAGGTTCTGTGTTCTGCTTTTTGTACTTCTGTACTTGACTAGCAGCAGAGATAATAATAATAATAATAATGGCACTTATTAAGGACTTACTATGTGCAAAGCACTGTTCTAAGTGCTGGGAAGGTTACAAGGTGATCAGGTTGTCCCACAGGGAGCTCACAGTCTTAATCAAGTCAGTAGGGTCCAATTAAATGTAAAACAATTTAAACTTGGACCATCTGTGGCCAACATGAAATGGCAAAGTTTTGCCCAAGACACCGATCTCTGGGGAACCCAACCACTAAGGCATTGCCCAGAGCTCACCTAATGTGAATGGATGGTAACAATTTCCCAGACATTATTTTGTGGTATTTTCAACAGTGAAGCAAGCTCCAGAGATGGCTTGAGGAAAGGCACCAAAATGTTCAGGATAAGCTCTTTAAATACCAGTGCTTGGAAGTTCACAGTTTAGTCCTGAGGGCCTCTTCACATCAGTGCTGCCATTTAGCTATTCAAACCTTGGAAAGTAAACACATTGCTACAGTGAAGGGGAATCCCACTCGACCAAAGATTGTTCTGAGCATTGTGAAACAACTCGTGCCAACCTCACTATGTACAATCTGCAATCAGAAGCCAGAATAAATGCATAAACCAAAACAACTAAGCATTTTTCTTACAAACCAGTTATGCAGTTGAAGTAGAGATCTCTGAAGAGGTAGATGCAGGAAAAGGAATCAGCTGAGAGTGCCTGCTCTTGGGTTTAAATATTCTGCCTGACTCACTGATAGGCTGAACTCCTTCCAGGCTTCTATTGGCCAGACCCTCTTAGACGGTTCCAATTACCAAAGGATTCTGGAAATTGTAATTCTTCAGGAATCCAATAATGAAAATTATGGTATTTTTAAAGCGCTTGCTAAGTGCTGAAATAGATGTAAGAAAATAGGATCAGACACCATCCCAGTCTCACACTGGACTCCCAGAGTTTCCAGGAAAAGAAAGAGTTACTGAAATAGGTTTCCTACTCTTTCAATCCCCAGTTCTCCACCACAGCTGGGGCTAGATATTTCCACAACTGAATTTAGCCAGCATTTCATCAGCTAGTTTAAAATCCACAAAGCAGCCAGGCTGGAGACTGAAACTAGGTTCTGGGAAATAATTTCTTAATAGCGTTGGATCCCATAGAGCAGAGCTTGAGGCATAACAACTCTTTGATGAAGACAGTGGGAAGACCACCATTTAAGAGATCTTCTCCCTTTCTCTGATCTATTTCTAGCCTAGGGGTGTGATTTCCTGGTGAGACTGTTAACACTGATTAAACAGATGTGAGGCACCTCTTCCATTAGCAAAAAACAAGGGAACTTTATTACTGTGGGTTTCTCCAACATAAAAAGCATGTCAGAGAACCAGGATATCCGTCACTGTTCCAGACAGCTAGGGCACACTGTAATATTCTTTATTTATTATAGTCCGGCCACTTCTTTGGAAAATGGGGCCAGCTATTCCTGTCCACCAACTTAGTGGAGTAGGAAAAGAGCCAATATGAAAGAAACCTTTGTCGTGGAAAACAGACACACAATGCTAAATATTGTTTTGCAAGACAATAATCTATTGCAAAAATTAATGATGATGATTAAAGAGTTGTTATTGAATATTCCAAACATTAGTCAACAGTGCTTCCATTTATCAGTGCATTTGAGAAAGCAACAGACCCTCAGTGATGTGCGGTCTAGACAAATCTCTTTGTTTCAGTACAACAGAGTTCATTCAGCACACTGGGTGAGGCTTTAATACAGTGAGAGCATTGATTTAATCCCTGTGTGGTTTTTGGCTATTATTCAAAGAAGAAGCTAAATGAATTGATAAAGAATGAATGAAATTCTATAAATGGAGTTTAAATGTCAATGCTGGCCCTCATTTTGGGCGTGGGTGTCATTTTTAATTTTTTTTCCACATTTTAATCATTCTGCTATTGAAAGTCAGAGGGCAACTGTATCGGGATGGTCTGCTTGGATCAAATTGAAGGGATGACAAAGTCCCACAAGACCTTCTCCAACCAGAGCAGTAGATGGTGGCTTCCCACGGCCCCACCCACAAAGGTGAGGTTTCCCTGCTGCTTGAGCTGCCTCTAGTTAGTAGATGGTATTTACTGAGTGCATACTGTGTGCACAGCACTGTACTAAGCGCTTGGGAGAGTACAATATAATAATAAAAAGACACATTCCCTACCCACATCAAGCTTACAGTCTAGAGGGGGAGACAGACATTACTGTAAATAAATAAATTACAGATCTGAACATAAACGTTGTGAGGCTAATGTGCTGGAGCCATGGTCAGGGCCAGACTAGGGCTCGAGAAAGATTATGGGAGTTTGCATTGGGATGCTTCATTCATTCATTCATTCAATCATATTTATTGAGCACCTACTGTGGGCAGAGCACTGTCCTAAGCACTTGGGAAGTACAAATAGGCAACATATAGAGATGGTCCTTACCCAACAATGGGCTCACAGTCTAGAAAGGGGAGACAGACAACAAAACAAAACCAGTAGACAGGTGTCAATACCATCAGAATAAATAGAATTATAGCCATATACACTCTGCATGAGTTTGGCTTCCGTTTGGGGGATATGCTGCAGGCCTCGGCCTGTCCTGGGGCATTTCAACGGATTCACCCTCTGGACTGTATGTTGCCAACTTGTACTTCCCAAGCGCTTAGTACAGTGCTCTGCACACAGTAAGCGCTCAATAAATATGATTGATGGATTGATTGATTGATTGATTGACTGTAAGCTTGTCCTCTAGACAGTAAGGTCGTTGTGGGTAGGGAATGTGTTTGTTAGAGTGTTGTGTTGTACTCTCCCAAGCACTTAATACAGTACTCTGCACACAGTAAGAACTCGATTGATCAATTGAAATATCAGTCATGAAGACAATCAGTGATGCAGCTATCCTGAACAAAACCCCACTGAAAACCAGAACTTCTGGTAGGTAACTAGGCCTAAGGCTACCCAATGTGTGAATGGGATTGAAGATGAAAGATGAAATCATCACTGACCACCCCTTCCACGCCATGGACAAATTAGCATTGTCTCTATTGCACTGTTTCATTGAACAGTTCGTGTTCACGGAACCTGGAGACATTTTCAATTCTCCCTTTCCTTCAAGGCAGTTCCCCCACTCAAAACCGCTGCACATCAGGCTGAAATGTCTTCTGCAATTGTAGCTTCCATTCTATTCATGGCTGAGCATTATCTTGTTCAAAATCTATCCATTTTTGGTGAAACGTGGTAGATATTAGTTCCTGTTATTATTGCTGCTCTGAAGAATCAAATCTCTTCACAAATTATTTTATTTCTCCTGAATGCTCAATCGCTGAAGTTTTCTAACCTACTCCATTTCAATATGTCGCTTAAGTCCTTTAGGACTTCAATTACTCTTCTTAAAAAAACTGACTCTAAATGATAAAATTCTAATTTTGTCCCCAAACCTCCTCTTTCAGATTTCATTTCAGTCTATGTAAGGATATTACCACATTAATGCCTTCATTGAGGCAGCTATAAAAGTTTTTCACATAAAACTTTAACCACTTTAAAAATGTAGAGTCTATTAATAAACCACAGTGCTAGGTCTTATTAAAACATCTTGCACTTAATTGGATCATTATTAATACTGATCATGAACCTAAAATTCTAAATTAATAAAAGCTACATTTAACTAACAGCCATCTTGCAGAAACAGTGTTTGAACTAAATGGTTCTGAGAGTTCTTTACCTCAGTCTTCCTCTTGAGCATCATGATTAAAAATGACTAATAGATCCAAAAATCATCATTTGTGAATTTGACTTCCATTTAAAAACTCTTTCGATCAATCAACACTATTTATTAAACATTTACTCTGAGCCAAGGACTGTATTAAGCACTCGGGAGAGTAAAAAAGAGCTAGTTAACTTGATCCTTGTCCCCAAGGAGCTTACACTCTAGTGGAGCAGAACTGGTTAGGATTAAATGCATCACTTCATTGAATCACGAGAGCAGTCTATAAGTGAAATTTACTTCATATTGATATTGGTTTCCAGTTGTTGAACTTCAAAGCAATTGGTCCTGAGCTTCATGTTGGAGCTATTAAAGAAATTGTCCTGTGAAAGACTTCCTATTCTGAGATATCTGGAAGTGATATCTGGGTTGTAGCTGTAGAAGGTGTTTGGAAAAATTCATCGATGAGCTTTAGTAGAAAGAAAAGCCTGATATATATATAGGGTCCACACCTAACCATGACGATAAATGTGAAGGAGGGTGACTATCAAATAGTTCCTTCAAGTGTCCTCTCGCCACTGCAGGAGAAAGAATGCTGGTCTCACTGGACTATCATCATTTGTCCAAACCAGTCATGGCATTGTTAATGGACAACAGTGCCTGGAAATGGAATTGACCAGATTTAGCACTGCCACCTGTGTTTCCTGGCCCTTTGAGTGGAAATCTCTAGATTACAGATTCATCAAGTCAGTGTCCAGGGCACAACAAATCAAAGCTAATGTATCCAGCTGGTTAACAGTATGAGTTGTTATTTATCCTTCTACCTTGCTTTTGTTCTTCCCTGAATAGCAGTTATAGATACACCATTCTAGTCTCTCATCCTGATTTTTTCCTTTGGAACTTGTTTTCGAAAGTGGACTTCACTGAGGTAACATAGCTTTTGAGTTTCTGCCATTTTCTCTGCCTCTGTGTGAGACCACCATTCCTAGTTGTACATCGCTGATGGCAAAATAATGGAATTCAAGTTCTCTCTTCTTCTTCCTGGACAGTTCTTCATCCAACAATAGTGTTTTGATTCTATTAAAACTGATACCCACCATTTTCCTCCTCTTGCATTCACAGTCGAATGTGTTTGTTTTGTTGGCTGACATTCGAAGTAGCTTTCTATTTCTGCCCCATTTACATGGATAAAGCCTTCCAGGCAATATCCATTGCACATTCATTCACTGTGAATGCCAATATCTGAATCATGTTGTTCAGCAAAAAATTAGATGATCCATATCTTGCTTTGATTCAAGGGGCAACCTCCAACCATGCTCTTCAGTATGAATAAAAACAGCATGGCCTAGTGGATAGAGCACAGGCCTGGGAGTCGAAGGTCATGCATTTTAAACCCGGCTCTGCCACCTGTCTGCTGTGTGACCTCGGGCAAGTCACTTAACCTCTTTGTGACTCAGTTACCTCATCTGTAAAATGGGGATTGAGACTGTGAGCCTCATGTGAGACAGGGACTGTGTCCAACCTGATTTGCTTGTATCCACCCCAGCACTCAGTGCAGTGCCTGACACACAGTAAGTGCTTAATAAATACCACAATTATTGTTATTATCACTATTATAGTCACGTTAGCCATCTAGAAGAGCATAAGAAACTGCAAATCAACCAACTTTCAGGGCAAAACTTGCCATACAAATTCTATCTCCTTCTACGATGGGATAGCCAGTCTGGATAATCAAGAAGAAACAATCTAATTCATTTATCCAGACTTCATGGAGGTTACTGCATCCATCCCACATGACATCCTCACTGATAAACTGAGAAAGTATGCTTTTGAACATGACAGCATTATATGGCTGCTCTGCTGGTTTGGAGGGTGTCCCGCTCAAAATGTCGTCAGCAATGTATTGGGGTCTTCAGTGGCTTGGTGGTTTACTAGAATCATCTCTGAATCAGACTCAACATCAAATAGAGAAGCAGCATGACCTAGTGGATTGAGCATGGGCCTGGGAGAAAGAAGGACCTAGCTTCTAATCCTGGCTCCTCCACTTATCTGCCGTGTGATCTTGAGCAAGTCAGTTCACTTCTCTGTGTCTCAGTTCCCTCACATGTAAAATGGGGATTAAGACTGTAAGAGCAATGCTCACAGTAACGGAGCTCTAAGAAAAACAGATACTAAGGGATACCTAACGGTAGCTACAGGAGGATGGAGATGGAGATGCATCTCCATCTGATAGAGGTGCAAGATGGAGGTGCATGGAAACTTAGGGACCCCAAAAATGTTTTGCAGATGTAGTAAATGGCAGTTGCGAACAACACAACATAGAAGTGTATGGTTGGGAGATGACCACAGCCAACAGACAAGCTAGGCAGGCAGAAGTCAAGAGAGAGGTTGTTCTCCTAGGGAACTCTCCCCATCACTTAGTACATATAATAACTGCTCAATAAATACCACAAATGTATTGATTGATAGAGCAGAGACGTTGTGAAGATGGGCACATAAACAGAGTCAAAATTTCTAGACTGTAATCTCATGGTGGACAGGGAATGTGTCTGTTAATTATTATAGCATACTCTCAGAAGCACTTAGTACCATGTTCTGCACACAGTAAGTGCTCAATGAATATGACTGACTGAATGAATGAAAATCAAAGGCAGGTTGAATGTGAAACAAACACATTATGCAACGAAGATCCCTCCTTACTTGTAAACAATGCAAGAGGGTATGTCAATCACAAATTGGTCTTTTCAGTCACATTTTCACATGTGAGTAGGACTTCACCATCAGAAGCATTCTCTTTGATTATGAAGGATAGTTACACACACACACACACACACACACACACACACGTGATATAATGTAATATAATACCGACTCTCTTCACCTGCTACTCCCCAGCTCCATCTCCTCATTCCACCCAAGCTAACCTTCTATTTGTACCTCACTCTCAATTCTCTCACCTATATTCCCACACTCATGGTGTTCACAGGTTGGAACCCTTTCCTCCTCAAATCTAATAGACCACATCCTACCCCACATTCAGACTTCTCCTGAGAGTCCATCTTCTCCATCATGCCTTCAGCATCTCTTGTGCTTATGTATTTATACTAATCCTCAGCATTTGTGCATATACATTTTCTCAGTTGTACAGTCAGTAATTTATTTTGATACTGTTTGTCCTACCTTTATGTCTCTCTCCTTTATTAAAAGGGGTACGCACTTTGTGAACAGGGTATGCATCACTTGCTTGTCTTATCATTCCCAAGTGCTTGGTACAAGTGCATTGTACCCCATGTGCTCAATAAATACTACTACTACTGCTACTACTACTGCTAATGATAATAATGATGGTATTTATTAAGTGGTTACTGTGTGTCAAGCACTGTTCTAAGCACTGGGGTAGATACAAGATAATCAGGTTAGACACAGTCCCTGACCGTCTTAATCCCCATTTCACAGATGAGACAACTGAGCCACAGAGAAGTTAACCACTTGCCTGAAGTCACACAGCAAACAAGTGGCGGAGACAGGGTTGGAACCCAGGTCCTCTGATTCTCAGGCCCATGCTCTATCCACTAGGCATGCTACTATTATTACTATTACTTCTACTACTTCAGATCTTTAATTTATCCTAGAAAACATGCACTCTGTTATTGGTACATGTATGTCTAAACTCATTAACTAGATTAGTTTATTAGCTAGTTTGACTGATTGTTTTATCCTTTTCAATGCATGACCATTAAAGTAGTAAACCCAGGAAAAAGTGAAATATCCAGGTAATACATATAGATCATATTGGAAAGGTCAGAGTAGTCTTGTACATTATTCAGTCACAACATAAATAAAATACTAACATTTCATCACAGACATTGCACAATGCTTGACACATAGTAAGCACTTAACAAATATTATTATTATTATTAAAAAATAAACAACATTAGTTTACTTTTCATGAAAGAAATGGTTCAGAAAGAAATGAAACAATGTAAATCTATTCTCAGGACATGTGCTGAAGGAAAACATTAAGCATTCGTTGCTTTCTCCAGTTCAGACTTAAATATGTGCCTTGGTGCCATACACAGAATGCAAAGTACTACCTTTTATCAATTTGAAATGATATGCCAATATCAAGCGCTTTGTACAGTGCTCTGCAGCCAGTCAGCACTCAATAAATATTATTGAATGAATAATAGGTTTCGTGGGGTAAAATCAAGGGGGTTTTGGAAAGAAACAGGACCTGAGTTCTAATCCTAGCTTCATCTCTTGTCTGCTGTGCAACCTTGGGAAGGTCTCTTCTCTGTTTCTCAATTACCTCATCTGTAAAAGGAGGATTAAAGCTGTGAGTCCCCTGTGGGACATGAACTATGTCCAAATGTCTACTTTTATGGGACACATGAGAAATTTGGCTTAAGAAAAAAACAACACTTGTTTAGAGTACTATTTATCCCATATAAACTCGTTGTGGGCAATCGGTCAGTCAGTATTTATTGAGGACATACTGTGTGCAGAGCACTGTACTGAATGCTTGAGAGAGTACAACATAACAATGTAACAGACACATTCCCTGCCCACAATGAGCTTACAGTCTAGAGGAATGTATCTACCAACTCTGTTGTACCGTGCTTTTCCAAATGCGTAATACAGTTCTCTGCACACATTAAGTGCTCAATAAATACCACTGATCGACACTGCATATAGGTTGCCAGGCATAAACATAACTGCAGTTACCGTAAAAAATATCCAGTACTTATGGGAGGGCTTTACTTCCTCACTAAACTCAGAATAATACAATTCCTTATTTTAGCCTGGCAATACATTGGAAGAATAACAAGGACATAGTAAATATAATGACAACCTCTAAGAACTCCCCTTAGGCTTCAGCTCTGAGCAAATGAATGAGGACATTGAAAGGTTGGAGAAATTATCCCAAAAAATGCAGTTACAAACAGCTTCTCATTCTCAGGATTGACACCTTTTCCAAATGCTTTTAGTGATTCTTATTTATTGTCTGTCACGATGGATGGTGGAAATTGCCTTGTTTCTTTCTAAACCCTATAATATTTTTAATGCTTTTCTTAATGAACACACACACAAAAAAAAAGAAGAAAAAAACAGACTGTGCCTGGGTGGAATGAAGTTGGCATTCTTTAACTATTTTGTATGCCAAAAATGATCATAAGTAGAGACTTAAGGAAGAGACTTGAATGATAAAAGGATTATCTTTTAAATACTTTTTTTTCCCCTTCCTTTATAGATACAAGTGGGATTTCCTATGGCCACTGGCAAACACATTTGAGTTAACAGGTTGGATGGCAAAATATCTTATAATTCCAATGACCCGAGGAGATGCAATGAATAATACAGTTGGTGTGGGCTCCCTTACTGTCACCTCTAAACAACTCATGCCTTAGCACTTTCAAAAGAGGGGTAAAATAAAAAATAAGTTTAGAGCTGAGTTGTTAAACTCACATTATGGTTCAATCAATCGTATTTATTAAGTACTTACTCTGATTAGAGCTTGGAAGAGTAAAATATATCAGAGTTGGTAGACATGTTCTTCCCACAATGAGCTTAATATCTAGAGGGGGAGACAAACATTATTAAAAACAAATGAATTAAGATTCATTCATTCATTCAGTCATATTTATTGAGTGATTACTGTGCGCAGAACACTGTAGTAAGTGCTTGGGAGACTACTATACAACAATAAGCAGACACATTCCCTGCCCACAATGAGCTTACAGTCTACAGATGGAGAGACTGGCATCAATACAAATAAATAAGATGACAGATATGGACATAAGTGCTGTGGGGCTGGGAGTGGGGAAGAATAAAGGGAGCAAGTCAGGGCACTTCCGAAGGAAGTGGGAGAAGAGGAAAGGGGGGCTTAGTCTGAGAAGGCCTCTTAGAGATGTGCCTTCAATAGATACGTAACTAAGTACTGTGGGACTGAGGGACAGATGATTAAATGGCGCAAATACAAGTACAAAGGTGACATAGAAAAGAGTGGGAGAAGAGGAAATGAAGGCATTGTTTGGGAAGGCCTCCTGGGGCTTATCAAATACCATCATTATTATCCCACCCCAGAGCACTTCTGTACAGATACATCTTAATTTATTTTAACGTCTATCCTCCACTTCTAGTCTGTAAGATCTTTGTGGTCAGGGTTTGTGTCGACCTAGCAGAGAAGCAGTGGGGCTTAGTGGATAGAGCACAGAGCTTGGGAGTCAGAAGAACCTGAGTTCTAATCTCAGCTCCACCACTTGTCTGCTGTGTGATCTTGGGCAATTAACCTAATTTTTCCGGGACTCAGTTACCTCATCTGTATAATGAGAATTAAGAGTGTGAGCTTCGTGTAGGACAAGGATGGTGTCCATCCTGCTTAACTTGTATCTACCCCAGTGCTTAGGACAGTGCTTGGCACATACTAATTGCCTAACAAGTACCATAATTATTATTATTATTACCTATTCTATTGTATTAAACTCTCCCAAGTGTTTTGTATGGTGCTTTGTATACAGTAAAAGCTCAAATATCATTGCTTGGGCAAGAGGCGTATGTACAGACTCTGTCATATTGTACTCTCCCAAGCGCTTAGTACAGTGCTCTGCACACAACACTCATTATGTATCACTGACTGATTCATGACTGGAAAACAGAGCCCTTTCAAAGTTGCTAAATGCAAGAGTCATGAGTTGGTGGGGCAAAAAACTTTTAGGGCAATCTCAGCATACACTAGCATGGACCCCAAATAGAGGCTCTAAACCAGCTCTAAATTGCCAAAAGCACTAGGTATCTGGAGTTAAAAACTAGTCATCCAATCTTAAAGGTGACTAGAAATGTCACAGATAGGTGGGTAGGGAATGGCCACATTTCCTTCAAGTTGGAGTGGGATTCCAAGCTTGAAGAGAGACCAAATTAAGAGCTGTGAATTTCAGACCTGCTTCTTGTGTGCTTGCTAACAGAACAAGGACGTTGTGAGGAACTTTCCAATTTCCCTAATGTCCTAGGGAAATTCAACTTCGTGCTAAAAGGGCAGAGGGTTTCCAGAATGGAAAACATCTATACTTCACTCTGCTGCCCAGATTATCTTTGTGGAGAAATGCTCTGGGCATGTTACTCCCCTCCTCAAAAATCTCCAGTGGCTGCCAGTCAACCTACGCATCAAGCAAAAACTCCTCACTCTCAGCTTCAAGGCTCTCCATCACCTCACCCCCTCCTACCTCACCTCCCTTCTCTCCTTCTCCAGCCCAACCTGCACCCTCCGCTCCTCTGCCACTAAGCCCCTCACTGTACCTCATTCTTGCCTGTCCCACCATCGACCCCCGGCCCACGTCCTTCCCCTGGCCTGGAATGCCCTCTCCCCACACATCTGCCAAGCTAGCTCTCTTCCTCCCTTCAAAGCCCTACTGAGAGCTCACCTCCTCCAGGAGGCCTTCCCAGACTGAGCTCCCTTTTTTTCTCCTTCTCCCCATTCCCCCCACCCTGCTTCCTTCCTCTCCCCACAGCATTTGTACATATTTGTACAGATTTATTACTCTATTCATTTTACTTGTACATATTTATTATTCTATTTATTTTGTTAATGATGTACATATAGCTTTATTTCTATTTGTTTCGACGATTTTGACACCTGTCTACATGTTTGTTTTGTTGTCTGTCTCCCCCTCTAGACTGTGAGCCCGTTGTTGGGTAGGGACCCTCTCTTTATGTTGCCGACTTGTACTTCCCAAGCACTTAGTACATTGTTCTGCACACAGTAAGTGCTCAATAAATACGATTGAATGAATGAATGAATGAATGAAGAGGAATATGGGCATCTTAGCAGGAGGCCATTGCTGATTGATCTTCAATCAGAAGATCTTCAGTCTTCAATCAGAGAAGCAGTGTGGCTCAGTGGAAAAGAAGCTGGGCTTGGGAGTCAGAGGTCATGGGTTCAAATCCGGGCTCTGCCACTTGTCAGTTGTGTGACTTTGGGCAAGTCACTTAACTTCCCTGGGCCTCAGTTTCCTCATCTGTAAAATGGGGATTAAGACTGTTAGCCCCCCGTGGGACAACCTGATCACCTTATAACCTCCCCAGCACTTAGAACAGTGCTTTGTACATAGTAAGCGTTTAATAAATGTCATCATTATTATTATTCACCTTGGTGGCTGAATAAGGTGTAGAATGCAGACTTCGATGTCAGAACCTGTTACAGATTTTCATGGCTTCCAGGAACTGAACCACCTTCAAGGAAACTGTATAGATTTCTCTACAGGAAAATTTTCCTCTCCTCACTTTGGGCTATAGTAAGTCTGAAGCTCCCAAGGTACACGGACTTAATTTTGTTTATAGGATGCATTTTCTTCTGAGCTCAATATAAGCATCATTATGATTAATGACAGTAATACTAATTATTATCTGTTAAGAGCTTATTATGTGCCCAAACCTGTACAAAACACTGAGGCTGATATAATGCAGTCAGATAAAACACAGTTCCTGTCCAGCTGGACTCCACAGTCTAAGTGGGAGGGAGGACAGGAATTTTAGCCCCATTTTACAGATGAGGAAGCTGAGGCACAGAGAAGTTAAGTCACTTGCCTCATGTCATGCAGCAGGCAAGTGGTGGAAATCTTGGGATTTATTATTTGATCCTCAGCATTGTATGGTTTTATTCAATTCCAATTAAAATATGATTTCCATTTCAGATTTAAGAAGGATAGTTAGCAATTACAATAACAGTTAAACTTCATTTCACTTGGCTCCTGAATGATGTGAAAATTGGTCTACAATAGCTTGTGTCTCAGGAGGCAAATTAGAAGCAAATAGGCATTATTTTCTTTGGGAAGGAAAGTGTCAACTTATCAATTGGAGAGCAAAATGGCAGTTGTCACAAAATGCAAGTGGGAGAATGTAAGGTTTACTTTCTGGGATCTTGAGAACATTTAAATAAACACTTCCAGACAAATAGCTTATCAGGTGGTTAGATGGAGCTTCTTGGTGACACTTCTCCCTCTGAATACTCTTTTGGGAATTTCTGTTTAATTAACAATCTCGCTAATGATGCTACTTTTTGTTCAAGCTATTGTGGCCTATAAAATAAAACAGGGCCTATGTTTCTAAGATAATATATTTTTTGAGTGCAAAACAATAGTGGTAATTGTAATATTTGCTAGGCACTTAATCTGACTAGATTAAGATGTCCTGAGGCAGCTGTCAGAAAGTTCAAACTATTTGTCCTCTGTTAATTATTTGGCCTGGTGATGCATGAGGCAAAGACAAACAGTGATTCAATTTTCATACTAGCCATCGGCAGTTAGAAAAATCAACTTTTGATTTGAAAAATGCAACATTTTGATCTTGAAGTTACTGCTTAAAAATAAACCTGGTTTCCTATTATAATCAATTTCGCATTCACTTGAAAAATCAATGGCTAATTACAAATATTTAAATTTCATCTTCTATATCAGACTAATGATAATAATAATATAATAATGACATTTATTAAGCACTTACTATGTGCAAAGCACTGTTCTAAGTGCTGGGGAGGTTACAAGGTGATCATGTTGTCCCATGAGGGGCTTACAGTCAATCCTCATTTTACAAATGAGGTAACTGAGGCACGGAGAAGTTAAGTGACTTGCCCAAAGTCACAAAGCTGACTATTGGTGGAGCTGGGATTTGAACCCATGACCACTGACTCCAAAGCCTGTGCTCTTTCCCCTGAGCCACGCTGCTTGAGCTCCTGGTGGGCAGGGAACATGTCTATCAACACTATGATATTAGACTCTTCCAACTGCTTAGTACAATGCTCTGCACACAGTAAATGCTCAAAAAAAGATTGATTGTGTTTTCTCAATCGCTTAGTACAGTGCTCTGCATACGTGTTCAATCAATCAATCCTAATGATTCAGCACTTATGTGCAGAACACTGGTCTAAGCACTTGGGAGAGTGCGCTATATCGGCGTTGGTACATATTTTTCCTTCCCACAATGAGCTTACAATCTAGATAATAATAATAATGGCCTTTATTAAGCACTTACTATGTGCAAAGCACTGTTCTAAGCGCTGGGGAGGTTACAAGGTGATCAGGTTGTCCCACAGGGGGCAATCCCCATCTTACAGATGAGGTAACTGAGGCATAGAGAAGTTAAGTGACTTGCCCAAAGTCACACAGCTGACAATTGACAGAGCTGGGATTTGAACCCACAACCTCTGACTCCAAAACCCATGCTCTTTCCACTGAGCTATGCTGCTTCTCTGGTGGGACACACATTAATATGAATAAATAAATTACAGATATGTACATAAGAGCTATAAAGCTGAGGGAGAAGTGAATGGAGGGTAAAAATACCAGGGCAACGGTGACACAGAAGGGAGTGGGAGAAGAGGAAATGAGGGCTTTAGTCAGGTAAGGCCTCTTGGACGCAACGTGATTTTAATAAGGTTTTGAATGTGGGGAAGAGTGGATCCTCTCTTGGATCTGAAGGGAGAGAGTGTTCCAGGCCAAAGGAAGGACATGGGGGAAGGGGCGGTGGCGAGATGTATGAAGTCAAGTTTCAGTGAGTATGTTGGCATTAGGGGAGTGAAGTGTGTGGGTTGGATTGTGGTAAGAAATCAGAGAGGTAAACTATGAGGGGGCAAGGTGATTGAGTGCCTTAAAAGCCTGTAGTCAGGTGTTTCTGATTGATGCAGAGGTGGATGGACAACCCCTGGAGGTTCTTGAGGAGTGGGAAAACATAGACTGAGCAGCTTTGTAGAAAAGCAATCTAGGCAGCAGAGTGAAGTATGGACTGAAGTGGGGCAAGACGGGAAGCAGGGAGGTCAGCACGGAGGCTGATGCAGTAAACAAAGCTGGATAGGATAAGTGCTTGATTCAGTGTGGTAGCAGTTTGGATGCAGAGGAAAGGGCAGATTTTAGTGACGTGAATGTTTCGCTAACATGATTTGGTGAAAGTTTGAATATGTGGGTTGAATCAATTTGAGAGAGATGAGTTAAGGATAATGCTATGCTTATGGGCTTGTGAATCAGAGAGGGTGGTGGTTCTGTGATGGGAAAGTCAAGTTTGGGTGGGAATATGAGGAGTTCTGTTTTGGACATGTTAAGTTTGAGGTGTTGATGGGACATCCATGTAGAGTTGTCCTGAAGGCAGGAGGATATGAGAAACTGCAGAGAAGGAGATTTATTATTTATTATTATTCATTGTTATACTTATCATTACTATGTTTATGACTTTTCTCATGTATTTTTATGTCAATAAATACCATTGATTGACTGTTTACTTTCATAAAACTGCAAAGTGGATACATAGGGGGCAGGAATTCATAAGATGATATGAAGCAAACAAGATGGTCTTTTATGGATTCATTCTGTCTCTAATGGCAAGCTGTGTGGCCTAGTGAAGGAGCACGGACCTCGGAGCCAAGAGAAGGAAGTTCTAATTCTGGCTTCACCACTTGCCTGCCATATGACCTCGGGCAAGTCACTTAACTTCTCTGTGATCAATTACCTCACTGTACAAAGGAGATTAAATACCCATGCTCCCACCCCTTTATGCTATGAGCCCCAAATCAGAAAGGAATTGTCGCCAATAGGCTTATATTTTATCTTCCCCATAGCTTAGTATAAAGCACTTGACATATAGTAAGTTTTAAACAAATATCATTATTATTATTATTATTATTATTATTATTAGAGAGATGGGGGGCAGAGAGAGGAGAGATTGACAGAAGAGGGAAAGAGAAAAATGGGGAAGTCTATATAAGAAAAAAAGATAACTTCTAAATCAGGAATGGGGCATGAAAAGAATTCTGATTTCAGATTTGCTTCATCATGTCAATGAATAATAAGTCCATAGAAAATTATTTTGAGCAGTTTGGTGATGGGATTATTGATACATTCCTAAAGAAAACGTTCCGGGGGAAATTGTTCTCATTGTTACAGTATTTTCTTTACCATTCAGTCTAAATTTTTCATTCCTTGGCTTGATCTTAGTTGTCCTTATTCCTCTATGGTGTACATGAAAAATTAATTGGAACCTTGTTAAGTATTACGATGAGTCTCTTATTCAGATTATCCTTTTGAGATCAAATTATGTTGAAAAATAAAATGATTTCTTGAAATCTAATGTATCTCTAGTTTATAGTAATTGGAGATCCAATTTATTTAATGAACACCAGGCCTCAATTTCCCAACCAAAGGTGATGAGAATGGCTATGTAATCATTTTCCCTATTCTCTACTTGAAATATTTCTAGTCATTGCTTGAAACATTTTAAAATTGAATTGAGCAAATCACTAAAACATTATGTTGAGGTGGAATTCTTTTTACATTTATAAAGATATTTTTCTAAGTTCCTGGAGGGCATGAATATTGTCTGCAAACTCCATTGTAACTCCCAGATGATTTGCCTGGTGCTCGGCACAGAGAAAGAACACAATAAACACTATTGATTGACCAGATGCAACACTACCTATTTTTTCTACTTTTATCATGGTGATACTGGTGGCTTCAATA
This sequence comes from Tachyglossus aculeatus, assembly GCF_015852505.1. Taxonomy (NCBI): domain Eukaryota; kingdom Metazoa; phylum Chordata; class Mammalia; order Monotremata; family Tachyglossidae; genus Tachyglossus; species Tachyglossus aculeatus. The sequence continues at coordinate 37,736,037 of NC_052075.1, read as the reverse complement.
CTGATACTAAATATTCAACATAGGACTTGAACATAGCCATGTATGAGAAGTGTCTTTTGTATTTTAAGGTGACTCTAATGATGGGGATATCCCCTCTAAGATTTCAGGTGGAGTTGAAAAACCTGTGGGAGTGATAAATAGGTCCTTTCTGACTTCCACATGACATTTGTCACCCACTTTTGCCCTTTTTGAGATCTGATGTCCATGGGTATCCCAGGGTCATAGAGTCTTCAGATATTTAAAGCCAAGGTAAGGACTTTCTCATTGTGAGCAGGGAATGTGTCTCTTCATTGTTATATTGTACTCTCCAAAAAGCTTAGTGCTCTGCACACAGTAAGCACTCAATAAATATGACTGAATGAATAAATGAAAGTGTGCCCCCAAGGCTGTCCCAGTAGAATACTTCCACCATCCCATAACTCCCAGATTTTGAATCCCCAGATGGCAAGGACAGTGACGAGGTTTCAGCTAGTCAGTCCTGTTCCCTAAATGCTGGTTGCTGAGGCTTGAAGAAAAACTACAAACCCACTACTCTGCTCATTCAAAGATGGCAGTGACAATGGAAGTTGTAAAACAGATCTTAACCTTCCTATCCCTGAGAGAAACAAATTCTCAATTTAGTAATAACAATAATGTTAATACTGATAATAATTACAATTACTGTATGTGTTTAGTACTTTCATTCATTCATTCAATAGTATTTACTGAGCGCTCACTGTGTGCAGAACACCGTACTAAGCACTTGGGAAGTACAAGTTGGCAACATATAGTGTCGGTCCCTACCAAACAATGGGCTCACAGTCTAGAAGGGGGAGCCAGGCAACAAAACAAAACATGTGGACAGGTGTCAAAATCGTCAGAACAAATATAATTAAAGCTATATGCACATCATTAACAAAATAAATAGTAAATATGTGCAAGTACGATAGAGTAATAAATCTGTACAAATATGTACTGTATTTCTATATATATACAGGTGCTGTGGGGAGGGGAAGGAGGTAGGGTGGGGGGGATGGGGAGGAGGAGATGAAAAAGGGGGCTCAGTCTGGGAAGGCCTACTGGAGGAGGTGAGCTCTCAGTAGGGTTTTGAAGGGAGGAAGAGAGCTAGCTGGGTGGATGTGTGGAGGGAGGGCATTCCAGGCCAGGGGGAGGACATGGGGTGGGGGTCGACAGTGGGACAGGTGAGAACGAGGTACAGTGAGGAGGTTAGCGGCAGAGGAGTGGAGGGTGCGGGCTGGGCTGTACCCAAGCTAGTCTAGGCTTCACCTCATCTACTCCCTGTTCACCCTGTGGAAGGAGCTGGAGAAAACCACTTCATCAGGCTGGAAATCTGGCCTTGACACTGTGGATCCCTCACTTCCTCTAGAAATGCTATCTAATCTCACTTCTACCAACACAGCTCTCTCACGGTTCTCTTCTCCCTCTGACCACTCATCAGTCTCTTATTATTACGGTATTTGTTAAGCACTTACTATGTATCATGCACAGTTCTAAACTCTGGGGGTTAATCAGTTAATCAGCTTGGACACAGTCCCTGTCCCACAGAGGGTTCACAGTCAAAGTAGGAGGGAGAACAGGTATTGAACAGAAACTGAGGCACAAAGAAGTTAATTGTCTTGCTCAAGGTCACATGGCAGACAAGAGGCAGAGTCGGGATCAGAACGCAGGCCTTCTGGCTCCCAGGCCCTTGCTCTTTCCCGTTGGCCACCCTTCTTCCTCTTCAGCTAGCTCTCCTTCCTCCTCCCATTCCCTAACTGTACAGCTCTGTTCTGGGCCCCCTTCTCTTCTCACTTTACACTTCTTCCCTTGGGAGCTCTTCCACTCCAGTGGCTTCAGCTACCACTTCTATGTGGATGACCCCCAAATCTATCTCATTAGGCCTGACCTCTCAAATCCTGCATTTCCTCGTGTCACCAGAACCAGAGGAAGAAGCACAGGACTGGCAGTCGGAAGACATAGATTCTAACAGCTCTGCCATTTGCCTGCTGTGTAACCTTGGGCAAATCACTTAACATCTCCTTTTTCCTCATTGTTTCTCCCTCCCACTTAATGTGTGAGCCCCATATAAGACAGCCACTGTGTCTGATGTGATTGCACTGCATTTATCCCAGCATTTAGCACAGTGCTTGGCACCTATTAAGTGCTTAAAAAGTATCACAATTATCTCCACATGAACGTGCTTCCACACGTTATGGTCAATACATCTAAAACTGAACTCATCTTCTCTTCCCCAATCTTTCCACCACCTAACACGCCCATCAGAGTTGACAATACTATCATCTTTCATCTGTACACCCTGTCATTTCCCTTTTCTGCAATTTATTTTCATGTCTGTCTCTCCCTCTGGACTGAAAACTTCATGTGGACGGGGTTCGTGTCTACCAAACCCTTTGCATTGTATTCGTCCAAGCACTTAGTGCTCAGCAAGTAGTAAGGGCCCAATAAATACCAACGATTGATTTTTTTATGCTATTGGTCAAGGGCTGACTATATGCCGACACTGCACTAAGCTCTGGGATAGATACATGTTAATCCTAGTGGACACAGTCCATGTTCCCCATTTTACAGATTGCGTAACCAAGGTATCAGGGACGTTAAGTGATTTGCCCAAGGTAAATGTGGCTGAGGTGGGATTAGAACCCAGGTCCTCAATCCCTCAAGCCTGTGCTTTTTCCACAAGGACAAGCAACTGATCTTTCTTGTATCTCCTTGACTCCTCACTTTACTGTATTAAACACTGGGGTAGATTTCATGGGGCTCTATCTTCAGAACATCGCTAAAATCTTCCCTTTCCTCTCCATCTAAACTGCTACTATGCCGATCTAATCATTTATCCTAACCTGTCATGATTACTGCATCAGCCTCCTTGCTGACCTCCATGCCTCCTGTCTCTCCCAGCTCCAGTCTATATTTCACTCTGCTGCCCGGATCTTTCTTCTACAAAAATGTTCAGTCCTTGTTTCCCCATTTGTTAAGAACCTTCAGTGGTTGCCCATCCACTCTCCATCAAACAGAAACTCCTTACCTGTCAGCTTTAAAGCACCCAATTACCTTGTCCCTTCATACTTTACCTCCCTGATTTTCTACTACAACCCAGCTGGCACAACATATTAATAATAATTCCTCTAATGCCAACATACTCGCTGTACCTCAGTCTCATCTATCTCACCCCCAACCGCCCTTCCACATTCTCCCCCTGGCCTGGAAAACCTTCCCTCTTCACATCTGACAGATGATCACTCTCCCTGCCTTCAAAGCCTTAATACAAACCCATCTACTCAATGAGGCTTTCCTTAAGTCCTCATTTCCTCTTCTCCCAATTCCTTCTGTGTCACCCTGCACTTTGATTTGCACTCTTTATTCACCTCTCCCTCAGCCACACAACACAAGCATATATTCATAATTTTGTTTATATTAATGTCTGTTTCCCCCTGTAGACTGTAATCTTATTGTGGGCAGGGAATGTGACTGTGATATCATTGTACTGTACTCCCAAGAGCTTAGAAAAAGTGCTTTCTGAACACAGTAAGCCCTCAGTAAGTACAACTGACTGATTGATTCCTGAGTTTAGGCTGATATGTAAACTCGGTTTTCCTCAGGTTTATTCATAATTATGGCATTTATTTAATTATTACTATGGTGTGCTAAGAGTTGGGGTAGATACAAGTTTTGAGATTCAACGCAGTCCCTGTTCCACATGGGGAGTTTTGAGGTTCAACACAGTCCCTGGTCCACATGGGAACTCATAACCTATTTTATCTCCATTTTATAGAGGTTGAAACTAACTGAGGCCCAGGGAGATTCAGTGATTTGCCCACAGTCACAGAATAGGCTAATGGTGGAATTAGGACTTGAATGCAGGTCTCCTGACTCTTAGTTCAGTGATTTTTCCACTCTGTGAGTCCACCCTATGTGTTGACTGCAAAATGAGTCACTTCTGTCCTTCTTGTTCAATGCCCCAAGAGCACAATCATCAGTATTAAGGCATTTCTAGAAGATTGTTTATCAATCAACCATCAATGATACTTATTGCATGTTTACTGTATGCAGAGCAACATACTAAGCCCTTGGAAAGCCCTAAGCCCTCTCTTGACCCCACCTCACCTTCTAGTTATCGTCCCATATCCCTCCTACCATTCCTTTCCAAACTCCTTGAACGAGTTGTCTACACGCGCTGCCTAGAATTCCTCAACAACAACTCTCTCCTCGACCCCCTCCAGTCTGGCTTCCGTCCCCTTCATTCCACGGAAACTGCGCTCTCAAAGGTCACCAATGACCTCCTGCTTGCCAAATCCAACGGCTCATACTCTGTCCTAATCCTCCTCGACCTCTCAGCTGCCTTTGACACTGTGGACCACCCCCTTCTCCTCAACACGTTATCTGACCTTGGCTTCACAGACTCCGTCCTCTCCTGGTTCTCCTCTTATCTCTCCGGTCGTTCTTTCTCAGTCTCTTTTGCAGGCTCCTCCTCCCCCTCCCATCCTCTTACTGTGGGAGTTCCCCAAGGTTCAGTGCTTGGTCCCCTTCTGTTCTCAATCTACACTCACTCCCTTGGTGACCTCATTCGCTCCCACGGCTTCAACTATCACCTCTACGCTGATGACACCCAGATCTACATCTCTGCCCCTGCTCTCTCCCCCTCCCTCCAGGCTCGCATCTCCTCCTGCCCTCAGGACATCTCCATCTGGATGTCCACCCGCCACCTAAAGCTCAACATGTCGAAGACTGAGCTCCTTGTCTTCCCTCCCAAACCTTGTCCTCTCCCTGACTTTCCCATCTCTGTTGACGGCACTACCATCCTTCCCGTCTCACAAGCCCGCAACCTTGGTGTCATCCTCGACTCCGCTCTCTCATTCACCCCTCACATCCAAGCCGTCACCAAAACCTGCCGGTCTCAGCTCCGCAACATTGCCAAGATCCGCCCTTTCCTCTCCATCCAAACCGCTACCCTGCTAATTCAAGCTCTCATCCTATCCCGTCTGGACTACTGCACTAGCCTTCTCTCTGATCTCCCATCCTCGTGTCTCTCTCCACTTCAATCCATACTTCATGCTGCTGCCCGGATTATCTTTGTCCAGAAACGCTCTGGACATATCACTCCCCTCCTCAAAAACCTCCAATGGCTACCGATCAATCTGCGCATCAGGCAGAAACTCCTCACCCTGGGCTTCAAGGCTCTCCATCACCTCGCCCCCTCCTACCTCACCTCCCTTCTCTCCTTCTACTGCCCAGCCCGCACCCTCCGCTCCTCCACCACTAATCTCCTCACTGTACCTCGCTCTCGCCTGTCCCGCCATCGACCCCCGGCCCACGTCATCCCCCGGGCCTGGAATGCCCTCCCTCTGCCCATCCGCCAAGCTAGCTCTCTTCCTCCCTTCAAGGCCCTGCTGAGAGCTCACCTCCTCCAGGAGGCCTTCCCAGATTGAGCCCCTTCTTTCCTCTCCCCCTCGTCCCCCTCTCCATCCCCCCGCCTTACCGCCTTCCCCTCCCCACAGCACCTGTATATATGTATATATGGTTGTACATATTTATTACTCTGTTTATTTATTTATTTATTTATTTTACTTGTACATTTCTATCCTACTTATTTTATTTTGTTGGTATGTTTGGTTCTGTTCTCTGTCTCCCCCTTTTAGACTGTGAGCCCACTATCGGGTAGGGACTGTCTCTATGTGATGCCAATTTGTACTTCCCAAGCGCTTAGTACAGTGCTCTGCACATAGTAAGCGCTCAATAAATACGATTGATTGATTGATTGATTGATTGGAAAGAACATCACAATGCAGCTGTGAGCCCCCCGTTGGACAACCTGATCACCTTGTAACCTCCCCAGTGCTTAGAACAGTGCTTTGCACACAGTAAGTGCTTAACAAATACCATCATCATTATTATTATTATTAGTTGGTAGACACAATCCTTCACCATAAGGAGCTTGCAAAGTATTTGTTTTGCACTTACTGTATATTGAGTCCTGAAGCAGATAGGACACAATCCCTCTTTCACAAGGGCCTCAAAGTATAAGGGGGAGGGAGAACAGATATTAAATCCTCATTTTTCAAATGAAGAAACAAAAGCACAGAGGACTTCAGTCCCAAGGTCAAATAGCAGGCAAATGTCAGATTTAGGATTAGAACCTAGTTGCTCTGACTCCTCAGCCCGTGCTCTTTCTTCTAGGCCACACTACTACTCAAAGACTTTCAGTGAGTCTTTCCCTCTGTTGAGCTGAAAATTTCCCAGTGGACTGGAAGCATAATTCCAGGTTCTTTTTGGCAGCCTCAAATATGGCATCAGTGAATAGGCAGCACAGAGGTGTATTTATCACATATTCCACATATTACTCCAAGGGCTCTGGGGAAAGGGTTAGATAGAGTAATCTTCAACAAAGACCCCCTGCCCATCCCAACCATACCAAAAAACGATAGACCTGAGATATAAATGAATTCTCTGAACAGCCAAATTAGCCTAATACCTGTTATATACCTGATCGGCCGAGGTGATGAATGCTATACAAAGATTTATATTAACAGCATAACAATCTTAGTGAGGTTCTGTGCATACCACCTGTAGGTGTTGTATTCCAGAGGCGCTCTCTGCAATGCTGACACTTCATAAAACCCGATTTTTAATTTTTTAAATTGATTTTGGTACTTGCTAAGGGCTTAATATGCGCTAAGCAGTCTTCTAAGTTCTGAGGTATACAAGTTGATTAGGTTGGATACACTCTTTGTCCCATGTGGGGCTCATAGATTAAATAGGAGGGAGAACAGGTAGTGAATTCCCATTTTCAGTTGAAGAAACTAAGACCCAGAAAAGTTGAGTGACTTGCTCAAGGTCACACAGCAGACAACTGGAACAGCTGGGTTTAGAGCTCAGGTCTTATGATTCCCAGGCCCAAACTCTTTCCACCAGTATCCCAGATCTTGACTCTTCATTTCCCCGTTACTTGCCTATGACTGAGAATCATTCCCCACAGACCACCAGCTTAGATAGCTTCCAAAAAATACAACACATTTCTAGAGCAGCATCATTTGCAGAGTTGAACTTCTGATTAAGACACATGCTTGATTTTCCTGGTCAGATCTCAGTTAACTATTTTTCAGATCTGGGTCACATTTAACATCATTTAATACTGATCCCCTAATCATCATTGTCAGGATAGAAAAATCCCTAGGAGTAAAATGCTACAGGGGGAAAAATGAAAGATATTTCACTTTCCCGAGATAGATGTTCACTCAATAGAATTTGTTTATTATGTAACTCGATGGATGCTTCCATTTATACACCATCACCTGGGGACATCATTTCCAAAGCTAGACAAGTACTCGATTGTATTTCTGAATTGTGAGAAATGCCTTTCTGAAACTCGGGCAGAGACCATTTCCCTAGAAATCATTGTACAGGAAAACATTCTCTGTGTGGATCTTTAACACGTGGAGGTCATAAGGATCATATTCTACAATGCTAGTTTGTGCTTTAGATCTGTTATTTTTAAACTGTCCTAAAATACACATGGAATCACAGATACTCAGAAAACCTTGTTATCCAGTTCTGGTAAATTCATCTTAGTTGGCTTTTCCTTCATGTTACTAGGATAGTATCTGATGATGAATAGCTGTGAAGAATCTGTGGTTTCTATCTTATTTTCAGCTAACTTTGAGGTAGTCCTAAGGCATGGAGAGCAAATGATGACACTAAAGTACAAAATGTTTTAACCGAAAATTGTGTTCCCAATGGAACTCCAGCCTTGCCTCCCAGGAGCTGCTGAAGACTGTACTGGAAAATTCCACTCCTGGACCCTATAGGGTTATTAGAGCAAGGAGAAGCTGCTCTGTAGAGCAGTCAGTCAGTCAGTCAGTTAATAGCATTTATTGAGCACTTACTGCATGCAGAACACTGTAATAAGCGTTTAGAAGAGTATAGTTTAACAATAAACATAGTCCCTGCCTACAATGAGCTTACAGTCTAGAAGGGAAGAAGCATGGCCTAGTGGAAAGAGCACAGGCCTAGAAATCAGAGGATCTATATTCTAATCCTGGCTCTTCTATTTCCCTGCTGTGTGGCACTGGGCAAGTCACTTTTCTGAATCTCAGTTCCTCCTCTGTAAAATTGGGACTCAATATCTGTTCTAGACTGTGAGCCCACTCTTCTAGACTGTGAGCCCACTGTTGGGTTAGGGACCGTCTGTATATGTTGCCAACTTGTACTTCCCAAGCGCTTAGTACAGTGCTCTGCACACAGTGAGCGCTCAATAAATATGATTGAATGAATGAATGAATGAATGAATGTTCTTTCTCCCCCTTGGACAGTGAGCCCCATGTTGGACAAAGACTGTGTTTGACCTGATTACCTTGTACCTACCCTATTGCTTAGTATATGCATGGCATAAAGGAAGTGCTTAACAAATACCATTTTAAAAAAAGGGGAAAAGGAAGAGGAAATAACGACACACAATAAAAAACCACTGTTTTTCATTCATTCATTCAGCCTTTCATTCAATAATGTTGATGAAAGAATTGTACTCTTCCAAGTGCCTAGAACATAGCTCTATTTTGTGCATATTTTGTGTGGGAAAGTAGAATGAAAGTTAAAGATGCAGACCCTGCCCTCAAAAAGCTTAGAATTTTAGAGAAGCAGTGAGGCTCAGTGGAAAGAGCACAGGCTTGGGAGTCAGAGGTCATGGGTTCTAATCCCGGCTCCGCCACTTGTCATCTGTGTGGCTTTGGGTAAGTCACTTCACTTCTCTGTGGCTGTTGCCTCATCTGTAAAATGGGGATTGAGACTGTGAGCCCCTCGTGGGATAACCTGATTACTTTGTATCCCCCCCAGCACTCAGAACAGTGCTTTGCACATAGTAAGTGCTTAATAAATGCCATCATCATTATTATTATTAGAATCTTTTTTTACCCTGTTCAACTTGATATCAAAGTTTCTTTCTAAACATGACTTATAAAGACTCTTTATTTTCAAAACATTCTTGGACTGTGTTCATAGCGTCAGAGGGGAGAGCTGAGACTTTTATCCTGGAAATGCAGGAAAATAGCAGAAACCAGCAATTCTGTGGACATAGGGATTTGAAGTCACAATGATCCAATCTAGCTGTCTTTGTTTACTGCATTCTCTTCTTGGCAAGCCCTCATGCAAGTTCAGATTTTGTCAGGGATTTTGAATTAGTCTGATGTAGCCTTATGGTAGACATTGCTTTGCCTTCTAACAAAAGTCAGAATCAATCATCAATCAATCATATTTATTGAGCACTTACTATGTGCAGGGCACTGTACTAAGCAACTGGGAGAGTACAACAGAATTAGGACATGTTCTATTCTTTCACTCAATTCTATTTTTTGAATGCTTACTGTGTGCAAAGCATTGTACTAAGGACTTGGAAGAGTATAGCAACAGACACATTTCCTGCCCACAAGGAACTCACAGTTTAGAGGGGGAGACACACACTAATATGAATAATTTATAATGTATTATTTTGAGATGTGTATATAAATGCTGTGGGGTTGGGAGTGGGACAAATATCAAGTGTCCAAAGGTCACAGATTCAAGTGCACAAATGACACAGATGGGAGAGTGAGCCAGGGAAAACGGCTTAATCTGAGAAGACCTCTTGGAGAAGATATGACCTTAGTAATGCTTTGAAGGTGGGTAGAGTGGTGATTTGGTGTATATGGAGCAGGAGGGAGTTCCATACTAGAAAGAGGATGTGAGAAAGGGGTTGGCGGTGAGGTAGACAAGATCAGGATGCAGAGAGTAAGATGGTGTCAGAGGAGCAGAGTTTACGGGCTGGGCTGTAGTAGAAGATTGGTGAGGTGAGGTAGGATGGGGTGAGCTGATTGCTTTAAAGTCAATGGTAAGGTGTTTCTGTTTGATGCAGAGGTGGTTGGGCAGCTATTAGATGTGTTTAAGGAGTGGGGAGATTTGAACTGAAAATTTTTGTTGATAAATGATCTGTGCAGCAGAATTAAATATGGATTGGAGTGGGGAGACGCAGGAGGCCGGGAGGTCAGCGAGGAGGCAGATGCAGTAGTCAAGGAGGGATAGGATAAGTGCTTGGATCAGCATGATAGCAGTTTGGATGGAGAAAAAAGGCAGACTTTAGCAATGTTGCGAAGTTAAAAACCAGTGAGATTTGGTGAAAGATTGCATATGTGGGTGGAATAAGAGCAATGAGACGAGGAACAATGCCAAGGTTACGGGCTTATGAGGTAGGGCGAGTAGTGGTATTGTCTACAGTGATGTCTACTGCGTGATCTTGGGCAAATCATTTTATAAAATTAGGTCTCACTTTCTTCAGCTGCAGAATAGGGACAAGGTTTTGTGAGCCCCATGTGGGATTCGATCTACTTCTGAAGCAGTGTGATCTAGTGGCTAGAGCACAGGCCTGGGAGTCAGAAGGATCCGGGTTCGAATCCCAGATCTGCCACTTGTCTGCTGTGTGATCTTGGACAAGTCACTTCACTTTTCTGTGCCTCAGTTACTCATATGAAAAACAGGGATTAAGACTGGGAGCCCCATGTGGGACCTGATTATCTTGTATCTAACCTACCACTTAGAACAGTGTCTGGCACATAGTAAGTGCTTAACAGATACTATAAAAACTTGCATTTATCCATCTTTTATGAATAAATTTATATCAATTATCAAAACTTTTGTACAGTTGTAGGGAGTGTATACTAACTGTACTGTACTCTTCCAAGCTGTTATATACTGCCCTGCACTTTAGTATATACTCAAATAAATATTACTATTTTATTGAAATTTACATTAATTTATTCATTTTGAAAACCATATTTGTAAATACAAAGAATAGAGTGTAAGATCACTGTGGGCCAGGATCTTGTTGTCACTTCTTTGTTTTGTATTGCCCAAATGCTTAGTACAGTGCATTGTGCCAAGAGATTGCTCAATAAATACTAATACAACTTTTATTGTAGTATTTCTACTACAATAAAATGCTTAATATAGTGTTCTGAACATAACAGATGTTCAATAAACACTGTTGATCGGTAGACTGATTGATAATTTCTCTCTTGGATATACAACCTCAGAGATACAAACACATAAACATCTTTTTCTGTGTAGCGCACTGCAAATTCACATAGCCCATTATCTTTGGTCAACTATATCATCTGGACAATTCATCAAGAAATCTTCAGTGGATAATTCACTCTACTTCAGTAAGTGCAGGCTAATTTATGAAATGAGAAAACAAAAATATTTTGGTTATTCTTTTTATAATCTATTTAGTCTGCTTGATGGGAATTGTTTGGGTGAAGAAAATTAAAAGGCCACATATTCGTAATTGTTCTGGTAAAGTATGGAAGCAATGGTAATTTCAAAGGGATAATGGCAGATGCCAGTATAAGCCACAAGCTGTTGAAATGAATTTCTCATATGGACTTTGTTCTTGATTTTAAATTTATCCAAGTTGTGTTAAGAACTCTAAAAGCACTGTAGCAGGGATACAATTAGTGGAGCCATTTGAAATTGCATGATTGGAACAGCTGGTCCAGAAGATGATAGGTAATCAATCAATCATATTTATTGAGCACTTACTGTATTTAGAGCACTGAACTAAGTGCTTGGGAGAGTACAGCACAACATTAAGAGCTTAGTACAGTGCTCTGCACACGGTAAGCACTCAATAAATACGATTGAATGGATGAACACACACATTCCCTGCCCACAGAGAGCTTTCATTCTAGAGGAGGAAACAGACATTAAAATAAATAAATAAATTAGGATATGTACACAAGCGCTGTGGGGCTGGGGTAGGGGTGAGTGAAGAGCAAGTCAGGGAAATGCAGAACTGGGTGGGAGGAGAGGAAATGAGGGCTTAAGTCAGGGAAAGCCTCTTGGAGGAGATGTGCCTTCAGTAAGGCTTTGAAGGTGGGGAGAGTAATCATCTGATGGTTATGAAGAGAGAGGGTGTTCCAGGCCAGAGACAGGATGTGGGCTAAAGGTCAGAGGAGAGATAGATGAGATTAAGGTACAGTGAGAAGGTTGTCATTAGAGGAGCAAAGTATGAGAGCTGGGGTATAAAGGAGAGTAGCAAAATAAGGTAAGGGGGGTAAGGTGACTGCTTTAAAACCCACGGAAAGGAGTTTCTGTTTGATGTGGGGGTAGTAGGGAAGCAAACAAAATCTGTAGCTCAGAGCATTTTTCAGTTAGGATAATATCAATTCTCAAAGTCTTTCTTTGCCTGGGTCAACTTGGTGAAGGTTAGGTTGGGGATTTTTTTTTAGAACCAATATTTCTAGGTTCCTGTTTCCCTCCAGTTTTTAATAGCCAAATGGATACAGTTACTGGAAAGTAGGACTGAAATGGAGCTCACACAAGTGGAGGGCAGACAATGACATAAAGGTAGGGAAGCAGTCTCAAACAATGCAATTCAGCAGGGGCTCTTGGGAGACTACTGTGGTAGATAGATGCATCAGACAGAAAGTAACTGGGATTCATTCATTCAATCAATCGTATTCGTTGAGCGCTTACTGTGTGCAAAGCACTGTACTAAGCACTTATAAGAATACACTATAATAATAAACAGACACATCCCCTGGCCACAACAAGTTTACAGTTTAGAGAGGGAGACAGGCATTAATACAAATAAATATATAAATTACAGATGTAATGATTACGATACTTGTTAAGCACTTATTATGTGCCAAGCACTGTTCTAAGCTCTGGGGTAGATACAAGTTAATTAATTAATTCATTCATTCAATCATATTTATGGAGCGCTTACTGCGTGCAGAGCACTGTACTAAGCGCTTGGGAAGCACAAGTAGGCAACAGATAGAGACGATCCCTACCCGACAACAGGCTCACAGTCTAGAAGGGGGAGACAGACAACAAAATAAAACATGTATATATACATGATGGCATTTGTTAAGTGCTTACTATGTGCAAAGCACTGTTCTAAGTGCTGGGGAGGACACAAGGTGATCAGATTGTCCCACGTGGGGCTCCCAATCTTCATCCCCATTTTTCAGATGAGGGAGCTGAGGCCTAGATAAGTGAAGTGACTTGCCCCAAGTCACACAGCTGACATTGGCGGAGCCGGGATTTGAACCTCTGACCTCTGACTCCAAAGCTCGGACTCTTTCCACTGAGCCACGCTACTTCTCCAATAGACTCATTCATTCAATTGTATTTATTGAGCGCTTACTGTGTGCAGAGCACTGTACTAAGCGCTTGGGAAGTACAAGTTAAGCAGGTTGGACACAGTCCCTGACCCACATGAGGCTCACAGTCTTAATCGCCATTTTACAGATGAGTTGACTGAGGCCCAGAGAAGTTAAGTGGCTTGTCCAAGGTCACACAGCAGGCATGTGGCTGAGCCTAGATTACATGGTTCTGGGAGAGGTTTTTCTCTCCTCAAACCAAGATTTTGTGAAGATTCAGATTCTTAGTCACAGGCTCAGAAGCAGAGACAGGCCCTGTATTGGACAAAGTCATTAGTGACACAAAAGATATCTTTGCAGACAGATTTGCCAGAAAAGTGTGAAGGTCATGCATGGGTCTTTTCAGCATGGCTAAGAGCTCTGAGACAGTTGTGTCATTTTGGAAACAAATACGTTGCTGGCCTGTATGGAGGGTATATTCCCTTAGTACAGTGCTCTCCACACACTAAGCACTCGATGAATACCACTGATTAATATATATTGGTAGGGAGCTTGAAGTTCTGGCAATATCAAGCAAATAAGTGAACCAATGCTATGTGACAAGGCTAGATCCATTATTTCTTTAAAATGCAAGAGGATGGAAAAATCATCCAGTAATCACAATAATGGATTTCGTTCAGCATTTATGTGCCAAGCACTAAGCTAAGTGCTGGGAGCAGATACAATATCAGACACAGTCCCCATCCCATATGGGGCTTACAGTCTAAGCGGGAGGGAGAACTGGAATCTTTGTCAGGTGAGAAAACGGAGGCACAGAGAAGTGAAGTGCCTTGCCCAAGGTCGCACAGCAGGAAAATGGCAGTCAAGATTAGAACCCATGTCTCCTGCCTCTCAGACTTGTGCCCGTTCCCCTAGGTCATGCTGCTTCATGGAAAGCCTCCTAGTCGTCTTTGTTTCTGTAAGGAATCATTGTTTTCCAAGGGGTTATGAGAGGCAGCCCCATCCCCTTTTTGTTCTTTTAAAATTTGTTTCCCCTCTCTGATGGTATGAGAGAGACGGAGCTTTCTTGGATCGAAGCCTGCGTGTGAGGCAAGTGGTCCCAGGGACAGGGGTTGATATGCCGTGTCAAATCACAGTTGATTTGGTGAGGACAGTGGAAATTGGAGGTGCCATTGAAGTGCCTAAATGAGAATACGTGGGCAGCGGTGACTCTGACAGATACAGCAGATCTCAAAACTGCAGGGGAATGCTGGAGACTCCAGGTGTGTGAAATTGAAAATTCCATCTCGCTGGGCCTCCCCATTGTAAGATCGTGGCTGGAGGTCAGAATGTTGTTTTCATGTGGCGTTTGTCACTGTTTCCCTCATGTGGATCAAAAAGACAGGATTAAACCAACTGTTTTGTTATCCCCTGTGTCAGAGGGCAGTGACGATGATGATAATAGTAATAATAACAAAAATAATAGCCACAGTGGCAGTCATGATAGTAATAATAATGCCTTGAAATTGTACAAATTTAATTTTCCAAAGCACATTCACATTAATTTTCTCATTCTGACCTCAAGACATCACAGTATACCCCTTTAAGATTGTGATTTAATGGGAAAAAAGCACAGAACAGAGAGTCAGGAGGTCTGGATTCTAAATCTGGCTCTGCCACTTGCCTGCTGTGTGGTCTTAGGGATTTCACTTAACTTCTCTGTGTTGCAGTTTCCTCATCTTTAAAATGGAGATAAAATACCTAGTTTTTCCCTCCTCATACACTGTAAGCCTCATGTGGGACAGGGTTCTTTTCTCATTTGATTATCCAGTGCTTAGTGCTGCACTTGATACTTAGGAAGGGCTTGCTAAAGCTCATCATCATTAGTACTAAGAAACGGACGCACAGAGGGTTTAAGTCTCTAGCACATGGTAACACAGCAGGCTGGAGACAGGTCTGGAAGATAGAACATTTCTCCTGATTCCTGCTAGACCGTGCTTCAGAGTCACAGCTTGAATTTCCTCAGACCCAAGGAGCTTCCTCAGTACTCTAACAAGCTAGAAGTAGACCTCAGCAAGCCCGTCTCTGGATGACCATGCCCAGATCCCCAAAAACCTTCTAGAGATGCTCACCTCACTCTACGTCTGCTGCAACTGCTGTAACGCTGTGGTCTGGGCCAGAGCCTGGAGGGAGGGAAACCAATGCGGTGGCATCTTTAGTAACTCAGAAGGTCATATGGGGTACCCGCCACCAAGGGAGCCTCTACCCTCATCCTGCCTGGCCACGGGGAAGCCAGAAGCTGTATATGTGTATATATGTTTGTACATATTTATTACTCTATTTATTTATTTTACTTGTACATATCTATTCTATTTATTTTATTTTGTTAGTATGTTTGGTTTTGTTCTCTGTCTCCCCCTTTTAGACTGTGAGCCCACTGTTGGGTAGGGACTGTCTCTATATGCTGCCAACTTGTACTTCCCAAGCGCTTAGTACAGTGCTCTGCACACAGTAAGCGCTCAATAAATATGATTGATGATGGTGATGATAAGCTAGCTAGGCCTTGGAGGGGCAGGCTTTGGCCACTGAAAAGTCCAGCCCAGCTTCTGTCTCAGGGGCCCCTTCCGGAAGGATTCGACCTTGGGTGTTGAGGTGGAGAGTGGCATCATTTTCAATTTAGCTAGTATGTGGGGTCCCAACAGCACTGGGACCACTTTTTTGTGGATCCAACTTGTCCTAGTCTTAGGAGGGCACTAGTCACACATCCTCACTGGCACAGAACTGGCTCTTCAGGTTGGCTATTCACCAAGGGACTCCCCTTGAGCTTAACCCAGGGGACACTAAACTAGCTCATGGGTAGGGATTGTGTCTGACAACTCTACCGTACCGTACTCTCCCAAGTGCTTCATACAGCACTCTGCACACAATGTGCACTCAATGAACACCATTGATTGACTGAAAGAAAGACCATTCTCAGGCCTTTTCTGAGGCAGCCTGCATTAATACCATTAAAAAAAATCACAATCGTTATGTGTTTTTTTATTTTTTTCTCTCTTTGTCGATCCATGCTTCGGTGGAGAAAACATTCCTAGAGAACATAATTCAGGGTCAGAATTAGGATCCTTGGCCAATAGGTGTAGGGTTTCATAGATACTCACTGACCCAAATCCTCAGTTTTCTTCAGACTTATTGTGAGGCCATAGCAATGTGCTGAAACTGTAAGATGATTCCTATGTAGATGTTATAACATCGGCTTATAGAAGTTCCTGCTTAAGAAACATCGTAGTCTAGTGGAAACTGCTTGGACATGGGAGACCAGGGACTAGGGTTCTAATCCTGGCTCTGCCACTTATGTTTTTTATTTGTATTTAATGGTGCTTGTTAAGCCTTTACTATGTGTCAGGCACACTGGGATAGATGCAAGCTAATCAGGTGGACACAATCCTTGTCCTACAGGGGGCTCACAGTCTTAATCCGATAAACTAGTTGTGGGAAGGGAATGTGTCTGTTTATTGTTGTATTGTACTCTCCCAAGTGCTTAGTACAGTGTTCTGCACTCAGTAAGTGCTCATTAAATATGACTGAATGAAGTTTACAGATGAGGTGACTGAGGCGCAGAGAAGTTAAGTGACTAGTTCAAGGTCACGCATCAGACAAGTAGTGGAGCTGGGATTAGAACTCAGGTCCTCTGGCTTCCAGGGCCACGTACTATCTTCTCCCACTCCCTTCTGCAGCTCCCTGACTTATTCCCTTTATTCATGCCCCCTCCCAGCCC
Source organism: Tachyglossus aculeatus (assembly GCF_015852505.1). Lineage (NCBI taxonomy): Eukaryota > Metazoa > Chordata > Mammalia > Monotremata > Tachyglossidae > Tachyglossus > Tachyglossus aculeatus. Next base: position 37,719,153 of record NC_052075.1, on the reverse strand, counting down.
CACAGTACTTATGTACATGTCTGCAATTTATTTATTTACATTAATGCCTGTCTCCTCCGCTAGACTGTAAGCCCTTTTGTTGGCAGGGAATGTGCCTGTTTATTGTTATATTGTCCTTTCCCAAGTGCTTAGTACAGTGTTCTACACACAGTAAGAGCTCAATAATTACAACTGAATGAATGAACTATCCACTCTGCCTCTTGCCTGCTATATGACCTAGCACCTCTGTTTCCTTGTCTATAAACTGGGAATTAAATGCCTGTTCTCCCTCCACCTTAGACTGTGAGCCTTAGGTGGCATCTGCTTAGATTGTATCTACCCAGATCTTATTACAGTGTTTGGCACATAGTATACACTTAACAAATACTATAGCTGTGATTAATGACTTTTGAAAATGTTTGAAGTCTTGTGTGGCAAGCCTGACTCAATGACAGAAGAGTGTTCAGAATTCAGCAACCAGATTCTCACTGCAACCTCAACCACTGCAACATAAATTGACCAGGACAGGACACATAAATTGACCAGGACAGGACTTTCCACAAGCCCCTCTTTCACTGTGACTAAGATGGGAAAGAATCCGGCAGGATACCATCAACAAAGACTCAGTTCTTCCATTGAGGAGTAGCCTATTTGTCTGGTTGAGCTTTTCAGGGCTTGGAAAATTTGCTTAGTAACTGCCAGAGCTTTGAGCTGTTGATGATATCAGAAGTTTTTATATGGTCCCTCAAAACAAGATATGGCTGCTCCCTGAATTTCTCTTGTGTCTATTTTGCTGAAAAGATCGTATCTGCTGAGCTGTATTTTGTTTTGAAGCTACACTGCAATTTAGGAAGTGTGTACTTGACTCTATTCTTCAAGAGACAGTCCTGAAAGAATCTGCTGCAAATCTAGTTGGAGATGGAGACCAAGGAAATAGATGAGGAAACTGAAAAGATGGAACTCCTTGAGTGGACCATGGTCAAAGCAACCTGGTCTTGCAGTTGCAACTTCAACCGAAGAGTTTGACTTTCTTTTCTGATCCTTGATCCCCCAAATTATGCTACTACCCTTAGAAGTCTTCAATGACAGCTACCTAAATTGACTGATCTTAGTATCCACCGAAAGGGAGTTCCCCCAAAAGAAATGCAACTGGGGAAGGGGAACAACTTTGCGTGCACTTTATATAAAGGAATGAATTATGGGAGCCCTCCTAAAACATGGCCACCACTAGCTGACGATTGGCTGACTTACAAAAGTGGACTTCACACTTTCACTGTGTTAATCTTATTAAATCTTCAAGGAGATATATGGACCATTTAGCAACTTGCGGTGATGAGAGATGGAAGGCTGGGGTGAAGTATTAAATTGGCCCACAACCAAAATGCCAGTGGGATTTCCATCTGGAGTTCTATTCAGAGAACTGAATCTGAATATTAGACTGCAAGTCAGTAAAGCATTTTTTCCAGGGTTATCTGTCATTGGAAGGGGCTCACTAAATCTTGGGAGAAATATTAAAAGGAACTGAAGTTTCCTCTTAGTTTCAGACTTAGTAGAAAAAAACTGCTGGATCTAGAGAAATAAATGAAATATAGAGGCTTTTAGGAATGGCAACCCTGTTGAAACAACTGTCAAAGATTTTACTCAAAATTTTCAGCCAACTCAAAAGAATATGGTTTATTCCCTGGTTTTCTTAGGGAACTGGTAGGTGATGACTTTATGGATTGAGCCTCCTGTTGTAAACCACAGATGAGAAACAGCATGGTCTAGAGGACCTTGGGCAAGTCACTTCACTTCTCTGGGCCTCAGCTACCTCATCTGTAAAATGGGGTATTGAGACTGTGCTCTCCATGTGGGACAGGGATTGTGCCCAACCTGATTTGCTTGTATCCATCCCAGCACTTAGCACTTGGTACAGAGTAAGTGTCTAACATATCCCAAAATTGTTGTTATTATTTATACTGGTAAAGGTATGTCTTCTATTTCCTTTTTAATACCCTTCCTGATGCAATAAAGCATTTGATTGATCTTTTTCTACCATCATATATTTAAACCAAGAACTGTAAGAGTCAACTCTGACTCTGTGATCCCTTTCCTGGATAAGGATTAGCTCTAAATGACCACCTCTGCTCCCAGCCTTTCCCACCATCACCCCTAAATAGTCCTGAGCAGATGCTGAATAATTCATTGTGGGCAGGTAATGGATCTCCCAATTGTTATATTGTACTCTCCCAAGTGCTTAGTATGGTGATCTGCACCCAGTAAGCCCTCAATAAATATGATTGACTGATGGATTGATTGATTGCTGTGTGTAGGATATAAATAAAAGGGAGGCCGTATTTCATTTTCCCCAGTATGACTTCAGTCTTTGCCTATATGGGTGCACTATTGGTAGTGGAAGGTGGGAGGGAGTAGAGATTTAGGGGGAATAAGTGCCACTGATCAATCAATCAATCAATCGATAGCATTCATTGAGTAGTTACTCTGGACAGAGCCCAGTTCTAAGAGTTTGGAAGAGTCTCTATCCTCAAGGAGCCAGCTAAGAATTTTTGGGCTACTTTTGGTGACAGTGTTTCACTGAGTTGCAGTAAAAATGCCATCTGTTGAGTTGTATGTTAGAGGACTTCCATCCTAAGGATTCTAAACCAGTGGGTTTAATATTTGTTGCATTTTCTGAATCATTTACAACCAACTGTTGTTCTGAAAATATTTTGGGTTATTTATACGTTTGCTTTTGCTCCACATTCAAAGTTTCTATTGGGTTATCTCTTCAGCCTTTTAGTAAAAATATATATTTCATTTAATCCTACCAAGGACCAGATTCTTCCAACATGCCTGTGACTATTTTGACCCCTATTTTTGTGGAGACATTCTTGGAAATTATTCTCTGTTACACTGCAATTTGTTTAAATAATCCACAGCTACCAACGTGTCACATTTGTTAAGACTACAATGGATACTAGCTTAATGAAACATCTTTCTTGTAGGTATCAATTTAGAAATGGTATAAACAGATTGAAAAGCAATTCTCAAACCAAATGGATTCAAACACCCGGCTACTTATTCATACGTTGTGCCAACACTAAGTTTGTCCATCAGGATTACATCAAAACTAGTTTTATAGTTATGTAAATAAATCTAAGCCATCCTGCTAATATATACTTTTTCACCTTACGATGTCATGGCATCTATCACAATGATGTTCATAAATGCTGTTATGTAGTACAGTCTTTGAAAAATAAACAAAGTCTTTATTGTAAACAACCAGTTGTGCAAACATGATTTTGAACAATAACTTCTCTGTTCCTTTCATTGCTTGGCTGACAGGAAGGCCATCTGGAACACGGCACTGTAAATCATGCCACTTGAAAAATTTCAGTAATAATTGTGGTATTTGTTAGAAGTGTGGTATTTGTTAAGCACTTACTATGTGCCAAACACTGTACTAAGCTCTGGGTAGATATAAGGTATTCAGGTCAGACATAATCCCTGCACCAACCTGGATTCACATTCTAAGTATGAGAAAGAACAATATTGAATTCTCATTTTACAGATAAGGAAACTGGGGCACAGTAAAGCTAAGTGATTTACCCAGGATCATACAGCAGGTAAGTGGCAGAGCTGGCACTATAACCCAAGTCCTCTAACTCCCAAGGCTGTGATCTTTAAAGTAAACCACACTAATTCACTTTCTTGTCCCACTCTATCCAATTTGCATACTTAGTGTGCCTGTTTCTTGTCCTCCTTGCCATGGAGCTCTTGCTCACACTGTTCCTCAGCCCTCTTCCAGCTGACCAGTACTCTCCCCAACTTCAAAGCACGAGTGAAATCAAATTTCTTCCAAGATGCCTTCAGTCTTGGCTGGAGCATAGTGAGATCTAGAATGTGAGTCCTGCATTAATTCTCTTAGCCAAGCAAATCTCACTGTCATTGGTGTCTTCATTGAATATGGAAGACACTTTCCCTGTTCTTGCCCCTCCCTCCCTCTCTCTCTCTGTCTCTCTCTCTCTCTCTCCCCCTTCTCCCCTCCCCCCCCCCCCCATTCCCCTATAAAATCGTTTGGCTTAAATTCTGATGATATTTTGGTGCATTCATTCATTCAGTCATTTATTGAGCACTTACTGTGTGCCAAGTACTGTACTAAACTCTTGGGAGAGTTTTGTCGTCTTATGCCGTTGACTCGTTTCTGACCCATAGCGACACCACAGACACATCTTTCCCAGAACGCCCCGCTCTCCATCTGCAATCCCTTCTGGTAGTGTGTCCAGATAGTATGATATAACAATAAACAGACTCATTCCCTGCCCACAATAGTCTATCTTTAGGCCCCCCAAAGAACCCATTTGCCTTCTTGATTTGGTTTCTACCTTTGTCTATCTTTGTGTTGTTAGACAATATGTTACAAACCTGTGGCAACATTCTATTTTGTCATTCAGGTTGATCCTTGGTTGCATTTCCAGTTTCCAGGAGTGGACTAATGTATAACTTAGATCTTCTTTAGATATGGCCTAGTGGAGACAGCATGGCCCTGGGAGTCAGTTGACCTGGGTTCTATCCCTGGTTCCGCCATGTTCCTGCTGGGTGAGCTTGGTCAAGTCGCTTAACTTCTCTGTGCCAAAGTTCCCTCATCTGCAGATTGGGCATTCAGTGCTTTCTCTTCCTCTTAGACTGTGAGCCCCCTGTGGGACCTGAGCATCTTGTATCGACCCCAGCACTTAATACACTGCTTGGTACATAGTAAGCGCTTAACAAATGCTAACAAATGCCACAGTTATTATGAATTGTCCATCCATAGTGCTTTGCTGATTGAGACATTCCTAGTCATCTGTGTGTCTTCTTGGTTTGTTTCCAAAGCGTAATCATCAGCTGACACCTGTCTACATGTTTTGTTTTGTTGTCGGTCTCCCCCTTCTAGATTGTGAGCCCGTTGTTGGGTAGGGACCATCTCTATATGTTACCGACTTGTATTTCCCAAGCACTTAGTACAGTGCTCTGCACAAAGTAAGTGCTCAATAAATACGATTGAATGAATGAATCAGCTTATTGGATCTCTTGTATGAACTCTGTATGAGTGTCTTTAAGGACTCTTGATGATCCTTGCACTGTGACAGCTTTCAGAACCCTTGCTATAATTTTGAGCATCGCTCCATAAACTAGGTTGAACCAGACATTCTAAGTCGCAGCCCTGCTTTTCACCTTCGGTGATGGGGAAAGGATTTGACTTGGTTTTTCTATTTCTGAGGCTATCAACCATATCATTGTGGAGTAATGTAGTATGACTATGAATGTGAAGCTGTGGAACAGATCTGATTTTTTCAGGTATTAAACACCAAAACATATTTGATGTTTAAATAAATCCAAATCTGTAATACTGGACACATAGGTGTGACTTATTCTAAATATTAAGCCAAACATTATTTCTTTAGGATGCTAACATAATAGGCTGATGCTTAGAACAGTGCTTTGCACATAGTAAGTGCTTTATAAATGCCATTATTATTATTATGATGGGAATTTATACTTCTAGAGTAGATGAAAAATTGCAATTAATGGTAATATGTACACATTAACAACTCAGTTTTCAAATTTCAAGCCTGTTTCCCAACTTGTACGCCTAGACTCATCAGATAGCCATTGGCATTACTATCTCATCTGCCTAGAAATTACCCTTTGCCATCTCTTTCTCAATCTTGTCCACTGAAAATACTGAAGTAAATCCAACAAAGTAAAAGTGAAAAAGAACATCATGTAGGAACTAAGTGATGAGAATCCATATGTTTGCTATGAACCATGCTCTATGTTTAGCATGAAAGAAATTCACTCACAGGGATTTTGCCAATTCTCTTTGACTCAGTTATGCTTCTGGGAACCAACATTTGGTGTATGCTCTTTTACAGGGGTGGTCTGGAATTCAGCATATAAACCCTTTGTGGGCAGAGACACGTCTAACAACTCTGTTGTATTGTACTCTCCCAAGTGTCTAGTGTAATGCTCTGCACTCTGTAAGTGCTCAATAAATAACATTGATTTATGGGTACAAATGTTACGCCAAACATCCTTGTCCATCATTTACCTACTTTGTTATTCCACAGAAGTTGAAACTTTAATATTTCTTGGTTATTTTGTCTAGATAGCTGTGAACTTCACATAGCTCATCACATTCAATTTTCTAAAGAGGTCCTTCTGTTCTTTTCATTTGACCATTAATGGTTGATTAGAGAATGAAAAAATAGGGATGCCAATATAGGGAATTAATTCCTATAATTGGAAGTGTCCTTTGTTGCTATCCAGCTGGCTCTTGTCTGATAGGTGTCATAGCAATACTAATATAACAACCATGACACTCTCTAGGGCATTGTTGAGCAGTGTTCTCAAAGTTCACTGTGTTCATGGAAACAATTATGACTTTAAATGTGTCCTTACTTGTACATCACTGGACCATTAACCTTAACAGTGCCAATAGACTGTCATTTACCATGCTCATCTTAAATTATTTCCAAGCTACCATAAAAATAAAGCATCACTTGGTGAGAGGCAGTCATGGACTGCTGGTTTCTGGGTTCAGAAGTCTATCCTGTACTGGAAGATTACTTTATGTGGATAAAGTCATGTAGATTGTAAAAAAAGATAAAGAGAAGACATTCTGTTAAATATGTACGTATTGAACACCCATGTGGTGGGTGAGACTCTCTCAGGTAGTATGGGTTGGGGTTTTAGAAGAGGGAGTCAGGAAAGCTGGGTTCTAATCCTAGCTCCACCTCCTACCTATTATGTGACCTTGGGCAAATCACTGTGTCTAATTTTCCTCATCTGTAGAATGGGTATTAAATATCTTTTCTCTGTACCTCTTAGACTGTGAGGCCCACATGGGACAAGGACTCTATCTGATCTGATTGTATCTACCCCAGCACTTGACACGTAAGGAGCAGATAATAATTACCCCAATTATTATTCATCACTACTATCATTACAAGATATTTTCCTCCAGCAAATTATTCCCTTGCCCTCTTCTCTGAGTACACCGATATAGCTTGTCTTTCACCATCTCCAACAGACATCCTAAACATCCCTCACTCACAATTCTCCTACCTCCAACCCAATACTCACCTTTCTTTCTGCCTAGGACACCCCACTCACACAATTTCACCAAGTTGCATTACTTTCAGAGCCCTCCTAAAATGTCCCCTCCTCCAGTCGATCAATAATTCAATACCTACTGGTATGGAGTGCACTACAACCTGCTTGGGAGAGTACAGTAGAATTAGTAGACATTATCCCCACCCTTAGGAGCCTCCAGTCTTACAGGGCAGACAGGCACTAAAGTAAATTTCCAGATAGCAGGAAGTAAGAGTCTTTAATATATATGCATCAGTTAATTTGGGGATGTGATTGTAAATACATAAGGGCTCTAAGGTGGTGCAAAACACTGGCATGACATGGTATTTGGGAATATAAGGTGAGGAGATAAGAAATCAATTGGGGAAGATCTCGTGGAAGAGGTGTGATTTCAGAAGTGCTTGGAAGATGGAAAGAATTGCAATCTGTTGACTATAAAGGGAGAGGGAGTTATGGACAGCGGGGAGGGAGTGAACAAGAAGTGGTAGTACAGTGCTCAGCACACAGTGAGCGCTCAATAAATATGATTGAATGAATGAATGGTAGTGGTAGGAGAGAAGGATAAGGCAGAGGGAGTAGATTAAATAAATACATAGAATGGTATGAAGGGAGGAACAAATAGTGTGAGGTAAGGTATAGTGGGAGAAGAAACTGAATAAAGTAGGAGTGAGAGAGCTTATTGAGTGCCTTAAAGTCAGTGATCAGGAGTTTTTCCTTGATGCATAGAGGAATGATCATCCATTGGAGATTTTTGAAAATGGGAACGTCTTATGCAGAATGACATTTTAGACCAATGACCTGGGAAGTAGAAAAAACCATTTTTACTGTTACCCCTGCTACTGTCTCTCCCATTTGACTTTAAGCTCCATGTGGGCAAGGATCACACCTTAAGGCTCCTTCTATACACATTCCTCAAGGGCTAGAGCGCTGAGCACCGTAGGCAGTACATACATACAGTACTGTTGATGCTGATGAGTCACCATCATGTATCCCTCCAATTTATACTGCATTAAGCTTCATAAGCCCTCTCTGGGTGGCACCTGGAGAGTTTCTAGTACTCTACCAGTCTCGGCCTCAGGAGGGAGAGTCAAGCAGGGGCCTACCCATTCCACTCCTAGGTTGGCCGGTGGCTAGCGAGTGGAACACAATCTGCTACAAGTCAAACTCACCCGTGCTGGGCAGCAGCAGCATGGGAGAAAATCAAGGGCGGAGACCCAAGTTTACTGTGCAGAAGGCGGCTATGATAAACCATTTCCAAATTTTACCAAGAAAACTCAATGGGTACACTACCAGAATGACTACAGATGGAGAGTGGGGAATTTTGGGAGAGATGTGTCCATGGTGTCACTATGGGTTGGAAGTTACTCGAAGGCATAAGACAAGACAAATCTTCATGAGGGCAAGGAAGACACCTTTAGTCCTTCTGTATTTTCCTCAAGAGGTAGTGCTCTGAGAGCTGTAGGCATAAAAAGAATGCAGTACTGTTGATGCTGATGAATCGCCATCATATATCGCTCCTACTTAGACTGTAAGCCCTTTGTGGGACAGGGACTGTGTCCAACCTGATTGACTTCTATCTTCCCCAGTGCTAAGAATAGTGCTTAACACATAATAATACCTTAGCAAACACCACAATACTAATAATAATAATATAGATAATACGTATAGCTTAAATTTAATACACATGAGATAGTATATAGACGGTGGAAACAACTATGCCTTGTGATGGAGAGAGGATTGTTCTGGAAAGTTTAGAATGGCATCTTGGATAAGAATGGGTCTGTTTTGAGTGGATTCTCAGGTCACAATTCACCTGAATCAGAATCAGAAAGTAATCTCCAGCACCAAGAATAATACATCCTCCGTGGAATCCCAACAAATTATAACAAGAGTTAGAGTCTGCTTACAAATACTATGCCAGATGAGGAGGTACATACTGATGATCTTGACCCAGACACAAAGGAATTTTGCAAAAATGGCTTGAGCTGGCATTCAGCAAGGAACACTGTAAGAGCACTAGAGATCACCAGGCAAGATTCAGCCTTCCCTCGCAGCTTAGAAGTGCCTAATTAAAATTAATTTGCACAACTCCCAAAATAGATAGAACAAATGGCCACTTGAAAGTGTGTGTGTGTGTGTGTGTGTGTGTATGTGCATGTTTGAGAGAGAGAGAGAGAGAGAGAGAGAGAGAGAGAGAGAGAGAGAGAGAGAGAGAGAGAGAGAGAGAGAGAGAGAGAGTGAGTGCAGGTTTGTGAGTCTTTCTGCTCCATGCTCTGCTGACTGTAATATACCTTGACCAACAGCTTTTGGCGATTTTTAAACTGGCTCTGTCTGTCTTGCAAAAGCAGCTGCAACCACTACTCCTTACATACTATGCTATTTATTAAGTACTTCCTATGTGGCAAACAGTGCTTCCTATGTGGCAGTATCATGAATTGCTTTTCATCTAAAAAGAAACTATTTTCATATTTTCTATGTAATAGCTGTTGATATAGCTACACCTATCACATTATCTTTCATACACAACTTTGGAGTTAAGTATAGTTCAACTTACTTAAAGCAGCCATGAAAATCAGTATTAGCTCACAAGTCCAAGGCAGGGCTATTTTAGAATTTGGCATTTGACCTAATGAGCATTTCAACGGTCATAGAACCTTGCCTTATATTCCCCTTCATTTTTTTTTTTTTAGTTTGTCTTCTAGGGAATCTGTTCTTGTTAAGAGCCCTGGGTGCATGTAATAATGGTAATAATAATGCATGATAATGTACATAATAATGTAAACTCATTTGGACAGTAAGATCCTCTAGACCATATGCTCCTTGTGGGCAGGGAACATGCCTACCAACTGCTTTATTGTACTCTTCCAAGCACTTAATACAATGTTCTGCACATCAGACACACTCAATAAATACCACTGATTGACTGATTGATAATTGTAGTACTTGTTAAGTGCTTCCTATATGCCAAACATTGTGCTAAGTCCTGGGGTAAATACATCCCAATCAGTTCAGAACAGTGCCTTGCACATAGTAAGCCCAGGCTTGTGCTCTCTCCACTAAGTCCTGCTGTTCCTCACCTGGCCAACACAAGCTGAAGATGGATATTTGTGTCCTCTGGGGGAGAGAAGAAGGATGTAGTATTGGCTGAAGAGATGGCAGAAAATCATTGCTGAGGTCTTGATTATGTCTGAACAATCTAATTTGCAACTTTGCGGGAAAATCTGAACTTTGCCAAGCTGGAAGATACTCAAGCCTGATAAAATAAATGAATCTCTTGCACTTACTAGCTTTTGAGGAGCTGGAGCAGAGACTAAACTCTATGCTGTCAGCTGTTAACAGCTCTCTAGGATGGGTCAACTTTTCATATTTAAGATTACATTATGCAATTGAGGCAGTTGAGGTTATACAAAATTTGCAGCCTTTAACCACAGTTTGCTGTGAAACAGGATTCATTCATTCAGACATATTTACTGAGTGCTTACTGTGTGCAGAGCACTGTACTAAGCACTTATAAAAGTGTTGGAAGCATAAAATTTAAAGATACTTCTTGTCAATCAAATCTAACAGCTAAATGAAACGTCACAGTCGTATTTATTGAGAATTTACTATTTGCAGAGCAATTAATCAATCAATCAGTTGCATTTATTGAGTAATTACTGTGTGCAGAGCACTGTACTAAATGCTTGGGAAAGTACAATATAACCCTTTTGCTATACAACAATGTAACAGACACATTCCCCTCCCACAGTAAGCTTACAGTCTACAGGGGGACCCAGACATTAATATATATAAATTATGGATAGGTATATAATTGCTCTGGTGCTGGGAGGGGAATAAAAGATGGGAGCAAGTCAGGGTGACACAGAAGGGCAGAAGAGAGTGGAAGAAAAGGAAAAGAGGGCTTAGTCAGGGGCGGCCTCTTGGAGGAGATATGCCTTCAGTAGGCTTTGAAAGGGGACGAGTAATTGAAGAGTACAATAATGTAAGCAGACACAAACCCTGCCCCCATGGAGTTTGCAGTCAAATGGGGAGACATACATTAAAATAAATTACAAGTAAGACTGAGAGCCTTTGGTAAGACAGGGACTGTGACCAACCTGATCAGCTTATATCGGCCCCAATGTTTACATCAGTGCTTGACACACAGTAAGCGCTTAACAAATACCATCATTATTATTAAGGATGACGATATGTAAATAATAATAACAATAATAATTCTGGTATTTGTTAAGTACTTACTGGGTGTCAGGCACTGTACTAAGCTCTGGGACACAAGTGAATTGGGATGGACACAGTCCCTGTCCCACGTGGGGTGCACAGTCTTAGTCCCCATTTTACAGACGAGGAAAATGAGGCCCAGAGAAGTGAAGTGACTTACCCAAGGTCACACAGAAGACTGGCGGACCTGGGATTAGAATCCATGACCTTCTGATTCTCAGGCCCGTACCCTATCTACTATGCCAGTGTTGTGGGAATAGGGTGAGTACCTAACTGCAGTATAATCAAAGCTATAGAAATAAACAGTAGGGGCCATGTCTACATCCTACCTCTGGCACAAAGATATTTTATTTTATAACTGCAAGTTGATTGAAATGAGGGTAACTATTAACTATGTAAAGGAGAAAAAATGAGTATGATGTAGTGGATAAAGCATGGGCCTAGGAGTCGGAAGGTCATGGGCTCCAACCCCAGCTCTGTCACTTGTCTGCTGTGTGACTTTGGGCTAGTCACTTCACTTCTCTAGGCTTCAATTACCTCATCTGTAAAATGGGGATTGAGACTGTGAGCCGCAGGTGGGACAGGGACTGCGTCCAACCCAATTGCTTGTATCCACTCGAGCAATTACTACAGTGTCTGGCAAAAAGTAAGCACTTAACATGTACCACAAATAAAGTAAAAATATTTCTCTCCCTAATATTAAAACATACTGGGTACCTTACAAAGTCAGTATGCTCATATTCCCCACTTCAAATGTTAAATCATTCCAGAATATTTGGTTCTTTCCTTAAATTTTTATAAGGAAGTTGGAAATGACATTATTAATTAAAATAATACAAGGAGTTTCATATACTGAACATATTTCATTAGCAGAGATTTGGTTTTGCACAGTGGAAATTTGTTTCTAGCTCAATGAGGGAATGGGCTTAATATTTCAAAGACATTTGCTCCTTTTTCTCATGAATGTCAGTTATTCCCTAATTTCCTTTAGCTGTATTGGTGGAAGGGAACAGTGAACAGTATGTGAACAGTGTGTTGAATTGGACTGCTTTTGTGACCTCATCTTGCAGCAAAATTCTAGCCAAAGTCCCAAGCAAACCGCAGAAGAACAGAGTCCACTGTGTTTCACCTGATTCATGTGGTTGCTTCAGACCAAACCACAACATAGCAGGTGTGATCTTTGCAGTTCAACAGATATAGAAGAAGTACAGAGAGGAACATCAAGAACTCTACGCTGTATTCATCGGACTTACAGCATCACATGACCTCATCCAAAGATCAGGGTTCTGGAAATTACTAAGCAAATTTTGCTGCCTGACAAAGTTCACTAAAATCCTTAGGCTAGTTCCTAACAGAGTGGTTGAGAGATTTAGAGTGCCCCTAAGAGTGAAGCAGGGTTGGGTAACAGAACTGGTTCTGCTCAACTTAACAGGACCAAATCTGTGTGCGCAATGAGAGATTTATAAATCAGCATTAGAATACACTTCCCATTCAGTTGGAAACTTCTAGCTCAACAGTCTATGAACTTCATCAAAAATATCTGGTAGAGTGGTTTGGCAACTGCTGTGTATAGATGGCTGTATTATAGAGGCGTATGGACAAGAAGACATCAATCAATCAATGGTATTTGAGTGCTTACTATGTACAGAGCACTGTACTAAGCACTGGGGAGAGTACAATAGAGGAGAATTAGCAGACATGTTCCCTGCCCATATATGATTATACAGTGCTTTGCAGACTTAATTCAGTGTGATAGACTGATAATAAATATGAAGAAAACTGAAGTGATATAATAACCGCACTGGAAAATCCTACACAGAACCAAATGGTTTCCTCAGCAACTCAGAACTTCAAATAGTCTCCATATTCTTTAACCAAGGCAGTCCACTAAGCCAATGAAGCACAGATAAGTAAAGTTTACAACTAGTGGTGGAAAGAGCTTAGAAGTGAGAGTCAGAAGGACCAGGCTATAGTCCCAGCTCTGCTACAGGACTGCTGTATTCAATCACATTTATTGAGCGCTTACTGTGTGCAGAGCACTGTACTAAGCGCTTGGGAAGTACAAGTTGGCAACATGTAGAGACGGTCTGTACGCAACAACGAGCTCACAGCATGACCTTGGGCAATTCACTTAACCCTCTGGGCCTAAATTTCCTCATCTTTCAAATGGAGTTTAGATAGACTGTGAGCTCCATATAGGAGAAGGATTGTTTCCAATCTTATACCCTTTTATCTACCCCAGTGCTCAGTGCATAATAAGTGCATAATAACTGCCACTGTTACAATTATTATTAGAATAAGGAATTGAATAATAAATATCAGCATGGTATTTGGCAGACTGCAAGAAAGAGTGCAGAGAAAAAGGAGCATCAAGCCCACTGTAATCACAAATTTGCCAGCATCTGATGGCAGTGAGATCTCATAACCATTCCTGCCTTCCAATCTCTCCCTTTTCTTCCTGAATATCTTGATAATACTGGCAACTTTTAAATCCTGTGGTAGTTTCTGGGTATATATGTTGAATAAGAGCAAGTGATTGAGCAGCATAGCCCCCTCTATTTACATTTCAGCAGTAGGATAAACATTAGAAGTACTAAAAGAATTTACTTAGCCTTTACTGTTTGCAAAGCATTGTACTAAATGCTGGGAATGAGTGAACAAGAGGAAGTAAATTGCTGTCTCTGTTGGGCAGGGGGTGTAGGGGGAGGGGAGAAGTGTAAGTTGTAAAATTCTCAGGAATTTTCTAGCTCTAATGGAAGTTTCAGAAGCCAGAGCATGTTGGAGAGGCTTTTGGTATTTGATGGACTTTTATTAGGAAAGCCATTGAAATAAACTCATTTTTATTACAAATGGGCTGTTTTCTGTATCTGCTATTGATCTTTTCTAACTTCTAGTCTAGATGCTTCTAATCAAGAGCCCTCCATCTGCTTTCAGGATATAAATCCCTTGTAAAAATGAGAACAAAGCATCTTTAGGTTAAGCCCTGTTCCCTCCTTTGTAAATTGGTGATAAACGGCTCCGGCAATCACTGGCCAACATTCAGAACTGGTACTGCAGACAATGGCAGGTTTGACTTATGAGGAAAGCTAAGGTGCATTGCTGATTCTTATCATATAACATTCATTTGTTTTTATTCTTTTGGTGTGTGTTTGGGGGTGGGGGGGACGTTGAGAGATAAATGGCCATGCATTTCAGCTGTAATCTGCTAGTTCATTGTCTTTTGCAGTGTGTTAAATTCTAATATGTTAAATTCTCAACTAGACCATTTAGAAAAATAATCGTTCAAAGATACTGGATATTTCAATGACTAATTTTCAATCAGTGTTTTAACAAAATAACAAGCTTGATTTGCATCTATTTAAATAATAGACAATGGAACTTTCAGAAGTTTTCTGACCAGCTGCCATTTATTATGATTTTTTTTTTAAATTGCCATTTACTGTAAAAGTACAAATTGGCTGCCTGCTATCTGGTGGGGAGGAGGTAGAGAATCGTGGGGTTTGCAGGGAACTGTGAGAAACCACGTTTTTCACTTTCTCCATATACTTCCCCATATCACTCCAAAATGAAGATCGTGGGATTAGGAGCCCTCAAAGTGTATGCTTCCCAATGGAAAAATGATTCCTTCTTCCAGTCAACTATTCCCATGGCTGTGTGTGTCTGCTCCTTATAGTTTAGATAATAGTTTATTAACTTTTATTTTTATGGTATTTGTTAAGCACTTAGAATGTGCCAGGCACTGTATTAAGCCCTGGGGTAGATAAAACTTGATCAGGTTGGACACAGTCCCTGTCCTATATGGGACTCACAGTTTTAATTCCCATTTTGCAGATGAGGTTACTGAGGTACAGAGAAGTGAGTGACTTGCTCAAGGTCACACAGCAGACAAGTGATGGAGCCAGGATTAGAATGCAAATCCTTCTGAATCCCAGACCCATTCTCTAACCACTAAGTCACTCTGCTAAGCCACACTGTTTGATAATGGTAATAACTGATGTCTTTGTTAAGTGCTTTCTAAGTGCCAAGCACTGTAGTAAGTGCCAGAGTAGATACACGATAAATGGGATGGACACAGTCCCTGTCCTACATGGGACTCACCATTTTAAAAGGAGGGGGAACAGGTGTTTAATCCCCACTTTACAGGTGAGGAAACTGAGGTTCAGAGAATTTAAGTGACTTTCCCAAGATCATGCAGTTGATAAGAAGTAAGGCCAGGTTAAGAACCTTGGCTTTCTGACTCCCAAACCCAGGATCTTTCCACTAGGTCACACTGCTTTTCAAGAGTTGAAATGATGCATTGATCAAATGACCAAGAGGAATATAGGGAACTAATCATAAATAATTATGTGGGAAGAAAAAAGGGAACAAAACCAAATACAAATTACAGATATGGATGAGGATTTGGTCCTCACTCAGGTTCATGAGATGCCATTAGTCTAATAAGAAAGATAGTTACAAGAAGACATGAATCCAGGACTTTACTGAGGCCAAGCACTATGCTAACCACTGGAGTGTGGACAAGACAATCGATCAGGCATAGTCTCCAACCCACACAGAGTTTATGATCTTGGGGAGAAGAAACAGGCTTTTATCTCCATTTTACAGATGAAGAACCAGGGCACACAAAAATTAAGCGATTTGACAAAGGGCAAAGGCAGGATTAAAACCCAGGTCTCCCTATTCCCAGTCTAGGTCTCTTCCTACTAGGCCATTCTGCTCTTCCTGAAAATGTCTAGGGAAACCAGGTACAGCATCGATCAAATCAGCTCAACAAGCAGCACTCTCTCTGAAGAATGTTGTGGAGCACTGACTATTAGAAGTGTGAGTGCGTGTGTATTCACTGGCAACAAACTGTTTCCCTCTGTTGAATTTACTTGATCACAACACCCAGGGCCAGTGAAAATGTGTTTCCCTAGAATCCTCCATTACCTGTGTGGGAGACTCTTTGTCGCCTTTATTTCTCTAAACAATACCTTTCATCGTACCCATGGAGAAATACTAAAGTGAATCACTTGCCTCCAAGAGGAGAAAAAACCCATTCACAGGCAATTGGAAGGTGAATATTTATGCTAGAGAGTCCCTCTAGGCTGTAAGCTCATTGTGGGTAGGGAATGTGTCTGTTATACTTTTGTGCTGTACTCTCCCAAGCATTTAGTACAGTGCCCTGCACACAATAAGGATTCAGTAAATATGATCGACTGAATGAGAGCTGGGCTTGTTACCCTTCCTCTTAGAGGTGATGAAAAATCCCCTGGCAGAGAGGCTGGTTCTCTGTTTGACCGTTTCATCTAAGAGATAGGAATGGATACTATCACACTCCCTCCAAACTTCCATTTCTTTTTCATATGTGTCATTGGCCTCAAGGGGAGAAAAATGATTGAAGGGTTAAATTATATTTATCTGGTTTTGTCCCTGTGAAGAATTTCCAATGTGATACAATCACCTTTCACGCTCCCATCATTGTTAAATTCATAAACACCGAGCAAGCATTGAATGGAGATCCAAATATTGTGAAGTACCAAGATATTGCTATTAAAACTCATTTTTTTTCCAGCAGGTGGTATCAGCATGGCTTATATATTATTAACAATCATGTACATCCAGGCATCTTTATTCGCCACATGAAAGCTGAACTGTTAAGGATTGTATACTTAACTGATATTTATCATTTAACTACCTCTACAGGAAACTCCTCTTTTTACCCTTGTCCTTTCTCTTCAACGAATGTCCTCTTGTTCCTATTTCATTTCACAAGTTTTGAATACTGACAAATGACCGTGCATAAGGAAAGTGACAGAAAATGTATTTAAAATTGTACATAAAATGATTAAAATTTCATAGATGCCCAAAAGGTCGAAGTTATGAATAATAGGAGAAGGAAAATCACAAAAAATCGGCCTTGAACCTAGATTTAAATCCCACTTTTGACCTGGTTTTGATAGCATCAAATGCCAATTCTGTCTCATCTTTCAAGGGCAAATCACCTAAACAGTGTGTGGGAGACACAGGCACAAAGCCAGTAATAAAGAGCAAGTTTTCTTTGCTCTTCTGCTTCTAACTCTGAACTCCCAAGTTGTATCCACCCAACAGCCACCTTTAGCACTTCTGTATTTTTTATGCCCATTTTTAACTAACTCTAAGTGGAACAAGAGAAAGCTGATATGTATTTGCACTTGGATCTGTGACCTTTGGGCATTTGATATTCTCCCCACCCTCAGCCCCACAGCACTCATATATATAGAATAAATAATTCATATATATCTATTTCTGTCTCTCCCTATAGACTGTTAGCTTACTGTGGGCAAGGAACATGTCTACCAACTCTCTTGTATTGTACTCTCCCAAACAGAACAATGCTCTGCTTACAGTAAGTGCTCAATGAATATCATTGATTGATTAGTTTTTCTAGCCAACACTTGGGAAATGCTTTTGGGGTCTCTACTTTCCATATATCTGCCTTCAGAATGGTTTCCATTTCTTTTTTTTCCTCTCACTTCCCCACATTTTCCAAGAGATTCAGGCCCCACATGGGGCCCATTTAACTTTTCTGTGCCTCAGTTTCCTCATCTGAAGTAAAGGTAGGAGGGAGTAGGATTTAATCCCCATTTTACATGGGAGATAACTGAGGCACAGAGAAATGAAGTGACTTGCCCAATGTGATTTGACAAACAGGAAGATGCTGGGACTGCTGAAAGGGCAATCCTGAAAAAGAACAGGACATTAGTAGTTGCTTTTGGAGATCCTGGTGCTAGATTACATACTTCTTCAGGAAAAGCTTGTGCCTGGGAATCAGAAGGTCATGGATCCTAATCCCAGCTCCTCCACTTGTCTGCTGTGTGACCTTGGCCAAGTCACTTCACTGAGCCTCAGTTACCTTATCTGGAAAATGGGGATTGACACTAAGAGCCCCAAATGGGACAGGGACTGTGTCTGACCCGATTTGCTTGTATCTACCTCAGAGCTTAGTAGGGTGCCTGGCGCATAGTAATCACTTGACAAATACCATAATTATTATTATAATTATTAATTCAAATTATTAATTCACAACCCCCCCTCTTGACTATCTTAAATCTTTTCCAGGATTCTTTTTCGGTGGGGAGGGATGTGATGATGATGATGATGATCATGATCATGATGACAACACCGAGAATGGTGGACAAGCTTCAGTCCTGAACTCGGTCCTGAGATTTCAGGATTGAAACCCTGTACAAAGGATCTGTTTATGGTGCTAGTGATTTGTTCACTGCTACTCACACTCTCATAATAATAATAATAATAATAAAATATATGATAATAATGGTATTTGTTAAGCTCTTACTATGTACCTAGGACTGTTCTAGGCACTGTGGTAAATACAAAGTTATCAGGTTGGGTGCAGTCTCTGTCCCATGTGAGCCTTGCCATCTTAATCCCCATTTTACAGATGAGGGAACTGAGGCAAAGAGAAGTGAAGTGACTGGCCCAAGGTCATGCAGCAGACAAGTGGCAGAGCCGGGAATAGATTCCAAGTCCTTCTGGCTCCCAGGCCTGTGTTCTCCCCCAACCTCCTCCTAACGGCGCCCAGGCTGGGACCAAGAATGCAGTTGCCGAGAGATTTACAAATTCTGCAGGCTGACTCCAGAGAACTTCCTTTGCGGGTCGCTTGGATTTTGCTTCATCTTCACAGTGCGATGTGGTTTGTCCTTTCCAAATGACTGTGGTTCTTTTTGAGCCCAGGTGCTCCGCTCACCCTCTTTTCCCCATCAGCCCCTTCATGGGGGTGGTGGGGGGAACTGACTCTGTAACAGCTCCAGACCCACAACGGTAGAGATCACAGACTCTAAACACACAGCTGGGACTCTGAAAAGTAGTGTGGGGGTGAGTAGGCCACGGGGAAAGATGTAGTAAGTTGCCAAGGCAACGCTAAGGTCTTTTACATATGGGTCTTATTTACGGCTGAAGTGATTTCAGCGTAGTGCGGATGATGTGCTGAAGCATTTTAGCCCAACAGGGGTAGTAACAATAATAATTGTAGTATTTGTTAAGCACTTACTATGTGCCAGGCACTGTACTAAGTGCTGGGGCAGATGTATGTCCTAGTGGATAGAGCATGGGCCGGGGTTTCAGAAGGACCTGGTTTCTAATCCGGGCTCCACCACTTGTCTGCTATTATTTATTATTTTCCAAGTAACCTTGGGAAAGTTACTTAATTTCTCTGTGCCTCAGTCACCTCATCTGTAAAATGGGGATTAAGACTGTGAGCCCCATGTGGGACGGGGCTGTGCCCAATTTAATTAGCTTGTCTCTTCCCCAGCACTTAGAAGAGTACTTAATAATAATAATAATAATAATAATAATAATAATGACATTTATTGAGCACTTACTATGTGCAAAGCACCGTTCTAAGTACCGAGGAGGTTACAAGGTGATCAGGTTGTCCCACTTGACACATAATAATCATTTAACAAATACCACCGTTATTATGATTTTTTACAATGTAATTGGATTGGACACAGTCCCTATCCCACATAGGGCTCACAATCTTCAACTGACATTTTACAAATGTGGGAACTGAGGCACAGAGAAGTGAAGTAACTTGCCCAAGGCCACACAGCAGACAAGTGTCAGAGCCAGGATTAGAACCCAGGTTCTCCTGACTCCCAGGCTTGTGCTCTATCCACTAGGCCACACCACTTCTTCTTTGTGTTCTTCACAATGCTCTTCACCAGCCACATCAACCACCTGATTTTTGGTTGGTTTTTTTTTTTAGAAAGAAGAAGGGTGCTCATCCGGGTACAAGTAACTTTGAAGTCCTGATAATGCTCTCCCTTCATTGACACTCTGGGTGTAGTCTGGGAGTCAGAGGACCTGGATTGTAATCCCAGCTCTGCCATCTGCCTGCTGTGTGAGCTATGCAAGTGACAACTTCTCAGGGCCTCAGTTTCCTCATCAGCAAAATGGGAATTCAATACCTGTTAGACTGTAAACCCCATTTGGATCAGGGACTGAATCTGGCCTGACTATCTTGTATCTTCCCCAGTGCTTGGTACAGTGCTTGGAATAGTAAGATCTTAACAAATCCATAGTATTACTGCTACAATAAATAATGACGTGTGGTGTTTGTTGCTTGATTACTCAATTAGGGCAGAAGGGGATGAGGCACAGGGTGAGATTTGACTTTGATGCCATGTAAATAATCAGAAAAGCATACACCCACTGGACTCAACTCCTTTCTACTTTCCTCTGCTTGCTAGAACTGCAGCCCAGAGAGAACATGGGGAATGGTGTTCAGGGAGATTGTGTGCCAGAAAATGCTTATCATTTGGGAAAAAGATCAAAATCTTGAGAAACTGTTCCACTGAAATGTTTCTGTGGGCTGGATTTGGGGTTTGGAAGCACAGCCTTTTAAATGAAATCAAAAGGCTAAACAAAATGTCATGGCTGGGGAGGGAGACGAGTAAGCTCAAAAACGTCTCTGATCCATTTCCAACCCAAATCAGCAAGCTCCACAGAGCTCTGATTAATTTCTATTTCTAACCTAAGGCAGGGGGAAAGCAGTACACATAGAATGACTATCCCAACCTCCTCATCTTGGAAGAAATTCCGAACCCAGCACTGTTAATGTTTTTAACTAGTGAACATGGTATTGGTTAAGAAAAACCTGCTTTTCTAAGGTTAAATTGTTCAACTAGTAAGAGAAAAAGAGTGTCAAAAATGGCAGTTCTTACAGCCAGCATGATTTCTTTTTAAATTACTGAGCCAAAAATGCCATTACTGAGATATTTTCCAAATTCTGCAGGTTGGCTCTAGTGAGCTTCCTTTGATTGGATTTTGTTTCATTTAAGCAGATTCTTCATGGTGTGGTGTGGTTTGGCCTTTCCAAATGACTGTGGTTCTCTTTGGGCCCAGGTACTCTGTTCAGTCTCTTTTTCCCATCTGGGCTGTGGGTGGAACTGACTTTGTCTTAGTTCCAGGCCTGTAACGGTAGGGATCACAGACTCTAAACACACAGCCGAGACTGTGAAAGGCAGTGTGGGGGTGGCAGAGGAGCGGAGAGGAGAAAGTCTGTGGTCTGGGTACTCTTCCTTCCTTTCAAACAGAAGCCTGGGTGATCATCATTCAACTTCAGGGAGATACAAACTGATACAAACAGACTCCACACGAACATGCATCAATCCTTTACCTTCTAAGTTGTTACTGATGATATCACAATGCAGGATATCTTCCCAACCGTTGGGCCTATTGCTCTATTTCCCTGACAGAGTATTGGAAACATCCTTTAAATGTAGCATTCATGCATGTTTATCATGCTGTTTTTACCTGTATGTGTCTGTTACCAGTCTTTCCTCCCTACACCTTCAGATTAAGAAACCATGATATGCCAGGGGCCTTGGCTGATTTATTACCCTCAGACTTCTCCCTAGTCCTCAATACAATACTTTGCATGGAGTAAGCATTGAATAAATCATCCACATAGAGATGGTAGCTGAAGCCATGGGAGTGAATGAGTTGTCCAATGGAGTGGGTGTAGAAGGAGAATAGAAAGGGATCGAGAACTGAGCATTGCGGGACCCCCACTGTCAGAAGGTGGGAGGCAGAGGAGGATCCAGCAAAATAAACTGAGAAGGAGCAGAGAGATAGGAACAGAACTAAGAGAGAATGTCACTGAAGCTAAGATTGGATAAAGTCTCAAGGAGATGGGGGTGTTCTACAGTGTCAAAGGCAACTGAGAGATCTAGGAGGATTAGAATGGAATAGAGGCTGTTAGATTTGGTGAGAGGAAGGTTATTTGTTAGAGAGGGTTGTTTCCAAATGCTTTGTACAGTGCTCTGCACACAGTAAGTATTCAATAAATTTGATTGATTGATTAACCTGAACTTGACAACTGGTGAACCTAATATCAATGGAAGGAAGATGTCAAGGGACCTAGAAGAGAGATGAGAGGCCTAAAAGGAAACCTACTTGAAGAGTTTAGCTAGACCTGCCCAATTCCCACAATGCAAAGCCAATGGGCAAAACTCCGAGGGTGGGTCTTTTGTGGATATGTGAAATACTTGGTGGCAAAATGCTCAAGAATGGGAGGGGCATGTAAGAATCCTTGTAATAAGAATATTAACTGTGGTATTTGTTAAGGGTTTATTATGTGCCAAGCACTGTACTACAAAATAATCAAGTCCCCCACGGGGGCTCACAGTCTAAGTAGGAGGGAGAACAAGTATTGAACATCTATTTTGCAGATGGGGAAACTGAGGCAGGGAGTAGTTAAGTGACTTGCCCAAGGTCACACAGCAAACAAGTAGCAAAGTCAGGTTTAGAACCTATGTTCTCTGACTCACAGATTCATGCTCTTTCCACTTGGCCATGCTGGTTCTTGGAGCTCAATATACCTTCTTAAGAAATGTCACAACTGCAACTGCTTTCAAGCCAAAGCACAGATAGCCTAACTGTCCTTGGGGTTACCAGTTCCTACCTGTGCCTGTGTTTTTCCCACTTGGACAATGGGGATTCCAGGACTCTGATCTGCTTCCCAATCCCCACCACCTTCTTCCTATGAGACCATCAGACCTAGCTACTCACATCACCTCTGACCTCTGTCCCCAGAATCCACTTGGCCCTTCTGGAGTCCTATAGACTTCTATTCTCAGCTCTACCACCCCAACATCATTTTTCTTGCCCTCCTTCATGCCCCTTATAAGGGGAGCTACATCTAACAGGAGACCCTAAAAAACACAGAGGCCAGGTCCAAAGACCCACAAGACATCCCCACTGCTGCTCTGAACTGAGAACAGGGCCTCCTTAGGTCTTCTTGTGGTTGGTAGGCATGAAAGTGTCACCCTTCCCATCCATCAGGCTCATAAACTCTGAAACTATAGTACAGTGCCTCAAACATCAAGGACCCAAATCAGGGTTCTTCCTCTGGTTGGCACTCAGAAAGCACTGATGATGCTCATAGTGATTGATTGATGCTCACATTGGCTAATTTCCTAGGTTCTTGTCTTGTCTTACGCCATCAAGTCGTCTTTGACCTATAGCGATGTCATGGACACATCTCTCCCAGAACGTCCCACATCCATCTGCAATCGTTCTGGTGGTGTAATAATAATAATAATAATAATGGTATTTGTTAAGTACTTACTATGTGCAAAGCACTGTTCCAAGTGCTGGGGAGGTTACAAGGTGATCAGGTTGTCCCCCGGGGGGCTCACAGTTTTCATCCCCATTTTACAGATGAGGTAACTGAGGCACAGAGAAGTTAAGTAATAATAATAATAATAATGGCATTTATTAAGCACTTACTATGTGCAAAGCACTGTTCTAAGCGCTGGGAAGGTTACAAGGTGATCAGGTTGTCCCACGGGGGGCTCACAGTCTTAATCCCCATTTTACAGATGAGGTAACTGAGGCACAGAGAAGTTAAGCGACTTGCCCACAGTCACACAGCTGACAGTTGATGGAGCTGGGATTTGAACCCATGACCTCTGACTCCAAAGCCTGGGCTCTTTCCACTGAGCCACGCTGCTTCTCCATAGAGTTTTCTTGGTAAAAATACGGAAGTGGTTTACCATTGTTCCTTCCACGCAGTAAGTATGAGTCTTCACCCTTGATTCTCTCACTTGTTGCTGCTGCCCAGCACAGTGAATTTCAACTTGTAGCACATTGCCTTCCACTAGCTAGCCACTACCCAAGCTAGGAATGGAAAGGATATGCTTCTGCCTGACTCTCCCTCCTGTAGTCAAGATTGGTAGAGTACTGGGAACTCTCCAGGTTTGAGCCTGAGAGGGATCCCTAGGTTCACCCCCCTAAAATTGGCCTAAGCTGTCTAGAAGAACCACAGTGATTCACAACCAAAACGTCCATCTTTGCTTAAGCTCGTTCCCTCGTTTAAGTGTTCTTCAGCATCCACAAAATTGCAAGACAGGAGAGCTTCTTATGTTCCCAGATCTCATCCTTTCTGGTTCTGTGGGAAAATCCTAGACTAGAATGAGAATCTGGAACAAACTGAGCATTACAACCTGCCTGCCCACCTGTCATTGTTTGAACTTCATGTTTTTGGCAAATTTCCGGGTGACTCCAATAAGTTGTGCCAAGAATGAAATGGTGCACAGTTTCTCCCTCCTTCAGTATGTTTGAATGATTCTTCAGTTTGCCAGGGCTGAAGCTGTGTCTTCCAACCAAAGTAATGAAAAATAAATGTTTGAGGACATCACCAAGCTTAAACTTAATTGAATTATGAATAAGTTGTTCAAACAATGCTTAATTAACTCCAAGCAGCTACAATTATAAGCCTTTGAATAATTTTCCTGTCTAGAATGATTGAAATGTTTTCGATATAAGCCATCATCCTACCCTCTCAAGGATGGAGAGTGAAACTATCTTTAAAACTACGGAAATAATTAAACGCTATTGGCAATTAAGAAATATGCTTGACTTTAAGTAGATAGCTGTCAGTTGCCAACTGTCTTACTAAATAATATTTTATACCATTCTCTTGGTAATTGCTTTGATTCTATAAATGAGGGAAATCTAGACACATTTTCCAGTTAGGCTGCTTGTGAATTTTGATTACCTTTTTGGTGTGCAATTTCAGTCCCATAAATTTGAAAAAATAACAAAATGAGGTGTAGAAGCAACATGACTGCTTTCTGATGGTATTTGTGAAGTGCTTACTGTATGTCAGGCACTGTACTGGGCACTGGGGTTGATACAAGTTAATCAGGTTGGACACAATCCCTGTCTGAATAGGGCACACAGCCTTAATCCCATTTTAGAGATGAGGTAACTGAGGCAGAGAAGACTAGTCTCAGTTAAACAATGTGTTGAATATTGCTCTTCATTTTACAGGAACACAAAATGCTAATTCTTTCCCCAGTTTGGTAATGATTCATGTAAAGGCCTGTTATATGGAAACAAAGTGAGAAATGACTTAGGAAAGAAGATGCTTTGACAGGACATTGTTCATCTCTTCTTAGCACTCATCAAACAACCTCTGTCATTTATGCCTATCCAACCATTCCACGATGGGCTCCTTGGTCAGGACATCCTGAGGTCATATAAAAATGACTTTAAAAATGTGAAAATCACCAATCCATTTAGCTAGTTTGGGCCAAGTACTTAATACAGTGCTCTGCACACAGTTAACACTCAATAAATACCCCTGATTGGTTGACTGAATATCCCCCATGCAGATAAATGGATATTTATTAGTCTTCAGTCTCCTTTCTCCAATCTCTCACTCATAGTATTTCCCAGCTTGGAACTTCCTCTCCATCCAAATCCAATAGACCACAGTCCTACCCATAGTCAAAGCCTTCCTGATATCCCACCTCCAATGTGACTTCCAATCCATCAATAAATCAATCAGTGGTATTTATTGAGTAATTGAGTGCTTACTATGCATACCACTTTACTAAGCACTTGGGAGAGTACAATACAACAGGATTAGATGACATATTCCCTGCCCATAATGAGTTTACAATCTAGAGGGGGAGACGGACATTAATATGAATAAGTAATTTATAATATATAATTTACAGATATGTACACAAGTGCTATGAGGTTGGGGTTGGGGCAAATATCTGATGTTCACCCAACTGATTCCCAGTACCCCAAGTCATCCTATCAACTATCTTTAACATTTTATGTTCCTAATTATACTTATATTAGCATTGACGTATATGCCTCTGTTCAATTGTATATTCAATTACTGACTTTGATTGCTGTTGTAAATACTTTTATGACTGTCTACCCCTTAAGAGTATAAGCTCCTTGTGGGCAGGGAACTTCTCACTTTCTAGTTTTAGGCTTTCCAGCCACTTAATACAATGCATTACACCTAGTGGGTGCTCAAGAAATGTAATGACTAATCACTCATTCATTCATTCAATCGGATTTATTGAGCGCTTGCTGTGTGTAGAGCACTGTACTAAGCGCTTGGGAAGTACAAGTCGGTAACATATATAGAGGAGGTCTACCCAACAATGGGCTCACAGTCTAGAAGGGGAATAATGATAATGATGGCATTTATTAAGCACTTAACTATGCGCAAAGCACTGTTCTAAACACTGGGGAGGTTACAAGGTGATCAGGTTGTCCCACAGGGGGCTCAAAGTCTTAATCCCCATTTTACAGATGAGGTAACTGAGGCACAGAGAAGTGAAGTGACTTGCCCAAAGTCACACAACTGACAATTGGTGGAGCTGGGATTTGAACCCATGACCTCTGACTCCAGAGCCTGGGCTCTTTCCACTGAGCCATCAACCAATGGCATTTATTGTGTGCCTTTTGTGGGATGAGCACTGTACTAAGCATCGTGCTAAGAGTACAATCCAATAGAGTTGGTAGACACGATTCCTGCCCTTGTAGGGGAGACAGACTTTAACATAAAGTATATGCACATAAATGCTATGGGGGCTGAGTAGGGTAAGGTGAGACTCCAAAGGCAGAGGGAACACAGAATGGAGAGTCAGGGAAGGTCTCTTGGAGATGTGATTTTAATAGGGCTTTGAAGATGCAGAGAATTATGCTCTGTCATATATGAAGGGAGAAGGAGTTCCAAGCCAGAGTCAGGAAGTGGATGAGGGATCACTGGTGAGATAGATGAGATTGAGGTACAGAAAATAGGTCAGTGTGAGAGTAGTGACAGGTGAAGGTTGGTTTATAGTAAAAAAATCAGTGAGGTAAAATAGGAGGGGGAGAACTGATTAAATGCTTTAAAGCCTATACTGAGGAATCTCTGTTTGATGAAGAGGTGGGTGGGTCACCACTGCAGGTTCTTGAGGATGGGGAAAACATGAACTGAATGGTTTTGTAGAAAAATGACCTGGGCAACAGAGGGAAGTATGGACTGAAATGGGGAGAAACAGGAGGCAGGGAGGTCAGCAAGGGGGCTGATTCAGTAATTAAGGCAGAATAGGATAGGTGCTTGGGTTAACATGGCTGCAGTCTGAATGGAGTGGGAAGGGTGGCTATTAGTGATGTTCTGAAGGTTGAATTGACAGGATTTGGTGACAGATTGAATATGTGAGTTGAATGAGAGAGATGAATTGAGAATAACACCAAGATTATAGGCTTGTGAGACAGGGAGAATTGTGGAGCTATCTACGGTGATGGGAAATACATAGGGAGGGAAGAGTTTGGGTGCAAAGATGAGGAGTTCAATTTTGGACGTGATAAGTTTGAGATATCAGTGGGACAACCAAAGAGGCCCAGAGAAATCAAGTGACTTGCCCAAGGTCACACAGCAGGCAAGCCACTTAACTTCTCTGTGCCTCAGTGACCTCATTTGTAAAATGGGGATTAAGACCGTGAGCCCCATGTGGGACAGGGACTGGGTCCAATCTGACTACCGTTTATCTACCCCAGTTCTTAGAAAAGTTTTTGGCACATGCTTAACATATACTACTATTATTATTGTTATTATCCAAGTAGAAATGCGAGATTGCAGAGAAGTAGAGAGGTCAGGCTGAAGAGGTAGATTTGGGAATCAGTCACATAGAGATGGTAGTTGAAACCTTGGAAATGAATGAGCTCTCCAAGGGAGTGGGTGTAGGTGGCAAATAGAAGGGGATCCAGAATTACAACTATACTGCTACTTGGATAAATATAGTCATCCTTAAAAATGGGAACATACTGATACTGTACACTCATGCTGCAAATCGGCCTTTGATACATTGCAATTTATAAGAGATGGAAGCCCTGTGAAAATGAAACAGCATCCAATCTTGGAGAGCTCACAAATTCATTATTTAGAACTTGCTTATATAATCAACTCATCACTGCTACTATGTGTCATTATGAAAGATTTAAGAAAATGGTACTCAAAACTGAGAAGAAGCAGTGTTGCCTAGTAGATGGAGCATGGGTCTGGGAGTTAGAAGGACCTGGGTTCTAATCCCAGTTCCATCACTTTTCTGCTGTTGTGACCTTGTCACTGTGTCACTTCACTTATCTGTGCCTCAGTTACCTCATCTGTGAAATGGGGATTAAGACTGTGACCCCCACATGGGACAGGGACAGTTTCCAACCTGATTATCGTCCATCTACCACAGTGCTTAGTACAGTGCCTGGAACATAGTAAGCACTTAACAATTACCATTAAGAAAAATTGCAATGATTTGAGCCTAGATCTCTAGGCTAGCTGGTTGAAAATTCTAGTTATACTTCAAGCCTTAGTTGCAATTATTATTGGCAGGAAGGAAGGTAGAGAAGGTTGAGGATGATGATGGAATTTATTTATTTTTTATGGTATTGCTTAATCTTTTACTATCTGCCAGGTACTTTACTGAGTGCTGGGGCCGGTACAGCTAATCAGGTTGGATATAGTCCATATCCCACATGGGGTTCACAAGTCTTAACCCCATTTTACAAATGAGGTAACTAAGGCACAGAGAAGTAAAATGACTAATCCAAGGTCACACAGCACACAAATAGTGGAGCTGGGATTAGAGCCCAGGTCCTTCTGACTCCTAGGCCTGTGCTCTATCTACTAGGCTATGCTGCTTCTCAAAATACAAAACAAAAAACAAAACACAAAAAAGGGCAAACTCGTGGAGGGAAGAGAGGGAAGGGCAGAGTCCTCTGCACCCTAGAGTAACGGCATCATCAATCGTATTTATTGAGCGCTTACTGTGTGCAGAGCACACAGCAGTCCATCAAGTGTCCTCCTGTGACCAACAGGAGTTTGCATGGCACAAGCTTCCGATCTGAAGTTTATCAAACGTTCTGGTGTCAATTCCCCCAGCAAAGATAGCTGATTTTGAGGTCAGATAGATTTAGTGCCATTGAGACGCAAGGGAAGCCTCTGAAATATTTTCCTCTCTCCCACTGTGTTTGTCCCATAGAGATTCAGACATTGGCTTGCTTGGTACTGTCTCGCATGAGTCTGATGAATAGGTGAATCAGCCAGCTAAAGGAGAATCATCTCCTACTCTCCCCTGTTTCAAAGCCTTATTGAAGGCACAGCTGCTACAAGATGCCTTCCCAGACCAAGCCCCTCTTTTGCTCATTTTCCTCTCTCTTCTGCGTCACTCTGATTTGCTCCCTTTGCTCTTCCCCCCACTCACAGCCCCACAGCACTTATGTATATATCTGTAATTTTATTTATTTGTACTGATGTCTGCTTATTTACATTGATGTCCATCTCCCTCCCTCTAGACTGTCAGCACAGTGTGGGCAGGGAATGTCATTGTTTATTGTTAGAAGCTGTTTATTTCTGTTATTATTAGAAGCAGTGTGGTTTAGTGGAAAGAGCACCGCCTTGGGAGCCAGAGGACGTGGGTTGCTACTTATCCCTTACAGTGACATACATACTGTACATGTTACAATCCCTCACACTGTGCTTTAACTTATGCATAACATATATTGTACTCTCCCAAGTGCTTGGTACAGTGCTCTCTATACAGTAAGCACTCAATAAATACAACTGAATGAATCTGACGGTGTTTGTTTTGCTGATTTTTTTTTTTATCACTGATCAATTTATTGTTGGTGCTAGCCTGGTCAATGAAAAACCACAACCCAGTCTGACTTTCATGTACTCTGACAGAGCAATATCTCCAACAGGACACCTCCCAGTTTCTTTCATGAAACGCTGACCTTCTCCTTACTCATTTTATTTTCAGTAGTTCCTAGCTTCCAGTGCTATCTGCTTATTCCAATTTCAGCTTGCAAGGTAAGCCTCTAGCTTTCTCCCTGGTATGCTAGGGAGAATAATGCCTCCTCCCTGGTTTTAACAGATGCCATATCTGCAAAGTGCTCTGAACATCTCATGCTGAAAAGTGCAATATAAATGCAAAGCATTATTATTATTACTGTATAAATAGTCTATGGTTAATAAACACTCCTAACCTCAACTCTACCTCAGTAAAGCCTATAAGGTATTTGAAGAAAATTCTTCCAGGAGCTTATTGAAACTGCCTACCATAGCTGGTAGGGCTGGGCAGGGTGAAAGAAGAAATAGCCTCGAGTTATGAAAAGGCTAAATTAATACAAACTATCCACCTACCTTCCTCCCAAGCAAATTGTCAAAGTAATGGTATTTATTGAGCACTTAGTGAGTGCAAAGCCCTTTATTAAGCATCTGGGAAGTACAACTAAAACACGTGGTCCCTTTCTACAAAAAAGTTACACTATAATGGGGGAGACAGACATGCAGAATGATTTATAAATGTTGGGAGCAGCAGAAGGGACAAGGATCAAATAGGTAGTAGGGTGAATATGTTAGGAGGAAATAGCAGAATCAACAGTAAATAATTGAACATGGAATTCAAGTGAATGTACAATAATTGAATGCAATTGCAAGTGAATGTGCACTATATATAAAAGGTTATACATATATGCATAAGTGCTGAGGATGTGAGAATGGGAATACAGTCAGGTAAAATAAAATTGGATTCTCCTCTCCACTCCATCATTTACTGTTTGGGGTCTTCAGTAAAATTTGTCCTCTTTCTGACCTTTCTGTAAGGCTCCCCCTTGCCCCCCTCCCCCAACCTCACTGGGTTCTGTGAGGATAGCTTCCATTTTGGTCTGCGAACCAGGTCCAAGAGAAATGAAGAGGGGGATTTCTAGCACACTAGATAGCCACTCTAGATAGTCATCGGCATCATCACAGTGATTTATTTAATGTGCTAAACTGTGTCAAGCGCTGTTCACGTTTCTGGGGAAAATAGAATAACAATGAGCAATGATTGTAAAGAATGCTGGGATTTAGCCAGCACAGGCTGGTAAACAGCTCAAGTGAAAGGAAACATTCTGGAATGAATGTTCTGTTTAAGTGTTATTTGGGATGGGGGGATGGAGGATCTCTCCATCCACATGGACCCTTGGTCCCCCCCATCCCCCGCTGTCTCTTGGGTGACAGAGGCCAGAGCTGAAAGCTGGAAGGGTTTGGCAATGGAGGTGGGAACTCTGCCTCCCCACCTCTGCGGCCCAATGTGCTCGATGCCAGTGAAAACCAGTCTTCTGATGGAGGCTGGGAAGACAGGGTGGGAGTGGTTTAGTGGGTAAAGAGGGGAAGGGAGGGACAAGAAGGTTGTTTGAGGCAATACTATTAAGAGGATAGGACTTCCTATGGGAGGTCTCCCCTACTGGGCACAATTCAGCCAGTGTCCCCTCCCCTTCCATGCTGCCTCTCTATCCAACCAGATGCCTGTGCTACTTTCCAACCTTTGCTTCACCCAGAACCTGGTTTCTGGTGTCTCACTTCCTCTCTCTTTCTTCTCATTCTTTCCCCCACCAGCACACCACAGGCACTCGGGCTGGGTGGAAGTTGGGGGGTGGGAGGTGGAGAGAAGGGGGTTGTTCCAGGGAGGTGAAGGAGGGAGACTTCAGGTCTAAGGGCCGAAGGGAGGTAGGGCAGACCATTCATTCATTCTTTCATTCATTCATTCAATTGTATTTATTGAGCGCTTACTCTGTGCAGAGCACTGTACTAAGCACTTGGGAAGTACGAGTTTGCAACCAGCACTTCAGCCTTTGTCCAACCCAAGCTGTGAAGTGGTGCTCCCACCCGACTGGGAGAAATACTTCAGTTGCACAGTGGGTAAGGCAAGGAGATTGATGGATGGTTTCTGGGGGTTCTCTGACACCAGTTCAACAGGCAGAGGCCAGGATGCTGGGGTTCCCACCACTGGCCCAGCCAATCAATCAGTCAATCATATTTACTGAGTGCTTACTGTGTGCAGAGCACTGTACTAAGCACTTGGGAAGTACAAGTTGGCAACATATAGAGACGGTCCCTACCCAACAGTGGGTTCACAGCCAATGAGGGCATCACATTAGAGTGTGTGCCTAGTGTAATGTGTGAAATGCCATGAGTGTTTCCTTTAGAAGTGCACAGGCCTAGGAGTCAGAGGACCTGGGTTTGAATTTCGGCTCCGTCATTTAACTATTGTGTGACCCTGGGCAAGTCATTTAACTTCTTTGTGCCTCAGTTCCCTAATCTGAAAAATGGGGAGTCAATCCCTGTTCTGCCTCCTACATAGACTCTGAGTCCCATGTGGGACCTGATTATCTTTTATCTATTCCAGTGTTTATCACAAAGTAAACAACAAATACTTCAGTTATTAAGTGAATGCTTTTTTCATTCATTTCTGTTTTTAAAGCAGATTTGTCCAGATTTTTGAAGTTTTATCTAATAAATAGCATGTTTTAGCGAATGACTTGAAGTATCTTTGGGAGAAGTGCATGGTTTAGTGGACAGAGCATAATCTGGAAGTCAGAAAGACCTAGGTTCTCATCCTGGCTCTGCCACTTGTCTGCTGTGTGACCTTGGACAAGTCACTTCACTGTGCCTCAGTTATCTCATCTGTAAAATGGAGATTAGTAGTGTGAGCCCCATGTGGGACAAGGACAGGTGTGCCCACCCCGACAATGTTGTGTCTACCCCATTGCTTGGAACAGTGCTAGGCATATAGTAAGCCGTTAACAAATATCATAAAAAATTAATAGCACTTGAACCTTGTTGCATGAAGGAACTCATTTTATAGGCCCTCAACCATGTACCTTGTGATTCTTGTGAAAATGCCACCTGTTCTGTCAGAAATTTCCAATATTCCCTTAGAGAATTCCCTTAAAATTTCTTTCCCTTAGATAAATTTTGAAAACATTTGAACAGGGAAAAAATACACTTCTGCATTATAATCAATCTTTTGCCTCTTTACAGAACAAAACTTGATCTATTGGGTAAAAAGAGATGAATGTCCCTAATAACAACAGTTTTTATGACTCTAGTTCAAGGTCGGGGCAATGACTGATCCATTCCAAGAATGTATGAACTGCTGGTTAGTTTTCTTAATGATTTCTTGTCTCTTTGATTGAACTGAAGTAAAAATATTTTTCCAAAGAACTGAACTGTCCTATGATAGTCATCCTAAAATGTTTCAACAGATAAAGCTTGAAAATGTATTCCTTTTTCAAGAGAACCACAGTGAATGACAACTTTGTTTCTAGGATGAATTTGGGATTAATCATATTGGCCGTTTTGGAATATGTGGGAGCTATGACACTGAATTAGATAATTTGGAGCAAGGAGTTCCAGTCTCTTAAAGATACAGTCCACTGAGTGGTTGAGAAAATTTGTCAGTTGATATGAGTTTTCCATTGACTAGCCTGAGACTCATTTAGTCATCTGTTACATCGGCAGTGGATGCAACCTACTTCAATAATTAAACACTTTCCAGAAGGAGGAAATTTACCTAAAATCTAGCTAAAACTGTTGAATTCTTAGAAAGATGAATAAATGGAAATAGCAGTATGGCCTAATAGAAAGAACATGGGTTTGGGAGTCAGAAGACCTAGATTCTATCCTGGCTCTTCTATTTGTCTGCTATGTGACCTTGGACAAGTAACTTAACTTCTCTATGCCTCAGTTATCTTATCTGTAAAATTGAGATTAAGACCGTAAATCCCAAGTGGGACATGGACTGGGTCAAACCTGATTATCTTGTCTCTACTCCAGCACTTAATATAGTGCCTGGTACATAGTAAGAGCTTAACAAATGCCATTTTAAAAAATGTTGTTTGAGCCTGCTATTCTGGTGTTCTAGAAATGAACTACTTGATTCCTTTTAACTGAGAAAAATGTTTTTTTCCTGAGGAAAAAGGGTTTTCCTTCGATAAACCTACCTCAGTTTCCTCATCACTGAGTTTGTCAGGTCATTTCCAGGATGAGAACTTTATGTCTTTACTGCAGTAGACATTTGTTCTCTGGGGCAAGGGAAATTATTGAGAGAACAGTGACTTCTTACCAATTCTAGTCTGGGATGCTTCAGTTTCTTAGGCTTACTCCCCTTCTCTCCGACATGGCTATGGCTTTTCATCTCTTTCCTCCACTCACTGTCTTTCCCTCTACCTCCCTGAATTCCTGGATTCACTAAGTGGTCATGTATTGCACAAGGCTGTTCTGACCAGACTATTAACAATTTCAGCATCTGGGTCACTGTCAAGAGCATTCATCGAGCAAGTGCTGGGGGCAGAAGACTGTATTAAGCACCAGTCAGTCAACTGTACTTATGGAGGGCTTACTGTACGCAGAGCACTGTACTAAGCACTTGGGAGAGTACAACAGGCACATTTCCTGCCCACAACGAGCTTATGGGATGTTTTTCTTCCATTTTCTATTTGAGAAATATTTCAATATCTGCACTGGGCTGTACAATGGTTGTACAACGATCTTACAGTTTAGAGGCAGAGAAAACCATACAAAATAAATACATGACACTTGTTCTTGAGGAACTTTATAATGAAAAGGGGGGAAGTAAAGATAAATTGATAAAAATACTACAGTTAAGAGTGAGGAAATAAAAACAATAGACACAAATGAATAAACTATGCACAAGATACATTCTTGAGAGCTGAGTTGGATGATGGGGATGGCTGGAGAATGGAGTCAGAGAAGACCTCCTGGAGATGATTTTGTGGATGAGAAGAGGGGAATACTACTTGGCTAATTCAAGAGGGCTCTCAGGAAAGGGGAAAGCCAGAAGTTGGCAATTGGCAGCAGGATTTTGAGAACAAGAGAGAGATTGTTGACTTGGACTGAAGGCTCAAGCTGAGGTGTACTGGGAAAAGAAAGTGACAGGAACCATATGTTGGAGAGTCAATTTACAACCACCAATCATGTTTGGGCCTAAAAAAAAAAAAAGAAAAAACCGCACTCCTCTGTGAAGGAATGTTTCCTCATTTTGGATTAAAAGATGTTGTTCTTATAGTTGTGGACTTACTTCAAGAGAAGTGATTAGTAGTAATCTCCCCTGAGTTGCTCCTTCCCACCTTGTTCAGTTTACAAATGAGCAGGGTGCTGCTACTGGCCAACTGGAGCAAGATTTAACAACCTGAAATTTCCTAATGTGCAAGACCCTGTTAAAAAATGCATTCTGTTCTGACCACATTCAAAGCACAAGAATCATCATCATCATCATCAATGGTACTTATTGAGCACTTACTGTGGCAAAGCACTATACTAAGCATTTGGGAGAGTACACTAACACAGAGCTGGTAGGCATCTTCCTTGCCCACAATGGCTTACAGTCTAGAGGGGGAGACATTAACAAAGTACAAAAACCCAAGAATTCATTTGATCAGGGTTAGATAAGTGGAATCCGACCCTGAGAAAAAACACATTCTTTCTCTCCTTTCATTTTCAGAGCAGAATCCAGTTCCCTGAAGTGTGTTTTAAAATATCTGCTTTGGGGTAATTATGGGGGCAACCATTTGTATCCATTGTTCTAAAATAAATGAGAGTTTGAGTCTTAAAGAATTGCCTGCATGAAAAATGAATATTTAAATTGTTAAAATGTTTTCTGGGAATTCCAAAGAAATGCTGAATCATAAGATGAGTAGGAAAATAAATATTTATAATGTCTTTTCAGGCAAGTGCCAGCTCTCCTCATTAACCAAAAATGACACTGTTCTGTTAAAACACCTTTCTAAGCTGATTTAGTTTAGTGGAAAAATCATTTCACCAGGACATTTTTCTTCCATTTTCTATTTATCTGAGAAACACTCCAGTATCTGCACTGGGTTGTACAATGGCTGGTCCTGCTTTGTATTCATTTCATTATTTCGATTCATGCGTTTGCATCCACAGACTATAATGAATCAACTTTTCCTTCTGATTAGGGGTTGGATTTAAATACTGTTTCTAGCCGAGGCAGGAACAACAGCGAACATTTTATAAGGGAGTCCCCCCTCCGCCATTCATTCACTTCCAGCCTTGTGATTACAGAACAAATGCTTCCTCAAAGTATATCCTGATTAGGGACATGAAAGCTGAATCTTGGCCGTGAAATTGAAGGATGACTTTGAGGTGGGGTATTGACCAGTTGAATTGTTGAGGTTTCAATCTGAAAGCTGGAGAACAGTGAATGGAAAACGTGATGGGCATAGAAGTATATGTAAGAAACAGAAGCAGAAGGTTTGCGGAAAGGAGTTAACAGGTAGGTAGACATTAAGCTTTGTAACCACATAAAAGAGGTGAGTGAATGGATCAAGGGCATGAATCGCTTCGTAAGGAATTGACTTTTGTGAGAAAACCCCTTTAAAAAGATTAAAAGTGCAGGACTTACAGATACTTAAAAATACAACTCCCCCTGCTTCAGGCGCAGTCCAAGACAGTGTATGACAGGTTTAAAATGGTCTCTGCAATCATCATTCTCATACCTATCCTTACCTTTCCACCACACTATCCTTCTTTGGCCCTTATTAAAAAACCAGTGTGGCATTTATCCTCAAACACATAAACTCCAAAAAAGAGGCATTATTTTCTCTTCCCTGCCATACGCTGGGTCAGGATCTGACTGCATCATTATTTATGGCCTCCTTTCATTATTAGGTTTATGCGTGTATGAGTATGTGTGTGTGGGTGTGATGGACAGAGAATGGACCCCAAAAGCTTTTTATGGACTGTTAAGAGAAAACATTTGAATGAATAAATATAAAAACAATAAATACAGTTGATTGATTTGAGCTGTAGCTTCTAGCACGGTGACTTTTCAGGATCCTGGTGGGAATCATGATTTCCCACTTTCATCCCCAGAAGGATTGGATTTCTCTTCTGAGGAGGGTGGAGGCTGGGACAGATTGGTTGGGGAAAGTGAAGAAGGGTAGCTTTAGGTGTGACCGATTCAGTGGAAATTTCTTTAAAAGATAAATATCCCGGAGTTCTCAAGAGTTAATGCTGGTTGGTGTTAGGAAGGCTGTTCTGATAAAAATGACCCAGGCACTGCCCAAATGTACCAAAGCCTCCTTTTGTGAAAAGGGACTCAGATTCCACCAACAAGTGCTCCTTGTGTCCTCCAGAGGAAGTCAGAAACTAAATGTTTCCCTGTCTAATGGAGTGGCATGAAGCGGTGTGGCATGGTGGATAGAGCACAGGAATGGGAGTCAGAAGGACCTGGGTTCTAATCTTGACTCAGCTACTTGACTGCTGTATGACTTTGATCAAGTCACTTAACCTCCCTGTGCTTCAGTTACCTCATCTGTAAAATGAGGATTAAGCTGTGAGCCCCACATGGAGCATGGACTGTGTCCAATCTGATTAGCTTTTATCTACCCCAGCACTTAATGTAGTGCCTGGTACATAGTAAGAGCTTAAGAAATACTGTTTAAAAAAACCCCCCAAAACAAAAACTGAGCTCTTGTCTCCTCTTTGACACTTATGTTTCAACATCCATATAATTCAGTTAATCAGAACACCTTAAAGAATGAAAGATGATTAAAAAGAAGCAAAACCTGAGCTCCTTGTAGTAATAATAATAATAGTAATAATTACGGTGTTAAGCATTTACTATGTGCCAAGCACTGTTATAAGAGCTGGGATAGATACAAGGTAATCAGGTTGTCCCATGTGGAGCTCACAGTCTTAATCCCCATTTTACAGATGAGGTAACTGAGGCACAGAGAAGTTGAGTGGCTTGCCCAAGGTCACGCAGCAGACAAATAGTGGAGCTGGGATTAGAACCCATGTCCTCTGACTCCCAAGCCTGTGCTCTTTCCACTAGGCCATGCTGCTTCTCACTAGGCCATGTAATAGTAGTATTAGTAGTAGTAGTAGTAGTGATAGTAGTAGTAGCAGCATTCAATTCCCATCTGATGCAGTGCACTTTACTAGATGTGAGTTAATCATATTTATTGAGCTCTTACTGTGTACAGAACACTGTACTAAGCATTTGGGAGAGTTCAATATCACAATATAACAGACACATTCCCAGTTCACAATAAGCTTATACGCTACAGGGGGAGACAGACATTAATAGAAATAAATAAATTACAGATACGGACATAAATGAAGATATTCAGAAAGACGGTATTCCTCAATGGCAAATAGAACAAATAACCTATACGCTAGCAGGACTTAACTGTGTTCTGTTTTGGTTTCCATTCAATTTGTTGATGCAAACCTCAGAAGACTAGTCTCTCATTTCAATTTTCGGTAACTAATTTCGCCATCCCACGTCTCCTCCCTTCACTCACCCGACAAGACAGGCTAGGTACTACCAGCCCAGAACAACACAGAAAATGACTACAGAAAGAAAGAACCACAAGATGGCAGTGTTTCAGAAAATAAATACACAAGTAGAATAATCACCTCTCAATGTTCTCTTAATTAACTAATTGCCCATAGTTAGCCCCTTGTATCTAAAGTGGCTGAAAACAAGGCAGCACTATAGTGGAGTTGACTAGGAATTAAATGGTACTAAAAAGATCTATAGTGATAGGCGAATTCTTTCCCTAAATGATACTTGTTTCTATTTAGGGTTACCAAACCATTAGCTAGCTGATTTAGAGATAGTCACTAATCAATTTTAATGCAGAATTGCTAATGAATTGCTATTGCTCAATAGTAATGGAGAATGCAATATTGATGAAGATCAGTAAATCTAACAATTGTGTGCCTGGGTGACTCTCTGGGTATTCCACTATGGATCATTGACATAATGATGGAAAAATATTGTTCAGTCAGCACACCAAAGACAATGTTTTAATTGTCACATTATTTACTTATAACAAAACATTAAACAGATAAGCAGTTTGAAAAATATTTTTCAAACCTCATTTTACAATTAAATGAGATTAAAATATTTTGAAAAACAGCCAGAATGGGAGGAGTGAAGTAGCATAGATTGAAACAGGAGAAGGGGACTG
Organism: Tachyglossus aculeatus; assembly: GCF_015852505.1. NCBI lineage: Eukaryota > Metazoa > Chordata > Mammalia > Monotremata > Tachyglossidae > Tachyglossus > Tachyglossus aculeatus. The sequence continues at coordinate 37,680,219 of NC_052075.1, read as the reverse complement.
CTAGGTATGAGGGAAATGGTTGACAGAGAAACTTGCAGGTGATTGCCAGAAACTCTGATTTTATGTGAGAGGCAATAGGAGCCACTGGAGGATATTGAGGAGAGAGATGTGTGGTGATTAGCATTTTATAAAGCTTATATGTGTAGTTGAAAGCAAGACAGCCTAAGCTTCTCTGTAGACATGTCCCTTGTGGGCAAAAATTGTTTCTATGAACTTTAATGAATTATTTTCCTAAGTTCTGAGTACAGAGCCCTGCCTCCAGTAAGCACTCAATAAATCCAACTGATTGATTAGTTGATGAGCAGAGAGACTGCAGCAGGGAGATGAGTTAGGAGGTTGGTAGTGTGGTTCATCTGGGGATGTAATAAAGATATGAATCATGTGGTTGCTCAATTGGAGGAGTGAAAGGAGTGGAACCAAGTGCTTTCAATCAGTCAGCAGAAAGAAGCAGTGTGCCCTAAGGGATAGAGCACATGCCTGGGAGTCAGAAGGACCTGGGTTCTAGTTCTGGCTTGACCACTTCTCTGCTGTGGGACCTTGAGCAAGTCACTTCACTTCTCTGTGCCTTGGTTACCTCATCTGTAAAATGGAGACTAAGACTATGAACCCCATGTGGGACAGGGACTGTGTCCATCATGGTTAGCTTGTATTTACCTCAGTACTTAGTACAGGGCCTGGTACATAGCGCATAGCAAATACCATTAAGAAAATTAATCATATTTACTGAGCACCTATTGCATGTAGAGTACTGTACTAAGTGCTCGGGAAAGTACAATATATCAGAGTTGGTGGACACATTCCATGCCCACAAGGAGTTTACAGTCTATGGGGAAAGACAAACATTAAATTATGAATATGTGCATAAGTGTTGTGGGACTGAGAGTAGGGTCAATAAAGATTACAAATCCAAGTGCAAGGGCAACACAGAAGGGTGAGGGAGCAGGGAAAATGAGGACGTAGGGATGGCCTCTTGGAGGAGGTGTGCTTTTAATCAGGTTTTGAAGGCAGGAAGAGTGATGGTCTGTTGGCTATAAAGGAGGAGGGAGTTTTAGGCCAGAGGCAGGACATGGACAAGAATTATTGGGAATTAGATGTAGTAAGGACATGAGAGAGGAGTATGGTCCTCTCAAGTATGAGAGATTTCCTGCCTAGGAAATGTCCCACTCTTGTGCTTAAAAGTCTAAGATCGGGTAAGTATTTAAGATAGAAAATATCAAGTACTCCTCTATCCCCCATCTCTCCTCCCCACTTTCCCTTCTCCTCCCATTCCCTGACCAATATCGTGGTAACACAACAGAAAGACTCTGCTTACGAAGTCAAAATTTATTAATCTCAGGGCACACATAGCCTTTTCTAGAGTTCCTCATGGATTTTCTGGGACTGCTATGGGACATCACAAAATTCTTCCTGGGCAATAGTGAGTCACATTCCAGGCCCGAGCAAGAGATCTGTGAACATGAGATGTGGCTCTAAAGTAGGCTCTGGACACCTGATCCTCTTGAACCCCAAAGTTCAGGCTAATTAAAGCAATTGTAAAGCACATACCAACATAGCACTGCTTTCTAGATATAATTAAAATTTTGCTGTTTGGTTTCCAGAAGAGGACTTGCTTGAGAGTTGACTATCACTGACCCATCATGTCATAATATTGGCATTAATGTTGCACAGAGTTTTGAATGGCCAAAAAAAGCCTCCACAAAATGTTACCTAAATTTTATAAAAAGAGGATTCTTCAGCATTGCCTAGATCAAGTTCACCCACTGTTTACTTTCAAGAGAAATAATGTCAAAAGAAGAAATTCCTTGTCCTTATCGTGTCAACTGACTTAGAGAAGCAGCACGGCTAGTGGATAGAGCATTTCCTGACAGTCAGAAGGACCTGGGTTCTAGTCCTCATTCCACCACTTTTCTGCTCTGTGACCTTGGGCAAGTCATCTAACTTCCCTGTGTCTCAGTTACCTCATCTGTAAAATGGAACTAAAACTGTAAAACAGAATTAGAACAATACCTGACACATGGCAAGCACTTAACAAATACCATCATTACTATAGGAAGAGAAAGAGATCCTCATTGGAATTGCAGAATAATGGATAATTTAGCAGCCTTGTCTGTTCTGATTGGTTTGGGGACCCACTCTATCAGGAGTTTAGGTGAGAAATCTATCCCTGTCAAGGTTCTGTAGCGTGCCACTGACTGATCCAGACCTAAGTAGTTCTTCCTTGTGTCTAATCGTACCCTCCACCTACATTTCCTCTTGTTCTTTTCCCGATGGACATGAAGAGCAAAAAGAGGTCAGTGTCTTTCTCATTAAAATCCTTCAGATGCTAAAAGATCGTTAGGCTCCTGTCATCTTTCTCTTTGCTGACACCTGAGTTTATTTTATCTTTGTTTACATTTATCTATTTGCCTTGCTCTACCTATTCACATCCCCCTCAATGCTACAGTTTCTCCACATCCTTTTTAAATTGCAGGTTCTCCATTCAGGACACCTTTCACCAAGTGCAGGGCAAAACAGAAGGATTTTTTTTTTTTTGCTTTTGCATAGGGAGGTCTTATTTTTACATCCTAAGACCATATTGACCTTTTCCAATGTTTCTGCATTGCTGACTCATAGTCAACTTGTGGTCCTCCTGGATCCCAGGTAATAATTTTGCTCATGCCTATATTTACTAAATTGTACTTATTCCTATGGAATATTGTTTTTTCCCCTATTTCATTCAACCTTATATTAATACAGTACCTCAATGAGCTAAAGTGGGAAAGCATCTACCAACTCGTATTGTACTCTCTCAAGTGCTTACTACAGGGCTCTGCACAGAATAAGTGTTCAATAAGTACCATTGATTGATAAGGTGAAGTCTAGAAATAACGAATAACTCTGTATGCAATTTTAATTAGCTGTGCTGAATCTTATTGACATCCAGCACGGGATTTCATACTATTTTGTACCCTTGGCAGATTTTATTCAGACCATGTTTATTTCATATGTAGTCCCAGTTTATAACTTTATTGAACATAAACACCAGGGGATAGTTGTTTACTCTCATAGTGAAGACACTTAATTTCATATGGGGAAATCCTTCTTCTGTGGTCTAGTGGATAGAGCACAGGCTTGGGAGTCAGAAGGATCTGGTTTCTAATCCTGGTTCCACCATATGTCTGCTGTGTGACCTTGGGCAAGTTCCTTAACTTCTCTGTGCCTCAGTTCCCTCATCTATAAAGTGAGGGTTAAGACTGTGAGCTCTATGAAGGACTGGGACTGTGTCCAACCCGATTAGGTTGTATCTACCCAAGTGCTTAGAACACTGCCTGGTACATAGTAAGCAATTAACAAATACCATTTAAATTCAAATGATACGTGAAACCATACATCCCAGCAAAGCTATTAAGAGCTATAGAAACCACATCAACTCACATATGGATAGTGCATGTGAGTATATCTTTGTTGATTTTCAATCAATCGTGATTTAATCAATTATCATTAATCAATCCATTATTGAGTGCTTACTGTGTGTAGAGCACTGTACTAAGCACTTGGGTGAATGCAATACAACAGAATTGTTAGACATATTTCCTGCCTACAATGATCTTACATTCTAGAGGAGGATACAGACATTGATATGAATGTATAAAAAAATTATGGATATGTACATAAGTGCTGAGGGGCTAAGGGTGGCATGAATTCCAAGTGCCCAAAGGGTACAGAACCAAGTGTGTTCAGCAGCAGCAACTGTAGTTGGCCAAAGAGTAAGCCAAAGAAGACAGTGGTTAGGGTAGAAATGTTTAAAAATCTTTCTTCTTGAGCTATTCAGTGACTCCAACACCAGAAAAGTAACAGCTTTGCAATGGGTAGAAACATCAACAACAACCAAAAACTGCAAATGCTTCAAAAGGTAAAAAAAAGCAGGCTGACTAGCTGTTAAAATGGTATCAATAGATTTTGGAAAATACAAACAGTTTTATTGCCTTGCAGTGAAAATCAATTACAAGCTAAGAAGCCTGCAAGTATTTCATGGCCAAAATTATGTTTAAGCCAAAGCTTAAGAGAATTAAGGACTGGAAATGACTAAAAAAATATATAACAAGATAGAAAAGATCAAGGTACAGTGGGTAGCCTGGAGTTGGAAGAGCAAATTGTGTTGTCTGAGTTGTAACAGAAAATCAGCAAGGTAAGGTAGGAGCGGGAGAGCTGATTGAGGTCTTTGAAGCTGATGGTAAGAAGTTTGTGTTTAATGCCATATCTCAGGCAAGTACTCGAGATTCTTGAGGAGTAGGGGAGGTGGACTGAGTGGTTTTTCATAAAAATGATCTGGGCAACTGAGTCAAGTAAGAACCGGAGCGAGGAGGGAAAACAAGTTTGGAGGTCAGAGAGGAGTTTGATGAAGTTGTCAAGGTGGGTTATATTAAGGGCTTAGATCAGCATGGTAGCTATTTGGGTAGAGGGGGAAGGGCCAATTGTAATGATACTAGGTAGCAACAGACAGGATTTGTTGATGGATTAAATATATGGGTTGAATGAGAGAGATGAATTGAGGATAATGCCAATGTTACAGGGTAGTGAGACAAAGACAAGAGTGGTGTTGGGAAAGATGGGGCAAGATAGAGTTCGAGTGGGAAGACTATAAGATTGGACTAAGCCAGCTAAGACTAGACTAGATTATAAGCTCCTTGTGGTCAGGGAACATTTCTACCAATTCCCTTGTATTGTGCTCTCCTAAACGTTTAGTAGAGTGCTCCGCACCCAGTAAGTGCTCAGTAAATTCATTCATTCATTCAATCATATGTTTGAACAGCAACAGCAGGCTCACGGTAAATACCAATGAGTGACTGACTGACTTTCATATTTGTATGGCTCACAGATGTTAATAATTATGGTGACTGATGAAACAGCTATAAAACTATATTTGACATTTATGCAAAGTCTAGGTCTTGTAACCCTATTCAGCCCCAAGGAGTATGCAATCCTGCTACAACCTTCTTAATTTAAGTTTGGTCTGACCCTAGATTCCACATTGTTACCTCACTGTGACCTCCTAAATGATATAATAACCTCCTTGATTTGTCTTGTTTCTTTTTGACTCTGTGGTTCACTACCAAAACGCGTGCAGCCTACATAGCAGAATTCTGATGTTCTTCCTATGTTGCCAATGAAAATCTTATGGTGGAAACAGAATTTCTGAGATGTTGGGATGACATTACTTTGGCCTCCTTCAAGCTTACTCTTTCCTCAAGTACTGACAGCAGGATACCCAAACAGCTGGGATACGGAGAGTTGGAACTGGAAAACCAAAAGCAAGAAGGACAGTGGAAACATGTTAAGGACACAGTATAGACAAAGCCTCAGACAGTGCTGGAACCCAACTGAAAACTGGAAGTCAATTGCTGAGGATAAATCTTCATTAGCTCACTCCCTCGCAGAAGGGGTTAACTCCACTTGAACAAAGGTTTCAAATGGAAAGAGAAACAATGCCAGGTTCCCCAAACAATAAATTTCAACAACACAACAAATTGTTCCCCAAACAATAAATTCAACAACACAACAAGGAAAAACCTTTTTGTGTACCCACTGTGTCTGAGACTGTGGTACCCATGATGACCTTTTCAGCTACACATTCACTCATAGATGAACTTTCTATCAGTGTGTCTTCAGATATTATATACAGGACTGTGCTGACTCTTCAAAGTGGTTCCAAACCATCTGTCTATGATATCTATCTCTCTCCACTTTATTTTATATAATTATGTATGTCTATTAAAAACTCCGAAATTCTAATAATCAAATATTTTGCTGCATTCTCAATAACAAGGGATAACCTATCTAAATATCCATTTCCAACGTGTTTACGATGGATTAGAGGAAAAAAGTTCAACCTGATGCAAGGTAAAATGAAAGAGTTCCTTATCGTTTGAAATAATGCCATTAATATTGCAAAATAGATAGTACTGTGATATAGATTGATTCCTAGACATGCTTACATATCACCAATTTTTGTAAGTACTGTAATGATATTTTAACTGGATAATGTGTTTCATTACCATATGGTTCTAATTTAGATTAACAAGCTTGAATGACACTGAAGCTTAAGTGTGTCTCACCTCTCTATTATTTATTTAGATATTTCTCTGGTCAGGTGTCTCTCCACCTATATCTCCTGTCCCAAGGGCACACCTGGGCATCTTTCACTTGTGCTACCATTAAAATATTTTGTTTCATCTGTTTTAAAAATAGATGTGTTGCCCACTGGAAAAAGCATGGATCAGGGACTCAAGCCTCAATCAGTCAACCAGTGGGATTTATTGTGTGCTTACCTTTTCAGAACACTATACTATGCTCTTTAGAGAATACAATACAACAGAGTTGGTAGACATTTCCTACCCACAATTCTGTTCACAGTTCTACTTCTGGGTCACCCGGGGGGAAATTCATTTAGCCTCTGCTCAGCTTCCTCATGATCAGAATAGGGATAATAATAGTTTCCTCTCATGGATGTTGTGAGGATAGAATTAGATCAGTTATGTGAAAGCTCTTTGTGAACAATTCTGGTATTTGGATACTAGAGAGGTCCTTGTCTGGTATCCCGTGAGATGATACAGGAAATTCTCTGGAAGTGAGGGGACTGTGTTTAAGAAAAATCTCAAGATGGGAAAGTGGTGCTTTAGTAACTATTGATCCAGAGGGAATTTATGGGTTAAAGAGAAGATGGTTCAAAGACACATCAAGACTAACATCTCTCAATATAAATTCCTATGTTGTTATTATGTCCACCTCTGGTAGAATGTTATATATTTAATACCATAATGTGGCATAAGGACAAAGAATCACGAAGTACTGTGAGGGACAAAACAGTAAGACTGAGGCAGAACCCTCTAAACTGTGAGTTCACTGTGGGTGGGGATTGTTCAACTCTGTTGAATTGTACTCTCTCAAATGCATAGTAGAGTGCTCTGCACACAGTAAGCCCCCAATAAGCATCATTGATCAATTGATGTATAAATCCATGCCTTAGTCATCCCTTACCAACAACTAATCAACTGGCAACAACTTTGTGGATCATATTATTTAGGAACAGACTTATGTTTTGGGTAATAATAATGTAATTATGTTCATATTTGTTAAGCACTTACTGTGTGCCAAGCACCGTTTTAAGCGCTGGGGTAGAAAACAAGGTAATCAAGTTGTCCCACGTGGGGCTCACAGTTTTCATCCCCATTATACAGATGAGGTAACTGAGGCACAGAGAAGTTAAGTGACCTGCCCAAGATCACACAGCTGACAAGCGGCAGAGTCGGAATTAGAACCCATGACCTCTGACTTCCAAGCCCGTGCTCTTTCCACTAAGCCATACTGCTTCTAAGGGTAGAACATTACCCAATTTTTCCGTGATATTGTATTCACGCTATACAGAACTAAATGTACTACATATAAAATAACATTTTTACTCTTTAAAACCGTAGTAACTTACTTGGGCTTTTTTTTGGCAACAGCATCCTTCACTTCTAAAATAACTGCTTTCCTTTGACATTTTTTTCTGAAGGTTTAGAATGTAAGCAGCAGATCTTCCTGGTGGAAAGAGGCTGAAATGGCCACCTTTAGGCTCCTGGAGCATTACTCTCTTCAGGACTGTAGAGAAGCAAGGAATAAAAGAACCCTATAAAACAAATCTTTACTATCCAACTTCTAGGAGAAGGAGTTGACTTTCATTGTCTCTTTAAAATGCTATCATCATTTTGCCATGCTATCTAAAGCCTGGTCCTGAGGGGTGAAGTTTGAATCCAAGGTAATGCCTCTACTTGCTTAAAACCCTTCCTTCAGAGGGATTGGATCCAGGCTTCTGAGATAGCTGACCTTTTACCCCCAATCTCTGTCACCTGGGGATGATTCTGACAAGCAGTATTCTCTCTCCTTTCCCCAGCTGTGAAGTCCACACAAAAGCAGAACAGATAGTGAAGTTATTTCAGGCGTTTTCCCAAGACAGTAATTAAGTATTTTGGCTCGAGCACTCTTTCTGTGATATCACAGCTTCCAAGTCGACATTTTTATGGACTTATTTCACTAAAAAGATCTGGGTCCTCCATTAAGACGGCAGCTTTTTTTTATGGTGTTTGTTAAGCATTTACTTTGTGCCAGGCACTGTTCTGGACCCTGAGATAGATACAAAGTAATTAGGCAATAATAATGATGATTTTTGCTAAGCTCTTACTATGTGCTGAGCACTGTTCTTAACGCTGGGGTAAATACAAGGTTAAGACATTGTCCCACGTGGGGCTCACAGTCTTAATCCCCATTTTACAGATGAGGGAACTGAGGCCCAGAGAATAATAATAATAATGGTGGATTTATTAAACCCTTACTATGTGCAAAGCACTGTTCTAAGCACTGGGGAGGTTACAAGGTGATCAGGTTGTCCCACGGGGGGCTCACAGTTTTAATCCCCATTTTTACAGATGAGGTAACTGAGGCACAGAGAAGTTAAGTGACTTGCCCAAAGTCACAGAGCTGACAAGTGGTGGAGTCGGGATTAGAACCCATGACCTCTGACTCCCAAGCCCGTGCTCTTTTCACTGAGCTATGCTGCTTCCGTAAGATGATGCAGTAATACTTTTATTTATTGCTACTTGTTAAAATCTTACTACATGCCAAGCACTGTTCTAGTGCTGAGGTGGAGATAAGCTAATTAGGTCAGACACAATCCCTGTCCAACATGGAGCAAAAAGTCTAAGTAGGAGTCAGAACAGATATTGAATTCGCAGATGATAAAGATGAGGAAACTGAAGCACAGAGAAAGTAGGACACTTTCCCAAGGTCAAACAGCGGGCAAGTGATGGAACTGGGATTAGGATCCAGGTCCGCTGACTCTCAGGCTTATGTTCTTTCCAATAGGCCATGTTGCTTCCCCAGTAATAATTAGGTGCTATCCCTTGGAGAAATGGTGTGGCCTAGTGGAAAGAACTTGGGCCTGGGAGATAGAGGATCTAGGCTCTTATCCCAGCTCTGCCAATTGCTTTCTGTGTGACCTTGGGCAGGTCACTTAATTTCTCAGTGCCTCAGTTTCCTCATCAATAAAATGGGGATTCAACATCTGTCCCTCCTACTACTTATAATAATAATAATAATAATAATAATAATGGCATTTATTAAGTGCTTACTATGTGCCAAGCACTGCTGGGGGGATACAAGGTGATCAGGTTGTTCCACGTGGGGTTCACAGTCTTCATCCCCATTTTACAGATGAGGTCACTGAGGCCCAGAGAAGTTAAGGGACTTGCCCAAGGTCACACAGCTGACAAGGGGCAGAGTCCGGATTCGAACCCATGACCTCTGACTCCCAAGCCCGGGCTTTTTCCACTGAGCCACACTGCTTCTCATACTTAAGACTGAGAGCCCCTTGTGGGACAGAGACTGTATCTGATGAAATTAATTTTTTTCTGCCCCAGCACTTAGAACAGTGCTTGATTCATAGTAATCGCTTACCCAATACCATCATCATCATCATGGGGGGGGGGGGGGGGGGGAATGTACCTGAAAGGATTTGTTGAACAACCAACAATCCATTCCTCATTAGAGGCACATATTGTCCTTTGCCATGCAGTTATGTTTGCCTGTTTAAGCCTCTGCCACAGAGTGAATTGTATTTGGACCTGTACTGTCACCTAGCATGTAATTTTCTAATCACAACATTCCATACACCCTGCCATTAACTATTATGATCTGTGTCACCGTGTTTGCCTAATAACATCAACTTTAAATGCATGGTTAATGCACTGTTAATGTGTACTTGCTGACACAGGGAAAGTTCAGCTGTACTTTATCCTCACACTAAGGAGTAATTTGAAAAATACTTGATAGATGTCTATATATTAGATTCTGAAGGAGATTCATATTTAAATGCCAAAGATGGTCAATAGAATGCTTATAATTAAATCGCACCTCTTGATGGCAGGTTAAATGCTATTACTCCAACAAGATTTGTAATGGGTGGCAGGAGCAAAAACATTTGCACTTTGTTGACATTTTCAATCCACAATTAATCTTCAGTCTTCAATTAAAACTTCAATGAAGCTCTGCCATGTTTGAATTCTGCTGCCAGGTTCAAAGGTGGAAGGGATGGTCTCTCACATGTCTCTCTTACCAGCCACAACCAAACACTGATTTAAAAACTCACCATCAGTAGAATCATCTTCAACCCCACCTTTTAGACTGTGAGTCCACTGTTGGGTAGGGACTGTATATGTTGCCAATTTGTACTTCCCAAGCACTTAGTACAGTGCTCTGCACACAGTAAGTGCTCAATAAATATGATTGATTGATTGATTGATAGGACAGATATATATGTAATGTGTCTTCTCTACACAAAGAGTTCACGTTTCCAAGCGAAACCCAGCTTAGACTATAGAAAGACCCTTTTCTTCCCTATACCTCCAGTTCCTGCAATAGTGAAATCATTACAAATATAACAGGGAGTGTGACTTTTCTCGGTTCAATGACCATTTTTTACAGCATTAATAACAGTCCAAAGCAAACTCAAGTTTTAGACATGGTATATTTCTCCTTGGAGCATTTTGGAATGTAAATTTGAGTTAGGTTCCTCCAAACAGCTCACTAGAGGGTCAATGAAATAAAGGCAAATAAATGTCTTTGACAAAGACAAAATTTAGAGCTGCAAAGAGATACAGTATGAGAGGAGTTGTGGAATTGTCATCCAACCAAATTCTACTGAATCTCACACAACTGCAAGAAGTTCAGAAGATAAGCCCAATAGCTGGGAACAGTGGATCAGCAACTAAGACGATGACCCAGCAAGTATGCAATACCTGTTGACAGAATGATAGCAGTGTCATTATAGACAAGTCAAGTACAGATGACAGAAAGAGCATAGAAGGTTGGAAAGGAGAAATGTGGGAAATGGCCATTAAATCTATTAAATTGTTCACAATGAGAAAGCTTGACAAAGAGGACTGTAGCAGAGCAAAAGTTCTACTTTGGTAGGAATATTTGTATTTGTAAAAAAAGGAAAAACCCACCCAGAACTATTTTTAAGTCACTAAAACCAGGAGATGTGTGAAGCAGAAGTACTTTCAGAGGCCATCGACTGGGGGCTGTCAACTTAATTGTGTGGAATAATTTCAGAATTTCTCATCCGTTGTCTGGGAAAAGGTGAATAGAACCAGCCCCATAAAGGCACACATTCACTCAGAAGGCATGGAGAGCATTTGATGTTATACTACTTCTACTGAGATATCAACGGGCTACTATATGATTTCTGAAACAAGTAGCATTTTTAAAAGGATTGAACTAATTACAAATGGACTTGCACCACTCTCTGTTCTGCTTGTACTCTGTGCTCTCCTTTGTGCCATTTTTTAATGGCATTTGAAAAATGTTTATTATGTATCAGGCTGGGGTTTGATACAAGCTAATTGGGTTGGGCACAGTCCGTGTCCCACATGGGGCTCACGATCTTAATTCCCATTTTACAGATGAGGTAACTGAAGCAAGAGAAGTTACGTGACTGGCCTAAGGTCACACAGAAGGCAAGGGGTGGAGCTGGAATTAGAATCCAGGTTCTCTGACTCCCAAGGCCATGCTCTTTTCCACTAGGCCACACTGCTTCTTACTTCAGAACTAATTGGTCCTTAAAGCATTCTGTTTATAACACTATATTAATCTACTATTCTAGATATTGGAGGATGAAATTGTGGCCTAGCAAACAGAGCATGGGATTAGAGTTCTAGTCGCACTCTACCACCGAGGCTAGACCAACAGTGGAGTTGTTTTCTTCTAATAATAATAATTGTAGTACTTGTTAAGTGCTTACTTTTTGCTAAGCCTTGTACTAAGGGCTTGCTTGGGTAGAGTCAAGACAACCATGTTGGACAAGGTCTCTACCCAATATGGGATTCATGGGGAGGAAGAACAAGCATTGAATCCCCATTTTACAGATGAGGAAACTGAGGCACAGAGAAACGAAATGCTCAGCTAAGGTCACACATCAGGAAAGTGGCAGAGCTGGGAATAGAATCCATGTCCTTCTGATTCCCAGGCCTGTGCTCTATAGATTAGTTCACACTGCCATGCTGTAGTAGCAGTGTCTTTTACTTTTGATTTGTTTCCCAAGTTCAGTACCTAGAATAGGTGCATCATAATACCATCAACAAATCTGTAATTTTATTTTATATTGTCTTGTCATATGTGGTCGTGTCGTTTCCGACCCATAGCAACACCAGGGACACATCTCTCCTAGAGCACCCCTCTCACCATCTGCAATTGTTCTGGAAGTGTATCCATAGAGTTTTCTTGGTAAAAATATGGACCTGGTTTACCAATGCCTCCTTCCGTGTACTAAACTTGAGTCTCTGGCCTCGACTCTCTCTCATGCCACTGTTGCCCAGCAAGGGTGAGTTCTGACTTGTAGCAGATTGCCTTCCGCTCACTATCAACTGGCCAAGCTAGTAATGGAATGGGTATGCCTCTGCTTGACTCTCCCTCCTGTAGCCGAGATGTCTTACATCCAAATTAATAATAGAAATTCATAGAAATATCAAATGATAAAGCTAGGCAATAATATTTCCTTTATAGTTATTGTATCTGGTTGGAGCATTGCATTCTTGAGAGAATTTGATGCATAACAACACAAATAACAAAGGAGTAGAATTTACATCTTCTGGAGAAAGGTTGCAGAAAGCATAGTTTAGCTTGGGGAGGAGAAGGAGACTATCTCTTCATAGCCTTGAAGTGGTTTGTCACAGAAGATTAAAGCAAGCATAAAGTTGCTGAAATTGTACAACCAAAAAGTTTCACTGGAAATTAGAGTATAAGCTCCATGAGGATAGAGAGGGTGGTCCTTCAAGTGAGTGCTCAATACATGCTACTATTACTACTTCTATTAGTACTACTATCACTATTAGAAGGATGAGCTTTTTTACCCTAAGGATGTTAAAAAATTAGCACCAGGAGAGGATTTGGGGGCTCTAATTATAAAGGTTTTATAAAGGGCCAGGCAGCTTCATGCTCTGGGAGTTTTCTGTCTTGCATTTTTCAAGTGCTTTAGAACAGTGCTCTGTACATAGTAAATACTCAATGAATACCATTGATAGATTGATTTTTCTGTCTGAAATCAGGGGTTAGAAGAGACTTTAAGCATATATACATATATTTAAAGCAGTCTCTAACTACACCTTCTCTACTTCAGATTGTCTTGCTGATTTTTCACCACAGGGGCTGGCAAATTGACTTGCTAGATTGCAGCTGACCTTTCTAGAGGTGGAAGATTTTTTTAAAAAAGCATTTAGAGTTTTGTCATTTCAGTATCATCTGTTAAAAACTTTCCCTCCCCATATTGGAAAGTAATAGCGTTTTCCATTACCCTCCTATTACAGCTGATGAATTCAAAGAATACTTTTTTATTCTTCATTTTTTTTTAAAGTTGCAGCTCATAGGTTCTAGACATACAAAAGGAAATATTTCTTTAAGATGGATGGAATATTGAATTTGTTCCCGGGAGATTGTTCCCAATAAAAAGTAGCAATAGTTTTGAGAAGAAGGGCTGGGATAAATTAGGGAAAAATTTAAATTCAAAGGAGGTTAATGGAAGAAAAATTAGGAGGATTAGATGTTCACCTCTCAGTGTAAGGATAGGCCTATCTCCAGGTAAACAACCATCATCCAGTTCTGCCAAGCGTCCTTGTGTCACTTTTGAAGACAAATTCCTGGGCTGAATGGACCCCTGGTTTGAACCAGTAATGGAATTACTTATGGGCTAACGTTCCTATCAAAATACCAATGAAAACCAAGAAGGGTTTTGATACACTTATCAATGAGAAGTTCATAGTGGATTACTAAAGGGGAAGTTATGGATGAAGAGGGAAAGACAGGGGTCAGGAGGGAGATGGAATGATAACTGGAGGGAGCTTTGAGATCAAGGGAGAGCTTTTGGGGATATGGGATACATGAGCATGTTTGAAAACAATCGGGAAGGAGCCATTGGAAAGTGAACAGTTGAAGATCAAGGTCAGGGAGGGAAGAAGTGAGCGGGCAAGTGTTTTGATAATGTGGGAAGGGATGGGGTCAGAAGCCTAGGTAGAGGGGGTAGGTATGTGAGGAGACAAGATTTCGTCTTGTGTTACTGCTAGGAATGATGAGGAAGTCAAAGAGCGGGCAAAAGGAAGAAGGGACTGGAGAGGGGCAGGAGAGATTTTAGGGGGATCACATCTGATGGTTTCAATTTTATCAATGACGTACATGGCCAGACCATTAAGGACAATAGATACAGGGGTGAGGGTAAAGGGGTTTGAGGGGTCATTATCGTATTCTGACTTGCTCCCTTTACCGATCCCCCCTCAGCCTCAAAGCACTTATGTACATATGTGTAATTTATTTATTTATATTAATGTTTGTCTTCCCCTCTAGACTATTAGTTTTCCGTGGGCAGGGGATGTGTCTGTTACATTGTTGTATTGTTGTACTCTCCCAAGCACTTACTATAGTGCTCTGCACACAGTAAGTGCTCAATAAATATGATTGACCGACTGGCTGACTGACATCTTCCCTTTTCTGCCCTAGGGAAGGGGATACTGGGAACCTGGATGGTGTGGTGGTCTGTGTGAGCTCATTCTGGGGCTCCGGGACTTGGGGTTCTGCTGTTGAAGGAGCAGCTTGGATTCATGCTACTATTGTGTCCTAATCCTTGCTGTTCCAATTAACATCTTCCTCTAAACATATCACTCTGAGAATTTGCTGAGTGATGAGTCTTATTTATTACATGTTTGAAAAGCTAGTTCGGAGATAAAACGTTTGAGATGAATCACACAGGATTATGATTTGGACTTTTAGGATGAAATGATCTTGATTGACTGATTGTGGTCTAGCATCTCTTGGCTTCTGCTGTCTCTCTTCAGGTCAAAGTTTTAAAACCTGTGGCAACTGGGATTAAATATGAATCCTTGACTGTACTAAGGGAGTTTTTGATGAATCAGGTTTCCAAACACTTGCAAAAATGCCATTCAAGAAATACTCAAATTATTATTATTATTACTATTATCTGCATCAGTATTATTGCTAACATTTATTGAGAACTAAATGTATGCAAGGCACTATACCAAAATCTGGGGAAATGCAAGCTCAAATTGAGACATAGAGTCAGTTGCAACACTAATCATGTAAGAGAGGAAAGATACCATGAAAACACAATTAAAATAAGTTAATATAAAATGATAAAAATATTGTGTTAAAAGTAACAACCATATGATACTTCAAGGGAACACTTCATAGGTACTTCACAGCTCCAGGTCAACATTCTTTGGCTAAAAATTGCCTCAACCAACTCAGTGTTCACATTGTTATAGATTGCACTCTCACGGTAGTCCTCGGGAGGAGGAATGTGGTTTCTTTTAGCAAAATAGTAAGTCAGCAGACAAAATCGTGTCATTATTTCCACTCCCAACATGTGTCCACTGTCAATCATTTGCCGTTTAGAGTGACAGGGAAGGCCACCTTTTAGCATACCTTTATTGGTTCTGAGAAGTGTTTTCATTACGTTAATTGATATTTAAACACTTTTCTCATTTAGTTTCTGTTAAATTTGAAAAATTATTTACATTCCCAAACAGCACTGGAGGACTAAGGAAGTTGGCTTCTTTCTGTTTTCTTTGGCTTCTTCTATAAACTTTCCTTCTCTTTTTTTTTCTCTTTTAGATTTTAGAGCAGCCTTTAGAGTGAGCATTGTGCCACCTCAGCAGGTGGGTTGAGCCCATGTCTAGCTGGCTTGGTAGTATGGAATTTACTCTCATTCTTCATGTCCACTAGCAGAAAATACTCTCCAAGATAGACTTAATAATGACATGAATTAAGGGAGACATAATTTGCTAATAATATCATTGTAAAGCAATTATAGAATTAACAAACACAAACTGACAAATCCATTGCTGGAAAAGTGACAGCAAAGTGCTTTAACAAGTAGCATAATTATTATTAATCATCATTATCCTTAATGTTAAATTTTCCTAATTTCCATGCTGGCTAAACACCTAGCTTAAGAGCTTTTAGTGGAAAGGGACTCTCTTCAGTTTTTCTAGTGCATTCCCAAGATCCCACTACAGTATTAGATGCAGATATGTGCTCAATATCTTTGTTGATGCTGATGACCATGGCACTAAAAATACTTGGAGAAATAATATGGTGGTTGCCATCTTGAACTTTGTTATGGATATAGCATCTTACATCCCTAACATTTCCCTGTATTCATGCATCTTGGGCCTGTCTACAGTGATCAACTTTGCTTTGCCTTCTGAAAGCCAACACTGAGAAAGGGTAAGTTGATCCCACATTGATCTCATCAACCACCCTTCCACTTGGATAGCAACATTTCATCAATAATGTTGTCTTTGAAAATAAACAGCTCTCTCTCTCTGTCTCTTTTCTCTTGTGCCTACACACACACACTAAATCTATTCCTAATTATCTATTAGTTTTAAACTCTTCTGGGGTTCCTAAAATACCCCCAATTGAACTTTTTATCATTTTGTACACTGTTTATGGTAAAAAATATCACATATGTATATGATGAGAGATGATGGGGCTCATTTTTCATGTCTTCAAGCTTCAGTGGGTGTCCCATTGTCTTGGTGTTGTGGAATGTGGTGAAAAACAATCTATTTTTACCCTGCCTACATCCTTTATGGTTTGGTGGGCTTCAGAACCAGTAAGGTTAGAATTTGAGGCTTGAATAACTTAGGCTTGTTTAAGATCTATAAACTGAAACCAAAGGGCAAATTGTTCAGCAGCATTTCATAGAGCCTTTAAATATTCCTAATAGCAAAGAAAATAGTGCGATTGGAAGCTCAATAATCTAAACCTGTGAATGGTTATATAGATTAGGTCCTCAAATCTTTAATAATGATAATAATAATGATGGCATTTATTAAGCATTTACTATGTGCAAAGCACTGTTCTAAGCCCTGGGGAGGTTACAAGGTGATCAGGTTGTCCCATAGGGGGCTCGCAGTCTTAATCCCCATTTTACAGATGAATGAACTGAGGCCCAGAGAAGTTGAGTGACTTGCCCAAAGTCACACAGCTGACAATTGGCAGAGCCAGGATTTGAGCCCATGACCTCTGACTCCAAAGCCCGTGCACTTTTCACTGAACCCCGCTGCTTCTCCTAAGACTCCTTTAAGACTGGGAACCATTTTGCTGGAGATGTCCCCAAGGAACACAAGAGAAGCAGTGTGGCATAGTGGCAAGAGTTTGGGCTTGGGAGTCATAGGTTGTGGGTTCTAATCCCGCCTTCACCACTTGTCTGCTGTGTGACCTTGGGCAAGACACTTAACTTCTCTGTGCCCCAGTTCTCTCATCTGTAAAATGGGGATTAAGACTGTGAGCCTCACGTGGGACAACCTGATTACCTTGTATCTACTCAAGCGCTTAGAACAGTGTTTGGCACATATTAAGTGCTTAACAAATACCATAATAATTATTATTATGAGAAGCAGCCTGGCTTAGTGGCAAGAAGCTCTTAACAAATGCCATTATTATTATTATTATTATTAAGAGCATGGGCTTGGGAGTCAGAGGTTGTGGGTTCTAATCCTGGCTCCACCACTTGTCAGCTGTATGACTTTGGTCATGTCATTTCACTTCTCTGTGCCTCAGTTACTTCATCTGTAAAATGGGAATTAAGACTGTGAACCCCACATGGGAGAACCTGATTACCTTGTGTCTACCTGAGTGCTTAGAACAGTGCTTGGCACATAAGTAAGCACTTAACAAATACCACCATTATCATCACTTTGGGATAAAGAGAGAGAAGGGCATCCTCTCCTACTTTAGCCTGGCTATGTATCCATGGTGACAACAAATCTTTCATTAAAGAAAGAGTCATTTCATTTGACATAGAAGTAGCTTCCAGGTATCTGGATTCTCCTCTGCTCTCATTCAATTCATCTGTAGACACTTCTCCAGTTTGCCATTCTCTGAAAAGGGGATCACAACCTTAGTCTCTATAGGTAACACCACAAGCTTCCTAGAGGGTTTACACAAGGGGATGGGGCTGCAAAGATCTAGAACAAAGAGAAATGGCCCTCTGAGGGGAACAAAATCAGAAGGGCTCCACTGTCCCATTATCCAGGGATGATGAAAAAAGCCAGAAGTCAGATGCCTGTAAACTTATTGTGGGCAGGAAATGTGTCTGCTTTTTGTTTTTTTGTACTCTCTCAAGCACACAGTAAGCATTCAATAAATATGATTGACTGTGCCTCTACTGTTTAACAAGTGATGGTAGCCATGGCGTGGCTTCAAACTACTTCAGATTCCTTCATGAGACACCAGTTTCTGCAGTCAGCTCTCTTGTGAGCTTAACCTGCTCATAATAACAACAATAACTGTGGCATTTGTGTTTAAATACTGGGGTAGATACAAGGAAATCAGATTGGACACTGTCCCTGACTCACATAGGACTCATACTCTTAAACAGAGGGGAGACCAGGTATTGAATCTAGAATGTGAGCTTTTTGTGGGCAGGGACTATGTCTACCAACTCTGTTGTATTGTACTCTCCCCAATGCTTAGTATAGTGCTCCAAGCACAGTAACCGCTCAATAAATAAGATTGACTGTTTGATTGAATCTCCATTTTACAGATGAAGAAACATGACTTGCCCAAGATCGCAGAGCTGGAGAAGAGCAGAACTGAGATTAGAATCCAGAGCCTCTGACTCCTAGGCCTGTGCTGTTTCCTCTTTTAGCAAAATATCACAGCTCAAAGGAATGATTGACCTCAAGTTCTTATGGCAGAATAACAAGAGATAGAAGTAACCCACTTATTTAGGTGCACAGTGCATTTCCACTTCCTGACCTCTAGAGCACCTGATACTGATAAATGATTGATTTCCCTATCTATAATTCATTTTAATATCTGTCTCTCTGGCTTGACTGTAAGCTTCTTGGAAGCAGGCATCCTGACTACATATTCTACTGTACTCTTCCAAGTACTTAGTATACAGTGCTCTGCATACCTTAAGAGCTCAATAAATACCAGATATTGGTTGATTGAAGAACCCAGGGTGGAAAATAACTTCAGTGGGTAAGAGCTCTTAATGGGTAGAAGAACAGGTTGGTGCAATAATTCCTCTACTGTATCTGCCAGCTCAGATTGAGCCCAACTGGGTTATTTTGCTCCCAAAAGTTCTGCCACCAGAATTATCCCCAATCTGCAACTTTTCAAAATGTGCAGTCTTAAGAGGACCACTTTTTGCCATCACCCCCTTCAACACCACCCCCACCAAAAAAATCCATCTGTAAATAGGTGCATCAATTTCACTATTTGAGCAAGATGTGCAGGCTTTGATAAAATGTCAATGAAGCACGAACAGTAATTCATGGTTCTAGACAAACATTTTAGTCAGGAAGACAGACGTTTCTTGACTGCTTCTGTATATTTGCTTTTGTTAGTAAAAAAATGGTATTTCAGTGGAAACCACTATTGTCATGGCTAATGGTAAATAATTTGGAGAGTTTTCACCTTGTGAATTATGCACAAAGCTATGTCCATGACTACTAGACGTTCCTTTTGAATCTGCCCACAGACTTCTTTTGGGAAAGGGATGAAATATGAGAAAATAGAACCCTAAATGGACTCTAAGTAAAATATATCTTTTTAAAAATTACCAGTTAATGAAAGATTGATGACTACAGCATCGACTTACCAGCATAAAATGAAAATCCAGGACAGCTCTTTTGATATGTACTTCAACAGTTTCCAGAGAACTCTTCCTGATAAACCATCTGCTTAAAATTTGTTTGAAACACTTCACCAGAAACTCAGTCCAAGCCAGGGAGAATGAGCCAGAGGATTTATCTTACCCATTTGCAGAGTTAATCTACCCAGTACTTTTTAAACAAATCTCCTTTTAATGGATTGCATATTTTATTCCTTTTGTTTAACGTAGTGAGACCACCTGAACAAGAAATAAAAAAGGATTGTGTGAGACAAAGATTGGCAAAAATATAGAGAATCAAATAGGATTAAAGACATTTCCAGAAGAGTCTCCCTCAAAAATGGATAGTTTTAGAAGCTGTCTTATTTGTGACCAGCACAGCAATTGCAGGTAGTCCTCAACTTAATTTTGACTATGTCCTCATTTCCTCTTCTCCCACTCCCTTTTGTGTAGCCCTTGAACATGGATTTGTACCTCTATTCACCATTCTCTCAGCCACACTGCACTTTATTGTAATAATAATAATAATAATAATAATAATAATAATAATAATTGTGGTATTTGTTAACTGCTTATTATATGCCAGGCACTGTTTAAACTGCTGGGACAGATACAAGCAAATTGGGTTGGACACAGTCCCTGTCCCATATGGAGTGCACAGTCTTAATCCCCATTATACACATGAGGGAAATGAAGCACAGAAAAGTGAAGTGACTTGCCCAAGGTCACACAACCGACCAGTGGAAGAGCTGGGGTTAGAACTTAGGTCCTTCTAAATTCCAGAACCGTGTTCTATCCACTAGGCCATGCTGCTTGGCTATGTGCATATTTGTAATTAATTTATTTGTATTAATGGCTGTCTCCCCCTGTAGACCGTAAACTCGTTGTGGGCAGGCAACATGTCTACCAACTCTATTATATTGTACTCTCCCAAGTGCTTAGTACAGTGTTCTGCATATGTGTTCAAAAAATATGATTGCTTAATTGAGGTACAACTAAGGACACTTTTGCTATTCCCAAATTCATCTATTATTTCAGTTTTATAGCACAACACTTATACGTTTCAAAACTATATTGTGATACAACTTTAACCACCTTTATGGGACTAGTTCTGTTTACCACATAAAATACAGAACCTTATCAGTGCTAGGGGGGGTTTATGGGAGCCATGGAGAAATAGGGAGGGAATTTAGATGCCAAGAATGAGAGAAAGCTTTGGGGGTAGGAGGGCATGAAGCTGGATGGGGGACAGAGAATAGGAAGGGGTCGTGGTAAACCTGACCATCATACAGTGTCACTAGAGAGGCTCAAAATATCCATTTTATTTCTAATGAAGTAAGAGTTGGCTACCATATCTTGGAACTACACTATCTCAGTATAAAGGCATTAATATAGCTTTGTGATTTATTTATCGGTGATTAAGTACCCAATTCAGCATGGCCTAGTGGAAACTGTCCTCAAAGTTAGAGGACATGGGTTCTGATCCCAACTACATGCTGGGTGACCTTGGGCAAGTCATTTAACTTATCTGTGCCTCAGTTTCCTCTTCTGTAAATGGGGAGTGAATATCTTTTTTCCTTCCCTCTTAGTCTGTGGATCCCATGAAGGATGGGTGCTGTGTCTGTCCTGATTATATTTTACCTACCTACCTATTTTACCTACTCCAGCATTTAGTAAAGTGCTAAACAAAATCCATTATTATTAAATTTGGTAAAATTAGCAAATCAAACCTTGGTTCAGGACCTAATCTCCTATTTATAGCATTATTTCTATGAGAAAATTAGTTCTGACATATTCTGAGGTAGGAAGTGGTTTTCAAGGAGCCAGTTGGGTCAAGGGTTTGAGGACAGCCTGGAAATCCCCATTCAATTTTTTGTGGTTTGTCAGAGGAATCACAAGGTATTTATTGAGCACTTACTCTGTGCAGAGCACTGTACAAAACATTTGGGAGAGTACAGTATGATAGTGTTGATTGGCATGTTCCCGCTGCCCTCAACAAGCGTATAATCTAGAGGGGGGATACAGTATGGCTATGCATATAAGTGCTGTGGGGCTGAGGCCGGGGTGAATACCAAGTGCTCAAAGGGCACAGATCCAAGGGCATGTATGCCATAGAAGGGCAAGGGAGTTGGGAAAAGAGACCATAATTGGAGAAGGCTTCTAAGAGGAGGCCATCCAGTAGGAAACTGACTAAATGGAGCAGTTATTGCAACAGCACCTGCTCTCCAGTACGGTTTTCAATGGGAAAATCACATTTTGTATCTTTATAAGTCTAGTGGGCCTTCAGGAGTCATTATCCTCACAGCAATCAAACCTATGAGGAGGAGGAGAAACCCAAATCCAGTTCACCAAATTTGGTTCTGATAGACCATGCAGCCAGGCACAATTGATACAATTCACAGCCATGCTCATAAAAATGATGTGAGGGGAGTACAGAGTAATTTGGCTACAATTGATCAGTTGGAGTTTTCCAAAAGCAAATCCAAAAACAATTCGAAAAAAGAAAAAACAAATGATAGAATTACAGGGAATTGATATGTCAATTAGGGTCCTCTAAGCCAAACATCTCTAATCCAATGAGGAGACCTCATTTCATGTTTTTAAAAATCCTGAAAAGGGATTCCACAGCTTTCCTTGTGGAAGAAGTGGAAAACACATTTTTCTCTAGAACCTAAGTCCCCCACATTCCAATTTCAGCCCAGGTCTTCCTTTTCAGGCTCTTGAATGAGTCCTTCTTCTCCTTGGACGATGAATTAAATCATTCCTCAGCTCCCTTTCTCCTGGCTAAATAATTCAAATTCTTTTGACCTGAATTCACTGGCTCAGTTTTGGACCTTTTCATCATCTTTTTGATTCTCCCCTGAATCCCTTGTAAATTCTCTAAGCCCATAAGTACATACTGTGTCAGTAATTACTTTCTGGTCACTAGATTTCATTGTGGGCAGGGAATGTGTTTATTATACTGACATATTGTACTCTTCCCAGGGTTTAGTACAGTGCTTTGCACACAGTAAGAGCTCAATACATGTGATTGACTGACTAGGTCTCTATTTAGCACAAGGACATTCTTCAGAGGTTGAAGATGCCCAACTCTATGAAAAGTCATGTGTGTCATTCCCTTCTTTCATTGGAGAAGAAACCTTAGTGTTTGACCCATTTACAAGCTAAGCACTAGTTTCTTTGTGGACAGAAGGAAGTGCTTCTAATATCCACTGAGAAGCAGCGTGGTATAGTGGAAAGAACACAGCTTGGGAGTCAGAGGTTGAGGGTTCTAATCCCAGCTACGCTACTGGTCAGCTGTGTGACTTTGGGCAAGTCACTTAACTTCTCTGTGCCTCAGTTACTTCATCTGTAAAATGGGGATTAAGACCGTGAGCCCCACGAGGCAACCTGATTACCTTGTACCTACCCCAGTGCTTAGAACAGAGCTTGGCACATACTAAGCAGTTAAATACCATCATCATCATCATTATTATTATACATCTGTAGCTCTGTCTTGTTCAGTTACCTACCCATAATACCTGCTGTGACACTGGTCTCAACTTCCATGCAGCATGAAAAGGGGGAATTTAAGAAATGGAAACATCCTGAAAGCATGACAAAAAGAGTATTCTTCTTCTATGGTTCATTTTGCTCTGACTTGTCAGAGCGAGAAGGCTTTGTTTTCCTCTCCCTCCTTCATAAGGGAAGCAGCTTTCAACTTAAATGCTATCTCTTTCCTCCTCTCCCTGAATAATTTGCAATGAAATATTATTGTTGGCACTAAATGGAACAAGCAAAGCAATCCTCCAAATCAGAAAAAAAAATACTCTGTTCCTTCAGAGAATTTAACTTCCCTGGAACTATGGGAAAGCAGAGGCAAGTTACAAGGATAATGAAAACTAAACAATTAAATCAGTGTGGTTATGTGTACATAGGTAAAGAGAAACAGAATACAGATATTGCAGCCAGAAATTCTCCCTCCATAGCTACCCAACCACTAATCAACAGATTGGTTCAACACTTGTCCCAACCTCCCCTTCCAGGATTATTATTATTATGGTATTTGTTAAATGCTTACTATGTGCCAGGCACTATACTAAGCCCTGGGATGGATACAGGCAAATTGGGTTGGACACAGTCCCTGTCCATGGCTCACACTCTCAATCCCCATTTTACAGATGAGGTAACTGAAGAACAGAGAAGTGAAGTGACTTGCTCAAGGCCACACAGCAGACAAGTGGCAGAGTCGGGATTAGAACCCGTGACCTTCTGACTCACAGGCCCATGCTCTATCCACTACACCATGCTGCAGAAGTGACTTTTGGCCAATGGAGTGATAAGCTCCCTCTCCCCGACCTTAGGGTGAAGCTACTTGTGAAAAGGGAGCCATCTTGGGTATGGCTGTAAATTCATTTATTTATATATTTATTGATTTGTTTGTTTATTTGTTCATTTATATTAATGCCTATCTCCCTCTCTAGGCTGTAAGCTTGTGGGCAGGGAACGTGTCTGTTTATTGTTATATTGTACTCCCCCCTGGACACACAGTAAGATTAATAAATATGATTGATTGGACAAATGAATGAATTGTGATAGCGTACTCTCCCAAGCTCTTAGTACAATGTTCTCCACACAGTAGACACTTAATAAACACCATCGAATGATTGATTGCTTGGATACAAGTTTTGTTAGGAAATTAGGGAAGAATGTTGAAATGCTTTGCCAGGAGCTGAGCATGAGGTGGAGATCTGAGTCTTATACTGAGAGACCTAAGGTCTGATCCATTCCACATGGTAAATTCATTCTTTCTTCCTCAAATTATATTGGGTATGTAAAGGAAAATAACTAGAGTTTAACTTGTTGAGAGGTGCCTTTGGTGGCTCAAACCAGACTTAACTCAGGTTTTCAGGGATCTTTCTATCAGCGTGACAAGGCAGTATTGCCCTGCAAGTTAGGACTGATTTCTAGGTGGATGTACTGATTATCAGCTCCTAAAACCATTTAGGAGCTGTAGACCAATACCTTGCAACTCTCTCCCTCATATTCTGTGTTGCTTCTCTCCATTTATGTTCCAAATTGAATCATGGTTGCTTCTCTTGTCTGTTTGTGGGTGCACCTCAGTAATGGTCACCAGAGCGCTATCACTTATATGGTCTTATTTATGAGTGACTGGTGGAGAGCTTTAAATTCATATCTTCTTTGGAAGATATTAATCTTGGGGTGGTCAATTATTTTAACCTTAGTCTGATGGGCTATAGACTCTAGATTCCAGTTACAAACTCCTCCCACTTGACTGTAAGCTTCTTGTGGACAGGGAAAGTCTATCCACTCTGTTATATTGCATTCAAAGTACTTGTGGGAAACATAGCCAAGACACAGTTGATGCAGAGAAGGGGGCAAGTAGGGGAAATTAGAGTTTAGGGAAGACTTCTGGGAAGAGATGTGATTTTAACAGGGCTCTGAAGGTGGGGAGAAAGGTGGACTGTTGGATTTGAAGGGGGAGGGGTTTCCATACCCGAAGGAGGATATGGGCTAGGGGCCAGCATCAGAATAGAGAAGAGGGGAGGGTCTGGCTGATTCCTCAGGTCCAAAAATACCCAGCCAGACCATGTTATGGTTGTTGTAGACTGGGACAATGGGATTATATCCCAAGTTTGACCATCTGCCTTCTTCTTTTAAGCAAAGACCAAAGAGTGGGGAAATTGTGCTGTTGAATGGTGAGATGCCACTGAGCATGCTCCTGCCTGGGCATAGCAGACAAGTGAATAGCTAAGAGTCAGAACCCAGGTCAGCTAACCAGTTTTACCATGATGGTCCCAATTAAGAGACCATCTCAGTCTAATTTTCCTAAAGTTGTTTAGACAGACTTCCCAAATCCAGGACTGACCCAATTAAACCCAAGCAAATGGTCATCTTCTGTAGGTAACGCAGCTCTCTACATAGAGCCTTCTGTGAGTCTAGCTTCTTGAAAGAGAGGGCACTGACCTTGGTTCTGGCAATATTGTCTGAAAAACTGGCTACATATTGAGAGAAAGGTAGAAGAGAGAAGCCATAGCAATAAGGAAGGAAAAGAAGAGAGTTTTTATTCTGCTCAAACATCATGTCATTATGGGATCTCTCTCACCCCTTACACCTCTGGCTATTGGCATATATTGCATCCAGCCCAGGGCTTAGTAAACAGGTTTGCCAGTGCTTGGCACATAGTAAGTGTTTAACAAATACAATACTACTACTACTACTACTACTAATAATAATAATTAGTCATTTGTATTTACTGAGCACCTACTGTGTGCAGAGCACTGTACTAAGTGCTTGGGAGAGCACACTATAGCAATTGAATGGACACATTCCCTGCCCATACAAGCTTTCAGCCTAGAGACCTAAGGTCTTTCATAAATGACAACAACGATAATAATAATAATAATAATAATATGGTAGACAAAATGTGTCCAGGAGCACATCTCTATAATTTTTCATTTGACAAGGAATTGCATCTCTTGGCATGCTTGTTTCCAACAAAATTTTGCCAGGCTCAGATTTCTAAAGTTTTTCAAATGAATATAAAATTGCACCTTAAATAACCCTAGAGATGTAAAAGATCGCATACAGTAAAGTAGAAAATGAACAGCAATGACAGTCGGAGAGGGTGAGAAGAATGATGTTGTTCTGATAATTAAAACCAGCAATATTGCAAACCAACAGGCCATCTTGGGTATGTTAAACAAATAGGGAACACAATTACCATAATATACAGTACTCATTATTTACTGCTAAAGCTTGTAGATCTTTTTTATAACTCAAAATATAAGTTCAGACGGTTGAATCCGTTCAGCCAGAGTGCCTGTTGTTTTATTTGTTGGGAATAATTTAGTAAGAAATAGCTAACCCCTAAAGGTATACATATTTGGTATTGTCACAAAGTTGAGAAAATGCACCAGCTAAACTCCATTTAGGAACCCCTTCTGAAACAGATCCTCAACGAATCCTGTCATCCAAGTAACTTTCCCTTAATTTACAGAAACACTGATTTCTTTTTTTCTTTTATCTTCATAGGATGTCACTTCCCATTTCACTGTAAGGGGGCAAGAGACAGATGTTTCAGGGAGAAAATGATACATTAAGGGGTGTTCCTTGTATATTCACATGTTTAAAGGTGGAACATAGAATAATGCCCTCTATAATCAAACACAAGGGGATTCTGCCTGCAGTGAGGAATAGCAGTTGACTGCTGCTCTCCCTCTGTGGGTCCTCAATTACTGAGTCATCCTTGGCAGGCTGGCACTGATGGACTCCAGGAGAGACCTACTGTAATGAGATCCACAGGAGCTGCCGGGGGAGTTGAGGGGAAGAGGAACTTGCCCTCTGAAAAGCCAACTTTGAACTCTGAGAGGTCATCAACCTTGTCTGATCAGCTTGCAATGAGTTCTGAGTAGAGTGGTGTTTCATCTGGGGGTGGGAGTTCATGCAGAAAGCCCTGGTAGGAATGGTGAATTTGGAATCAAAATAATGGGAACCTGTAACTTGTGACTTTGCAAGGTCACCTGATGGCATGGACCAGGAGTCCTCTGGAGAGATGGTTTATAAGTTCTGGGATGAGGTAGTTGTGCTGATTGGGCTGACTGAAAACTAGCTCGACTAGAAGAACCTAAGGGATCTTATGAACATCCACAGCAAACCAGGATAGCAAGAGGCTATATCAAGTTCTAATAAGCTTTCAAATAACATACCTCTAAAAGCAAGGTAAAAAACAAACTTCTGAAAGGAAATTCTTAGACAGGGCAAGAAGAATAAGTTCAAACCAATTCCCCCAACTTTCTAAAAGTTATTTTACAGAGAAAAGGCTACTGAAATATGAACAAATTGAATACAGTGTTCCTTCTCCATTGGACTATCAATCAATCACTCAATCAATAGTATACATAGAGCACTTACTGTGTTCAGAGCACTGAACTAAGCATTTTGGGAGCATGCAATACAGTAGAGTTGATAGAAATGGTTCCTGCCCACAAGGCATACTTTATGGATTATCTATGACAGATTTTTAAACTCTCACTATTGCATATTTGCCTTCACTGCTGGAACCAGTCTGTAACAGTAGCTTGGAAAAGCACCATTCAATCAGTCGATCGATCAATTGTATTTACAGAGCACTTACTTTGTGAAGAGCACTGTGCTAAGTGCTTGGGAGAGTACAATCTAACAGACACTTTCCCTGACATCTAAGTTCCTCCCATCACCCAGATAGATTCCAGAGCTTCCTCCCAGGGGCCTGGGTGGACTTCAAACAGCCTTCTCTTTTTAAGTTATTATTAGTAGGAGTAGTAATAAGGATAACAATAACAATCATACTATTTTTAAGTGCTTATGATATGCCAAGCACTGTATTAAGTGCCTTGGTAGGTAAAGTTAATCAGGTCAGATACAGTCTCTTCCCACTTGGGATGCCCAGTCCAAAGTTTTGAGTTCCCTGAGACACTTATTCTATGCTTTGCACATAGTAAGCGCTTAATAAATGCCATTATTATTATTATATCCAGTTGTGCAGAAAAAGGAGAGTAGACAAGAGAAAAGTACCCCCATCTTCCCTTCCCTATTGGCCGACACTGTGGATTCCTCCCATTCCCTTTTCCCTTGGAGGCCTAGAATGTACCTGGAATGATACCTTGAATATGTTTAGACTGCCTTCCATCCATCTCAAAACCCCACAGTGTCATTCTTCCAGCACAATATCATTCTTCCAGATTCCTGTGAGACAGTCCAAGAGGATTTTCTATTTTCCATATTTCATGGATGAGGAAACTGAGAGGAAAAGGAATTGAATAACTCTGAGAGCAAAGGAGAGATTTTTAGCCTCTTAGACTTTTCTTTTGGACAACACTGGAGGAGTTGACCGTAAGCCCGTTATGGGCAGGGATCGTGACTGCTAATTCTGCTGTATTGAACTCTTCCAAGTGCTTAGTGCAGTGCTCTGCACATAGTAAGTCCTCAATAAATACCTTTGATTGATTGATTAATTGACTCTGAATGACCCTACCGATGAAGGACTCGCAATATAGATCTTAAAGTGCCTTTTCTTATTCATCATGCTAGAATACAAGAAAAACCCCAATTGATGTTGGAGAAAGAATGTTCTCTGAATTCACAGTATATTGGTCAACATTCTCTGCTGCACTTTCAGCTTGCTGTCTCCACTTGGCATGTAATTTCTTCCTTCACTGAAACTGAGATTGATCCACTAGAAGGTTTTAAACTAAATAAGAACTTAGTCCAGTGCTCTCCAGATAGTAGGTGCTCAATGGATATAATTGAGAAACAGCCTGGCCTTGTGGATAGAACCTGGGCCCGAGAGTCAGAAGGACCTGGGTTCTAATCGCAGCTCTGCTACTTGTCTGCTATGTGACCTTGGACAATTCACTTCACTTCACTTCACTTACAAATGAGTTACCTCATTTGTAAAATGGGGATTAAGACTGTGAGTCCTATGTGGGACAGGGACTGTGTCCAACCAAATTAACCGTATCTACCCCTGCACTTAGTACAGTGCCTGGCGCAGAGTGAGCGCTTAACAAATACCATTATTATTATTATTATTATTGATAATAGCATTTTTAATGGTATTTGTTAAGCACTTACTATGTGCAAAGCATAGTTCTAAACGCTGGGGAGATACAAGGTGATCAGGTTGTCCCACGTGGGGCTCCCAGTCTTAATCCCCATTTTACAGATGAGGGAACTGAGGCACAGAGAAGTTAAGTGACTTGCCCAAAGTTACACAGCGGACAATTGGTGGAGCTGGGATTTGAACCCATGACCTCTGACTCCAAAGCCCATGCTCTTTCCACCGAGCCACGCTGCTTCTCATTATTATCGATAATAGCAATCGATTGATTAATTGATAGGTTGATTAGAATCCCTAAAGTTGTTTCAGCTAAGGGCACCTCATTCACCTTTGCCTGGGATCAATCTCAAATGTCCCTCAGTCCCCTTGAGATTGTAGGGAAGATCCTGGGGTGATGAATAACTTAGGTTGTCAGGGCAGTAGCCCCACAGGTCAACGATGACCCCAAATACATCCCATAGTGGACTTCTGCCATATTAGAGTCTGGGAAAAGATAACTGTCCCCAGCCATGCTCGCCATTCCATGTGGTCCCATGGAAGTGTTTTGCTCTTGCAGAGTGATATTCGAAGTTCTGTTCTCCTGGTTTCAAAGACAAAACTCTGGAAACCTTATCTTGCCCTAAGATTACAGCCCTTTAAACATGGGGTCCTGGCTTGATTTTCTTCAGTTCCTTCATTCAGATCATAGCAATAGTTGCAGTAGTAATAATAATAATAATGATGGTGTTTGTTAAGTGCTTACTATGTGCAAAGCACTGTTCTAAGCTCTGGGGAGGTTACAAGGTGATCAGGTTGTCCCACGGGGAGCTCACAGTTTTAATCCCCATTTTACAGGTGAGGTAACTGAGGCACAGAGAAGTTAAGTGACCTGCCCAAAGTCACACAGCTGACAGTTGGCAGAGCTGTGATTTGAACCCATGACCTCTGACTCCAAAGCCTGTGCTCTTTCCACTGAACCATGCTGCTAGCATAGTAGTAGAAGCAGAGAGGCTTAGTGGAAAGTTTGGGAGTCAGAGGTTGTGGGTTCCAATCCCATCTCTGTTACTTGTCTGCTGTGTGACTTTAGGCAAGTCACTTCACTTCTCTGGGCCTCAGTTACCTCATCTGTTAAGTGGGGATTAAGACTGTGAGCCCCATGGGGGACAACCTGATTACCTTGTACCTATTTCAGCACTCAGAACAGTGCTTGGCACATAGCAAGTGTTTAACAAATACCATCATTTATTTTATTTGTATTTATTAAGTAGTAGTAATAGTAACACCACTTAAGGAGCACAATACATGCACTAAGCACTTGGGAACGAAAAACCAAAATGACACATTCTCTGACTACAAGGAGCTTACACTCTACCTAGGGGAACTGGGATAAAAATGCTTACAAAATAATCAAAATAAATAATTAAATGTATAAGTGAATCTGCGTATATACATAAATGAAGAGGATAGGCACAAGTATACATGTTGTGCTTATGTTATGTTTCCTTGTAATGTTAAAATCAAATTATTGCAGCACTTCTTTAATAACATAGTTCCAGTGCTTGGTACTGAACAGGCATGGGATTCTCCTAAATTCAAGGTATGGATTCCCTATTCTACCATCAGAACCCAGATTTTTGTACTTGAATTTGAACAATTGTAACTGTCATTGCCCTGGATTTATTGAAGAGTTCTTAACTTGGTAAATGCTGCTATGTGTGGGCAAAACCTGAACAAGCATGGGAAAATCTATTTTTCATTTTTGTTTCAGATTCTTCACCCTTCGTGATATCCTCAAGAGGAAAATGCCCAGGTATGCCCTCTTAATTCCCTAAGCAGACTAATCAGCAGCAGTCTTAACAGTTGGTTGTGGTTGAGATGAGAGTTAGCTACAATTCAAAGTGTAAGAACAGGGTGGAATGTATTATGTGGATTGGATGCCCAGGATATTGGTTGTTGTAGAGATTATATGGTAACCTTCCTTGAGGAATCAACATCCCTTTTTAGGATAACACTGTTCACTCTCCAAAGTGGTAGTCCAAAATGGTTGTTAGTGCATTATCATTAAAAATCTGCAGCAGGAGAGGAATACTCTTTAGTGGTGCTGCCAAAAGTCAAAGGGAATCAGAATTATTGCAATTAAAGACTCCCCTAAACTATAAACTCATTGTGGGCAGGGAACATCTTTACCAACTCTATTGTATTGTACTCTCCCAAGTGCTTAGAACAGTTCTCTGGCCATAGTAAGTGCTCAATAAATACCATTGATTGATAAACGAGGAGAGAAAGCCCCACTGCAAGATCATATTTTGGAGAGCAAGCCTTGATTTCCAGAGAGTTGAAACTAGATAACCTAATAATCCTTTCTGGTCACTCATTTCTGTATCTCTGATTCACTTCCCGTGCATCTCATCATCATCCCCAATGGGTTTAGAGCCAAGGAATTTAAAAGCAATATCAGACACAATGTAATTTTCATTTTATAATGCATTAGCCCAACCTGTTCCAAAAGTAAAATGCTAAAAATGAGGCGGTTGGAAAGTAGGTGGAAATGGAAGGCTGGTAAAGCCACTGTAAAGAGTAAAAGAACATTTCTGCAGCTCATGTCCCCAAACATCTTTCATAGGATGAAATTAGTAGTGACATTGGTCAGATTCAATTTAAAATGTGAAGCTTTCCAGAGATGGAAGATGAGTTGGCTTTAGAGGGAAATGAAAGTGTCACTGAGGCTCAGGTTATGTCTTTTCAGGCAAAGGGAACTGGAGACTTGAACAGCGATCCGTTCAATTGGAATGGGTTAAGCCCATCTGGATCCATCATGGCAAATCAAAACTTCTTCTCAATATTTGGGCATTTTGACAGAGATTATCCAGAAAATGGCCTCAAACCTCAATTTTACTTTATGTTGACACAGCTGAAAATGAGACTGATGAAAAACAAATTCTGAAAGGAGTTCAGTGCAGGGACTGATCAGAATATTGAAAGGGAATTTGAATCCAATGGTCAATTGATATCCCCATATTTTGGGTCCGGTATGTGTTTAAATCTAAATGTGGAGCCCTAGCAGCTTTTTATGAAGATGAAATGTAGGCTCTGAACTCCTGATGGATTAAAATGGGCTGCTAACCTTGTTTTGCTTTTGGTGCGTAGTGTGTTTCTGGTTCTTTTACTAGTTCAATCAATCTTACGCTTTTCAATGTGCCTTTTCTACAATATAGACTGCTGCAGCAGTAAACTCACACTTTATATTGATATAAAATGCACTTACCCTGTAAACAAGGTGCTGAGGAGAAGAGAAACATACAATCAGGTGTTTGTCTTCTAAGCACAGATGGTGTTTCCATTTCACTGAACCTGCTCCTGTCAGCTCAACAACAGTTGCAGTTTTAGTTATGTGGTGCAGTATTCTCCATGCTTCACTGAAGTCTGATATCATTTTTACTATTCAGTAACTAAGTGATTAATAATACTCAATTGTATCCTCAGCCTTATAACCAATAAAGCCATGTCTTAAAGTTTGTCCACATAAACCTACACGGTGAAACTCGCTGATGTGGTGAAAGCAGTGTGCAGGAATTCATGGCCTCTCCAGAGGGCTTGCAGGACAAGTGAAAACATAAACAGGGACCTCTTAAATGTATTTAGAATAATAATCATGATTTTAAAAAACTGTAGCAAGAAATAGTTTTGATTAATGCCAAGCTGTTTGATCTTTTTCAGTACAGTAGAGCATAGACACTTTCACCCAAGCCTTTCTGAGTCATCAGCTGCTTCTTTTCCATTCCCCAAGGATATTCCCTTATGTGGATGGGGAAGAGCAGAGAGTAGCGGAGAGATATGATACAGATCAGTGATGAAAGACGGCAGTGAATGGGACTGAGACTGGAACCAGAATCCTAGAGTTTAGGGGTGGTGGGGTGAGGTGATAAAGGGGAAACAGTGGGGGCAGGTTGTGTCCCCAACATGGTCAGATAACGGATTCCAGATATCATGACAACTAATGCCCAATGACTTGAAAAATTGAAATCTTCCAAAGAAATCACATCCCCTAGACTACAAAGCCCATCATTTTTCAGGGGTTTGGAGGTGAATGGAGCA
Source organism: Tachyglossus aculeatus (assembly GCF_015852505.1). NCBI lineage: Eukaryota > Metazoa > Chordata > Mammalia > Monotremata > Tachyglossidae > Tachyglossus > Tachyglossus aculeatus. The sequence goes on along the minus strand of NC_052075.1, from coordinate 37,646,836 downwards.
GAAAGTCTTATTTGACCTTTTTGAGTTGCTTTTTTCTTTTTTTTTTTTAATGAAGCACAGGCAGACAGTTTATTCAGTAAGTGGATTTGAGCTTAGTTGCTTTGTTTTGATGAAATCCCAAAGATCATTGCTTCATTTAAATGGCTTGCCCTAGGGTAATTTAATGGCTAGATAGTTTTAACCTGAGTAAAAGGTTAACATTTGTTTACGTGCTTCATTTTCCTTATTCTTAAGATCCCATTATAATAAATTTTAGATGCTTTTTAGAATAAGATTTAATTTCATGGATGTTCTCTGTGATCTTCTGGGTTCTTAGTTTACCCTAATAAGGAAACTTAGAAGTTAGATGCGCTCAAGGTTGTCTTGGAAATTTTTGAAGATATTTGAGCTGCTTAGTTCTCAAGATTGATATTAAACTTTGGTCCTAAGGTTCCTGGGTAGTGATTTTTTCATGAGTCATTTTAGAACATTATGCCTCACCCTAATTTAGATTACTGCTAAATATAAATTAGTGTGGGGTACAGATTTAATAAGGCTTAGATTAACAGGGGACCAAGGAAGTACAGCAGCAGAAGGTAGACTGAAGAGCACAGATAACTTTGTAACAGCAGATAATGTATGGTGAACTGAATAGGGGCTTGGGCAAGCCAACAGGACAGAATAAATTATATAAAGATAAGGCAAAGTACTGTTTTAAGCCATGTGAAATGGTCCTGATCTGTTGGGAAACCACTGCAGTAGAATGCAGTATTTTCCCTGTGCCCACAACTGGGATGGTAAAAGGCAGGCTCAAAAACAGAAAAAGGTCCTTTATAGAACAAACCCATGAGAAGCAGTATTGCCTACTGGAAAGAGCCTCGGCCTGAGAATCAGAGGACCTGGGTTCTAATCCCAGCCCCATCACTTGTCTGCTGTGTGATCCTGGACAAGTCACTTAGATTCTTTGTGCCTCAGTTCCCTCTTCTGAAAAATGGGGATTAAGACAATGAGTCTAATATGGGGCAAAGACTGTGTCCAACCCAACTACCTTGTAGCTACCCCATTGCTTAGTACAGTGATTGATACATAGAAAGAGATGTTGTACTTGGCCTGGTGATATGAATTTAATGGACTAGACTGTAAGCTTCTTGAGGGAAGGGACCACCCTCTTTTCGTGGAAATTATGTTCTATGTTCCGAGCACTGTGATAAGAGTGGACTGGATACTAGGTAATCAGATTACACACGGTCCGTCTCAAGCGGGACTCCGTATCTTAGAGGAAGGGACAGCGGGCTTTTTATTTCTACAAAAGAGGACACTGTGGCAGAAAGGAGTAAAATGACTAGCTCAGGGTTCCTGCAGGTAGATTGCAGAGCATGGAACTAAAAAGTAGGTCTTCTAGCTTCCAGGACATGCCGTTTCACTAGGCCACCCTTTCAAATGCTTAGTACAGTGCTCGGCATTCAGGAAGTACCCAGTAAATACTGTTGATTTATTCCTCAATTAGTGTCAACAGGTGTTTCTCTAGGAGTCCCAAATAGCCAGGTTTGAAATCCAACAAACCCCGAGTCAAATAGACCTGAAACCCAATGCTGAGCCGAGGCAAAGAGGACTGATTCATCATTTCATTTTCCTCCATTTGGATCTCTTTGAATATCATGATATAAGCATCTCTGCATAGCAATGAGAGATGTGTGCAAGAGAAAAGAGATCTCAGTCCTCCCTACCTTTCTGTGTGCTTGGCAAAGTGCTTCATTTCCCTTCCATGTTTTGCCTGGAGCAAGAAACCCAACGACTCATTTAATTTAAGGGCTTTAACAAAGGCAATTTTTCACCCTGCAAATTGCCTCCTAACTTTGTGTGATGGGATAAGAGCTTGGAATACCTTCTGCCAGTTTTCCATATGATACTCTACCACCTGGAAGGCTGAAGCATTGACACGTTAGAGGAATGCTTTGCACTTTCTTGGGGAATCAGGAAAGGTAAGCATTAGAAATGTACACAACAGTCAGTTGGAATATTCCATTTGTAGAAATCATCTAATACCTCATTAAGGCAACCACCAACATTAAAGAGTCTTGGAGGTCTCTACTAGGGAGATGGGTGGAATGCTATTCTGATGTATCTGTCAGCCCAGAGCAATTATTAACTGATCTGATTTTTAAAAGAAATTTAGCTTGTATTTTCCTTTGAAAGAGAGGAATGCGGCTGTCACAGAGAAGAAATAATTGGTCTATGGTAAGACACCGAGCTCTCTCCAGGGAGTTCAAACTGTCCAATTCTTGCACGCAATTGTCAGTCATCTTTGTTGTAGAATCCAGGTTAGGAACAAGTAGCCTATTTGAGGGTCAGACAGCTCATCCTCAGAAATGAGCAACACACCAAATGCACACTTTGTTTCAGGAGAGAAAAGAAAATGTAAACAGTAGGTCAAAATAAGCAAGAAGAGGAAACAAATCAAGATTGTCTATATCGTACTCTCCCAAGTGCTTAGTAGAGTGTCCTGAACAAGTCTGAGAAGCAGCGTGATCTAGTACATAAAGCACTGTTTATTGTTATATTGTACTTTCTCAAGCACTTACTACAGTAAGTGCTCAATAAATATGATTGAATGAATGGTCCAGTTCCACTTTCAAGTTCCCATCTGGCTCTCTTTGGTCCTCAATCAATCAATCATTCAGTGGTATTTATTGAGCACTTACTTTTTCTTTATGGTATTTTTTAAATGCTTACTATGTGCCAGTCACTGAACTAAGAGCTGAGGGAGATACAAGATAGGTTGGCCACAATCCCTGTCACTCATGCAGCTGGCAGTCTTAATCCCCATTTTCAGATGAGGTAACTGAGGCACAGAGAAGTGAAGTGACTTGTCCAAGGTCACACAGCAGACAAGTTAGGAGTTAGGGTTCTAATCCTGGCCCTGCCGCTGGTCTGCTGTGTGACCTCGGACAAGTCACTTCACTTCTCTGTGCCTCAGTTACCTCATCTGAAAATGGGGATTAAGACTGCAAGCTGCATGAGTGACAGGGATTGTGGCCAACCTATCTTGTATCTCCCTCAGCTCTTAGTTCAGTGACTGGCACATAGTAAGCATTTAAAAAATACCATAAAGAAAAAGTAAGCGCTCAATAAATACCACTGAATGATTGATTGATTGAGGAGCAAAGAGAGCCAGATGGGAACTTGAAAGTGGAACTGGACCATTCATTCAATCATACTTATTGAGCACTTACTGTACTAAGTGCTTGGGAAAGTACAACAATAAACAGTGACATTCCCTGCCCACAATGAGCTTACAGTTTAGAGGACCATCTTGGGCTATAGTCACAGGCATATTGGAAAAACTCTGTTGGGGCAGCTGCCATGGAGTCCTGTTGGCTGTGCTAGGGCTCTGAAAGTGGTGGAGGAGTGTAACTCAAGGCTGTAGCCACCACCTCCTTGCTGGATATTCCTTTCATGGAGCCTGACTCTCCCTTCTGCAGCTCCGTTGGCAAAATTTGTAGGGAAAGCACCCTCTCCCTTCTGTTCCCCTTCCTCCTCAATCAATCAATTGCATTTCTTGAGTGCTCACTGTGTGCAGGACACACTGTACTAAGCGCTTGGGAGAGTCCAACACAACAATGTATCAGACACAATCCTGCCGTGTGACATTGGGCAAGTCACTTAACTTCTCTGAGCCTCAGTTCCCTCATCTGTAAAATGGGGATTGAGACTGTGAGCCCCATGTGGGGCAACCTGATCACCTTGTATCCCCCCCAGCACTTAGAACAGTGCTTTGCACATAGTGAGCGCTTAACAAATGCCATCCTCATCATCATCAAAACCAACATGCATTTAGGAAAATCAGATGTAGTAACTGAGGCACAGAGAAGCGACGTGACTTGCCCAGGGTCACACAGCAGACAAGTGGTGGAGCCGAGAATTGCAGTTTCAGGAACAATGGTTCCTCTCTGAATCACCGAAGTCAGTCAGACATTCGATTTCAGGTTGACCTGATGAAGATTCAGCCAAGACTGGAATTTTAACAGGAAAATTACTTTAGAAAAGGATGTTTGCTTCAGGCAGACACAGATATGGGGTCTAGTTTTGCACTGAAAGTTATCTTTTGCCAGAGAGCAAACAACATATCCCTGCTAGACTGTGAGCCCGCTGCTGGGAAGGGACCGTCTCTATATGTTGCCAACTTGTACTTCCCAAGCACTTAGTACAGTGCTCTGAACACAGTAAGCACTCAATAAATATGATTGAATGAATGAATATACCCTGGAGCACTTGACTGATCTTCTGAGTCAAATCTGGGAGGAGGAGTCTAGTGGCAGCACACCTAATAATAATAATGATAATAATAATAATAATGATAATAATGACAATATTTAAGTACTTACTATGTGACAAGCACTGGGGTAGATACAAGGCAATCAGTTTGGACCCATTCCCTGTACTGTATGGTGCTCACTATCTAGGTAGAAGGGAGCAGGACTTAATCCCATTTTACAGATGAGGGAACTCAGGCACAGAGAAGTGAAGTGCATTGTCCAAGGTCACACAGCCGATATGTGGTAGAGCCAAGATAAGAATCCAGGTCCTCTGACTCCCAGGCCTGAGAGCTTTCCATTAGGCCACACTGCTTCTTTTGGAGGTACTACACACTTGGAGATACTAGACAATTTACCTGGCTTTGGAAATGAATATCTGAGACTTTGCCAAGACAAGAATAGCGGAGGACAGGAAACTTGCTTCAGGGCCAACATTAACAGGGCTTATTTTTAGCCCAACAGATGCAATTTTGTATAAATATTTAATTTCTTTTGGAAATGTTCTAAGTATTCTCTCTGTCTCTTAATATCCTGTAAGGATGAATTCCAGTTTAATTATATGAAGCTTAAAAAAGACCTCAGTAGTATACTGGTTACAGACTGATCACTGCCTGTCACGGATAAGCATCCAGTTCTACCTAATCTTTCAATCTTGCTTCATCTAATCTATTATTAAGATCACAGTTAATGATAGGGAGGGAGGCAGTAGAGAGAAAATTAAATTTGTAAATTCATCAATGGTGCACCAGGAAAAATAGATGTCACAAAATCAATATAATAATAAAAAATGTACTTTCAACACTGGGTATTTTATTTCCTTTCAGGGAGCATAAAAAAACTATTTTATTGTCAACCTAATCTTCAGCATACCTTTTCCAATCAATAGACAACTACTTCCTGACATGGCAGGCCTTCATTAGTAACTGATTTGCAGTAGGTTCTAACAAGCAACGTGTAGGTTAAGCAACCCTCTGTTTTTCAAAATAGAATAACAATCCTGAAATTTCTAGATTCCAATTCAACAAATCAATGCACCAGGTGTTTTTCCAACTTTGTCTTCTTGCTCTGCTTTATTATTTATAATTAAGAGTCCTCTCGATTAGGGAAGTTAAAATACTGCCAGGTTATTTTTTAAAAAATTAGAGAATGGTGGCAGAAAAACAAATCATAGAGTGGCTACTTATTTTTGCAGAAACAGATTTTTTTCAAATCTGAGGGGGTCAAAATGGAAAGGGAGATCATGCCATCTCTTCTCCATTGTGTTCTTTAAGAACTGGATAGATGGCCATTAATCAAATGTGTGGGTAAAACAAGGACTCAAATATATGAGTTGTGATGGGCTGTCTAGATGTACTCTAGTGAAAGAAACCCAGATGTAAGAGTCAGGACATATGGATTCTAATTTCTGTTCAGTTGCTGGCCTTCAGTGTGTCCTTGGACAAGTCATTTAACTTCTCTGGGCCTACATTTCCTCTTCTGTAAAATGAGAATACTAGTACCTCCACCTCAAAAATATTGTGAGCATAAAATGGGATAAGACCAAAGTGTTTTGGAAACCTTCTTTATAATGAGAAGGAGAGTTGGTAGACATGTTCCCTGCCCACAAGAAGCTTACAGTCTAGAAATAAAAATCCTACATTTCCTGGGGTATTACACTTGCAATAAACCTGGACGCTCAAGGAACACCATATTAAACAAACAGAGGCTCCAGGGAGGAAAGGTAATGACTGTGTTGTCCATTGGTCATCTGTCATGTGTGGAATGATTTCTCGTCATTTCAAAAAATCTTCATGGAAGAAAAGGTTTGTTTCTTTTTGGTATTTTTTAAGCACTTACTATGTGTCAAACAATGTTCTAAGCACTGGGCTAGATATGAGTTAATTAGGTTGGAACCAGTCCCTGTCTCTCATGGGGCTCACAGTCTAAATAGGAGGGAGAATAGATGTTAAATTCCTATTTTACAGTTGAGAAAACTGAAACACAGAAAAGTGAAGTGACTTGCCCAAGGTCACATAGCAAGAAATTGGCAGAGCCAGGATTAAAACTCAGGTCCTCTGACTCCCAGGCCTGTTCTCCCTCCACTAGACCCTGCTGCTTCTCCATTAGGCCATGCAGCTTCTCATGAATCAGGTGATAGTATGAAATTGAAGGGACAGACCATAGAAGGCTATAGAGGACAGATGGATGATAATTTCTAGGCACAGGTATGTGATTTAAAAAAAATAAAATCACTGAAAATTCAATACCTAGAGGTCCACTGTTGACACATGAGTTAATGAATGCTCAGTTGTCAGTTCAATTGTGTAAAATTACAATTATCAAACCCATCCTTAATACCAGTCCCTAGCTCCAATATGTCTCTGAACTTTGCTTTCACCCTTGCCTTAATAGGGATTTTCAGCTACAGGTAACCCTTGACTTAAAACATTTTGAGTTATGAAGAGTGACATTTATGTTTCTAAATAGTCAGTGTTATTTTTGCAACACATTGGTTTCCATTTTGCAACACTAACCTCCTTTATAGTGCTAGTTCTGGAGGTGTGGATGGAAGAGAGTCAGAGGACAAGGAGTAATAAACTGTGGGGCAACCCAATCACCTTGTAACCTCCCCAGCGCTTAGAACAGTGCTTTGCACATTGGAAGCACTTAATAAATGGGAGTGGAATAAATAGATAAAAGCCACAGTGGAATGGTAAAGGAGAGAAAAGTTTAAAAGATGGTGGGGAGGAAGAGGTTGACTGGAGAGAAGGGTTACTTATCACCAAGTGGAATGATCAGAGAGGACTGAGCAATCAATCAATTACTCATATTTATTGAATGCTGTGTGCAGAGCACTGTACTAAGCACTTGGGAGAGTACAATATAACAATGCAACAGACACACTCCCTGCCCACAAGTCCATTTAACTTGGAAAAGGAAAAGGTGGGACAGGGACTGTGTCCAACCTGACTGACTTGTGTCTACCCAAGTGCTTAGAACAGTCTTTGACATATAGTAAGCACTTAACAAATATAATAATAATGATAAATCATAGAATCTCTCCAATGGAATAAAAACATTAATATGGATATAGTCTCATATATATGAGATATAGTCTCATCTGTGACTGAGCACATAATTCACACAATTTTGCTAAAAATAAGGTGTCTTACCTAGGTTCAACAGCCAATCCTCCATTTATATTCTTGTTCTTATGAAAAAATAGGTTCCAAAGTACACTTCAGCCAAACATACAGTTTTCAAGAACCAATTGTGCCATAAATCTGAGGTAGGTTTGTATTGAAATCCTCAGTGAGTTCATTTTGGATTTTTAAAATGATGATTGTACTGTAGGTATTTGTTTTCAGATGGTCTGCCCTCTTCCTTAGGAGTTTTAAATGAAAGCAATGAGAGGAGCAGAAGCCAGAAAACCCTAGAGATGAGGAAGGGAGGGAAAGGGAGAAAATATGGTTTTTAGTGGAAATAAACTCAAGTTTATCATTGGATGATATAAAAAGTATGCATATTTCATATAGAGAGAGACACAAAGAAGGGTGGGTGTGTGGGCAAATCAGAATAAAAAGACCAGTCTTCTCCAGATTCTCCTGCTTGCTACCCTTCTGGATGCTCCTTCTTAGACTTGTTTTCCCTCTCTTACTCTGCCTCCCAACTCCTAGCTAAGAGAGTCTTCTGAAGGTCTGTTCTGGGTCGCTTCTCATCTCAACTTATACTCACTCCTGTGGGGTTCTCATACGCTTCCCTGACTTTAACTACCACCTTTACCAGTATGACTCTCTAATCTACCTCACTAGCCCTCCAGCAAATCAGGGTGAGGCAGAAGTGAGTGGAAGAAGAGGAAATAAGAATTTAGTGAGGGAGAACCTCTTGGAGGAGATGTGCCTTCAGCAAGGCTTTGAAAGTGAGGACTTAGTGGGGAAAAGCATCTTGGAAGGTCTCAATCAGAGCTCTAACTCATATCTACCCAGAGCTCGGAAATGTTTAACAGAAAATGCTAAACAGATACTATTAAGAAAAAAAAAGTTCTACATTCCCCAAACTGAACTCTTCATCTTCCCTACCAGTACATAGGGGGTGACAACATGAGGATTGCCTTGTGTAGATATCTGTCACAAGAGGATCGTTGCAGCAGCAAAATCCACTTCGATACTTACCCTGAGCAATAGAGCCTGGGGGATTTGACTATACCTGCTCATTTCCTTTCTCTTCTCTTTTTATTCCTTTTGAACAGGGAGTCTCTTTGGCTTTAATGTGTTGGGATAAAAGTCTCACAGGTGATGAAACTGCCAGATTTAGAGTTGTCTATTTTTTTTACCCCCAAAATGGATTTCTCTTTCAATCACAAACAGTGTCTTTCTGCTTGGCACTCAATGTCAAGGAAAGCTCTCTCTCCAGTCTCTAGAAAATGGATTTTGATTCAGTAGAGCATCCTGTACGATATGGGCAAACAGATGCACTGTCTCCACTTGGAAAGAAAGAGCTCCGTTGCCATGACAGCAGAGTGAGGGAATGTACATGGTCCCTGTCTCCCCTACGGCATATCGGGGAAGGCCTTCTGTTCAGCCCTGTGATCTCCTCCCACTTGTTGTCCTCAGTAGGGTTCTACATTGTTGCTAGTTCCCCAAATCTCCAAAATAAAATTGGATACCTAGAGTGTGAGAAAGCGAGGCTCACGCTGGAAAAGGCGGATGAGGGTATTAGTCAATCAGTTGTATTTATTGAGAGCTTACTGCATGCCGAGCACTGTACTAAGCACTTGGGAGACTGTAGACTGTAAGCTAATTGTGGGAAGGGAATGTGTCTACCAATTCTGTTGTACTGTACACTCCCAAGTGTTCTGCATGTAGCAAGCCTTCAATAAGTACCATTTTTCCTGATGCTCTGCACAAAGTGCTCAATGAGAAGCATTGATTAACTGATTGGTTGGGAGATTAATACAACTGAGTTGGTAGGCTTGTTCGCTGACTACAAGGAGCTTACTGTCTTGAGATGTCATGTGATCATGAACTCCTCTCCTCCTTCAGAAATGTTCGGACAAGTGCTGTGGGGAAGGAGAGAAGAATGATCCCTGTGATCAGTATAGGAGAAAAAAAGCCCTCTCTGTAACCAAGAATAATAAGTATCATCAATATACTGAAGCTGAAAGACAATTTATAACTGAAGAGAAACGTGGCTTAGTACAAAAAAGTAATAGGCCTGGGAGTTAGGAGCCCTATGTCTCTTCTCAGCCACTAGCCTGCTGTGTGACCCTGGTCAAGTAATTTCTCTTTGCCTTGTATTTCTCACCTGTAAAATGGGAATTAAATGCCATTTTCTTTCCCTCATACTATGAAGCCCATTTAGGATGGGGACCCTGTCCAATCTGATTATCTTACATTTACCCCAACACTTAACACAATGTTTGGCAAACAGTAAGTGTTTAGTAAATACCCTTGTTATTATAATTACTGAAATATTTCAAATTCAGTGTGTCTAAGGGTCTGATACATATATTTAAAAGAGAACTGGAAGGAACTGTTGGAGCTTCTCAGAGACACAAATGTTTTAGGCTAAAGTATTAACTGATCAAATAGGTAGCTGTTGGTATGTAAGAGTAACTGTAATACAAGTAATAGCAGGTATTGTAAAGTGGAGAATGAAGATCACAGGAAGGAAGAAAAGATACAGGATTTTTGAAACATTTAATAATAATAATAATAATAATGGCATTTATTAAGCGCTTACTATGTGCAAAGCACTATTCTAAGCACTGGGGAGGTTACAAGGTGATCAGGTTGTCCCACGGAGGGCTCATAGTCTTAATCCCCATTTTACAGATGAGGTAACTGAGGCACAGAGAAGTTAAGTGACTTGCCCAACGTCACACAGCTGACAATGTGTGGAGCCGGGATTTGATCCGATGACCTCTGACTCCAAAGCCCGTGCTCTTTCCACTGAGCCACTCTGCTTCTCTATAATGACATTTATTAAGTGCAATGTGTAAAGCACTGTTCTAAGTGCTGGGGGGGGGTACAAGATAATCAGATTGTCCCACGGGGGGCTCACAGGCTTCATCCCCATTTTACAGATGAGGGAACTGAGGCCCGGAAAAGTGAAGTGACTTGCCCAAAGTCACACAGCTGACAAGTGGTGGAGCTGGGATTTGAACCCATGACCTCTGACTCCAAAGCCCAGTTCTTTCCACTGAGCCACGCTGCTTGCCCTTAAAAGACACTTTGAGGTAACCAAGAACATTCGGAAACAGCAAAGACAAGTATGAAAAAGATTATAAAATCAATTCTACAAAGCAGACAGTTGGCTCAAGATTTGAAAATGGGAGCAATTACAATTTTGGGTTCCTCGTGCTTTGGAGTTCAGTTTTTATCATCATTTCCAATACAACTCTGCTGACCAGGTTATTTAAAAAAAAGAAACCCTCAGGATTTCAGGGTACCATTCTGTGTTTGTACACTTTCCGGGATGGGTTAGAGTTGGGATTAAAGTCTTTTAGCATTATCAGCTATCCATACTTTGAGTCCAAGAATCCTGTGGAACTTTAAACTGAGTATGAAATAAGCATGCTCCAGCACAACATGGAAATCTAAAAATTTAATGTGAAAATCAAGTAAAAGTACCATGGCCTAGTGGATAAAGCACAGGCCTGGGGGCCAGAGGACCTGGGTTCTAATCCTGCCTCTGCCACTTTTCTGCTGTGTGACTTTGGGCAAGTCACTTAACTTCTCTGTTTCCTCAACTTCACAATGGGGATTCAATACCTAGTCTCCCTCCTACTAAGTCTGTGAGACCCATGTGGGACAAGAACAGTTTCCAACCTGATACAAGCTTATCCCTAAGCTTATCCCAGTGCTTAGAAGAGTGCTTGACACATAATAAGTTATTAACAAATACTATTTTAAAAAATCAATGGCATTTATCAAGCATTTCCTGTAAGCAGAGCACTGTACTAAGGGAGAGTAAGAAATCTCCATAGAGTAGGTAGACAAGCTCTCCGCCCACAAAGATCTACAATCTATAGGGAAATGGAGAAGAGCAATTATAGCAGAGAAGTAAGGTAGACTGACCAATTTCTGTCAGTATATTCTCCATTCTGACATATTTTTGTGGTTTTTTTATTCCCAGGGAAGACCTGCCCAAGTCCATGCATGTCCCAGCTAAATTGAACATAAAATCAGTCTACAAATACCTTATAAATCTCTTTTATCTCTTTGATTCTTTCTTGGTGTTCTGACTTTTAACAATATTGTTTATTTTCAGTGGTCAAGACATCCTGCCCTTGTTTGTCCATAACATACGACATCTGGAGTTCCAATATCTGAAGACAACAATGCCATAAACCTGGTGAATAGTCTTGCCACTCTGGTTGGCTGCTAAATGTTTATGGATGATTTAAAGGAACATAAAATGGCTAACTTTAAAACCAAATCGCCCCTGAATTTCAGAATCCATTTCTAAGAAGGCTGATAATGCTTACATAGCTCTGTTGCTCTTTCTCTTTTCTTTCCTGTTTGTCACCTATTGGTGCATTTTCTTTAACTTCTCCTTTATATTACTATTATTCCATGCACCAAAACCCTTCAGCAGCACCCAGTAACCTCAGAAGCCTCAGCTAATCAGTAGCTTCCCACCTCACCAGTGCAATCTTGCCAAGAAGATCTAATTTCCACCCTCCTCCTGCTTAGCTCTTCCACCTCTGAGTCACTGCTTGTGTCAGTCCTTGTACTGCCAAAACTGAATACTTCAGCTAATTTAAAACTTTGATCAAGACTTATTTCATCCAGTAATTCTACCCAGGCTTGTTCCAGTTCATCACTGGTCTATCCTGCCAATCTGCTCTCTTCACCCACTTTTCCCCAATGCACTGTCTTTGTTCCTTCCATGTCAACTTTCTACCTATATCCCCCCGCCAACCAATTGTCCTGTCCTCCTTCCCTCATTTCTACTGTTCCTCCAGCTTGGATTTCCCCCCCTCTTTTCATCAGACTAACCTCTCCCACATTCAGACCCCTTCTAAATCATCCTTTCAGCCTATTCCAGCACTTATGAGCTCATTTATACCCTCCTTAGTGCATATACAGTAAATTTATGTATAGGTAGTGCAATAAGTTTATATATATATTTAATATATAATATATATAATATATATAATATATATGGTGGCTCAATTTATTTATTTGAGAAGCAGTGTGGTTTAGTGGAAAGAGCACAGGCTTGGTAGTCAGAGGTCGTGGGTTCTAATCCCTGCTCCGCCACTTGTCAGCTGTGTGACCTTGGGCAAATCACTTAACTTCTCTGTGCTTCAGTTACCTCATCCGTAAAATGGGAATGGAGACTGTAAGCCCACATGGAACAACCTGATTACCTTGTATCTACCTCAGCACTTAAAACAGTGCTTGGCACATAGAAAACACTTAACAAATACCAACATTATTATTATTGTTATTTATTTTGATCACTCCAGTTGTAAAATGTTTTTATATTTATCTCCCTCCTTAGAGTGAAAGTTTCTTGTGGGCAGGTAACCTGCCACTTCATTATTTTGTACTTTCCAAGCACTTTGTTCATTGTTTTGACCAAAGGGGTGGCTCAATAAATGTCACCACTGCTATTATGTATATGCATTGACATTTTAATTTGGTTTGGTTTCAGCTTTATTTATTTTGGTTTTGTTTTGAGCCCCATTTCTTTAAGAGGTGGGAAGCTTCTGGAGGGCTCCCCAATGTACGTTGTTAACCGCATGGAGATTGGGGAAAGCGTGAATGTTGCAACGCAGTCTCTCACCACAAGAGTATTTAAGCCCACATTTTACTGATGTTAGCATATTTAATTCAACCTCCCCTCCTCCATTGTCTTTCAACTAAATATCCATCAACAGGAGCGAACACACACTGGTTCTTTGCAGTGCTGATGGGTCGGCTGTGTGTATTTGGGGGTGTACTGCTTGCCTTAACTGGTAGAAGACCAGATAAAGTGAATTCATATACATTTGCAGAATGCTACTACCAGATTTTTGTTTTATTTTTGAAACAGTCTTCTCTTAATATTAGTTATTGCAGTTTATGTAAGCTTCCCTCTAGACTGTAAGCTTCTTGTAGGAAGGGAACAAATCTAACTCTGCTATATTGTTCTCTCCTAATCAATCAATCATATTTATAGAGCACTTACTGTGTGCAGAGCACTGTACTAAGAGCTTAGTACAGTGCTCTGCACACAGTAAGCACTCAAACAGATTGATTGAAAAATCATCATCCTATCACCATCATCATTATCATCACCAATAGTATGTGTTGGGCCATTACCAAGTGCCTATTTAGTGGATAGAAGATGAGCCTGGGAGTCAGAAGGTCATGGGTTTTAATTCCAACTCCACCACTTATCTGCTGTGTGATCTTGGGCGAGTCACTTCATTTCTCTGGGCCTCAGTTACCTCATCTATGAAATGTGGATTGAGACTGTGAGCCTCACGAGGAACAGGGACTGTATCTAACCCGATTTGTTTGCATCCATCCCAGGCACTTAGTACAGTGCCTGGCACATAGCAAGCACTTAACAAATGCCACAACCATTATTATAAAGCACTGTACTAGGCTCTTGGGGATATACAATAAAAGCAAAAGGATCAGGTCCTCCCTCAAGCATCTTACAATCCAGTCTACCATAGGGATGGGAACCTTACACAAGATTTAGACATCTGTCCCCTCTAATTGGTAACGGTAACTATCACCCTAGCTCCCACAGAAATGATTCTTCTGAAAATGTTTCTGGCTACTCTGTCACCTCATGAATTTATCTGGCAGATTTATTCTCTTAACTGTGACAGTTTAAAAAATAACTAAGTTCCATGTGCTGAAAAGTGTACTTATATAATGTCAAGTATGTGACACATGACAAGGCAGAGGCAGGGAGCTGAGTACTAAGGTTCGAACCTCATCACTGAACATTCTGAATGATGAGACCGATGTCATCCTAGTGGCTCCAGAAGCAAGGGAGGAAGACATTAGTTTGGCTAAGCAAGGCGGCTGATTAATAGAAACGATCGGGAAAATGACTTGGTCCCTCTGAGGTTTAATGGCTGCCATTATAGAAAGGATTGGGTTGTCGTCAGCCGCCAATATTAACTTTCTCCGAAATGTGGGTAAAGGTCATGAAGCAGCCCTTAGTTTGATTCATTTTATTAATCAAACCCATTTGTATTTTATAAAGGGCTTAGCAGACCGTATTTGTCAGCTGGAATTTGATATGAATCTATCACCCCTGAAAACATGTAAGGCTCAAACTAAATGTTTCCTCTTCAAACCTTGCCCTTTGCAGAAGTTCTTCAAAAGAACAAGACCCAAAATTTGCTTTCAAACTATGATGTCCCTGAAGTCTAAGTTATAAACAAAAACATCAGAAATCAGATGATGGATTTTAATATCAACCAAAAGAATCTGCAAGATGTTTCCTCCTCTAGCATCAGAAAAGTTCCCACAGGACTTTTTTTTTCCCTTTCAAGGACCCAATTAACTGAAAGGCCATTTTATTAAGATAAAGGACCTTTTTCAAATATAAAAAGAGGCCATCCTGTTCCTTTCCCTAAGTCACTCATAAATGCCTCAAAAGCACTGTAGGTAATTAAAAGAAAAACTTTTGTTTCAAGACTTACAGAAATGGAGAAAAAAGTCTATATTTAGAGAACACTGTTGAATCATGAGGGTTTTTTGAACTGTGGAACAATAGCTGAGGTTTTTCATTCACTGAAAGAACATTTCTCAGAAGAAAAGAAAAATAAATAAGGAGAATGTGAAACAGAAAAAGAGGATAATTGCTTCTAATATATAGCTGAGAGCTACTTATCTTTTGTGCTCAGATTTGGTATTTGCCCCACCCTCAACCCCGAAACACTTATGTGCACGTCTCTTACATTCATAATGTTATAAATTATTCATATTAATGTCTGTCTCCCCCTATAGACTGTAAGCTCTTTGTGGGAAGGGAGTGGGTCAAGCAACTCTGTTGTACTCTCCAAAGCACTTAGCACAGTGCTCTGCACATGATAAGCACTCAATAAGTACCACTGATTAATTGAAAGTGACTCTCTTGATGGTTGTGTGTGGCTGAAATGTGTCTGGGGCCACCAATCTTGGTCCTATTGGGCACATACAAAGACTGTTCTTTGTTGTGTTGTAGTGTTTTGCTCTTTGCAGCCATGGACACTGTTTTCTCTTTAGATGCTGATGAAGTTTCTGCTCTAAAGGAGGCATACTTTCTTGATTTTAGTGTGCCACTGATCTACAGCAAATGACTCTTGTTGTAATGACTTTATGCAAATACCTGTAGATCTTTTCTGATTGTGAAATGCCAGCATCCAAGGGGGAGGTGTTGGGTGTTGGAGAATGCGGGACAACACCACTGCTTACCAGTTCTCTCTGATGTTACCAAATGTCTAGTAGCCATTTGGGTAAGATTTAGTTCAAGCACCATATTCACAATGCCCCAAGCAGTAGTCACGTTGGAAGAATCAGGAGGCATGCAATTCCCATCTGAAATTTCAGTGGCTAAAGTTAAGTGTCTCTGAGTTGGCACCTAGGGATTCAATTATTCTGCAGCCCCCCAAACCCCTTGAGTTAATCCAGCCCTGTATATAGTAGTTGTGTGAGTATCCTGCTGTCACTCTTCCTCCTCATGGTACGTGCTATCAGAAGAACCAACTAGGACTCTATAAATGCCCCACAAATTGATTGGCCTCTTTCCTCAATGATGACTCCCTTTTGAACTTTTCCTATCCCTTTCTTCCTCAGCCCATATTATGTTTGTTTTGTTCATGGCTGGTATTCTGGGCCTTATTCCCAGTTTAGTTTAATTTCTGTTTAGCCTTTGTTTGGCACCCCAAGTTCTTATGAAATGAGCCCTTTCCAATTACTTTTATAATCCTACTTATTTTTCTTTCAAACTTATCCATTAGTCATCTGATCAGCCACAAGTGTTGTTGTTTATTTATTTGGTGTTTCTTGGGGAGAAAAGATGTTCTCTATTCTCCGGCTTGTGCAGAAGATTTGGCTGGGCCCAGTGAAGCCTATTTTGTACTATAGCTGAAAAGTGGTTGTGTTTTTGTTTTGTTTCATGAATACAAATCTCTCTAAATTTCAGAAAGAAGAAACAGCAGCTTTGGAAAAGTGACACTCTTTCAGTGCTTGTCTGTGCTTATTTCTTTCAAGTTCAAGAACAAAGCTGCAATTTTTATGATGGAAAGATCTGGAAAGAACTGGTGTTGGAACAGGGCCATTGGGTCGGGGTGGGAAGAGCCAAGGGTGCCCCTAAGAGTTTGGACCTGGCTGAATCTCTCTAGCATGGGTTTCCTGGTAACTCAACAAATTACCACCCATGGAGCAGTGGCTAGCATACTCAGGCAGTCTTGTTGTGGGTGTGGAAGGGAAGAGCGAATCATTGGTGAGGTTCCCGTCCCCACTATTTGAGAAAGAAATCTCAAAGATTTTCTCCATGAGGTCAATTTACTGGGCATTTTCATACCACAGCTCCGAAGGAAAATTTGCTGAGAATTGATTCAAGGTTTAGATACCAACAGTAGAAGGGCTCAACCTGCCTCCTCCCTCTTTTCTTCCCTTGGCCCCCTCATGACCCTGTCCTTGTCCTTCTCTTTCCCAAGATGTGTGGGGTGATGAAGTACAACAAGCTCTTCCTTGAGTTTTGAGGGATCTGTCCCAAGCGCATGTTAGATTTTAAGCTCCTTAAAAAATATTTAAAAATAGTATTTGCTAATAATAATAATGGTATTAGTATTAAATATTAAATAATATTAAACATTAAATAGTATTAATATTATTAAATATTATTAAACTGCTTACTATTTGCCAAGCACTGGCACTGTTCTACGTGCTGGTTAAGAGTTTACTATATGCCAGGCTTTATACTAAGCACTGGGGTAGATACAAGGTAATCACATTGGACACCATCCCTGTCCAATATGGGGCTCATAGTCAATTCCTTTTTTTCATTTTGATTTTATTTTTGAAGTAGCTGAGGCCCAGAGAGGTTAAGTGATTTGTCCAAGGTCACACAGCATACAAGTGGTGAAGCCAGGATTAGAACCAAGGTCCTGTGATTCCTAGGCCCATGCTCTTTCCTCTAAACCATGCTGCTTTTCCTTGTGGGCAGGAATTGTGCCTACCAACTCACCTGTATGCACTCTGGAAAGTGCTTAGTACAATGATTTGCACACAATCAACAAATGATAAATGATCAATAAATACCATTGATTGATTGCTCATTCCCCACTATGTGGGAAAGAAATCGCAAAGGTTTTCTCCATGAGGCCAGTTTACTGGGCATTTTCACCCCCCAGCTCTGAAGGAAAATTTGCTGAGAACTGATTGATTGTGCTGTGATACAGAAAGGGAGGACAGCATCTGCACATTGGTAAAAGTGACAAAAAAAGAAAAGAAATCATTGAAAATCACAACTGAATAATGAAAGTCTCTATATGAGTCATCTTAAATCTATGCCATTGGGCTTTAAAAGTAATCCAAGTTCTAGGCAAAGCGTAATCTACTTTTTGTTCATTAACACTCCCTCTTCCCCTCTAAATTTGCACCCAATTGTCTTCATTGTCAAAAAAAGACATCTTCTGATTACAAAAAACGATATCCTATTCCAGTTTCCCAGTCTCTTACTACGATGTCTATTATGGTATTTGTCATTATGGCATTCTTAAGTGCTTACTGTGTGTCAAGCACTGTTCTAAGTGCTGGGGTAGATAAATGCTAATCAGGTAGGACACAGTCCCGATACCACATGGGGCTCAAAGACAAAGTAGGAGTAGAGTATTTCCATTGAAATTCAACCTAATTTATCAGAATAAATTCTCAAGACCTCAAAATAACTCTGGCCATTTCAGCAATTCCGAGAGTGGCTTATCTACCAAGATAATTTCCCATTTAGTAATAAAATTAATTCTAACTCCAGTAAATTAGGACTTGTTTACATTCAACTAATTCCAAATGTAGTCTTTCAGGACATCTCTTTTTCCTTTGAGGAATTCATGTTCACTGAAATTTGAAATTATAGCTGCTACAGGCCCCAACATTCAGGACCCGAACAGTACAGGTAAGGTCTTCTTTTGGCATTTGCTTTAAGCATCAAAGAAATGGAGACAGACTTTAATTAAGTTCTCAGTAGGCATGGTAGCTTGGTGAACTTATTTTTAGTTGAATAAAAATGGGAAGTAAAATTCATCAACAGGAAGATTTCCCTGAGCTCTGACTGTTTGAGGTTTTTTAAGGGTTAATTTGGTCACAGAAAAGGAATTGAAAGATACCCAAAGTTCTTTTCTAGTACATCACTTTTCTAGTACTAACTGCTGAATTTATGACAATTATGAAGTATGGAATAAGCCATGGTCAGTCAGCTTTATGCTTGACTCATCTCTCTCAGTCGACCCACACATTCACATCTATTACCAAATCCTGTTGGTTCTACCTTTGCAACATTTCTCAAATCCACCCTATCCTCTCAATCCAAACGGCTACCTGGCTGATCCAAGCACTCATCATTTTTTGCCTAGCTGTTGGAAAAGTACAAGTGTTGATAGATACAATCCCTTCCCACATGGAGCTTACAGTCTGCACTCTACATTCTATTTTATTTCCTTCAAACAGATGAGGAATCTGAAGTCCAGATAAATTAGGTGGCTATTCCAGAGTCACACAGGTTCCTGACTCCCATTATTTTCATCTTGTGTATCTTGTGTACACCCATCACTTAGCACCTGGCACATAGTAATCATTTAACACATATCACACACACACACACACACACACACACACACACACACACACACACACACACTGTGTTGGCAAGTATATTCCCGTGGTAGGGCTAAGATATACTAAATTGAAGCTCTTGACCATCAAAGTTTCTCCCCAGGAAATAGAAACCAGCACTCTATTTCATTTATTTTTTGTTTATGTTCATTTGAAATGGACAGGGGTCTGATTTGGCCTGTATTTTAACTGCTAGCTAAAACTGTAATTGAAAAACTGTATGGCCTAGTGAGGCCTGGGAGTCGGAGGACCTGGGTTTTAATCCTTCTCTTCCAATTACCTGCTGGATGACCAGTCATTTAACTTCTCTGTGCCTCAGTTTCTTCAGCAGTAAAATGGGGATTCATTCCTACTTAGAGTGGGAGCCTCACTAGGGACTGTCTCCAACCTGTCCAACATATCTATTTATCCCAGAGTTTAGAACACTATTTGACACATAGTGAGTACTCAATACTACTACTACTACTGATAATAATAGCATACCTGTGGCCCTATCTTTACCCACTCATAGAACTTACTGCCATAATCTTTGCTAGTTCATTAGCAGAAGTCCCATAGACGTTACACATTGTACTTGACTGCATCAGAGGTTATCTCTCTCTCCCTTCTCACCCACTTCCTCACTCCACCCCTGGAAGCCAAACACCTGGAAGCCTCACTTCACCTGGATTCATCTTCACACAAAAATTGGAAAGTCACTCCCCAGACTTCTAATCATTATGAGAAATGTTTGTGAATTAACACCATTTACCAACCCTTCTGCTTTCTTGTGCTTAACTTGTTACCTCAGAGATTTCATTACCCAATGCTTCTCTGCATTCAGTTCTCTTGCTTTCCTTTCCAAGAAAGGGGAAAAGAGAAAAGCTGCTAATTATTAATAACGTTTACATTTAAATGGCCCAGGAAGAGTTTTACATTGCACCCTATTAAGGTAAATGAGGTTGCTAAAGAGCTAAATCAATAACACTTTCTTACTGTTTTTTCCCCACTGGGGAAGTAGGTTTTTGCCAATTAGTTGGACTTCTCAGGGAATACAATTTTCCCTGGGAAGTAATACTTTTAGCACCTTTTTTAGAATAGAATCTTTCTTTGCCGAAAGGAAATATACAGAATTTCTAGTGGAGCAATAGATCCAACAATCCCAAACACTGAGGTGTCACCCTCTTGAGTGTTAACCTTGAAAAGGGATGATGCCCCTCCTCTACATCCCTCACAACTAAACTTGTACCCCTTCCCTCCTCAGCCTTACCTGCAAATTGACACATAAGGCACAGATCATTGCCTGGACAGGGCCAGGCCAAGATACCTCACAGAAGTGCAGCTTGTACCAGCTCATCTCTGTGGGACAATACATTAAGAAAGGTCTTTGAGGGCACAGTTTCCAGGGAGGTTTTGAAGATTTTTTTCACATCTTTAAAGTTGCTCCTAGGAAATTTTATCCCTTTGATTTTTTTCCACTTTGTGTGTCCTATTGATTTCTTACCATTGTCCCCTACCTCACGAAGAAGTGTTTCCTTTCATTTGTTTTGAACTTTCCACCATCAAGATTCGATGGGTGCCACCTCACCCATGAATTTGATTAATCAATCGATCATTTTTCCAACTTCCCTGTGACTGTATCTCTTCTCTCCTTTCCATGTACCTGGCTTCTTCTTGCCTCTGCTTTTAACGTCTTTGGTGATTCTAGGTCTCCTCGGAGCACCGTATCTCTTGTTGTAGAACTTTGGTGCTCTCTCAGGCTCTGACTGTGTGTTCCTGCTTCTCAAGTTTCTGATTGAATACCTCACCTGCTCCTCAGAAATATATCTGTTCTCTCCTTCCATATCCCTGTCTTCTCAATGCCTCTGCTTTCCATGTTGCTGGTGATTCTAGGTCTCCCTGGATCACTGCATCTCTTTTTGTGGACATCTGTAGCTCTTTTGGTCTCTGATTGTGCACCTTTCCCCTGCTTGGCTTGGTTCCTTCTATGCATCTGTTGAGTTTTTTTGGATCACCTCCCACAAGCCCATCTCCAATTACTCTTCTATCTCCCTCCAAAGCCTTGCCCACTGATCCTTGTTATGATCAAAGTGGGAAGAAGCAACATGACCTAGTGGATAGAGCACAGGCCTGGGAGAGGAAAGAACCTGGGTTCTACACCCCTTTTCATCACTTGTCTGCTGTGTGATCTTGGACAAATCACTTAACTTCTCTGTGCTTCAGTTCCCTCATCTGTAATATGGGGATTAAGACTGTGAGCCCCATGTGGGACAGGGACAGGGTCCAATCTGATCATCTTGTATCTGCCCCAGCATTTAATACTGCACCTAGCCCATCATAAGTGCTTAACAAATACCATTAAAAAAAGATGGTACTTATATCCTTTGGGGTGGGTGGTGAGATTATAACTATAAGGCTTTAACTATGTTATTTTTCCTGATAAAAGGCATGCCTTATACATCTTCTGGCTCTCCATGACTCCTCACAGAATGGTATAATGTGGATTAGTGTTTCTGCTGCAAACATCAAAAGTCCCTCTCTCCTCATCCCTATGCATAGATCTCAGGAAAATTTCCTACAAAACATGCTGGAAAGGAGATGGGCCTTCTGAAGTCCTCCAGCACCCATCAGCCAGAAGCTCTGTGATTTCCTACAAACAATGGAACAGGCCCCTGAGGTTCCTCAAAGAGCTGCAATTTTCTTCAAATGTGCATGGTGCTTTTCAGCATTGTAAGTGATTCACCAGGTGAAGTTCTTTGCAGCACAGAACCTTTGATCTCATCTCTTAAACCCAAGGACGTTATCCAAAATGATTATGGGCCTGAATAACCTATCCTTGGGGAGAGCAAGTGTAATGACTAATCTGAATCAGTGTCATGAGGATTCTTGGGGAGGGGAAGGTGATGATTAGAAGCAGATGCCTCTACTGTACCTTATAAGAAGGGAGAATTTTATCCAATGCAAGGCACACTGTCGAATCGAGTGTTAACTCTGTGAAGGACGGGCGGTGGGGAGGGAGTGGGAACTGACAGAGGCAGCAATGATAGAAATGGGGGAAAGAATTTCCTATACATTCATCACCCTGACAGCAGAGTAGAAAACAATGAATACAATTCCATCAGAGGCACTAGAACAAGAAAGTGGAAGAAAAAACCTATTTGTCTGTGATTGACGTGACTTCTTACCCTTCAGTCTTGGATACAGCGTGTTTGTCGCTTTCCTCGGCTGAAAAATTCCACATCCCAGAAGGAATCTTCCAACATAATGTCTACTTTCACCAAAGAAGCAGCATGTTCTAGTGGGAAAAGTACAGGACTAGGAGTCAGGAGACCTGGGTTACAATCCTGACTTTTTTTTTTAGTGGTATTTGTTAAATGCTTACTTTTGTGTCAGGCACTGTTTTCCGCACTGGGATAGAAACAAATTAATCGGGTTGGACACAGTCCATGTCCCCAGTGGGGCTCACAGTCTTATTCCCTATTTTACAGGTGAGGTACCTGAGGCACAGAGAAGTCATGTAATTTTCCCAAGGTAACACAGCAATCAAGTGGTGGATCTGGAATTAGAACACAGGTCCCCTGAATCCCAAGTCCATGTTCTATCCAGCAGGTCATGCTTCTGGCCTGGAACTCCCTCCCTTCTCAGGTCTGAAAGACAGTCACTCTCCCTATCTTCAAAGCCCCATTACTGCTTGCCTACTTCTGGCAGAAGTCACCTGACTTCTGGGTCTCAGTGGTTTTCCCCACTTGTATAATGGGTATCAAACCCCTTTCCTCCCTCCCCTTTAGACTGTGAGCTCCGTTTGGAACAGGAACTGTGCCTTATCTGATTATAGGGCATCTACCTCCGTGTTTGGCACATAATAGTCTCAATTCAATTTCACAGTTATTATTGCTATCAAATAACATAAGCTAGTCTTAGTTTTATTTATTTGCTATGAATGCATGAAAAGCCTAATTGGAGCAAAGTGGACTGTGTTCATTGACGCAATCTGCTCAGAGATCATGGTGAAGAGTCCCTGAGAATAATATTTCATATCAGAATTCCTGTAACCAGAGGAACCAGTAATCTCCTGTGGAGTATTTGCACTTTTCCCCAGTAGGCATCACGACTGCAAAATAGAAAGCATTTCTGGGTGAATCAGGGGCATTGTCATGCCAGTGGCTGGCAATATACAGAATAAAAATAAAAGTTCCATTGACAGTTTTCTCCAAGTCCAGGAAAAACCTGGGATTCATGTGATTTTGTTTGTAAGAAATTCCCTTATTGGATTCCAAACACTTGGCCAAAGCTAAAGCCAGTGGGCTGCTGGGTATGGGAACCACTATGGGGCAAATCTACCAACCATGCAATAGTTGATACATGGGTTGATAACTTTGAGGAAATAGATATTTCAGGGAGAAGGAAGTAAAAATGAATATAAGAGTGGGAAAGGGACTCTGGGTGGAGGTTGGATAATGGGAAGATAGGGACAGGACAGAGAAGTTGGGGGAGTAACAAATGAAATTTGAATGATGGAGTTCTGAATTATTTCAGAATAATGTGGCAAGGGGTGCAGAAGTGGGTGGAGAGACAGAGGAGGAGAAGTGAGTGATTGGAAATCTGTGTGACCTTGAGCAAGTCACTTCATTTCTCTGTGCCTCAGTTCCCTTGTCTGTAAAATGGGGGTTAAGACTGTGAGCCTCATGTGGGAGAGGGACCGACCGTGTCCAATGTGATTACCTTGTATCTACCGAGCGCTTAGAACAGTGCCTGGCACATATTAAGCACTTAAATTCCATAAAAAAAAAACAACTGGGAAGGAAAGGTCTTGAAGTGTGACAGGTGAAAATATCTAGGCTGGAAGTATGGGGACTTAGAGGGAAGTGGAGGCCAGAAAAGGAGATTTTTTCCATTTGAAATAGAAGGAATGACTCTTTGGAAGAAAAGGCTGGCTTTGACTCCCTTTGAACTTGAAAACTAAGATCAAACTTCCTAGTTGGTTTTCTGGTTAGAGTATTAATTCATTCAATCATATTTATTGAGCAGTTACTCTGTGAAAAGCACTGTACTAAGAACTTGGGTGTTTACTATGTGCTGAGTACTGTTGTAAACATTGAGGTAGTTACAGTATAATTAGATCAGATATTGTCCAGGTCTCACATGCTCACAATCTAAGTGGGGGCAAATCCTCTAGCCTCTAAGATCTTCCTGTAGACCGTAAAGCCCTCCTCTAGACTGTAAACTCCTTCTCTAGATGTAGGCTCTTTGTGGACTCTATTTATTTATTTATTTTACTTGTACATATCTATTCTATTTATTTTATTTTGTTAGTATGTTTGGTTTTGTTTTCTGTCTCCCCCTTTTAGACTGTGAGCCCCCTGTTGGGTAGGGACTGTCTCTATATGTTGCCAACTTGTACTTACCAAGCACTTAGTACAGTGCTCTGCACACAGTAAGTGCTCAATAAATACGATTGATGTTGATGATGACAGGAAACATGTCTGGCCAAGTCTATTGTATTGTACTCTCCCAAGCAGTGAGTACAGTCCCCTGCACAGAGTAAGCACTGAATAAATTCCACTGATTGATTGACAGATCAATAGTCCCTCCTCTAGACTGTAAGCTCGTAATGGGCAGGGAATGTGTCTGTTATATTGCCCTCCCCCTTGCACTTAGTACAGTGCTTTGCACACAGTAAGTGTTCAATAAAAATGACTAATAGAAATGAAAATGATAAAAACAAGCAACAGAGTCAACAAAAAGATAAGAATGTTAATAAAGAATTCTTGACAGGAGAGGCTTTGAACTCATCACTGGTCCAGTCAGTATTTATTGAGTGCTTACTGAGTGCAGAGCACTGTACTAAGCGCTTGGGAAGGTACAATATAACAATACAACAGACACATTCCCTGCCTATAAGGAGCTTCATACATTCATACAAATAAATCAATTACAGGCAGACTGTCCAAGCTGACAATTCTTAGTTACAGACTGCCACAGGCTCCCCATCTTTCTAACCGTTCCAAGGCAGAAATGAGGCTTCGGGCCCATACTGATCTGAGTGCTGGAAAGGGTCTGGATGGAGTATTGGGTGGTGAGGTTCTGTGCATGGTGGGTTTCAGTTTTTTTTCCTCTCCTGCCCCCTAAAGTAATGGCATTTCTGTCACGTGGTGTCATAATAATAATAATAATGATAATAATAATTATGGTATTTGTTAAGTGCTTACTATGTGCCAAGCACTGTTCAAAACACTGGGGTAATGCAAGGTAATCAGATTGTTCCACGTGGGGCTCACAGTCTCAGGCCCCATTTTACAGGTGAGGTAACAGACACAGAGAAGTTAAGTGACTTGCCCAAGTTCATAATAATAATAATAATAATAAGTACATTTATTAAGCACTTACTATGTGCAAAGCACTGTTCTAAGTGCTGGGGAGGTTACAAGGGGATCAGGTTGTCCCATGGGGGGCTCACAGTCTTCATCCCCATTTTGCAGATGAGGGAACTGAGGCACAGAGAAGTTAAGTGACTTGCCCAAAGTCACACAGCTGACAAGTGGTGGAGCCGGGACTTGAACCCATGACCTCTGACTCCAAAGCCCGGGCTGTTTTCCACTGAGCCACGCTGCTTCAGGAACAATGCCTTCTGGAGTAAGCGGGATGGTGGTCAGAGGAAAGGACTTCAGTAGAAATGTGGCCTTTAAGTCTTGGTGACCTAGAGTTTGAGGTAGGGTGGGGCCTTCCGGACGGATAGTTCACTGAGAGATGTCGGTGGCTGAGATATTGCTTATGATGTGCAATGAGCTCTTTTTCCACATTGAAATCTGAACTTCAATTATTTCTTCAAAAAGGTTACCTCTCCCCTCTAGCCAAGAATGAGATTTCCTTTAGGACAAAGATATTCAAGTCACCCCTCCCTGCAAGAAGAATTACCCTTTCACTTCCTTACTCGTCTGCCCCCAGAATTGGTATCCAAGTTGCTGACAGATCCTTCCCTATTGAAGTCCTGTTATGAAACTGCCAGGAACATGGCTGGAGATAATTTAAGTACTGTGAGGCATAGAGCGATACGTAATGCTGTATTTGACCCATATTTAATATGATGTGCTATTACATGGTACACTTATATTGGGACAATCTAGGGCTGATTGATACTGTATTTTCTCCTGAAGGGTCAGACTGGCAAATGTGTTAATGGTTGGGAGAGGGTAATCTTTCTCTAGAATTTTTTAAAGAGCAATTTGAGGGCAGCTGGAGGCTCTGCTTCCATCTGAAAAATGGTCAATATGTTTTTTTGGTGTCCTGGTATTAATAAAAATAAGTACATGTCCCATTAATAAGAATATCTGGGTTCTCCTTGCCAAACATTATTTATATTCCAACAAGCTTCCTCACTCTCTGCCCCTTCCACAAATTTCACATATTTCTTTGGCTCCCAAATATACCAACTATAAGCCATACTTAGGAGGATGACAATTCTCTTTTCTCTCGGTAAATTTCCTCTCTATTTAGGGAGTAATGGGGAGGAGTGATACAATGCCATTTTATAACAACTTAACATTATTTTGCTAAATATTTTTTTTAGAACTGTAAAGGCTGAAATTCCTCTTCCCAGTTTTAAAGAATTTGCTATGTGGGCACATGAAGGTGAAGTGGACACCAAAGATCTTCTCAAACTTCATCTTATTTTAGACAGTCCTTTCTCCAGGGGTCTAGAGTAAAAGACATATAAGAGTTGGATATTTCTGTCAGTTGAAATAGAGTGATACGGGCATTGCTAAACCCTTTCCTAAATCAGTCTTGTTTTGAACTCAGTTTGAGAAACACACCTAAGTTGTCTTTATTCTTCCATCCAGGTTTTATGCATACAGACCATTGAGATGAGAGAGGGGCATAATTGCATCATACCTGTGGTGTCAATTACACAAAATTGAGTCCATTAATCAGCCCAAGTTACATCCATCCTGAAATTAGATACAATTTGGTCATGATTAACCTCCACTCCTCTTGAATTGGATGGAGACAAAGAAAAGGCTAGAACCTAGATCTTAATTTCCCATTAAATCATCAACAACACATAAAAATTAGCGTAGGTCCATGGGTCCAGAACCTTAAAGAGATAAGGTTGCAAATCTATTGAAAATCAAGTCCATTGGGATCAAGGGGAATCAAATTATACAACTAAAGAATTACATTCACAGTAAGATTTCTCTTCAGTATAGTAGTAAACTCTGGATATCCTTTTTTCCCCCCACTGACTGAGCCTATGGTTGCCACCAGCTTGTCTCTTCAATCACCTCTTCTGGATCTAGACTCAGTTAGGCTGAATGAGAAGCAACATGGCCCAGTGAAAAGACCATAGGTCTGGGTGTCAGGTGGACTAGGTTTTAATCCTGACTCTGCCACTTGTCTGCTAGGTTATCTTGGGCAAGTCACTTAACTTCCCTGTGCCTCAGTTAGCACACCTGTAAATAATAATAATAATAATAATTATGGTGCTTGGTTAGCATTTACTATGTGCCAAGCCCTGTTCTAAGTACTGGGGTAATAATAATAATAATAATGATAAAGGTATTTTTTAAGTGCTATGTGCCAAGCACTGTTCTAAGCACTGGGGTAGATACAAGGTAATCAGGTTGTCCCACATGGGGCTCACAGACTAAATCCCCATTTTACAGATGAGGGAACTAAGGCACAGAGAAGTGAAGTGACTTGCCCAAAGTCACACAGTTGATAAGTGGCAGAGTCGGGATTAGAACCCAAGAACTCTGACTCCCAAACCCGGGCTCTTTCCACAAAGCCAAACGGCTTCTCATGTTAATCAGGTTGGACACAGTCTCTGTCCAACATGAGGCTCACATTTTACAAATTCATTCAGTGGTATTTATTGAGCACTTACTGTGTGCACAGCACTGTACTAAGCGCTTGGGAAAGTACAGTACAACAATAAACAGACATAGTCCCTGCCCACAGTGAGCTCACATCATCTTGTATCTACCCCAACACTGAGTCCAGTGCTTGGCACATAGTAAGAACTTAAATACCATTATTATTACTAAGTAGTAGTAGCAGCAGCATCTTGAAAGCTGCCCAATATGGGAAAGGACCCTGAAGAATTTGATCTCTCACTGTGTTTCAGCCATTTGGAGTAGGGAGGGACGGGGAGGAGTATTTAAGTTTTTCTGGATTCCATTTCTGTTAAAAATCACAATCTAAAAAGGGCTTAGGCTCATCCCAGTGTGGGATTTCATTGTTTTTCATCACTCCTTTCTAGATCCTTTTCATTAAATATCAATCAATGGTATTTATTGAGCACATACTGTGTGTAGTATATGATACCCAAATCTAATTCTCCAGCCCTGATCTCGCTCCCGCTCTGCAGACTCACATTTCCTCCTGTCTTCAAGACATCTCTACTTGGAAATTCTCCAGTCACCTCAAACTTAATATGGCTAAAACTGAACTTTTTATCTTCCCACACAAACCCTGTCCTCGCGCTGACTTTCCCATCATTGTTGATGACACCACCATCCTTCCTGTCTCACAAGCCTGTAACCTTGGCATTATCCTTGACTCCTCTCTCTCTCATCCAACCCTCATATTCAAGCCATCACTAAATCCTGTCAGTTCTACCTTCACAACATCCCTAAAATCCACCCCTTCCTCTCCATTCAAACTGCAACCACATTAGTACAAGCACTTACCCTATCTTGCCTTAATTATTGTATCAGCTTCCTTGCTGGCTTCCCTGCCTCCTGTCTCTCCACTCTGCTGCCCAGATTATTTTCCTTCAAAAACGTTCAGACCATGTTTCTCCACTCCTCAAAAAAACTCCAGTGGCTGCCCATCCACCTTGGCATCAAACGAAAACTTCACACCATTGGCTTTAAAACACTCAATCATTTTGCCCCCTCCTACTTAATCTTGCTATTCTCCTACTACAATCCAGCCCAGATACTTCACTCCTCTAATGCTAACCTTCTCACTCTGCCCCAATCTTGCCTGTCTTGCCGCCAACCCTTTGCTTAAGTCCTGCCTCTGCCCTGGAATGCCTTCCCTCCTCAGATCTGACAGACAATTACTCTCCCCCCCATTCGAATCCTTACTGAAGGCACATCTCCTCCAAGAGGCCTTCCCTGACTAAGTTCCCCCTTTCTCTTTTCCCACTCCCTTTTGCATCACCCTGACTTGCTCTCTTTGTTCTCCCCTCAGCCCCACAGCACTTACTTACACATCTGTAAGCCCAAGTGCTTAGTACAGTGCTCTGCACACAGTAAGCGCTCAATAAATATGATTGATTGATTGATCTGTAATTTATTTATATTAATGTCTGTCTCCCCCTCTAGACTGCAAGCTTATTGTGGGCAGGGAATGTGTCTTACTCTCCCAAGAATTTAATACTGCTCTTTGCACAAAGTAAGCACTCGACAAATACAATTGATTGCAACAAATGTCTCTGTTTCTGCTCTTTCTCAAGAATGGCTGGAATGACTTTTGAGTAGAGATGGCTTCAGTGGCCTCATCAACCCTGATAGTATCAGGAAGAAGGTGACTCTCTATAAGTCCTAGGGAACTTGTTTTAAGATGCTGGGTAGAATGAGTGACTATCTTGGGGACAATTTTAAAAAAACGCTAATGCTAATCTGAGTACTTTTCCAATCTCACACCTTGTTATTTTGACCAATTTTTCCTGTTAGATAATCATTTGAAGTCATTCACTTCAATCAAAAGCAACCAATTTAAAATGATTCCATCTACGCTGGTGAGCATACATTCACACTGGTTGCTCAAATATATAGATATGTGTTTTCATATATACTAAATTAAGTGAATAGTAATGGTTTAGCTAAGCTATTCTTATGAGGAACAACCCCCCAATTATATTTGCTTTTTTCTCCACTCATTTCCCTTTAGAAAATTTCCCATTAACCAGTAGTTTAGGGCTGTTTAAACTCAATAACATCTACTTACCATTCTAATGAAAATGCATTTGTACAAATTTTTCATATGAGGTGTTGTATCCCAAATGAAATACACTGTATTCTGCAACACTCAGAGTCAAATTTCTCCTTAATAAAACCATCTCTGTGAATTGTCCAGTCTTACGCTAATTCTGTCTCCTAGGAACTCATATCAACAATCCCAACATGAAAATGACTCGAAAAGCAAGACTATATTATTAAATGCCAAAGAAAAGTAACGACTAATAAATTCCCTCAATCCCCCTCATATATAATTCTCGTGATGACGATCGTAAGGAAATGACATGTATGTAAATGAGTTCTTTCTATTTCTGTAGAGGCCTGTTTAAATTACATAAGAACCAATGTGAAGAGTATCATTTAAGGTCAAAAGAAGGCACATAGTAAGCACTTAACAAATGTCACAGTTATTATTATTACTGGAGAGAAAAAAAGATTTTCTCTGACAATGCTGGAGTAATTGCAACCACAAAATACTGTGCTCTTCATATAGTAAGTGCTCACTAAATATGATTGAATGAATGAATCTGCAATTAATAAGCAACACAGTCCAGTGGATAGAGCAAGGACCTGAACGCTGTCTCTATATGTTGCCAACTTGTACTTCCCAAGCGCTTAGTACAGTGCTCTGCACACAGTAAGTGCTCAATAAATACGATTGATGATGATGAAAGTCAGAACATCATGGGTTCTAATCCCAGCTCCACCACTTGTCTGTTGTATGACCTTGGGCAAGTCACTTCACTTCTCTGTGCCTCAGTTACCTAATCTGTAAAATGAGGATTAAGACTGTGAGGCCCAGGTGGGCTGTGTCCAACATAATTAGCATGTATCTACCCCAGCACTTAGTAAAGTACCTGGCCCATAATGAGGGCTTCACAAATACCATTAAAAAAACAAAAAATCTGCCTGCTGGCCCCCAAAATATCAGCTCCCAGTTGTTATCAGCATATTCCCTGCCCAAAATGAGTTTAAGGTCTAGAGGGGAGCTTACAGTCTAGAGGGGCAGCAGTAGTAGTACTGATAATGTTGGTATTTGTTAAGCACTTACTATGTGCCAAGCACTGTTCTAAGTGCTGGGGTAGATACAAGGTAATCAGGTTGTCCCACTTGGGGCTCACAATCTTCATCCCTATTTTACAGATGAGGTAACTGAGGCACAGAGAAGTTAAGTGACTTGCCCAAGGTCACACAGCTGACAAGTGACAGAGTCGGGATTAGAAACCATGACCACTGA
Organism: Tachyglossus aculeatus; assembly: GCF_015852505.1. NCBI lineage: Eukaryota > Metazoa > Chordata > Mammalia > Monotremata > Tachyglossidae > Tachyglossus > Tachyglossus aculeatus. Next base: position 37,615,548 of record NC_052075.1, on the reverse strand, counting down.
CTCCCAAGCCCGAGCTCTTGCCACTAAGCTACGCTGACTCTCCATAGTAAGATACTATTCTAGACTTTAGCTCCTTGTGGACAGGGAACATGTTTTCCAACTCTATTGTATGTACTCGCCCAAGAGCTTAGTACAATGCTCTGCCCACAATAAGTGCTCTATAGATACAATTAATTGATTGATAGTAGCTTTTTATTGGGACACAACATGTCCTAATGGAAAGCACGTGGTCCCCCAAACCGGAGGATCTGAGTTCTAATTCAGGTTCTCGCACTTACCTGCTGTGTGACTTCGAGTAAGTCACTTAATTTCTTGGTACCTCAGTTTCCTCATCTGTAAAGTGGGGATTCAATTCCTATTCTCCCCCCTATTTAGACTGTGAGCACTCTGCATGACTTGATTATCTTGTGTCTACAATGCTTAGTATAGTGTTTGGCACATATTAATCACTTAACAAGTGTCACAATTATTATTGAGCACCCACTTGGTACAGAACACTGTATGTGGTGTTTTGGAAACAGAAAATAAAGAAATGGCATGTTTTCCACCCCTAAGGAGCTTATACCTTAGCAGGGGTGGAAAAAAATATAAAAATATACACATACCACAACAAGCTTATGACAGAAGATGGGATGTTCTGAAGACTATGTGTTCATGGAGTCACTACTGGTAGGAAATGACAGCATTTGAAAAAGATGGGCAGCTAGAGTTGCCAAAATAAAATAATCAAGTGAACATGTGGATGTGCTAAGGAAGATGTAAATAAATTTACAATTGCTAGAGTTGGCCTGAAGGGATGATATGCTCAGGGTGATGAGGAATTAATCAGGGAAAGCTTGTTAGAGGAGGTGGGGAGAGCTGTGGTCTGCCTGATATGGGGAGGCAGGAAATTTCAAGGCAGGGGAACGGCATGAGTGATAAAACAGATACAGCAAGGTACAGCTAGAAAGTTGGTTAGGGAGGAGTGGGTGAAGGAAGAGAGAGGGTATAAACCAAGAAGATAAGGTTCATGTACCTTGAAACCCTTAAATCACAACAATGCTAATCACACAGGCACACTTTTCTTCTACCTGTTGCCCACAAGGGTAGAGCATGGAGTTTAAAGATCACTGCTCCTTCCCAGCTCCTCCTCTGGTCTTGAGATTTCTCTGCTAAGCTGTGTCTCATCTCTCATCAAAGGTTACTTTTGCAGCTGGTTCTTATGGGAAATTCCCACGTGGCTCTTGCACATGTTAATGAGGCAGCAGGTAGAGGCTTGGGTTCTGATTTCCCCATTATATTTGCCTGTCCTCCCCTCCCCACTACCACACTTCAGCATTGCCTGATGCTCTTTCATACTCCACCCAACCTCATGCCCGCAGCACTTAGGTTCATATATTTAAAATAATGATAATAATAATAATAGTGGTATTTTTAAGTCTTTACTATGTCCCAGCCACCACTGGGGTGGATACAAGCAAACCAGGCTGGACATAGACCCTGTCCCAACTGTGGATCACAGCCTCAATTCCCATTTTACAAATGAGGGAACTAAGGCACAGAGAAGTGAAGAGCGACTTGCCCAAGGTCACAGAGCCAACAAATGTTACAGCCGAGATTAGAACCCATGTCCCTCTGTTCCCCAGGCCTGTGCTCTACCCACTACACCACACTGCTTCTCCATTCTACCAATTCTATAGTACTCTTCCAAGGGCTTAGTAGAGTGCTCCACACAGTAAGTGTTCTTGATTGATTGATTAATTAATTGTAGCCTGAGAAGGACAAATAGGGGAGGAAGAGTAGCCCGTGAGGGCACTCAAAAATACTATATAACCCTTGGTAAAACTCCTGCACATAGTTCCAGACAGGGGACAGACCAGTTGAATCCCAGACCATCCAGTTTGAAATACAATTAATGGCCATCCTAATGGGAAGGAACCAGGAGTATGGACACTTAAGTGTGTCATTTCCCCAACAGGTGGGACATTTATGTGTCATTTCCCCAACAGGTGGGACATTTAGAGGGGTCCTGATGTCCCGTAGCCCAGAGAGGGAAGGGGTGAGGGATGGTCAGGAAACCACCCTCCCTTCTCCCTGCTGTAGATGGCTGATCCTTATCATCCAGCATGAGTCATAATAGCATCAATTAAATGCCTATCTTGTGCAAAGCACGAGGAAGAAGATGAAAGGAGTGCAGGCATGATTTGAGGGCTGCTGCCTCAGCGCCTGGAAGCAGTTGCCTTTACCTTTAGCAAGCGCTACCATCAACACAACCCTCCCAGCTCCATCCTTAGAGTGACCATTGGTCAATCAATCAACCAATCAATCGATTGTATTCATTGAGCACTCACTCTGTGCAGGGGCCTGTGCTAACTATTTGGGAAAGTACAATAGAGTTAGTAGGTGCTATCCTTACTCTCAGGGAGCTTACAATCTAATTGGAGAAACAGACACTAAAATAAATGACAGATAGGGGAAGTAACCAAATATAATGATGCTTCAGAACATTGCTTGACACATAGTAAGTACTTAACAAATACCATTATTATAGCAGTTAGAACAGTGCCTCAGCACTTAGAACAGTGCTTAAAATAGTGCTTGGCACATAGTAAGTGCTTAATACCATTATTATTATTATTATTATTAGGTACTGTGGGGAAAAGAGGTGGAAAAAGTATTGAAGTACATAGGTATTGGAGCAGAATGGCCTGGAGGAAAGAGCACGGGCCTGGGAATCAGAGAATCTGGGTTCTAATCCAGAACCTGCCACTTATCTGCTGTGTGACCTTGGGCAAGTCACTTAACATCTCTGTGCCTCAGTTTCCTCAGCTGCAAAGTAGGGATTCAATACCTGTTCTCCCACATACTTCGACTGTGAATCCCATGTGGGACAGGGACTGTGCCTGACCTTAGTAGCTTGTATCGACCCCAGCACTTGGAAGAGTGCTTGACGTGTAGTAAGCACTTAACAAGTACCATAATTATTGTTAATTATGGGAGATAAGCACTAAATAGATTGAGATCAGTCAATCAATGGTAGTCATTCATTCATCCAATTGTATTTATTGAGTGCTTACTGTGTGCAGAGCACTGTACTAAGCGCTTGGGAAGTACAAGTTGGCTACATATAGAGACGGTCCCTACCCAACAGTGGGCTCACAGTCTAGAAGGGGGAGACAGAGACAGAGACAGAGAACAAAACATATTAACAGAATAAAATAAATAGAATAACGTTATTGAGAATGTACTACATACAGAGCACTGTACTAAGTGTTTGGGAGTGAACAACACAACCGAATTGGCCGAAATGTTCCCTGCCCATAACATGCTTACAGTTTGGGGTTGTTCAAAGACTTGTCCAGGAAGACTTTTGAGAGGAGATGTGATTTTAGAAGGACCTTGAAGGATGTGAAGGAGGAGAAATTTCCACATAAGAAAGAGGATATGACCAAGGGGTCAACAGCGAGTCAATCAATCAATCAATCAATCATATTTATTGAGCACTTACTGTGTGCAGAGCACTGTACTAAGCGCTTGGGAAGTACAAGTTGGCAACATATAGAGACGGTCCCTACCCAACAGTGGGCTCACAGTCTAGAAAGGTGCAGGGAGTAGGTTGTTTTTAGAAGAAAAAGGTACCCAGGGTGGGTTTTAGTGGGAGAGGAGTGAGGGGATACCAAGTTTAATACTGGACAGCCTATTTTTCTTCGGTCTATCCCATGTTGGTGCTGATAAGGCACTGTCCAGGATTTGTATTTTAAGCCACTAGCCTCCTTCCACCTTGGCTTCTGCAGAATGGGAGCAGCATGTACCCAGGGTGTACAGCATGTACACAGGGATCTGGGAGGGAAAATGCCACTTGTCTGCTGTGTGACCTTGGGCAAATCATTTAATTTCTCAATGCCTCAGTTACTTCACCTGTAGACTGTGAGCCCCTTGTGGGATATGGACTATGTACAACCTGATTATCTTTTATCTACCCCAGAGCTTATAAAAATGCCTGGCACATAGTTCTTAACAAATACCATTAAAACAATGCATTGGCTCTGGTGCTAATGACAGAATCAGTAGTCCAGTGAGTGACGTGCTGTGCAACTTCACGAGTTCAGAGGTTCCACCAGCCTCCTCAAAGAACCAGTTCACCCAGCACATAGAACAGTGCTTGGCACATAGCAAGCACTTAACAAACACCATCATTATTGTGTGTGTGTTCTTAGAAAGTCCTTACTATACATTACTTAGGTTACATTATATATAATGAACTGGACATTTGTTGCTCCCACAAAGACAGGAGTCGGCAAAATAGACTAGCATTCTGTAGTGCCATCTAGACTGTAAGCTCACTGTGGGCAGGAAAAGTGTCTACCAACTGTACTACAGGGCTTAGTACAGTGCTCTGAACACAGTAAGTGCTCAATAAATATGCTTACTACCAGGACTCTTACCCAACCTTCCTACTCTGGCTTCCTCAAAATGAAGTGGCAGCAGAGCCCTTTTGATTAGCACATAATCCCCCTACTACAAGCGCCGTCTCCCTCCTCACCTGATGAGTAGTGGGAAATGTATGCGGGTCAGGTACCAGACATATTTTTGCATTTCAAATCAAATGCCTCCCTTTCAAATGAAAGGCACATTGTCAAAATCTGAAACACGAGCTTGCATCAGGATGAAATTTTTTTTTTTGTCTGGAGGAAGCTTTCTTTTCACCTCAGATCACAAGGAATCATGAATACCGCCTCCCCTCCCACCGTACTTTCCCATCCATCTTCCCACTTCCCCTCTCACTCTCTATTAATTATCTGCTCTTCATAAACAGCAAATAGTCTTTGAATGAACTGTGAAAAGAGAGATGGCTCCACTTAAGTAGATTTCAGATGTATTTTCAATGTGAGCATATATATGTTGAGGCACTTTTAATGTTTTAATACACTTTTAGTTTATTATGGAAACATAATTTGTCCCAATAATAAAACATCATTATTATGTTTCTGTTTTGCTCCTTTCCCTTATAATTAACAACATATATGCATGATCTGGAAAATGGAAAATGAAGAAGGACTATAATCACCTCCTGAAGCATTGAAGGCAGATTTGTTTCTAAAGCACCTGAGAAATTAAAGGTTCAGAAGGCTGAATTTTTCACTTAAAATGATTAATCACCTAAGCTTTCATATACCAGTTTTTTAAAAGAAAAATTTTGAACCTTATTCATTATTTTTATTATTAATTTCCTCTCATTTCAACAATTATTATTATTATTATTTTATGTAGAGATTCCCAGGGGTTGGGGCAGGAGGCTATACATGTCCCTGTGGATGACTCAAGTATTCAATGAAATGGACATAGGTATTAGATTTGATTTTATAGCGTTTCAATTTTTAATTATTTTATTATTCATTCTCCTCCATTTACAGCAATGCATTTTCTTCTATTTTTCTTTTTGTGTGGGTTTTCTAAGTATTCTAAGTATGGACAATCAGCCCCATATTTTCAAGGCAAATAAAAACTAAAAACTGTTCATTCAATTGTAAACTCCTTGTGGGCAGGGATCATGTTTATTTACTCTGTCATACACTCCCAAGTTCTTAGTACGTGCTCAGTAATGAATATTGACTGATGCTTGATTGATTTTTGAATAACGATTGATTGACTGATTTTTGCAATCTAGTCTTACTCAGTTACAGCCTAGAGTCATAAGGTCATGGGTTCTAATCCCAGTTCTGTCATTTGTCTGCTGTGTGACCTTGGGAAAATTACTTCACTTCTCTGTGCCCCAGTTACCGCATCTGTAAAATGGGGATTAAAACTGTGATTCCCATGTGAAACGGGCGGGACTGTGTCCAACCTGATTTCCTTGTATCCATCCCGGTGCTTAGTACAGTGTCTGGCACACAGTATATGCTTAATAAATACCACAATTACTATTATTATTATATAGCTTCTCAGAGTTTCTCATCCCCTATTCTTTAGCATAGTTGACAACATTAAATACTACTAAGTCCTTGTTATAATAATCACTTAGACAACATGTAAGAGGGCATTAACATATTTAAATTAATATTTCTCCAGAGCACAAAATAGGGAGTGAACAGATCTGGCTCTAAAACCACTTGTGTGGTATGTGACTTTGAGAAAGTAATTTAACTTCCTTATGCTTCAGTTTCGTTATCTGTAAAATGGAATTAAACACCTGTTCACCCTCCCCTTAGACTGTCAGCCCCAAGTAGAGCAGGGACTTTGTCTGATCTGATAATCCTGTATTTACTCCAGCACTTAGCGCAGTGCTTGGCACATAGTAAGCACTTTTCAAAACTACAATAATGATTGCTATTGTGACTATTATTTTCCACAGATTATTTAAATAGAATTCTGCTCCAATACTATGGTAATCGTGATTGTGGTTTTTGTTAAGCTCTTACTATGTGCCAGGCACTGTACTAACTGCTGGGGTGGATACAGCCCCTGTCCCATGTGGGGCTCATAGTCTCAATCCTCATTTTATATCGGAGATAACTGAGGCACAGAGAAGTGAAATTCATTCATTCATTCATTCCTTCAGCTGTAAGTACTGAGCCCTTACTGTGTGCAAAGTACTGTACTAAGCGTTTGGAAAGTACAATTCGGAAACAGATAGAGACAATCCCTACACAACAATGGGCTCACAGTCTAGAAGGGGGAGATGACTTCCCCAAGGTCACACAGCAGACAAGTGGTGGAGCCGGGATTAGAATCCAGGTCCTTCTGAACCTCAGTCCCATGTTCTATCCACTAGGCAACACTGCTTTTCACTAGGTCACATTGCTGCTTCTTCAAATACAATGGACATCTACATACATAATAATAATTACATTTATTAAGCGCTTCAGTATGTGCGAAGCACTGTACTAAGTGCTGGGGTGATACAAACAAATTGGGCTGGACACAATCCCTGTCCCATGTGGGGCCCACCATCTCTATCCCCATTTTACATATGAGGTCACTGAGGTACAGAAAAGGGAGGTGACTTGCCCAGAGTCCCACAGAAGACATGTGACAGAGTCGGGATTAGATCCCATGACCTTCTGACTCCCAGGCTTGTGCTCCATTCACTCTCCCATGCTCCCTCGGTTCTCACTGCATTCTGGTAATAATAATGATGGTACTTGTTAAGCACTTACTATGTGCAAAGCACTGTTCTAAGCACTGGGGGGATACAAGGTGATCAGGTTGTCCCACCTGGGGCTCACAGTCTTAATCCCCATTTTACAGATGAGACAACTGAGGCACAGAGAAGTTAAGTGACTTGCCCAAAGTCACATAGCTGACAATTGGCGGAGGTGGGATTTGAACCCATGACCTCTGACTCCAAAGCCCGTGCTCTTTCCACTGAGCCACGCTGCTTCTCTGGTACTGTTTTATTGTATTTGTTAAACGCTTACTATGTGCCAGACACTTTACTAAGGATAGATGCAAGTTAATCAATCAATCAATCAATTGTATTTATTGAGTGCTTACTGTGTGCAGAGCACTGTACTAAGCATTTGGGAAGTACAAGTTGGCAACATATAGAGACGGTCCCTACCCAACAGTGGGCTCACAGTCTAGAAGGGGGAGACAGAGAACAAAACAAAACATATTAACAAAATAAAATAAATAGAATAGATATGTACAAGTAAAATAAATAATAATAGTACTAAATAATAAATAATCAGGCCAGATTCAATACCTGTCCCACATGAGACTCATTCATTCATTCAATCGTATTTATTAAACACTTACCGTGTGCAGTGCACTGTACTAAAGTGCTAGACTCAGAGTCCAAGTCGGAGGGAGAGCAGGTATTTAATCCTTATTTTGCAGTTGAGGAAACTGAGACACAGAGAAGTAAAGTGACTTGCCCAAGTTCACACAGAAGACAGGTGACAGAACCAGGATTAGAACCCAGGCATCTGACTCCCAGGCCTGTTCTTCTTCTATTGTCACTTTCCTCCCATAGGATTTTGGAACACCTGGACTTCCCCAAACTTCTCTGCCCTTACTGCTTTCAGAATTGCTCAGTAGGAGGGTGTAGGCACTAAGTGTAGAAAGGCATCCTCACATCCTGATTTTAAACAAAAATATCATGGTCAATTCCGGCCTAACTCCTTAAGCATTTCTTCTCTCTCCCACAGAGTAGGGCTGTCGATATTTTCAGTGGTGGTGTGAGGCAACACTGAGATGGAACTCAATAAGGAAAAGGCCTGGGATAAACCATCTCATCTGGGAATGAATCAGAGAGAAGCCCTTCAGCACCGAGTAAACAGTGTGGAATATCTTAGTTAGCATAGGCTGGGACGGGGAAGAAGTAGGGGAGGAAGGACAGCAGGAGACAACAGTTGGATTCATTCATTCAACAGTATTTATTGAGCGCTTACTGTGTGCAGAGCACTGTACTAAGCTTTGGGGAAGTACAACTTGGTAACATATAGAGACGGTCCCTACCCAACAACGGGCTCACAGTCTAGAAGGGGATTCAGGCTAAGAAGAACCATAATGATAATTATTATTAGCCTAATACCCTAGGTTTCTCCCAGAGGACACTGCCCCAGAGACAGGAGCAGAAGTGCAGGATTTACTTATCCAAAGTGCTTGCGGTTTTTACTCTTAAAAAGCTATTGCCACAAACATCTCTTTTTGCTGTTTCTTGACTGTGACCTTTCATTTGGCAGTGGCTGATGGTGGGTGCAGCTCAGTGGGTGGGGAAGGAGTAGGGTGTGGGAGAGAGCTTCAAAACAGCTGGCAAGATCAAGGGCCTTACCTTTCCCTTGAGGAGGTGGGATGCTGGATTTGAAGGTTTCAAAGAGGATTCTCAGTAATAATGACTTCCCCTCCCCTTTTGCCCCACCACCAAACCACGACAAACACTTACCTGGTTGTGTAGAAGGGATGCAGTGCTATTGTGCAAGCCATTGGCCTGCTTCTAGAGGAATACTCAGAATACTCTGTGGCTGACAAAGTGCCCTTGAGGGAATCTATAGAGGACTGCTCCAGAACTGTAGCTCAAGCAAGTTCAGAGAATTCTTGGGCATCCCTGTACTTTATGGAGGGACCATTCCAGGCCAAACTGCCTGGATGGGATCTTTTTCTGTGTAGAAAACCAAACCGAGTAGTTTTATTCCTCCAAAATTAGTCTGGAAATGAGTGCTCCACCCAGAGACAGACCTGGTTGTGGGCAAGGAAAGGGTAAAATTCCTCATGAATGTTGTTTTCTGGAGGGTGGAGTTTGAGGGGATTTTTTTTTTTTGTTTTTATGGTATTTGTTAAGAGTTTACTATGTGCCAGGCACTGTTCTATGTTCTGGGGTAGATACAAGCTAATCAGGTTAATAATTATAGATTGTGGTACTTCTTCAGCACTTACTATGTGCTAGGCACTGTACTAAGTGTTGGGGTGGATACCAGAAAATCTGGTTGGACACAGTCCCTGTTTCGCATGGGGCTCACAATCTTAATCACCATTTTACAGATGAAGTAACTGAGGTCCAGAGAAGTGAAGTGATTTGCCCAAGCCCACACTGCAGATGCATGACGGAGTCAGGATTAGAACCCACAAGGCCAAGCTGCCATGAGGCAACTGAGGCTCAGAGAAATTAAGTGATTTGCCCAAGGTCACACAGCAGACAAATGGCAGAGCCAGGATTAGACCCCAGGTCCTCTCTGATTCCCAGACCCTTGACTGGCCAGGCCAGAGAAGCAGTTCAGCCTAGTGGAAAGAGCATGGGTTTAGGAGTCAGAGGATCTAGGTTCTAATGCCAGCTCCACCACTTGTCTGTGTCTCAATTCCCTCATCTGTAAAATGGGGATAAGTAAATTGCCTGGCACACAGTAAGCACTTAGAAAATACCATAAAAAGGGAGAGAGTTTAATGTAGTAGAAAGAACATGGGTGAGTTCAAGGCCCAACTCTGGCTCAGGCCTGCTGTGTGGTCCTCCAGCAAGTTACTTAACCTCTCTCTGCTTCAAGTTTCTCATCTATAAAATGGTCTAATAATGCCTGCTTCTCCCTGGTTGCAGGCAGGCTGAGAAGATGAAATGAACATTGTGGAAGCGCTCAGTGCATCAAAGGGATTATTTTAATCATAGCATAATAACATTAACAATAGTATTAATAAAAATTTCAATGTTGGTAGCAACAACAATAACAGGGTAAGGTAGAGCTCTCCCCTTCCCTTTTCATTCGTTCGTTCATTCATTCAATCATATTTATTGAGCACTTACTGTGTGCAGAGCACTGTATTAAGTGCTTGTAAAGTAAAATTTGGCAACAAATACAGACAATACCTACCCTACAATGGGCTTTTCAGAACCCGGGGTTTTTCTTTCCTGTTTTTGACTGATGACACTTATGAAACTTGTTCTGTGAATGTCGACTTCCCACAATAACAGAGGTACAATTTAATCCAGAGTTTTTAAAATGGAAAAAAAAAATTTCCATCCAGATCCAGGGGAGGTGGCCGCTTAATCCCCAATCCCAGGGATGAGAAATCAGGGAAAGAGAAGGAAAGTTCAAAGGGAATGTTCATAAGATTGAGTGTCCAAGATGTGTGTGATAACATGGATTCTGGCTTGAAAGACCTTCTGGACAGACTGAAACTTTGAGAAGAATATTAGAATATTCAGGAGGATGGCTTATTCACTAGGGGGGATCTCTGGGAAACCGGTGAATTTTCCAGTAGGTTAACGAACTCATTGAAAAACTACTCAGCCAGAGCTGAAAGTGGCAAGTCAAATGGACCCTGGGTTTGGGTTGAGAAAACTCCATTCTGGAACTCCCCAAGGAGGCATTAAACACCTGCTAAAACTAGAACCAGAGTCTCCAAAGGGCATAATACCTTTGCCCTCATCTAGAATTGCTTTTAGAGTCTGCAGAGGAAGGCAGATTTTTCTCTCAACAGGAGAGCAGGGAAAGAAAAGCCATCAAAATATTTTACGTGGGCTATTAAATCTGAAAACTTTTCACATCTTCCCCAAACCCCTTTATGGTACAGACTGAATTTCTTCTAACCTCTACTAATCCTGAAATATTTAGAAACTGGGGACATTTCCAATTTCCTGGATCAATACTGTACATGAAAAGTGTAAAATCCAGAAGATAAATGGAAATCCATGGCCAGATTTAGATCAGCAATCATGCATTCATTTCAGGTAGAGACTTGAAATATATGCAAATATATTCCACTCAAATCATAAGTGATATGTAGGATTGGGGGCTCTGATCTCACTGAGTGTGTGAGAGTCAAGGTGATCCCATTTTTCTAATTACCCCTTTTAAATGAATTATGATACATATCTGCTAGCAGTTATTTGATCATCCCAGTCTCGTTCTGTTTAGACAAAGTAAATCTGGGAAGCATTAATGGTCTAAAGTGAAAATTTCTAGTCTTGCTCATAATAATAATTTGGAGAAATAAAGTAGTCTGATTCAGAAATCTACTTTAAATTCTGCTTAATTCCCAGGAAACAGAAGGGCATAATTTGTCTGCCTGGTCCAGCAAACCCATCCAGATCATCTAGGGGAAAGGTTTGTCCACCAAATAGTTAATCTGCCCAGCCATTTAAAAGTTAGCCTGTATTAAATCTCACTTTCAAAGTTTAAAAGCTGTTATTTCTGATAAGACCTGATTGTTACTTTCAAATTGCAATTGTCATATATCCCTTTGCAGTTTGGGGGCCAGGCAGTTTAATCTAAGCGTAGTCTAAGAGTTGAACTAGCAGCAGGGAAAAAGAGTTCCCTAGGCTACAAATCGATCAGTGGTACTTATTGAGTGTGCACTATGTTCAGAACATTGTGCTAAGCCCTTGGGAGAGTACAATACCAAAGAATTGTCAGATACATTCGCTGCCAGTAACGAGCTTACAGTCTATAGGGGGAGACAGACATTAATATTAATAAGTAATTTATATCATATTATTTAAAGATATGTACATAGGTCCTGTGGGGCTGGGTGTGGGGTGAATACCAAATGTCTATAGGTCACAGATCCAAGTGCAAAGATGATGTAGAAGGGAGAGAGAGCTGGGGTAAAACAGGACTTAATCAGGGAAGGCCTCTTGGAGGAGATGTGACCTTAATAGTAGTTGTATATATGGAGGGGGAAGGAGTTCCAGGCTAGGGGGAAGATGTGGCAAAGGGGATGGTGGCAAGATAGATGAGATTGTGGAGTAGTGAGTAAGCTGGCCCTAGAGGAGCAGAGTGTGCAGTCTGGGCTGAAGTAGGAGATCAGAGAGGTGAAGTAGGATGGGGTGATCTGATTGAGTGCTTTAAAGCCAATGGTAATGGCAGGGTGCTTTTGATAAAAGGGGAGATTTCTTTTTTCTAAGCCATCAGCAAAACCCAAACCATTTCTGAATCCGGGGTATGGGGGACCGGTTGGCGATTCTGGGCTGAAAGCCCAGCCTTTGTATCCAGCTACGGATTAGGGCATCCTAGAACTTCCAGGAGACAGATGGTCGCATGGTAACAGGAGGCCACATGCACATGATTCAAGGCTTTTATTTCAAGTTCTTTCTTTTCTAGATGGAAATCACATTTTAGCTGGAAATGCAGGGTAGGTTATGGGCTGGAATACTTACAAGGGGCCTATATTCATAGACTGTGAGCCCATTGTTGGGTAGGGACCGTCTCTATAGGTTGCTGACTTGTACTGACTTGTAATTCCCAAGCGCTTAGTACAGTGCTCTGTACACAGTAAGCACTCAATAAATATGATTGAATGAATGAATTCATTGATTTAATCGCATTTACTGAGCACTTATTGTGTGCAAAGCACTGTACTGGGTGCATGGGAGAATACAACAACAAACAGACACATTCCTAGCCCAAAATGAGTTCACAGTCTACAGAATACCTGTATGACTGACATCCTCATGCTGATATTTGGGAATTTGCATCATGACCCAACAAACATGTAGGCCATGAATTTGCTTTCAATACGGGTGGTAGTTGTTAAATGCTTATTATATACCCAGCCCCGAGCTAAGTACTGCTGTAGATTCAAGATGACCAGACTGGTCATTGTCTCTAGCCTTCGTGAGTTCTTACATAAGCCAGATTCATGAGGAGAGAATAGGGAAGCATACTTGCTCAGTGGATAAAGAACAGGAATGGGAGTTACAGGACCTTGGTTCTAATCCCAACGCTGCCACTTTTCTGCTGTGTGACCTTGGGCAAGTCACTTAATTTCTTTGTGCCTTAGTTTTCTCCGCTACACAATGGGGATTCAATAACCCTTCTCCCTCCTACTTAGACTGTGAGCCTCCCATGGGACAGGGACTGTATCCGGCCTGCTTAACTAACATCTACCCCAGTGTTTAGAACAGTGCTTGATACATAGTAAGTGCTTCACATTCACCATTAAAAAAACTTTTAAAGCTATGTAGCCTACTCAGAGGAGTGAACTGAGTTCACAAATTTGGAAGGTGATAGTTTGACTTTGGTCTTCTATACTGTAGAAGAAAACACAGGATGGTTTCTGCAAGTGGTCATTAAACCCTGCAAGCTCCTGGGCTTCTGTAGATTTTAATACTGCAGCATTTTCTGTAAGATGTTGTATTGTTTTCATTTTGAGTTTTACTGCTACGAGAATATATTCCAAATTTGAGAATGTAGGTACTGGACCGTGTTATTCACAATTGGCTACCCTTTGGCATATGTTACTCTCTACCCTTGCCAATGATGGAAACCTGGCTGGGAACAAGTCTTCCAGCCACTTTAATTCTGAATTTCCAATCCTCGTTATACAATTGTAGGAAAGTCATATTTCTGCCACTGTTATCATTTTTACAATAATAATACTAATAATAATAGTGATATTTGTTAAGCACTCACTATGTGTCAGGCAGAATACTAAGCACTGGGGTGGATACAAGCAAATTGGGTTGGACACAGTCCCTGTCCCATATGGGGCTCACAGTCTCTATCTCCATTTTACAGGTGGGGTAACTGAGGCACAGAGAAATGAAGGGACTTGCCAATGGTCACACTGCAGACAAATGGCAGAGCCAAGGTTAGAAGCCATGACCTTCTGATTCCCAGGTCTGTGCTCTATCCACTCCACCAGGCTGCTTCTAATTTTGTGCCCAATCCTCTCCATTTTCCTCATGATCTTCGCTGTTCCACATTTGGAGTGAATGCGTATCCTAACCTAATTCTGATCTGTTCTGATTGCTACTATGGAAAGTCACACAGACTTCACTAACCTGGTGCTTCTTTTGTTCTATTATAGCACTGAGCCTCACAGTCTGATACAGTATTAGAATGCTACATGGTGCTTTATTTCTTCATTACAACAACTTGGTTCACCCGAGTGGATACATTCTTCCCACATCACAGGGATTCTGTCAGGTTAAAATGAGATTATTGATGTGAAAACCCTGTGGAAAACAGAAGTGCTTTGCAAATTCAAGGGATTATAATCACGTATATGCTACGTTTATTCTATTATGCTGAATGTTGTATCTATCTTGCTACACGAAAGCACACAAGCACAACGTACACACACACACACACAAAAGCTATCTTTTAGTGTTTGAAGATGAGGGCTCCGATGAAGAGATTTTATCACTGAGTATGGCTGATAGAAACCAGTGCTGAAATTAACAATCTCTCCAGATCAGGTGCATGAAAAAAAGAAAACTGTCCCTTATTGCATGCCCAGCAAATAGAAAGCACTTAACAAATACCAATCTTATTATTATTGCTCACACTGTGCATGATGCTTGGAGCCTTTTTTGCATCTGTCGGTGTCACAATCTTCCTGAAATCTCTTTTCTATGAGAGTCAACTCATTTCTGATTGCTCTATGCCACACTGATCTGACTTCTGTTGTTATCTCCTGGGATGTAGGTAGGAAAATTATATCAAATTTAAATCGAAGGTCATGATTTGGTTATTGCATTTTTTAATCTTTTTTTCCGATTCTCCCTTCTAAATATACATATATGGGGCCCACTTTTTATTTTGTTCATTCCAAACAGCAAGGCACCTCAGCCATACTTCTGCATTGATAAATGAGCTATAAGAGTTCATTTTAAAAGCAAAGGGTTTCTTTAGTTTGTGGATATTACCGTACCTCAGGTTTTAAAACACCATCCAGGCTTCAAAAGATCAAATTCAATTTCCCATCTCTTCTCCTGCATGTCAATATAACGGGGGCAATTTCCAGATCTTGTCTAGGCTGGATGCAAATTCAGAACTTACAAATAGAAATGGAAACATAAAGGAGCCTAGTAACAAATGTTGGCAAGAACTCAATCTCTGCCTTCAAAATAACGAAGTAAATATGAATGTACACTGGAACAAAATATTAAGAATTGGAATATTGGAAAATGAAATTGGAAGTTCTTCCTAATAAACCTTCCTTAAAGTGGCACATACAGAATCTGTCCTTCACACATCCATATCATTGGATGTCACCTTTTGTTTGCAAATCAGCCTCATTTTTGTTACCTTTCTTTCCAGATGACACCAGTAATCCAACTGTACCTAGGATTTTAAAGAATAGAAAACTTAACTGTTATGGAAATGAAGAAAATTTAAATTATGCTGAGTTATTCAAAAACTGTGGTGGAGACCATATTTGAATGTCTTTAAACGAAGAGGTTGATATGTCTGGATATTTTAGCTATACATAGCATATGAATAAGGTCACTCCTAGGACTGGGTAAGTGATCAATGTTTAGAGATAGAGAAGGTAAGGGGGCATTATAGATCATCCCCCATCTCAACATTGCTGGCAGGTCTTTAGATTTTAGCCCCTTTGCATTCTGTGGCTTCTGAAACTATGTGGAATTTGAAGTGTCTAGGATTAGAAGTCCCAGAAGCCTTTGGTGCTGTGTTTCTGAGGTTATCTGTGCCTGAATAATAATAATAATAATAATAATAATAATAATAATAATGGCATTTATTAAGTGCTTACTATGTGCAAAGCACTATTCTCTGAAGAAAATGTTAGAAATAGAAAATGTTCTTTAAAAAGAATTTTTTCTTGGAAGACCTTTGGGATTGATCAACAGAAAGAACACAGATGTGGGAGTTAGAGGGCCCAGGTTCTAATCCTGATTTTTCCACTTATCTGCTGGTTGATATTGGGTAATTCACTTAACTTCTCTGTTCCTCAGTTTCCTCATCTGCAAGTTCCATGTGGGACAGTGATGTTTCTGGCCTGATTAACTTGTATCTATTCTAGTGCTTAGTACAGTATTTGGCACATAGTAAGTGGTTAACAAACACTACAAGTATTATTATTATTACTATAATCATCATTATTATTTAATTAATCAGACCATTGCTAAATTCCCACTTTATTGTTTCTGAGATTACAAACTAAATCAAATCACAGAAGAGGAGTTTGGTAGAAAAAGTTATATAAGGCTCACTTTTAAAAAACTATAGTAATGGAAAATATTATGATGTTATTAACCAGCTTTGGGAACTCATCTGATTTTTTTTCATTGACAGTTGATTGACTGGATGGTTGGACACAGAACTGATCCAGCTATAGAAACAGACTGAGCCCCTAAAGAGAAAATACATGCTCTTGCACAGAAATGAATCTGGAACGTATTTGGTGCCACAAAATCAGGAAGTTAGTTTTCTGGACATATGGAAAACTGTTGATTGTTGGATCAATATCTGTTTGAAGAATAGAATTCAAAATGTACAAAGCATGTTTGGAGCTTTGGAGATAGAATGTATTTTAGTCATTTTGTTGTAGGTGCTTAACTTTTGTTCTTCCACTTCATAGCATTTCTCAAGAAACTGTCTTCAACATTCACCTCTCCAATGCTTGATAACGGCCTGAAGGAAAATGTTCATAACTATGTCATTTAAACAGGTGGGCAGCTTTCTTTCTTTCAACAAGCCCAGGGAATGAACAGAAAAACAATCCATCGATCCTCAGTAACTTGAACGTGAGATGCTTTTCGGATAAAGATCGACAAAGTTTACCAGTCCCTGCTGTTGTGATTCCATCCACCAGCCAGAAGGGTGTAAATGTTTTTATCTGACACAATAAGAAATGGACAAAATGGAGGCTATCAATGACACATTGTTTCTAGTTTCCCAAATTCAATTCACGATACATCCTCGTCACATCCTTCAGACACAAGGTCTTTTCTTTTCCCTCTTTCTCTCCAGGCTTGTCCCCTTCATCTAAAAACTTCCCACAGCTGTAAACCCACTGCAGTCCCTGCATGGAGATTTCAGGCCATTGTGATGGAATTCAGGGGAAATCAATCTATGGTATATATTGAGCACTTATTGTGCGCAGAGCACTGTAAAAAACACTTGGGAAAGTACAGTTCAATAGAGTTGGTAGACCTGGTCCCTGCCCTCGAGGAGTTTATAATAATAATACTAATAATAGCATTTATTAAGCACTTACTATGTGCAAAGCACTGTTCTAAGCGCTGGGGAGGTTACAAGGTGATCAGGTTGTCCCACGGGGGGCTCACAGTCTTCATCTTCATTTTACAGATGAGGTAACTGAGGCACAGAGAAGTTAAGTGACTTGCCCAAAGTCACATAGCTGACAATTGGCAGAGCCGGGATTTGAACCCATGTCCTCTGACTCCAAAGCCTGTGCTCTTTGCACTGAGCCACAATTTAATGGGGGAGACAGACATGTAAATAAATTACAGATAACGGAAATGACAGAATATGTGGCTATGTACATAAGTGCTGTGGAGGGAAGGGGTGGGGTGAGTACCCAAGTGGGCTAAAGACTCAAGTGCTTGAGTGATGCAGTACAGAGAGAAAATAGGCTAGTCAGAGAAGACTTCCTGGAGGAGATGTCATTTTCATAAAGCAGCATGGCCTGGGAAGCAACATGTTCTAGTGGATAGTATCTGGGTCTGGAAGTCAAAAGGACTTGGATTCTAATCCTGCTCTGCCACTTGTCTGCTGTGTGACCTTGGGCAAGTCGCTTTACTTCTCTGTGCTTTAGTCACCTCATCTATAAAATGGGGATTAAGATTGTGAGCTCCATGTGGGACAGGGACTGTGTCCAACCCGATTATCTTGAATCTTATTATGTGCCAGACACTGTTATAAGTGCTGGAGCAGATACGAAGTAATCAGGTTGGACACAGTCCCACAGGGGTTCACACTCTTAATCCCCATTTTACAGATGAGATAACAGAGGCACAGAGAAGTTACGTGACTTGCCCAGTTATGTGACAACTGATGAAGCCCAGATTAGAACCCAGGCCCATGATATGAGCTTACCATGTGTCAAGCCCTGTTCTAAGTACTGGGGAGAATCAAGTCAGTCAGGCCAGATACAGTTCCCTGTCTCAGATGGAGCTCACACTCTAAGTAGGAGAGAGAACAGGTTACTACCTGTTTGTGAGGAAACTGAGGCACAGAGAAATTAAGTGACTTGCCCAAGGTTACACAGCCGACAAGTGGCAGAGCAGGGATTAGAACCCAGCCTATGCTCTTTCCACTAGGCCACACTACTTCAGCCAATCAATCAATCCATCATATTTATTGAGAGCTTACTATGTGCAGAGCGCTGTAGTAAGTTCTGTTCCAAGTGCTTGGGAGTATGAAACAACAGAATTAGCAGACAAGTTCCCTGCCTGTAATGAATTTACAGTCTAGAGCAGAAGACAGACTATAAACTACTTCTCTAATCTGGGCTACTTCTCTAATCTACAAGTTACTTGGAAGACGATTATGGAACGCCCCCCCCCCCCCCCATGCCCCCTAAATATTGATATAAATGCTTATGTCTCAACAAATTCTTAGACTATTTTGTAATCAATTCCTCTGCTCCATTTCTCAAGAATCATTTATTTCTTCCAGAAATTGAATGCTGACCTTAGCAATGAAAAGATTCTCTCTGAACACTAACTTGAGAGAAGAAAAAGAGAAAAGAGACAAGAAAAAGAGAACCAACATTTATTCTTCACTCTTATCCATTCAGTGTGCATGAAGGTTTTGGAGGGAAGGAGATTTCCACTCCAGGATCACCTTTCCAATCAAGACTATCCGCTGTGGCTCTGATCGCAAAGTACCTGTTCAGGCCTGAATCAGAAAGTCTCCCCAAACAGAAGGCAGAGACTGAACCTAAAATGAGTTGTCGTCTGAGAATGACCTAGAAAGACACACTAAAAGGCCAAGGGTGGACAAGTGTTTCTGATTGGGGACGCTGTAGCAAAATGATTGCAACCAAGCTTGGTGACTTGCTCGAGACATTTGAGTGACATTTTAAGGAAAGGAATGGTATAGTTTTCTGCCTCGAGTGGAGATGATTGAAAATGAATGTCATTTGTTAAGTGCTTTCTAAGTGCCAGACACTGCACTAAGAGCTGGGATAGATACAAGCTAGTCCGATTGGAAACGGTCCTTGTCCCACATGGGGCTCAAATTCTTAATCCCCATTTTACAGATGAGGCTGAGGCACGAGAAGTTAAGTGATTTGCCCAAGGTCATGCAGTAGAGAAGTGGCAGAGCTGGGATTAGCACCCAGGTCCTTTTGACTCCTCGGCCCGTGTTCTAGCCACTAGGCCACACTGCTTCCATAATTAGAGGCCTTTATGCCAGGATTATATCAGGATTTATGAGTGGTCCAATGTAGGAATGGGATCAGAGACTCAAGGACTACATGATTTGAAAGCAAATATGGAAAAAAAAAATTGTGGAAGTCCCAACTGGACTGATTAGGTAAATGTTGGCTCTAGGAATGGAAAAATATATACTTGACATATCTATGTTTAGCTATCCTGTATTTTTAAAGATAATAATAATGATGATGATGGTATTTGTTAAGCGTTTACTAGGTGCCAAGCATTGTTCTAAGCGCTGGGGTAGATACTAGGTCATCAGGTGTCCCGTATGGGGCTCACAGTCTCAATCCCCATTTTACAGATGAGGTCACTGAGGCACAGAGAAGCGAAATGGCTTGCCCCAGGTCACACAGCAGACAGGTGGCAGAGAGGGATTAGAACCCACATCCTCTGACTCCTAAATCCGTGCTCTTTCCACTAATCCATGCTGCTTCTCAATACTACTAACCGTGACATCCTAGCTCTAACCAAAAACACAGACACTCCCTTTCGTACTGCTCTCATTTAAGACTAGATCCAAGTTCCAAAAATGATCTTGTCCATTCTAAGTCTGTGTCTGTTCTTTAGCTTCCTGGCAACCTCATCTCTGTGAAGCCTCTGTGTTTGAGAAGAGCAATGCTTTTCCTGATAACTGCCCTCCAGTCTGGTCTCTCTGCCTCATCTATCTCTTAACAGTCCACTGCTACATCCCCTTATTTGAGCCTGTAATTCACTGTGTTTTTTAAATTTGAATTTATTTCAGGAGCACAATCTGTGCTCAGTCACAAGCTTCACGCTTTACTCTCTACTCGCAACCACTCATACACTGGAAATGCAGGACAAAGGCTTGTCTGACTTTTGATAGGACACACCATCAGTAAACCATTTATTTTCATTATTAATTATCATTTTAATGGTATTTGTTAAGTGATCACTATGTTCAAGGCACTGTTCTAAGAGCTGAGGTAGTTACAAGGTTGGACAGTCCATGTCCACTATAGGGCTCACAGTCTTAATTCCCATTTTACAGATGAGGTAACTGAGGCACAGAGATGTTAAGTGATTTTCCCAAGGTCATGCAGCAGAAGAGTGGAAGAGCTGAGACTGCAACCCAGATCTTTCTGGATCCCCGGCCCATGCTCTGCTCTATCCATTAGGGCACACTACTTCTTTAAATCACTTATTCTGGCCTCCATACTTGCACTTTCCCTCTTTCAAGTGCCACATAGCAGTTGCTTTGGTATTCTGTTAGACTCTATTCTCCTTGCATGTGCAAGCTATGAGCATTGCTTCAAGGCGGATGAGTTGGGTGCATTCCAGGACCACATGGTTGGAGATTTTTTTCAGCCTTTATGTACATTTCTTCTTCTGTTTCCTCAATTCCCTGTTTTTTTTTCTCCTTAGCATTCACTGTTTCTGTGACTATCTCTCTCTCTGTGTTTCTGCCTCTGTTTATCTTTCCTTATCTTTAGGAGAAGCAGCATGGCTCAGTGGAATGAGCACGGGCTTTGGAGTCAGAGGTCATGGGTTCAAACCCCAGCTCCGCCAGTTGTCAGCTATGTGCCTTTGGGCAAATTACTTAACTTCTCTGTGCCTCAGTTCCCTCATCTGTAAAATGGGGATGAAGACTGGGAGCCCCTCGTGGGACAACCTGATTACCTTGTAACCTCCCCAGTGCTTAGAACAGTGCTTTGCACATAGTAAGCGCTTAATAAATGCCATTATTATTATTTCCTGATTTTTTTTGTTCACTTCCGACTCTCCCTGTTTTAACATTCCTAGTATCGCTATGTCTCTGTATTTTCAGTTTCTCAATTTTAAGTCTTCCTATCTCCAACTGTCTCCATCTCTCCATCTGCCCCTTTCCCTCTCCACTGGCTCTACTTCCCTGCATTTCCCATCTTACTCTCAGCCCGGAGGAATATTTGTGTTTTTTTTTTCTGTCTTCCTCAGGTGTCATTTGCCCAGATGGACTAAAGTAAGCTGTCTTCATTGGACTAGTCTTGGTCATGTCTAACTCTCACCTATATTTTTTTCCCATCACTTAGTACAGTGCTCTGCACATGGTAAAGATTACTAAATTCTAAAACTAAGACTACTACTACTATTACTACTACCATTACTAGTACCTACTAGTGCTATTACTACCACTAATACCTGCACAGCAGCAGCAAAACTTTGTGACTCAAGGAGAGCCTTGACACATTGCTATGGCAGAATGAATGAGATGTAGAAGTAATTTTAACAGCTGCAAACATGCAGGGTTTCCTGAGGCCGTTGCCGTCAAAGCATCAAGTCACATTTCATCTGAATTGAGAATCAAAGCGAAGACTATTACTCTGTAATTGAGTTACTATGTTCCAATTTACAGGTGAGGAAAATCACTCCCTGCAGGGACAAGACATGGAGTCCCTCTGTCTCTTAGACCCATGCTCCAAAACCTTGTTCATTCATTCAGTGGCATTTGAGTGCTTATTGTACACAGAGCACAGTACTAAGCATTTGGAAGAGTACAATATAAAAATAAACAGACACATTCCCTGTCCACAGTGAAATCCATTTGATGATGATGGCATTTATTAAGTTTCCTCCATTCCTCCATTTCCTCCTTCCCGCTCATCTCAAGTCCTCCCTGCCAGGGAACCTCCAAGTACAGCTTACCACTCCCTTCCTCTTCCTTTTCACAACTTTAACCTTTAACCAGTCCCAAGTTTCAAGATATTAAAATAAATTATGAATCTGTACATAGGTACTAAGGGGAGTGAATATCAAGTGCTCAAAGGGTACAGATATAAGTGCATAGGTGATGCAGAAGGGAAAAGGAATAAAGGAAATGAGGGCTTAATCAGGGAAGGCTTCTTGGTGAAGATGAGATTTTATTAAGTCTTTGAGGGTGGGGAGACCGTTGGTATGTCACATGATTAAGACTGTGCACCCCATGTGGGACAGGGAATGTGCACAACCTGATTAACTAACCCAGTGCTTAGAACAGTGCTGGACATACAGTAAGCACTTAACAAATACCGTTATTATTACTGTTGTTGTTATTATGGGAATGGGGAGAAAGTTCCATACCAGAAGGCAGATATAGGTAAGGGGTGAGTGGCGAATTAAGAGGTGGAAAGTGGAGATGAACATAAAGTAAGACTTGACGACCGAAAAAGCAATTGCCTATTGGAGCTTTGCCCTAAGGACCATGTCAGGGAGTTGGAATCAGCCAGGGAAAATCAGCAGTGAGATTGATGAGGTTAAGAACTATATTATCCAGCTGACTGGACAGGCCACTGTGAACCAAAGGTCGTGGGCTTTGGAGGCCTGGAGAAATCAGCTCTGTGCTGGGATCAGCAGGAGCCTCTGGGCTGACAGGGAAAAGGTCGGCCAATGCGGTCCTCCCTCCCATTCAGGTTTCAGTCGTGGGTGCCCAAGGCCAGACTTTCTGGATGTTAAAATACATGTCCCAATCCAGCTCTAGGACCTCAGCTCTGCCAGCACTTGCCAGCAAATCCACTGGCACATCTGGGAGTTATAATAATTGTGGTATTTGTGAAATGCTTACTATGTGTCAAGTACTGTTCCAAGTGCTGGGATAGATATGAGGTAATCTGGTTGGACACAGTCCCTGTCTCACATGGGGTCACAGTCTTAATCCCCATTTTACAGATGAGGGAACTGAGGCACAGAGAAGT
This sequence comes from Tachyglossus aculeatus, assembly GCF_015852505.1. NCBI lineage: Eukaryota > Metazoa > Chordata > Mammalia > Monotremata > Tachyglossidae > Tachyglossus > Tachyglossus aculeatus. The sequence continues at coordinate 37,592,316 of NC_052075.1, read as the reverse complement.
TGTGACTTGCCCAAGGTCATAGAGCAGATACGTGGCAGAGCTGGGATTAAAATCCATGTCCTTTGACTTCCAGGGCTGCACACCTTCCACTAGACCATGCAGCTGACATCAGCACCAAACTCGTCTCCTCCTCCTTATGTCCTCAGAATTTGTCCTCAGAACCCCAAGAGCAGGATCTGGTCACGCCGACAGTAGTACTGATTAGTCAGTCAATCGTATTTATAAAGCATTTACTGTGTGCAGAGCACTATACTAAGCACATGGGAGAGTACAATGCGACAATATAACAGACACATTCTCTTCCCACAAGTGCCTATTAGCAATCAATCAATCAATAGTATTTATTGAGAAACAGTGTGGAAAGAGCATGAGCCTGGAAGTTAAAGGACCTGGGTGTGACATTGGGCAAGTGACTGAATTTCTCTGTGGCTCAGTTCCCTCATCCACAAAATTAGTATTCAATACCTGTTATCCCTCCTACTTATACTGAGAGCCCCATGTGGTACATCATTATCGTGCATCTACAGTGCTTGACACATGCAGCTTGGGAAACAGCATGGCCTAGTGGATAGAGAACTGGCCTGGCAGTCAGAAGGACCTGGGTTCTAACCCTGGCTCCACCACTTGTCTGCTGTGTGACTTTGGATGAGTCACTTTACTTTTCTGTGCCTCAGTTACCTTATCTGTAAATGAGGATTCAGATTGTGAGCACCAAGTGGGACAGGGAATGCATCCTACTTCATTTGCTTGAATCCACTCCAGCGCTTAGTACAGTGCCTGGCACTTAGTAAGCATTTAACGAATACTATAATTATTATTATTAAGCACTTAACAAATACCACTGTTACTATTATTGTTGTTTTTATTATTATCATTGTCATCATTAAGTACTTTTAGACTGTGAGCCCACTGTTGGGTAGGGACTGTCTCTATATGTTGCCAACTTGTACTTCCCAAGCACTTAGTACAGTGCTCTGCACACAGTAAGCGCTCAATAAATACGATTGATGATGATGATGATGATACTTACTTCCACTGTACTAAACACTTGGGAAAGTGCAATAGAAAGAGTAGACATAATTGTAATCCCTCCAGGACTTTACAATCTAGCAGAGTGGACAGACTTAAATAAATGACAGAGAAGCAGTGTGGACTAGTGGAAAGAGCATTTGTATATTTATACTAATGTCTGTCTCTCTCTCTAGGGTGTGAACTCACTGTGGTCAGGAAAGATGTCTACCAACTCCGTTGTATTGTACTGTCCCAAGAGCTCTGCTCTGCACCCAGTAAATGTTCAATAAATACCATTGTTGATGATGATAAGACCCGATTTCACTCGAACTAGGATGAAGCCGGAGGACAGGCAGAGGGAGATTCCACATTCACACTTCTAGGTAAGCCTTCTGGAAGACCCCCTAGTCTTTGCCCAGTCAGGACTCATTCACTTAAAGAATGGTGTCCCCTTTAAGAATCAGCCTTTTGTCTAGTCCCGCCAGGGACTAGAGCAGAGAGCAAGGTCCCTGGCCCTGGCATGGGCTGCTCCATCCCTTAGACTGCGCTCAGATGAGGAGAACCAGGTCGACATTAGGGCAGCACACATGGGCCAGACCTGAGTCCCGATTGTGTTGTCCCCATATGGTTTTCCCTCCATCACCCCTGCTCCCTCTTTTTTGATGAGTTGAGAAATGAAATATGGTCTCCCCCTTTGGGCATTATGAGACGGGAAGTCAGGGTGCCAGGTGGCAGGGATTGATGGTCAGCTCCAGCACTACGCCACTCTCTTTGATTTGGTGGTTGAGTGGCAGCCATCTGGGCAAAGTCTGGTTTGGGCACCAATTTAGTAATGTCCCAAGAGGTAGCCATATCTGTAGTTTCAGAAAATACGGCATTGCTGTCTGGAGCGGTGACAGCCACTCGAATCGTGCATCTCTTTGAGGCCAGGATCCCAGTAGCCTGGCCTCTGTGACTGCAGTGACTCAAACCAATCAATCAATCAATCAATCGTATTTATTGAGTGCTTACTGTGTGCAGAACACTGTACTAAGCACTTGGGAAGTACAAGTTGGCAACATATAGAGACAGTCCCTACCCAATAGTGGGCATGTGTTCATCCATTCTTATCTGAGTGAACTCCAAAGACTTGGGCAGAAATGGTGATTCCATGCTGTTTTAGGAGCTACTTCTCACTTTTCTAGAGAAGAGTGGGTTGCTCCAACAGCAGGAACGAAACCTGTAATGTCTTTTGTAAGACTGAAAATATTGCAAACACAGCCTGCTCTTTAGCAACAGTAAGGATCCTGAGGACTGCCCCTTCCCAGTGCTATTTTAGTTATTTATTTCAATCTTCTTCATTTGAATTAACTAATGTTTAATTTGATCTTACAGTTGTTTACAGTTTTTTGTTGCTAGTAATTTATTCTTACCATTCTATGAATCTGACTTTAGATTATAGATCCCTTTTGGGTCAGGATAAAATACAAGATACGCAATTCAGATTTGTTTCCTGTCCCAGAAGGGTCTTACAATCTAAGTTGAGGAAGTGAACGTAATTGGATGGATGCAAAGAAAATACTTGAAGGGATTAAAAAAAAATTAGTTAACTCGCTGTGGAGGGAGCAAAGAAAGAAATGTGGAAATAGTTTTATAAAAAGATTTAATTAAATGACAAATCAGCATGGAGATTATATGGTTTTGGACGAACACTGCATTGTAACAAAAATCCAGTTTAGTCTCATATCTGTCCAAAGCAAGCCTTGCACTATGCATATACTTAAGTTTGGCCAAGATTGTTTTATGTAGAAGTGACCAAAGGTCAGGAGCCACCAAATGCAGGTTGTGCCATGAAGCCTGTTCCAGAACCCTGATATTCACCAATCTAACTGACTGTTTTAAGACATTGCAGTCATTTTTTTATAGTATTTGTTAAGCACTTACTATGTGCCAGGCACTGTTTAAAGAGCTGGGGTTGATACATTGAGTATAACAACTCAATATAACAGAGTTGGTTGACACAGTCCCTGTCCACCACCAGTTACATCTGGTATTTATAATTTCATTGCCAAATTAGAGAAGCACTAGAGAAGCAGCATGGCTTAATGGATAGAGCATGGGCCCGGGAGTCAGAAGGACATGGGTTCTAATCCCGGCTCTGCCACTTGTCTGCTGTGTGACCTTAGGCAACTTACTTCACTTCTCTGTGCCTAGGTTACCTCGTCTTAATCACCAAATGGGGATTAATAATAATAATGACAATATTTGTTAAGCACTTACTATGTGCTGATCACTGTTCTAAGTGCTGGGGTAAATACGAGGTAATTGGGTTGTCCCATGTGGGGCTCACAGTCTTTATCCCCATTGTACAGATGAGGTCACCGAGGCAAAGAGAAGTTAAGTGACTTGTCCAAAGTCACACAGCTGATAAATGGCAAAGGCGGGATTAGAACCCATGATCTCTGACTCCCAAACCTTTGCTGTTTCCACTAAGCCACAGTTAAGACTGTGAGCCTGATGTGTGACATGGACTGATTCCAACCTGATCAACTTGTATCTACCCCAGGATCTAGTACAGTGACTGGCACCTAGTAAGCACTTACCAAATGACATTAAAAAAAAAATCACTGCTTTTCACAGCCCAGAAGTGGTACCTGTGACATAAGGACCTGGGAACTCAATGATGCTGGGGTCATTAATGGTGGGGAGGTCAAGATATCTTGGAGGAGCACTATAGGTTCAGACAGATTTAGGGGGAATAATTGGGTGGACCTCCTCAAAAAGTGCAATCATATGATGTCATCATGATATTCTCTATGTCAACCAGATGCAGGTGAAATTATGTGTTCAGTTTTGAGTGCTGTCACTGCCCACATTACAGCAGGCAGAGTGAGTGGCGCTTAGGGCTACCAAGTATCACTGAGCAGCAGCTGTCAATCACAGCAACTCCTGGACCACTCAGGAGATTCAAAAACTCTGTTCTGTCTCCCAGCTCCAACTTCGCAGATCAGCCACTTTGAATTGTAATGAAAGTTCCCCACATGAGCTGGTTCATATGCTCCATACCGTTCCTGCTAAGGCACCAGTGATTCCTGGTAACTTCTTCCACCTGTTATCACGTTCAGCCCATGTGGACATTTACGTACATTTATAAATGTGAAATATGCAACTAGAAAGACAGAAAGACCTAGGTTATAATTCTTCCTCAAATCAACACGCTAAGGATCTTATTAGGGATATGTAAAAAGCTGCTGATTTTTTAAAAGGTAATTAAGATTTACATAATGATGTTGATTTAGCCCTGAACAATTTATGGCCTCTATAAAACTGGCTTTGAGAGACTATAGTAGAACCTGAGATAAATGGTCCAGTTACAGGGCTTGGCATCTGGTTTACAGGAGGGGAAAGGATAAAATAGTCCATTGATAGAAATAATGGGGAAGAAACCAAAAAATTACCAGTTGCCTCAGTAACCCGCTTAGTTATTGGAATGAGAGACATTCCTCTTGGCTGCAGTTACCGGAAACAGTTCTTTAATGCTGCCATATTAGGAGCTTAGAAAATTTTGATTGAAAACAATGAAACTCACACAAGTTCTGCTGTAGCTTTCACCCACATAGGACTTTCAATGCTGGCTGGAGTGAATGTACAGATCTGTGATCTTATTTATTTGTACTGTTGTCTGTCTCCTTCCCCTCTGCCCCCCAGACTGTAAGCTTGTTGTGGGCAGGGAATGTGTCTGTTTATTGTTCTCTCCCAAGCGCTTAGTACAGTGCTCTGCACACAGTATGAGCACTAAATAAATGATTGAATGAATGGTGATCATCATTGCAGATGTTGATTAATAATGATTATGATAATAATGATAATAAATATGTTATTTTTTAAGCACTTACTATATGCCAGACACCATTCTTAGCACTGGGGTGGCTACAAGCAAATTGGCTGGACACAGTCTCTGTCCCACACTGGGGCTTACAGTGTCAATCTCCATTATACAGATGAGGTAACTGAGGCACAAAGAAGTGAAGTGACTTTCCAAGGTCACCCAGCAGGCAAGTGGCGGAGTCTGGATTAGAACCCAGATCTTCTGACACCCAGATCCATGCTCTATCCACTACGCTATGCTACTTCTCGTGTGACTAGAGAGATGGGCTTTTTATTTTTTAATTACAAGGAATAATAATAATAATAATAAAGATTTGTTAGCACTGGGGTAGAAAACCAGGTATGGTGGCTCACAATCTAAGTAGGAAGGAAAACAAGTAGTTAATCCCTCTTTTCTAGATGAGGAAAGTGAGGCACAGCAAAGTTCAGTGACTTGCACAAAGGCACACAGCAGGCAAGTAACCTTGGTGTCATCCTCAACTCCGCTCTCTTGTTCACCCCTCACGTCCAATCCGTCACCAAAACCTGCTGGTCTCACCTCCTCAACATTGCCAAGATCCGTCCTTTCCTCTCCATCCAAACCGCTACCCTGCTGATTCAAGCTCTCATCCTATCCCGACTGGATTACTGCATCAGCCTCCTTTCTGATCTCCCATCCTCCTGTCTCTCCCCCACTTCAATCTATACTTCACGCTGCTGCCCGGATCATCTCTGTGCAGAAACGGTCTGGGCATGTTACTCTCCTCCTCAAAAATCTCCAGTGGCTACCAATCAACCTACGCATCAGGAATAAACTCCTCACTCTTGGGTTCAAGGCTCTCCATCCCCTCGCCCCCTCCTACCTCACCTCCCTTCTCTCCTTCTCCAGCCCAGCCCACACCCTCCGCTCCTCTGCCACTAACCTCCTCACTGTGCCTCGTTCTCACCCGTCGCACCATCGACCCCTGGCCCACGTCCTCCCCCTGACCTGGAATGCCTTCCCTCCACACATCCGCCAAGCTAGCTCTCTTCCTCCTTTCAAAGCCCTACTGAGAGCTCACCTCCTCCAGGAAGCCTTCCCAGACTGAGCCCCCTTTTTCCTCTGCCCCTCCTTCCCCTCCTCATCACCCCTGCCCTACCTCCTTCCCCTCCCCACAGCACCTGTATATATGTTTGTACAGATTTATTACTCTATTTACTTGTACATATTTACTATTCTATTTATTTTATTTTGCTAATGTGTTTTGTTGTCTGTCTCTCCCTTCTAGACTGTGAGCTCACTGCTGGGTAGGGACCGTCTCTATATGTTGCCAACTTGTACTTTCCAAGCGCTTAGTACAGTGCTCTGTACACAGTAAACGCTCAATAAATATGACTGACTGAATGAATGAAAAAATAACAGAGTTAGGAGTAAGACCCAGGTCCTCTGACTCCCAGCCCATGCCCCTCCCACTAGGTTGCACTCTTTCTGTAAATAATAATATTTGTTAAATGCTGATTATGTGTCAAGCACTGTTCTAAACACTCAATACATATGATTGAATGAATGAATAAACCAGAGTAACAACTGGACTCACTGCTTTTCACTCACCAGTCATTTTTTTTAATCAATCATCAGCATTTATTGTGTGCATCCCCTAAGGATGAGTCACCTATCATACAATCAATCTATTAAGTACTTTAATAGGTATTATTGACCACCTTATGATGCCATAACTCCCTCAACTCCTAGCTCCCCCAGCATTCTCAGGACATCCCGGGAATTCCCCACAGCCTTTGTTTCAACCCCATCTCCCAGATTCCCAACCCACTATTCTGCAGCCCTCCCTCATCATGGACTAGAGATTTCCTGCTCTAACTTCAGGCTACCTCTGGGGATAATACATTTTGGTAGGGAATTGGTATAAATCACCTTATGAAGTTTGATAACGAGCTTCTGTTAACACTCTCGACCATTCATCTTAAAGTACAAAGTAAAATCTGAAGCAGTGGCATTATCCATCTAGCTTGTTCTTCAGTTCTCTGATGGAGTTGGCGTGTGCTGTTGCTAGATCCCTCAAGCACAAGATGACCACCAAGTTCTCCTGCTCATATTTATGTTGAATCCCGACTACATGCCATTTTATGCATTTTATTTTATTTAGATCCCAGTTTCTAGTTGGGATCTAATGTCCAATGTAAAGAATATAGGAAGGGGAAACAGAAGACCTGAGTTCTAATCCTGGATCTGCCACTTGCCTGCTGTGTGACCTTAAGCGAGTCACTTACCTTCTCTGTGTTTCAGTTCCCTAATCTGGAAGCAGCATGGCCTAGCAAGGACCTGGCAGTCAGAAGAACATGGGTTCTAAACCTGGTTCCACCACTTGTCTGCTGTGTGACCTTGAGCAAGTCACTTCACTTCTCTGTGCCTCAGTTACCTCATCTGTAAAATGGGGACTGAGACTGTGAGCCCCATGTGGGATAGGGACTGTGTCCAACCTGATTACCTTGCATCTGCCCCAGTTCTTAGAACACTGCTTGGCACACAGTAAACACTTAAAACCATATTTTTTTAAAATGATATGCCCAAGGTCACACAGCATAAAAATGGTGGACCTGGGATTAGAACCCAGTTCCTCTGATTCCCAGGCCCATATTCTTTCTACAAGGCAATACTATAATTTAATAGAAAATAGGAAAGAAGAGATGGTGGGCTGTAAGCTCAAGGTGAGCAGGGAACATGTCTACCAATTCTGTTCTATTGTATTCTCCCAAGAGCTTATTTCAGTGCTCTGCACAGAGTCTTCTTCAAACGCCGTCAAATCGTTTCTGACCCAGTGCGACTCCACTGACAAACCCCCTTCAGAACATCCCATCTTCTTTCATAAAGTTGTTCGGGTATGTGAATCCATAGAGTTTTCTTGGTAAAGATACAAAAGTGGTTTACCATTGCCTTATTCCATGCAGTAAAAACCATGAGTCTCTGCCATTGTCTTTGATCAATGTTCTGATCGCTTCATCATCTGCCTCTGACTTTTTTCCATGCTGCTACTGCCCAGCACAGGTGAATCAACTGTATCTGACACTGCGGAGAAGCAGTGTGGCTCAGCGTCAAGAGCCCGGGCTTTGGAGTCAGAGGTCATGGGTTCAAATCCCGGCTCCGCCAACTGTCAGCTGTGTGACTTTGGGCAAGTCACTTAACTTCTCCATGCCTCAGTTGGCTCATCTGTAAAATGGGGATTAAGACTGTGAGCCCCCCCGTGGGACAACCTGATCACCTTGTAACCTCCCCAGCGCTTAGAACAGTGCTTTGCACATAGTAAGTGCTTAATAAATGCTATCATTATTATTTGGCTTAGACCTTTCCATTATGGGTAGCCCTAGTGCTTGACACATAGTAAACATTTAACAAATACCATAATGATAATAATAATAATATGGCATAGACCTAAGCTTCATCAGTGTATGCAAATTCTCCTGCCACTGCCACTATAAGGCGTAGATTTATAAGGCAGAGAAGTAGCGTGGCTCAGCGGAAAGAGCATGGTCTGGGGATTCAGAGGTCATGAGTTCTAATCCTGGCTCCACCACTTTTCTGCTATGTGACATCAGGCAAGTCACTCAACTTCTCTGTACCTCGGTTACCTCACCTGTAAAATGGGGATTAAGACTGTGAGCCCCACGTGGGACCAGCTGATCACCTTGTATCCTCCCCAGCGCTTAGAACAGTGCTTTGCACATAGTAGGTGCTTAACAAATGCCATTATTATTATTATTAATTATTATTTCTAGGAGAGCTGCATACAGTAAGTGCTCAATAAATACGACTGATTGATTGCAAGTCTAGGCTAAGGAAGATTGAAAAAGCAGAATTCACCATTTGGGCAGGGAATGTGTCTGCTATACTGTTATATTGTATTCTCCCAAGTGCTTAATTCAGTGCTCTGCACATAGTAAGCACTCAATAAATACAATTGGCTGACTATTTGAACGCCATAGTGATGCTTAAAACTCAGATTTTTTTTCTTTGAAATCACTTCCGATCTACTCTTACCACAATTTAGACTTACTACTAAATAAATGCTTATTGAACCCCCTATTTTCCTGTAACAATTTCTTTATATCAACTCTCTGATGGAGGCTTGGCATGAACTAAAAACAGAAGATGCCTATCCCAAACAAAGTGAGACCGTCTTTCTTATCGTTTATTTCTACTGCAACTAGCCGAGCATAAAAAGTGCTTAGTATAGTACTCGCCACACTGTAGATTCCCAGAATAGTGTCTTACATATATAATAGGGGCTCAGTCAACATTCCTGCTGATGGTTATATTGATGCCTGTTGACTTACATTGATGTCTGTCTCCCTGCTTCTAGACTGTGAGCCCCTTGTGGGCAGGGATTGTCTCTATTTCTGTATTGTATTTTCCAAGCACTTAGTACAGTGCTCTGCACACAGTAAGCGCTCAGTAAATATGATTGAATGAATGAATGGTTTCCTGATTATCTCAGACGCTGCTTTCAGGTGCCTTCCATACTGTAAAACCGCAGGTAATTAGGGATGGGACATTTTCAGGTGATAGCCTTGAAACTACCCAGTTGGCAGTCTGTCAGATGTAGGAGTAAAACCCAACACACCAATTTCACAAAAGACTACAAGCTTTTGGTGGGTAGGGAACATGTCTAGCAACTCTACTGTATCGACCTCTCCCAAGAATTTAGTACAATCCTCTATGCACAGTAAGCATTTAATAAAAGCCATTGATGGATTGATTGATTAAGTTTCGCCCATTGTGTTTCATTCTTCTTCCTTTCCATGAGAGCTGGTACTGGGACAATAATGATGGAATTTGCTAAGCGCTTACTATGTGCCAAGCACTGTACTAAGCTCTGCGGTGGATACAAGCAAATCAGGTTAGATGTAGACTCTGTCCCGCATGGGGCTCACAATCCTTACTTTTATTAAATGTTCCTGTGTGCCTAGAATAGTACTCTGCATTCCATAAGCACTTAGGGAATAGTACTTGATGAATAAGTTAATGAACAGTGAATGAATGAATAGTTGAAAGGAAGAATGAATGAATGGATGGATGGATGAATGAATGAATACAATGAATACATGTAGTGGTTGGGTGGTTTAGTTGAGGGATTTTAAAAATGAGATCACACAGCTCTAAGATTTGCAAGAATGAATTAAGAGACATGAACTTCTTAGATCATTCAGACATGGTAATTCTATCTCTATGGGTTTGTTCCCGTCTCATATGCTTAAGAAATTGCTTTTTCCTGCATGATCAGAAACAAAGTATTACTAAAAGCAGGAGGTTATAGCTCAGTGGAATTTTATATATCTCATCAGAGTTTAACTCTTAAAGAAACAGATGACCGAGCATCTTTATTATAGCCACTTCCAAAAAAAAAAAAAAAAAGATATGCGGTAGGTGAGAAATTGGCTGTTTCTTAAATTGTCAGTGTGGGGTCTGGGGATCTAAGTAGATATGCTCCCATTAATGGAAATCGCCGTCACGTGGCCAAGATCTTTCTGTTCCCTTTCAAACTGAAGGTCGATGGAAGGGGAAGACTATGTTCATACACGGCAATGGAAGACACTAATTTAATTTGTACTTTGTGGAGAGAGCTTTGGGGGTTTAATGGATTTAGCATATGCTCCTACTGCAAAATACTCTAAACATTGTAGTTTTATAGGTTTCACCTCAGTTAACATCACTCCAAGGCATAGCCCCAGCTGGAAAGTTTGTGATATATTTTGAGAATAATAGATAAGAAGGAAGCAATCTCATCTGTAGCACAATAAGAGGGTTTCTAAAACAGTTTCTGGATTTCTGAATATTCTTTTGACCACATAAGTTCACAAATTTTCAAATTTGGACATTAAGATACACACACTTTTCTTGACTGAAACTGGGTAAAAAGCAATGTGGTCTAATGGAAAGAGTACGATCCTGGCACCCTGGTTCTGCCACTTAGCTGCTGTGTGACCTTGAGCAAGTCACCTAACTTCTCTGGGCCTCAGTTCCCTCATCTGCAAATGGGGATTCAAGATCTGTTTTACTTCCTTCTTAGACACTGAGCCCTATGTGAGACCTGATTATATTGTATCAGCATGCTAACAATAATAATAATAATAATGGTATTTGTTGAGAGCTTATTATGTGCCAGGCACTGTACTAAATGCTGGGTGGGAATACAAGCAAATCATGTTGAACACAGTCCCTGTCCCACATTGGGCTCAATGTCTTAATCTCCATTTTACAGATAAGAAAACTGAGGCCCAGAGAAATTAAGTGACTTGTCCAAGGCCACACAGCAAGCAAGTGGTGGAGCCAAAATTAGAACCCATGACCTTCTGATTTCCAAGTCCGTGTTCTAGCCAATCAATCAATCGTATTTATTGAGTGCTTACTGTGTGCAGAGCACTGTACTAAGCACTTGGGAAGTACAAGTTGGCAACATATAGAGACGGGCCCTACCCAACAGTGGGCTCACAGTCTAGAAGACTATCCACTACATGACACAGCTTCTCTAACTTGCCTGATGGGTTCTGCTCCACTCTACATTGCCGGAAGTGCTCCCCAACTTCTTAGGACAGAGTTCCCATCTTTTACGGCTTTTTCATTTACTGAGCGACCAATTTAGCACAGTTCTTGGTACATAATGAATCATATCTCAACCAATCATATTTATTGAGCGCTTACTGTAGTAAGCATTTGGGGGATACAAAATAACAGACACATTCCCTGCCCACATAGAGCTTAAGCGCTTAACAAATAACATTATTGTTTTTGTTGGTGAAGGAGCATGGTCTAGTGGATAGAGCACCAGCCTGGAAGTCACAAGGACATGGGTTCATTCATTCATTCATTCATATTTATTGAGCGCTTACTGTGTGCAGAGCAGTGTACTAAGTGCTTGGGAAGTACAAGTTAGATAGTCCCTACCCAACAACTTGCTCACAGTCTAGAAGGGGGAGACAGACAACAAAACAAAACATGTGGACAGGTGTCAAGTCATCAGAATAAATAGAAGTAAAGCTAGAAGCACATCATTAACAAAATCAATAGAATAGTAAATATGTACAAGTAAAATAGAGTAATAAATCTGTACAAACATATATACAGGTGCTGTGGGGAGGGGAAGGAGGTAGGACGGGGGGATGGGGAGGAGGAGAGGGAAAAGGGGGCTCAGTCTGGGAAGACCTCCTGGAGAAGGTGAGCTCTCAGTAGGGCTTTGAAGGGAGGAAGAGAGCTAGCTTGGCGGATGTGTGAAGGGAGGGCTTTTCAGGGCAGGGGGAGGACGTGGACTGGGGGTCGATGGCGGGACAGGCGAGAATGAGGCACAGTTAGGAGGTTAGCGGCAGAGGAGCGGAGGGTGCGGGCTGGGCTATAGAAGGAGAGAAGGGAGGTGCAGTAGGAGGGGGCGAGGTGATGGAGAGCCTTGAAGCCGAGAATGAGGAGTTTTTGCTTGATGCATAGGTTGACTGGTAGCCACTGGAGATTTTTGAGGAGGGGAGTAACAAGCCCAGAGTGTTTCTGCACAAAGATGATCCAGGCAGCAGCGTAACGTATAAACTGAAGTGGGGAGAGACAGGAGGATGGGAGATCAGAGAGGAGGCTGATGCAATAATCCAGTCAGGATAGGATGAGAGATTGAACCAGCAAGGTAGCAGTTTGGATGGAGAAGAAAGGGCAGATCTTGGCGATGTTGCCGAGGTGAGACCGGCAGGTTTTGGTGACGGATTGGATGTGTGGGGTGAATGAGAGAGCAGAGTCGAGGATGACACCAAAGTTATAATCCCGGCTCTGCCACTTGTCTGCTGTGTGACCTTAGGTAGGTCACTTCACTTTTCTGGGCTTCAGTTCCCTCATCTGTAAAATGTGAATTAAGACTGTGAGCCTGATGTAGAATAGGGACTGTGTCCAACCCAACTATCTTGCATCTATCCCAGTGCTTAAAATAACACATGGCACATGGTAAGCACTAACGAATACCATGGTCATTATTATTAATATTAGTAATGAAAAGGAAACTATCATACATTTGCTGCTCCAAAAATGAGCAGGCAGTGAATCTAAAATGCTTCACTGATATTTTAAGGACATTTCTTCCATGTTTCATTTTTTTACCTTGACAATTATGAAATTTCAATATATCAATAATATTTAGTATTCTCAGAATATAGGTATATGTCATGAATATTATCTGTAGCATTTCTTTCGGTTGAAAATAAATAGTTATCTAAATGTTAATTCAAGGGATTATTGGAATCCCAGGTGATTCTGATTGAAGACAAGATGTGATTTCTACCTAAAGTTTTTGGACACCTCTAGTGGTCATTTAAGCATTGCCCCAAATCACCAAAAATAGTTCCACCTTTTTAGGATCCAAGGGCATCATCAGTTTGATAATTAGCAGACAAAAGGGTGAATAGATTCTGTACCTCTTTATAGCTTCCTAATTGTAGAGCTAATTAAATATGCATTTTTTCCATCTAATTTTCACAGTTAGTGCTTTATCACTGCTGACTAGAGCAATGTATACTGGACTGGAAACTCTGTAATGGCAGTTAAAGTTTAATTCCTTAGCTGAACTGAACCTTGTTTCTTTTTTTTGGCTATGAAAATTTCATAAATACATGTTTGCACTGTATGTGAGTTGTTCCTTTATGAGAAAATGATTGCTGCTTCTTAATTAACTTCCTTTCTATTTTTCCTTTCCTTGTCTTTCATCCATGCAGGCCAAATACAACTTTATGGGACATGAGGCCCTTAGAATAATTGGGGTTTTGATATGAAGAAAAGTTTTTGAGACAACGCTCTCCTTTCTTCACCAGAATCCTTTACTACTCTTTGTCTTTTTCTTGTTGTAGCCAGTCAGCAATGCTTTGAACACCCATATGTGAGGCAGAAAAGCAGCATGGCCTAGTGGAAAGAGCATGAGCCTGGGATCCACGCACGGGTCTTAATCCCTCCTCTGCTACTAGCCTGCTGTGTGATCTTGGGAAAGTCTCAACTTCTCTGAGCTTCAGTCTCCTCATCTGTAAAACTGGGATTATTCATTCATTCAATCAATCGTGTTTATTGAGCACTTACTGTGTGCAGAGCACTGTACTAAGCGCTTGGGAAGTACAAGTTGGCAACATATAGAGACGGTCCCTACCCAACAGTGGGCTCACAGTCTAGAAGGGGGAGACAGACAACAAAACAAAACATAGTAAATATCTGTTCTCCCCATTACTTAGACTGCGAGGCCCTTGTGGGATAGGGGTAGGGTCCAATCTGATTAACTTTTCCTAGGGCTGGGGACAGAGCCAAGGGACTACCTGAAAAGCCAGGAAATATTTTGGCTTTACAGACCACCTCGTCCTAACTCTCCTGCAAGTGGCTAGTACATGGAGATGTTTCTGGGAGGCAGAGAGGACAGAAGACAGGTGAGAGTCAGTCAGAGATCACTGGACACAGAAGGATAATGCTTTGCACACATTCTACACTCTACCTTCAAACACAGCAGAATTTCTCCCAACCTCCAACCACCAAGTAGGGGTTCACCCAGCATGGAGGTGTGGGGGGAACCTACCTGCTCCTCTCTCTGACAATCGTGCAGTGACACTGAACAAGTTGGGAGAAATGATTCATGAATCCCATCAACCTAAACCACTATATATCATTAGCTGGATCAATTATTTGGGCAATGGGGTCAACTGAGCTGTCATGGAAGAAAAATATGAAATTAAAAAAAAAGTACAGCAAATTAGATTTTGATGATGCCCATGGATGCCCTCGAGAGAGAGAAAGGATTTCAAATGAAGAAGCAATTATAACTTTCACTCCGCAGGTACCTCACATCAAAAGCCAGGCAAAGAAAAGGTAGCTGTCTTTGGTCTTAATCATAATAAGAAAGTAGAATAGGGAAGGTAGCCAAGAAAGTTCACAAATAACTTCAGGTCCAGAAACTCTGTTTAGTCAGCAGAAATTCTAGTCTGGTGAAGAAGAAAAATTGGACAATAAGCATGACTTTGCCTTATGAATAATCAAACAGTATAGAAGAGAGAGCACTTACAGAATAAATGCAATGGAAACAGGAACCAATTTAATCACCTCCCTTATGACTGGTTTGTTAACCCCCTAAATGGTAATTGTAGCTTATTTTTTTTTTGATATGTTGTCTCTGACTTGTTGCTTTGTCATTTTTCACTTTGTGATTCTCTAATGGTGAGGTTTCCATTTACTCCTCTATGACTACTGAACTGTCAGTGGGAATCTTGATTGGAAATATGATTAACAAGATAATAAGGAAATAAGATTAATCCTAGGGAGATGAAAGAAGGATGAAGATAAGTAAAAAGTCAAATCTTTGCACTGGGCCTATTTAGGTCTAAGTGAACAATGCCTTAGAAAGGATTATTAAAAAATCCATGTATGATCTTGAAAAAAAAAACTTAACGGAATATTGACATCCACAACAAAAGGATCATATTTGTTGCCCATGTACGATCTCTATATATACCACTTGATGACCTCAGAGTGAGAGGTAGAGTGAACCAATTACTCTTTTTGGAAATACTGGGTTTACTTCAAATTGGCTCCAGTTAGTAAGTACCTAACTAGAATTAGCATTAGTGCAGAATCATAAGCTAGGTCATTAGAGAAGCAGCATGGCTCAGTGGAAAAAGCACGGGCTTTGAAGTCAGAGGTCATGGGTTCAAATCCAGGCTCTGCCAATTGTCAGCTGTGCGACTTTGGGCAAGTCACTTAACTTCTTTGTGCCTCAGTTAACTCATCTGTACAATGGGGATTAAGACTGTGAGCCCCCCGTGGGACAACCTCATCACCTTGTAACCTCCCCAGCGCTTAGAACAGTAAGTGCTTAATAAATGCCATTATTATTATTATTATTATTATTACTACTGGGTAGAGCAACAGTCCAGCCAGTTCAGTACTCTGCCCTTGTCTGGAAAAACAGGTTGCATTAGGCATGGACCTTCTAACATTCTAACTTTTCTCTATCTCTAACTTTCCCTCTAGTAGCTCATTAAGGAGCTCTTGCCTATGAATCTATTTCAACCTTTTTTGCACTACTGCTATTTCCAACCTGCACAACTTCCTACAATAACACAGTCTAACTGGTTACCATCTCCTACATGAAAAAAATATTTCCTTTTCTTTGTCTTGACCCCAACCTCTCCAAGCTTCAGTGGATGCTCCCTCGCCAGTTGCTATGGATTTTGTAGAATGATAATTTTGTTTTAAGCTGGCACACACTTTTAATGAATTTGCCAATTTCAACCATATCTATTTATGGGGTGGAGAGGGCATGGGGTTGGATGGAAATAACTTTTCAAATGAGAAGCAGAGTGGCTCAGTGGAAAGAGCATGGGCTTTGGAGTCAGAGGTCGTGGGTTCAAACCCCGGCTCCTCCAACTGTCAGCTGTGTGGCTTTAGGCAAGTCACTTAACTTCTCTGTACCTCAGTTACCTCATCTGTAAAATGGGGATTAAGACTGTGAGCCCCCTGTAGGACAACCTGATCACCTTGTAACCTCTACATGCTTAGAACAGTGCTTTGCACATAGTAAGCACTTAATAAATGCCATCATTATCTTCTAGACTGTGAGCCTGTTGTTGGGTAGCTACCGTCTCTATATGTTGCCAATTTATACTTCCCAAGCACTTAGTACAGTGCTCTGCACACAGTAAGCACTCAATAAATACAATTGAATGAATGAATGAATTTGGCATGGGAGGACAGTCTTGAGGCAGAACACTTAAGGGGCCAGGCACTAGAGGACATTTTGAGGGAGGCTCTGGAGGTGGGGAGGAATGGGGGAGTGGGAAAATGAGAGAAAGCAAAGGATATGAAGGGGAGAAGAAGGAGAAAAGGGGAGAGAAGGGAGAGAAAAGTAAGGGTTCTCATCTTTTCTGTCATTCACTTAGTGAAGCATCCATGGTTTTCTTCCTGTCACTGAGCTTTGGAGCTGTTGTATCATCGAATGAGGGCAATAAGACATGCTGTGACCCAACCAGTGGTGACTTCAGCAGCTGAGGCTACATTCTACCAGCAAGGGCCAAGATGATAATAATAATAAGAAGAAGAATAAGAATAATAAGAATAAGAATATAAGTTTAAGTGCTCTTGTTTTGTGCCAACCACTGTACCGAGCGCTGGGGTAGATAAACAATAATCAAACTGGACACAGTCCCTGTCCCACATGGGGTTCCACAGTCTATTTAAGAGGAGAAACAGATAACTGACCTCCGTTTGACAGATGAGGATGCTGAGGCAGAGAGAAGTCAAGTGACTTGCCCAAAGTCACACAACAGATAAGTGGAGGAGCTGGGAAGTGCTCAATAAATATGATTGAATGAATGAATGAATTAGAAGCCAGGCCCTCTGACTTTCAGTCCTGTGGTCTTTCCATTTCGACCCCACCTCTGGCCTATTTTCAGTACAAAAAGAAAGGCAGGCTTGCTGCAACTGTCCACCTGATACATAGAGCTGCAGAAGAAAAGCAAACAGCTTTGTAGCTTTGATGCTAACACCATGGGGATAGGGTATTCCTTTTCCCATATGAAGCGGGCACCCATGATCAGATACCAGAACATTATTTAAAACTGAAGAATCCCAATCTTTCTCAGTTATATGCTAACATTAGCCACATTGGTGCTGTGTGGGACAAAACAATAAATAGATAACTAGGGACCCTGATGTCACCTTGATTAATTGACAAAGACATTCTCAAGCTTTTTCACACACCGGTGTCAGAGCCCAACCGCCTGGGCCACTGTCAGAGATAGAGTGAATCAGCAGAGATAGAGAGTGCAATACAACAATAAAATCAGACCCATTCTCTTACGACAAGGAGCTTATAGCCTAGAGGACGGATGATGAGCTTACTGTGGTTTTCACTCGCCCCCCATAAACCTTCACCACGTGGCTCGGTGGAAAGAGCACTGGCTTGGGAGTCAGAGGTCATGGATTCTAATCCTGACTCCACCACTTGGCTGCTGGTGACTTTGGGCAAGTCACTTCACTTCTCTGGGCCTCAGTTACCTCATCTGGAAAATGGAGATGAAGTCTGTGAGCCCCACATGGGACAACCTGATCACCTTGTATCCTCCCCAGCGCTTAGAACAATGCTTTGCATAAAGTAAGTGCTTAACAAATGCCATTAGTATTATTAGTATTATTATTATTATTAGTGAACAGTACCTTATGGTCATCCTGAATAAGTGCAATCTAGATGCCATTTCACTTCTCTGTGTCTCAGTTACCTCATCTGGAAAATGGGGATGAAGACCATGAGTCCTGTGCAAGACAGGGACTGCATCCAACCCTTGTATCCACCCCAGCTCTCAGTACAGTGCCTGGCACATAGTAAATGCTTAACAAATACCATTATTATCATTATTATTGTAAGAAACTCCAAATCACAGATCAGGAATTTCTGAGCTATTGACACCAACAGCTCCACTCAGTCCCCAAAGAAAGGCTGCAGGAGCTCAGGGAGAGATGGAGGCTCCCAGAGCCATTCCTCATAGCTGGATTTTGCTGCAGGGGCTGGGGTGAAGCTCCTAGCATTGGTCTTCCCAGAACTGGATCTCTCATCAACCCTCCTGCCTCTAAGCTCCTTTCATCTCCTACAGCCCCCTCTGTCACCATTTTCCTCCCACTACTTCCTTCACAACTGATAGGGAAGCAGTAAGGCATAATGGATGGAGCATGGGCCTGATAGAAGGCCATGGGTTCTACTCTGGGCTCTGCCAGTTATCTGCTTTGTGACCTTAGGCAAGTCACTTCACTTCTCTGTGTCTCAGTAGCCTCATCTGTTAAATAGGGATTGAGACTGTGAGCCCCACGTGGGACAAGGACTGTGTTCAAACTGATTTGCTTCTGCCTGGTACATAGTAAGTGCTTAACAAATATAAGTTTTATTATGAAGACTCTCCATATCTTCCTATAAACCTCCCTAAAGTCAGCTGCATATACACATGAAGTATCAAAATTGTTATTTAATCCCTTTGCTGTGCACGTACTTCCAACAGAAGAAATTATTTGTCCCTTTGATTTATCTCACTGCTCCTGCCATTAAAAATAATGAGAAGGTGTGAAATTCTGTGGGGTGGTTATGTGACATTCCAAGGATTTTTCTCAAAAATTAGCATAAGGTTTATAACCAACTAGGAAAGTTTTACGTTTTGAAATACCATCAAAATGACTTTGAACTTTCCAGAGTCAGCTAAGAACCAAAGAACATGAGGCGTACTTCAAAGATCTCTGTAGCACCTGTGGTTTGAATAGTGGAGTTTTGTAGAAATGTTACTGAGCCATTAACTTAGCAAGATTAAAAACTAGGAAAAAAAACCTGTTCCTTCACGATAAATTCAATGATCACTCTCAATAGAATGGAGCAGAAGGAAAGAAAAAAAAGCAGTGCTTTTTTTCTCATGATCAATCAATCAATTTCTGAGTATTTAATGAGCACTTAATGTGTGCAGAGCATTATAATAAGCACTTTGGAGAGAACAATACAACAGATTTAGTAGACATGTTCCCAGACCATGAGGAATTTATAGTCAAGAAGAGATTTGGAAAAATAAAGGCATAAGAAATGACCTGTAAACTAAGGCTCTAATCCTTTAAAATTTCACTTCTTTCATGGTATTTGTTAAGCATTTACTATGCACCAAGCACTGTACTAAGCTCTGGGGTAGATACAAGATAATTGGGTTGGATACTGTCCCTGTCCCCCTTAGCACTCACAGTCTTAATCCCCATTTTACAGATGAGGTAACTGAGGCCCAGGGAAGTGAAGTGACTCCTCATATCAGACAGATAATTGCACTTCCTGACTTCAAAACTTTATTGTAGGCATAGCTCCTCCAAGAAGCATTTCCTGACTAAGCCCTCCTCTACTCTTCTCCCACTTGCTTTTGCAGGACTCTTCCTTACTCCTTCATTCATCCTCTCTCCCATCCCCAAAGCACACATGTATATATCTGTATAGATCTGTTATTCATTTATATTAATGTCTGTCTCTCCCTCTAGACTGTGAGCTCACGGTGGGCACGTATGTTTGTTGTTATATTTTTGTTTGTTTATATATGTTTGTTGTTATATGTTGTTAAGCACTCTCCCAAGTGCTTAGTACAGAACTTTGCACATAGTAAGCACTCAATAAATACAATTGAATGAATGAATGAACTTGAACTTGCCCAAGGTTACCCAATAGACAAGTGACACAGCCAGAATTAGAACCCAGATTCTTCTGACTCCCAAGCCCCTGTTCTATCCACTAGACTGCACTGCATCACTTCAATTAAAATACTTTTTAAATTGAGTATTATCAGGAAAGCATGAGAACCATGAGTAAAAGCATTGAGGAGATACTGCTAGCAAAGTAAATAACATTGTTTTATACGGAATACTATCAACGTTTCCAAAGTAATGCACTAAGTAGTGGCAATGTGATGACTAGGTGTAGGCCAATGAGAAGTTTGCCAGCTTGGACTAGCGTGTGAGCAAGTCATTGTGGTGTAATAAGGGGAAGTCTGAGGGACGAATAGCATGGATCCAATTTCCCGAGAGCAGGGTCAGATTCCTACTTCTTCCATCTTTTCCCCAAGAACCTAGGGGAGTGTGTGCACACAAGAGACATATAGTCCCGGCTAGTATGGAGAGGCAAGGAAGTGTCTATTTAATAGCCTTTACAATATTAAGTTAACTGATATAAAAGACCATTGATGTGTGCAAGTGAGGAAATGCAGTGAATACTCTCTCTCTCAGGGGTCCATTGGCTTTCTCTATAAATTGTTGTCCTTTTGCTCAAAGAAGATGCCACTGAATATGAAATTCATCCACGAATCCATAGACTAGACTAGAGCTGAAAAGGTCAATGAGGACGTTCCAACCGCACTGTGCCCACACAAAGACTGTCCTTTATTGTCCTGTCACATTTGTTGTTGTTTGTAGTTCCTGGCACTGTTTTTGCTTTTGATTCTTTATCTCACAATACTCAGGAAAATTCTGCTCTAAAAGAGCTGTTCCTTTCTTTATTACAAGTGTGCCACGTTAATCTATCTATAATAGTTTCCCAGGTTTTAGATGGGATGCACCAATGTCTGAGGCTTTGTCTTACTGTATCCTTAAAACATTTTGTCCATCTCCCTAGCTTTAGGTTTCCCAGTCAATCAGTCCATCAGGTGTGTTTTGGGTTTTTTTTAATGGCATTTATTAAGCGATTACTATGTGCAAAGCACTGTTCTAAGCACTGGGGAGGTTACAAGGTGATCAGGTTATCCCACAGGGGGCTCACAGTCTTAATCCCCATTTTACAGATGAGGGAACTGAGGCACAGAGAAGTTAAGTGACTTGCCCAAAGTCACACAGCCGACAGTTGGCGGAGCCGGGATTTGAACCCATGACCTCTCACTCCAAAGCCCGGGCTCTTTCCACTGAGCCACGCTGCTTCTCTAATGTGTTTATTAAGGACTTACTGTGTGCAGAGCACTGTACTAAGCGCTTGGGAGAGTACAGCACAACAATAAACACTTTCCATTCATTCAGTAATTCATTGAATTCATTCAATTTATTGATCACTTATTGTGTGCAGAACACTGTACTAAGCGCTTGGTAAAATACAGTACAAAAATAAACACTGACATTCCCTGCCCACACCCTGACTACAATGAGCTTATAGTCTAGAGGATTTCACATCACCAGTTTCAGGCAGTTTGACTTTGCTTTCCTTTCCTCACATGACCAAACCAGCAAAGCTGTGTGGAGGTGAGCATAGCTCTACTGTCAGACGGCCGACTTCATTCTAGAACATTATTCCTTGTGATCCTTTCATTCCATTTAATGTTGGTACAAGTTTATAAGGCTCAATGTGGGCAGAGAATGTGTCTGTTTATCGTTATAATATAAAGATATATCTTTATCTCCCAAATTCTTATTACAGTAAGCACTCAATAAATGTGATTGAATGGACTTCTTACCGCAATCTGTACAACACAAATCCAGTTTCAGCATCAAGTTAACATGAGCTGGTATTATCACATGCTAAGAGCCACGTATACCCTAATTTCACCACTGAACTGCCTATGATACCAGCACATTGTTAATTCCCAGAAGTCTTCTAGTGATAGAAATCCCCTAGAACCACCCCATCAGGACTGTAAGCTGGTTGTGGGCAGGGAATTTGTCCATTTATAGTTATATCGCATTCTCCCAAGTGCTCAGTGCAGTGCTCTACACATAGTAAGTGCTCGATAAATATGATTGAATGAATGTTTTCGGTCCCCATCATTCAGCCCTCCAACTCACTGCTCCCCTGAGGAGCTTCCTAGCAGCTCCACATTCCAGAATGGTTGTTGGGTTTGGGGAAAGGAGGAGGGGCGGGGCGATGGGAGCAGCCCCAGGACTCCTGGGTCATAGCTGTTAACTTAGACTTTTAGGCCAATCCGAAGTCTTATGGACTCAACATATAAGTGACAACTTTTCATTTTGAGTGGCAGGGGGAATGAGGGTCTGGGATTTGCAGAATGATGGGGCAAGAAGGCTGGAATTCAGAATCAGCAAGCAATCATAAAAGATCTAATTTTGGGCCTTTCAAGCTTACTTAGACTCTCAGCATTATCAGAGAAGTCCAACCATTCATTCATTCAGTCGCATTTATTAAGCACTTAAACTGTGTGCAGAGCACTGTACTAAGCACTTGGAAATACAAACAGTCAGCAGTGGGAGCAGAAACAGTGATTTTCCCCTGCATGGTTAGAAATCTGTAGGGATAATAATAATAATAATAATTATAATAATAATGATAACGTTGGTATTTGTTAAATGCCTACTATGTGCCAAGCACTGTTCTAAGCACTAGGGGAGATACAAGGTAATCAGGTTGTCCCATGTGGGGCTCACAGTCTTAATCCCCATTTTACAGATTAGGTAACTGAGGCACAGAGAAGTTAAATGACTTGCCCAAGGTCACACAGGTGACAAGCGGCGGAGTCAGGATTAGAACCCATGACCTCTGATTCTTAAGCCCGTGCTCTTTCCACTAAGCCATGCTACTTCTCTATAGAAGAGATAATTGTCCCTTCTCTCCCCAGCAGAGTTGTCCCATAGTACACAATTCAGGAGTCTTCCTGAGAAAAACCAGTGACCTTCAGATGATCCTAAACCAAGGTGACCATAAGCTCTTTGTGGGAAGGGATCGTGTCTACCAATTCTACCAACTCTATTGCTTTGTACTCTCCCAAGCACTAAGTATGGTGCTCCTCACACAGAAAGTGCTCAATAAGTATGGCTGATTGTTTGAGGATGACATTTTACTATCTGTCAGCCCTCTACTGACTGCACTAAACTAATGATGACTGAATCTCATTTACAGAACAAGGGGGTTCAGGAGTTTCCCACTGGAAATGAATTTTGCTTGTTACTTGGTCAACTTAGAAATCTCCCCTCTTCTATCAGCCTCAGGATCTATTGCCATTTCGTTTTGCTTGTTACTTGGTCAATGTAGAAATCTCCCCTTTTCTATCAACCTCAGGATCCCAAACTGAGCCCCCTCTTTCCTCTCCCCCTCCTCCCCCTCCCCATCTACCCCGTCTTACCTCCTTCCCCTCCCCACAGCACCTGTATATATGTATATATGTTTGTACATATTTATTACTCTATTTATTTATTTATTTTATTTGCATCTATTTATTCTATTTATTTTATTTTGTTAATATGTTTTGTTTTGTTCTCTTTCTCCCCCTTCTAGACTGTGAGCCCGCTGTTTGGTAGGGAATGTCTCTATATGTTACCAGCTTGTACTTCCCAAGCGCTTAGTACAGTGCTCTGCACACAGTAAGTGCTCAATAAATACGATTGAATGAATGAATGATCTATTGCCATTTGGGAATGATTGTAGGGAGATCACGCTTAGAACAGTACTTTGCGCATAGTAAGAGCTTAACAAATGCCATCGTTATTATTATTACTAGCATCCCTGCATGTGAAGAAGAATGCTAGAAATCTTCAAACCTCAGCCAATGATCTTGTTTGAGTGACAGCAGTTGCCAGCACTCAGCTGACATTTTAAGATCAACAGGGACAAATGGCATGTCAGGTATGTTCCTTCTTCTTCCTTAAGAAGAGTGTGAAAGAGTATCAGAAAACAAACAATTGCAAGCAAGTGTGGTCCTGCCTATTGAGGGAAGTCATTTGCGTAACGCACTCCCTGCTGATGGAATCGTTAAAGCAAGCAGTTTCGCTTTTCAGGTGCCAGTTAACAAGATTTGAAATTTTGTTCTTCCCTAAAATACACAGCTGAGCTTTTGAGATTGACACACATGTTTGTGTTTTGTAGCTTAACTTTTTTTTAACATTCATTCCACACTACCCCCATCACCCAGCAAAGTATCAATTAATCAATTAATCAATCAATGGTATTTTTGAGAACTTACTGTGTAGAGAATACACTGTACACTCGGGAGAGTACAATGCAACAGAGTTCGTAGACATGTTTCCTGCCCACAATGGGTTTACAGTCTATAGGACAAGCTTACAGTCTAGAGGATACAGATTATAGTTTAAATTCTGCAGTCTTGGAACCCATTCTCTGCCATAAAGTTAGGACACTTGCAGTGATAAATATCATGTTTTAATCTCAGTGTCCCTGGACCTCCTGAGGTCTTTTGAGCCAACAGATATTTCCTACACATGCAAATTGTATCTGAGTTAAATGTTTCCTCTCCAAATGGAATATTATGGTTAGTCTCTCCATGATCAATCTTCAGCTACTCATTTGCTCTGCTTCTCACATTCTACTCTAATTTCTTCCTGGTGGTGAAGCTTTGAAGGTGGTTCAAAAACTCAAAATGAGATTCCTTTGGCTTGATCGATTGATCAGTTGATTCATTTGATCACACTTATTGAGTGTCTATTATAGAAGGAGTTTAGTAGAATACAGTAAAAGTAAGAGACATGACCTTGAGGAGCTTACGGTCTAATGTGGGGAGACACGAATTGTATATATACAGTGAGAGTATGAAGAAATCATCATCATCAGTCATATTTATTGAGCGCTTACTGTGTGCAGAGCACTGTACTAAGCGTTTAAATCTACAGGTGCCTCTGGTAATAACAAGAATATGGAAAAATGAATTACCAGTGATCAATGAATCCATCAGTTGCATATATTGAGTGCTTACTGAATACAAAAATAACCAGAGTTATGTATATCAACAGCTACATGTGCGGAAAGCACTGCTGTGTAAATGGAAGTGAACATGGTGATCATGATGACATCAGCCAGGTACCTAAGGAAAACATGCTCGGCAAGATAATACATTGAATCTGTTCTGGATAAATGTTTCTTACAACATTGTCTTGACAGCTGAGGAAGATATTCTGGTGATTCAGTTATAAAGCCTTGTTTTCAGAAACGCCATTCCATACAGAAAGCATGCTCCCTGCCAAAAGCTGGCACCCAATTTCAGTTAGGAATGTAATGATTTCTCCCTTCAAAGTGATGCAGGGCCTGGTGTGAGGGAAAGAGCAGGAGTTGGTCAAAACCAAGAAATTGCCATGTTCCTAATCCAGCAAATCAATTAGTGGCTCTCTACAAAGCTACAGAATCTCCTTAGGGAAGACATACAACAAAAGGTTTTAGATAACGCATTGCTTCATAATATTTTGTGATCCTTCGAAGTCAATTAGGAGCCCAGCCTGTCTTTCTTCATCTCTGAGAAGTACCTTACATAAACTAGCTTAAAATTAGCATATTTAAGTGAAGTGGTACAGAACAAAGGGTTTTCATATCAGTTTCTGCTCCTCAAGAGAAAGGGCCCTTAAAAATTAACATTGTGAAGGTGTAGAGTGCTTTGATGTTTCACTTATCTCATTTTTACCTCATTACATTCTGAAAGGGAGAAAGAGAGAGATAACTGTATCCCCATTTTACAGATAAGAAAAGAGGGACTCAGAGATGTTAGTGATCCTGTCAGTTTAGTTAATTAAGGAATCCTGATTTTGACTCAGGCTTTCTCCACTAAACAATCCTGAACTCTTGATAGAAAGCAATCTTATAAATATAGACCATGGTAAAATTAAAAATGACTTTCTTGGTCACAATTAGCTCAATGGCTAGAACTGCATTTTAGCAGTTTTAGGGTTGTTCCAGTGAGATGCATTTACACCATGCCCATAAATCTACCTTTACAAATTCATTCATTCATTCATTCAATCGTATTTATTGAGCGCTTACTGTGTGCAGAGCACTGTACTAAGCGCTTGGGAAGTACAAGTCCACAACATATAGAGACGGTCCCTACCAACAACGGGCTTTGACACTGCATTGTGATTTATCCAAATGGGCTGGCTTTGTCAAGACAGACATTCTACTAATTGTTTAACAACATTACAACAAACTGAATATACATGTTGTGGCAGAACTGAGTGAAGGAAATGTAAAAAATGCTAGTCTCAGTCATTCCTTGGACACTCAATGCATGGGGTATATGTGCTGTTTTGCACATAGTTTTGTTTTAAGTACAAGCATATTTTATTTACAGTATGCACACATAATTGGTTTTACTGTATTTATGCCAAGTCTTATCTTCACTGTTATGCTGTAAATCAAGAAAGGCCTAATATAAAGAGCACAGGTCTGGAAGCCAGAGAACATGGGTTCTAATCCTGGCTCCACCACTTTCCTGATGTGTGACCCTTGGGTAAGTCACTTAACTCTCTGTGCCTCAGTTTCCTCATCTGTAAAATGGGTTTAAATCCTACACCCTCCTACTTAGACTGTGAGCCCCTTGTGGGCCTGGGACTGTGTCTAATCTGATTATCTGATTATCTTAGAGAAGCAGCATGGCTCAGTGGAAAGAGCATGGGCTTTGGAGTCAGAGGTCATGGGTTCAAATCCCGGCTCTGCCAACTGTCGGCTGTGTGACTTTGGGCAAGTCACTTAACTTCTCTGTGCCTCATTTACCTCATCTGTAAAATGGGGATTAAAACTGTGAGCCCCCCGTGGGACAACCTGATCACCTTGTAACCTCTCCAGCGCTTCAATCTTGTAACCTCCCCAGTGCTTAGAACAGTGCTTTGCACATAGTAAGTGCTTAACAAATACCATTATTATTATTATTATTATCTTGTATCTACCCCAATGCTTGGGTCAGTGCTTGGCAGATAGTGAGTGCTTAACAAATACCATTAATACTACTACTACCATATTAGCACTCTGCTTTCAGTCTTTGGCAATAATAATAATAATAATGATGGTTACTATGTACAAAGAACTGTTCTAAGCACTGGGGAGGTTACAAGGTGATCAGGTTGTCCCACGTGGGGCTCACAGCTTTAATCCCCATTTTACAGATGAGGTAACTGAGGCACAGGGAAGTTAAGTGACTTTCCCAAAGTCACACAGCTGACAGTTGGCAGTGTCAGGATTCGAACCCATGACCTCTGACTCCAGAGCCCGTGCTTTTTCCACTGAGCCACACAATGATAGCCCTTCACAAGATGGTCTATCACCAGTTTTTGCTGAGTTTCTACAGATATTATGACTTTTTCTTTAACCTACCTGTGAGAAAAACATGTTTACAAGATAACCACCTTCCTGTCTTGCTATCAAAAATGATTATCACCTTAATATGGTTTTTGTTTTGTCATCAACTATACTAAAACCCCAGAGTGAGAGAAATTCTGAAAAATTGTAAAATGAGCTGAGCTGGTTTACATCTTGGGAACAGTTTTTTTAATTTTCCTGGAAAACTTGCCTATTATCCAGATTGGACCATTTATAAACTCTCTGGAAGATATCAACATAAAAAATGAATTGCTGTGATGTAGAAAATGAATAATACATTGATTAAAAAAGAAATGATCAAAAATAAAATATAATTCAATACTTAAGTGTCTAGTTCATGCAATCCTTTAGTCACCCACTGGGAAAACTGTGAGAAAATTAATCATTGTAATGATGAGAATGAATAATAAAAATAATGAAATAAAAGAGATTGATAATTTCCAATGAAAAATACAAGCTCTTGTGTTGTTCATTTCTCAAATGTTCAAAAATCCAGCCCTTAAAAATCTTAGTTTCAGAGATGGTTCTAGACACAGTTTATTATCTACACCTATTCAGAGTAAAGTCTAAGTCAGTCAGTCAGTTAATTATATTTATTGAGTGCTGACTTTGTGCCGAAAAATACTAAGCACTTGGGAGAGTACAATGTAACAATAAACAGACACATTCTCTGCCTGCAATGAGTTTATAGTCTAGAGGGGTAGTTACTGAAATAAAATTAAAATATGCTAAAATTTTGCATTTTAGCAGATGATCTGACATCTGCATTCTTACAGAGAAAATTCATCTGGAATAAATTAATTCCACTATTTAAAATGGATCTTCATCCTTTAACAAGGACAGGGAAAACTTGTGGCATAAGTTTTATGTAAAACACATTTAGGATTTAACAACAAACCTTTCATTTGAAAGGGAGTCATTTCATTTCATGCAGAGCACTGTACTAAGCATTTGGGAGAGTACAGTGTAACGATAAACAGACAAATACCCATTTGAAGTGCAAGTAGCTACCAGGTGCCCCTACAGAGCCTAGGCAACGTTGCCGTGGTTGTTTATGACAGTACAACACGGACCCTGCTCTTAAGATATTTTAAGAAGAAAAGGAAAGACAGGACAATACAAACTCACAGAACAAAATAAATAAATAAACACAATGGAAAATGATATATACAGAATACTGCAGTGTACCTTTGTGGACTTAGTACAGGCCTGGGAGTAAAGGGACCTGTGTTCTAATCCAGACTTTACTACTTGTCTGCTGTATGATCTTGGCTTGGTGGATAGAGCACGGGCTTGGGAGTGAGAAGGATCTGGGTTCTAGACCCAGCTCTGCTTTTTGTCCACTTGTGTGACCTTGAGCAAGTCACTTCACTTCTCTGTGCCTCAGTTCTCTCATCTGCAAAAAATGGGGACTGTATGACTGTGAGCCCCAGGTGGGACAGGAACTGTGTCCAACCCAATAATAATAATAATAATGATATCTGTTAACTGCTTACTGTATGCCAGGAACTGTACTAAGGGCTGGTATAGATACAAGGTAATCAGGTTGGCCACAGTTCCTGTCCTATGTGGGGTTTACAGTCATAATCCCCATTTATCAGATGAGGTAACCGAGGCACAGAGAAGAGAAGTGACTTGTCCAACACGGCAGACAAGTGGCAGTGCTGATAACTTTATATCTACCCCATTGCTTAAAACAGTGCCTGGCACATAGCAAGCACTTAATATTTACCATAAAAAACAACAAACAAAAATACATTTTCCGTACTCAGTTTTTCCATAGATAAAGAAGGGGGTTAAGTACTGGTTCTCCCTCCCCATAAAATTGTGAGACCCAAGCAGGTCATACAATGTGCCTGATCTGGTTGTATTTTACCTACTCTAGTGCTTAGTACTGTGCTTGGCAAACAGTAAGAACTTAGCATTATTATTATTATTATCATCATCATCATCATTATAAAGGGAAAGAGTTACAGTCTGAGTGGGCTGCTGGGATTGATGGAGCTGGATTCAAGAAGGAAAGAGCCCAGAAAACAGTGACAGATTGTGTTGGTGGCAAAGGAGAAAAAGGAGTCACATAATACTCTCATGTCATTTAGTGGATTAGGGAGAAAGGTAGTACTATTGGTGGTGATGGGAAAGTTAGGAAAACATGAGGATTTGATGGGGGAATATAAGGAAGCCTAATATCTGGGCCATAGCTTCACTAGGGTTTCCTAGCCCTAACCATAATGCCTTCTTCCAAATCAGTCGCCATCAGTTATGAAAGCCATGCTTACTCTGTACGGAAAAGATTCTGGTTTGCATATTTGTTTCCGCTGTGTCTATCTTCATTACACTGCAAATTTCTTGTGAGCAAGGACTGTGTTTTCTGCTTCCTTTAGAACTCCCCTCAGCACCCAATCCAGTGATTTGTACCTAGCAAGGAGACCCCTATCAATTCAGGTGACTGACTCTTTCACCGGCATTTGTCTAGCAGGAGCTTTGTGTGGCATGAAATATTAGACACTGGCTGTCATTCAAGCTAGAGATCCTGTTCAAAGCCCTGTCACTCAGGGCATGGCAGGTAAAAAAGAGGCAGAGCCTACACTGCTAGCATTATTCTTCTTTTCCAAGTAAGAACTTTGATCCATTAGCCCATGTTTCCTATAAAATTCAAATACCTAGATGCCTTTACTTCACAAAAGTAGGGAGGAGTATAGCTTTTTTCCGAGGTGAAGCAATTATTCTAAAGTAGATTAGAGCACTGGTTGGGAATTATGATAATCACTTAAATACAGCCACCTTAGCCTCAGATGGAAGTCCAAGTCTAGCTTCAGTTAGTTTTATTTGACTGGTAAGTAATAATAATAATTATAGTAATGGTATTTGTTAAGCACTTACTATGTGCCAAGCACTGTATTGAGCTCTGGGATGTATACAAGCAAATCGGGTTGGATGCAGTCCCTGTTCCACATAGGGCTCACAGTCTTGATCCCCATTTTACAGATGAGGTAACTGAGGCACAGAGAAGTGAAGTGACGTGCCCAAGGCCACATAGCAGACAAGTGGCAGAGCTGGGATTGTTATGTCTGGGTTGGATTAATCTGGATATAATACATTTCTGGCATTTTATAGGGTAGCGACTTGTACTTCCCAAGCAGTACAGTGCTCTGCACTCAGTAAGCACACAATAAATACGATTGAATGAATGAAAGGAGAGCAATATTAATAATAATAATAATAGTGGTATTTGTTGACCAGTTACTGTGTGCCAGGCACTATACTAAGTGCTGGGATGGATACAAGCAATGAAGATGGACTTAGGAGAATCTCTTCAAATCACAGGTCTAGTGGGCTAGGAGAGGCCATAAGACCAAATGAATCCTGGCCATCATTGGAACACAGGAAGCAGGGAAAAGTGGGCATCACACCTTAAGAAGGATGTGCTAACTCTGAAAAAAGCAGAGAAGAAACATTCAAACGGCTCCAAATGAGGAGAGACTGAGAATATTAGGATCCTTTAGTATGGAAAAGTGAAAATCAATGAGGACCACTGTAGAGTTGTTGCTCACTAAGTCCTTCAACATTGGAGTGGTGGGGGAGGGAAAACCGGAGGGAGGGTGGTGGATCATCCATTTGGCTTGAAAGTGGTAAGTACAAAACAAAGTACAAAAGTATGGGAAGCAGCATGTCCTAGCGGAAAGAGCATAGGCCTTGGGCGTCAGAGGACTTGAGTTCTAATCCTGATTCCATCACTTGTCTTCTGTGTGACCTTGGGTAAGCCACTTCCCGTCTCTGGGCCTCAGTTACTTCATCTATAAAATGGGGATTAAGACTGTTAGCTCCATGTGGGCAAGGGACTGTGATTGTGCTACAGGATTCCAAGCATTTATTGCCTGCTTATCTGAGCAGAGCATAGAGATAAGCACATCAGATAGTACAATAGAATTAATAGATGTCATCCCTGCCCTCAAGGAGATTGCAATCTAGGTGCAACTCCCCAGCAGCCTGATAAAATCAGCCTGCAAATGGTGTGAGGTACTACAGACTACAATGGGTCAGTTCTAAGGTAGATTTGAAGTTCTATTGCCTGGAAAAGGACAAATGGGAGTCCTGCTCTAACAGGTTTCTTCTGTGACCATTGTGAAAATTTGCCCAGAAAAGTTTCCCAGGCTTCTGTAAGAAAGTTGCCCTGTCCTCTCCTAACCCAGTCCTCAAAGGACAGTGGCTGATAGCTTACAACATCATTTGAGGTTAGGTAGCATCAACCTAAACATAGGGCAACAGGAATCCAACTCAAAAGATTTTCTAGAAAAATAACAGCTTGGATTAAGAGGAATAGGAAACAGAAAAGGAGAAGAAGTAGGAGAAAGAGGAGAAAATGGAGGAGGAGGGACAGGTGGGGAACAGACGAGGAGTGGGGAAAAGCATTTTTAGGAAAAGAAAAATTGATACAAACTTTTCTTAAACAATTGAACATCAGTGCAACTGGAAAAATCAAGTGGCATTTGCTTTTGAGACTCGTTTGTAATATAGTTCCACAGTGACAATAATAATAATAGTTACGATATTTGTTAAGCGCTTACTATGTGCAGGTACTGCATTAAGCACTGGGGTTGAACACAAGCAAATTGGGATGGACACAGTCCCTGTCCCATGTGGGGTTCACAGTCTTGATCCCCATTTTACAGGGAACTGAGGTCCAGATAAGTGAAGTGACTTGAACAAGGTCACACAGGAGACTAGTGGTGGAACTGGGATTAGAACCCATGACCTTCTGATGCCCAGGCCCATGCTCTATCCACTAGCCCATGCTCTATCCACTATGCCATGCTGTTCAGTGATGAACAATGGGTTGTCAAAAATCCCAATCAAAGAAGAATATGCCACAAAACATCATCTCTGAAATTAACCAATAAAAAAGCCCTCTATATAGCCTGCTGGGCAAACCTCATCCCTCTTTGATTAGTCCACTCTGGCCACTTCTACAAGGGAATGTTTTGGTAGGGCTAAATCACTTACTCTAACACAAGTACATCTACTTTATATGAATTTATAAGCCAGAGGGGAGTAACTGAATTAACGAAAAGTGTTCCAATCTTTAAGCTTCCATTACAGACACTCATCACAGTAATTTAAATAAACTCTCACTTGAGCTCAAGGTCATGATGGAGACAAATAGGAGGGAAGACAGCCTTTAGACTGTAGAGTTCCATCTTTGAAAAATGTAAGTGATAGGAATAATCCAGCTTCAGAACATAAGAAGGCCTTTCCTAATTTAATTGAGGCTCCAGTTTACCCTATTTGGTTCAAAATATTCAGAGAGAAGTACATTGAACAGTCAGGCCTCAGACTGCTAACTCCTGTTATCAACACTGCTGAACAGATACAGTTAGAAAGTGTGAATATATTGACTTGCCTATGCATTTTCCTAAATTTACTGATAAAAGTGTGTTTTTAACCTAATAGGTAATATGTAGTGGCAGTCTATTTTAATTGGACAAAGAAAAGTTGTGGAAAAATTGGATATGGCAATTTAACTTTTGCCTCTTTTAACGTTTGTCAATTTTACTGAAATCAGACATCATTTTGAAAGCAGTATATGATAGAGTTACAGTTAAGAAAGGAATGGAAATTTTCAGGCTAAAATGCCAAATTATGAGCTGTTTGACAAAATTCCAAAATGCAAGATTTGCTTTTCAGTTCTGAAAGGCCATTTAAAAAACAAAGAAATATCACAGTACATGTGAGGGAGACTAAGGTCTCACTAATCTTCATGAATTCTACCCTATGTATAACCTGGAACTTCAGTGTGAATCTTGATAGATTCTTGGATTGCTTTGGCATCATGGAGTACATTGGATGAGGTCCCAGTTCAGCTTTCCAAAAGGAAATTCACAGAGGTAGGATTCGATAGTGACAGGAACAAATCTCAGTGTTTCTAAACTGCTGACTCAATTATTCAGGATGTCTGCATTCAAATTCAAAATTATATTCTATCCTCTGCTTTTCTGCAATCCTGCTATGAGAGTCATACCTAGGTCTACACAGTAATGTCTTATTAATGTTATTATTGTCTGACAGCAGCATTTAAAAGATGTTTGGATCACTGTATTCAGAGGTCAGCTGCTGGACGTATAATCATTTCACATGCTCCAAACCCTGGACTATCAAACTAATTTATGTGTTGTAAAGTGATATCAGGACAGAAAGGAATTTTGTGCACTTGCATACAGTTTGGGAAGGATTGTCCGTTGAGCTGTATCCACATGCATGGATAAGTTCTCGCCCTCAGTAGCTCCCTCTTCAAAAATGAGGGAATGCTTGATATGCATAAAATGTTTACAAGGATAGTTTATTCGGTGATTATTTCTCTCAGTCTCCACCCTCCACTTGTGGTTTGGCTGATAGCGTTCCTATTAGAGCAGGGGAAGGAAACAGAAATGGCTGAAACCTGATTTCTTGTACCTATCCTAACACATAGAACAAGGTTTGGCACATAGTAATCGCTTAAAATTTCACAGAACAACCTGGAGATTCTAATAATTACCTAGTGAAATCGGGTGGTTTCAATTTTACATACCTACATCTATATATACACATACATACACACAGTAAGCACTCAATAAATGATTGATTGATAGATATTTTATATTAATATTATATATAATATATTCTATAATGTATATAGAGAGGGAAGGAGAGAAAGAGAGGTTGGAAGTTATTCTTCAAATTTGATTATGTCAGTACTCATCCTATCCATGCATACAACAGGATTAGTAGTGATGCCACAGACTCATGTCTGTGTTTTTTGCTTGCAAAGTGCCTTATTGGTTAATGTTTTTGTTCCATATGAGCCTGTCTCTGTTTTCCACTTCCCTTTTGGTGTCCTGGTCTTCATGAAGCCTTTGCACTAGGAGAGCAACTCCACATCCCTTTTCTAACATTCAGGCTCATCTCCCTGTTGTAGTATCTTTCAACAACCCACTGCTGTATCACATTGCTTGAGAATGTGTTTACCTGTGTCTTTAAATCATTTATTCTTCCCTCCTGCTTCTCATGGGTCCCCT
Source organism: Tachyglossus aculeatus (assembly GCF_015852505.1). Taxonomy (NCBI): domain Eukaryota; kingdom Metazoa; phylum Chordata; class Mammalia; order Monotremata; family Tachyglossidae; genus Tachyglossus; species Tachyglossus aculeatus. The sequence goes on along the minus strand of NC_052075.1, from coordinate 37,557,830 downwards.
TTCAGGTCACCATATAAGAGCTGCTCAGGTATCCTGCTACTATCTATTTATCAGACATGTCTGCACAGAGCAGCTTTGCTTTAATGCTGATGTGCTGACTGAATTCTCAGTCATAAAGAGGGCAATCTTACCCTGCCATTTGGTGTTGAGTAGGGCTAATAGGTTATGCTAATCTGGATAACTCATTCGAAAACAAAATCACTCTTCTCCTCCACAGAAGGCTTTGGCCAGAGCAGTTTCAATGATTTTCTTAAGTATTCTCTTCATTTTACCTTAGAATGTCTATACAAGATAAAAACAATCAAATCCTGAAGTCAATAAATTCATGAACTCCAGGAGGAAGCCATACATTCACTTCCTTACACTGTCGCCCTAATTAGGAAAAAGTAAAATATCACTCACAATTGACTTTTACCAGTGGAGACATCACTGAAACCCGGAGCTAATGAATCTCTTTTAATTCTCCCTGTGTCACTGCACCATAGGGCTTTGGCTTAGTTATGCAGATTAAAACAAGAATAAAAAAACTTTCCTTCTGAGTCCCCTTTTTCTCTGACAAATGGGGCAATTTTCATTTTTCCATTTAAATATCCGTATCATAACACACCCAGTTATTCAGCAGGGGTAGGAAGGAGGTATGTCTGGTTTAGCCATTGTGAAGACATTTATTTAGAAAATGAAAACAACAGGTGTTACAAAAATCCATGGAAAAATAAACTCTGTCAGTTTCCTAAACCATTCTGTAGCAACTAGCTGCAGTCTGCAGAGACATGAAATCTGATCATAGGAATACGCTCTGAGTTATTATCTCTATCATTCACCAAGATAGATCTCCCACTGACTGCCATCACTCGTAGATCTAGTTTCTCAACTTCATTTGAGCAGTTGCCTGTTGGAAGTCATGCATAGCCTGAAAAATTAGCTACTACAATCTCAATAAGTTTGGGTGAGAGAGGAATTACCTCTGTTTAGTCTCACATTTCTAGAGTCTAGACAGGGTCAGTCCATTGTCACAATTCTAATATTAAAAATTCATTACCCTTGGAGAGATGCTTCAGTGCTTTGTCATAAAGCAACTGTCTCAATCTAAGAAAATGTTATAAGTTGTGAACAATGGCAGGACCATTTATCAAGAAAGTTTGCCTATATGGTGTTTCTTGGGGAAACTGTGGAAATCTCCCATTCTCAGAAGTTAAATTCTATAGTGTTGCTATTAGTCATGGTTTATGACTGTTTTTCTGTGGAGCATAAGTGAATATGAAAAAAGTTCTGATTTGGCAAGCAAAAAGTGAGTGGGAGGAAAGCAAACTAATCTTCAGAGATGTTGCAGCTGATGTAATTTCACTAGATTATAAACTCCTTGATGGCAGGATGCATGTCTGCCAACTCTATTGTATGGTACTCTCCCAACCACTTAGTACAGTGCTCTGCACATGAAATCAAAGAATCAATCAGTCAATAAATACCACTGACTGATGGATTCTTTGATTTCACTGGTAGAGTTCTCAGCACCCATGTGGACCTTACCAGACTAGAGAGATGTCATCCCTTCCTCTCACAAAAATAATAATAATAATAACAATAAATGTGGTGTTTGTTAAGTGCTTATTATGTGCCAGGCCCTGTACTAAGCGTTGGGGTAGATACAAGCAAATCGGGTTGGATGCAGTTCCTAGCCCACATGGGGATCAAAATTTTCATCCCCATTTTATGGATGAGGTAACAGGCACAGAGAAGTGCACACAGTAGACAAGTGCTGGAGCTAGGATTAGAACCCAGGTCCTTTTAACTTCCAGGCCCATGCATTATGCACTAGGCAATGCTGCTTCTCCTCTCATGTCCTGCCTAGCTCTATTTGTATACCCACCAAAAGAAATAGCAAGAACATACACTGGCTGAGGCTGTGAAATGGAAGAATAATTAAGATGATTTGCTTCATGTAGCTAAACTAGAGGAATGTGCCACAGTCCTTTCCTTGACTTCACCACCTGAATCATCAAGATGAGTTTTCTTCCTGGAACCAACCAATGGAATTACCTATCTCCCCCTCTAGTCTGTAATCTCACTGTGGGCAGGGAACATGTAATAACAGCTAGTACCCTCCAATTGCTTAGTACAGTGCTTTGCACACAGTGAGTACTCAATAAATACAATTGATGGATTGATTTCCCATCACAGTTCCCATTCAAGGGGAACTGTAACACTTGAGATAGGGTTTATCACTTTCCAGAATGAAAGACAGGGCCTGAGTCCAGAAAGAGGATACCTCCCTAGTGCACTGCATTGTTCTTCTCAGTTGGAAATGAGACTGTCTTCTTGAGCTATGCACTTATTAGGAGAGTGTGAAGAAACCATCTGAAGTTCTGGATGCCTGATAATTACCCTAAGTTTGATCACTGCCACTGTCCGCCTCTTTCGCTCTTATGCTCGAGCTGCCGAACGCTGCTGGCGAAAGTCTAAACACCATGCCCACCTCGTTGACTTCAAGTTTATCCTTTCCTGCCTTAACTCAGCCCTCTCCTCTGCCAGACAAAACTATTTCTCCTCCCTTATTGACACCCATGCCCACCATCCCCGTCAGCTCTTCCATACATTCAACTCCCTTCTCAGGCCCTGGGTCCTCCCCCTCCTCCTTCCCTCACCCCCAACGATCTGGCCTCCCACTTCATTAATAAAATTAAATCCATCAGGTCTGATCTCCCCAAAGTCACTCCCTGCCCTTCTCCAACCCCCCGGCTCTCAACACTCTCCGCTACTCTCCCATCCTTCCCAGCAGTATCCTCAGAGGAGCTCTCCTCCCTCCTCTCAAGTGCTACTCCAGCCACCTGTGCTTCTGACCCCATTCCCTCTCATCTCATGAAATCTCTCACTCCATCCCTTCTCCCCTCCTTAACTTCCATCTTCAACCGCTCACTCTCCACTGGTTCCTTCCCCTCTGCCTTCAAACATGCCCATGTCTCTCCCATCCTAAAAAAAACCTCTCTTGACCCCACCTCACCTTCTAGTTATCACCCCATCTCCCTCCTACCATTCCTTTCCAAACTCCTTGAATGAGCGGTTTACACGCACTGCCTCGAATTCCTCAACACCAACTCTCTCCTCGACCCCCTACAGTATCTGGCTTCTGTCCCCTACATTCCACGGAAACTGCCCTCTCAAAAGTCACCAATGACCTCCTGCTTGCCAAATCCAATGGCTCATACTCTATCCTAATCCTCCTTGACCTCTCAGCTGCCTTCAACACCGTGGGCCACCCCCTTCTCCTCAACACGCTACCCAACCTTGGCTTCACTGACTCTGTCCTCTCCTGGTTCTCCTCTTATCTCTCCGGTCATTCATTCTCAGTCTCTTTTGCAGGCTCCTCCTCCCCCTCCCATCCCCTTACTGTGGGAGTTCCTCAAGGTTCAGTTCTTGGTCCCCTTCTGTTCTCGATCTACACTCACTCCCTTGGTGACCTCATTCACTCCCACGGCTTCAACTATCATCTCTACGCTGCTGACACCCAAATCTACATCTCTGCCCCTGCTCTCTCCCTCTCCCTCCAGGCTCGCATCTCCTCCTGCCTTCAGGACATCTCCATCTGGATGTCTGCCCGCCACCTAAAACTCAACATGTCCAAGACTGAACTCCTTATCTTCCCTCCCAAACCCTGCTCTCTCCCTGACTTTCCCATCATTGTTGATGGCACTACCATCCTTCCCGTCTCACAAGCCCGCAAACTTGGTATCATCCTCAACTCCGCTCTCTCGTTCACCCCTCACATGCAAGCTGTCACCAAAACCTGCCAGTCTCAGCTCCGCAACTTTACCAAGATCGGCCCTTTCCTCTCCATCCAAACCGCTACCCTGCTCGTTCAAGCTCTCATCCTATCCCGTCTGGACTACTGCATCAGCCTCCTCTCTGATCTCCCATCCTTGTGTCTCTCCCCACTTCAATCCATACTTCATGCCGCTGCCCGGATTGTCTTTGTCCAGAAATGCTCTGGGCATGTTACTCCCCTCCTCAAAAATCTCCAGCAGCTACCAATCAATCTGTGCACCATTCAGAAACTCCTCACCCTTGCCTTCAAGGCTCTCCATCACCTTGCCCCCTCCTACTTCACCTCCCTTCTCTCCAACTACAGCCCAGCCCGCATCCTCCACCGCTAATCCCTTCACCATGCCTCGTTCTCACCTGTCCCGCTGTTGACCCCCGGCCCACGTCATCCCCCTGGCCTGGAATACCCTCCCTCCCCACATCTGCCAAGCTAGCTCTCTTCTTCCCTTCAAGGCCCTACTGAGAGCTCACCTCCTCCAGGAGGCCTTCCCAGACTGAGCTCCCTCCTTCCTCTCCCCCTCCCCCCCCCCAATCTCTCCTGCCTTACCTCCTTCCCTTCCCCACAGCACCTGTATATATGTATATATGTTTGTACGTATTTATTACTCTATTTATTTATTTTACTTGTACATAGCTATTCTATTCATTTTATTTTGTTAATATGTTTTGTTTCGTTCTCTGTCTCCCCCTTCTAGACTGTGAGCCCACTGTTGGGTAGGGACCGTCTCTATGTGTTGCCAACTTGTACTTCCCAAGTGCTTAGTACAGTGCTCTGCACACAGTAAGTGCTCAATAAATACGATTGATTGATTGATTTTGCCCGAAATGCAACCACAATGTTAGCGTGCCTCAGGTCACTTTGAACAATTTTCGCTTTCAAATATAATGCCTTCAGCTATGCTCTGCATGCATAGCCATCTTCTGATTTGCTCTTTGCTTAGGAGAGTTATACATCTGTAGTTATTTTAATCTCCTGCACAGACTCATTCCCTTCAATCTCTGAACAGCCCTAATAGCTCCTCTCTGAAGCTTATGGAGCTAGCTGAAAAAGATGTATAAATATGATAATTCTTGATGTGTTATTAAAATTCTTTTCAAGAAATCTGTTTGTCATATAGTGGTTTATGTTTTACCACTGAAAGTACATTCCTGTTGCCAGAGAGAATGCCATTAACATAAGACGATCTAAAGCATCAATGCGGTCTGAAACACCCTTCAGTGCTTCGTCATTTTCTGGTCATAAAAGAAAAATAGCATTGTGCAATTAGGGAAGCAGCATGGCCTAGTGGAAAGAGTACAGGCCTTGGAGTCATTCATTCATTCATTCAATCGTATTTATTGAGCACTTACTGTGTGCAGAGCACTGCACTAAGTGCTTGGAAAATACAATTCAGCAACAAAGAGAGAAAATCCCTACCCATAATGGGCTCACAGTTTAGAAGGAGGGAGACAGACATCAAATCAAGTAAACAGGCATCAATAGCATCAGTACGAATTAATAGAATCGGAGGACCAGGGTTCTAATCCCAGCTCTGCCACTTGTCAGCTGTGTGACCTTGGACAAGTCACTTCACTTCTCTGTGCCTCACTTTCCTCATCTATATAATGAGAATTAAATCCTACTCCCTCCCACTTACCCTGAGAGCCCCATATGGGACAGTGACTGTGTCCAACCTGATAATCATGTGTCTAACCCAGTCCCTAGTATAGTGCTTGACACAGAGTCAGCGCTTAACAAGTACCATACTAATAATTCAGACCCTTTAGAAACAGTCCCAATTCCTCCTATAAATTATCATGAGATCATTAATTGGCTAGATTGCCTGGATTGCACATTCAAAACCTTCTGATAAGAGAGGATTGAATGGAAAAGTCGACTCTTTTGATCATTCCCAGTTTGTATCCATTTAGAGGAGGAGTAAGCCTCCTTATTGTTTCCCTTTGAAAGGACACTGTTCCATCACTTTTTCTGTTGGCCCTAAGAGGTTATGGTGACTTACAAATAACAGTCTTCATCATGCTTAAGTAAATGAAGCCAAATTAATCTTTTCCAAATCTGCATAGGATTGAGTGCAGTCTTTGGAACATGAACCCTGCAATTTTAACACAACCACAAACCAAAATAAATGGAGCTAACAACATATAAGAGCAACTCATTTTTTAATGGGTTATAAGATTGTATGGAATCTCAATTAGTAAATAATAGAAACATGTCTGACCTTCAGGATATCTCCAAATGACAGCATCTGTAGTGGATATTATTGGGATATTGGGTAATGGTGCTTCTTAGCATTTCATTTGGTTATATTTAGAATGATCACCATCAAGATTAGAGTGGAAAAGGACAGTCTTGTGGATTCTAATTTAAGGAAATCCTCCTTCATCGTTAAACAGTTTCAGAATGGGTGAGATTCTCATGGCATGACCTAGTGGAAAGAGGACAGGACTGGTATCTGTTAAGTGCTTCTCTGCTACTCTGTTCTTTGAAAACCACTCATAAAAGCTTGATGTGAAAAATATACATAATATCAAACTGCAGAATGGAGACCCTCCTATAGATTGCAAATCCCTTGAGGGCAGGGACTATTTCTTTCACTGCTGTTGTAGTCTCCCAGATCAGCCAGCCAATGAATCAGTCTATGGTATTTTACTATACTCTCCCTGTCGATCAATCAGTTGTATTTATTGAGCACTTACTTTGTGCAGAGTACTGTACTAAGTGCTTGGGAGAGTTCAATAGGACAGAGTTGGTAGACATGTTACCTGCCCACAATGAGCTCGCTGTCTAGAGAGAGTTATGCTCTGTGTTCTGCATAGAATAGGATCTCAATAAATAGTATTGATTGACTGGCTGAGTAATTGAATGAAACTGTACCCATGCATGCACGTATGAGCATGAGACCCCCTTGCACACTTGCACACTGCCTCTCTGAAAAAAGAGGAGGGTATTCTTTCTGACTCTTGTCCATTTGGGCCAGACATTAATATTGAAAAAAAGAAAGGTCTATTGTTCCTCTAACAGGTCATGGGCTTGAGTTGATTTTGCAGTTGATTTGAGAGGCAGTATTGCCTAATGGAAAGAGTACAGGATGGGGAGATCGGAAGTTAAAATCTCAGCTCTGCCATGGGCCAACTTTGGGACTGTAAGCTTCTTTCTAGATTGTAAGCTTGCTGTAGGCAGGGAACGTGCCTGCAAATTCTGTTATATTGTACTGTCTCAAGCGCTTAGTACAGTGGTCTGCACAAAGTAAGTACTTAATGAATATGACTGATTGACCTAAGGCCAGCCATGGAGTGCCTCAGTTACCTCATCTGTAAAATGGGGAGATGATACCTTCTTTCCCTACCTCTTAAACTGTGATCCCCCACCACCACCTTCAGGGGCTGGATCTGATCTAATTGCGCTATCCTTACCTCAGCACTTAAAGTATCACTTGACACATAGTAAGTGCTTAACAAATACCATAATTATTAAGTGCTTGCCTGCAAACACTGTACTGGTCGCTGGATGAGAATTAAATATGATCCCTGGGTCCCAAGGGACTCATAATAAGAGAAGAAGGGAGAAGTGAGATTTGTCAGTAAATCTTACTGATAGAACAATCAAATCCCCAAAGTAATGTAAGAGACAATATAATCTTACAGAAGGAAAACAATAAATAAAATAATAGCAATAGGACATTTTGGCTAGAGGAACAGAGTTTCAAGCTCCTCACAACTCAGTCCAAGAGTCAAAATAGTCACAGTTGCAGTCTCAGTCTTCCCAGTCTTTCCAGGATGGGGAGGAGGCTAATGGGAGTCCTGATAACATGAGGGTGGTGGGATTATAGGCTCTCAATACTGTAGTTTCCTCACCCTCCTGGCTGAAAATCACAGAACAGAATATTTTTGAATTCTCAACAGCATCAGCAGCTTGCCTTAGTGGACAAGAATAAGATTGGGAGGCAGAAGATCAGGCTCTAGTCTTGGCTCCTCCACTTGCCTGCTAGATGACTTTGGTCAAGTCAATTATCTTCCCCGTGTCTCAGTTTCTTCATCCGGAAACTGGGGATTAAACACTTGTCCTCCCTCTTGGACTATAAACCTCATTTGGGACAAAGACTGTGTTTGTCCCATCCATCTGATTAGCGTGTATTAACCACAGCATTTAGCCCATTGCATGGACCATGGTGATCACTTAATAAATACCATTATTACTACTGGGTGATCGCCGATTTTGTTAGCCACCTGGGTTTGATGCATAGAATGGTTTAGTAAGGGTTGGGGGGTCTTTTCCATTTTCTTTGTAAGTCTGGGGAGTCATGTAGGGGAAAAAAAAACAAAGAAAGAACAACAACAACAACTTACGCACAAGTTAACAAACCAGGGCATAGGCAGGCTATGCTGGTTGTCTCCAAGGGTAGCACAGCATCACCAGACAGTTAGTTCTACCTCTGAATGGTCAGTCAGTCAGTCAGTCATATTTATTAAGCACTTACTGTGTGCAGAGCACTGTACCAAACACTTTGGAGAGTACACTATAACTATATAATAGATACATGCCCTGCCTACAATGAGCTTACAGTCCTCAGGGGAGGCAGACATTAATATAAACAAATAAACTACAGATATGTGCATAAGTGTTCTGGGGCAGGGGGATGCGGAGAGATCATCATCAATCGTATTTATTGAGCACTTACTGTGTGCAGAGCACTGTACTAAGCGCTTGGGAAGTACAAGTTGGCAACACAGAAATGAGATGAGAGATGAATAAAGGGACTAAGGGTGACGCAGAAGGAAGTTGAAAAAAAAATAAAACAGGGCTTAGTCAGGGCAGGCCTCTTGGAGGCATTGTGCCTTCAATAAGGCTTTGAATAATAATAATAATAATAATAATAATAATAATGGTATTTATTAAGTGCTTACTATGTGCAAAGCACTGTTCTAAGCTCTGGGGAGGTTACAAGGTGATCAGGTTTTCCCACGGGGGTCTCACAGTATTAATCCCCATTTTGCAGCTGAGGTAGCTGAGGCACAGAGAAGTTAAGTGATTTGGCCAAAGTCACACAGCCGACAATTGGCAGAGCCGGGATTTGAACCCATGACCTCTGACTCCAAAGCCCGTGTTCTTTCCACTGAGCCACGCTGCTTGAACAAGGGAGAATAATTGTCTGCTGGGTATGAGGAGGGAGGACATTCCAGGCCGGAGGTAGGACGTGGCGCGAGACGGCTGCAGCGAGATAGACGAGATTAAGGTACTGTGAGAAGGTTAGTATTAGAAGAATGATTTGGACAGATTTGGAAGGACGGTTCCCAGCAACTGTATCACTGTGAAATCCCATGCCTACAACAGCCACTGTGCTGATGAGGACCACCTCTCCAAAGCAGGTCTTACAAGGAGCTCGCAGTCTAAGTAAGAGGGAGATAAAGTATTGAATCCCCATCAGAGAAGCAATGTGACCTAATGGATAGAGCACAGGCCTTAGAATCGGAAGCACCTGGCTTCTAATCTCAGCATTACCACATGTCTGTTGTGTGAACTTGGGCAAGTCACTTCATTTCTCTGGGCCTCAGTTACCTCATCTGTAAAATGGGGAATAAGACTATGTGAGACGGACTGGGACTGTGTCCAGCCTAATTACCTTTTATCTAGTGATGGCATTTGTTAAGCGCTTACTATGTGCAAAGCACTGGTCTAAGCGCTGGGGGGGATACAAGGTGATCAGGTTGTCCCACATCAGGCTCATAGTCTTAATCCCCATTTTACAGATGAGGTAACTGAGGCACAGAGAAATTAAGTGACTTGCCCAAAAATCACACAGCTGACAAGTGGCGGAGCCGGGATTAGAACCCATGACCTCTGGTTCCCAAGCCCGTGTTCTTTTCACGGAGCCACGCCGCTTCTCTACCCCAGCACATAGTTCAGTGCCTGGCATAAAGTAAGCATTTAACAAATACCACAATTATTATTATTATCGCTATTATTATTTTGCAGATGAGGGAACTGAGGCACAGTGAAGTTAAATGACTTCCCCAAATTCAGCCATCAGACAAGTGGTGGAGGCAGGATTAGAGCCCATGTACTCTGACTCCTAGGCCCCTGCTCGTTTCACTGGGCTACACGTTTTCCCACATTTGTCTACTGTGTGACCTTGGGTAAGTCACTTAACCTCTCTGGTTCTTCTGTTTCCTTCATCTCAGGTTGGGAACTCTGTGTGATCTGTGTTGAGTCTAATCTGATTGTTGTTTATCCACCTTAACGTTTAGCACAGTGCTGTCTCTTTCATGAAATTGTAAGATCCTTATGGGCAGGAACAAAATAATAATAATAATAATAATGGCATTTGTTAAGCACTTACTATGTGCAAAGCACTGTTCTAAGCGCTGGGGGGGATACAATGTGATCAAGTTGTCCCACGTGGGGCTCACAGTCTTAATCCCCCTTTTTACAGATGAGGTAACTGAGGCTCAGAGAAGTTAAGTGACTTGCCCAAGGTCACACAGCAGACTTGTGGTGGAGCCGGGATTCGAACCCATGACCTCTGACTCCAAAGCCCGGGCTCTTTCCACTGAGCCATGCTAAAACATGAATTTTTCTACAGAGGTACTCTCCCTACCTCTCAGTAATAATAATAATATTGGTATTTGTTAAGTGCTTACTATGTGCCAAGCACTGTTCTAAGCGCTGGGGTAGATACAAGGTAATCAGGTTATCCCACATGGGGCTCAGTCTTCATCCCCATTTTACAGATGAGGGAACTGAGGCCCACAGAAGATAAGTGACTTGCCCAAGGTAACACAGCAGACAAGTGGCGGACTCAGGATTGGAACCCATGACCTCTGGCTCCCCAGCCTAGGTTCTTTCCACTGAGCCACAAGAAGTGCTCAATAAGGGCACCTGAAGCATTAGTAAATGGTAAATACATACTAAATATCATAATAATAAGTGGTATTGGCAAGCGGCATGGCGTCGTGGATAAAGCACAGGCCTGGTTGTCAAAGGACCTGGGTTCTAATCCCACCTCTGCCATTTATCTGCTGTGGGACCATGGGCAAGTCACTTGACTTCTTTACGCTTCAGTTATTTTATCCAAAAAATGGGGATTAAGATTGTGAGCCCCATATAGGGCATGGATGTGTCCAACCTAATTATCTCCTATCTATAATAATAATAATAATAATAATGGCATTTGTTAAGCACTTACTATGTACAGAGCACTGTTCTAAGCGCTGGGGGGGAATACAAGGTGATCAAGTTGTCCCACGCGGGGCTCACAGTCTCAATCCCCATTTTACAGATGAGATAACCGAGGCTCAGAGAAGTTAAGTGACTTTCCCAAGGTCACACAGCAGACATGTGGCGGAGCCGGGATTCGAACCCATGACCTCCGACTCCAAAGCCCGTGCTCTTTCCACTGAGCCACACTGCTTCTACACCAGCATTTAACACTGCTGGGCACATAGTAGTAGATTAACCAATAGTGTTTAGAAAAAATTTCAGGCACTGCTTTGACATTAAATGCAGGGATCAATTCTTTTCCCACTAGACTAAACTTCTTGTGGGCAGGGAGCATGTTTACCAACTCTGTTTTATTGTATTCTCCTAAGCACTTAGTACAGTGCTTTGCACAAAGTAAGCACTCTCAATAAACACCACTGATGACGATGATGAGAGCTTGCTGTCTAAGGAGAAGAGGTAGTGAATCTCCATTTTGCAGCAGAGAAAACTGAGGCACAGAGCAGTTAAGCGACTTGCCCAAAGTCACATAATAGGCAGTATGGCCTAGTAGATAGAACATGGGCATGGGAGTCAGAAAGATTTGGTGAAGCAGCTTGGCTTCGTAGTTAGAAAATGGGCTTGGAAGTCAGAGGATGTGGGTTCTAATCCTGGTTCTGCCACTTGTCTGCTGTGTGACCTTGGGCAAGCCACTTAACTTCTCTGTGCCTCAGTTCTCTCATCTGTAAAATGGGGAGTGAGGCTGTGAGCCCCATGTGGGACAACCTGATTACCTTGTATCTACCCAAGCACTTAGAACAGTGCTTGGCACATAGTAAGTGCTTAACAAATGAATGAATGAATGAATGAACAAATACCATAATAATCATCATCAACTGCATTTATTGAGTGCTTACTGTGTGCAGAGCACTGTACTAAGCACTTGGGAAGTACAAGTTGGCAACATATAGAGACAGTCCCTGCCCATAATAATTATGATTATTAAAACGGGGATTCAGACTGTGAGCTCCATGTGGAACATGGTTGTGTCTGACCTTGTATCTACCCCAGCACTCAGAACAGTGTAGCACTCAGAACAGTGTCTGGCACATAGTAAGTGCTTAATAAATATCATTTTAAAAATCACAATACTGGGATTAAATACCAGGTCCTCTTTTTCCTAGGTCTGTGCAATCCAGCAATAGCTGACATCAACCCTGACCTCGGAGAGAAATGCACTAAGAAGCAGCGTGGCTCAGTGGAAAGAGCCCGGGCTTTGGAGTCAGAGGTCATGGGTTCAAGTCCCGGCTCTGCCACTTGTCAGCTGTGTGACTTTGGGTAAGTCACTTAACTTCTCTGTGCCTCAGTTACCTCATCTGTCAAATGGGGATTAAGACTGTGAGCCCCCTGTGGGACAACTTGATCATCTTGTAACCTCCCCAGTGCTTAGAACAGTGCTTTGCACATAGTAAACATTTAATAAATGCTATCATCATTATTATTAAAATAAATTACCAAATAAATGTCAATATGTATCTACCTCCTTGGGACACTAATGCACAGAGAAAGAAAGAGTTTACCACAACAATGGCCACTTTGGTTTGAATGACTTCGAAGTCCTAAATTTGTGCCTTGTACTCTGCCAGAGATTATCAATTTAAAATAGAAACAGTCTGGGAATCATACAAAAGAGTCTAACATAGGTGGTAATTGCGACAATGATCAAAGTGTTTCCAACTTTCCAATAGGATCCTATGGAGGCCCAAGCCCTGAGAAGGGTATCATTTGCAGGCACCGGTTGTTAAGGATGCTCTCCTACTCTTTTCAGACTCAGCTAATATTGTTAAAATGTCACAAATAAATATCAAAATTCCAACTGCACCAATGCATATCCGAAAGAATTGGAGTGTTAATACATTTTTCAACTCTCTTGAAAGTGATTCTATGAGTGTCTCTGGGCATTTATGAAACATCCAATATATATTTTGAGAGAGAATATCTATAAACACAATATTCATAAGCAATAATCAGAAGAGAATTGGAAGTTGCAGAGAAACCCATTAAAAAAAAATAATGTCCCCTGAGAAGCAATATGGTCTACTGGAAAAAATGGCCCTGGGAGTCAGAAGAGCTGGATTCTAATCCTTGCTCTGCCATTTGACTACTGTGTGACCTTGAGTAAGTCACTTAAACTCTCTGTACCTCAGTTTTCTCATTTATCATCTGATCTCCCTCCTCTGTAAACTGTGAGCTCCAAGTGGATCAACGACTGTGTCTGATCAGATTGTATTGTTTCTACTGCGGTGCTTGTTACAGTGCTTGGCACATATTATTATTATTATTTTGCCTAAACTTCCCAGGAAGCATTACTGAGATTTTGAGAGTCAATCTTATCGTGGTGATAGGCCTAGAAAGGCTGATTTCTAGAGACAAAGGCAACTACAGGGTGTAGTCAAGATACTAGCGACCTGAGGAGCAGGCAGAAAATTAATTAATGAGTTTCAAGCAGAAGTTTTTGAGGTCATCTGGGAGGCTTTTCCATTTCCAGTTCTTGCTTAGAAATAGAAAACAACTCCTTTGCTTTCTGAGAAATGTAGTCCTTTTCCATATAGTCCTGTCTCCCCTCCTCCATCTATAGGTATTGACTGCAGTGAAACCAATGTCCAGGGACATTTTAATAGTGATATATGGAAAAGAAGCCCTACAAAGCAACAGCTTTGCCAAACACACATCACACAGCAAGACATATACTGTATTCGGGAATGTTTTTGTGGTCCAGTGGACAGAGCAAGGGATTGGGAGTAAGAAGGACCTGAGTTCTAATTCCGGTTCATTCACTTGTCTGCTGTGTGACCTTGGGCAAGTACCTTTACTTCTCTGGGACTCAGTTACCACATCTATAATAATAATGGTATTTGTTAAGCACTTACTATGTACCAGGCATGGTAATAAGCATGGGGATATAAAGTATCAGGTTGGACACAGTCCCTGTCCCACATGGGCTCACAGTCTTACAGGTGAGGTAACCGAGGCACAGAGAAGTTAAGTGACTAGCTCAAGGTCACACAACAGACAAAAGGTGGAACCGGGATAAGAACCCAGGTCCTTAGAACTCCCAGGCCCATGCCTCCACTTAATTAAATGCTATAACTGTAAATATATTAAGGAAAAATACATAGATTGATAGATATTTCCCTAAAATATCTGTTTATCTATGTATATAGCTGTTAGTACATAGCTCCCTGCACCCATGAATGCCTATGCACACAGATACACACATACACACGAAGAATCAACAAGCAGTAAAAGCCACAGCTAGAGAAAGCGCCAACAATTCTTGTTGAAGTCACTGTGGCAAATGGCTTGGTCCAAAGCAATTCTGATGACTAACACAGCATATGTGAATGCTATTTGTTAAGTGCTTACTATGTGCTCAGTACTGGGATAGAGACTAGATAATCAAGTTGGACATATCCTCTTTCCCACGTGAGGTTCACAAACTAAGAGAGGGAGAGAACAGTTATTTAAACCCTATTTTCCAGATGAGGAAATCGAGGTACAAAGGAGTTAAGTGACTTGCCCCAGATCATGCAACAAGCACACAGTGGAGTCAGGTTTGTAAACACACATCCTCCGATTCCCAGGCCTAGGTTCTTTTTCGTAGGTCAGGCGGTTTCTCACACCTGATGGACACTGAGCAGATACTGGGGGAGATCCAACATCCACATGTTTGCCATTTTGTTCTGCCTTTTGAGTATCTCTTCTGCTAATGGTTGTTGATGCAAATATTCCAGTGAAAGTACAAGAAAAAAGGAGATTGGGTGGGTGGCTTCCTTGCTAGGTGCCGCAAGCTAAATGAACTTTACCAACTTTAATCAGGTGATCTAAACCCTTTCATGTTCTGGTTCTTTGAGCTCCAAATAACAATAAAAAAGTTTGGCACAGGATTAATGACTACCAGAGCCCTTAATCCCCTGGAAATGCTTTGTGCATTGATCATTATTGATTAATTAGTCAAGCTGAAGGATGAAGATACTCCATCTATCTCCTAGCAGCCAGAGTGCTCCACCATGGATTGTACATCATTTTCATATAAATTTCAGGATAGAAAGTTACTAAAAGGGAGACTAGGTTCTTGGGAGAACTACGGATGAAGTGTTCAGAATCTTCAGTCCAGTTCCCCTCTTGTTGGTGTTGAGGTCAGCAGGGCTTTTGAGAGTCCTCTTCCTCGCCAGCCTGCTTAGGGGCACAAAACAGGTGGGAAAGCCACTGTTTCCTCCTTTGGTTGGGAATAATAAAAATAATAATTCTAATAATGGTAATAATAATGGTACTTGTTAAGTGCTTACTATGTGCCAACCGCTGTTCCAAGTGCTGGGGTAGATACGAGTTAATCATGTTGCACAGAGTCCCTGTCACACATGGGACTCACACTTTTAATCCTCATTTTACAGATGAGGTAACTGAGGTCCAGAGAGGTTAAGTGACTGGGCCAAGGTCACACAGCAGACATGTAGCGGTGCCGGGATTAGAAGCCAGCCACACTTACTATGTGTCCACTGCTGGGGTCGATGCAAGCTCATCAGTTTGAACACAGTCACTGTCCTGTATGAGGTCCACAGTCTTAATTCCTATTTTACAGATGAGGTAACTGAGGCACAGAGAAGTTGAGTGGGTTGCCCAAGGTAACACAGCAGACAAGTGGCAAAGCCGGGATTAGAACCCAGGTCCATGCTCTATCCACTCGGCCATGGTGCTGCTTCACTTGGGAATGTATCATGAATACAGTTTTTAGACACCATCCCTGCTGTCTAGGAGTTTACCAACTAGTGGGGGAGACAGGCATTAAAATAAATTATATACGAAGGGAAGCAGCAGAGCAAAATGATATGTACATAAGTGTTGGGTGGCACTATGACTTTATTCACTCCATGCCTTTTCTACACCCTCACCAGCATTTCAGAGAGGTAATAAGTGGTAGAATAGTGCTTTGCACATAGTAAGCACTTAACAAATACCATCATCATTATTATTATTGAGAAACAGCATGGTTTTGTGGAAAGAGAGCAGTCCCAGGAGTCACAGGTCCCGGGTTCCAATCCCAGCTCTGCCACTGACCTGCTGTGTGACCTTGGACAAGTTGCTTAACTTCTCTGTGTCTCAGTTCCCTCATCTTACTTACTCTGTGAGTTCCACATGGGACCTGATTATTCTGTGTCTACCCCAGTTTATAGTATAGTACTTGACATCATCATCAATCGTATTTATTGAGCGCTTACTATGTGCAGAGCACTGTACTAAGCGCTTGGGAAGTACAAATTGGCAACACATAGAGATCTAGTTAGCACTTAACAAATACCACAATTATTGAGAAGCAGCTTTGCCTAGTGGATAGAGCACTGTCCTGGGAGTCAGGAGCACCTGGATTCGAAGCCTGGCTCTGCCACTTGTCTGCTTTGTTGAACAAATCATTAACTTGTCTGTGCCTCAGTTACCTCATCTGTGACATGGGGATTAAGATTACTATGTGGCAGGCCTTGTACTAAGTGCTGGAGTGGATACAAGCAAATTGAATTGGATACAGTCCCCATCCCCACAGTCTCAATCCCCATTTTACAGATGAGGTAAACAGAGGCACAGAAAAGTGAAATGATTTGCCCAAGGTCACACAGCAGACATCTTTTAAAGTAGCACTGTGGAGCATTATGGCCCAGGAAGGCATTACTACCCACATAAATTCTGTTTTTTCAGTGCCAGCTACGGCTTCGCAAAAACCTCCAACAGGTCAGTTCACGTTTAGGTCTTAGCCGGGAGAGCTAATCATGACTTCTTCTTTATGTGACAGGTGCTGAGTGTTCTACATCAATATCTGGGCTCTTATCTTTGGCTTATATCCTTGACCTTTTAAATGTGATCCTCAAATCTTTCTGCTTTGTCTTCCGGTAAGATATCCTATTACCTGCTGTCTGATGAACCTTCTCTTGCTTCCTTCTTCCCGAGGTGAATAAAAGCATAAAGGAGCACACTGCACTAAAAAAACGACTGCTGCGTACATGTTTAGAATACTTAAAGAAATCAGATTCAATTCCAAATATCTGTTCATTAGCAAAACCATACCCATCGAAGGATGATTAACCATTCTTATGAATTCTATAGACATGTATGTGTACCCACCCACACATCCATGCTGAAAGTTGAATTACAAGATTTTTTCATCAAAATATTTGCTTATTTACAAAGGTGTTTCCTTTTTCCAAAACAGTTCAATGTTTCCCTGTTGTGGGCTACAGAGAATACCCAGTGGCTTTTGGTGGGATTCAATTTTCTGTTCACTTAAAATGAATAGTGCCTCGGGTATTTGGGCATATTTAGACTGCTATGAATGGGCGAGCATCGTTCTCTGCCTTAGTTCCATTGTCAGCCAAAAAAGGATTTTATTTCTGCTCAGGCAAGGTAAATACAAGTGGTTAAAGTAATTTAAAGATGTAAAGTAAGAAGCAGCCTGTACAGTGATAATCATGTGACTGGTGATACTATTTTTCACACTCTTTGACCCAGATGACTGCTTCCACATAATGATGATGGTATTTGCTAAGCGCTATGTGTCAGCACTGTTCCCTCTAGACTGTAACTTTGCTGTGGGCAGGGAATGGGGTCTGTTATATTGTACTCTCACAAGCCCTTATCTCAGTGCTCTGCTCACAGTAAGTGCTCAATAAATAAGAATGACTGACTAAGCGCCGGGGTAGATACAAGTTAATCATGTTGGTTACAACCCTGTCCCACATGGGGCTCACAGTTTAAGTGACTGTGACTATAAGACAATATATGGTCTGAAGGGCGATGACTTTTTTTAAAATGTACTAGACAGTAATGGGGATATTTATTTCTGTTCTATCCCTCTAGTCCCACCACAGGTACAATACCTGGAGTTTTTTACAGACCATTTCATTAAGTGAAAGCAAACCATCATCGTTCCATTTGATTTCCCTACAGAATGGCCACTGAATGGGATGCTATTCCAGGGTGGATAATGTGAAGACATCCTGTGCTGATGGGAGCTGAAAGTTAGATGGTGAAATGATGCTTCAGAACCATCCTTTCATCTACGCAGCATGGCATAGTGAATAGGGAACAGACCTGGGACTCAGAAGGTCATGGGTTCTAATCCTGGCTCCGCCACTTGTCTGCTTTGTGACCTTGAGCAAGTCACTTCAGTTCGCCGAACCTCAGTTACCTTATCTGTAAAATGGGGATTGAGACTGTGAGCCCCACATGGGACAGGGGCTATGTCCAACCTGATTTGCTTGTATCTGCCCCAGCCTTTATAACAGTACCTGGCACATAGTAAGTACTTAAAAATACTATAATTATTATTCTTATTATCTCTGGAACCACTTAGCCTTGTCTCCATTGGTCCCTCTCTCCAGTGAAATAGTGCTGAGGATGCAAGCTTCTTGATGGTAGGGATCACATCTACTAATCCTATTAAACTCTCACAGGGATTGATTTTTCTGCATTATGAGGTGTTCAATAAATACTTTTGGTTGATTGATTGGAAAGGTAAGGCCGCTTCCCACCTCTACTCTAATGGTTTCCTGCCAAACTATTATGAGCAGGAAAAGAGGGTCAACTTCTTGATGACTGATTCCCTCAAAAGTCACTGCTAAACACTGTGCCAATCTTAGACTCTGTCATGGTAGTGGGAGGAGAGATGGGGTGAAGGTGGTTCCTGTGGAGGGTTAGGAGCTGAAGAGAGTCAATCAGTCAATCGTATTTATTGAGCACTTACTATGCGAGAAGGATGGTACTAAGCACTCGAGAGAGTACAATATAACAATGTAATACATTCCCTGCCCACAACAAGCTTTCAGTCTAGAGGCGAGAAGTGGGGTGAACTAGAGAAAGGGGCATCACTGTAAAAAATCTCTCTTTCCATGGAACCTGGCTCACCTCAGATTCCCAACATCCAATTTTCCTTTGTTCTCTCCCAATTATTCTTTCACTCAAAGCACAGATTGCAGCTTAGTTCAAAGAGTGTGGGATCAGGAGTCAGGAGATGTGGATTCAAATTCCAGGTTTGCACTGGCTCATGAGGTGATCTTGAGTAAGTTGCTTAACTTCTAAGGTCTCAGTTTCCTCATCTGTAGAATGGAGATAATAACATTGCCTCTGCCTACCTCACCGGGATGTTTGGGGACAAAATGAGTTGATTGATAGGAAACTGCTTTATAAAAACAAAAGAAGTCTGTAAACCCTATAAAAAAATGGGTGGGGAGGCCTGGGGGAAGAGACAGGGTTTCAAAAATGCTGGCATGAAGGTTGGGATTAATCTAACAAAATAAAGGTGGGGATTGAGGCAATTATTTAGTCTATTCAGTACCATACCCAGCAGACAATGTGGATTTTACCCTTGGCTCATTCTTTTGCCTCCCACATGGAACTCACCTCAGCTCCACTAAACCACATCTCTCCCTTTCTTCAATCCCTTCTAAAATAGCAGCTGCCCCAAGAGTTTTTCTCCACCTAACCCTAACATTACTGGTCATGTCAGCTCATCAGCCAACTAAACAATGTGCGTACCTGTTTATGCACTGATTAATTTAAATTGCTTATTTGTGCTTTTATCATTGTTCTTATTATCTTACTCTTTTAAATATTGTATATAATATTGCACATTATACATTTTAGAATATGTAATTATATAATAGAACAATATATTGCAAAGTAAAACCTGAGGACAGGGACTATATTCTCTAAGAAACTAGATGAGAAGCAGCATGGCCCTTTGGAAAGAACAAAGGTCTGGAAGTTGGAGGACCTGGGTTCTAATTTCAGTTACCTGCCTGCTAGATGATCTTGTGGAAGTCCCTTAACTTCTCCGTACCTCAGTTTCCTCATCTGTAAAATGAGGATTCAATACCTGTTCTCACTTCTACTTAAGTTGTGAGCCCCACATGAGACAGGACTGTGTCCAACCTGATTATCTTGCATCTACCACAGTGCTTGGCATGTAGTTATGTGTTTAACAAATACCAGTTATTATTATTACCTAGTTCTCCAAAAAACTTCTATAGTACTGTGCACACAAATGGTGTTCAGCAAATTGTTCTTTTGATGATTTTTGTTTGAATATATCTGGATAATTGTTTTAAATATCCAGTTTCCCTGGGCAAAGCCTCTCGGCAGGTACATTACTCCTCATAGGTTTAGTACTGAAAATGCTTGTCCATATAATCTGTGTCTGTGCTCTGCTTTCTTTAAGGGACCTAACCAGTAACTGTGAAAGATTTAGTGCCAAGTCCATGATAAACATCTTTCATGTAGAAACACCCCAAAGGATTTGGGAATTATGTTATTGACTAGAACAACTAAACAACTTGGAACCAAAGCAAATTGACTTTAGATGAATGACAGAAACAGCAGTTTTAAATTCCAGTATTACAGTGTTGGGTGTAAATGTATAAATATACATTCTTTTTCACAGGGAGCAAATGCAATGCAAAAAAAAAAAAATCACAAAAGCCAGGATATGGCCATATATGACTCCAGAGGACAATTTAAGTCAGATTATTCAGGCCTATAACAGCAACTTGCTAATGAGAAAATAAATATGATTTAGTTTGTTTTATCCAGATTGAGAGCAGCATTCCCTAATAGATAGATTGTGAACCTTGGAGTCAGTGGATCTGGGTCCTAATCCCAGCTCTGCCATTTGTCTGCTGTGTGACTTTGGGAAGTCACAACTTCTGTATGCTTCATTTTTCTCATATGGAAAATCGGGATTAGACTGGGAGTACTATGAGAGAGAGGTACTCTGATTATCTTGAATCTGTCTCAGTGATTGGCACATAGTATGTGCTTAACAAATTTCCACAATTATTAGATTGACTGCCTGCAGCAAATTGCCAGTGTTGGGATAATATGCATTTAAGCATAGAATGTTCTAGGGATGCATGAAGGTCTGAAACAGTGCAAAGCCCTGGAGTGAAGCAGCAGGATAAATATGATGCAGATGACTTCTCAGTGAAGGCCTAACAAAGTCATGAGTGTGTATTTATAAACTCTCCCAGTGATGCTCTCACATCTCCGACCTCCCACCCCTTGCTATGACTTCCCCCCATTATTATTATCATCATGGTATTTGTTAAGCACTTACTATGTACCAAGCACTATTCTAAGCAATGACTCTAGGGTAGACACGGACTGCACTCAAGTCATACATTGAGATGCAGGGGACATCCCTTACTGTAGACTGACCACATCTTGTGATGGAGTACCATCTATCAGTATATGCCAGTTTCACCCAAAACTTCACCATTTCTCCAGGGCAGCCCCTGATAATAATTGATAAATACACTATTTTTTAAGTGCTTACTATGTGCCAGGCACTGCACTAAGCGCTGTGTGGAAACAGACAAATTGGGTTGGACCCAGTCCCTGTCCCATTTGGGGTTCACAGTCTCAATTCCCATTTTCAAGATGAGGTAAATGAGGCCCACAGAAGATAACTGACTTGCCCAAGGTCACACAGCAGACAAGTGGCAGAGCCAGGATTAGAATGCATGATCTTCAGACTCACAGGCCCATGCCCTTATCCTCTACTCCATGCTGTTTTTCTAATGCTGCCATTTGCGCCACTTACATTCTCTATTGTATTCTCCCAAGGGCTTAGGACAGTGCTCTTTATGTGGTGATATGATTGATTGACAGTAGGTGCTCAAGAAATAGTATTGAGTCATTCAATCATATTTATTGAGGACTTACTGTGTGCAGAGCACTGTACTAAGCGCTTACAAAATTGACTTGGACACTGTCCCTGTCCCATGTGTGGCTCACATTCTCAATTCTCATTTTGCAGATGAGGCAACTGAGGCACAGAGAAGTGAAGTGACTTACCCAAGGTCTCCCAGCAGACCAGCAGACAGTGGCGGAGCCGGGATTAGAACCCATGACCTTCTGAATCCCAGGCCTATGCGCTATTGATTCCCAGGTGCAGGTCCAGGATTGTTGAGCCATGGAGCTCCATGGTAAGAGCTAAGTTACTGCAAGGCTGAGTCCTGAAAATCAAAATACAAGACAAATAGACCCACCCAATCCATATTAAGCAGGGGACCTACTATGCTGTCCCATAGAAAACTGGCCTCCTGAACACTCTACAACTGTTCTGTAATCCCCTTCCTCCTCAAATAGGCTTTTCCCTAGACCTTCTGAAATCCCATCTGCTCCAGAAGATATTCCCTAATTCATTCCCTCTCCAGGTTGTACTATCCCAACAACCATGTTAGCACTTAAATGCCACCCATGGTACATATCAGTTCACCTACTCTACAAGTGAAGCATGTACTTATTAGCTAATTTGTAAATCAATTCATAAGTAGAATTGGTTGAGCACTCATTCTGTACAGAGCACTGTGCTAAACACTTGGGAGACTACAATAGAGTTGGTAGACCTGCTCCCACTCCTCAAGGAGCTTACAAACTAGTGGGGGGGTGGGGGGTACAAGCACTGAAAGAAATTCCACACAGGAGAAACACATGGAGAGAGGGAACAATCCTCAAACTTGATAAATGAATTAATTTATTGTGCAGCTTTTGATGGTGGACTGTGCCTCCCCAAATGTTTAGTTATGGTGGAAATGCTGACGTGGCAGATGTTGAGGAGAAATCTATTAATCAATGGTATTTTTTGAGTACTTACTATGTGCAAAGCACTGTATTAAGCACTTGGGAGAGAAAAATCCAACAGAATTAGCAGACACCTTCCTTGACCATAACAATCTTGCATTCTAGAGGGGGAGACAGACATTAATATGAATAAATAAGTAATTTATAATATATAATTTAAAGAAATGTACATACGTAAGTGCTGTGGGGTTGAGGGTGAGGCAAATATTAAATGTCCAAAGGTCACAGATCCAAGCACATAGAGGATGCAGACGGGAAAGCGAGCTGGGGAAAAGAGGGCTTAATCAGGGAAGGCCTCTAGGAGGAGATGTGACCTTTATAGTGGTTTGAAGGTGGAGAGAGTGGCAGTCTGGAATATATGGAGGGGGAGGGAGTTCCAGTCCAGGGGGATGACATGAGAAAGGGATTCGCAGTATGACAGATGATTGAGGTCAGAGCACAGTGAGGAAACTGGCACCAGAGAAGTGGAGTGTGTGGGCTGGGCTGTAGTAGGAGATCAGTGAGGTGAGGTAGGATGGGGAGAGCTGATTGACTGCTTCAAAACCAATGGTAAGGAGTTTCTGTTTGATGCAGAGGTGGATGGGCAGCTGTTGGAGGTTCTTGAGGAGTGGGGGATACGGACTGCTTATCCTCATTAATAAATGAACTGTGTAGCACAGTGAAGTATGGACTGGAGTAAATCATTCCATCTTTATCCATCATTCCATGCTCATGTTATAACCAGTCGTATAGGTCTTCTTCCTTTGAACTGTCAATAGTTTTCTTGGTCTGTCTTGTTCACTAGACTAGAAGTCCTTGATAACAGAAAATCTTGTCTTTCCCCTCCCTTGTCCCCTCTGAAGTACTTAGTCCAGTGTTCTGCACACAGCTGGCATACAGTAAATACTACTGAAACCAACAAATACTATTGAATGATTGAGACTATCTCCAGTCACTTGTATATTTACATGATTGATCCTGAGAATTCAAAGACTGTAGGTGAACAGGAAGGAGAACAATCCTCAAACTTGATAAATGAATCATTTATTGTACTGCATTCAATAAACACAGTCAGCCAGCCTATAATGACAAGAAAGAGCTAAAGAGAGCTCAAGGAAAGACTGAATTTCAAATTCTGAAATATCCTTGATCTCAGGATGGAAAAATACCTAATAAAAAAAGCCTGTTAGACCAGGATGGAATGCTTACAAGGGTTCTAAATAAAATTACCATGGAACCCTTACCCGAATTAAAGATGTTAAGCTCAATTTCCTGGGTGCAGTATGGAAAAGGGAATTTAGTTTTGCTTCCCCCTATTTTCTCTGAAGTTTCTGTTCATCTTCACTTTGTCAAATTGTGGTTAGACACTTTATTATTTTTCTTTTTTTTAAAGACTGACATATTCCCCTTCACAGATGTCACCTACGAATAATGTGTTACCATGTTTAACTGATGAAGCACAGAATATACTTTGGTAGTCAGAGAGCCATATAAAACATTATTTTAATATTTACATTTAAATGGGCTTCTGATGACCTTCATGTAATCTATTTTCAACTTCATTTCCAAATGTCTTTTAAAAGAAGGCTTTCCATTTTAATGGTGCTTCTCACTTTTCTCAGACTTAAAGAGTGTTGTATGATTCTGTAAAATTAATGCTTTTTATTTACTTTTTCATTTGGATATCCGAGCCACATTTTAAATTATTCACTTTTAACTGCCTTTTAGTGTTCCTATTCCTCTGCCTCTTGGGGTAACAAGTCCCTGATTCATATTTTTGTTATCTGCAGAAATGTAAGCTAATTGAAAGGGAAACTAGTCCTCAGAGCAAGAAAAAGCAAGATCATTAATTTTTAAATTTTCCTTCTTATATACTTTTCCATTACAGAAAAACACATTAATGGAATTATTAACAATGTAATTGAAAATTTGAAAAATGAATGTTTGACAGAATACTCTAAAAAGACTCTGGCTTTGCCATATTTGAAGCTATTTGGCTTGCATTTGAAAGGCACTCCACTCAAATAGAATGTTCTTGGAGGATTAGGGAATGTTCATCTAAGACTCTGTGTCACTCTGGTTGGAGAGTGATGCACTGTCAAAAGAGATGTTTGTGCCCAAAACACAGTGCCAGATGGGGGTGGGGGCATGAGCATAATGTGAGTCTTCCTTAATGTGGGATATAACAGTAAAATAAGCTCCATGAACGAAATGAGATCTAGTGGATTCAGTACAGGACTAAGAGTCAAAGGACTTGGGTTCTAAATACGGCTCTGGCACTTGCTTGCTGTGTGACCTGCAAGTCATTTATCTTCCCTGTGCCTCGGTTTTCTCATCTGTAAAAAGGGAGATTAAATACCTGTTCTCCCTCCCCTTCCACTCTGAGCCCCATGTGGGACAAGGACTGTGTCTAATTTGAGTGTATTGTATCTACCAAATCTATTACATTGCACTCCCCCAAGCACTTAGTACAGTGCTCCGCACACAGTAAATGGTCATTAAATCCCATTGATTGATCTACCCCAGTGGTTGGCACAACATGTTTTTTTTTAATACCACATTGGAGAGGCGAATGAATAAAGGGACAAAAACAACTAAAAATTGTGTTACAAAAAGAAGATGAAAGAGTTGGCTAGCACATTATCTTAGAGTATGGCTCCTATCCAGTATTTAAATTTGTGCCAGGGCTGAAAGGGGCCAAGGGGAAGCCAAGATGGAAGCTTCACTCCTCACCAGATGGCCAGGCCAGCTGGAACTGTTCTCACCATTCCCCGACCCCTTTCTTATATTGTTAGTCCCTTCGGGGCTAGGGACCATGTCCAATTGCAAATACATATTTTTTCCTACAGTTTAGTACAGTGCTTTGTGCACAGTAGGCATCTAATAAACAATATTACTAAATACTACTACCAATAGTGAATGTACGTAGATAGGAACTGTGATGGGAGTTGGAAGGATGAGACCTAGGAAGAAGAAATTAATTATGGAAAAGCCTTCTGGAAGACAAGGAATTTCTGGCAGATTTCAAACAGGAAGGAGATCTAGGCAGAGGGGTGGTAATGAATAGCAATCTGGAGTTGGGAAAAGTGGGAGTCAGAAATGATAAGAAGGATCACTTGGCAATTGGTAATAATAATAATTGTAGTTCTTGTTAAGTGCTTACTATGTGCCAGGAACTGTACTAAGGGCTGTGGTGGTTACAAGTAAATTGGGATGGACACAGTCTCTTTCCCATGCGGGGCTCACAGTATCAATCCCCATTTTACAGATGAGGTAACTGAGGCCCAGAGAAGTTAAATGACTTGCCCAAGGTCATGCAGCAGACAAGTGGTGGAGTCAGGATTAGAGCCCATGACCTTCTGGCTCTCAGGCCCAGGCTCTATCTACTTACTTCACCATGCCACTTCAGTTTTGTTTCCACAAGAGTAAGAGTCAGAAAATTCTAAGAAAATGCTCTGAATGAGAAACATTCACCATATCCTCAGATCGCCCAGATTCAAATAGATAACCAAGTACATGCCACCACAAGGCCAATGCCCAGATCAACACGGGAGGAACTTCTGGAACCCAGAACCCACAAGTACTGCAGAAGAAAATCCTTGTTTCATGAAGACTTCCCCTTATGCAGTGGTTTAATGAAGCCCAACTAAACTGCTACTTTTCTTTCCTATTTGGGGACAGTTTTCATTCCCTGGCATGAGATCATTCAGTCCTAGCTGTGTGATTAAACAGAACAGGAAAGGTGAGAACAAATACATTCAAATATGCCATCCCTCCCTAAACTCACTTTAGGTAAGGTTGTCACCTAAATAGCAACTATAACTTTACTTCTCCCCTATTAGATATAATGTTACCCTTTCTCTTCTTTAGAAGAACACCTTGCTGTGGGTCCTATTTATTTCATTAAAAAATTTTACTAATCATTGATTATGAGACAAGGAGCTGATTCTTAAAATGGCATTGTTCGTTTGTGCTACTGTGGCTAAAAAGGGTATCCAATGTGCCTAAATTGTTTACCCTTGAGGATAGATCCTACTGATGTTGATGTTTAAATACCCTCTTTTTCCTCATTAGTTTGTAACTGAATTTACCATTCATTCATTCAATCAATCTTATTTCACATGTAGCTGCCTTTCATTCATTGGAGTCAGAGGTCATGGGTTCAAATCCCGGCTCTGCCACATGTCGGCTGTGTGACCTTGGGCAAGTCACTTAACTTCTCTGAGCCTCATTTCTCTCAACTGTAAAATGGGAATTAAGACTGTGAGCCCCATGTGGGACAACCTGATCACCTTGTATCCCCCCGGTGCTTAGAACAGTGCTTTGCACATAGTAAGTGCTTAACAAATGCCATTATTATTATTATTATTATTATCATTCATTCATTCAATCGTATTTATTGAGTGCTTACTGTGTGCAGAGCACTGTACTAAGCGCTTGGAACATACAATTTGGCAACAGATAGAGACAGTCCCTACCCAATAACGGGCTCACCGTCTAGAAGGGGGAGACAGACAACAAAACAAAACAAGTAGACACGTGTCAATACCATCAAAACAGATAAATAGAATTATAGATATGTACACATCATTAATAAAATAAATCAACCAATGGTATTTACAAAACACTTACTGTGTGCAGAGCATTGTGCTAAGCCTTTGGGACAGTAAAATGCAACAGAGTTGGTAGACGTGTTCCTTGCCCACAATGAGAGTGTTTTATAGGTGCTGAGGAGAGTAGAAAAAAAGTAACCAAAATGGTTTCTGCCCTTACAATTTAACCTACCTGAAGCTATAGTAGTCAATCGTGTATCATTTTGCCAGACAGTCTGATTTTTATCTGGCCTCTCCCTTATACAGAACTGCAGCATGATCTTGTAGAGAGGTGGCATGGCTCAATGGAAAGACCTCTGATCTGGGAGCCAGAGAACCTGGGTTCTAATCCTGACTCTGCTACTTGCCTACTGTGGGACTTTGGGCAGGTTGCTTAACCTCTCTGTGCCTCAGTTTCCACATCTGTAAAATGGAGATTCTATACCTATTTTCCCTTCTACTTTGACTGCTAGGCCCATGTGAGATAGGGAATGGGTCTCACTTTATTATCTTGTATCTACCCCAGTGCTTAGTATAGTATTTGGAAGCAGCGTGGCTCAGTGGAAAGAGCACAGGCTTGGAAGTCAGAGGTCATGGGTTTTAATCTCGGCTCTGCTGCTTGTCAGCTGTGTGACTTTGGGCAAGTCACTTAACTTCTCTGTGCCTCAGTTACCTCATCTGTAAAATGGGGATTAAGACTGTGAACCCCATGTGGAACAACCTGATCACCTATGTCCTCCCCAGTGCTTAGAACAATGCCTTGCACATAGTAAGCGCTTCACAAATGCCATCATTATTATTATATAGTAAGGACTTAACAAATGCAACTATTATTATTATTATTTTCTAGGATTGCACGAACTCTTGTTTCCAGAAAATGGTGCCCATGACATTATCACATTCCACGGAGGGTAAAGCTTAAGTTTACTTCAGGCAGGGAATGTGTTTGTGTATTGTTACATTGTACTTTCCCAAGTGCTTAGTACAGGGCCCTGCACACAATAAGCACTCAATAAATATGATTGAATGAATTAATAAATAATGGATGTGCCATCACATACATGTTCTTGTCCAGTGGATGGGAGGGCCATCAGCAGCCACTCTACCTATAGCAAAATCCTCAGTGGTGCTCTGAAATACAGACTTTTCTAAAAAGAGTTTAGGAAAGAAAGGTTTAGTGTAGTCCGTTGGTTTTAGAGCCACTGCCTGATCTTCTTTAGTTCTACCATGGTTCCTTTTACAAACAGAGCATGTGGCACACTACTTATTTCCATGGCTGTTAGGAAATTTAAATTTGAATTATGTGGAGAATAAATGATTATCAGTTTAAGTTCCACACTTTTCTTAAACTCAAACTATGGTGCCTGTGAATTAATGCAGTCTCTTTAAACTTTAAAACCTATTTCCATTACAAATTCCTTTTGATTTTCTTAAGACACCTAACTCTGAATGGATTCTAGACTGAATGAGAATCTTGAGAAATAAATGCTAAAGCTACGTTGCCCTATATTTAGCTGGAAAATTAATTATACATTTGCCTTGGCAATTAATACATGGCTGCATATTTAACTTGCAAAATATGTCTGAGTTTTTTCTCTGACTCTCTATGGCTGACTACTTTTGTCTCCCTGCCTCTGCCTCTGTGGCTACTATCACTCAATTCATGTCTCTCTCGCTGTCTTTCTCTGTCCCCGTGATGGCACCTATAATTTGATAGCACCTATAATTCTTTTTCTCGGCTTCTTTCTACCTGCCACTATCTCTGGGTCTCTTCTGCCTTTGTCCAGGACTGCCTTTTTCTTTCTTCTTCTGTCTTTCTTTTTGGCGGCCCACCCACAACCTGACTACACGCCATTGCAGCTCCCAGCTCTGTCCCTACAGGAGGGATAGAAGACGGAGGTGATAACGGAGAATCAATCAATCATATTTATTGAGCTCTTATTGTGTACAGAGTACTGTATGAGGCACTTGGCAGAATACAATGTAACACAGATAGTAGACACGTTTGCTGCCCACAGTGAGCTAACAGTCTGAAGGGGGAGAGAGAAATTAATAAAAATAAATACCTTACTTCTATGTATACCACTTGTCTCCTGTGTGACCGTGGGCAAGTCGCTTACCTTCTCTGTGCTTCAGTTACCTCATCTGTAAAATGGGGATTTAGACTGTGAGCCCCATGCGGGACAGGGGCTGTGTCCAACTTAATTTTAACTTATATCTACCCCAGCTCTTAGAACAGTGACAGGCATGTAGTAAAAGTTTAGCAAATACTATAAACAACACCACCTACAAAAACAACAATAACATAAGAACTTACAGTCTAGAGGACTATAAAAGGACCAGATATACTAGTGCACTATTTGGATGTTGATTCATATTTTGCATAAGGTTGACATGGGACAAGTCACCTCAGGCTCTAGGTTTTTAGATGAGAAACTTAGAGAAGCAGCGTGGCTCAGTGAAAGAGCCCGGGCTTTGGAGTCAGAGGTCACAGGTTCAAATCCTGGCTCCGACAATTGTCAGCTGTGTGACTTTGGGCAAGTCACTTAACTTCTCTGTGCCTCAGTTACCTCATCTGTAAAATGGGGATTGACTGTGAGCGCCCCCGTGGGACAAGCTGATCACCTTGTAACCTCCCCAGTGCTTAGAACAGTGCTTTGCACATAGTAAGTGCTTAATACCATGTACGTACCATGTAAGTTAGTGTTGTATGCTGACACAATGCATACAACAAAAACATAAACTCCTGGATTTGTAACTCTACAAACTCATGTCTGATTAGCCAATTTGTGGATAACCCATAACCATCCCTTCTTCTTCCTCGTTCTGCCGACTTTACTCTCATGCTGCAGGCTGCCAGGGAAGGGAGGGCAGGGGAAGACTGTAAACTCCTTGTGGGAAGGAGACGAGTCAACCAGTTCCAATGTTTTGTATTCTCCCAAGCACTTAGTACAGTCCTTTGAGCACAGCAAATACTCAGTAAAAGATTATCTCGGATCTACCCCAATGCTTAGTACAGTGCCTGACAAGTAGTAAGTACTTAATAAGTACCATATAATTACATTGAAATGCAATGAGTGGAAGAAGGGAACTTTAGGAAACTCAAATCTAAACAGTTTGCCACTAATTAGGAACTGTAGTACAAGACTAGGTGGGGAAGGAAGTTGTTCGTAGTGCCCAAGCGCTTAATATAGTGTTCCGCACACAGTAATTGCTCAATTCAATCACTTGTATTTATTGAGCACTTATTGTGTGCAGAGCACTATACTAAGTGCTTGGGGAAGAACAATATAACAATAAACAGATGCATTCCCTGCTCACAGTGAGCTTATAGTCTAGAGGACGAGTTCACAAGTACCATTGATTATTTGATTAATTAAATTGAGGTTGGTGATTTCCTGCATATTTCAGTGATCCCTGCTTTTCCCATTTGCATGTGTAACTGAAAATCATCTTTGAAAAATGTCGACAAAATTATCTCTCTAGACAGAGGAAACCATATTTAAAGTCAAGGTAATAAAGGCCTGGGTATTCTATTCCTACCACATGCCAGATATCTACCAGCATAAAGCAAGCAGGGCTTGAGTGATAAGATATCCATTTTGGAGCTTGGCTTGGTTCTTGGCCTTATGCACAAATAGCATGGAAAACTTTGTGGACTGCCCTGGCAACTGGCTGATTCAGCTGGCAGCAAGAGTAGCTTCTCATGGAAACCCATGGAAGGAGAACACTGTCTGCACTCCCTGTAAGAATTCAAAGAGGATTTTAGGACACCACATATTCAAACCAAGAAAGGATGCTAGACATCCCTGCAGAATGGAGCCAAAACAGATAATTGTCAGTCACTAATCAGGCATTAAGAAAATGATGATGAACTGCCAGATTTATATTAGAGTCACTTGCTCAATGCAATTAAATATAAATTGTTCATTGGAAGTATATCACTGTAACTGATTACAGAAACATACCTACCTTTATTCCACTTATTAAGTCTTCTAGTCTCTATTTTTTTTTTTTTTAATTTGTCTTTTGCGATCTACAGGTTCCTTTGATGCAAAACGTGATGGGACAATTGTTGAGTGAAAAAAAGAATCCTGAAACAAATGGTTCTTGTCCAGTTTAGTGACTCGGAACAGCTCTCTGCTGCCATTGTGCTGGAGAAGTTTAAGGTAAGTAAGTGCATAATTTAGGGGGGAAAACTTCCAACTCTCTTTCACTGGAAAATTAAGGAAAAAGCAAGCCTTTTTGGTAACCTAAGCCATGAACATAATTTCCCTGGTCTTTTTATTCATTGGCACAATTCTAATTAAATTATCTTTTGCCTCTTGGTGTCTTGAGACCACCTTGCTCTGCCACCTAGTAATATGCCATTCCAAACTCTAGATTGCATGTTGGAACAGAGAAAGAGTTCATTTCTCTGGAGACTAGTCAATAGTAATCATAGTAATAATGTTTATTAAGTGCTTACTATGTGCTAAACAATGGGGAAGATACAAGATAATCAGACTGGACAAAGTTCCCATCCCACACAGTATAAGAGAGGGTGAATAGGTAAAGTATCCCCATTTCACAGGTGAGGAAATTGAGGCACAGAGCAGGTCATTGACTTGCCCAAGGACACATATCAGGTAAGTGGTAAAGCAAGGATTAGAACTCAGGTCCCCTGACTCTCAGTCCCTTTCTCTTTCCACTGACTGCCTATTTTTTTTTTTTTCTGGAAGGGATGTTTTTATCAAAATGAGAAAAAAATATGCAAAAAACCAAACACCCATGACAGAATGAACTGCAGATATTTGCTTTGTGAAATCCCGACAGTTCCACACTGCTGCCTGGGTCACGTGGCAGGTTTGTGATTGACAAGGAACTGATGAATCCACTGCAGGGCAGGCCTGCCCAGCAAGACTATATGCTTGTCAGGATTTCATCACTGCTGGCTGGTCATGGACATGAATGTGTGCCACTATGTGCCTGCTGCCTTTCCAAGGTAAGTTGAGAAAATTCCTCTTTGGCTGAAGTGTTTCACAATTACCCCATGATAATTAGTTTGATTTCATCCCTTGATTATAATCTGCCACTTTAAGACTCCCAAAGCACGTAGAAATTTTTCTTTCTAACTTCATTCAAGGAAAGAATGATCCTCTTAAGAAACACTCTCTTATCCCTCTTCTAAAATTAATGTCAGCAAAACAATCTGGGTGAAACTTGTGTGGTAATTAATGGCAGCGCTGGAGAGAACAACCCTATCTATGGGGAGACTGAGGCAGGTGTTAGGTTTTCAGTCTTCAAAACTCACATTATCACAGTTCTACCCCAGAGGAAAACGGCCATAATCCAGGTGGCATTTTGTGGAAAGCAGGTCGGGCTAATGGAGGAATAATGGAAAAAATACCTAGTTTTCAAATTTTCCACAAGATTAGCGCAGGAAATCTTCCAAAAATTAACACAGGAACTCCAATTTTGTGCAGAAAGAGAGGGCAAGGGGGACCAAAAAAGACTAAATCCAATTTCTTGCCCTTCGATAATTTAATAAGCTTCCTTTGGCCTATGCTTGGGCCTGGATCAGTTCATCCACAGAGGAAAGAGGGGAACAGGCAGGAAGAGAAGGAATGGGAAATCTCAAGTCCAACTCCTCCTTTGGATTTAACAACTGAAAAGCGGCCTAACTCATTGAGGGTGAGTTCCTTCCAGGTTTTCATTAGTCAGATGTGGCTTCTCCCGGGAGATTCCAATTTGCCGAGGATTCTGGAAATGAGAAGCATTGAGGAGAAGGTTCCCTACTCTTTCAATTTCCTTGGTATGTCAGTCTCTCCCATTAGATTGTAAATTGTTTGAGGACAGGGAATGTGTCTCACTTCAGTTGTACCCTCCCAGGCACTTAGTGCAGTGCTTAGCACTCGGTTTATGCTCGGTAATTACCACAGATTAATTAATTGCTTTGGACCCCCTTCAGCATCTCTAAATATTTTGTCAAATAGATTCAGCCAATACCAAGGCATTATGGCGGAATAAGATGGACATTTCTACCTGCTTCCTCTGGAATAAATTCCCTTTACCACACAAAGACCAAAATGCCTGTCAAGGGGCTATTTATCTTCAATGGAATTTAAGGAAGATGATTTCTCTTGTTCACATTTTTTTTAACTGGCAGGGAGCTGTTGACACTCTAGTCTGTGAAATTATTGTTCCCAAGGGACAAGTTTAACTTCATTAACTTATTTAAATTGCCTTTCATTATCTGAAATACTAAATTCACATTGAGAGTCCATAAAATGAATACTTGCAATATTGATGAAATATTTCAAGAGACACTCCTACGTGTTTCTAGCCATTTTTTGTTCAATAGCAGTCACTTGCATTTCTGAGAGCAATTGTACGTGCTCAGAAAACAAAAAATAGCTAATTCTTTCACATTCAGGTTGGAAAAAAATTGACAATAGTGAATAAAAGTGCCAATAGCATTCAATGGGCATTGCAAAGCACTGTAATGGACACTTTTGAACATATTATAGAGATGAAAAACAAGGTCTTTGCCCTTGAGGAATTTCCAGTCTAATAGAGAGAAGCAAACATAAATTGCAACCATAAAATAGGTAAAAGAGTAAGTTAAGATACAAACCTTTAAAAGCATGTTCAGAAATAAATGAACTGATATGTAAATAAAGTCACACAGCAGTCTAGATGAAATTGCTGTTACCTGTTAAAGATTAACAAGTAATTTCCCAAACATCAACTGTATGTGTTCCAGGAATATGAGGGTATTTATTTCACTTGGACTTGATTAATTACAAATTGGTAACTATTCAGTAACTTCCAAAAATGCCAGTAAAGGAGACAGATAACTGATTTGTGAAACTTTCTCTCTCTATCTCCCTTTCCCCATTTTGGGTGAGAAATTATTTTAAGGATAGATGTGGAGGGATAACAAGTGGATTTAATGTATGTTATGGTATACTTCAATTTTCAAAATGCCTTAGAGTTTCACAAAAATCCTGAAAATCAAAAAAACAAAACCAAAAACTGAGTAATCCTGAAACTAGAGGGGATATTCTGTCATGGAAAAAAATGGATAAAAGATGGGAAATATTAGGGATAAACAAGGTACGGAAGCATAAGTAGCCAAAATATATAAATATTTTAGTTTATTTTCAAATAAATTCTTTAAAACAGGGTAGTAAAACAGAGTGCCCTATTGCAAAGAGCATGGGCCTGAGTTCTAATCCTAACTCTGCCACTTAACTGCCGGGTTATCTTGGGCAAGTCACTTAACTTCTTTGGTGCCTCAGTTTTCTTATCTGTAACATGGGGATTCAATACCTGTTCTCCCACTACCTTAGAATGGGAGACAGGGGCTATGTCTAACTTGATAATAATGATTGTGTCATTTATAAAGTGTTTGCTATGTACCAAGCACTTTATTTAGCACAGGGGTAGCTAGAACAATGTTTGACACATCATAAGTACTTAACAAATACCATATAAAAATAAACATTATAGAAAAATAGTTCATTTTACTCCGAGTCCATACATGAGAAAAAGTGTATTTTAAGTGTCAATAGGGATTGATACTAAAAAGTAGAGCTAATTATTTTTAATCATGATGCTGACCTTAGGCTATGTCCTTCCTTGTTATGCACAATTCATTATCTGTAGACCTAGGATGAGACTGCTAACTTACATAAAAAAATGAAATAATATAACTTCTGAGGCTATCTCTATGTATTTGTGCATCTAAAGCAAATCTGTTTATTGATCAATCAGAATTTTGTCAATGACCAAAATTTCAGAAGAGTAAAGCCCTAGCCTTCAAATCAACCAATAAATGGTGTTTATTGAGTGCTTACAATGTAAAGAGCACTGTTCTAAGGAGACACGTTCCCTGCCCATAATGAGTTTATAGTCTAGAGGGGGAGAAAGACATTCAATGTTCAATGTTGAGTTAATTCAATAAATTTCATTTAATGAGTACCTACAGGATGCCAAGTATTCCACTAAGCACCTGGGAATATAGTGTATAAAGTATGGTCCCTTTCTACCAGTCTTAGTGCAAAAATCTTTAAATGCATGTTATAAAGTAATGGAATATGATTTTTCTAAAAAACTGGAGATTTAAACCTGAAATATAATTTTAAAAGAAAAATGGTAAAACTGTAGCCTTTGTCATTCTTCAGTAATATTAGCTCTAGAAATAATGAGATTGGCCTGAAAAAGCCTTGCAATACTTATATATATATACATCTATGATTTATTTTAATGCCTGCTTCCCCTCTGGACTGTAAGCTTCTTGTAGGCAGGGAATGTGAGTACAAACTCTGTTGCATTGTATTCTCCCAAGTGCTTAGTATAGGGCTCTGCATCCAATAATTGTTCAATAAATACCATTGATTGATTGATTAACCTTGGATTTAAAATCATCCACTAAGTCATAAGCTCTTTGAAGGCAGGGATCATAACTTTTGTAATAATAATGATTGTATTTGTCACTGTTCTGAGCACTGGGAGAGATACAAGGGAGTAAGATTGTCCCACATGGGGCTCACAGTCTTAATCCCCATTTTACAGATGAGGTAACTGAGGCACAGAGAAGTTAAGTGACTTGCCCAAAGTCACAGAGCTAAGTGGTGGAGCTGGTATTAGAACCCACAACCTCTAACTCCCAAGCCTGTGCTCTTTCAACTGAGCCACACTGCATCTCTAAAGAATATATGTACTATAATATATATTCTTCTTCTATATTAGTCAATCAATCAGATATATTTATTGTTTTTTTTTGTGCAGAACACTGTACTAATCATTTGGGAAAGCACCACTGAGTTGGTAGACGTGATTCTTGCTCTCAAGGAGCTCACAGTCTAGCACAAGAGTCAGACATTAAAATAGATTACAGGTAAGGGAAGGAATTGAGTATCTGGATACATATCTAAATGCTTTGAGTATCTAAGTGTTTAGAGTGTGGGATTAAGTGTATGGGTGAGACAGTAGGGAGGAAAAATTGAGTTTGAGGAAGGAAATATTAATCAGGGAAGGCTCCCTGGAGGAATTTCGATTACAGTAGGGCTTTGAAGATAAGGACAATACTAGTGTGTCAGACGTATAGCAGAGAAGAATTTACTAGTAGGAGAGAGGGCAGAAGCAAGGGGTTGAGAGAGGGTGAAGCTAGAAAAGCAGTGAAGTTCATATTAGAGGAATAAAGTGTGCGAAACGGATAGCATTGGGAGAGGAATGAGGAAAAGTAAGGATGAGAGCGCTCTCCATGTTCTTTGAATCCACTTGGGTGGAGAGGGAGGAGTAAATTTTTGAGATGTGGAAAAATTAACAATCAATCCATCAGTGGTATTCATTGAGTGCTTACTACATGCAGAGCACTGTACTAAGTGTTTGGCTTCGCCCTAAAATGTATCATTGGCTTTTAACTACAGGGAGGTGAGATAAGGCAATCTGTGTACAATTCATTCATAAAGTACAGATATTACTGAAGGAAAGGGACCCTGGTTTCATGCTTATGTTTTAATGCCTTAATTGCTTAATGCATTGCATTGCCCTCCATAGGAGCTCAAGAAGTGCCATTACTGATATTTACCAGACTCCTGCTTGCATAACTTCTACTGTCTTTCCTCTGTAAGTATCTTCAACTGAACTATCCCTGCTTTTCCTCTAGCTCCAGTAGTTTTCGTCTCCTTGACTTCCATTATGTAACATCTAGAGCACAGACATGGGAATCAGAAGGACCTACTTTCTAATCCCGGCTCCGCCACTTGTCTGCTGTGCGACTTTGGATAAGTACTTCACTTCTCTGTGGCTGTTGCCTCATCTGTAAAATGGGGATTGAGACTGTGAACCCCATGTGGGATAGGAACTGTCCCAACAACTTGGGAACTGTCAACAACAACTTGATATGCTTGTATCCATTTCAACACTTAGTACAGTGCCTGGCACATAGTAGGCACTTAACAAATATCACTATTACTATTATTATTATTATTATTATTATTATTCATTCTATCAACAACCTGATTACCTTGCATCCCCCTAGTGCTTAGAACAGTGCTTGGCACATAGTAAGCGCTCAACAAATGCCATCATTATTATTATTATCAGAATTGGCACAGATGTCAGCAATGCAGTGTAACATTTAAAGCTTCTCTGGGTTATGGAACAAAATTAACAGTGGGGTGATAGAACTCTACACTCTTTGTGCCTGGCTGAGCATGTTGCTAAAGCAGTTTGCACGTGAAAGAAAGATTAAGGTTGATTGTGCTCCATGCTTTTGCAGACATACTGTCTTTTTCCACAGCTATGCACCATGCTTGTGCAGTTATAGGTTGTCATTTTCCATTGTCCATATAAATGATTACTGTTTAAATGGAAGTTGAGTTCTGCAAATCTGCCTGATTTTGCTTGGCACATGGTTGAAACATATATAGTTTTTTATTTGTGGGCACAACTGTTTACATCAATGATATTATGCTTAGATTTTCAGCTTGGTTTGCATTTCCATGTGTATGAAACTGTTGCAATCAAAGATTGCCAAGAAATTCATCAAAACTTGTCAAAAGCATTTTGCTTGGTTTCAATCAACTTAGTACTCCCGGTGTCAAAATGGAATGAAGATGAACAGCACACACTAGTTGAGGCCACATTTAGCGGTATTTACCAGGTAGTTTTGGGGAAAAAAATGCAGCAGTTGCAATTTCTAAATGCAATTGTTCATTGGCTACAGTGTGTGCTGTAACGGAGCAACCAATCTCCTATAATACTAAACCGGAGGAGAGACTAAGAAAAAAGAATGAGGTTATTTCAGCAGTTTTCCTATTGGTATACCTGGAATGAAGCCTTCCCCTGAAACTCACTGCCCTGATAAGATGAAATAAGGGATTTCAGAGACCACCCACAGTGTGGTGATAGTGCTGGCGCTCAATGTGCCTGGTCAAAGCCTTTCATCAGAATCTGTTAGCATGACTTACCTATTGGGTCTTTAATTCTTCTGCCCTTTGTCCTGCCACAACCCATTAACAGGACCATTTGTCCTGCCGCACAAAGGAAATGAATTTGGTAGCTCTTGAGTAGTCATTCACAACCACTGATTTCACACCCGATCAACTTCAGATCAGAGATATTTCCCTGAGCTTGAGGTTGCCATTTTGACAGATAACTCTGCCTCAGAAATCCCTCCTCTTGAATCAAAGCCTGACAGCTCGGCTTTGTCCAATTCGTTCCCGCCCTGTGGCAGAGATGGAGATTCAGGGCACCCTGTCAATCCACATTGCCTTTGGATGAAGACCCTCCCGCTCCAGCTCCTGCACAGATCATGTTACATCAGGTTAGTTGATAACATGGCAAAGCACGAACTCTACTCCAATCTAAACTTAATTTTGCAAGCAGGCAGAAGAATTAAGAAAGAGAAGATGAAATCCTGTCTTCCCCTCCTCATCTCTTTACCCTTTTTTCTCTATTTGATTTACTTTTCAAGGAATCAACCAATCAGTCATATATATTGAGTGCACATGTGCAGAGCACCCTACTAAGCACTTGGGAGAGTACAATATAATAATAGAAAACAGACACATTCCCTGCCCACAACTAGTTTACAATCTAGAGTCTAGTGTAGAGTCTAGAAGGAACCCACAAGATGGTCATTTCAAAATCATCTAAAGTTTCGGTGGCAGGGAAGTAGTCAGTCTGTTCCATACTGAAGTCTAGGGGGTCTAGCAAGTAGTAAGTTCCTTCATATGACTAACACGGGTACTACACTCAACCATGGCTTATGCATTGGGCAAGGAACTAATAGTAGGAGTATAACCTTCTGCAAAGGCAATCAATCATTCAATCATGTTTACTGAGCACTTACTGTGTATGGAGCACTGT
Source organism: Tachyglossus aculeatus (assembly GCF_015852505.1). NCBI lineage: Eukaryota > Metazoa > Chordata > Mammalia > Monotremata > Tachyglossidae > Tachyglossus > Tachyglossus aculeatus. The sequence continues at coordinate 37,518,698 of NC_052075.1, read as the reverse complement.
ACTAAGCAGTTGGGAGAGTGCAATACTATTTACTTTGTAGACACATTCCCTGCCTGCAGCAAGCTTCAATCTAGAGGGGGAGATGGACATTACTATAAGTACATAAATTATGGATATGTACATAATTTCTGTGGGGCTGAGGGAGGGGTGAATAAAAGGTGCAAATCTAAGTGCAAGGACAACACAGAAGGGAGTGAGAGAAGCGGAAATGAGGCTTAGTCAGGGAAAGCCTCTTGTAGGAGATGTGCTTTCAAAATGGCTTTGAAGATGAGGAGACTGATCATCTGTTGGCTATGAAGAGGGAGGGAGTTCCAGGCCAGAGGTAAGATGTGGAAGAGAAGTTAGCAGTGAGACAGATGAGACTGAGGAACAGTAACTAGGTTGGCATAGATAAGTGAAGTGTGAGGCCATCTTGAATTGAACTCACTAATAATAATGGTATTTGTTGAGCTCTTACTATGGGCCAAACACTGTTCTAAGTGCTGAGCATTGCATGCCATCTTATAATGGATAGGATTGGCTATATGGGAAAAAGGAATGGAGTGTGGATGATTATCTCACCCTTTGCCACTTCTAAAAGCCCATATCCACATCTTGTCAGATGGATGCTTAAGATTCATGGTTCCCTGAGCACGGAAGTATATACAAAACAGATCACAAAGGCCAGGACAACATTTGGGAAACTGTCAGATCGAGCTTGACAGCAACATGGCATTAGGCTTCAGATCAAGCAGAAGGTCTACAGAGATGTAGGTCTGGCCAACCTGTTCTGTAGTTATGAGTCCTAGAAGGCCTACGTGCAGCACATTCAACTCCGTGAGCAGTTCCTTCAGAGTCACCTTCAGGCCATATTCAACTGCCACTGGCAAGATGGGATCACCCTCAAGAAAGTTCTGGAATTTGGGAGTTCTGGAAATTTCTCCTAAAATAGAGGCCTCATTACAGTTGTGCTGGGGGGACATGAGAGGAAAATGGACAGCTGCTACTTGGTGGGCTGAATTGGGGTAACTGAAAACAAGGGGAGCAAAGTTAGTAATTCTAGGGCTCATGGAAACAAAGCTTTAGACAATGCTGCATTCAGCTGACAACTGGGAGACAGCTGCTTTAAACAGGCCAGAATAATACATTGCAAACAAGAAAGGAATGGCTTCTTTAAGGAGAAACTTTGAGAGGAAACAAAAGCCAAAACATCACCAGGCACTGCACGCAATAAACAAGCTCAGCAAAAGAAGTGCATGTATGTGTATAAGTACAGTCTGAATTGTGGGCACCTTATTAGTCTTTTCAGTCATACTTGCCCCCGTAGTCTAGTTTCATCATCAGTGGTGTCTACCTAGAGAATGAGGGAAATATGTTTGGGGACTCACATGATATAGACATACGTTTCTTAAGGATGTCCTCATGGTACTATATCTCGATTTCTTGCCCAGGTCCTGCCCTTGGCCTGGAATGCCCTCTCTTTTCATATCTGACAGACAATTACTCTCCTGCTCTTCAAGGCTTATTGAAGGCATATCTCCTCCAAGAGGCCTTTCATGACTAAGCCTCCTATTTTTTTTCTTCCTCTCCCTTCTGTCCTTCTGTATCACCTTGCCTTGCCCCACAGCACTTATGTTTGTTGTCTTATGCTGTCAAGTCATATACGACCCATAGCGACGCCATAGTCACATCTCTCCCAGAGCACTCCACTTCCACCTGCAATTGTTCTGGTAGTGTATCCATAGAGTTTTCTAGGTAAAAAGATGGAATTGTTTTACCATTGCCTCCTTCCACGCAGTAAACGAGTCTCTACCCTCGACTTTCTCCCACGCTGTTGCTGCCCAGTACAGGGAAGTTTTGACTTATAGCAGATTACCTTCCACTCACTAACCACTGCCCAAGGTAGGAATGGAATGGTTAGGCCTCTGCTTGACTCTGCCTCCTGTAGTTATGACTGGTAGAGTACTGGAAACTCTACAGGTACAACCCTGAGAGGGGAGCACTTACGCACATATCCGTAATTTATTTATTTATATTGATGTCTGTCTGCCCCTTTAGACTGTAAGATCATTGTAGGCAGGGATTGTGCCTGTTACATTGTTATATTGTACTCCTCCAAGTGCTTAGTACAGTGCTCTGTACACAGCAATTGCTCAATAAATATGATTGATCGATTGATTGAAGCCCAATACCAGGTCTTTCGAATCTGTCCAAGTCTATAGGTCTTTTCCCGAAATTTTCCTGAAGTCCGTGAAGTGTCCTGTTCCCACCCCTCTGCACACCAGGAAACTTGACTTCCCAATTTTAGAACTTTGGGAAACTAATGATTCTCAGGACCTGGGACTTTAAACTACTGAGAAGCAGCATGGCTTAATAGAGCACAGGCTTGGGAATCAGAAGGACCTGGGTTCTAAGCCTGTGCCACGTGTCTGCTGTGTGCCCTTGGGCAAGTCACTTAACTTCTTTGGGTCTCAGTTACCTCATCTGTAAAATGATGATTGAGTGTGAGCTCCATGTGGGACAAGAACTGTGTCCAACCTAATTAACTTGTATCTAGCCCAGCTCTCAGAGCAGTGCTTGCACATAGTAAGTGCCTAACAAGTACCATAATAATAATAATTATTCTTTACTGACTCTCAGAACCCAGGACTTCACAAATCCTCCCTGACTCCCATCCTTCCCTGCAGTTGTGGCTGTTAACTGTTGTGGCACCAAGACAGGGCAGTAAGAGGCCACTGGGGATTCAGAGCTGAGGCTTTAAGGAATGCACCTGGCCAGAAGGAGAGATTGTGCCCACAATGGAGTGTTGCCTTAGTGTTCCACTGCTTCAGGACTTATAGACACATCCCGGTTGTGACTGCGTGTAAAGCTTCCACCTTTGACTTTCCACCCTCTGCATCCCAACAGGCCCCAAACCCTGGAGAGGGTGACCTTCCCCTACAGAACCTTTTCAGCTGCTCTCTTTTCTCCGAACCTGCCCAGCCCCACAAAATTAAAACAAAAAACAAAAAAACTTTGACTTGGATTCTTTAAAAGGAACTTTCATCAAGGATTGTGCACCAGATCCATGGAAATCACATATACTTGAAGTATGGAACTAAAAATCTGTGTACCACAGTTGTTGTGGGCAAGGAATGTGTCTGTTTACTGTTCTACTGTACTCTCCCAAGTGCTTAGTAAAGTGCTCTACAGCCAGTAAGCACTCAATAAATAAGATTGACTGATTGAATGAATGATAGAACCAGACATTACGTTTCTGTTGTCACCACTTCTTCCATGAAGTAATCTTTTCATTTCTGAATGTACGGAGAATATATGGAGAGAACTGTGCCCCTTGAAAATTTCAGCCCTTAATTAGCATCTCTTCGAAATGTGATTCTGGAAATTACTTTATTAAAGCAAAAAGACACAAGAAATTAGGAAAGGGCTCTGGGGATACCTAAGGATAGTTGACGTTTTTTCACCATTAATTTCCCCATTGCTTGGCTCCAGAAAAATACCAATGATATTAATCTCCATGATGAATTCTATTGAGAATTAATCAAGTTTAAAAATAAACCAATTTTGGGGTAGACTCCTAATTGTAATTGGAACAAGTTTCTCAAATTCATGGCTAGAGGCTTGGTCTAAACTAGTACATTTTGTTTTCTCTCAGTGTGGCCTAAGTGGCTAGCTATCTAGCTATTTCTAATATGCAAGTTGTTATTGTAGAAAGACTTCCTAGATTAGGAAAGCTTGGAACTGAACAACACAGCAGCCAGACCCACTTACTATTGCTCATCTGGTAAAAAATTACAAAGATTAACTTTCTCCAGTCAGACAAATGAAGATTTTTAATCCTCTCATTTCAATATTTCGTCACTTAGTCTTTCTTTCAAATGAATAACACATTTATCCTATTCTGCATCTTTCATGTAATTATTTTCTACATTCTTATTTTGCATAATATTCTTTTTTATATTCACCCTTTATATTTTATTTGGTTTATTTAATCAACATACTGCCATGGTTGCTATGTGAACAAGCTGTGTTAAGCCCATATTTTTCTTTCATTACCTCTGTGTTCTTCAAACAACACTGTATTTCTAAAAAGAATTGCATTTCCAAAATATAATTATAAATTTGAGAAGGAAATATACTTTATTCCCTGTTTAAGATACTGTTGGATCTATTACCTTAATATTTAATATGTTTATATAACATGGGCTATGTTTGTCAGCAAATGTTTACTAAAATAAAAATTCATTCATATGACCTAACCAATTAAAGGAAATAATAAAATAAAACAATAGTTCATCATCAATATTCTACACGTATTCAAAGTTTTCTGCTCTATGAATTGGAAGACAAAAAACACTTCAATTATGATTTCTTGGTGTTTGAATATGCATTGCTTCTACAGGAGGTAGTTTGTGCTAATATGAATTTAAATTCATATTTGTGATGAATTCATAATTACCCAGTATGATCATTTTTAATGGTATTTGTTAAGTGCTTACTATGTTCCAGGCACTGTACTAAGTACTAGGGGTAGAAATGAGTTAATCAGGTTGGGCACAGTCCCTGTCCCACTTAGGGCTCACGGTCTTAATCCCTAAATTACAGATGAGGTAACTGAGGCACAGAGAAGTTAAGTGACTTGCCTGTTGTAATCCAGCAAGCAAGTGGCAGAGCCGGGATTCGAACCCAGGTCCTTCTGACTCTCAAGCCTGTGCTCTATCCACTAGGTCATACTGCTTCCCTATAACTTGACTTGATATTGTGAAGGGGCACTAACTGCATATTTAGAGAAGCAGCGTGGCTCAGTGGAAAAGAGCCCGGGCTTTGGAGTCAGAGGTCATGGGTTCAAATCCCGGCTCCACCAATTGTCAGCTGTGTGACTTTGGGCAAGTCACTTCACTTCTCTGGGCCTCAGTTGCCTCATCTGGAAAATGGGGATGAAGACTGTGAGCCCACGTGGGACAAACTGATCACCTTGTAACCTCCCCAGCGCTTAGAACAGTGCTTTGCACATAGTAAGCGCTCAATAAATGCCATCATTATATTTAAAGTCTGCAATTCTACTGCATTATCTCCAAGAGTTCTCCTCTGAAAAGTGGTTCAGAGCAACTATAAGGACCTTCAAGGGTGGGTGTTATGTATTTGGAGATTAGTGCACTCCACCTCTGAAAGATATAAAGCCATTTGAGTCAACTGATGCTGTTGAGTTTTTCATGTTTTACCCTGTAATTCCATTAGTACTGTTTCCATCCAGTGTCCCACAAGCCCAATATTCTGTCTCTGACAGTGATATCAAAGAATGTTTGGAGAAACTGTGGGATCTGCCACCTAACACCCCTAGCCTTTCCCTCTGCTAACTCATCTGAGGACTTTAATTCATTAATTTATCCAAGATCTTTTTTCTACCTAATTTTTTATGGGATTTGTTAAGTGCTTGCTATGTGTCAAGCATTGTTCTGAGCCATGGGGTAGACACGATTCAGTCAGGTTGGATTCAGTCAGGTTGGATTCAGTCCCTGTGCCACCAGGAGCTTACCGTTTAAATAGGAAGAACAGTTATTGAATCCTCATTTTACAGATAAGGGAACTGAAGCACAGAAAATTTAAGTGATTTGTCCAAGGTCATGGAGCAGACAAGTTGCAAAACCAGGATTAGAACACAGATCCTCTGACTCCCAAATCTGTGTGTTTTCCACTAGGCCAGGCTGGTTTTCAAAACATTAACATAACAAATTAAGTATTTACATAACTATACCCTGGGAAATCAATCCAAACCTAAACATGAAATAGAGTAGAAGTAGGTTAATTTTACTGTATTTGAACTTGCAAATTAACCCAAAGGAAATAAAAAAATCAAGAAATTTAGATTAAAGACATCTACTTGCTTTCATTTCTGACTTGATTATTAGAATCAAAATATTTGTTTTACAATAAATTAAGTACCTGTGGTGTACTGTTTCTAATTCAATTGCTGGAATGTACTTATTGAATGCAGCTGATGTGACTAGGAAATACATTCTAGGACTTAATCAATAATTTGTGTTTTTCAAAGAAATGATGATGATGGCATTTGTTAAGCGCTTACTATGTGCCAAGCACAGTTCTAAGCGCTATTACTCCATTGTCTTAGAGAATGGAAGCACATTAAGCTGGCATGGGGATCCTGAAAGTGTCCCAGATATTATCATACAGGTATCCAGCATGAGGCTGTTTTAGCCAGTGCTGAGCAGTTGCCATACTGCGGAAGGGATTCTCAAAACTAACAGCAGCTCAGCTCTTCAATCACTGAAACACCATCTTCAGCTATTTGGAAAAGGACTCTGAAAATAGGGTTGTGACTCCAAGCCTCTTCACGATGATCCTGTGTCATTAATAGGGTGAAATATTTACTTTGTCACTCATTCATCAGTATTTATAGAGCCCCTTCAGTGTTCAAAGCACTAAAGTAGGCATAACATAAGAGTAAATAACACAATCCCTCCCTTCATTGCAATCTAACTCTTGTTTCTGAAAACCAGTCACTCTGAAGCAATATGCAAAAATGGGGGTTAGTAAGTTTTTCCTTTGTATTCAAAGGTGTCCCCTCTTGACGGAGAAGTTCATCACTTAAGTGTGGGAAAATGTTCCCAGAAGTGGCTGACAGTCCCAACCACACCTGAATGCACTCACCTCCTCAATCCACCAATGAATCCTGAGGGTCCCATCTTCACAGCATTACTAAAATCCACCCTTTCCTCTCCATCCATACTGTTACCATATTAACTCAAACAGTCATTCTATCCCGCCTTGCTGACCTCCCAGCCTCCTGTCTCTCCCCACTCTAGTCCATACTGCAACCTGCTACCCAGATCATTTTTCTACAAAAACATTCATGGCATGTCACGCCAATCCTCAAAAAACTCCAGTAGTTGCCCATCCACCTGCGACTCAAGCAAAAACTCCTCACCTTTGGCTCCAAAGCTTTCAGTCACCTTGCCCCCTCTTTTCTCACACTTGTTACTCTCCTACCACAACCCAGCCCCCACAGTTCTCTCCTCTAATGCTAACCTTCTCACTGAGCCTCGATCTCAGTCTATCTCGCTGCCAACCCATTGCCCACATCCTGCCTCTGGCCTGGAATGAATGAATGAGTACCAAGTTCATAGAGGTGATAGGGAAGATCACCTTCACAGTTTGTAAGATGGATTTCCAAACTCCTTGTCTCTAACAAAACTTGAATTCCTAGTCAGGGCTGAAAAGACCCCCCAGCAAAATGGCTTTTTGACTAATCTCTTTGAGGCATATTCCCTCCCACTCCCCAATACCACTCAAGCCCTGTCCCCTTTTAGTTCTCGGCAGGCAGAATGAAAAGTTGACACTTTTGTCATCCTTTTGTGCTGAGATGTTTGCCATTTGCAATACAGGGTGTTGCTTTCAATTTGGCTTCTGGGACCCATGACCCTCTGTAAGGCCCGATGGCAAAGAACCATTCATTTCTTAAATGCAACATGTGAAGTTGATCCATCTGTCTCAATTGTCTCTCAGTATTCAGGTCATCTGAGGCTGCATTTCACTGCATTCTTCCATGATTTCTCTGATCCATCTTTTTCAGTCATCTCCGCTCACAAACAAAAAAAACCTGCTACACAAACCGTATTACTGTGAATCCAAGACTGATTCTAAAGAGAAAATACTACATTTTCTAGCTACTTTTACGTCCAAGTGAATTCCATGATAAGTAGAGAAATTTGTCAATCTATAGTAGAGAAAGGTAAAATTAATTTTACATTTATAGCTTCATGAAATTGATTATAGTGTGCTGCAACAGTCAAATGAACTGTTTGGAGATCCTATTCTCACCGCAATGTCTTCTTGCAGGTGGGACCCGAGTGAGGGGAAAGTTAGTACTTATAGCACACCTGAATGCTGGTCTTCTGGACCTTCAGGGAAACCTTCAGGATGCTTTTCAGGAAGAATTTCCTAAGGGATCAGAAGGTAGTTTAAAACTGGCATTTAGTGTCTAGTGACATAAATATGGTGGTATAGTGAAGTACTGGTCCAAGAACAAAACCCAATTATACTACCCATATTTTCAAAATGAACTTGGTAGATTGTCCAGCTGCCAAATACTGTCGGTCAGTGGGTGGTTTCAGGTATCCTCTGGGGTGTTTCCTCAGGACACAGAAAGAATCAGATAGAGGAGAGAGGAAATTCCATTAACCTTCCTAGCAAAAGTAGGGGAATCAGTCTCACAAGTACATACATCCATAGCTGTAGATAGGCACTTGCTGGACCTTCTGGATATGAAATAAACATAAAATATAATTATTTCCTTCTTTAGATTTTTTCTGCCCCTTTTTACAGCAATTACTCATTCTCAAGCCTACTGCAAAAACATAAAAAGTAGAAGAGGGGACATTATTGTTCTTTCACTGTTCATTACATTTGTTTCCAAGGGAATTTGCTGAAGTCTTATTTTTTTTACCTCTAAATCACCTACATTCTATGGCAGTTGAGCCTGGAGTGTGACTTTGTATATACAGTTTCTTCAGATAATTGTAATATTAGATAATTATTTGGCGTCTTTTCCTCTCCCTAAATGAAATGGTGATGTAATCTTCTGCCCTAAAGTGTTGAATTTGTGTTTTTGATCTACTAATATTGAAAATCTCTCTTTGCAGGTAAGGCAAAAAACAAAACAAAACAAAACAAAAAACCTGCTACACAAACTGTATTACTGTGAATCTAAGATTGATTCTAAAGAGAAAATACTACACTTTCTGGCTACTTTTAGGTCAAAGTGAATTCCATGATAAGGAGAGAAATTTGTCAATCTATAGTAGAGAAAGGCAAAATTAATTTTACATTTATAGCTGCATGAAATTGATTATAGTGTGCTGCAACAGTCAAAGAATACACTAATATATTTAAATGTCATACTGGTAATGAACTGTCAAAATATTGTTACAGACCACTGTAGCTTGTATTAAATCAACAGAAACCCTAGGATTCTGAAAAGAGTTGTGAGCTTTCTATTTCTTTAGGCAACACTACAATTGATTTTTAAAAGGGCAGGTTATTAACAGAAAATACTTATTGTTTTCATATAATCATAACTTGTATGGTAGAAAATATACTTTGAAGCAGCACAATAGTGTTTATTTATGTAAGTTCTCTGAATGCATTATCCATGCTTCAAAAGAATGCACACGTTTGATATTAATTCTCTTGTAATAACCTAGTTCACTTTAGGGGTTCAATAATATTTTCTTGGGATTTGAACTCATTCTGAGGTTTGGATCATTTTACAAAACTCAATGAATCAGATTTGCTAACTATTCTTCAAGCTAATTGATGTTTTACCTAAAATACATTTTTGCAAATCATTTGAACAAAATACCAGCTCTTATTCTCATAACTAAATTAATGATCCTAACTTCTTTCACCCTGGATGCTAGTTAAACAGAGAAAGATACCTCATCACAGCTAAAATCTTTTTCTGGACAGGGTTCAAAGAGTACAAAGAGGTTGGGGTACAAAGAGGCTTCACCTCTGAGATCAGAACTTCTGTTTCCTCTATCTCTAATTTATTTTAATGTCCGTCTCTTCCACTAGAATGTGAGGTTGTATCCACTAAATCTATTGTACTTTCTCAAGTGCTTAGCAAAGTACTCTACACACAGTTAAGGCTCACTAGATACTACTGATTGATAGATAAGCCAACCTGACCCTTTGCTCTAATAGTTATGACAATTGTGGAATTTGTTAAGCACTATGTGCCAAGCTCTGTGCTAAACTCTGGGGTAGACACAGATTGGGCACAGTCCCTATCCTACCTGGGATTTTCCTCTTCACATTTCCTAGCCAACTTTCAACCAGACCTATTTCAAGGGTTTTAAAGCACATTCCTTTTGGCTGAGACTAAGCTATCTAACATATATATGTTAATAAAGGGGTTGATAAAAACACTTAAAAAATAGATTTACATTGTTTTGGTCATTTTTTTTGATGTTTGGAATGCACAAACGTGCTTTACAGTATTTCCAGTGGGAAACTATATTTCGTTTTAACACTCTTTCACTTAATTCTTTCACTGATTTTTAAGGAACCAATTAAGAATGCTAATGAGGTTTTTCAATACTTTAAATTCATATAAATATGTCTATGGTTAATCCAAGTAAAATAAATGGCATAGTCTTTAACTCGAAATAGAACCAGCCATTGAACAAGCTGTTGGCACTACAAAGGGAATGAGTTCATCAATTTCCAATGCATCATTCCTCTGACCCTTACCCTCACTTCTGGTTTAATTGATTGACAGAGGGGTAGAGGGCCAGCAGCATGGCCTAGAGGATAGAGCATGGACTTGGATTGGTTTCTAATCCTGGATCCACCACTTGCCTGTTGTGTGACCTTCGGCATGTCACTTGAATTTTCTGTGTCTCAGTTACCTCAACTGTAAAATGGGGATTGAGACTGTGAGCCCCAGGAGGGACATAAACTGTGTCCAACCCGACTTTCTTGTACCCACCCCACCATTTAGTACAGTGTCTGGCACATGGTAAGTGCTTAACAAATACCACAATCTTAAAATTATTATTTTTATTAAATATCAGGCCATAGATTATTGAAGGAATCTAAATAATGAACCGCTCCAGAAGTATATTGAAGAATGATGCTATTCATCTGAAATTGCTACTAGATGAATTCTAACTGGTTCCAACTCTTTGTCAACAACATTCAGGGGGCATGAAAATGGGGAGGGAAGAGTTGTCAATAGCATAGGAAAACCGCAGTAGGGGAACTGCTCACCTACTTCATCTAGGTAGGTACCTCACCAAGAATGTGTGGAGGGGAAAATAGAATTGTTTAAATATTCCTAGGTAGTCCTGATGGTCCATCACTGGTACCCTTTCAGAATGCAGGCTCCCTTGCCTGAGGATTAACCATATGATACACTGGCACAGCCTGGTTGGATATGGTAGCTGGGAATATTGGAATGAGTGTGACTAGCCAGAATGCAACTCACTGGCCAGAGCATTCCAGTGCTATGTTTTGGCCATCTATCTTGAATAAAACCCAAAAGAGTGCTCTGTCCATCTTTTAGGGGTGTCTTCTGGGATGAGACCCGGATCCCTGATGAATTAATGAATGAATTGCCGGGACCCTGTCCTGCCAACATCCATACTTCTGGGCTTAGACTGGGGTTAGAAAAGCCCAGTTGATCATAAGACTTGACTACTACAAAGAAAATGTTTATTTTGTTGTTTTTCTTGGTCACTACTGTCAATCAATCAATAGTATTCATTGATGATGATGATGATGGCATTTGTTAAGCACTTACTATGTGTCAGGCACTGTTCAAAGCACTGGGGTAGATAAAAGGTCATCAGCTTGTCCCACGTGGGGCTCACAGTCTTAATCCCCATTTTACAGATGAGGTAACTGAGGCATAGAGATGTTAAGTGACTAGCCCAAAGTCATACAGCTGATAAGCGGCAGAGCCGGGATTAGAATCCAAGACTTCTGACTCCCAAGGTCGGGCTCTTTCTGCTAAGCCAGGATGCTTCTAGAGACTGACTCTGGGGAGGACCCAAGAAGCTGCTGAGTGTAACAGAGAGGCAGTTGCCAAGAGTTGTGCCAAGACCCAGCAGGTTCCCAGGAGAGCGGTGAAGTGATGGTGGCTCCATTCATCCCTCCCTGAGGGGGGCCAGGTCCCGCCCAGCCCCAAGGCAGGGTGGCTTCCTCACGGGGACCGGAGAGGAGCCAAACAGCAGTGGAGTGAGATCCAGGAGGGGAAAGCCAGCAGTGAAGTCAGTAGGTGGGGCTGGCTCTGGGGAAGGGAACTTAGTGCTTACTATGTGCAGAACACTGTACTAAGCACTTGGGAGAGAACACTATAACAATATAACAGAGTTGATGGACATGTTTCCTTCCTACAACAAGCTTACAATCTAGAGGGAGCTTATAGTCTACTACAACTACTACTACTACTACTACTACTACTACTACTACTACTACTACAAGGACCTCTGAAAAACTCACTTGTTTTTCTTCTCAGATTGTCAGGGAGAAGACCCATCCTGCTGGAGTGAGGCCAGTACAATCCCCTATAATGATAATAATTGTGATACTTGTTAAGCACACTATATACCAGGCACTACACTAAGTGCTGGAGTAGAAACAAGACATGATAATAATAATGATGGCATTTGTTAGGTGTTTACTATGTGCCAAGCACTGTTCTAAGCACTGGATATCAGGTTGGACACAGTCCCTGTCCCATAGAGGGCCAACAGTCAATCCTCATTTGGCAGATGAGGTAACTGAGGCACAGAGAAGTGAAGTGACTTGCCCAAAGTCACGCAGCAGACAAGTGGCAGAGCCGGGATTGGAACCCAGGTCCTTCTGACTCCCATGCCAATGCCCTATCCCGCTAGGGTTGTGGTGAATGCTCTAGTCAAAGCTACGAAAGTGCCACTGAGATGGTCACCCTTGAAATACTTAAATAGGAATGTCAATCAAACATCCAATGGATTTGACTGAGCACTTTATGTATGCAGAGTACTATACTAAGCACTTGGGAGAGTACGACAGAAGCAGAAGAAAAGGTTGCTGCACTCGAGAGGCTTACAACCGAATGGACAAGACTCATAGACATAAATTATTTACAACTAGTTTCAGGAGGGACAAAAAGAATGGATGAATTAACTAAAATTGAGCCAACATTATGCACATCTATAGAAAAAAAAGTCTATTGTTCTAGACAGACCTCAGTCATGTAAATGTAAATATAGCTGATAGTACTTTTAAACATCGAAAACCTTTGTCCAATATCCACCAACCTTTTACAAATCTATTTCAGGGAAACTTACTACTGGGAAAAGCAGATTAGTAGAAGAAAAATTGACCTTCTTAATGTATCTTCCCTCTGGGTTAAGGATCAGGATAATGAGACAGTGACAGTAGAAATTACTTTCAGCATCCTATCTAGTCCGTTACCTATTCAAAAGTCATTTGCTGGCAATGAGTCCACTCTTTGATCTGATTTCCAGAATGTAATATCCTGCTGTAAATCACTTTCTTTTATATTTTTTCAGTTTTGTCTATTTTACATATTGCGTATTAGACAAGTACAATGCAGATTTGGTTAAGTCTACAGAAATTGTTCCTCTCTTTACATATTTCTGAGCTGCATGTTCCTTTGGGTTACTGTATAATTACTTTGAAGGGAAAAAGAAGAGATAAATTGAAAACTTTAGCACTTTTTACAGAAGCATGGCTTCATTGGTGACAGAAAGATCTTTTCCTACATACCTGCAAATGCTAAATTACATTTATATTGTCTTGAATTACCCCCAAATTGACCTAACAATAGTTTAATATGCAATCCTATAAGTAAATGTATCCTAGCTTTTTTGTCACTCAGAGCAGAAATCAACAGATTAATCGTTATTGCCACTGTCAAATAAATGAGATACTTCAAAATAGTGGGAATTAGAAGAGTTAGGGAAGTTTTAAAACCCCAGGACATATTTCTTTGAGAGAAGTATGTGAACCCGAAACATACTAAAAAACAATCTAAAGTGACAAAAATCCACACACAGAACTTAAGTCTTGCTATATATGTTGGCTAAATGTATGACTTCATGGAGATGATCTTTTTTTAAAGGTATTTATTAAGCGCTTACTACGTGTCAGGCACTGTACTAAGTGCTGGGGTAGATACAAAGTAATCAGGATGGACACAGTCCCTCTCCTACTTGGGTCTCATAGTCTTAATCATCATTTTACAGATGAGATTACTGAGGCACAGAGAAGTCAAGTGATGCCCAAAGTCACACAGCAGACAAGTGGCAAAACTGGGATTAGAATCCAGGTTCTTCTGACTCCCAAGCCCGAGCTTTATCCACTAGGTCACAATAATTTTTCCCTAATGGTAGGACATAAAATGGTAGGAGTTGAAGTTACGTTTAGCAGCATATAAACACCCATGCCAGAAGCATGGTTGAGAAGCAGAGTGGCTCAGTGGAAAGAGCCCAGGTTTGGGAGTCAGAGGTTGTGGGTTCTAATCCAGACCCTGCAACTTGTCAGCTGTGTAACCTTGGGCAAGTCACTTAACTTCTCTAAGCCTCACTTACCTCATCTGTCAAATGGGGATGAAGACTGTGAGCCCTACATGGGACAACCTGATTACTTTGTATCTCCCCCAGCGCTTAGAACAGTGCTTGGCACATACTAAACACTTAACAAATCCCAACATTATTATTATTATTAATAAATCTCTACAACAAACTGTTCTTTCATGTAAACCACTAAATTCGGGCTTCTGTGTAACCTTGGGCAATCACTTAACCTCTCTGAACCTCAGTTTCCTCACCTAAAAAATGAAGATAAAATAGAACATTATTCTCGGGTGGAGCAGAGACTGTGTTCGATCTCATAGCCTTGTATTTACCTCTGCGCTTAACACATAGTAAGCACTTAATAAATGCCAGCATTGTTATCATCATTACTATCAAGATCAAGATCTATTATATTGAGAGGGTATTTATGAACAAAGCCTTAATCTGCCAAGCTGTCCTGCTGTCCCATGAGCTTGGGTGTAATGAGACTCACATTACAATTCAACAGGCATCTTGCAATTGCTTGTCTGCATTTTGGATTTTTTGCTTTTCCATTCTCAGTTAGCTGCCAATTCCTAGCCTATTTTGTAGAATTAAAGGACCTATAAGGCATTGACGGTGACCAGTCTTCTAAATGGCTGGGAGACCAGAAGCAACGTGGAACTAGTGGAAAAAGCTCGGGCTTGGGAGTCAGTGGATGTGGGTTCTAATCCCGGCTCCCAACCTTGAGCAACATACTTAACTTCTCCAGGCCTCAGTTCCCTCAAGTGTAAAATGGGGATTAAATATCTGTTCTCCCTCCAACTTAGAAAGTGAGCCTCATGAGGGACAGGCACTGTGTCTGACCCAACTAGAGAAGCACCATATCCTAGAGGATAGAGCCTGAGCCTGGGAGTCAGAAGGACCTGAGTTCTAATCCCGCTCTGCCACTTGTCTGCTGTGTGACCTTGGGCAAATCATTTCATGTCTCTGTACCTCAGTTACCTCATCTGTAAAATAGGGATGAAAACTGTGAGCCCCACTTGGGACATGGACTGCATTCAACCTATCTTGTATTTACCCCAGGGCTTAATAGAATGCCGGGCATATAGTAAGTGCTAAATAAATATCATTTAAAAATTCATTTGTACCTACCCCAACATTTAGAACAGTGTCTAAGTGCCTAGCCAATATTAAAATGAACAAATGAAAAGAACCTAATACTGGAGACAGCCAGCTTCTTTAGCAGTTTCACCAATGTTACTGACAAGCCAGACTCCATAGCTAACACTAGGACAAGATTACTAAAAACTAGATCTCGGAAGGCAATTAGATCACCAGCATTGAAGCAAAAATCGCAGCAAAGGAACTCTGCTGGATGGGACATAGGAGGAGAATGAATGACAGCGGGATACCCAAGCAGCTGCTCTATGTGGACGGAAATGGGACATGCATAAGCAAGGAGGGAAGAACAAATGATAGAAAAACACAGAGAAAGACAATGTCAAATAATGTTATACAGCAGGGGACCCTTCAGAGATAGATGCAGTAGACAGGAGAACCTGATATATGGTAATCAGCCTGGGGATTGCTCCCCTTTACCTGAGGCTTTGGAAAGACTGAGAGACCTAGAGGCAGATTGGAAACAGTGGCAGGCAAATGCATCTTCAGCACAGCGAAGGACAATCTTTACACAGGCACAATGTAGAATGGTAGTAGCAGTACTACAAAGGTCTTTTTAATCATATCCTTGCACAGGATTGCACTTGCAGTGACATTATGTTTGAATGTACAGAGCAACTCTTCCTCTTTCTACTATTATCTATCATCAATCTGTTCATTCAATTGTATTTATTGAGTGCTTACTGTGTGCAGAGCACTGTGCTACCTATCGAAGCTTTAAGTAACCTTATAATGTACTACCCATATTCTGCTACTAGTATAATGGAAAGACATTGAGATTTAATAATAAAAAATGAGTCGACTTTTTTTTTAAATTCCTGAGTCACCACATACTAAGCTCTATAAGTTTATCCATTAATTACTTCACTGGGATGCCAAATTCCTGTTCACTGGTGACAGTCTTCTAAAATTAGTTCTTAGATTCGATCCATTCTATTCTTGGTTTCTGCAGTGAAGGACAGAGATCATAAAGGGACATTAGAGAAGCAGCATGGCTCAGTGGAAAGAGACCGGGCTTCGGAGTCAGAGGTCATGAGTTCTAATCCCGGCTCCTCCACATGTCTGCTGTGTGACCTTGGGCAAGTCACTTAACTTCTCTTAGCCTCAGTTCCTTCACCTGTAAAATGGGGATTAAGACTTTGAGCCCCACATGGGACAACCTGATAACCTTGCATCCCCCCAGCGCTTAGAACAGTGCTTCACATATAGTAAGCACTTAACAAATGCCACCATTATTATTATTAAAGTGAGGATGGACTTGTTCTGCAGAACCAGCTTCAGCTGGTAATCGAGGTAAGGAAGTTCCTCAGGGTGACACATGGAGGGTGTCCTCCTGACCCTCACAAGATAGCCTCCATTTGGAACATTGAAAGATAGTGCCCATATCAGACCTTTCAAAATGGTCACTATGACCATGCTCCTTCAGAGGTGGGATGGGGCAGTGCTGGAATTTACAAGTGACCCGTTTCACCCCACAGCTCCCTCTGGTATTGTACATGCACGGAAGCTATTTTTCTCTTTTAATATGCTTTTCCACTCCTTCCTCCCTCCTTTGTAATTCCTCCACAATAAATAAAAAAGGATGCTTAAAAAAAGGATGTTTATCAAAGCACCATAATCTATGGAATTGCCATTACTCTCCCTTCATCCTCCTCCATGCCCACCACCTCAGGTCCAGAGGCAGCAAGCAGCCAGAAAGCAGGATATGCTGCCACAGAGTTGGGGCGGAGCACAGGGCAGGGTGTTGGCCGGAGGCTAATGGCAAAGGGAACTGGGAACGCAGTGCAATGGGTAGGCATTTTAAGAGTTATCTGGGCCACCTCAGTGAAGGGTGGGTGAACCCGCAAAGGGGATAGCAATCACTGGTTTCTTCTCACCTCTGACATACTTCAGAATTTTGGGGCCTTTCCCACCCATTGGACAAGGTCCTTCTCCAAATGAAGCGTACACCCCCAGAAGTTGGCTGACCCTCTATCTGGACCCCATCCCCTCCTCTGACCTGGGTCACGCTGTGTTGGGGGATATACCTAACTATCACTGCTGGGGAGAACCTTCCCCCAACGCCTGCTCCCCTAGGCCTAACCTTATCTCATCCTCCTTTGGTCTGAAGGTCAGCCAAGTGCTGCCCAGGACCAATGGAAGATCACTGTGTGTGCACCAGGAGGGGCCAGTCACTGGCTTTGCAGAGGGCAATGGTGGCACTGGGAAAACCCAGAGAGGAGAGGCTGCATCGCTTAATGATGTCACCCACAGTGTTGCCTAATGACATCATTGCCCACATAGGGGACGCCTGAAATGGTGTCACTTGGAGCAGCCAACTGGCTGAAATCAGCCCTGCTGCTCTAGATGAGATTAGTTTTCTAATCTCTATTCAAGGAACGTGTCAAAAAATGGCTACTTCGGTGCTATGATTTCAGGCAACGGACAAATGTTTCAACGAGCTGAGAAAGGGCACCACTGCAATCCATCAGTTAATCGATGGTATCCATTGAATGCTTACTGTGTGTATTGCAAACTTTCTTGTGGAAAAGGTTAGGACAAATATACACCACTCCATCCCCATTCTTTCTTCAGAAAGTTCCAACACTAGCACGAGGTGAGTGATGTAGCTAACACATTTCCAAGTCCAACCTAGATACCTGTTTCAAGAGGCATTATATTTTCCTCTCAGTGTAGTCATGAATTTCTCTTCACACCTGATTTTAATTAGCACCCATTACTTTTATTAATGATTCCAACTTTAATTGAACCAATCCTCTGAGTTGTATGAAAATCAATTATTTTCTTTTTGGAAGAGCATTCTTTTTTTTTCCCAAGCCTCTCCGGTACCAATTAGTGCTGTGAAAGAATGACTGTACTTCCAAAAGGAACCAGCGGCTCTCAGCTCACAAATAATATCAGGCCAGATATACTGACTTACTGACAGTCTGACAATCAAAAGAGTCTGGACACACTGAAACATTCCTTTATTATCATCTGAGGAAACAACCATGGTTACGGGAATGTGACCACAAATCATATCCTATTAAATCAAGCCATAATCTAACTGGACAAAAAATTCAATTAAATCACTGCTGAGTTCTTTTTTAGACACAAAATGCACACAGTTGGAGGATCATTCAGAAAATGGGATTTTAACAAATCTTTTTAAACACAATAAAGAAAATGCCTAAAGTTGGTGAAATCTCAAAGAAAGGGGGGTCGTTTATCCAGTAGTGGAATGTATATTGTCGGATGAGTTTATGTTTCCAGTACTAGAGGGTACATTTCAGTTATGTTGGATCTATTGAGCATAATCAATAAGGCTAATATTTCATCCAACAAAGATGATATTTTCAAGAATTTCCCAATGAATTCCTACTGTGTGGAAGCAGTAGATATAAAACAAGACAGTCCCTTCTAAATAAATTATCTTTTTTGTTTTCTAAGAACATTTTTGTTTTCCACATCCAAAAAAATTGAGGGATCCATAAAGTTTCCCTCTTTTCCAAGGTTGAAAACCAGGTGCCCAGAAAAATTTTCAGAAGTAGCAGGTGTTCCCTTTTCCCATTTAGAAAATCTGGTCACCGTAGCAATGAAACCCTCGGGCAGTGCATTTAGGTAGTGAAATAAATTGTAAGACCAAAGGCTAAGTGACTTTAACCACTACAGAAGCACAATAATAGTCCTCAAATGCATTGCCTGAAATGTCTTAACATTGTTATGAAATTGAGCTCCTACATAAAAACAAGGAAAACAGCGTGACATGCATTTACTTGACATTTCTGATAATGTATTTGACAATACTGTTATCCAGTCATAAAGCTCCAATTGTGCCCAGTGCTCTGGAGCCATTTTCAAGTAAAATGTAAAGGCTTCATTCACTCAGTGTCAAGTCACATGGGGTCCTCTACCTTGGAACAGTAACAAGTCTAACAAAGGGTTTGTTGAGTGAGGACAATTTATTCAACCAGACATTATTTAGACAACCCAAAATGGATTTGAAGGGATTCATTTTCGCTTGAAGAGAAAAATCTCTTCACAAATTGCTCTTGTCATTAATTATGTATATGACATTTTAATCAATACAAGATATAATAAGTGAACTCCAGGAGCCCCCAGCCTGTCAGTAGATGTGACAATGTTTGGTAGGGTAATGTGTCACTTGATTTAAACTTAACATTAGTAACACTAACTTGTGTGCTTTCTAGTTATTATTTTACATAACCCCAGAATTTTATAGATTCTCTTGGTAACACTACAACGATACACGGAACTGCAGCTGTCCGCAGATGAGGCTACTGATGGTGAAATCCCATTCATGTATGTGAATATGACTGGAAAGACTTATGTATAGCTGACTGTGTGTACCTATGTACACATAAAGATGCCTCACTGGTGTGTTAGACCCATGTAGAGGCTGTCTGTTTTGACCCTGCTTCTGTCTCCCAATCAATTAACAAATCAATCAATCACTGCTATTTATTGAATGCTTACTGCATGATGAGCACTGTACAAGGCACTTGGACTAGAACAGTACAGTAGAGCTGATAGACACATTTCATGCCCACAAGGAGCTTTTATAGTCTTCGATCAAGAAAAGCCTTCAATGAATCGATCACTGGTATTTATTGAGTGCTTACTATATGATGAGCATGGCATTATATATTTGGTTATAACAATACAGTAGTGCTGATAGACAAGTACCATGCCCATAAGGAGCTTTTATAGTCTTCGATCAAGAAAAGGAGCCTTCAATAAATCAATCACTGGTATTTATTGAGTGCTTACTATATGATGAGCATGGCATTATATATTTGGTTATAATAATACAGTAGTGCTGATAGACAAGTTCCATGCCCACGAGGAGCTTATAGTCTGCTCAAGAAAAGGAACCGTCTCTCAATCAGTCAATCACTGGCATTTATTGAGTACTTATTATATGATAAGCACTTGGGAGAGAACAATACAATAAAGCTGATAGACATTCCATGCCAACAAGGGGCTTACAGTCTTTCATCAAGTAAAACAACCTTCTCTCAATCAATCAGTTAACCAACTGATGACATTTACTCAGGCCTTACTGTGTGCAGAGCACGGAAGAAGCACTTGAGAGATACAACAGAGTTGGTAGACATGTTCCCTGCCCACAAGAAACTTGCAGTCTAGAGATGGAGAATAAATTCCAGATATCTGCTGCTGTTAGATCACTTTGAATCTTTTTCATTTTCTTTCAGCAAAGTGTAGTAGTTAGAGCATAGACCTGAGAGTCAGAAGGCCATGGGTTCTAATCCTGACTCCGTCAGTTGTCTGCTGTGTGACCTTGGGCAAGTCACTTCTCTTCTCTGGGCCTCAGTTACCTCATCTGTAAAATGGCAACTGAGACTGTGAGCTCCATGTGGGAGAGATTTCCATCCTGATTTGCTTGTACCCACCCCAGTGCTTAGTACACTGCCTGGCATATAGTAAGTGCTTAAGAGATACTACAATTTTTATTAAAATATTTTTTCTATTCCCCCCTATTCCCCCTTTCATTTCACAATACAGCAATAGTTTGGGTATCCATTCTCATCCATTCTCATCCTATGACTGTGTTGCTGTGACTAAATGACCGGTGCAACTGAATATATACCAGTACATCATCTTTGGAAATCCTTTCCAGGCATCTCATTTTGCATATGGTTCCTTGGCAACATTGGAGGAACTTAATGAAGTTGGATTTGTCTTGTAACAAGAATGCGGTTGGCATAGAGCTGATTATTGCCATTTAGTTAACCAATACAACAGTTCTAATGGTCTTTTTCGATGTTTGGGAGTTGCTATCAACTAAAGCAGTGGAATCCCCCATTAAAATCTGTGCGATATTGCTACTAAAGTGACGAGTACTGAAATACTTGTAGAAATGCTCTTTTTCTTAATCACAGGTTGTTACTGGGGGCTGGAAGGGTGATAGTGCTGGTGATAGAGGTAAAGTGCTTTAGTTTCAGGGGCAGTCAATCCATCAAACTTATTTAAAGAGCATTTCCTGTGTGCATAGCACTGTAATAAGTGCTTAGGGGAGTACACTATAACAGTTGGTAGACACGTTCCCCGTGCATAATGAGTTTACAGTCTGGAGGCAATTGCTTAGTACAGTGCTCTGAGCCTAGGAAGTGCTCAATGAATACCATTGATTGATTGATAGTGGGAAGCTTACTGTCTAGAGGGACAGTTAATATTTTATCAGATTGTGACATGTCTTTTACCAGAGCTGGCAAGCCCTATAGTAGTGATTGTCTGATTGTTAATTTAATGCAAAATCAGGATAGGGAATCTATTATAATGATGACAAAATCAATCGAGGGCTTCGTCTGAGAAAAATACTCCATTAAACAGAGTTTTGTGAGTCACGTCTGCCTGGAGTTAAGTGCAGTTTTTGCAATCCTGCCAACCACACCAAAAACGTAACTGGACACTTTGTATAACAATGAAAAAGTGCAACAAGGGTAGAGCTTTACATGAATGTGTTGTAGAAAAGATTATTTCTCCCAAATGATTGGTATATGACTATATTCTGAATCTTATTGACTTCCAGGTACAGGGAATTCTCCTTTTGTGGCGATTGTGGTCTTGAAGAATCTCATGTTGTGGGAAAATTGCATTATAGAATCCATTGAGTCAATGGAAATTAATGGGCTAGGAGATAGATAGTTTCAAGTTACTGCCAGCTGATATCTTTCAAGACAAATTGTTGTATTACTGCTGGTCTACGATTAGCAGAATGCATTACACCCTTGCCAGTCAATGTTGTTTCACTGTATTAAATACACTCCATGCTGCCATAATGCTTGTTTTCAATACAAATTTCCCATATAATGTGATTAGGGAATTAGGGACTGTTCTTCCACTAATGTTAACTTGTTTGGGCATGGAGTTCCATGTAATTGAAGTAACTGCTTGTTCGCATGTCTATGGCATTGGAACAAATGAGGACCATGGTACATGTTTACCTTAACATGAGGTTTCACAAAGATGCAACCTCATTTTAAAAAAGAATCAAGTGTACTGTAAAGTTGCAAGAAGACAAAGAACTATATAGTATCTTCCAGTCAGGCTGGGACACAGGCTGAGAAGCCATACAGCATCATTCTTTGTATATCAATCAGTCCATCATTCAATCAATGGTATTTATTGAGTGTTTACTATGTGCAGAACATTGTACTAAGTGCTAAAGGGGGCTACAGTACAACAGAGTTGGTAGACCCCTTTTTCAAACTTTCCATTGTCAGTTTCTCCCTATCTCTCAACAGTTTTCAGGTGAGTCATTCACCAGTGACACTTTCTTCATTTATTTTTCTTCCTTGAAACAATGAATGTCAATTTTTTTTCTTTTTATGGTATTTAATTGCTTACTATGTGCCAGGCACTCTTCTAATCAATGAAGTAGGTACAAGATAATCAGGTTGGACACAGTACCTGTCCCACATGGGGCTCACAGTCTTAATCCCCATTTTACAGGTGAGGTCACCGAGGCACAGAGAAATTAAATGACCTGTCCAATGTCACACAGCAAAGGAATGGTGGATTTGGGTCTAGAACCCAGGTCCTTCTGACTTCCGGGCCCGTGCTCTATCCATTAGGCTATGCTGCTTCCCTGGCATGTGCTATGGAATATAATGCACTTTTAAGTTTGTTGTACCATTCAGGTCTTCAACTTCACTTCTTATCATGTATGAGTCGATATGGTAGTGTAAGATGACCTGTGTTATTGTTTATCAATTGTCTTTTAGAAAAGAAGAGGGAGGGGAGAGGGAGATAGAGAAGGAGAGAGAAAAAAGATGGAGAAAGAAAAAGAGAGTACAAAAGGGGAAAGGAAGAGAGGGAAAGAGAGAGTAAGAGAGAGGTCATCCTGTTCAAATTGGTATCATATTTCCTACTTAGATTAAACCTCATTTCCTAGTCAAGGCCAATCCATGAGTAGAGAAACACTATCCAATTAACTATAGAGAAAACCTACCCTTAATCCTAGTCAGCATCTAAACAAACTGTAATACTCATCCCACAGATCATTAGGCAACCAAATAGCCATTTTAAGTAAAAATTACATTGCTCTCACCTTGTTTCTAGAGCCAGGCCCTACCACCACTTCCCTTCTTTCACTGCTTCTTTGTATCAGCTAAATTAGAGACTGGCAATGTCTGCTGGCAGCAAAGGTAAAGTCTACCCAGAAATAGTAAGCCAAGTGGGAATGGCATGGCTATAAGAGATAGCTATCAGCACAGTGGGCCCTAGGAACCCTGAAAACTGCTCTCCTGCAGAGGCCCCTGTCCCTCATTTCTCCTTCCTGGTACTCATAAAGTTTCTGACCCCTGACCTTCATGACATCCTCATCATATTCTTGTTTTATAATTATAACTGATTCTTGGTTTGTTTTTTTCTAATAAAGAAAATGTTCTCTTGCTGTTGAGTTCCAAAAGGGATCTCACTTCTCCTTCTGCTACAGCTACTGCTGTCACTGTTATCCTGATTGTTCTTTCAGCTAATGGGGCTGGGACTGAACTGGTTGGGGAAGAGGGAAGAAAGAGAAGAGAAGGTGGTGGTGACAGCAGAGGAAAATGGTCCAGGAAAAGGTCCAAGAGGGGGCTGGCTCTTCTTCTCCTTATCCTCCACCTCTCTTTCCTAATCCTACTGGTCATGGGTTCTAGTCTCGGCTCCATTACTTGTCTGTTGTTTGACCTTGGGCAAGTCACTTCACTTCTCTGTGCCTTAGTTACCTCATCTGTAAAATGGAGATTGAGACTGTGAGCTCCATTTGGGACAGGGACTGTGTCTAACCTGATTAATTTTTATCTACCCCAACACTTAGAACAGTACTTGGCACACAGTAAAGTGCTTAACAAGTACCATAATTGTTATTATTAATCATTATTATTACTGGTCCTCCTCACATCCTTGATTACCTCCCCACTGCTGCATATTTTCCTTCCATCCCACATCTCTGGGTTTGCATGCCCAGCTGTGGAAGGGGCAGGGGCAGCAGAAGCAATGGCAGCCATAGCAGCAAGGTGCCATGGGGAACCCAGTAGTGCTGGAGCTGCTAAATAATAAACCAGTTAAAAGTATGGGTACAGAATAGAGGGTGAGCTGTGGGACAACCCAAGACACTGTCTGGGTGTGGGTTCAGAATGTGGAGAATGTGGAATAGAAAAACCAAGGGAGGGGAATCTAAGACAACTAGTCTAGGGGGCTTGGGATTCAAAAGGACCTGAGTTATAATCCTGGCTCTGCCATTTGTCTGCTGTGTGACCTTGGGCAAATCACTTAACTTCTCTGTGCCTCTGTTACCTCATCTGTAAAATGGGGTTTAAGACTGTGAACCCCATGTAGAACAGGGACTGTGTCCAACCTGATTAGTTCATATCTACGAGAGAGAGAGAGAGAGAGAGAGAGAGAGAGAGAGAGAGAGAGAGAGAGAGAGAGAGAGACATTTCCCTGGAAAAATCAGCAAAAGCAGAAGTGGGAGCAATAATCTCTTCATGGGGAAGTTATTTTCCTAATTGCCAAGAGTTATCTTTCTTTCATGGCCTCTGCCTGCTTTCTTGCCTTCATTTTCTTCTAAATCCTGAATTCATTGGTCAGTTCTTCTAGCTCTGGATGATATAAACCAAGGCATGTAAACTCCCATTAAAGAATTCAGTTCACAGAATAACATCTCCATTCAAAGTATCCTCACTTGCAATGTGTTCTCAGGTGTTATTTCTGATCTCTATCCAGCACTGACTGAAACAACAAAGGCAACAATTGTTCCAAGAAAATGGATGTTCCAAAAGAATCTGATGCACAGAACTTTCTGGCACTAACTCTGAAACCTTCAGTTAGGGATCGGTTCAAAATGCCAAGAAATTACTTGCTCTTTAATGCTTATAAGAGGAAAATTAGGGGAGCAGTTGAAAAGTAGAGAAGAGAAGAGTAGAGAAGCAGCATGGCTCAGTGGAAAGAGCACTGGTTTGGGAGTCAGAGGTCATGGTTTCTAATCCCAGCTCCGCCACTTATCAACTGTGTGACTTTGGGAAAGTCACTTAACTTCTCTGTGCCTCAGTTACCTCATCTGGAAAATGGGGATTAAGACTGCCCCACGTCAGGCAACCTGATTACCTTGTATCTTCCCCAGCACTTAGAACAGTGCTTGGTACATAGTAAGCACTTAACAAATACCAAAATGATTATTATTATCATTATTATTATTATTAAAAGTACTCCTTTCTCCATATTTAGTAGCTAACCATCAATCAGGAGTTAGTAGTGATTCATTAAGAGCATAGACAAAATTCTCCTCAGATGGACATTCACTCCACCTAACTTCAAATCTGAGAATTTCCAAGCACATTAGAAATACAGCAGTAGAAATACAGTTTGAAATCATACAGTTTGATTGGAGGTGTTTGTACACTGTGTGGCCTTTTGGAAACAAATGTCAGCACATTAATGTCTTTAGACAATGTGTCAGTCGGTAGAGAGATTTCTCTGAAGTCTGAAATAAGAAAAGCTCTGTGGAAAATCCATGCTGTTCTCCTCCTGCTGTTATTTTAATTCAAAACCATACTGAATAGGACTCATCCATTAGGATAAATAAATAGGCAAAGCATCTGATTTCTCCAATTCCTGGCAGATACAGTTTCCTTTACAGAGAAAAGTGACATCGCATACTCTTCGGCTTAAAAATCTCCACATGACTACTAGAAGACAAAAAAAAAATCTTAAAGATTTTACAACTTAACGTACAACTTGGAATTATTCTCTTGATTTTTTAAAAACATTTTTCTTGCTAGGACAACAATCCAGTCAATTTATTCAAGGCAGTCTGCATATAAAAAGCTACATTGCTACTGAATGTAGTGTGTCATTATCATTTTAAAATTGCCAATTGGAATAAACCTACCAAAAATCATTTCACTATCCTCCCAGTTCCCTAATCTTTCTATGAACGCTTTTGAAATAATTTAAATTGGACACTTAAGAGTTCATCAAAGGTTACTTTTAGAACATGTGTCTAAGAATGTATGAGGTGAAGGGGGAAACAGGCAGCTGTATCACCAAAATTCATTTCCATCTGAGCATGGTTTTCCTTTTTGATTCTAAACCCTTGTCCACGAAGACATTCTGTAGTCATTTTTGACAGGACTTACACTACTCTGTGCCTAGAGTCATCACAGTTGGATGTGGATCTACCATTAGGAACTTGTCTATCAACTCTGTTATATTTTATTCATTCATTCAGTCATATTTATTGAGCACTTACTGGGTGCAGAGCACTGTACTAAGTGCTTGGGAAGTACAAGTCGGCAACATTTAGAGACGGTCCCTACCCAACAATGGGCTCACAGTCTAGAAGGGGGAGACAGATAACAAAACAAAACAAGTAGACAGGTGTCTACTTTTACTCTCCCAAGCACTTAATACAGTGATCTGCATACAGTTAGTTCTTAACAAATATGATTGATTGATTGATTGATGGCTGAACTGTGCTTCTGGGACTTCAGGTCCAAGGACTTGCTCTCAGAAATAGATTTTACTGTGCTAGTGGCTTCAATCAATCAATCAATCAATCGTATTTATTGAGAGCTTACTTTGTGCAGAGCACTGTACTAAGCGCTTGGGAAGTACAAGTTGGCATCCTCAATACCACTCTTGTTCCTGGAATGAGACAAGTGATATAGAGTGGATCAAGTGAGTAGAAGGTCAAGGATGTCTGTGAGATCTTTGTTCACATTAGTCAGTACATGCGGAGCAAGTCTTCTGATTTCCAGAGCAGTGTTCTGTCCACTGATTCAACAGCACGTTTTATCGCAGTTTAAGATATATTTTCACTAAGCATCAATCTGGGTTTCCTCTCTGTTAAAAGACAGGTTTAAGAGCATGGAGATCTGGGTTTCTCTAGACTGCAAGCTTCTCCTCTAATCTTGTTGGTGGGGAATTTTCTACCAACTCTATTATATTGTACTCCCCCAAGTGTGTAGTTCAATTCTCTGCACATGGTCAGAGCACAATAAATTGCACTGATTAATTGATTGGTTCTAGTTCTAGTTCTGCAACTGGAGTACTATAAGGCCTTGGTCCAGTCATTAACCTCTCTGTTCCTTCATTTTCTCATTTGTAAGTTGAGCATAATAAAACCTTCCTGTCCTTATTTTGGGAGATGTGAATATAAAATGACATAATTGATGGAAAATCCACCAAAAAAAATGAAAGCACTATACAAATTCAAGACATTATTAATGTAAAGTTTTTGTCACTATTTGAGGGATTTGTCTGTGGAGTCTTTAAAATTGTTTATATAATTTTCATTTTTCATGGATATCAATCGCAGAAAGTGTGTAGCTATTTTTTTATTGTTGTCTGTAAGTAGCTTGTAAAGTGTAACGAGTTACTTGGGAATTCTAGTTTGTAGGCACTTTTCCTCTAATTTCCATCTCTAGTGTACAGGGGAAAGTAGGGATTGTTTTTTCATTGTTTGAGCTGAATCTCCAATGTTACAAGTAGCCATTTCAGACCTGAAATATTGATTTCTCCATCTATTGCTGAGGAATCATTTTTTCCCCTGATATTCATTACAAAATGAGCATGGAGCCATAAGATGTCCAAACTGAATATATAGGTGGTCCAAAGTGTTCATCTGGGTTGAGAAAGGAGGAGAATGTAATTGCTACAAGAAAAAAAGACAAGTCTTTATAGACAGGAGGGTAGAAGCTTTTGCTTAGGTATGCCTGAGACTGCTCTTCAAGCTCACCCAGCCTGCCTCCACCCCTATCCTTGAGAGAACAGTCCACCTCTCCATAGCTGACAACGTTGTGTGTCTACTTCAAGGGCAGTGGAAGAAGAGTAGCACAGACGTCAATGGCAAATCAAGAAACTCCATCGGGGTATTGGGGAGAGACATTGGAAGGAGCAGGGGTGGGATGTTGGGATGTGGACATGCAGGTTAGAGAAGAATCTCAGTGACCACAGGGACCTTTACATAGGGATCAATTGATTGATCAACAATAATAGCACAAATTATATGCCTACATTGTGTGAAGCCCTGTACTGAAGGCTGAAGGGAATATAAGGACCTTAACTGAGACGTGGGCCTTCTTCAGAGGACTTACAATGTAGAAGTGGGAGAGGGAGTTGACAGGCCAAAATACACAATTAAAAAGGCATAATATTAGCCATATCACCCCGCTGTTGGGTAGGGACTGTCTCTATATGTTGGCAACTTGTACTTCCCAAACGCTTAGTACAGTGCTCTGCACACAGTAAGCGCTCAATAAATACGATTGAATGAATGAATTAATGAATACCTGCTTGACAAGGAGAGTCCTCACTTCCTTAGGCTCTTCAGTGCTTCAGATAGGGCTTTTCTGGTCCAAAAGGACAAACCTTTTCATCAGGCCTAGGATGGTTAGGAATACATGGAGCCCTGAACCACTATCACTACCTCTACTCTGACCCACTGTGGGGAAGAAGAATTAAAGGAGACATCTTCACCCCAATCCCATCCCACCTCAATTTACAACAACAGCAGGAAATGAGAGGAGGTTAGGGGCAGGGGGAAGAGACACCATAAGAGTTCACCCATCTTCTCCTATATTAAGCTAAAAAAGAACAAGTTTTCCACCCCACCCTGGAATCACATCCACCACCAAGAAACTTTAGACCCTTTTTTCCTTCCTTTTTCCCTCTTTCTTCTCCCCTCTGTGTTTTGCCATGGTGAATCACTGGCAGGTAGCCTCTATACACAAGGACCCTGGGTGATAGGGAGAGAAGAGAGGGAAGACAGGCAATAGGGAAAAAATAATATGAAGATTGTAGAATTACCACAGTGCTTAAATGAGTCAGAAAGAATTTATAGAAAAATAAAATACACCCCATCAGCCTGTCTGTGATGGAAACTGTACACCATGCTTTGTTCTGTTTCCCCGAGGTATCAGTTATAGTAAAATTAAAATTACTCAGCTGTCAGGTTTAATGCTCATTTGTGATTAGCTTATAATTATCCTACCATAAACTTCAGCTCATTCAGGGCTTTGTTTTCAAACACTATTGACAAACACAATTCATTCATTCGAACACTTTCTGTAGACAACAGATGTTAACATTTGACCCTTCGATACCCTCTCCAGGAGATTGAACATTAAGACTGGACACCATTGAGTTTTTTTGGCTTCAGACAATTGTTTTTTTTAGCTAATATTGTTGCCTACCATTTTTACTGAAATCACACTCTTAATTCCATGTTTTGATTCCAAGCCAACAGGCACTAATGACAATTAAGAACAGGGAAAGATAAATCCCTTATCTGACATCAATGGCAGTGACATGCATTCAGGGGTTTAATTTTCTAGGAGATGTCATAGTCTGGTATAAAATCAGTGCTGAGCAGAGGATGCAATTAGAGGGTCCAGGATTCAAAGAAACAAATTACATTTCACTGCACAAGAGTTCCTAAATTTCCACTTAAAAGCATGCATCTCAATGATCCCGAAAATCATTAATCAAGGATATTCATTAACACTACCAACACCTTCCACTTCTGCTAAATTTAGAAATAGCAATGCCACCCAATCATTTTAAGTCCCTAAACACTGGGTATTATCTGCATTTACAGGAGAAATTAATGAACAATGACATCTGTACATGGGATAGAATGGAAATTTGATCTGGGGATGGAAAACCCTCCCAAAATTCAAGTGAAGCATGTCTGCAATAATAAAAGTTTGTCAGGTTGTGTCTGCCAGCCTGCTTTTATTCATCTGGGTGCTGTTCTTTTGTGTTTACCACTAAGTATCAAGATCAAGGTTAATGTTGGCCTGGATATTAGAAACACTGACCAAGCGTGACTGAATAATTGTAATAGAAAATTATCCTTCCTGTCCCCCTGTGGAGTCTGGGCTTCTGGGAGTAAGATCTCTCAGATCACACCAAGGGAGCAGGTTATAGTTGAGGGGGTTCTTCCTGGACTGGAATCTACCAATCCTTCTAAAGAGGACTGCTCACAAAGACCTGGCATTAGAAGTATGGTGGTTGTGGGATTATAGCCTGAGCTGAATAAAAACAGAAAATACAGACAGACCAGCTCTGCACACAGTAGTGATCAATACTGTTGGCTGATTCATTGGGAGAATAAGCCTCGTAGCTGCAGTCATTTTTCCAGTGGCATTGTCCCCACTCATACCAGGCTTGAATAAACTGGACACCTCACCCAGCCTCCCTCTTCACACACTTTAGCCACTGTGTGTGGTAAATCAATAGCAGAAGGTAGAGGAAAATGATAGGCACCAGCTCTAAGACTGCCTTGTATCAGCATTCCTGCAATGGATATTGACTACTCTCTCACACCACTGTTCCATTCTGCTATATATTTGGAAATATGAATATGTGTAGTCACACAAATTCCAACTTTTGGAGCTTTGAAAAATAACTGGACAGTTTTCCAAGACATTCAAATGATCTCTAATAATCTGCAGCCTCCGTTATTCTTTCCTTTTCACTATCCTGTTTCAAAAGGATTGGGCTAACCTTACATTTTCCAATTCCAGAGGGTCAGAAAAAGCTAATATTTTGTGAGTTGAGTGTTGAAAAGCCTAACTCTCTAAAGCACCCACAAACTGTCAGCAGTTCCAGCACTGAAGGGCAGCGATAAATAGCTAACTGGGTCAATAAATAAACATAAAGAGATGAGAAATACACTAAAAAACTCCAGGAAATTAAGACCCTAAGTATCCTGACTTCACCAGCTCAGATATATATATTTCAGTTCCTCTAAAAGTACAAATAAGACCCTTCCCTTTCATCCACTTCAAAGGAACGGTGTGCAGTCATTCAGATAATGCTGGAAATGTCTGTAAAGTACCTTAAACCTGGAAGGACATGGGTGCTGCAGACAGCAGTATTGAGTATTGCATTATTTTGTGCTTTAATAGAAACTCCATAGATCACCAAAAAAGTGCTGGCTCTGGAAATTGGAAGATTCAAAATGAATTGAATCAGGCGAGGGCACAGTACAAATTGTATTGCAGAGAGTTTCTGAAATCAGAGAGCTGAAACTGAACCCCGGGGGTATATCTGCTTGCTTGCCAGGAGGAACGAGACGGATGATTGTTGCCAAGGGAAATGGGTACTAGGTGAAGAACTGAATAACCACCAGATATATGAAACAGTTCCCCAGTGAACAATCCTGAGTAACCTAACAGTTTATTTAGTTCAAAAAAATTGGCAAGAAGACATTTATCAAAGTTCAACGTTGCTGCTTAACATGGCTGCTTTTAAAACAAGTTTAACGACAAACTATTTAAGGTAAGGGTATTAACTCACACAGTTAATAAGGAACTTGGTCTGTTCAAGCATGATAAAACCCTTCCCTAATCAACTATTTTGGGGGCTCAGTTGGCTGTTTTCAATTTGATTAGCAGAGGAGCATGACAATTGTGTTAATCGGCATCAGATCCTGCCCTTGAGATAGAATATAGCATCTTCTGTGTCAGATTTTCTTATAAATGGGAACTACAAGCCAAGAAATGTGCCTTAAAGATGAGAAAATGGGAATAAAGATGAGAAGCAGCATGGCTCAGTGGAAAGAGCCCGGGCTCGGGAGTCAGAGGTCATGGGTTCAGATCCCGCCTCCGCCAGTTGTCAGTTGTGTGACTTTGGGCAAGTCACTTAACTTCTCTGGGCCTCAGTTCCCTCAACTGTAAAATGGGGATTAGTACTGTGAGCCCTACAGGGGACAACCTGATCACCTTGTAACCTCCCCAGCACTTAGAACAGTGCTTTGCACATAGTAAATGCTTAGTAAATGCCATCATTATTATTATACAGAAGCACCAGTGCTTAGAACAGCATCAGAGCTTAGAACAGTGCTTGGCACATAGTAAGCACTTAACAAATGCCATTATTATTATTATTATCGCTATTATTATTATTATTATTATCTAACAACCTTTCATAGGCAGATAAGGGAAAACAAATGATCTTTGACTCCTGGAGTTTTCAGTGGGAGCTCGTCTTTTCAAGAAATTTAGAAGGGGCCACTACTTGGTTCATTATCTAACAGACTTCTAATATTTAAATGTAATTGCTTGGTTACTCAGAATTGATACAGTAGGCAGGAAAATCAGGTAAATTCGGTTTGTTATTTGAATCTCCAACAGTTCATGAAGCATACTGCCTGAATGAAGCTGTAATTGATCTCTTTGAATATTGAGCAAATTTCATATGCCAAGACGAAAAAGGCAATGCGAAATGTCAACAGGAATAGTAATCTAATGATTTCTCCTTTATCTCATATGCTTTCCAAAGATAAATCCTCAGAGAACCTGTTGATATATACACCAATTTTTGGTAGGGTAAATAATAAATCAAATGAATCTTTTAATTTTAAAGTAGGTTAACAATCCACTCATTCCATTAGACTGTGAATTCCACAGGTGCAGGGACTAATATTCTTGTATATGGCCTTCATAGGAGCTGGTACACTGCTCTATGAAATAGAGGTTCAGCCAATATTGTTGATCAATCTATCAACCAAACTTATTGAGCGCTTACTGTATGCTCAGCACTGTAATAATGATAATGATAATAATTGCGGTATTTGTTAAGCAGTTACTATGTGCCAGAAACTGTACTAAGCACAGGGGTAGATACAAGGTGATTGGGTTGGACATTGTCCCTGTCCCACATGAAACTCACAGTCTTAATTCCCATTTTACAGATGAAGTAACTGAAGCACAGAGAATAATAATGATGGCATTTGTTAAGTGCTTATTATGTGCAAAGTACTGTTCTAAGTGCTGGGGGGGATACAAGGTGATAATGTTGTCCCACGTGGGGCTCACAGCCTTAATCCCCATTTTACAGATGAGGTAACTGAGGTCCAGAGAAGTTGTCACACAGCAGACATGTGGGGAACCAGTATTAGAACCCATGACCTCTGACTCCTAAGCCTGTGCTCTTTCCACTGAGCCACGCTGCATTGAAGTGACTTGCCTAAGGTCACACAGCAGACACGTGGCAGGGCAGGGATTAGAACCCAGGTCCTTCTGACTCCCAAGCCCATGTACTATCCACTAGGCCATGCTGCTGTACTAATTGCTTGGGCGAGTACAACTTAACAATGTAACTGAGCCAATAGCCACATTCTCTACCCACAGTGAGCTGCTGCTGGCAACAATCATGGTGGTGACATCGCTTCCCTAGACAGAACTTGTGAGGAGAATTGTTGACAGCAGGACACACGAGCAGCAGTTCTTTGGTACGTTGCAAAAGATTGTGTGTAATGAGGGAGGGCAGAATAAATGAATTAAGGCTACTGTGAAGCACAGTGTCAATCAATATTACATAACAGATGACTTCTGGAAACCAAAGCATCAGATACAGACCAGCCTGGAGGACAGCAATGGGGAGAGAGGTTGCCAATTCTGAGAATTAGCTTATAATCACCTGCATGCCTTCTAATAGAGCCCAGTCATTAGTCTACAGAAATTACTCTTTAACTGATTCAAAAGCTTTTTGTGGTGCTCCCAGCCAGGTGAGTTTCTTGGGGATTAGAAACATAGTCTGACACCCCCTTCTCTACTTTTTGTTGTATTGCTTTAACTGCTATCAGTAAACCAATTTCATTCAAGTTTGCATTGTAGCTATTTCATTCAAGGTTTTCCTTGTGTACACTTGCTCTTTTTAGGTCTGGAAGATCTGTATGGGACTAAGACTTGAATGAGATCTCAAAGATCTACACATGAAGAGTAGACTCAACTTATACTGAAAAGGAAATAGGTATCGTCAACACTACGAGAAACAAATCCAGGACTAGGTAATAAAGGAAAACAACTTTTGAAATGAAACTATTAGTTCCCCTTCTAACATGAGATGGACAGGGCAAAAACTGACCAAATGATGGCCCTGAAACAATTGCCAATTGATGGCTTAAACTTGCCATCAGAGGGAGGCATCATAACCTAGTGGAAAGAGCACGTTTCCAGAAGCAAGGGACTTGGGTTCTAATCCCGATTTTACCATTAACCTGCTGAGTGACTGTGGCAAGTCACTTAACTTTGCAGTCCCTCAGTTACCTCTTCTGTAAAAAAGTGGGGATTAAAAGTGTGAGCCCAATGTGGGACAGGGATTGTGCCCAACTGTTCATCTAATGTTAAAGGTCTGACCATCTGGCACTGGGAGGAAATATTCCACCAATGGCAGAACATTTTCACCATAAAGATATTTTTTCAGTGAGCAGGGGCACAGATAGTTGTGTGATATTTGGACCTTTGGACAGAGTTCTGGTGTACTCATTCATTTCTATTATTTAACTCTTTGTTATTCCTGCCAACTTTCTCAGGGAAATAAGGCATTAGATTCAGCAGTCTTGTGGAGAAGCTATCCCAATTAAACCCTGAGGATGCTACTTAGTTCTACCTCTGCTTGTTCCACTGATGCTTCCTCAACATTCATTAAAGCTCCCCAAAAAGGAAATTCACTCCACTCTACCCTCAGACACAACATAGAAAATAAAATTAAACTTTTATCCTCTCCTTTGGAATTATAGAATCCTGGCCAAGAATGCTAAATTCAAAACGTTCTTTCTCTAAGCAATCAGCCATAAGTTGTATGCCAAATGTTGGAGATTATTAATAACAATAATAGTAATAATAATAATTTGGTATTTATTAAGCATTCAACTATGTGGCAAGGACTGTGGTAGATGCAAATAACCGTAAGGAACACTCCCCGTTCCACATGGAGTTCACAGTTGAAATAGGTGGGAGAAGGGTATGGAATCTTCATTTTGCCAGTGAGGAAACTGAAGCACAGATAAGTTAAGTAACTTGTCCAAGGTCACACAATAGACAACTGGCAGAGCTGGGGTTAGAGCATTCCCACTGAATTGGAATGATATTTGAATCATGATAACTGGGTGACCTGGGATACTATAATTGTCCCATTATGAACCTGGGCCAAACCCTTCAATGTTACATGTCAGGACTGTCACCACATATTTGACCTGATGATAACAGAGCACATACTGCCTCCCCATCTGATTCCTCATCTTAATTTTCTGTCCTGGTTGGAGGCATGACACTTCCTCCACTTCTCTGACATTATCAGTATTTTTAATAGTAACATTATTATCATCATTATCATATTATTATTGTTGTTGTTTTATGGTATTTGCTAAGTGCTTACTATCTACCAACTGCTGTCCCAAGCACTAAGGTTCATAAAAACTAAGGTTAGACATGGTCAGTGTCCTGCATGGAGCTCACAGTCTTAATCCCCATTTTACAGGTTAAGATCTCCATTTTAACAGCAAAGTGACTTGCCCAAGGTCACACAACAGACAAATGGCAGAGTCAGGATTAGAACCCAGGACCTTTTGACTCCCAGCTCTGCTTTGTACCCACTAGGCCACGCTGCTTGTTGTTGCATCTAGTAAATCCTTACTATGGGCCAGGCACAATACTAAATCCTGTGATTAATATAAAATAAACAATTTTTAAATGTTCTCTGTCCCACAAAGTATTCACAAACTAAGTGAGGGAGGTTAGACAGGTAGTAAATAGAAATAAGTGTAAAACAATGGAAGCATTTAAAAATTTAATAATAATGATGGTATTTGTTAAGTGCTTACTATGTGTCAAGCACTGTTCTACATTCAAAGCATGTTGGGAAAGCATAGTGGGTGGGTGAATTGGATTGTTAACTGGGGTGTAGTGAGAGAGAAGATAGGAGCAAATCATTTCATTTCTTTGTGCCTCAGTTACCTCTTTGTAACAAAACAATCAAGAATTTAAAGGGAACAACTCTGCTTCTCAGATCCTTATAGCTGAAAAATTGCTGAATAGATCTTCCTTGAGACAGAGAAAAGAAATCATTCTGAATCTGCACAGGAGCATGGAAAATCTATGATGAAAAATGGCATTTTTCAGCTTGAACTACTGAAAAAAAGAAAGGAGACTGTAAACTCCTTGGGGGAAGTAATTATGTGGTGGATCTTTATTTATGTTCCCATCCAATTTAATACAGTGTTTTGCGCATACTAGGCACTCAGGAAATATACTCATGAATCTGTGAGCTTCTTGTGGGCAGGGAATGTGTCTGTAATATCGTACTCTCCCAAGGGCTTAGTACAGTGTTTTGCACACAGTAAGTGCTCAATAACTAGAATGAATGAATGAAAATTATGACAATGCTTATCTTCTGGCTCTCATGGTATCGAGCGGCTAGATGAAATAGCAAAGGCCCGGAACATAAAAGGGCTTAACAACTACCACTACTATTACTATTATTAGAGGGTGCAGTTATGGGCTCACTCTGCCTTTATCAAGGGAAAAAGAGAGTGAGGGGCCGGTCTAGCTATGAAAGGGAAAGGAAGGCTTCTCTGGACCTACCAGGCTGTTCTATCTGATATAGTATGTTGCTAACTGGCTGAGAGGTAGTATAGTCTAATGGATAGAGTACTGGCCTTGGAGTCAGAAGTACCTGAACTCTAATCCTGGCTTGCCACTTGTCTGCTATATGACCTTGAGTAAGTCACATAACTTCTCTTGGCTTCAGCTCCTTCGTCTATAAAAGGGGGATTAACAGCATGAGCCCCATGTGGGACGTGGACTGGGTCCAACCTGATTACTGTGAATCTACCCCAGTGCTCAGAGCAGTGCTTGGCACATAGCAACTTGTACTTCCCAAGCGCTTAGTACAGTGCTCTGCACACAGTAGGCCATCAATAAATGTGATTGAATGAATATAAGTGCTTAAAAAAAAACATTAAAAAAACCACCGTCAACTGTCTACTGTCTATCACTGTACTTCTTCTAGACTCCATTTTGTTAAATGCTATTTGGCAATCAGAAACAAGTGGGGAAATCTGTCTACACAGTGCCTGATTATAATTTAATTAGATCGAATTGCTGTGAATCATACCATTAAGTAGGATAAGGTGACCAGTATTCATGAGTCACTCACTACTTTAATCTGAAATGTTTATCCAGAGTAGCATCTGGGCTGTTTGCTCTTGTAACATCCACTATCCATTGGGAAAAATTTGGGTAGATGTCTTTTGAGAGTGGGGATGTGGAGGCAATCAATCAGTCAATCAATGGTATTTACTGAGTGCTTACTTTATGCAGGGAACTGTACTGCTTGAGAGAGTACAAGTTCAGAGTATCAGATTATATGGGACCTTAAGGTTTTTCAACAGTTCTGTGGCTAGCTGCCCATCTCTTTCTTTCCACTTTGGCCTCATCCCCTGGTGATAATAATAATGATGGCATTTGTTAAGTGCTTACTATGTGCAAAGCACTGTTTTAAGTGCTGGGGAGAATATAAGGTGATCAGGTTGTCCCATATGGGGCTCACAATCTTAATCCCCATTTTACAGATGAGGTAACTGAGGCTCAGAGAAGTTAAGTGACTTGCCCAAAGTCACACAGCTGACAAGTAGCAGAGCCAGGATTAGAACCCATGACCTCTGACTCCCAAGCCCATGTTCTTTCCACTGAGCTATGCTGCTTCTCTCAATGCTACTATGCTATGATCTCAGTGCTATGGTGTTGCTACTCAATGAGTCCTCTGAGATTTGGCATCATGAAGACTTACCATCAACTTTCCTTGGCAGTAGGAAAACACTTGCAAGTAAAATCGATCAATCTTAATGGGCAGAAGTGTCGCTTCTTGACCCAACATTCACTGTTATATTCTCTTCTGCTATCAGTTCAACCCATTGTAATGAAAAACTTTGGAAGATGCAATTAAATGACTGGCAATGACATCTCTGGAATTGGAAAAAAAATTTCCAAGAGATGTTTGGGTTGGAATGGTATGGTACACTAAGGAGGATAAATCCTCAGAGATAAAGCCAACAATTCAAATAATGGGCATTTTTCCTACTCCAATTTTATAAGCCAAAATCTCACCTTTAACTGCACTCCAGGTGAGATTATCGGAATTGGAAGTTCCTGCTGATTTCAAAAAGATTTCCAACTAAAATCATCTTAGACCTTTAACTATATTAATGGGTATTATTCAGAAACCTAAAGGCCAAGAGTGAAGATTTTTGACATCAACTGAATAATCTTCCTTATGATAAAGGATGCTTTATTCAATAGCCACTGATGGTAAAATTGAAAATGCATGAAATGTTTTCAAATTGTTCTTTTTCCACTAGGAAACTGTGTGACAAGTCAGAATAACTAAACTCTGCATTAAAATTCCTACGTGGTAGGGAAGATCTTGACGGATTGTAATAATTCTCTCTTTGAAATATGACCCCTCCTACCACCAATGGAAGCAGCAGAGAAGTAGCATGGCCTGGTGGATAGAGTACGCCCTGGGAGTCAGAAGGACCTGGGTTCTAATCCCAGCACCATCACTTGTCTGCTGTGTGACCTTGGGCAAGTCATTTCATTTCTCTGGCCCTCAGTTACCTCACCTGTAAAATAAGGATAATGACCGTGAGCCCTGTGAGGGTCAGGGAACTGTATTCAACCTGATTAACTTATATCTACCCCAGTGCTTTGTACAGTGCTTGGCACAGAGTAAGTACTTAACAAATAATAAAAAAAACCCCAACTGGTCATTACCTTGTGCTGTTCCCCCAGCCTGCTAGATATTTCCCCATCAAATTTGCTAAGCACAACTTCCTCATCTTTCAAGCCCATCTAAAATCCCAGCACTACCAGGAAGCCTTCCCCTATTAATTCTCGACCTCCTGGTCACATAAGACCATATCTCCGCAAATCTTAGAGCTTGTGCATTTGAATAGTATCCTCAGCACTTGTGTACATACCAATCGATCAGTAATTCGTACTCCCTAGTGCCTCCTGTGTGCTGAGCATTCATTCATTCATATTTATTGAGCACTTACTGTGTGCAGAGCACTATACTAAGTGCTGTACAAGTCGGCAACATACAGAGACGGTCCCTACCCAATAACGGGTGCACTGTACTCAGTGCTTGGGAGAAAACACTATAACAGAGTTGGTAGACACGTACGTATATTCCTGTGCATTTGTTTATTTGTGCATGAAATAATTTGTTCAGTTGTTTAGTCCTGATATGTCTGTACTGTTTCCTGCTTAATACTTATTTTTCTGCTGCTTTTTACTTTTGGTAAATACTTTTTGTCCTTCCACATTAGGTTGTAAGATCCCTGGGCGATCTTACAATGTGCAACTTACTACTGCTGTTCTCTCCCAAGCACCTTGTAAATAACAAAAGCCATTCAAGATCATAACAATAGTCATCATCAATCACTCAGTTGGTATTTACTAACTCCTTACTGTGCATAGAGCAGGGAACTAAGTGCTTGGGATAGTAAGATACAATGAAGTTGATAGATACAATTACTAACCAAAGGAATTTTCAGACTGGAAGGGAGCTTACTAGTTTGAAAAAATCATTCCCTAGACTGTAAGCTCATTATGAGCAGGAAATGTGACTGCTTACTGTTACATTGTTATTGGAGAGGCAGCGTGACTTAGTGGAAGGAGCCCGGGCTTGGGAGTCTGAAGTCATGGGTTCTAATTCTGCTTCTGCCACTTGTCAGCTCTGGTACTTTGGGCAAGTCACTTAACTTCTGTGGGCCTCAGTTCCCTCACCTGGAAAATGGAGATTAAGATTCTGAGCCCTACTTGGGACACCCTGATTACCTTCTATCTACCCCAGCACTTAGAACAGTGCCTTGCACATAGTAAGCACTTAACATATGCCATTATTATTATTATTATATCATACTCTCCCAAGCACTTAGTACATTGCTTTATACATGGTTAGTACTCAATAAATATGATTGAAGGAATGAATGAATGAATGAAAGAAATGCTGTACCAAATGCTTGGGAACAATTTGGATCTCTATTTGAAAAGAACTCTCCCCATGG
Source organism: Tachyglossus aculeatus (assembly GCF_015852505.1). Classification (NCBI taxonomy): domain Eukaryota; kingdom Metazoa; phylum Chordata; class Mammalia; order Monotremata; family Tachyglossidae; genus Tachyglossus; species Tachyglossus aculeatus. Next base: position 37,478,585 of record NC_052075.1, on the reverse strand, counting down.
GGCAGGTAGGGTGATTAGACAGGCATGGCAACATAAACAATGTAAAATTGTTGTGCCTTTGTCTTTTTGCTTTCTCTGTCCAGTCAACAGAAAAACAACATCTCTAATTCTAGATTCTGGGGAGGTGGGATCCAACTTTCACCAGTCCACTGATCCTGCTGGAGGTGGAGCTTCAGGGCTGTGGACAGCACATCCCTCAAAAAGAAGAATCATGTGAAACTAAACTTTAGGACACTTTTCTTTGGAAATCAGTTCCTTCTTTCTGTCCTTCAGGCAACTTTCAGGTTGGTCAAACCAACTCTTAGGTACGAGTAGTTAAGTGGGGTCCTAAATGAACTGATATTTGCAGAATCTTTTAGCACCATGGTGTTACAAAAGCCCCAACTTGCTTGTTTGTCAAAAAATGCAATACAATTTAATTTAATTCCAGTCTTCTTTTTTTAACCACAGGCAGTTTGTTCATGCTAGAAAGAAATTGCAGATAATGAAAGGGAACTTAAAACACTGCCAGTAGACCAAAATCAATTATTATTATTTTTTCAAAATATCCTACCACCTAGGCTAGTCAGAGAAAATATTAATAGCATTTCCCCCTCAGACTTCCTTCCATTAGTGGAAACCCATAGATTGGATATCAAACAAGAGTCATTGACTGAGTCTGCAAGGGGCAAAAATTCATGGGAAGTAAAATTCCAAAGTCATATGTTTCAAAGTAATAAAAACATTTTTGGATACATTCTCAAGACAATGGAGTGGGAAATCTGCAAGAGACATTGTCACAATAATGTAGAATATTCGTTCAGATTACAAAGGTGGTCTATTAACTGTACTAAGCCCTTGGAAGAGTCCAATTCAACAGAATTGATAGACATATTCCTTGTCCACAAGGGGTTTACAGTCTGGGGGGGGGGGGGGGAATCCAATAATATAAGTAAATTATGGATATGTTATATAAGTGCTGAGGGGCTGAGGGTGGGGTGAAAATCAAATACTTGAATGATAATAATAGTAATAATGGTAATTGTTAAGTGCTTACAATGTGTGAAGCATTATTCTAAGACCTGGGGTAGATAGAAGCTAAACACGTTCCCCCGCGGGGCTCACTACTTTAATCTCCATTTTACAGATGAGGTAACTAAGGCACAGAAAAACGAAGTACTTGTCCAAAGTCACACAACAGACAAGTGGTACAGCCAGTATTAGAACCCAGATCCTTCTGACTCCCAAGCCTGTGCTCCATCCACTAGACCACACTGCTTCTTGTAGGCCAGATCCAAGAGCATAGAGGATGCAGAAGGATGATGGAGTAGGGAAAGGGAAGGCTTAATCAGGGAAGGATTCTTGAAGGAAATGTGATTTAAATAAGGCCCTGAAGGTAGGGAGAGTGGTGGAAATAATAACTGCCCATCCCAACCCCACAAGGACGATGCAAGGATGAAATGATTAATTGAAAGACCTTTAAAAATGATATTAAAGTGCTCTAAAAATGTAAGAGATTATTTCCAATTTTAATTAGGCAAGAGGATTTTCTTGTCTTTTCCCAGTGGGCTTGTAAACTTCTTGAGGACAGGGATCATGTTTATTAACTTTATTGCACTCTCCTAAGCACCCAGTAATAGGGCTCTGATCATCAGAAGCACTCAGTAAATACTGCTGATTGATAGATGGGTCTTCCAAAAATGTTGCTGATAAATTCTACATCATTTGGGCTGTTATTCTTTGAGATAAAATTATTCTTCCCTGTTTTTCTTTCACACTTTAGCCACCCTAGAGGATGTGTTACTACCTCTAATAATATCCCATTTCCTGATCCCTCCCAATCCTTTCAGTAACTGAGCAGCTGTTTGGAGAGTTGAAAAAGAAAACAAAGGAAGGAAAGAAGAAGATCAGATAACCAAAAACAAATCCAGTGAATCCAGCAAGATTGGGCACAGATATTGGTTCTAAAAATAATAATAATAATAATGACTAATTATGGTATTTGTTAAGCATTTACTATGTGCCGAGCACTGTTCTAAGTGCTGGGGTAGATACAAGATAATCAGGTTGTCCCATGCAGGGCTCACATTCTTCATCCCCATTTTACAGATGAGGTAACTGAGGCCCTGAGAAGTTAAGTGGCTTGCCCAAAGTCACACAGCAGACAAGTGGTGGAGCCGGGATTATAACCCACATCCTCTGACTCCCGAACTCATTCTCTTTCTACTAAGCCACACTACTTCTCAAGGCTGGATGGTTCTAAAGACTGGATGATGAGATTTCTAAAAGGTAATAATGATGATGATGATGAAAATAATAATAATATTTGTTGTGTCTACTATGTGCCAAGCCCCGTACTAGGCACTGGGGTAGGTACACTACAATCAGATATTCATAATACTAATAATGGCATTTATTAAGTGTTACTATGTGCAAAGCACTGTTCTAAGTGCTGGGGAGGTTACAAGGTGATCAGGTTGTCTCATGGGGGCTCACAGTCTTAATCCCCATTTTAAAGATGAGGTAACTGAGGCACAGAGAAGTTGTGACTTGCCCAAAGTCACACAGCTGACAAGTGGTGGAGCCGGGACTTGAACCCATGACATCTGACTCCAAAGCTAAGCCACGCTGCTTCTCTGACAGACACAGATCAGACACAGACCCTGTCCATCAGGGTGTCTTACAGTCCTGGAGGAAGGCAAACAAGTATTTAATCCCTAGTCTACAGAAGAGGGAACTGAGGCACAGAGAAGTTAAGCAGGCCAGTGGCACAGCCGGATTAGAACCCAGGTCTAGACTGCAAACTTGTTGAGGGCGGGGAACATGTCTACCAACTTTGTTACATTGTACTCTCCCATCCACTTTGTACAGTGCACTGCTTTGTACACAGTAAGCTCTCAATAAAAATAATTGATAGACTGATAGGTCTCCTGTCTCCCAGACTCTTTTCTCCAATAGGCTATGCTAGGACAGTCACATGAGTAGCAAGGAAGAGGAGCTGGTCCACAGGGCCCAAGGTTGGATCTGGGTTGAGGATGAGGAGACATGGGTCCCAAATTCCCCAGTGACATTCCTCTTGCCTGTCCTATGTTCTATTCCCTTCCAGTTTTTCGCTATGGAGGGCTTGTTTTACCTCATACAGGTTTGGGGCAAAAGTGAAGATTTTCAACAGCAAAAAAAACTAATTAAAACATCCAACACTTGGCCCTTGCAAATTCAGTCATTGTTCAACTGGGACTTTTGTCTTTAAAGGTTTAATTCATAAGGAAATTATTGCCTTCCTTGAAAATACCTTCAAGAGCTCTGAAATGGGTCAACATACACATAAACCTTTGGGAGGAAAAAGGACTAATGTGTGTATTGTAGCAAACTGCCTCTGCCCACCTGTGGACCAAGCCATTGGTGGGAGAAAAACAAAACAAAACAAAACAAAAAACCCCAGCCTGGAAGGACCAGATAAGAGATGAGAGAGAAGGGAGTCCTGGACCTCCAGTCATTGCCAGGAAGATGGAGCAGATGCAACCAGCCAAATCCAGATAAGGACACCATTGCATTCACCACGGCAACTGAGCAGGTACAAAAGGTCAATGGACATATCTGAGGCATGAGTTTACAATGAAACCAAGCCAACACTGCTACACAGATGCAGAGGAGCACCTGGAGTAATTTAATAATTGAAGTAAGGGGTGAAAAATTGGGAAATGAGGCCAAGCTGTGTCTTGGGCCAGGTAATCAATCAACCCATCAATCAGTGATATTTATTGAGTGTTTACTTATGTGCAGAGCACTGTACTGAGCACTTGGGAGAATGTAATGTATCGAAGTTAGCAGATATGTTCCCTGCCACGATGAGCTTAGAGTCTAGATAGGGAGACAGGTTTTAATATAAATAAGTCATTTTTGTAGCATATCACTGAAAGAAATGCACATATGTGCGATAGTGGGGCAAATATCAAATGCCCAGAGGTCACAATTCCAAGTACATAGATGACGCAGAAGGGAGAGGCAGTCAGGGCATGTTGAATAACATGATCTCTGCCCCTTAATTGCTTACAGTTTAGTTGGGGGAAAACTAATTCAACTGAAATAGTTAAAATTAATTACAGCATAGGGAAAGTAGGAAACTATGAGCATTTGTACACAAGTGCTTTGGGAGTGAAGGTGAGGTATCGACTTAGGTGATCTGGAACTAGATGCACAGGTGATGCAGAAGGAATGTGGAATAATGTGGGAGAGAGGGAGAGATTAATCAGGAAAGACTTCTGGGAGCAGGTGGGATTTTAGTAGCTTTGAAGATGGGGAAACTGGGGGTCTGTTGGATTTGAAGGGGGAGAGTGTTCCAGGCAAAAGGGAGGAAATGATCAAGGGGCAGATAGAAAGACAGATGAGATGGAAGCACAGTAAGTAAGTTGGTGTTAAAGGAGTGAAGTATGTGGGCTGGATTATAGCAGGAGGGGAGGGAAGTTAGCTAGGAGAGGGAGAGCTGATCATGTCTTAAAACTGATGATGATGTCTTAAAACGCTCTAGGCATATTACTCCCCTCCTCAAAAATCTCCAGTGGCTACCAATCAATCTGCGCATCAGGCAGAAACCCCTCACCCTGGGCTTCAAGGCTGTCCATCACCTCGCCCCCTCCTACCTCACCTCCCTTCTCTCCTTCTACAGCCCAGCCCGCACCCTCCGCTCCTCTGCCGCTAATCTCCTCACCGTACCTCGCTCTCGCCTGTCCCGCCATCGACCCCCGACCCACGTCATCCCCCGGGCCTGGAATGCCCTCCCTCTGCCCATCCGCCAAGCTAGCTCTCTTCCTCCCTTCAAGGCCCTGCTGAGAGCTCACCTCCTCCAGGAGGCCTTCCCAGACTGAGCCCCTTCCTTCCTCCCCCCCCTCGTCCCCCTCTCCATCCCCCACATCTTACCTCCTTCCCTTCCCCACAGCACCTGTATATATATATATATATGTTTGTACGTATTTATTACTCTATTTATTTATTTTATTTGTACATATCTATTCTATTTATTTTATTTTGTTAGTATGTTTGGTTTTGTTCTCTGTCTCCCCCTTTTAGACTGTGAGCCCACTGTTGGGTAGGGACTGTCTCTATATGTTGCCAATTTGTGCTTCCCAAGCGCTTAGTACAGTGCTCTGCACATAGTAAGCGCTCAATAAATATGATTGATGATGATGGTGAGGAGTTTCTTACTGACCCAGAGACCGTTGGGCGTTTATTAGAGGGTTTTGATGAGAGGGGACTGAGCTTTTTTTTCTTTGAAAAATTATCCTAATTTTACAGATGAAAAACTGAAGGCCAGAGAAGTTAAGTGACTTGCCAAAGGCCACATAGCGGATAAGTCATTCATTTATATACTTTCAACTACCACCTTTATGAAGATGACTCTCAAATCTCCCTCACTAGCCATGACCATTCACCTGCGGCCTACTCTGGGATATTTCCCCCTACATGATTGGCCAGCACAATAGCTCATTATGTCCAAAGCCGAACTCCTCAGCCTCCCTCCTAAATATTCTCCTCTGCTTAACATTCCCATCATAATCAATGCCACCAACACCATCTTCCTGCTCAGAACTTTGATATCATGTTTGAATCTTCTCTGTCATTTTTCCACCCACATTCAGTCTGTCCATATATCCTTCCCATTCTTTCTATAGATCTACTCCTTGCTCCCTACCCTTGTAACCACACAGTCTGGTTCATACCCTCATTGTTTCATGCTTGAGCATTCTCTCTGCCTCCAAGCTCTTCAATCAATCAATCAATCATATTTATTGAGTACTTACTCTGTGCAGGGCACTGTACCAAGCACTGGGAGAGTTAACATAACAATATAATAGACACATTCCCTGCCCACAACGAGCTTACAGTCTAGAGGGCATCTCTAGCTGCTCTGATCATTTTCCTTAAATGGCTTTCAAAGTTCAACACTTCTCACAAATCTCCAATGGTTTTCTATCCCTTTTTGAAAAACTATGGCATCTATTAAGCTCTTACTGTAATAATGATTATTAGTATGGTACTTAAGTGCTTGCTATGTGCCAAGCACTGATCTAACTGGGATAGATACAAGGTTATTGGGTTGGAACAGTCCCTGTTCTACATGGGGCTCACAGTCTAGGTAAGAGAGAGTAGAATTTAATCTCTATTTTACAGATGAGGAAACTGAGGCACAGAGAAATTAAGTGACTTTTCCAAGGCCACACTGCAGAAATAATAAGTAGAAGCATCTGCATAGCGCAACAACACTGCCAGCATGCCCCTCAACCCACCCCACCACTTTCACCTCCCCTCCATTCTGCCCAGTCACTGCCAACTTGTCCCTTACTCCTGTAAGCTCTTTGTGGGCAGGGATCATGTTTACCAACTTTTACTAGGTGTCAAGTGTACTAAGGGCTGCGGTAAATACAACATAAATAGGTTGAACACAGTCCGTGTTCCTCATGGGGCTCATATATCTTAATTCCCCTTTTACAGATGAGGTAACTGAGGCCCAGTGAAGTTAATGACTTGCACAAGTTTCCTTTCCATATATACAACTCCCAATCACTAACCTCAAGACTCTCCATGAAGTGACCTCCTTTAGCCTTTCTGTTTATACCTCTTGCTATAGCTCAGATCAAGCTCTTAACTTCTTCTCCCAAGAAAACTTTCTAACCTTCCACCTTCAACTCACTGCTCAGATCTTTTTTCCTACCCAGAATTCCCTCCTCCCTACAGCCCCACCAAACTACACCACTCCTTCTGTTCTTGAGTATATACTGAGCACATGCTATGTCCAAAGCACAGTACAAGCTGCTTAGGAACATATGAGCATATATAAGCTGCTTCCACGGGAAGCAGCGTGGCTCAGTGGAAAGAACACGGGCTTTGGAGTCAGAGGTCATGGGTTCAAATTCTGACTCCACCACATGTCTGCTGTGTGACCTTGGGCAAGTCACTTAACTTCTCTGAGCCTCAGTTACCTCATCTGTAAAATGGGGATTAAGACTGTGAGCCCCAATATGGGACAACTTGATCACCTTGTATTCCCCCCAAGTGCTTAGAACAGTGCTCTGCACATAGTAAGTGCTTAATAAATACCATTACTATTATAATAAAATTAGAAGACAATTCCTGCCCTCAAGGAACTCATAGTAATAACTGTGCTATTTGTTATGTACTTACTATATTCAAAGTACTCTACTAAGTGCTGTAGTAGATACAAGATAATCAGGTGAGGCATGGTCCTTGTCTTTTATGGAACTCAGTCTGAGTAGGAGAGAGAACAGGTTTTTAATCCAGCCTTCATTTTATAGATGAGGAAACTGAGGCACAGAGAAGTGACTTGCCCAAGGTCACACAGCAGACAAGTGGCAGAGCAGTAACTTGAACCCAAGTCTTTTGACTCCCAGGCCCGATCATTACATTAGGTCTCTCTACTTCTAATTGATATATTCTGGTGATGATGATGTGTGTGGTTTCGTATTTATTTTTTCAGAGTATGAGCCTCCCTAAGTCTGTGAGAAAGAGTGTATGTGTGTATGTATGTGACAGTGTGTGTCTATTTTCCCCTCTGTAGATATCTCTCATGTATCTGTCATTCTTGTCTAGGTGGGCTCTTGTCACCTTCATCTCTACTTCTCTGTTTCTCTATGCTTCTCTAAGGAACAATAATAATAATTTTGGTCTTTAAGTGCTTACTCTCTCAATTTCTGTTTTCTACTTCTTTTCTCTCCACACAAATATCTGGACCACTGGTCTCACTGGAAGTCAATCCCAAAGCTGACCTTTCTTCCTTCACCAGACTTAAGACTCCAGAAAATCAGGTCACTGCTCCTTAAATGTAACCTGAAGATCTGTTCTTTATCTACTGACTCTTTTTTGCCTTGTCAGACAAATCTCTAAGCTGGTTTTAGGCATTTTCAGTATTAGCCCCTATTTTAAAATTCAAACTGGGGACTCTTTAATGGGGCATGTGTTTGTTCAGGAAGCACTTAGTAATTCTAGAAATGTCTTAGAAAAACAGTCACGAAGAAAGATATGCCAGAATCAGAAGCTGAGATGCATATAAAAATCCAAGAAATGAAGCATGAAGGCTCTGATAAGTGATAAACTGGTACTGTATTGCATTTTAGGCTCAAATTCGGCAGTGTAGAATCTCCCAGTAGGCATTCAGTCCAAGGTCAAAAAGTTATACTAGTTTTTAGCTGACAAATTTGTTTGAAGTTCATTAGACCAAAGCACTCTTCTTCAATTAAAAACTATATTTTAATAAGTTTCTTAGAATGATGAACTAAATTGAATTTTCTTTTCTGATTAAGATTGATCTATTACCAAAGGGCTATATTTTTTTCAATTGGTTATGATGAGTCTTTGGTGATGCAGAGTTGCTCTGTATTTCCTTTTAGTGTATTACCAAAATGAAAAAGAATTGTTAATTAAAAGATTAATTAGGGTCATAGAAATGCAGAGCAAGTGACTTCGGACTAGTCAACAGACTGAAGGCAGAAAAGTCTTCAATCACATTGCTGAAAGAGAAAAACCTACAGAAAGAAAATGCTGTCTGTGGCTTTGTCAAAGTGCACTATGGGAAAATACTTTGGCTGGGTTTATAGTAGGAGGGAGTTCATAACTCTGATGCAAAATTTTGTCTCTGAATAAATTTCCCCTTTGCCATATTGTTTGCCCATGTGATGGCAGAGAACGGATTAAAAAGTAGCATATAAAAGCATGGTTCTAGTCATATCTGCCAATTTCATGAGGGGGCTAGGGATAATTATCTGCATATTCTTTTGTGCTGAACTACCAGCTTCAATGCTCCCAGATTTTTTGGCAAAACCTGAGAGCTTCCAGTCAGGACTGAAGAGATACAAAATTGTGCCCTCTCCCATTCCCTTCCCTTATAAAATATCTGCCACCTTTTTTCAGCCCCCAACCTCCACCACTTAAGTGAAAAGTTGGAACTTATGGTTCTAGTAGCTATACTTGGTTGGGTACTTAGCTGCTTAGTTGCATTTACATTACTTATATTTATTGCCTTTTATATTATCTATTATACATTTTGGTGATTTTGATCTGCAAATGTCCTCCATCAGATTATAAACTCTTCTAGACCAGGGCATAAAATAATGACTTCTACTGTTGGTTCCCAAAGACCTAGAGCAGTGGTCTAAGCACACTAGAAGCTCAACACATGGTGTCGGTGAAGATGATGACAAAGATTGTCTCTGTCTTCCAAGTTAGATTACAACTACTACTTTTCTTGTCCCTCTTTCACAAAAATAAAGGCAACTTTTTTGTTGTGATTTGGTCTTCTGACGATAGAACATGTGAGCATGCCTGCAGAGGCAATAAGACTCAAATTGTTCACAGAGCTGGGCAATAAAAGCACACTAGAGAACAAGGCTGAAATTAGCAATGAGTAAAGGCCAGAAAGGAATCAGTAGCAAACATTCTGCTATGGACACATTAGAAGTTGATAGTCACCAGAGCAATTTGCAGCCATAAATGACTCTGGCAACTTAACGAGATAAAGTTCTTCCGACTTTCTACCTAAATCTATCAAATGTTTGACCAGGGAACACCTGTTGCAAATGACCCTACACTTTTTGCTAGAAGCATGGAAGGATTTCTCTTCCAGCTGGGAATGGTTGTTCTCATTTGGATCGGACAGCACAGAGTGGAAATTCAGATCAGACCTTTTGAGACCATCCTCACCAATGCAGGGGAAAAGCATTTTTTCCTAATTTTCACCTGCACCAGATTAAAATGGCAAAGGCTCAGAAACGCTCTGGTGAGGTGATTCAGTTTAGGTGGAAGCCACAGCACGGGAGTGCTTCCTCCTGTGGCACTGAATCAGGATGCAGTAGGTGTGTCTGCTCCTGTCCTTACCCAGATCATCCCTTTGGATCAACATCTCACCTCAAGTGACTTTGACTCAATAATAATAATAATAATAATATGGTACTTGTTAAGCACTTACTATGTGCCAAGCCCTGTTGTAAACGTTGGGGTAGATACAAGTTAATCAGGTTTATTTTTATCATTATTTATTTTATAGTATTTGAAGTGCTTGCTATATGCCAGGCACTGTACTAAGTGCTGCGGTAGATATGAGCTAATCAGGTTGGACCCCAGTCCACATGGGGTGCACAATCTTAATCCCCATTATACAGATAAGTTAACTGAGACATGGAGAAGCAAAGTGACTGGCCCAAGGTCACATAGCAGACAAATAGCAGGTACAGGATTAGAACCCAGGTCATACTGACTCCTAGGCCTATGTTCTATCCATCTATTTGGCCACCCTGCTTCTGGAGGGCAGGAAAAGTATCTACAAACTCTGTTGTACTCTCCCAAGTGCTTAGTACAGTACTCCACACACTGTATGCAGTTACTAAATACCATTGATTGAGTATTGGGAGAATCTTATGTGGCACAGATAACATTTTTGTTGCTGATGGTTGACTCTGCTCCTCCTCCCTGTTTCCAGGAGCAGCTAAAGTCACAGCATTCTAGTTTGATCCTTATAAATGCCCTCCAAGCTACACATACATACACAGAATATGCTGTTCTAGCTCAGTATAATGATGGCCCTGGGGGTCTTCTCTTAGATCAGCTGGCATTCTGAAGGATCAAATTTCAAACTTCTAAGATATGCCTTTTCCTTTCCTGTTTCTCTTTCTGGACAGTGTCCTTGCCTTTATTGAGAGATGTCAAATCAGTGGACTGGGGTTTACATGTGGCCTGATGGTCACGCTGCTTCTCTACTAGGCCACAATTGTATAAAAATCCAAGGAACATATGTGACAAGTGATGAGCCATCAATACTGAGGGCCAGGAACTTTTATACAACCAAAAGGGGTCTTTAAGGACCCATTCGTACTACCAAAGCATCACTGCAGAGTGTAAATGGATGCACTCTTACTTCAGATAGGATCTTAAAGAAGGGTAAGATTACTTTCACAACCACCTGCTCTTGATTCAACATAATGAGGACATTCTTAGAAGAATGATGAGCCTGCCAATAAGTAGGACCTGGCCTTTGCTCCAGTGCTTAATGAAGTCACCACTGTAGTTAGATCCAAGAAGCATGGCTGAGCTCCCAAATGTGACCTGCCTAGATGGACAAGGTGGGAGGGACTTTTCTGCTCTAATGCCTGCACAGGCTCTTTCTCCACATATGGACAATGTGGAAATGCCACAAGATTTCACAGACGCTAACATTAGCATCATCTTCCAGAAAAAAGATGTGAGAAGTTGTGGCAGGACATGTTGTTGTATTGTACTCTCCCAGGAGCTTAGTGCAGTACTTTGTACATAGTAAACATTCAATAAATGCAGTTGAATGAATGAAATAACACACTTTCAAGAGCACACAAAGCCAAGCATCTTGGCCTTATGAGAACCAGGTGGTCTAATGGAAAAACCTGTACAGGTCACTTAACTTTTCTGTACCTTAGTTTCTTCATCTGTAAAATGGGGTTTAAATCCTACTCCTTCCTACTTAGACTGTGAGCCTCATGTGACAGGGACTGTATCCAGCCAGCTTACATTTTATCTACTCAAGTGCTTAGTATTTAGTACACTAGAAGCAGCATGGCACAGTGGACAGGGCATGGGACAGGAATCAGAAGGTCATGGTACCTAATCCCAGCTCTGCCACTTATCTGCTATGTGACCTTGGGCAAGTCACTTAACTTCTCTGAGACTCAGTTACCTCACCTGTAAAATGAGGATTAAGATTGTGAGCCCCATGACGGACATGGACTGAGTCTAACCTGATTATCTTGGATCTAACCCAGGGTTTAGGAGAATGCCTGACACATAGCAAGTGCTTAACAAATACCATTAAAAAAAGAAAAAAAAAACTATAAGTACAGTGGAGAAGAGGACAATTTTTCACAATTCATTTCAAAATTCCTTTAACTCCAGGAGATTTCCCCCACTGGGCTCATTTGTTTTTATGGATACCCCTCATGATGACCTGGCCACCATTTCTTTTTAGTGTATCTCCAGGGATAATTCTCAGAATTAAATTTATAAAATAAAGCATGAAAAACTTCATCCTGCTTCCGCATCTCACTCTCCTGCTCAAGACGGCTGCTTCTGAGGCTAACAAAACGCAACCTTTGGGAGACAGTTTGCCCAGATGTGAGTTGCCCAGATAATTTAACTCACCATTTGAATTTGACTTTGAAGACTGCACATAAGGACTGAGCACTACAAATGTTCTAACTAATCTGGCACAACATTACCCATTTTTGAGAAGAAATGAAACAGAAAAGACTGCGGAAGACTTGAAGACTCAAAAGCCTTTTCATGTGCGAAATGTTCTGTGGCCATTGTTGATGTCTGTATTGAACAACCCAGAAGCAAGGAGGACAGAGACAGAAAAAACGATGTCCCTTCTGTCAGATGCTGAAACTGTTTCCTACTTTTTTTTGAGTTCTTTCTATCTCTTGTTTTCACATTGTTCATCATAACATTGAAAAAGACAAGGTTTTCCCTTATTTTCCTCAAATGGGCATTAAGCCCATTAATTTACTTTGCCATTGTCATTATTTTAAGCTTAATTATAGCAGCTCCTCTTGGTACTGTTCTATTATCAGCCCTGCTTTTTTCAGGAGTTTATGACTCAGGGATTTAATTTGCAGAGGGAAGAAACTTAGCATAAAAGTTGTCAGCTTGGATACAATTTGTTTTCTAAAATGATGATCTAAATGGGTTAAACTGCATGTTTTAAACATCAAATAATTTTATTTTTTTCTAATATGTGCATGCTTATATGACCCAAAATAACAAAATAATAGTTTTAAAATTGTAGTGTTGTGGTCATTAACTTCAGCCTCTATGAGAGGAATTGTCTTCTTGCTGTTTTTCTTTTTCAGTGCCTAAATATGCTGTTGAGAAGGTTGAGGATGCTAAGTTCTAGGATAATTCAACCTCCATTAACTGTTGGATTCGACACGGTATAATTATCCACTAGGAGGAATCTACCATCGGAAGCCTGACTCTTATTGAGAGAGACCACGTTACCCACAGAACAGAAGAGGAGATTTGGTTAATTATTCAGAAAGTGTACCTGAATAAAATGGGAGTGGATAATGGGCAGACATTTCATCTACCAGGGTACCATGCACCCTGGTGGAAAACCACCACCTCCAAGACTAGTTTAAGAAGAATAGCTTGATGCTTGAGAAACAGCTTGGCTTAGTGGATAGTGCACCAATCTGGGAGTTGGAAGGATCTGGGTTCTAGTCCTGGCTCTGCCATTTGTCTGCTGTGTGACCTTGGGCAAGTCACTGCTTTTTGCCTCAGTTCCCTCATCTGTAAAATAGGATTGAGGCTATGAGCCCCACGTGAAACAGGGACTGTGTCCAACCTGATTAGCTTGTATTCATCCCAGTGCTTCGTAAGTGCCTGGCACATAGTAAATACTTAAAAAATACCATAATCATTACTAATTATTATTATAAGGCATACAGTCTAACTAGGAGGTTGTAGGATTTAATCTCCATTTTACAGATGAGGGGACTGAGGCTCGGAGAAGTAAAGTGACTTGCCCAAGGTCACACAACAGACAAATGGTGATGCAGGACTAGAACCTATTATCTTCTGACTCTCAGGCCCATGCTCTATGCTGCTTCCCGATATGGGGCAGGGATTGTGTCTGTCCTTATTATCTTCTACTTACCCTAGTGCTTAATATAGTGCCAAGCACACAGTAACGCCTTAACAATGATAATAATACGTATGTAAGTGCTGTGTGGTTGAGGGAGAGGTGAATATCAATGTGCTTAAGGGAACAGATCTAAAAGTACAGCTACATAACTCTAGTTCCATAGGCACAAATAACATGGTAGGGAAGATTTTCTTGAACCAACCAATAGAGTATACCCACTTCTCTATCATGGGGGTTGTTTAAGATTCTAGACTGACACCTTGTTGTGGGCAGCGATTGTGTCTACCAACTCTGTAGTATATTGTATTCTCCAAGCACTTAGTAAAATTCTCTGCACACAGTAAGCCCTCAATAAATATCATTGATTGATTGATTGATTTTGTTCTTATACAGCCTCATGATAGGGAAAACTAATTTGACTCACTATTACCAATGCCAAATAATAATAATAATGGTATTTTTAAGTGCTTACTATATGCCAAGCACTGTTCTATATACAGAACATACTTGAATTATTAGAATCAGATTAGATCATATTAGATCATATTAAATCATATTAGAATCAGAGCACCTTGATTCTAATCCTGGCTCTGCCTCTTACCTGCTGTGTGACTTTGGGCAAGTCACCAAACTTCTCTGTGCCTCATTCCCTAATGCTCTAACAGTGTACTAGACAAAACACAAAGTAAAAGTTCGCACTAGAGCAAATCTGAGTGTCCAGTTAAGAAAGAACTTGCCTAGATCCAGTCTTATGGAGCTTCCATTTGATATTTTAGTTTGGTCACATAATTTTATCAGGCTTTTTTTACCCATCGGGTCTTATATCACATAGGGACTTCCTAGAACAATGGATCTTTGCAAGCGCTTAGTATATGCTCTGCATTAGAGTGATTGATAATAACATTGTTTATTCATGAAATAAAGATTAAAACTCCCTCAAAAACAGCTCTGAAACCTCTTGACTCTTGCTTCTAAATTTCCCTCAAGCCCTGCAGAATATCCACACCCTTTGCCTGCAGATAGCTAAGAAGTTTCCACAACCAGTGAGGAGTAAAACTGTTTCCAATGGGCACAATGAATATTTTAATGCTTTAACCCTGAACCTGGTCCTTAAATCAAAATCCTTCAGAGGACCATATGTTGCTTTAGCTCTCTACTATTGCCACAAATAAAGAATTGGGTCCCCTTTAAACCTCCCAGGCTCTTTGTTTTTAGGATTCTTATTTAAACTACTATTTACTGTTCCAGTAAGGTTCTGCTCCCTCCAATAATCCTGTCACATATCCATTCTGACTTCTTTAAAATTGCAATAGAATGGTCAGAAAGTCACTTTGGTTCTTTCTGTAATGATGTCTACTATGTTCTAAATGGTAACACCACCCATTCTTTTTTCAACCAAGATGTCAAACCAATGAACTTCCCAAACATGGAAGTTTACACTAGCAACTGGTTATCCCACCCAGCTTTTCAGATAAATTTTTTTTAATCTAACATCATCACTGACAAAGATGCCATTTTTTTTTTGAGCAAAGAGGAGGAAAGGATCAGGAAAGGATAGGAAGGGACAGTCCTTAAAGAGTCACAATAGGCCAGAAACCGTATTACGTATTTTTGGCTGCTGACTGGAATTGTCTTTTATAGATATGTAATCAGTCAATCAATTACATTTATTGAGTGATTACTGTGTGCAGAACACCATAAGTTCCTTGAGGGCAGGGATCATGTCTACTTCTTCCACTGAATTCTCCCAAGACCTTAGGACAGTGCTGTCATACAAAAAGTACTCAGTAAAAAGTACTGATAGATTGACTGACCTGGGACGAACAGTATGGAAGCCCAGATTAAAAAAAACCCAACAAGCTCCGGGGGTGATCACCTCCATCTCCTCCATGGAGTGGGCCCCTATGACCATCTGCAATGCCCTGGAACTTGACCTTTTCCTTATTATAGCAAATTCAGCCTGTGGAGACAAAATCAGTTAAGACATAGTATCTTTTCCACGTGATGCTCTTAGCCTATAAGGGAGGGAAAGCCTTCATTCAGTCATATTTATTAAGTATTTACTGTTTGCAGGACACTGTACTAAGCAATTGAGAGAGTGCAATATAACAATAAACAGATACACTCCCTGCTCACAATAAGCTTACAGAAATTCATTCCCATTTTACAGATAAGGAAATTGAAGCACTAAGAAGTTAAGTGATCATAAAACAGACAAGTGGAAAAGTCAGGATTAGAACCCAGCTTTCATGACTCCCAAGCCTGATCTTTTTCCAATAGTCTATACTGTTTCTCTTTCATTACATGCATTACTCAGGTTATGCAACTTCACGTAACGGCATTATAAGGGACATTTTACAAAAATCCATAGATGCTAGGAGTGTGTCTTGTGGTGGGAGGACCATTTGACTCCACTCTACCCGTCCCTGTAATTGGTGGGTAGGTGGAGGTTTTCCAAACCAATGGGGATTCATTAACAAAAGCCCAATTTCAGGAAGGCTTTACATTTAAAACAAACAGCCTAAGAAGCAGTGTAGTCTAGTAGCTTAGACCACAGGCCTGGGAGACAGAAGGACCTGGGTTCTAATCCTGGCTCTGCCATTTGTCTGCTGTGTGACCTTGGGCAAATCACTTAACTTCTCTGTGCCTCAGTTACCTCATCTATATAATGATGGTTAAGACGGTGAGCCCTATGTAAGACTGTAAGTTCATTGTGGGCAGGGAATGTGTCTGTTTATTCTTATATTGTATCCTCCCAAGTGCTTAGCACAGTGCTCTGCATATAGTAAGTGCTCAATAAATATGACTGAATGAATGGCATGGACTGTGCCCTCCCTGAATAGCTTCTATCTACTCCAGCACTCAGTACAGTGCCTGTACAGAGTAAGTATTTAACAAATACATTTAAAAAAATACACAAGGGAATCAGGTGTTGAAATAGTAACAGATAGGAAACAGACAAGCTGAAAGCCAAACTATCCAATATGAATCAGTTTGAAAGATCCCCTGGCTTATGATGTCTCATTATTATTGAACACATATCCATTATAATTGCAAGATTCAATTATGACTTGTGTCTTGTCTGTCTGAATTGAAAATGGGCCAGATTTCCTAACACTTTCACTGAAAGCACTCTTAATTAACCTGTCAATAATGTCAATAAAATGGTTCTCTTTTAGAAATGATTTATAGAAGCAAATCCTCCTTCATTCCTATTGTGTCCTAGCAGGGATAGATTCAAGGTTATTTTTGAGTCGGCCATCATTTGCAAGAATTCAAAAAACATATTGTAGGGAAATACACACTACTTAAAATCCCTATTTTTGCCACAAATAATTGGATGTAGGAACAGCTGTAGTCATTTGATCACCCTGAGGCAGAGCCCAAATTGTTTGTTTATTGTATTTATTAAGTTTATAAACTTAAATTTAATTTTAAGTTTAGTTTAATTTGTTGTTTTTCTATGTCAAAAGCACTGTTCTAAGTGCTGGGATAGATAAAAGTAGATTCCCATCCCTCCCACCCATGCTCTATAAAACTCCATTGCCCAGCCCAACATGGTGATGTTATTGTAATAAGGGGGATACACAACATAATACAATGGTGTCACAATCAATCAATCAAGTCAATCATTGGTATTTGTTAAGTGCTTAATGTGAGCAGAGCACTGCACTAAGTGCTTGGGAGAATATAACAAAATTGTTAGATGTGTTCCATGCCCACAAGAGATTGATCATCTAGAAGGGAAGACAGACAATTTAAAATAATACATTATGGATATGTACATAAGTGCTTTAGGGGTGAGGGTGAGGTGAATATCAAGTGCTTAAAGAGTACAGAACCTAGCACCCAGGAGACACCGAAGGTAGAGGGAGTAGAAGAAAAATTTAATAAGGGAAGGGGTCTCTTGCAGGAGATTTGATTTGATTAAAGCTTTGAACGTGAGAAAAGTGATGGTCTGTCATAAATAGAGGGAGAAGGCGTTCCAGGCCAGAGAGGGATGTTGGCAAGGGGTTGGTGGTGAGATACATGGGGTTGAGGTACAGCAAATAAGTTGGCATTAGAAGAACAACATTTTGTGGAAGAACATTTCCCTGTTTCTCCAATATTGCTTCCCCCCCCCTGGCTGTCCCTAGACAGAGAGCCCAATGTATCATGGCTATGATACTCCAACTCTCATCCCTCTAATGGATCACTTCCATCCCTCTGCCATCTTAGAAGATGGCAATTGCACCCACCTTGCAGTGTCCTGAGTAAGCAGCCTTCTTTCACTACTCTCTGAAGCCAACTCTGATCAGATGGTCTTTGAGACACCTTCCTCCGCCTCCCCATGCCTCCCCCCCCACATAGTCATCTACTGTGCAAAATGGCTAGGAAAGGCCTTGCCCCTCAATAACCCAGCTGTCATCACCAATATGTACAAGCTACACTATGCTATCAGAACTGAAAAATTCTTTGGGATTTGAGATTCTTTGCTTACTAATGTAGCTGTGGGCATTGGATGTTGTCGCTTTAAGGCTCTCTGCTCCAACAGAGGGAGAACAGCAGTACAGATGGACACACAGCTTACCCTGCTTATGGACACCCGAACTACTGGAGCCCCTTCCCGGCTGCAGGATAATTCAGAGCTGTGGGGGTGAAACATTTGTGGAAGGAGAGAGAAAGAGCCAAGTTATTTTTTTCCTGACTGTTGTTGGGACTCAGCAGAGATTGCCATAAAAAGCAGCAGGAGGACAATAGATCTCAGCTGGAGCTGGGGCTGAACAGACAAGACAAACAACTTCAGCTAAAGAGAGTTGGAGCTAATAGATGCCTTAACTGGGAAGAGATCTTTCTGCTGCTTCGGCTTTCTTGCTATTCGATTAACACTGCTTTGACTGCCTATAAGCACGGTTGCCGTTTGTGTATTACCTTGTATCCCCCCCAGCGCTTAGAACAGTGCTTGACACATAGTAAGCACTTAACAAATACCATCATTATTATTATTGTGTAAAATTGAACTGTACTCCTTTTCCTGTGCTTCTCCATCTAGAGCACCAACTTGGTACAATATCATTGTGCAGTATCCTTTTGTTGTAATAATAATAATAATAATGATGATGGCATTTATTAAGCGCTTACTATGTGCAAAGCACTGTTCTAAGTTCTAGGGAGGTTACAAAGTGATCAGGTTGTTCCACGGGGTGGGGGGGGTGGGGGGTTCACAGTCTTAATCGCCATTTTACAAATGAGGGAACTGAAGCCCAGAGAAGTTAAGTGACTTGCCCAAAGTCACACAGCTGACAATTGGCAGAGCCAGGATTTGAACCCATGACCTCTGACTCCAAAGCCCATGCTCTTTCCACTGAGCCACGCTGCTTCAGTGGAACACCCATAATAAACCTATTTTTAATGGTATTTGTGAAGCACTATGTGCCAGATATTGCACTAAGTGCAGGGGTATATACAAGCTAATCAGGACTGATACATTCTATGTCCCACATACGGCTCACCATCTTAATCTCCATTTTGTAGATGAAGTAACTGAAGCAAAGGGAAGTTAAGTGACTCACACAACAGACAAGTGACAGAGCGAGGATTAGAACCCAGGACCTTCTGACTCCCAGATATGATTTCAATAGATCACACTTCTCGATTGCCATTTTTCCTTGCTAGAGAATGACTAAGTTGTGATATGAAGGATGTGAATGAGATTTGAAAATTGAAAGTTTCTAATGTGCTGATGGGGCTAGGGAAGATGTCTACAAATTATGTTATATAATACCCTCCCAAGCACTTAGTACTGCACACAGGGCTCAATAAATACGATTGATTGATTTACTGATAGGAACTCAAACTCCTCTCATTCACCATCAATCAATCGTATTTATTGAGCGCTTACTGTGTGAAGAGCACATATCATGAAGACCCCATTATATAAAAAAATGAAACCATGTCTTAGGATCTCTTTCCTCTGAGCTGGTTTCCCAGAGTTAGGGGAGAGGAAGTTATACTGTGTAAGGTCAAGTAGGATTGCATTCACAATTAGACATTTAAATTGAACCCGGGTCCTCAAGACTGTAATTTCCTTATGGGCAGAAAAGCATCTACAACTATCTCAGGTATTTAATGCAGTGTTCTCCTTGCAGTAAGCACTTAATAAATACCACTGATTGACTGATTAACTGATGTATACAGAATAGATTTTTTCCAATATTTATAACTACGGTATGTCGAGTGAAGCAGCATGACCCAGTTGAAAGAGCAAAGGCCCGCAAATCAGAGCACCTGGGTTCTAACTGTGGTTCTTCCACTTGCCTGCTGTTTGACCTTGGGCAAGTCATTTAACATTTCTGTGTCTCAGTTTTCCAGTCTGTAAAATGGAGATTAAATCCTACTCTCTCCTACTTAAACTGTGAGCCCCATGTAGACAGGGACTGGTTCCAACTTGATTATCTTGGATCTACCAGAGTACTTAGTACAGTGCTTGGCATATAGTAAGTGCCAAACAGGAAAAATAATAATGATAGCAATTGTCCTCTTTCTCCCAAAACTAATTATAATTAAGTCAGAGAGGTCGTACTGAGGTTACATTGTGAAGGTAGAATGTGACATACATATGAAATGTAGATCTCCACTTGAATTCTCCTAGGTTACTTTTGCTCTTAGCATAAATTGTTCAGCTAAAGGAAATGAAAATGAAGTTTAGATTGGTGTGATAAAGTACCTATAAGACTGCTAAAAATCAAAATGCTCCCAAGGGTAAGTTTCACAGAGAACTGCAGAAACAGGCAAATGAAACCAGGAGAGAACTTTAGACATTATCCTGCACCAATTGTCAAGAGAGTCTAAAAGTCACCACAAATTCAAAACGCTTTGCTTCAAATGACCAATGTAGACATTGTCTGAAGAACTGCTTGAGAGTAGTTAAAAACAATGGGTCGTTTACTCCTAGTTTTTTATGGAAATATTTAATGCCAGAAATCTGTTAAATGCTTTCAAAATATAATTTCAAATCAGATCTATCTGAGCTGTGGTAATTTTTCCCTCCCTTTACTGTGCCAGAGCAAACTAATGATATGTAAAATCAACCACTGAAATTTGTCAAAATGAGGAATAAATAGCAAAGTACAGGGAAAGTGGCAGCTACAGTGATGGATTTCGTTATTTTGTCAGGTTAAATGGGGCCTTTTCGGTTGCTCAGTAGAATTTTCTGTTAGTTTCTTTCAGTGCTAAAGCAGGTTGTGGGAATTTTTAAGATGATTGAAAAATGGGAAGCCTACTAAAAATGCAGGATGGTATATGGAAAGGGGTTTAAAATAATCAAACTAATAGTATCAAATTCTTAAATATTAATTTGGCATTTGGGGAATAGTGCCCTTGGAGATTTCTGTAATTGATTCTCTAAAATGGAGAGTGGTACACTGACAAACTAATGTTCAGAATGACTGGTGTCATGAGGATTGGTTTTCTGAGCCCTTAGTGCCTCTTAGGGTATTTTTTGACAGTTACTTAAAAAGAGAGAAATCAATACCTGGCAACTACTTCCAGAGGAATATTTTAAATATTAATATATCCACACCTATTAAATTTGGGTAAAGTAACAAAAGTTGAAATGAGGGTAGCTGTTATGCCTAGGAAATACAGAAACACTAAAAAATGAAAAGGATTTTCAACCTGGGGTAAGGTAGCTGTGAATTGATTATAACCCACAAAAGAGTACAGCTAAGCATTAGAGATTAGTTCCAAGGTACCTATCCTTCTCAGGGAAATGGTAGAAATGACTCTGTCTTGTAAGATCAATTCACATCTCACTCCTCCACCACCCAAAAATAAGATATGAAAAATGAATCATTTTATGGACTGATTTGCAAGATCTTCATGAGGAAAATAGATCTCTAAATTGACCATATCTTTTTTTTATCGAAAACATGTGTACCATGCCTTTTGGTAGTTTTGTGAGAGTATGGAAGAGTGTATCATCCCTCAGCCTTATAAAACACCTATATTTCCCAAAATACTGTAGAGTGAACATGTCTCATCAGCAGACACATGGTGGAGCCAGAATTAGAACCCAGGTCCTTCTGACTCCTGGGCCCATGCTCCATCCACTAGGCTACACCGCTTCTCCAATTCTCCCAAACCATTTCTGCTTCCATGACCCCATATTGTTTCCTCATCAAGCACCCCAATCAGTTTGCCCCATCCTACCTACTCTTTCACCTCTCCCACTACACTGTAGACCAAACACTATACTTCTTTAACATCACCCTGCTTTATCTCAGTTTGGTCCACTACTACTAACACTCTACTATTTCCCCTGTCCCTAATCTATTTTGATGTCTGTCTCCCCGTAGACCGCAATCTCCTTGTGGACAAGGATCATGTCTTCCAACTCTGTTGTATTATATTTTCCCAAATGCTTAATACAGTGCTCTGCATAAGTAAGAGCTCAATACATACCACTGATTGATTGGTCTCTCACAGTTGACACCTTGCTGATACCTATTCTCCCTCCTTTCTTGAACCCCCCTACTTTATAGCCGACAAGTCTTCACTCTTCCATCTTCAAAACTCCACTAAAATCATAAAAAAAACCTTCCCTGATGAACCAAAATGATCATCCTGGAGTGGAGGCTCTACGGTAGAGATAGAGTCTACCCTGGAGGAGGAGCAACTTGGCCTAGTGGATAGAACACAGAAATGGGAGTCAGAAAGACCTGGGTTCTAATTCTGGGTCTGCCCCTTGCCTGCTATGTGACCTTGGGCAAGTCACTTCAGTTCTCTATGCCTCAGTTACCTTGTCCGTAAAATGGGAATTAAGACTGTGAGCCCCATATGGGACATGATCTGTGTCTGAACTAAGTAGCTTGTATCTACCCCAGTGCTGAGTACAGTACCTGGCACATGGTAAATGCTTAACAAATACCAAAAAAAAAAAGAAGAAAGATCAGAATTTCCACAGCTAAAATTATCTGCCTCTTCTTTGTAGGAAATTGAGTGTGAACTCCGCCTCATTAGCACCACTGAAAAAAAATCACTTAAGAATCAACTTTCTTAACTCCTCTCCCCTCCCACATATTTAGCATTTTCTGCCACAGTCAGTTCTCTGGATCTGCTTACTTTTCTCCCAACCAAATGGGTGCTGTTTGCAACCCACAAGTCATTTCCAACTTTGTCTCTCAGCTTTCTAGTTCTCAGTTTCAAAGCCACTTATCTATGCCACAGTAGAGACAGTTTCCCATTGTTAGCTGCTCTGACCCTTCATTTATCTTTCCCTTTATTTCCTTCTAGGTCCCCATTCATTCATTCAGTCATATTTATTGAGCACTTACTGTGTGCAAGGCACTGTACTAAGCACTTGGAAAGTACAGTAGTGCAATTAAGACAGACAATTCCTTCCCACAATGGGCTTACAGTCCAATTCTTTTCCCTTCAGAAACTCCTCTATCCTCATCTCCTTTCCTCTAGATAGCCCTTCCAAGTTGGATAACAGAGACTGAGAGGTAGAAGAAAAGTCCCTTAATAACACATCCCATCTTTAACCAGGGTTGCCACTTCTCATTACTTCACATCACATAAAGTAACAGAGCGAGAATCAGTAAAGCCTAAATTTTAATTGCAAAATTGTTATGATTTTACTTGAGAGCACTGATAACTCCTTAACTTAGAAATGCTTGAGAAAGCAAACCTGCAAGAACCGCTACCATCTTTCCATCTGTTCCTAGCATGCTTTCACATTTTTCATTATATTAAATATTTTATTACAAAATGGTCCACAGTAGCACATCTCTATTTTCTCTTGACAACACAAAGGCAATTTTGAATATTTGATGCTGCACATGAACCTGACAATCTTCAAAATAGTTATGAACAAGTGCTTATAAAATGATCCAAGCACTAACCAAGCTTTCTCTCGCTACTGTTGATGTACTTATTGAAAAGGAACCCAAATAAATGTCTTCTGTGGAGTAGCCTGATTAAATGATCTAGCTTTTAAGCCATTACCTTTAAACAAGCAGTGTTTCTCTTACATATTGATAGGAGAGCACTCATTGTTTGATAAAGAAGGATAGTTAATGTATTATCCATCTGCTGAAAAACAAATGATAATGGCAGCCTTCTTCAAAGTGCACACAAAATAAATCAATGAATACTTTTACTTTATGTTTTTTCTATTCCTGCTGTAGATAAGGCTATGGAAAGGCTAGGGTTTGTTTGCTTTTAATATGTTGGGAAGACAAAATGAGAATAACTAACAAATAACAATGAAAGCAGCCTGATACATTCAAAAGTCAAATTAAGCATATTTAAAAAATTGCCATAGCAGTATTTGGAGGGGACAGATCTCAAGGTCCTTGTCTAGTGTAAGGATCGCCTGGGAGCCAGAGTATCTGAGTTCGAAGCCTGGCTCTGCCACTTGTCAGCTGTGTGACCTTGCCCAAGTCACTTAACTTCTCTCTGCCTCGGTTTCTTCAACTGCAAAATAGGGATTAAATCCATCTCCCTCCTATTAAGACAATGGGCCCCATTTGGGACAGGGGTTGTGTTCGACCTGAGTATATTGTACCTACCCTAGAGTTTAGTGCAGTGTTTGGCATATAGTAAGTACAGTCAAAACAGAGAAGCATATAGTAAAAACAGTGAAGCAGCATGTCCTAGTGTAGAGAGCACAGGCCTGGGAATCAGAAGAACCTGGGCTCTAGTCCCAGCTCTGCCACTTGTAGGCTGTGTGACTTTGGGCAAGTCACTTAACTTCTCTGTGCCTCAGTCGCCTCATCTGTAAAATGTGGATTACGACTGTGAGCCCCAAGTGGAACAGGGACCGTGTCCAACCTAATTACCATGTATCTACCCCAGTGCTTAGAACAGGGCCTGGAACAGAGTAAGAACTTAAGAAATGCCATTAAAAAACCCCATAAAACATATACCATAAGAAAACACCAGTTATTATTCTTTTGTTCCAAATCCAACTTTTGAACAGTTGCTTCTAGGGTTCCCTCCCCCCGAGGTAAGCAAGGGGAAGGAGGCAGGTCCAGGCAGCAGTCAGCTCTGGAAATCTCTTAGATTCTCAAAAATGTGGGCATAAGTGACCACCTGGCTATGGCCTCAGTTTACTTGGGTTCCACAATCATCTTTGTCCCACAAGTCTGGTATTTTGATCAATCACTAGCATTTATTAAGGGAGATATTTTGAAGAGGCTCTTACAATCCAAAGACTGTTAGGGGATTTCTGGAGAACTCCACCTCTTCCCTAATAAAGCCTCCTGCATTTAAGACCAGAGAGACCTTGTTTAAAATCCTGATTCAAGATTAGTGGGTCTCACAACTGTTTGAAATCCATCAGCCCCAAGGGGACTGTGAGGAGTCTGAAACGGTGCAACCCACAGTCATAAAATCCTAGTAGTCTGATGTAGCTACTGAGGACAGTGAATACAAGTCACACTTTCTATATAAGTGAAGCAGCATGGCTCATTGGAAAGAGCACGGGCTTTGGAGTCAGAGGTCATGGGTTCAAATCCCACCTCTGCCACTTGTCAGCTGTGTGACTTTGGGCAAGTCACTTCACTTCTCTGGGCCTCAGTTCCCTCATCTGTAAAATAGGGATTAAGACTGCGAACCCCCAGTGGGACAACCTGATCACCTTGTAACCTCCCCAGCACTTAAGAACACTGTTTTGCACATAGTAAGCACTTAATAAATGCCATTATTATTATTATATAGTGGATAAAAGGTCTTTGATGACGCTGTAGAGATGCCATCCTTGCCTCATGGAAACCACTCAGTCTACAAGCGCCAACAAGATCAGGAGGGTTTATTTATCAAATGCTTACTGTGGGTATGCAGAGCACTGTCTAAGTACAACCTAACAGAGGGTTTTTTGTGTTTGTTTTTTTAAACAACATTTGTTAAGCTCTCACTATGTGCCAGACACCGTTCGAAGCACTCGATTGATACAAGCTAATTGTTTTGTTCTCTGTCTCCCCCTTCTAGACTATGAACCCACTGTTGGGTAGGGACCGTCTCTATATGTTGCTAACTTGTACTTCCCAAGCGCTTAGTACAGTGCTCTGCACAAAGTAAGCGCTGAATAAATACGATTGATTGATTGATTAATTAGGTTGGACACAGTCAGGATCCCACATGGGGCCCACAGTCTTAATCCCCATTTTACAGATGAGGTAACTGAGATACAGAGAAGTTAAATGACTTGCTTAAAGTCACACAGGAGGCAAGTGGCAAAGCTAGGATTAGAACCCAGGTCCTTCAGATTCCCAGGCCCATGCTCTATCCACTAGACTGCTCTGCCTCTCATTCTGGTAGACATATTCCCTGTCCACAAGGAGCTTACAGTCCTGAGGAAGGGTTTTTAACTCACAGCTGTCCCCAAACCATCAAACACAAGCCTGAAAAAACCTGCAATTTGGTTGTCTATTGGACAGGAGAGTGACATCCCTGTTTTTGGTGGTGCGGCTGAGGGTTTGGAAATTCACTGCTCTCTCTCCTTGAATGCCTGTTTGCTGCTCTGTTGCACTGTCCCATGTAGATCTGGATTACAGTCAGGGCATTCAAGCCAAAAGAAAATATTCCAGTAGCAAACTTTTCCAGCTAGACTTTGCATATTGGCTCGCCTTTGGATTAACTGCAAGAAAATGCTTTATATTTCTGCCTTATGAGTTTCTGATTAAAACTTTTATTCCAGGAGCACTCTGATTGAACTTGTGTGATATATGAAGTCATTCAAAGGTGAACCCCATAATTTTTGAAGTATTTTCTTTGGAATGGGTCACATTAAGCGTCACATAATGCTGCAAACCCTTTACCCTTGTAGGCTCATTTCACCTTTTAATGCATGTAACTCAGAAGGGAGGGGGATAAGAGAAAATGAGGGTTTAGTCAGGGAAGGGCCCCATTGTTCGGTAGGGACCATCTCTGTTGCCGATTTGTACTTTCCAAGTGCTTAGTACAGTGCTCTGCATATAGTAAGTGCTCAATAAATATGATTGATTGAATGAATGAATGAATATCTGGCTTTAGAGCTTTACAATCATGAGATTATAAACTCTTCAAGACCTTTTTCTTCTACTGTGTGCTCCCACACACAAAGTAGATGCCCAATAAAACAAGGCTGATGTTCTTATCTTTCATTCTTTAATATATGTTATGGCTCTCTATGGTGTCATCTACTCATTCATTTATTCAGTCATATTTATTGAGCACTCACTGTGTGCAAAGCACTGCACTAAGCACTTGGGAGAGTACAATATAACAATAAACAGACTCATTCCCTGCCAAAAACGAGTTTATAGTCTAGAGTCCTGTCAGTAACCTCACCGGTGTAGAATTATTATTATTATAGTATTGGCTAAGCACTTACTCTGTATCAAGTAATAAAATGATGGTATTTGTTAAGTGATTACTATGTGCAAAGCACTGTTCTAAGCGCTGGGGGGATACAAGGTGATGAGGTTGTGCCACGTGGGGCTCACAATCTTAATCTCCATTTTACAGATGAGGTAACTGAGGCCCAGGGAAGTTAAGTGACTTGCCCAAGGTCACACAGCAGACATGTGGGGGAGTCGGGATTAGAACCCATGATCCCAAACCCGTGCTCTTTCCACTGAGCCACGCTGCTTCCCAAGTACTGTTTTAAGTGCTGGAGTAGTAGGAGGCCTTCCCAGGCTGAGCCCCCTCCTTCCTCTCCTCCTCCTCCCTCTCCCCATCCCCCCTACCTTACCTCCTTCCCCTCCCCACAGCACCTATATATATGTATATATGTTTGTATGTATTTATTACTCCATTTATTTATTTTATTTGTACATATTTATTCTCTGTATTTTATTTTGTTAATATGTTTTGTTTTGTTCTCTGTCTCCCCCTTCTAGACTGTGAGCCCACTGTTGGGTAGGGACCATCTCTATATGTTGCCAACTTGTACCTCCCAAGCACTTAGTACAGTGCTCTGCACACAGTAAGTGCTCAATAAATACGATTAAATGAATGAATGAATACAAGCTAATCAGGTGAGACACAGTCTCTGTCACACGTGGGGCTCACAGTCTAAGTTGAAGGGCAAACAGGCATTGAATCCCCATTTTGTAGATGATGAGCAAGGCACAGTGAAACTAAATGGTTTACTTGTCCAAGTTCACACAGCTGGCAGCTCACAGAGCCAAGCTTAGAACCTACATCCTCTGAATCCCACGTCCATGCCCTTTCTACTAGGTCATGCTGCCCCTTGATGGACTTATTCACCCTGAATGTTTTGGATGGATGAAGTAAAGCAACAGAGAAGCAGCATGGCCTAGTGTTAGAGCACAGGCCTAGGAGTCAGAAGGACCTGGGATCTAATCCCAGCTCTGCTACTTGTCTGCTTTGTGACCCTGGATGAGGCACTTGCTCTGTGCCTCAGTTATCTCATCTGTAAAAACATGGGGATTAAGATTGTGAGGCCCATGTGGGACAGGGACTATGTCCATCCCGATTTGTTTGTATTCACCCCAGCACTTAGTACAGCACCTGGCACATAGTAAGTGTTTACCAAATGCCATTATTATTATTTATTATAAGTATTAGTAATATAGTAAAAATATTACTTGAGGGAGCAGCTGATATAAGGTTCATGGTAGGTAGTTTAAGAATTAGACTTAAAAGCTGCTTTGTAATTATATGCAATTTTTCCACCATTATAACTCATTGTTACCCTTTGTAAAATATTTTGAGACCAAAGGAATGACACATAACATTGAAGTTGAGCCTTCAGGCATGTAATTATTAAAATTATTGCAGCATACAACTAATTCCCATCAATTCCCATTCGATTCCCTGATGGGAAAATTTAGGCATACTAGATGACCCATCCTTAGCCGAGAGGTTGGATTGTCAATAGGGTAACCATACTCTGTTCCTCCAAGCATCCCATCACCAACTGTCAGAATCAGAATATTGGGTTGCATGAACCATGGGTCTGAACCAGGATTAAATCACTTCTGTTCTTATGATAATCATCAGAAATTGCCCAAAACAATTTAACATTGTCTTGCACATTTTACAGGAAGCCATAACATAACATCTTCCATACTGACACCACAATCCACATTCATTCATTCATTCACTCAATCATATTTATTGAGTGCTTACTCTGTGCAGAGCACTGTACTAAGCACTTGGCAAGTACAAGACGACAACATATAGAGACGGTCCCTACCCAACAATGGGCCACATCCATGCACAATTCCAGGGAGCCCCTAAAGAAAGGAAATCAGTTATAATGTAACAATTTCCTTGCTTGTGTAACATGAGCTGTTTCTTGGTGATAACATTTTTATTCAATTATGTCAGCAAGCATCATAACTTCTATTGATGAACATGGATTGGCATAGTTGTTTAAGCCTATAATGAACTAAATGTTACACAGAATACAATTTTCCTCTTCATTTACTTTAATTTATTCTAGTTGTAAATGCCACCGCCTTCCATGATTATGGAATAAATCTCACTGTAGGATCAATTACTACAGTTTAAGAATTAGACTTAAGAGCTGCTTTGTAATTATATGCAGTTTTTCCACCATTATAACTCATTGTTACCCTTTGTAAAATATTTTGAGACCAAAGGAATGATACATAACATTGAAGTTGAGCCTTCAGGCATGTAATTATTAAAATTATTGCAGCATACAACTAATTCCCATTAATTCCCATTCGATAAATTTTATTATTTTCAAAAATGAATACATAAACTGATGATCAGTGTACTTATATTCTTCCAAGAAAACTTGGTCCTTCAACCAACCTACAGACATAAGAGTTTCTGGAATTTTCAGAATGAGAGTTTTAAACTTCCTTGGTCCAACCTTTGAGAAACCTTTGGAAATATGAACAAAATATGAACAAAACCTGTTGGTTATTTTTCACCATTTTACTATTAAAAAACCATGAAAAGGGTAGTCATATATGGAAGCCATGATCAGAAACAAAGAAATTCATTTAAAAAATGTTTTTTTGTCTCTATTTTTGGCAAATTATTGATGAATATATTATAATAAGACATTCCATTTGTTTTGTTTATTTCCTGGAGTCAGCATGGCTGGGATTCAGTATTATATCTTCTTTTACCCAATAGTAGAGCTTTATGATGGATAGGGAAGACTTTTTCTAAAAAAAGATATTTAATATCTTTAATATCTTTTCTCTCTCCTACTTAGACTGTGAGTCTGATGAGGGACAGGAACTGTCCAACCTGAGTATTTTACATCTTCACCAATGCTCAGTACAGTGTTTGCTACATAAAGTACTTAAATATTATTATTTTTATTATTATTATGAATGTTGTTGTATTACTATATGCCAAATAATGGAGAAGATTCAAGAAAATCAGATTAGACACAGTCCCTTCCCACAATATTAAGAGGTATGGTGAGCAGGTATCCCTCATTTTACAGATGGAAAAACTGAAGCATAAAGCTATTAAGTGACTTTCCTAAAGTCATACAACAGGTCAGTGAAAGATCTGGGACTAGTACCTAGATCTCCCAACTCCAAATATCTGTTCCATTTCCACTAGGGCCACGCTGTCTGACTCACCAGCAAACATGGAATTATTTTCAAAAGCTGGAAAAATAAATCAATCATATTTATTGAGCACATTGTGAACAGAGCACTGCACTAAGTGTTTGGGAGAGTACAAAGTAATAGAGTTGGTAGGCACGTTCCCTGCCCACAAAGAGCTTACAGCCTAGAGGACTGTAGAATGCATTTATCAAAACATTTGGAAACTGTGAGCTTTGTATACAATAGAAGCTTTGGTCCATAAAAAGATTACATAATTTTAGTAAGTTTTTGGATAATGCTCAATTGAAAAATGTGGATGCTTTAACCAAGGAAATTCTTCCGTGTGTTACAGATTAAACCTAAGTTATTTATCATTACACAATAGAGTCAAATAATCTAGATGAACCAAGGTCTCTTGTTAGTCAGTTAATATTTATTAAGGAGTAACACTGGGAATGCTGCAACCTTTCACTGACCTTGAGTCTGGAGAATGGATTCTCTTATCTTTTAAACGTATTTGTTTTGCCTTTACAGACAACTTAAATATTTCTAATATATGGTTATACAAAAAGAAAGTTTAATTATTAAAGATCAACATTCTAACACTGCCTAGAGCAGTGAGGTAAGGTAGGAGGAGGAAAGGTGATTGCATTAAAGCTGATGGTAAAGAGTTTCTGTCTGCAATGAAGGTGGATGGGCAACCACTGGTGGTTCTGAAGAACTGAGGAAACATGGACTGAATGCTCTTATAGAAAAAAGAACCAAGCAGCAGACTGAAGTATAGACTGGAGTGGAGAGTGACAGGAAGCTGGGAGGTTAGCAAGGAGGCTGATACAGTAATGAAGGCAGGATAGGATACGTGTTGGCATTAGCGTGGTAGCAGTTTGGATAGAGAGGAAAGGACAGATTTTAGTGATGTGGTAGCAACGTGGCTCAGTGGAAAGAGCCTGGGCTTCGGAGTCAGAGGTCATGGTTTCTAATCCTGGCTCCACCACTTGTCAGCTGTGTGACTTTGGGCAAGTCACTTAACTTCTGTGAGCCTCAGTTACCTCATCTGTAAAATGGGGATTAAGACTATGAGCCCACAGGGGACAACTTGATCGTATCCCCCCCAGTGCTTAGAACAGTGCTTCACATATAGTAAGCGCTTAACAAATGTCATCATTATTAATACAAAAGTAGTCCATGAAGACAAATGATCTTCTACTCCTTCCTTGAGCTTTCAAACTATAGGATAGATACTCCCTGAAATAGTTTGGAATGATTCCTCCCAACTTCGGGGTTCTATGATGATTTTTAAAGATTCTGCATAACTAGGAATGCTACTGTAGGACCAAAAGGGAATTGCTCTGATAAACCCCGCCTCTGATCAATCTGTGGTCTTTATTGAGCACTTACTGTGTGCAGAGCACTGTACTAAGAACTTGGAAGGGTACAATATAACAGAGTTGGTAGACACTTTCCCTACACACAAGCAGCCTACAGTTCAGAGCCCAAAGACTCTTCATAAATTATGAAAATCGTTAGCCTTCAGAACATGCAGGGAACGCAATGGCAAAACATCTGGTTCTTCTTTAAAGCAAAGGTTGTGTCTTTGTGATATTTTACATTAAGGAAAACACACTGCAAACAGTACAAGAAGGCAGGTGCGTAAAGTTTTTCCAATATGGGAATGTGTTAAGCCAGCCAGACTCCTGTGGTTGGAAGAACAATACCTCCTGCTTTGCTAAGCTCTTTCTGGCCAAGATGTCTATTGAAAAAAAACACCTTCTGGTAGAATTGACTGGTTTTTACCCCCATTTTAGGATACACAGCTTCAAAAATGGCTCACTTCTCCACGTCAAAAACCCTGCAATCTGGATTTCACTGTCTCCCACTACGGTAAGGAGCCTCAGAAATCATTGATGTTAGGTGAATAGATTCAGGAGGTGATGATCCAAAGAGGAATGCATCATTCAAAATTTGTTTTCAAAGTCATTTATTGGGTCATCTGCTTCAGGAAACTTGCTTTCATAAGCACATATTAAAGAATATAGCAGATCTGATGAATCCCATATTATTTCCCCTCCCTGATGATTTTGGCATTCTCCCCACAATCTCCAATTGGCTTCTCCAGTCAATAGCTGCTGCTTTCAGTCAACCATCTGCCTCATTACTCTGGCCTTTCGCCATGCCAGAAGATCCCACCTCTTCAAATCTGCCAAACCATGCCTAAATCAGAGTTTTTAATTCCTCGCTTTTGTCCAATGATGAATTATGTTCAAGTCCCTACCCTTTTATCTACTTTACATTTTGAAATTTGTGCCCTATGGTCTCTCCCTTAATTTTGTAAATTCCACCAAATCAAACATATTTATTGAGCACTTATTCTGGGTACAGCACTGTACTAAGCACTTGGGAGAGTATAATAGAATTGGGAGAAATAATCCCTGCCCTCACAGATGTGCTTTAATTCTATTGCCTCATTCTAAACACCTAGAATGGTGCTCTTTACATGACTGGCACTCACTATAGTGTCCTGCACACATTAGATATTCAGTACAGTAGATGCTTTGAAAAGTGCTCTGTAGACAGTAGGCATTCAGCATGCTGCTTTTTACCACAGGAAACATTCCCTACAGTGGCTCAGGGGAAAGAGCACAGGCTATGGAGTGAGAGGTGATAGGTTCAAATCCCAGCTCTGCCACTTGTCACCTGTGTGACTTTGGGCAAGTCACTTAACTTGTATGTGCCTCAGTTACCTCATCTGTAAAAATGGGGATTAAGACTGCAAGCCCCCCGTGGGACAACCTAATCACCTTGTGACCTCCCCAGCTCTTAGAACAGTGCTTTGCACATAGTAAGTGCTTAATAAATGCTATCATTATTATTATTATTATTATTATTACAGTGCTCTGCACACAGAAGGCCCTCAATGAGTGCTGTTGATGGCAGTGATGATGTTACAACATGTATGGTCTCTTTAGACTGTAAGCTCCTAGTGGGCAGGGAACATGTCAACAAACTCTATTATGTTTTACTCCCCCTAGCCAAGTGCAGTTCTCTGTAATAATAATAATTATGGTATTTGTTAAGCACTTACTATTGGCCAGGTACTGCACTAAGCACTGGGATAGATAAAAACATATCGGGTTGGATATAGTCCCTGTCTTACATAGGGCTTACAATCTTATTCCCCATTTTACAGATGAGGTAACTGAAGCACAGAGAAGTGAAGTGATTTTCCTAAGGTCACACAGCAGACAAGTGGCAGTACTCAATAAATATGTTGGATTGACTGATGATTTATGGATAGCGGTTGCAAATTTCTCATGATTGCTTAGTTAGTAGGTAGAGTCTTTTGTTTTATATTTCCTTCTCCCCCCTTAAAATCTTAAGTGTGAAAACATGGTTCTGGTTCTAGCACAA
The DNA here is from genome assembly GCF_015852505.1 of Tachyglossus aculeatus. Taxonomy (NCBI): domain Eukaryota; kingdom Metazoa; phylum Chordata; class Mammalia; order Monotremata; family Tachyglossidae; genus Tachyglossus; species Tachyglossus aculeatus. The sequence goes on along the minus strand of NC_052075.1, from coordinate 37,444,988 downwards.
AGGTAATGTTCTGGGTGAATTGAAGCTCACCCTGCTCTGCTCTCCCATTCATATATGAATGTTTAATGAATCAAAAATTGGTGCAAAATGCCTGTAATCTCCAAGCCTCGGAAGGGACTGTTAAATATTGCTGGGGAGACAGGCTGAGAGAAATGCCAGAGAGAGAGATACGCATTTGAAGGGTCAGGAGTAAGCTGCCTGGCTCATACAAATGTGGAGGAAAGATTAGAGATTTGAATTATGTTTTTTAAAAAAAGGTTTCTCTTCTCACAGTGACCTTTAGAAGCCTCCTCAGATGTAAAGATTAGAAAAATCCTCTTGATACTTAGCTGGTGCTGAAAACCTAGGCCTAGAGAAAACTTTTGGAGGTGGAAAGTTCAGAAGAAAGAAAAATTTTTACACACTGATTCCCCCAAGAGTCGACTGACCACAGCTTTAAGAACAGTGCCTACCAAAGAGGGTGGTGAAGTGGATGGCCATTTTATTCCTTGGTGAATCAGGCCAGAGGATTAAATTGACACATACTCCTCCAAGCTCCACTGAGCTTCCACTTTCACTCATTAGTTAATCAGAGCTTCTTGAATGGAGGAGTAAATCTACATAGGCTAAGATTCCTACTGGAGAGGTGATGGTTTTATACTGTGGTAAAATGTAAACAATGGTTGTGTTACGTTGCCAGAAGATTGGTTTTTCAACTATATGGTCATTCAAATGGACTTGGTAGTCATTTCATGATTTTGCAGGAAGTTTAGCTAGAGTTTTGGTGGGAACAAAGTTCTCCCGGCCAGGGCTCTTTGGCCTTTGTATTCACAATGCGGTATCTGTGGCCTGAACCACAGATAACAGGAAGCAGCGTGGCTCAGTGGTAAGAGCACGGGCTTTGGAGCCAGAGGTCTTGGGTTCGAATCCCAGCTCTGCCACGTCTGCTATGTGACCTTGGGCAAGTCACTTAACTTCTCTGAGCCTCAGTTACCTCATCTGTAAAATGGGGATTGACTGTGAGCCCCACGTGGGACAACCTGATCATTGGGCTTAGATTGTGAGCCCTCTGTGGAACAAGAATTCTGTCTGACCTATCTCATATTGTATTTCTTGTATTCCCCCAGCACTTAGAACACTGCTTTGCACATAGTAAGCGCTTAACAAATGCCATTATTATTATTATTATTGTTATTATTATAACACCCCACAGGGAGTAAAATCTTCAGGCTGTACCTGTGAACTCTGTTCACTAGTAAGGAGGGTTTGGAAGCTGTGTCAATTTCTAACCCACGTTTTTTCACTTTTCAGGGATGGGGCTACTTGCACACTGTAAATTCCTTGTACACAGAGTTCATAGCGACCAACTTGAGCTCAGTACAGTGTTCTACATACAGGAACTACGCAATAAATTTCACTAATGGATTGATTGATTCCTGATGAAGAGATCCCATTAAAAATAGATTAGATTTAGTTGTTTAGTAGTTTAGAGATACAGCATGGCCTAGTGGAAAGAGCCTGTGAGTCAGAGGAGCTGGATTCTAATTCTGCCTCCACCACTTATTTGTTGGATGACCTTAGGCAAATCACTTACCTTCTCTGTGCTTCATGAAGTTCCCTCATTTCAAAGGAATTCAATACCTATTCTCCCTCTTGCTTAGACTTGGAGCTCCATGTGGGGCCTGACTATCTTGTATCATCCCCAGCACTTAGTACAGTACACATAGAAGGTGCTTAAAAATGCGACAGTAATTGTTTTTTATCATTTGAAGCTATTATCATTATTTTAAGTTATTATTGTTACTAGTGCTATTATTTTAGGGGAACAGCTAGGCCTAGTGGAAAGAGCATGGGTCTGGGAATCAGAGACCTGGGTTCTAGTCCCTGCTTTGCCATGTGCCTGCTGTGGGACCTTGGGTAAGTCACTTAACCTCTCTATGACTCAGTTACCTCATCAATAAAATGAGAATTCAATCTATTTTCTCCTCCTACTTAGATTGTGAGCCCTCTGAGTAACAAGAATTCTGACTGACCTATCTCGTATCTTCCCCAGCACTTAGGACAGTGCTAGACACATAGTATGTGCTTAAATACCACAACTCTCACTACTATTATATTAAGCTCTCTGATGGCAGGAATCATATCTCCTAACTCTATTGTACTCTCCCAAGTGCTTTGTATAGGGCTCTACACCAAGTAAATAATAGTGATTGATTATAATAATAAGAAGAAGTAGAAGAATGGTATTTATTAAGCACTTACTAGGTGTCAAGCACTGTTCTATGTGCTGGGATAGATACGAGTTTATCAGGTAAGATACAGTCCCTGCCCCAGTTTGGGATCGCAGTCTAAGTAGGAGGGAGAACAGATATAGGAGCCCCATTCTACAGATGAGGTAACTGAGGCACAGAGAAGTTAAGTGACTGTCCCAAGGTCACATAGAAGGCAAGTGGCAGAGCCAGGATTAGAATCTACACCACTAAGCCATGCTGCTTGATTGACTGACTGATTGATAGTTTTCCACTTTTTATTGCTGCCACCTCTAGTTGATTCAGTAGTGTTCCCCTCCAGATAAGTGGGTCTAGATGGGGTTCTGACCTTCCAAATAACTTCTGGGTGACTGAAGCTTTCTATTTTGGAATGATCTTAAGCCTTTTTTTTCCCCTCTTTCCAGCAACGTGACTCTCCAAATCTCCAGTCCCATCCACCTCACTTCGTAATAAAACAAATGATGAGATAAATGGGCAAAAAGGGTTTAATCTGACACAATTACTTAAAGGGATAATATTTTCACATAAACATCAGGGAAAATGAAATCCAAGAAGAACGCCCCTATTCATTTTCTCGGTGTACCCATCCCAGAGAAACAATCTCCCTTCCTATACCGAGGACTCTCCCTGAAGTTTCCTGATCCATTTTGTCTGTAGTTTGTGTGTCCTTGGACAACTCACTTAACATTTCCATGCTTCAGTTTCCTCATCTTCAAACCATTCTTATTTATATTATGATATATTTATATATATTTAAAGATATCACAGAATACACATATATTATAATAACATAGATTATACACATATTATGTGATATCTTTACATTGTATATTGTATCTAAATTATATATTACAAATTATTTACTCATATTGATATTTTTCTCTTCCTATAGACAGTAAGTTCATTATGGGCAGGGAACCTGCATGCTAATTCTATTGTACTCTCCCAAGAGCTTAGTACTGTGCTCTGCAAATGCTAAGTGCTCAATAAATATGATTGATTGATAGATTGATTGATCTGTAAAAGGATAATTAAATATCTGATTTTCCTCAGACTGAGGGCCCCAAGAGGCTATCTTCTACTTAATGTCCACATGCGATACACAGAAAACACTCAATAAATAAATCCTCTTTTTTATTACACACACAGTAAGTGCTCAATAAATAATTATAATAATGATAATTATGGTGTTTCTTAAGTGCCTACTACATGCCAAGCACTGTACTAAGTGCTGGGGTGGCTACAAGCAACTTGAGTTGGATACAGTCCCAGTCCCACGTGGGGCTCACAGTCTCCATCCCCATTTTACAGGTGAGGTAACTAAGGTCCAGAGAGGTGAAGTGACTTGCCCAAGGTCCCACAGCGGACAGGTGGTGGAGTCAGGATTAGAATCCATGACCTAACTCACAGGCCTGTGCTCTATCCACTCCACCGTGCTGCTTCTCATATAGGATTGAATGAATGAATGAATACAGTACATCCTGTATATATGTCCTGTACATATGTTTGTACATATTTGTTACTCTATTTATTTATTTTACTTGTACATATCTATTCCATTTATTTTACTTTGTTAGTATGTTTGGTTTTGTTCTCTGTCTCCCCCTTTTAGACTGTGAGCCCACTGTTGGGTAGGGACTGTCTCTATATGTTGCCAACTTGTACTTCCCAAGCGCTTAGTACAGTGCTCTGCACACAGTAAGTGCTCAATAAATACGATCGATGATGATACAGAGTATCGTATTCTGTGGCCTTTGTGCATCCGGTGTTCACCCCACCCTCAGCCCTAAACCACTTATTTGCATATCTGTGAGCCTTGTATTATAAATTATTTATTTATGTTGATATCTCACTTCCCTTCTAGACTGTAAACTTGTCGTGTGTTACGGAGTGTGTGTGTGGGGGGGGGGGAATAACTGCTAATTCTGTTGTATTGTGCTCTCCCAAGTGCTTAGTACAGTGCTCTGCACATAGTAAGTATTCAATAAATGCCACTGATTAACTGATTGTTGTGGGCAGGGAATGTGTCCACCCACTCTGTTATATTGGGCTCTGCCAAGTGCTTAGCACAGTGTTCTGCACACAGTAAGAGCTCAATAAATACCACTGATGATGGGGATGATTATGAGAATGCTCTGCATACAGCAGGCACTTAGGTACTAGCCAGGTTTGTTGCTTTTCTTTCAAAAATAGGAACAACTTTGTTTTTTGCCTATTTCAAATTTCAGCATCCAGGAGAGTATTTTTAAGTGTTCAAAAAGCAACTACCATTTCATAAACAATTTGTAAACCCAAATTATTTCTCCTGGGTAAGTGCATTTCATAAATTATTTTCACCTGGTTTTTTTAAAAACAGATTATACTGAAATCTGCATTAGTGCCAAGCATCTATCATCATTAATAAACAGAGTGCTCACATGCAAAGTTCATCATCAAATTTACTTATCAACATTTCCATTACAGCAGTAATTTGAGGTGAGCTTCAATTCCTTAGTTACTTTATTATCATTCATCAAGAGAAAAAACAGTAATCCATTTGTGCCTTTGAGCGAGAAGCGGGAATTGTAAATTAACTTCTACAAGAAAAACAATTTGGAGGAGGAAAGGTTAGAAGTTGTTTCACTTTCCCACTGTGTCAGAGGGGACTTTTTTAACCTTCAGATACTCCCTAAAGTTATTTCAATTCTAGGTCCCTCTTCGTGTCTCAAAAAATATCTCTGGTTTTTTGTTAAATTTGCTCTCTAAACACCCAAATAGAACATCTTTTTTTTTTGTCTCAACTAGAATTGAAAACTCTCAAGGTTACAAGCAGTCACTGTACTCTAAGCATCAATCTATTTTCTTTTTTCAAATTATCTAGGTAAAGAAGAATATTTAGGGGTTATTTAAGAAATTAGCATGGGGGACTTACAAGAAAAAGGCAGGCACCAAAATAAACAGGAAAATGACATGGTTTTAGGAGATTCATTTTAACCTAACTAGAACATATGTTTTAGTTCTGATTGAATAATAGCTGTTCTGTCAGTTCTAATATGATACAATCAAAGGTAACTCTTTTTTTTTTTAATTCCTAAGTGTGAGCATGGCTGTTAAAGGGCAATCAACAATAACTTCTACTTTTGGCCCATGGAAAGATTTTTTTGTGTTTATTTCCCATGGTGCCTAATGCTGTTTTTATTTTTCTCTCTTTGCTTGTCAGGACCTTGCCAAATCCTCTGCCCCAAGTAGCAATAGTATTAGTAATACTAACACTACTATTATTACTACTACACATAATAATAATAATAATACTTATTGACCACTCATTATGTGCAAGGTAATAATAATCATAATAACAGCATTTGTTAAGCGCTTATTATGTTCCAGGTACCATACTAAGCATTTGGGCAGATATAAGCAAATCAGGTTGCTACAAATCAAATCAGATACAATCAAAACAGTCCCTGTCCCACGTGGGACTCGCAGTCTTAATACCCATTTTACAGATGAGGTAACTGAGATACAGAGAAATTAAGTGACTTGCCCAAGGTCACATATCAGACAAGTAGCAGAGCTGGGATTAAAGTCCAAATACTTCTGACTCCCATAATAATAATAATAATAATAATAATGGCATTTGTTAAGTGCTTACTATGTGCAAAGAACTGTTCTAAGCGCTGGGGGATACAAGGTGATCAGGTTGTCCCACGCTGGGCTCACAGTCATCATCCCCATTTTACAGATGAGGTAACTGAGGCTCTGAGAAGTTAAGTGACTTGCCCAAGGTCACACAGCAGACATGTGGTGGAGCTGGGATTCGAACCCATGACCTCTGACTCCAAAGCCCGTGCTCCTTCCACTGAGCCATGCTGCTTCTCTAAGCCACGCTGCTTCATGCCCGTGCTCTATCCACTAGCCCACACTACCTCAAGCCACTGGGGAGTTACATGGTTGAGGTAGAGATATGGTGCCTGCTCTGTAGGGGTTCACGATATAGGAATGAGGAGGAGGAGAATGGGCTGTTGAGAATGGGCTGTTGACCCCTAAAAAAAGGAAAACAAAAATACATGAAGCAGGAGGATTTTATCTATTTATATTGATGCTATTGATGCCTGTCTACTTGTTTTGTTTTGTTGTCTGCCTCCCCGCTTCTAGACTGTGAGCCTGTTGTTGGATAGGGACTGTCTATTTGTTGCCAAATTGCACTTTCCAAGCATTTAGTACAGTGCTCTGCACACAGCAAGTGTTCATTAAATATAATTGAATGAATTTCAGCCTCCTTACCGTCCAGAACACCAGACACACCAGCCATTACAGCCAATACCTCTTCTGGAGGTACTGTGGAAGCCTCATGCTGCTGGTGCTTTTCTCTTTTCCACCAGGGTGGAGGAAGGCAGGACAGAATGGAGTCTCCTCTTTGAAGCCGAGGAGGAGAGCTGGGCCAGGTCCCAAGAAAGAGGCATCCTGGGGTCAGGGGAAGAGCATGAGGTGGCCGATTTTATCCCCAGCCTGGCACAAGGTGAGCAAGTCTAGAAAAAGGGCCCTTGGTAGCAGAAGGGAAAGGAGCAGATACAAATTGCTTTGCTCTACCAAGGTGGAGCTGGGGATGGTGATAATAGCAGCATTTTTGAGACAATTCTGCAGCCTTTCCTCAGCATTTCAGAGGTTGGTGAAGAAGGCTAGATGGAAGCAAACCCACATTGTAGCTGGACCTACAATTGGATTCAAGTGAACAGAAGGGGTAGGCAGAGAATGCCAGGAAAATGGTTTAAAGGTTCCATGTAAGCCAAGAATTACACTCACTGCATAACTGCACTTAATGAGAAGTGGATAGTTTCTTTACCTTAGTGCATTCAAGAAAAAAAATGATACATATGTTTCATATATTAGACTTTTAAAAATACTTAAAACCAATTATGCCTAAGGGTGATTCATCCATAACTTTAGAAAATCATTCTGAAAGATCGTTTTGGTTGCCTATTAAAAAATAGTTTAATCTTTTTAATACTGTATCTCCAATAGGAAATGCATGAAATATCAACAAGAGTGGGCTGGGTGAAAATGGACCTCTCCAACGATCCATCTTCTCTTCTTTTCAGAAATAGTTGAAGCAGTGAAGATTTTCATATACCTCATTTCTTTAAGTGACTAATAGTGTAGCTGGTGAATACTGCTTTCAGTAAAGCATGAGATTTGAGTTAAAACCTTGCAAAAACTGTAGATAACATACAAATGTATATTTATAACATATATATGAATGTTTATAAGTTGAGACGTGCAGGACAATTAGTGGGATGGAAGGCTAATAAAATAGAAGGATATGTAGGCAGAAACCATATCAACCTTGAAAGACTGTGACCTAGGGGATAGAGCTCAGCTTTGGGATTCAGAAGGACCTGGGTTCTAATCCCACTTCTGTCACTTGTCTGCTGTGTGACCTTGGCAAATCACTTAACTTCTCTGTGCCTTAGTTACCTTATCTGTAAAATAGGGATTAAAAGAGAAGCACCGAGACTTAGTGGAAACAGCACGGGCTTCAGAATCAGAGGTGTGGGTTCTAATCCCACTCTACCACTTGTCTGCTGTGTGACCTTGGGCAAATCATTTAGCTACTCTGGGCCTCAGTTTCCTCATCTGTAAAATGGGATTTAAGACTGTGAGCCCCATGTGAGACAACTTGATTATCTTGTATCTACCTTAGTGTTTAGAACAGTGCTTGGCACATAGTAAGCTCTTAACAAATACTATCATTACTATAAAAGCTGTGAGCCCCATGTGTGACAGGGACTGTGTCCAACCTGATTTGCTTGTGTACACCCCAGCATTTAATACAGCAAGGTGCCTGCTTCCAGATCAACATGCTATGGACTGACAATTTGTCTGAGAAAGACAGATTGCATTTCAGCTCACATCTGGCAAATTCTACTCATTGCCAAAGAGCAACATCAATGGCACAGTTGAATGTGATCACTGAATTTTGCTACTTGGGGAGGACATTGTGCAATGTGGGGAGGACATTGTCCAATTTAGCAAGGACAGACAAGATAGTAAACCAAATCAAGAAGGCTTGGATCAAGAACAAGAATACTTTGGAAGACTCAGAAACAGACCAGGCCAAAAATACGTACATAGGTTCTAAACAAACTGAAGGTGTCCAAGGCGTTGGTAGTATGCTACATTCTTTATGACCGTGAGACCGGAACTTACAATAGAGGCCACATTTGACTTCCAGGGAAATTTTATCAGTGCCACCTTCTGTTAAGTATTTCATATCAAGTTGCAAAACAGGATCAAGGAACACAGTGTGACCACTGACATATAAGCATTGCTAATCACATCATCCGGTCATCGGGTGGGATTGGCAAAAGCATGGATACCCAAACAGTTTCTACATCATGAGCTAAAATGAGGTCACCATAAACAGGGGTGAAGATAAAATGCCTTAAAATCACAATTGAAGCAGAGCCTCAAACAATGTGGCATTTCAGGGGACAGCTTCAGAAGAAAGATCAGTCAAACGTATAGCAATTAAATTTGGCGTGATGGTCTTTCAGCAGAAGCCTTGAGAATATTGTGACAACTCAAAGGAGAAATAAAAACTTCATCAGGCATCACAAATAACAGGGGCAGCAGGGTAGGAAGTCACACATGATGAGGAAGAGATTGTCAGTCAAGCATTGGTTTTCTCAGCTGTACCATCACATACCCATACATAATAAAGGGAAAAGTTGCCAGTACATGCTTATTTGTGAGTGTGTAAATTAAACTTCCTAGTAGTATAGTACTTTTTGAGTGCCCCCTTAAGACAGTGCATTATACTAGGTGCTTGAGAAGAACGGAAGCAAACTGTTCCCTGCCCCCAAATATATAAAGTATAGCAGTAGTGGCTGTGACGAAACTATTTATTGCTAGGGTGGCCAAAATAATAATAATAATGATGGCATTTTTTAAGTACTTACTATGTGCAAAACACTGTTCTAAGCACTGGTCAATCGTTCAATGTACAACTGAAGTGATTTGTGTAAAAAATGCTATCCTGATCATTTTGTAAAATTTCTGCCAATAGCTGCAAATTAAGCTTTCTTTGATAAGTGCTGTGCATACTACGTTTAAATTAATTACCTTTACAGATACATATATTTTAGCTGTTGGATTTTAAAGGGTGTGCTAATAGTGAGATGGTGCTAATATGCCAAACCATCCTTAGGTGGTATACAAGGTAAACAACTGCCTCAGGATTCTACCGTGGAGATGAGGTGGTTATCATTATCAATTATTATTATGAATAATAATGGACTGGAAGCTTCTTGTGAGAAGGAAAGTGCTCTGCCCACAGAAAGTGCTCAGTAAATATCATTGATAATAATAATATTTGTTAAATAATTCCCATAAGCCAAGCACCGTACCAAGAGCTGGGGTAGATACAAGATAATCATCTCAGAGTCTCTGTCCCATATGGGGAATCAAAGAGAGGGAGAACAGAAATTTCATGCTCACTTAAGATGAGAAAATGGGGGCACTGAGAAGTTGCGTGACTTGCCCGAGATCACAGAGCAAGCAAGTGGTGGAGGTGGAATTAGAACCCAGATCCTCTGACTCCAAGGACTGTGCTGTTTTTCCCTTAGGCCATATTCCCCACTAGCCTCCAGCCTGAGCCAGAAGTGCTAACTTTTCTTACAGGCAGCCGGGAGGGGGAAAGACATAGCTGTGGAGCAATGGAGACTGGTCAGTAGTTCTCCCAGGGAAATAACATAGGTTCTGGGTTTGAAAGGACTTCCACGTGATGCCACAGCGAACCATGGTGCCATAACACAGAATGGGCCACTCATGCACAGCTTAGTGTGATGACATTGTCGGAAACTGGAGGGGGCAGTGAATTTTTGCCTGTCTCCGGTGGCCAAATCAATCAATCAATCAATCATATTTATTGAGCGCTTACTGTGTGCAGAGCACTGTACTAAGCACTTGGGAAGTACAAGTTGGCAACATATAGAGACAGTCCCTACCCAACAGTGGGCTCACAGTCTAAAAGGGGGAGACAGAGAACAAAACCAAACATACTAACAAAATAAAATAAATAGATATGTACAAGTAAAATAAATAAATAAATAGTGTGTGTGAGATCCAAATGTGTGAGATCCACCCTGTCCATGAGTGTGGGAGGGGCTGAAAAGACCTAGACATGAAGATACCAAAGCACAGCTGCCCAATTTTCATTCTGAGCGGTGTGAAGGTGAAAAAGGAACAGGATTTTAGGAAGGTTAAGGACTGAGAAGAAGCAGGCTTCAAAGGGATTAATAGGGCAGAAATTCAGCATTTAGAGAAGTGCTGTAGCCTAGCAGATAAAGTGTATGCCTGGGAGTCAAAGGGGCCTGGGTTCTAATCCAGATTCTGCCACTTGTCTGCTGTGTGACTTTGGGCAAATGACCTCACTTCTCCATGCCTCAGTCACTTCATCTATAAAATGTGGATTAAGACTGAGCCCCATTTGGGACAGGGACTGTGTCAAACCCCGTTTGCTTGCATTCACCTCAGCGTTTAGTAAAGTGCCTGGCACATAGTAAGCACTTAACAAATACCATAATTATTTAGGGTCGCATGTTGGACCTCTACTTGGAATGAGCAATCTTGACTGTCACCCTCCTGACGGTCTTGTCTGTTGCAGTTAAAGAAGTTGGTGGATGGGTGGGTGGATGGGGAAAGAAGGGTTGGGAGGAGGGGTGTGGTGATTGAGAGACCCTGCTCTTCCTCTCTTGCCACTAATATAATCAGTCTGATAAAAGAGGCATTCTCAATGCAAGAATAGCCCTGAACTTGCTCATCCAGCTGCTCAGGTGATAAGTGAATTCAAGACCACCCTTTACAAAAAAATAGTTCCTGTCGAATGTTAATTAAAATCTCAGCTTGGTTCATTTTCATATGAACCAGTCTGTCTCCTCCTCAGTATTTAACCACCCAAACTCTAATGTACAAATGAACCATCTGAGATGAAAATGTGGCCATTTTTCCAGCTAGGTCTGGCACCCCATTTTGGCTACCAATGACAGAAAATATCTGCAAAGAAAATTCAAAAGTCAAAGATTTCTTTGGAAAAAAGGCAAACTAAATACCCAGAGTACAACCCAAAGTAGGAAATTAATGACAATCCCTTGAAGATAAATACATGTACCAACCCTCCAAAGGGCAGATGGAAAAGCTACAGTCTTGTCAGTTAAAAACAAAATAAATTGATGATTCATTTTCCATTTACAACTTGCTGAGAGAGGAAAAACCATGAGGTTACTAATTCAATACCCGTGACAATCAGTTCATGAATTAGTATGCAGCATTTAAATGTGTTCCTCATGCAGGAAAATTGTCATGGAGAAACACAATAATTGTTTTAAAGACAGGTCAATATCACTGAAGGAAGTGTAAGAAAGAAAAACCTTCAGAATTAACAAAAATCACACACTCATTCATCTCTGTTACTAAGCAAATCAAATCCACACAAATTCATAGTTGGGAAAGAAGGCTAGGAATTTTAATGACTGTAATGTACAAAATAGCTATGGAAACAACAATCATTTGTCAGTTACAATAAAAGAGAGGCAGAGGCAGGACCTTGTCAGTTAGTTGGGATGAAATTGTCCTTCATGTCTGAAATGCCTCTACTGAACTTCCTGTGCATACAAAGGCTAAGTGAAACGGCTGATGTTTTATGATTAGAGTCGTCTACAAAAATCAGATGTAATTAGATCTGAACACTCAAAAAGCCACAACAATTAGAGGGGTAGCTCGTGCACAGGATTTAAAAGAGATCAGAATGTGCTTAAAGGAAAAAAAATAAGTCCGACACACATTGTCTCTTGTTTCTGTTTCTTTTAGATTGGAGAATGAGCAATCTGATATTTCTATGATTATTTCACACAGAATACGTCAGAACATCTGCTGTTTTTCTAACCTTGACTCAAGATCCAGACAAACGGAGAGGTCAGTCATTCTCTTCTACTACTTATAAAGGACTCTAGAGAATTTAATCTCAAACTCCTAATTTGACCTGATTTATCCTGATAATCAAGACAAAGGAAGATTTAAACATGTAGACTTCAATTATGTGGATAATGAATTAAATTATCTAGATTCAGCAAAGGTAGACCCGTTCCTAAAAATCACAAAATGCTATCTTGGTTATTGTTTAGGAAACCAAGAATTTTGTCTCTAAATTCACAAGAAACCATTCCCTAACCATTTTTTCTTCAGTCCTTTGGGATTTTAATAGAACTGCCCTTAGGAAGTACCAAGCTTTGTCTTTCTGACAAGGTGTAACCAAGGTAATATATCTGCTCTATATCTGGGTATTTTTATTGTTATGGGTTGTTCTTCAGTTGATTGTTCACTAGTTCCTTTTCTAGTTTCAAATCATTTAATCCCCACAATGACCCTATTTTTGAAAATTTACCATCCACTACCAGACTCACTCAGTGAATCAAGGACCCCCTGCCAACATTTTGCTGATTGATTTTGAATATTATTTTGATTTGTCACCACTTTCCATCATGCCCAAATTTGCTCCTTTCTATGAACAGTACTTTCATAGGCAAAAAAAATATTTGATTATCAGCCTACTTTAAAACTGGCTTTGCAATCCCAGATCCTCTATGACTTTTCATACACTTAAGGATGATAATCATTGATTTGGCACTCAGTTGATTAAGTCAAAAGCTGTCATAGATGATGATCTGTAAAATTAATTTTACTTATAACTAAAATTCCTAGCAAAGAGCATTTTAATGACTCTTGACTAGCTATAACATTTGCTGCAGTTTTCAGGCCTTCCTTTTCAAAAGTGATTTTTAAATGAGATTTTTCTCCTGCCTTTAAACTTTGTCCATTCTTTAATCAGAGATTAATTATGAATTCAAAATGAAAACAATTCATCAGCCACCAAACAATACACTTGTGAGCTTTTCACTGACTTCAGATAGTCAATAGTTCTCTGGGCCATTTAAAAATGGAAAGTGAAATCCCAGTTGATGGATTGATAGATTGTTCAGTACTTAATCCTAAGCAAACTTCAGTCAATCAGTCAATCAATAGTATTTACTGAGTGCTTACTATTTGCAGGACACTGTACTAAGCACCTGGGAGAGTTAGCAGACATGCTCCCTGACTAAAATGAACTTACTGTCTAGAGGGGGAGACAGACAATAATATAAATACTTTTTATATATAATTTAAAGTTATATACGTAAGTGCTGTGAGGTTGAAGGTGAGGCGCCATATCAAATGCCTAAATGTCACATATCCAAGTGCATAGATATTGGGCCACTTCAGTCCCTATACAATCATAACCACCTGCAGTTCTTCAGTACACATTGACATATTTTCTACTGGCATTTTTTCCATGGTCTTTTCTCTACCTATCTGCAATTTTTTTATGGTATTTGTTAAGCACTTGCTTTGTGTCAAGCACTGTAAATACCATCATTATTATTACTAAGCCCTGTGGTACTTATAACTTAGCAAGGTTGGACAGAGTCCCTGTCCCACATGAGGATCACAGTCTAAATGGGAGAGAGTCAGATTGAATTGCCATTTTACAGATGAGATAACAGGCAAAGACAAGCTAAGTGACTTGCCCAAGGTCACACAGCAAGCATTTGGCAGATAGGGAATTAGAATCCAAGTCCTCCTACTTCCAGGCCCGAGCTCTTTCCACCAGATCACTCTGCAAATTACTTTGTCTGACTCCTCTCCTAGATTGGAAACCCTTTGAAGTTAAGGGTCATGTCTATTAACTCTATTAATCAATTAATCAATGGTATTTATTGAATACTTATTGTGTACTAGGCACTTGGGAGGGTACCATAGAGTTGGAGGGCACAATCCTGCCACCCAGGAGCTTCATAATCTAGTGGGAGAGTCCAAAAAAGTACTCTCCCATTTTTTTTTTTACAGGGCTCTGCACACAGTAGGAGTAAATTAAATAAGAACAGTTGATTAATTATTTGATCGATTAATAGAGCCACTATTCACACTGGGAAAAATCTGGCCCAAGATATTCATATCAAGTCTTCAGGCTAATACAGTAAATTTGTCAAATAGAGAAGCAGCGTGGCTCAGTGGAAAGAGCACGGACTTTGGAGTCAGAGGTCATGGGTTCAAATCCCAGCTCCGCCAAGTGTTAGCTGCGTGACTTTGGGCAAGTCACTTAACTTCTCTGGGCCTCAGTTCCCTCATCTGTAAAATGGGGATTAAGACTGTGAGACCCCCATGGGACAACCTGATCACTTTGTACCATCCCTGGCGCTTAGAACAGTGCTCTGCACATAGTTAGCACCTAATAAACACCATTATTATTATTATCCAATCTGAAAGGGAAAATACAGAATTTATGTACTTCCTATTTCTAGCCAATACATTTTCCCCTTTCTTTGACATTGTTCTGATGTGGGCATGTTTACATTTATTACTTTTTCAATCTGTTGCTGCTTGGACCCTAGTGTCTCTGTGAAGGAGAGGGAGTCAACTTCGAAGAAATTGATGAAATCTCAACATGTCCATGGGCATATGATCATTAAGAGACCCTAAGGGAACTATTGCCAGAAATGTAATATTTTGTTCTCCCCTCACTGCCTTCCAGTTTCCATTTCCCATTCACAAGCTTCAGATAAGAAATCCAAGCTATTCTAACCAATTTCCTCACCCAATCAGGTCATAGCTAATCCCATTATGTATTTTTCTGAAAAGCAAACCTACTAGAGAAAGTCCCTCTAGGAAATAGTTCAGGAAATACAGAGGCCTATGAATGGATTGGAAATGTGAAACCATTGTTGCGAGTTGCTCTAGAACTAACATGGCCTAGTGGAAAGAGCAAACTCAGACTCTTCCACTTGCTTAATGTGTGATCTCAGGCAAGTCACAACTTTCTTGTGCTACAGTTTCCTCATTTGTAAACTGGGGACCCACTATCTGTTCTCACTCCTATTTAGAATGCCTTTCTTGTGAGGGACAGGGACTGTGTCAAATTTGATTATCTTCTATCAGCCCAGTGCTTAGCATGGTTCTTGGCACATAGTAAGCACTTAACAAATACCAATTATTATTACTATTTTTACAATGCTGCCATTTGTATAGATGAAAGGAGTCAGCTGAAAACAATTCAAAATCTTAGCCATTCATCCAAACTGCAGGTAAAGCATGCAGCCCAATTATCTGAATGTACATGTTCTTCTCCATATTATTGTTGGTACAACTCTGTGATTTCAGATTTCAGACTGTTTGGGAGGATCAGTATTTTAAAATGGGGCAATGGGCGTGTCTCTGCTCTGCCCAGGGACACTAATTTAGAATCCTAACCCTTCCCGGAAGAAATTTGAACATCTTCAAACCCCAAAGACTCTCTAATCAAGATCCTCAAAAAGCATCCATTAATTTAATTCCAAACATTATGTGGATTAATTTAGAAGGATATTTCTTTTTAGATGATATGGTATTTTATTATGAATCTTTCTAGAACATTTTTATATTTTCAAAAGAACCCAAATCAATAGAGCACAAGGATTTGATTCTTTCCTGCCCAAGGAAATTAAGAAGAACAGCTATTAGTGTGTGATTCTGCATCTGGATGCCAACAAAAATTCATAAATTGACAGGAACTTTAATATTCAGGCTTACAAAGTATTAATAAATGGCAATTATGTTTGTCAGCTTTACCAACAGCTGTTTCCTTGGAAATTAAGTTGCTAATTTCATTTCAGTATTTCAAGCAAATATTTAAATACCAATCCTAAGGGGACCTTGCAGTTCAAAAATGTTCTCAAGGGAATGAGGTTTTGATTCTGCAAATGGAATGTGAAACTAAAGCTCATGTTTTTAAACCAGAGTCAGTAAACTTAAAAGTGAAAGGGCATGAATATTTATTTAGCTCTATTCTGTTTCCAGGACTTTGGTGGTGAAGTGACAGTCCCCTAAAGTAATTTGGGAGTGAGCTAATTCTGTTGGTCTTTGAAGGGTAGATTGCCCAAATGGACAATGATAATGCTGATGCCTGCATTTTCTTCAGCTGATCCATTTTAATCACTCTGAAAACTTTCCACCACAACAGTTAAAAGTACATAGGTCTGTCTTTATACCATCCCTGGCGCTTAGAACAGTGCTCTGCACATAGTTAGCACCTAATCATTTTAGGTTTGTTTTGCTCCATTAAAAAATAAATACTGACACGTAGGTGTTTCTCAGTTACATGAAGAGGTGGAAATGTCTACATATCTATCAATCATTTTTATGGAGCGCTGTGTGCAGAGTACTGTACTAAGTGCTTATGAGAGTATATTATAGCAGAGTTATTAGACAAATCCCCTGTTCACAACAAGGTCACAGTCTAGAGGGGGAGACAGACATTGATATAAATAAATTACAAATATGCACATAAGTGCTATTGGAGCGAGGGTGGGGTGAGTAAATGGTACAAATCCAAGTGTAAAGGTGAGGCAGAAGGGAGTGAGAGAAGACCCATGTTGTCAGGCTTTCCCTCCCTCCTCTTCCACTTTTCTTGAGCATCTCTTCCTCTTCTCTTCCTGTGTGTCAGGCACTGTACTAAGCACTGGATACAAGCAAATAGGGTTGGACACAGTCCCTGTCCCATTTTACAGATGAGGTAACAGGCACAGAGAAGTGAAGTGACTTCCCCAAGGTCACAGAGCAGACATGTGGCCGAGCCGGGATTAGAACCCACAACCTTCTGACTTCTAGGACCGTGCTCTATCCACTACGCCACTAGCTCTTACTGTGTGCAGGGGACTGTACTAAACACCTGGAAGAATAAAATACAACTCAATATGAATAAGTAGACATAATCCCTGCTCCTTCTATTCTACTTCCTTCTTTTCTTTTCCTATTCCTCTCTCTACTCACAACCCCACTTACTTTTAGGGTACCCCAATTCTACATCCTACCCTAGCCTACCATAGCTGACCAGAATTCTGTATCCCTTCCCCAAAGCTGCTAGTAGTAACAATGATATTTATCATCTCTTCGTCCTTCTTGCTGGCTCCTCTGCTTGTCTGCTGTGTGACCTTGGGCCAGTCACTTCTCTTCTCTGAACCTCAGTTACCTCATCTGTAAAATGGGGATTAGGATTGTGAGCCCCATGTGGGAAAAGGACTGTGTTCAACCTGATTTCCTGGTACGCCCCCCCGAACCCCACATTGCTTAGTACTGTGCCTGGAACATAGTAAGAACTTAAAAAGTGCCACAATTATTATTATAAAAGGTGCAATGATAATGGAAATTCAGGCTCTCCTCCCTTAAATATGAGACAGTAGACAACAGTCCCGAAGTGACCCTTGGGTACCGGCCATCTCAAGGTCAAAAGCTATCTCGTGACCACCTGAGCCAGCAGGCGGAACTCAGAAGTGAGGGTGGGATCCCGCCCCCACGACCAAATCTGCTAGATTGACAGCCCAAGCTGGGAATACAGAAGGTGTCCCTCGCCCCCGTGCCAATCAAATTAGGTATGGAGGAAGCGGGGAGGGCAGAGATTGGATAGACTGAGGCCGGAAGCTGGAATGGCCTAGGGGCACAGGCAATAAATACCTGTCGCCTCTGACCTTCGGGGTCAGAACACCAGGACACGCAGCAGCAGGAGCTGCTGCCACTGCCGCAGCAGCAGCCCACGTGTCTCTCCTTGCCCAGAAGGCCAGATGCCCGCTCTACAACCAGAAGCAACACACTGAGGCAAGGGCCGCGGGATGGGTGAGTGTCTCGTGGGTGAGACCCAGGTATCCCGCTGCTGATGGGAATTATGAGTGGATTCCTCCCATGTAGGGAGAGCACATTGTGAGAGCTAGCCACCCACCACGTGCACGGGTAATGTAATGAATTCTTCCCATGTGGGAAAGTAAGTGGGTTCTTCCCGAGTGGGAAGTGCACATGGATGAGAGTTAACCAACTCACCCACGCGCGATTAACGGATGATTGTGTTCCTCCCGTGTAGGGAAGCTCTAATATTGCTAATTGATTATATTCCTCCTGAAAGGGAAGCTCAATCCATTGCGCCTAAACAATTACATAAATTCAATTCACCTCGCGGAATAAATTTTACATAAAACTTAGGCTTTCCGTCCCCGGCCTCTCTCTCTCTCTCTCGCCTCGCCGATCACTGAAAAAACCCGTCCCCGGACGACGGGTGACAACAACCATGGGCAAAGACAATACTGAGTCATACCAATGATCCATCTAAACAAAAAATAACTCTAATAGAGACATAAGGAGTCTAGGAGGAAGAAGAAGAGGTTGCTCTGTTGGACATCCATCAAAATACTTAGTGAAGAACAAGTGAATATTCCTCTTTCCCTTCCATGCTTGTTGTGGGCATAGAACGTCTGCCAACTCTGTTGGATTGTACTCTCCCAAACACTTAGTACAGTGCTCTTCACATAGTAAATGCTCAATAAATACCACTGATTGATTGATAATGTTTCTCTAAAAAACCCATTAAGGATTGCTGGTCCATGAATTTAACCAAACTCTTCTAGAATCAATTAGTAGTACTGTCTGCTGGGTGACCTTGGGGAAGTCACTTCACTTCTCTGTGCCTTGGTTATCTCACCTGGAAAATGGGGATTGAAACTGTGAGCCCCACATGGGACAAGGATTGTGTCCAACCCGATTTGCTTGTATCCACCCCAGAGTTTACGTATTGTGTCTGGAACATAGTAAGCGCTTAACAAATATCACAGTTATTATTAAAGCACCTCCTCCATGCTCAGCACTATACTGTTTGGGAGAGAATAACAACATTAACATGACCAATACCCCATTTACAATCTAATAGCAGAGAGAGGCTAAAATAAATTACATAAAGGAGAAAGAAAATGAGCATAAAGCTACAGTAGGGTATGAACACCCAAGGTCTTTGGTGGTGAGAAAATGCTGAACTGGCAGTTGTGAGGGAGTATGAGGTAAAGCAATGAAAGATTAATCAGGGAAGTCTTCCTGGAGGAAATGTCATTTCAGAAGGGCTTTAAATTTGGGGAGAGCAGTAGTCTGCTGGTTAACAGGGAGGAGGGAGTTTTGGGAGGAATGGAAGATACAAGATAGAGGCCCGTGGCAGGATAGTCGAGAGGAAGCACAGTTAGTAGGTTGTGCTCAATAAGCACCTGGTACAGTGCACCCCACCAAGTGGGTGTTCATTAAATGCTTCTTCTACATTCCGCCAGTTCACCTTCCTGCAGTAAGGAATTCCATATGCTTGCTATCTGTTGTGGTGGAAGAGTTCCACATGTTCATTTAGAAGTAATGATTGACAACGTCAAATCTGGCGGGGTGTTACCAAAATCCACTGACAAAATCCACGGGGCTTTATATGGTTGGGGGAAGAAAAGAGCTAGTTCTCACTGGAGGCTGAGAGGAGAACTGAGCTGAATTTGTTTATTTTCTGGTTTTCATTACCAGTTCTCACTGGAGGCTGATAGGAGAACTGGGCTGAATTTGTTACCAACCCCCATGCTCTGAGTAGAGCACACTTATAGGGCCAGGATTCTGCTAGGATGAAATCTTCAGAGAAAAACCATTTGCTTCCCAGTTTCCATGGATTTATTGCTTGAAAAATCTCTGCATATTCTGGTGAATTGAAATTCAAAGAATTAAGCTAATTGACTGAACATCCCTCCTTATCATTATACAATACCATGTATTTAGCATTTTTTGTTTGCTCCCTGTTGTATTATTTCAGAAACTTTCCTTGTCAAAGTTCCAAAATCAGTTTGTTTTGGAAAATAGAAGTTTCAGCAGTGTTCCAAGGAATCCAGGGACAATAACTGAAAGAGAGGGTAAGGAAGACTAAAGGACAAGTTCATAGATGGCCTTGGGTATGTGTTTCTAACCCTCTATTAATCAGTCAAATTAATAGTAGCTATTGAGCACCTACTGTACAGAGCACTATGATAAGCACTTGGAGGAATACAGTAGAATTAGAAGATACAATCCTTGCCTTCAAGAAGCTTATAATCTAATGAGGAAGACAGATGCAAATAATTCACAGAAAGAAGGAAAAGTGCATTTGCAAATAAGCTGGTTCTTAAGTAACAGAGTATGGAAATAAAATATAAACAGAAGTTCTCTAGGCAATTGTAAATGAATTCTAAGTGCATAGTTGAAGCAGGAGTGTTGACATGATAGGCTATTTCCCCATTAAGAGTGGAAATAAAACCTTGTAAAAGAGAAATGAAACAAAGAAGACCTCCAAGGAGGATATGTAATTTCAAGAAGGGCTTTGAAGATAGGGAAAAAAAACTATGGTCCTGCACAGTCTGTGAGCCCCACGTAGGAGAGTGACCTGACTGTAGTGTATCTACACCAGAGATTAGAACAGTCTCTAGTATATAGTAAGCACTTTATAAAAACCACAGTTATTTAAAGAGGGGAGGAAGTTGCAGGTCAGAGGAAGAACATGAGCAAAAGATCAGAGACAGAAAAGGTGGGAGAAATGAGAACAAGGCAGTTTGGTGAGCATCAAAATTTTCTCCATGTGTCACTTTTACACCTTTGCCTCCCATGATGATGATGATGATGATAGTTAAGGACCAAGAGTTATATGTGAAGACAAAGTCCCTGTCCCACATGGGGCTCACAGTCTAAAAGATAATGAGATAGTTATTTAATCCCCTTTATACAAAGAAGGAAACTGAAGAAGAGAGAAGTGAAGTGACTTTCCCAGTCACACAACAGTCAAGTGGTAGAGGTAGGATTAGAACTCGGATTCCTTGATGGGTTTCAAAGGGAAAGAGAACTCAGAGAAACTGTGCTAGGACTGTAAAACAGGTGTTAATAATAAGTGTCTGGAGGGGTTGTGAGGATGTCAAGATTTTTTTCATTCCCAATAAACTGTTAGAGAGCATTGATTATTATGTCACCAACTGGACAAATTTAGCTAAACTAAATGGAACTTAATGGATTTTGCATCACAATTTTCTCCAATATAACAAAAGGAGGAATGTTATTAAACTTAGCTGCCTTTAGCATTTTTTCCAATTGCAAAGACCCAATACTTTCACTGCTTTTCTTTATTAACTTTGCAAAAGGAATTGTAAGCAAATCATCCCTGAATTTGTTAGTTTAAAGAGCTTACTCCATCCTGAAATCACAAAAAGAGCTACCTTCCTCTTACCTACCCATTCTCTTCCCCTACTATGGCCCAGTTTGCACTCCTCTTTCCACCTAAGGAATCCTTCTGCTTGTACCTCATTTGCAACTGTTTAATATTTAACTTATTGATCATTCCGTGGAGGCTTCTTTTTCCTTTGTCTGCTAAAGCAAGGTCCTTCAAATCTCCTTTTAAAAAAAATCCTATTCTGAGAATTATCCGCTGACTAATCCCAACTGCTTATCTCCTTACCCTATCAGCCACTTTAATATGTATATGTTTATCCATTTACTAAGTATTCATTTCATTCATTCATTCAATCAATCATATTTATTGAGTGCTTACTGTGTGCAGAGCACTGTACTAAGCGCTTGGGAAGTACAAGTTGGCAACATATAGAGACAGTCCCTACGCAACAATGGGCTCATAGTCTAGAAGGGGGAGACAAACAGCAAAACAAAACATTTATTTACTTTAGTTTGTGTGATATGCATCTAAGATTGTCTTCTTTTCCTTTTTGTATATCAATTTATGTATCAAACTTTTCAAGAGCAAGGACCATGTTTTTATAGGGAAGCAGCGTGGTCTAGTGGAAAGAGCATGGGCCTAGGAGTTAGAGACCATGGGATCTAATCCTGGCTCCACCACTTACATGCTGTGTTACCTTTGACAAGTCATTTTACTTCTCTGTGCCTCAGTTCCCTTATCTTCAGAAAGGGGATTCAGTACCTGTTCTCCCTCCTTTTTTTACAAAAACAAAATATTTGTTCAGCACTTAACTGTGTCAGGTACTGTGTTATGCACTGGAGTAGATACAAGTTAATCAGGTTAGAAACAGTCTGTGTCCCACATGGAGTGCACAGCCTTAATCCCTGTTTTACAGATGAAGTAACTGAGGCACAGAGAAGTTAAGAGACTTACCGAAGGCCACACAGCAGACAAGTGGCATAACCAGGATACTTAGACACTGAGCCCCATTGTGGGATCTGCTTATCTTGTATCTACCCTAGCATTTAGTACTGTGCTTGGCACACAGTAAGCACTTAAATACCATTATTACTATATCTCTGTTTTATGGCCCCACTTAATAAAATGCTTTGCATCAAGCAGGTGCTTAGTAAACGCTACAGATGATGACTATAGTGATGAAAAAAATCCTAGAGCCTCTACTAAGGTTAGTGGATCTTTACTAGATTCAGTGAAAAAGGAAGCAGAATACAATAAAGATTTATGTGTGTATACTGTGTTCACTGAATCCAGGGTCTGCAGAGAAATCAGGACCATAGCTCAATGTTTTCAGATTGCCATCAATGCCACAGGATATTATCATAATCTGAATTACATTGGGTTTTCCTTTATTATGGTGATAGAAATCAATACATAGGCACTGCCCCAAATTGCTTTGTCTACTTCTTTTATTAAATGCTTTGTTAATTTTGAAAATCTGTATAACCTATTTGCTCCAGAAATAACTACAGTACTAAAGAATCATTATTTCTGCAAGAAGCATTAGGATTAACACCCAGGCCTCCTGTTTCTCAGTTCTATCCTCTTTCCTCTTGGCCAAGCTACTTCTATTAGAAAATAATTTACCACTTCCCATAGTACACCCTGTAGATCACTGGGGCCCAGTTTTGAATGGAGGCTTGAAAATCAGTGTTTATTCATTTGCATGGTTTGTACAGTGGTTTTCTTATATTACATTAAAAATAAGACATGCAGTGCAAGCATTCAGAAACAAACCCTTTTAAAGCAGATTTTTGTTTCTCAAAATAAAATCACAGTTACTTAGCAGTTCAGAATGTCAAGGTGCCATTAGACACATACCTTGTGATTAGACATGTAAATTCTGCATTTCAAAAAATCTAGTGCTTCATGGCATAGTGGCAGGGAATATAAAAACTGAATTATAAGAGGTGGAGTGAATAGACATGGTAGTCACTTCTGAAGGCACATCCAGCTTCCTGAGATAGTTTTATCAATATCACCTCCAGTCCAAACTCAATGTAAATGAGGTCCTGAAAACAATTAGCCCAATAACACTGAAGCAATGATCAGAGAAACACAGATGTGTTGTGAGTAGAATGGATGACAGGTGGATACCCAAACAACTGCTGTAAGGTGATCTGAAAGCAAGGTAAATTATTTAAATAAATCAATCAACCATGAAATGGCATTTATCTGCTCTACTGTAGTCTCCCAAATTCACACAGTAAGCACTCAATAAATGATTGATTCAGCCCTTATTGTGTGCAGAACACTGTACAGAGTGCTTGGGAAAGTACAATCTAAGAGATTTGGTAGATACGTTCCCTACTCACAAGGAGCTTATGCTCCAGAGGTTCTGAAAAGAACCACAGTCTCTAGCAATGCACTATAGTAACTGCTGAAAGATCATGGCAGTGGACAGACCAGCCCATTAAGTTCATTTACTTCAACTTCTGCTTCAGTGGGCAGGAATGTTACAGAAAACCCAGTGCCTCCAGAAGAATTTAAACCACTAAAGCCATTTTCTAGTCTCAGTTTATCTGTTTTTCCTGGTTTGGATCCTTACAATTCCCTTTGATCCCATAAGAAGTGATTTGATTGTCTTGTATCTACTCCAGTGCTTGGCACATAGTGCTTAACAATTAACATAATTATGGCATGGTTATTATAACGGATGGGACAGTGCCTCATATCATGGAACTCTGAAGCCAATGTGAGAGGATCTACTGACTCACCCCATCACTCGGAGAGAGCACCTCACAGGCAGGAGGCTGAGTTAAAGGAGGAATCCTATGGTAGGACCCTTCCAGCCCCTTTCCATTTTGTCAGGGAAGCAGTATGGCCTAGTGGATAAAGCGTGGGCCTGGGAGTTAGAAGGACCTGGGTTCTAATCCTGGCTCTGCCCCATTCTCTTGGAGTCAGAAATAATGTGTCTATTAGGCCCTTACTATGTATCAAGCATTGTTCTAGAAGTTGGGGTAATAATAATAATAATAATAATGATAATAATAATAATAATGGTATTTGTTAAGTGCTTACTATGTGCAAAGCATACAAGATAATCAGGTTGGACACAGTCCATGTCTCACATGGGCCTCAGTCTTAATCTCCATTTGCAAATGAGGTAACTGAGGCACAGAGAAGTTAAGTGACTTGCCCAAGGTATTCAAGTGGTGAAGCCAGGATTATAACCCAGGTCCTTCTGACACCCAGGCCCATGCTCTATCCACTAGGCATGCTTTTTCTGAGGAATGGTAACAGGGAGTCAGCAGCTATGAGAGAGGCATATAGATCTTGTTCTGAATTTTCCAACTGCTAAGCCAACAGATTTAAGAAGTAGATGAGTGAGTCTATCAAGCATGGTTGTGAGCTCTGGGATAGATGCAAGATAATCCCATCAGACACAGCCTCTGCCCCACATGGGGCTCACTATCAGATGGTAGGGGACAGAAAAGGTATTCCCACTTTACAGATGAGGAATCTGAGGCACAGAGAAGTAAAGTGCCTTGCCCAGAGTCCCGAGCAACAATTCAAATCCATGTCTCAACCCACATCTCATGAATTTTTCACTCTTTTTTTGTTTGTTTCTTTGTTTGATGGTATTTAAGTGCTTACTATGTGCCAGGCACTGTACTAAGTGCTGGGGTAGATTCAAGCTAATCAGGTTGACTATCCACATGTCACACATGGAGCTAACAGTCTTAATCCCTTTTTATAGACGAGATAACTGAGGCACAGAGGAGTTAAGTAAGGTGACCAAGGTCACACAGAGACAAGTAGAGGATCCGGGTTTAGAACTCAGGTCCTCTGACTCCGAGGCCCATGTTCTTTCCACGAGGCCGTGCTACTTCTAATCTTCTCTAATTCAGACTAAAATGTCCCCTCTACCCATTATTCCAAAACAATGACTTTTTTAATAACGAATTTTTTTATATGACAGTGAATTCCTTGAGATAACTAATCCATACCACTTAATCTACAACTTATAAAGTCTACTCCTAGAAGTCCTCTATCAGAAGGAAGTTTTGTTAATCAGATGTTTGTTTTTTTTGGAGAGGATAGAGCAATGTAAATTCATATCTCCACATCTCCATATCTCCTTATCTCCACCTTATCTATAATTAACCCCTTTCTAAAAATCTCTTATCTCCTATCCCATCTTTTATTTATATTTCTCTATCTCATTTATTCACACAACATCCTTGTTAAGGTAGGAAAGATGAGATACTTCTATGACTATTTTACAGATGGGGAAAACTGAGGCACAGAGAAGTGACCTGACAGGGCAAGTTCCCCCAGCTTGCTCAAGAATGATTAATACTCTCGGTGTCTCCTGACATCTAGTCCAGTGTTCTACACACCAGACTTAACTGCCTATCTTGGTGGAAAGATGAGAGACTCGCAACATTATGGACATGTGGTTGATGAGTCATTGAATTCATCATAAATCTTGTCATTGATCAGTTTTGTTTTAAAGACCTTGATAAGAAAGACAGGAATATTGTTATAGATTTTTAGGCTAGCAATTCTATTGATCATCATGAGTTGCCTGTTGACATTTGTTTATGCAGCTGCTAATGTGGATTATAGCCTCTAAGTCAAATTCAGTTTGTCTCTGTTTGGTGGCTGACATGGCACTTAATTTACAGAGTATCAATAAACAGGTTCAGGAAATCATGTTAAAATGCCATTTTGAAATTCACAGATGTCACTGTTATTTATTTGAATGGCTCTTTCCTCTAGGATCTCTTCTGGGGGAAATGAGGATCTAGTTGGGCTATTTTGAAGAGCTTTACTCATCTATAATATTAGCAGTGTTGCTACAACCACTTGAACAATAGGAAACTCCTTTGAGCCTATTTCCATCACTGGAGATTCACCAGAAGCTTTCACACACCCATTTCAATAAATTTTCTCCTTTCCTTTATCAACTTCCATTAAGAGGGCTCCCTAGAACCATAAGACAATCTATGCTCATGATCAATTTATTGAGTGCTTATTATGTGCAGAGCACTGTACAAAGTGCTAGGGAGAGTACAATATAACAGACACATTACCTGCTCACAATAAGCTTACAGTCTAGAGAGGGAGATGGACATTAATATAAATAAATTACACATATGTGTACAAATGCTGTGGGGAAGTGAATAAAGGGAGCAAATCGGGGAAACACAGAAGGAAGTGGGAGAAAAGGAAATTAGGGCTTAGTCAGGGAAGGCCTCTTGGAGGAAATATGCATTCAATAAGGCTTTGAAGGTGGAGAGAGTAATTATCTGTCTGATATGGAGAGGGAGGACTTGCCAGGCTAGAGGCAGGATGAGGGCAAATAGTTGGTGGTTGGTGGTGACAAGGATGAGATCAAGGTACAGTGTGCAGGTTGGCATTAGAGGAGCGAATGGGCTGGAGTAGGAGAGCAGCAAGGTGAGGTAGGAGAGGGCAAAGTGACAATGATTTAAAGCTGATGGTTAGGAGTTTAGATCACAATTAAATAATGGAAACAGGGGTTCATTTAATACAACATGTTGTAGAGTTATTTCTGGTGTAAAGTGTGTTTCGATGATACAATTTGGATGTGATACAATAGAAATATTAAGGAACTTTATTCCCATAGCACAAGTCTCCCATATCAAGCACGACCAACAGGTGCAGTAAATATGCAGGAAGAAAAGCTTGTGCAAGAAGAAAAGGAAGAGAAAGGAACATGGTGTGGTGGACAGAGCAGGGGCCTTGGAGTCAAGAAGGTCATGGGTTCTAATCCCAGTTCCGCCACTTGTCTGTTGTGTGACCTTGAGCAAGTTACTTTACTTCTCTGTGCCTCAGTTACTTCAACTGTAAAATGGGGATTGAGACTGAAAGTCCCATGTGGGAAAGGGACTGTGACCAACCCAATTTGCCTGTATCCACCCCAGCACTTAGTAGAGTGTCTGGCGTGTAGTAAGCGCTTAACAAGTACCACAGTTAGTTACAAGTGTATGCAGCAGTCAAGCTGTAATGCTGTTGTGCTTTCTAGCCTCTGCCTTACTGTACTGTACCATCCTGTAATTTGGGATTCCTTGTTATGCAGTGCTTAAGATAAACAGTTTTAGGTAGGCTGGAGAGCCATGTGAGAGGGCAGTGACAAATAACAACCCCTCCTCCTCCTGGGGTTCCCCGAGTAGGGAAGGGGTAGTGAGGGCTGGAGGTATGGTCATGACCCACATGTCCAACTACCACCTCTATGAGGATGATTCCCCAATCTACATCTCCAGCCCCAATCCCTCTTCCTCTTAGATGTAAAATGTCTAAAACAGAACTGCTTATCCTCCCACTCAAACCCTGTCTTCCCCTTGACTTTCCCATCACTGTAGATAGCACCACCATCCTTCCTATCTCACAAGCCCCTAACTTTGGCATTGTCCTTGATTCCTCTCTCATTCAACCCACATATTTAATGTATCACCAAATCCCATTGATTCCATCTTCACAACATTGCTAAAATATGATTTTTTTCTCTCCATCTAAACTGCTGCCACTGTTACCACATTACAATCACTTAAGCAGCATGGGATAATGGATAGAGCACGGGTTTGGGAGTTAGAAGGTCATGAGTTCTAATCCTGGCTTCACCACTTATCTGCTGGGTGACCTTGGGCAAGCCACTTCACTTCTCTGGGCCTCAGTTCCCTCATCTGTAAAGTGGGCATTGAGACTGAGCCCCACATGGGACAGCGACTATGTCCAAACCAATTTGCTTGTATCCACCCCTGCGCTTAGTACAGCTCCTGGCACATAGTAAGCCCTTAACAAATGCCGTGATTATTATTATTATTATTATTATTATTATTATTATTATTATTCCAGCTTGATTACTGTATCAGCCTCCTTGCTGACCTCCCAGCCTCATGTCTTTCCCCACTCCAGTCCATACATCACTCTGCTGCCCAGATATCTTTTCTACAAAAACGTTCAGAACATGTTTCTCCACTCCTCAAGAACCTCCAGTGGTTGTGCATCTACCTCCGCATCAAACAGAAACTGACCACTGGCTTTAAAGCACTCAGTCACCATGCCACCTTTATTTTATTTTATTTATTTTACTTGTACATATCTATTCTATTTATTTTATTTTGTTAGTATGTTTGGTTTTGTTCTCTGTCTCCCCCTTTTACTCTGTGAGCCCACTGTTGGGTAGGGACTGTCTCTATATGTTGCCAACTTGTACTTCCCAAGCGCTTAGTACAGTGCTCTGCACACAGTAAGCGCTCAATAAATACGATTGATGATGATGATGCCACCTCTTACCTCAGCTTGCTAACTCTCCTACTACAAACCAGCCCACACACTTCACCCCTATAAGGCAAACCTTCTTGCTGTACTTCAATCTCATATGTCTCACCACTGATCTCTTGCCCATCTCCTGCCTCACTGTTCTGGAACACCCTCAGTCCTCACATCCAAAAGAAAAGTACACTCTCTCACTTCAAAGCCTTTTTGAAGGCATATCTCCTCCAAGAGGTCTTCTCTAAGTTTTTCTTTTCTCTTCTCCCACTCCCTTTGCATCACCCTGACATGGTCCCTTTGTTCATCCTCCTGCTCAGCCCCACAGCATTTATGCACATATCTGTGATTTATTTATTTATATTAATGCCTGTCTCCCCCTCTAGACTGTCTCCCTCTCTAGAATGAGGGCAGAGACTGTGTCTTTTTACTGTTACAGTGCACTCTCCCAAGTGCTCTGCACACAGTAAGTGCTCAATAACTACGATTGACTGAATGACTGACTACCACTGGAAGAGCTCCAATTAGGACTCCAGTAGCACAAAAACACCCAGAACAGGGCAGATTGGGAACGGTGGTGAGCAGTGATGGAAAGAGGTGGGAGGACAATTGATTTACCCACATGATCAAAATTTTAGAAATGAAACTATAGCACATATTGGAGTGGGATATGCTGAGGAGACAGGTGGGAGGAAGCGGGTTTACGGTTGGGAAGGAAAAAAAATTCACTGGAACAGGAGAGGGGACATAGAGGAAATGGGGATTTGTACTTATCTGTACAGTTTAATTATAAGTGAAGCTATGGGCATTTATATCTCACAATACAGCCATTTATGACAGCTGCGCTTCGAAGGAACACACCTTGACTGTATCATGGAGCACATCTACATGCACACACACATAAACACACACACACACACACACATAAATACTTTACACCTTCAAAGCTGATGAAACTTTCCATGAAGACCATTGTGGTTGGATAATAATAATTACAATAATGAAAAAAATAATAATGGTATTTGTTAACAATAACAGTGTGGTATTTGTCGAGTACTTACTATGGGCCAAGGACCTTATGCAGTGCCGGGTTAGATACAAGACCGTCATGTAAGACAGAGCCCATGTCCCACTTGGGGCTCACAGACTAAGTAGGAGGGAAAACAGGTACTGAATCTTCATTTTACAGGTGAAAAAACAAAGGCTCAGAGAAGTTAAAGTGACTTGCCCAAGGTCACACAGTAATTATGTGGCTGAATGTATCACCACCTACTGAACCATCAGGAAACATTAATGGGGGAGGCATACAGAGCCTGGATAATATTGGATACTTTCTCTTCCCCATGTACCACTTTCTCCTCCTGATAATTCCATACATCTTTTCCCAATTTTTTATTCCCTCATTCAATCTATTTCATCTTTTTGTCCCCTCTTTCTTTCAATATATTTATTTTCCACACCTTTTCTTTCTCTTAAAGTTGACATATTTCTGATACACAAAGAATACCATCTTCTTCCATGCCTACTACATAGGTGAGAGGTGGTCCCTGGCTTGTTTTTAGAAGCAAATATTCTTCAAAGTGGAAAGATGTATGACTTCATTGCAGCCAGACAGTTTCTTTCCTGTCCATTTCACAGTCATAGGTCTTTGAAGGGAATCAAGCTTTGCTTGTGCTTCTAATATCCCCCGGGGTATGTTATCTCACTGATGCACATGCATTATTTTGTCTTATTACCGAAGCAAGAACAATTTTGGTGAGGAAAATTGGAACTTTCCATTTTCCTTCTGCTTTTTGAATTCTAAACGCATTTTTGGAGAGCTACTAATTTAAATATTGATCTCAGTTTCCCAGTACAGAATCATCTTCTGCCCATAAAGCTCATTTTCAATGCCTTTAATATTCCATGCTTTCCTCCAGACCAACAGCTAAGAAATCCAACAAAAGTATCAAGGAAGCAGTACTACTATGCTGTCACCTCTCAACCAGCAAGCCCCATTCCAGTTTAACATCTTCAAATTTTTCCAATTAAATGAATTGCTAATATACTTAAAGAGGCCCCATTTCCTTGCTCCAAAACTGCCAAGAGTCTTTCTGATAGTCACCATGATCTTTCATTCAGTTGCTTAACCCTAATTTCTTTCCTCCTCCTGTTCCCATATAGCTGGATATCATTTCCTAATCAGTGTTGGCTCTAACTCAGACATAATCACTGTCTGAGCTTAGAGAAGCATCACGGCATAGTGGAGAGAGCACGGGTCTAGGAGTTGGAAGGTCATGGACTCTAATCCTGATTCTGCCACTTGTCTGCTGAGTGACTTTGGGCAAGTCACTTCACTTCTCTGTGCCTCAGTTACCTCGTCCGTAAAAAGGGGAATGAGACTGTGAGCCCCATGTGGGACAAAGTGTCCAACTCAATTTGCTTGTATCCACCCCGAAGCTTAGTACAGTGCCTGGCACACAGTGAGCGCTTAACAAATACCACAATTCTTCTTCTTCTTCTTATTATTATTATTATTAATCACTATGCAATCAGAGTGGAGTCGAGAAAATGAGTAATCACATATTCATTCTATTTTGGAGAGGACAGAAAGGCTAGGATTGACAAGACAAGACATTTTGGGCGATAATCCACTATTTGTCATGGACATTTGAGCAGTCTCCCTTAACTTTAAGGAATGTAAGCTCATTGTAGGCAGGGAATGTGTCTGTTTATTGGTGCATTGCACTCTCCCAAGCACTTAGTACAGTGCTCTGCCCAGAGTAAGTGCTCAATAAATACAGTTGAATGAATGAATGTATAAAGGATATGCAAGGATGTGTCCATAGTGCGAAGGAGGGCGTAAAAGAGTTATGCTCTTCCAAAGGGTTGTTCTGCAAACTGCCAATATCTAAGAGCCTCCAAAGGATATCAGACTCTTTGATTCAAAAAGGCAAACCCTAGTTGATAGACAACATCCCTGAAGCATAAGTGGTGGTCTTCATTAATTACTCCAGCAGTCTATAAATTATGGAGTTTGGGGATTTTAAAAAAAAAAGTTTTCCATTTCCATATTTGCTAGAAAGTCACTAAATATAAAGCATCAGAAGAATACATGCAATTTTTACTATCAGAACAAGTTATTTATTTCAGCTATAGGGCCCCAAACTCCCCAGTCTACTGTAGAACAGTCATCATGGATTGAATTGCTTCATTTGTTCTTTTCAGGTGAAATTTCCACATAAAATCATTTCCATTTATCTGTGTTTTCCTCAGGTGCTCTAAGACTAGTTCTAGGGAAGGGGAGTACAAGTCAGGTAAAATAAATGATCTACCTCGAAAAACTGATTTTTTTTTCCTCTGGTCTTTGGATGCTTCAAAGCATTGTTGTTATCAGATTTCCACAATGAGCCCCAGGCTCTTTCGGATGTCACGAGGCTCTAGAATGTTCTTTGCCCTTATTGGGTCTTTTGTACATCTTTTTACCTGATTCCTGATTTCCAGAAGTTTCCTTTGCTTCATATCACCAAAAGGTGTTGACTTCTAGGTCCATCCTTGATTATAAGATCACCAGGGAGGTGGCCAAGAGTTCTCAAGAGTATTAGTCCCAGAAATCAGAGCATCCAGAGCTCTTTGGAAGTGGTAGAGAATGTCACTAAAAACATTTCTCCTCCTACTAATTATATTTTTCTAGGGGCTTCTGTCTTCCTTTGATTGTTGATGTATATGATGCTGTTGTGCATTTGAGAAAGATGCAAGGTTTGGTTGAAGGAGCACAGGATTGGGATTCAGGAGATTTAGGTTCTAATCCTGGCTTCCTGCCTGCTGTGTGACTTTGTGAAAGTCACTTAACTTCTCTGTGCCTCAGTTTTCTCATCTACAAAATAGGAGTTAAAAATCATTTCTCCATCCCCCTTTGACTGTGAAAACTCCTTGTGGAGCAGGAGTTGTGTCCAATCTTATTACCTTGTACCCACACCACTGCTCGGCACATATTAAGCACTTAAAATAACATGATTTTTCATTTTTGTTAGCTTCCTCTGATAATGGACATACAGGATCTTCCTTTCCTTATACTTCTACTACTACTTCCCTTCTCCTCCTCCTCCTCTCCAAACTCCACGTAGGACTTTATGCAATAAAACTGGAGTCATTCCAGAGAGGACTTCTCAATCACTCCACACATTTTCCACACAGCCATAACATTGATCAGCTGTGCTTTTGGCTGCCAGTTCTGGGAAAGAAAAAAGATGGACTTCTAACTCTAATTTAGGGAAGCAGTGCTACCTAGTAGAAAGAGCCTGGACCTCTAAATCAGAGGACGTGGGTTCTAACCCTTGCTCTGCCACATGCTTGCTGTGCGACCTTGGGCAAGTCACTGAATCAATCAATCAATCAATCGTATTTATTGAGCGCTTACTATGTGCAGAGCACTGTACTAAGCGCTTGGGAAGTACAAATTGGCATCACATAGAGACAGTCCCTACCCAACAGTGGGCTCACAGTCTAAAAAATGATGGCATTTGTTAAGCGCTTACTATGTGCAAAGCACTGTTCTAAGCGCTGGGGGGGATACAATGTGATCAAGTTGTCCCATGTGGGGCTCACAGTCTTAATCCCCATTTTTACAGATGAGGTAACTGAGGCTCAGAGAAGTTAAGTGACTTGCCCAAGGTCACACAGCAGACTTGTGGTGGAGCCGGGATTCGAACCCATGACCTCTGACTCCAAAGCCCATGCTCTTTCCACTGAGCCACGCTGCTTCTCTGTACTTCACTGAACTTCTCTGTGCTTCAGTTTCCTCATTTGTAAAATGAGGATTAAATACCTATTCTCCCACTTACTTAGAATGTAAGACTCATGTGGCACAGGGAATATGTCCAACCCAAATACCTTGTAATCTACCCCAGCACTTAAGATAGGGCTTAACAAATATAATAATAATACTATTAATATCTCTGACTGCTCTGGAAAGTCTGTTGGGAAGACTTACCATTAACCCCATAGTCTGAACCTTCACCATAATAATAATAATAATAATTACTATTACTATTATTTTATTTTATTTTATTTTTATTAAAATTATTAATAATTTTATGTGTCCCACATGGTCCTCACACTCTTAATCCTCATTTTACAGATGAGGTAACTGAGGCCCAGAGAGGTTAAATGACTAGCCTAAGGTCACACAGCAGGCTTGTGACAGGACTGGGACTAAACCCTGCTGCTTCAGAAATTAGGTATTGGAAGAGTTTGACTGTGTGACTATCGATGTAGGTGGGAGGTGGAACTATGAGCCAAGGGGCTGAGTGAACAGGAAGTCAATTCCAGTTGCCCTATAATTTCTGGGTAGTACCTCCCCCGGAATCCTGAATTCCCTAAATTCTTTAGGAAATGAAACTTTCTGGGAGGTCCAGTCATTCAGAGACTAGGAAGAACTAAGCCAATCTCTGATTCTGAGTTTATATAATTAAAGAATCCAAAAGTCCTTCTCTCATATCTCTTTTCTCCAGAGTGCTGCCTGACAGACTTGTGTCAGGGTTGGAGCACATGAACAGAGATTAAAGACAATTTGTATCAATATTGAATTATAGAAATTCAAAAATAGTTTCTCTCTCTTTCTGATTGAGTTAGTATTCCATTTTCTGTGACTACGCTATGTGATTTAACATGGACAACTCTATTTTCATAGCCCACCGCTATTATCAACGGTTGCCCTCCTTTCATTCATTTATTCAATTGTTTTTATTGAGCACTTACTGTGGGTAGAGCACTGTATTAAGCACTTGGGAAAACACAACAATAAACAGACACATTAACTGCTCACAACAAGGTTACAGAGAATGCCATTTCACTCATGGCCACAATACCTAGGTGTGGAACTGTGAAACAAGAGATTTTGAAAGATCCAAAAATCTAATACTGATCCCTCATAATCAATCAGTTGTATTTATTGAGAGCTTATTGTGGCAGAGCACTGTACTAAGCACTTGGGGGAGTACAATATAACAGAGTTGGTAGATATGATCCCTGCCCACAAAGACTCATCTTAAATATCCATCCTATTGGGCATGATTCGCAATCAAAATGATAACAAAAGAACAAATGACCCATCTTTTTTTCATGATGACTGAGATGATACAGATTTTTTAAATGGCATTTGCTAAGTGCTTTACTTGTTCCAGGCATTGCATGAAGTGCTCGGGCAGATACAAGTTATTCAGGTTGGAC
Organism: Tachyglossus aculeatus; assembly: GCF_015852505.1. Taxonomy (NCBI): domain Eukaryota; kingdom Metazoa; phylum Chordata; class Mammalia; order Monotremata; family Tachyglossidae; genus Tachyglossus; species Tachyglossus aculeatus. The sequence continues at coordinate 37,410,176 of NC_052075.1, read as the reverse complement.
ACAGTCTGTGTCTTGCATAAGGCTCATACTCTAAATCCCCATTTTAAAGATGATGTAATAGGCACAGAGAAGTTAAATGACTTGCCCAAGGTCACACAGCAGACAACTGGCAGAACTGGGATTAGAACCCAGGTTTTTCCAACTTCCAGGCCTGGGCCCTATCCCTTAGGCCACGCTGCTTCTCTATAGCCCATTGTTGGGTAGAGACCATCTCTATATATTGCTGGCTTGTACTTCCCAAGCGCTTAGAATAGTGCTCTGCACACAGTAAGAGCTCCATAAATACGATTGAATGAATAAAATGTGATTAAGCTGATTAAGATGTGATTCTTCACTTGTCCTGCAAAGGCAAGTTTTGAACCAGACTTTGATGTCTCATTATATCCATAAACTACAATTTAGCGCTCTTTTCCAACTACTCCATCATAGTATTAGATCTAAGCTTCTGATTTACAGGATCATTTCCAAAGGAAAATGGAGGCAGTGATTTCATCCTCTCCTGCTACCACTATTACGCTAAAAGGTATTTCCAACAGGAGGTGATTCTCTTAAAATAGTTCTCTTTAAACTCCTACTGTGTTCCTGTGGCCCCTCTGGCCACACGTGTGCATGACTGACATAAAACTCTCTAAATTATGGCTTCTCTCTTTCAAAAAAAAAAACAAAACCAAAAAACATCATTTTCAAAAGGATCCAAATCTCCTTTGACCTTAAAGTTCTCTCAGCAAAGGATAAGAACCTGCCGGTACTTGAATGTTTTCTTGATTCGTTCTAGCTGATACAGTGCTCCTCTCTTTGTACCATCAACTGCGCAGTAATAAAAGCTGCAGTGAGCCTCGTGCTTTCAGTTTAGCTGGTCACCTATTTCTGTTTCCGTGAAGCTGACTTGGCTTTGCAGGGTTTTGATTAGATAGCTTTTTTGAGTTTTCAGTCTAGAGGGAAGTTAAGATGAATAATCGAACAGATTGAATAATACATAGATAATAGTGGATACATAACAGTTCAGAAGCAACATAAATTGTAGAATAGAATCAAGAGGTGCATCCGTCTATATCTGGTGAGATCTCATCATTTTGGAGACTGCTAATCTGGAATTACTGCTAGTGATATTTGACATCCTGCTTTACTCTTTGCCTTCTCTACTACCAATGGAAGGCAGGATTTGATCTGAAGAAGATCATATTTGAGCTACATTTTGTAGCTCATTGTATCTGCAAGTGGCAGTAAAAATACACACAGCAGATAATCGATGAAGCAACAAAGGAAAAAGCAATCCAGAGCAGTTTTAAAGAGACAGAGATCCATCAATAACTTTGTCTTTGAAAAAGAATGTAATATATATGATGCGATATGTTATGTAATGTAATATGTAATATATAATATATACAGTATATAATGTCATGTATAATATATATCCCCTATTTAATTTCCCCACCCTTCATTCATCTACCCATCTGCATCACCTATGCATTTTTTATGGCATTTCTTAAGCACTTACTATGTGTCAGGCATTGTACTAAGTACAGGGGTAGATATTCATTCATTCAGTCATATTTATTGAGCACTTACTGTGTGCAGAGCACTGTACTATAATGCCTAGAATGGGAGCTCCATGTGGGACATGGACTGTATCCAACTGATAACCTCTATCTACCCCAGTGCTTAGTTTAGTGCTTAGCACATAGTAAACACAAATACAATTAAAAACAAAACAACAAACAGTCCATTCTGAAGTAGCCTAAGAATCCCAGTGAATTTCTCAGGATAGCTGAATTTGCTACGCAATTTCTTGTGCCCTAGTCTATTTAAATTTGTCACATTTTTGGTTAGATGAATAAACACAGCAAAGAGGGGTTGCTCTCTTCAATTTTCCTGAATCTCTCATATAGCAAAGTTTATATATGTCACGCTAACCTACTCACTATCAATCAATCAATCATATTTATTGAGCACTTACTGTGTGCAGAGCACTGTACTAAGCACTTGGGAAGTACAAGTTGGTAACATATAGAGACGGTCCCTACCCAACAGTGGGCTCACAGTCTAGAAGGGGGAGACAGAGAACAAAACAAAACATATTAACAAAATAAAATAAATAGAATAGCTATGTACAAGTAAAATAAATAAATAAATAAATAGAGTAATAAATATGTACAAACATATATACATATATACAGGTGCTGTGGGGAAGGGAAGGAGGTAAGGCGGGGGGGATGGAGAGGGGGAGGAGGGGGAGAGGAAGGTGGGGGTTCAGTCTGGGAAGGCCTCCTGGAGGAGGTGAGCTCTCAGTAGGGCCTTGAAGGGAGGAAGAGAGCTAGCTTGGCAGATGGGCAGAGGGAGGGCATTCCAGGCCTGGGGGATGACGTGGGCCTGGGGTCGATGGCGGGACAGGCAAGAACAAGGTACGATGAGGAGATTAACAGCAGAGGAGCGGAGGGTGCAGGCTGGGCTGGAGAAGGAGAGAAGGGAGGTGAGGTAGGAGGGGGCGAGATGATGGAGAGCCTTGAAGCCGAGGGTGAGGAGTTTCTGCCTGATGCGTAGATTGATTGGTAGCCACTGGAGATTTTTGAGGAGGGGAGTAACATGCCCAGAGCGTTTCTGGACAAAGACAATCTGGGCAGCGGTGTGAAGTATGGATTGAAGTTGGGAGAGACAAGCTATGTCTCTATTTCATTTCTCTCACACCCCACTTTTTGCTCATGCCCTTCACCCTGGCTGTAAATGCCTACAAATTCAAATTCAACAGCCCCATCTTCAAAACCCTTCTGAAATATCATCCTTCCCCAACTGCCACTTGAGAACTCCTGAACCACAACAGTTAATTCTACTTCACTACTACCCATGGTAATTATGTGTGTACATATACTTACACACCCATATATATGTGTATAACATATCTTCTTAAGCACCATCATATATCCCTTCTTCCTGTGGTTTGTATATAATTTTAAAATGTCAACCTAACTAGATTAAAATATCTTTGAGGGTAAGGATCAAGCCTACTTACTTTAATGTATTTCCCCAAGCCCTTACAACAGTGCTTTGCACTCAGTGCCCAATAAATATTATTGATTAATTGATTTGCTGTGCTCCCCTTAGGTCTCAAGCCAAGCTGAATATGTTCTTTAGTGGTCTGTTCAGAAGGATTCTGGGTAGATTCTTGTCTGCAATAGAAAGCAGGGAAATTTCCCTTGTGTTTCCAGAGTATGTTCTCTCTCTTTTCTTTTGAAAGATGGTGATTATTGTGATATCCTGTAACATTTTCTCAGGGATTCATTTGAGGAGAAGTTTGTACTTCAAGATTTCTGCAGGAATTCCATTTGGATCCAGTTGCTCTTCTGCTTTCTATTTCTACAGATACCTGGGCGGTAAGCTTAAACTTAACTCACATTCAGATGCTCACAGTGAGACCCATCTATAGTAGTTGAGTCAAACTTCTTTACTACCATTCACTGTTTCCATGAATTAAGATTGTACCCTTCACCCCTAGATTTTATTGCATATAAAGTAGGAATAATGAGAAACAGGTTTGTCCTAGCATAAAGAGCCCAGGTCTAGGAGTCAGAGAAGCTGGTGTTAATCCCAGCTCTGCCTTCTATTGTCCATCTTCACCCACTCCCTTGGAGAACTCATTCTCTCCCATGGCTTCAACTCCCTCCTCTATACAGATGATACCCAAATCTACATCTCCAGCCCTGATCTCTTTCCCTTTCTTCAGTCTCTCATCTCCTCCTGCCTTCAAGACATCTCTACCTGGATCCCCTCACATCACCTCAAACTTAATATGTCCAAAATAGAGCTCCTTATCTTCCCACCCAAACCCTATCCTCCCCCTGACTTAACCATCGCAGTAGACGGCACCACCATCCTTCTTGTCTCACAAGCCTTTAACCTTGGCATTATCCTTGACTTCTCTGTCATTCAACCCACATATTCAATCCATCACTAAATGCTGTCGGGCCCACCTTCACAACATCACTAAAATCTACCCTTTCCTCTCCGTCCAAACTGCTACCATGTTAATACAATCACTCATCCTATCTTACCTGGATTATTGCATCAGCCTCCTAGCTGACCCCCAGCTTCCTGTCTTTCCCCACTCCAGTCCATACTTCACTCTGCTGGCCAGATAATTTTTCTACAAAAATATTCAGAACGTCACCCCCTTCTCAAAACACTCCAGTGGTTTCCCATCCACCTCCACAAACAAAAACTCCTCACCACTAGTTTTAAAGTACTCTATTACCTTGCCACCTACCTAACTTAGCTTCTCCTTCTACAACCCAGCCCACACATTTCATTCCTCTAGTGCTAAGCTGCTCACTGTGCCTTGACCTTGTCTGTCTCACTGATGACCCCTGGCCCACCTCCTGCCTTTGGCTCCCTCCTCAAATCCAAAAGTTACTCTCCCCACCTTCAAAGCTTTATGGAAGGTACATCTCCAAGAGGCCTTACCAGATTTAGGCCCACTTTTCCTCATCTCCCACTCCTTTCTGCATCGCCCTGATTTGCTCACTTTGCTCTTCCCCCATCCTAGCCCCACAGTACTTACGCTCATACCTGTAATTTTATTTATTTGTATTGATGTCTGTCTCCCCAACTCTAGACAAAGTTCATTGTGGGCAGGGGATATGACTGTTTATTGCTGTACGGTACTCTTAAGTGCTTAGTATAGTGCTCTGCACACAGTTACTGCTCAGTAGTGTGATTGAATGAAGGAATGAATGAAAGCCACTCGGGTGCTGTGTGACCTTTTGCAAGTCACTTAACTTCTCTGTGCCTCAGTCCCCTCATCTGTAAAACTAGCATTAAATCCTACTCTCTCCTACTTAGACTGTGAATCCCATGTGGGACAGAGGCTGTGTCTAATATGACTATCTTCTATTTACTCTAGTGTTTAGAACAGTGCTTGGCACATAAGTGTTTAATAAATACCATTAATAAATGAGATGGGTGCAGTGGAAAGATTAAGGTGGAGGCAGGGTCTAGATTCATTAGGGATTGCTTCCTTGAGATGAATATCAAGTGGCTGGAAGGATTTTAAAGAGTAAAGGGGAGTAAGTGACTCCTAATGAGAACATCTGGATTGCAGAAATACTCTCCTGAATCACCTTCCCCAAAAGGGCAACTTTGAAAACAGTGATTTCTTTTAATATCTGCACCAAAGTGGCTGGAGTTATCTCTGATGCTTGAATATTTCAACATAAATATTTCTCAAATTATTGCGTGCAAAACAGAAGAGAGTAGAAAGTTTTCATGTGGAATTGGAATGGGAAGGTCACTTTGCAGGTAGGATAACATGAAATGTTCCCATTAAAATGTCAGCATGAAGCTGAGTAAGAAAGATAAAGAGTCAAACAGCCCAAGGTATTCTCTATTAAGACCATCACTACCCTCCTTAGAGGTACAAAGGTTTGTCTACAATGGGCCAGTCTTCTCCCCAGCAGTGGCAAGTAGAGAGGTAGCGTCCAGGAATGCTATCAAGGTGGTCTTCCCCTGAACTCCTAAATCCCTGATGTTAAGTGGCTTCTAGAGTTTTGATCATCTCTACCACCCTTCCAGCCTGTGTGTTGGGAGTTAATTCCAGAATAGACTGTAAGATTGAGAAGCAGCATTGTCAATGTCAAGTGGATACAGCACAGGCCTGGGAATCAGAAACATCTGGGTTTTAATCCTAGCTCTTCCACTGTTTGCTGTGTGACCTTGAGCAAGTCATTTAACTTTTCTGTGCCTCAGTTACCTCAACTGTAAAATGGGGATGAAGACTTTGAGCCCTATGTGGGACATGGATTGTGTACAACCTTGTATCTCCCCCAAGGCTTAGAACAGAGACTGACACATAGTAAGCACTTAACAAATAATGCTAAAAAAAAAGCTTATCTTGGGCAAGGAACGTGTCTACTGACTCAGTTGCATTATACTCGCCCATGCTCTAATGCAGTGTTCTGCACACAGTATGTATGAAATAAGTTTGATTGATAGATTGACTACCCTAGATTCACTACCCATAATTACCACTGAGAATAAATTCTCCACAACCTAGAAAATGTCCAAGCCTTATAAAGCGAGTTCTCCTGCCAAGTACTGAATCTTTCCATAGATGACCACCACACTACAACTTTGAAGGAGACATAGGCATCTGAATTATCGGGTTCAGCAGTAAAGGTGCTAGATAACTGTCGAAACTTCTTCTCATTGGTTTCTCTGGGGACCTCAGCTAAGTCAAGCATGAGGCAAATTGATGAAAGCCTGTATTTCTGCGACCTATGCTAATGGTATTTATTGCATTCCCGGGCCTTTTGGGTGTCTGGCATTGTCAATTCTCTCCCTTGAGAGTGCTTAATTCACTTAAAAAGTGGAGAAAAAAACCCAACTACCCAACCTATCAGTATTATCCCTCATTAAACTGTACCTTGAAAATTATGTATACCTGGGCCAGAAACTACTTGAAATAGTCATAATTCTTTCAGAGTTTATTTCAACAGAAAAAAAGCAGTAAATAATGTCTCACTTCATTGCTTAATTCATGCACTCTTTCAAACTGCAAAGGTGCTGAGAAAATCCAAAAAGAAGCTTGAGATTGTTTGAATTGTATAGCCTTGTCTCTGTCAACTCTTCCCAGAAAGAGTGGGGTTTTTTTATTATCATAGCACATGTTCTCTGCTCAATTTTAATAGTGATGGAGCATTCCGTTCAAAGCCCAAGTGTGTAGGCTACAAGGTTGCCCAACATATGTATGATTTATAACTTCCTTAATACAGGAATCCTTTTAGCAAATTATTGAGTAAATCAACAAAGAGTGCTTGCATAATTTATATGCAATTCCAAAAAAAATGGTGTTCACACCATTGCCAGCATCTCTTCTTGAACAACATCTAGACATATTTTTCTACTAGATCCCTAATTTATGAACATTTTCTACATTTTTTTATCTCAAAGACAAAGTACAGTACAATAATTGTCTTTCTGCTTTATAAGTTTAATTTTCTCTTCAAATATTTCAAATATCTCTCTTCAAATACTTTTCTTAGGGCTGTCATATCATCTCAGCCCAGACACTTGTGAGCACAAACTGGCAAGTGAGATTTGCTTCTTAAGACCAAGACTGGAAGCTCTTCAAGCTTCCCCTTCTAAAGTGTTGAGGTTGTGATCAGGAGCCACCTCCCACCAGAAAGGCTTTATTCTTTTTAGAAATGAACGCTGAATTTTTTTTCCCCAAATTTCAAGTTCTCCAAGTCTCCTAGATGTATTATTTTTTTCAAATTCATGGAGTAAGGGTTTTGAAATTGCTTTTCTGTTTATTACCCTAACACTCTGAATCCAAGACTAGAGATTGTTTTAGTTTCCTCATTATGTTTAGCTTGATAAAACAAAGGTCAACTTGAAAGTGCAGCATAAGCAATTACAGTTCACATTCAATTATGTCCATTAATGGAAGGGGTCCCAAGGAAGATGACTGCAAATACAGAGTCACCACCTTTAGAGGAACATCCTGTTTTCAAAGTCTTTGCCAGGTCACTGGACTGACTTTAGGAACCCTTTGATTAATTCACAAAGTGGCAAGGAATTTTGCCAGAAGCCGAACCAGACACATTTAGGGGAATCCTGAGGGACTGGGGAGACAAGGAGGATGAGTATTTTTAAAGGAAATCTTTGGAAAAATTGAATTCAAGGATTGCCATGATTTTGGAGAAAGTTCTTTGAGGTCGGAGACTGTGTCTAGCTGTATTACATTCTCCCATGTGCTCTGTCCAAAACAGAATTCCCATCCAAACCATGTCTTTCATTCATTCATTCAATCATATTTATTGAGTGCTTACTGTGTGCAGAACACTGTACTAAGTGCTTGGGAAGTACAAGTTGTCACCATATAGAGACGGTCCCTACCCAACAGTGGGCCCACAGTCTAGAAGGGGGAAACAGACAATAAAACAAAACATGTGGACAGGTATCAAGTCATTAGAATAAAACACTGTAGGCAATACCAATAGCCCCCCGTCTCACAAACCCATAACATTGGCATTATTCTTACCTCAACTCTCTCATTAAACCCATATATTCAATCTGTCACCAAATCCTGTTGGTTCTACCTTCATAACTTCTCTAAAATCTATACTGTACTTTACTGTCTCCCCCTGTAGATTATAAGCTCTTTGTGGACAGGGAACATATATACCAACTTTATTTTATTTTACTCCTAAGCACTCAAATACCAGAGTGATTACTCTGCACAAAGTGCTCAATCAGTATCATTGATTGACTCATTTTTAATGATTATATTATGCTGTCAAGTGGGACAAAAATCTATGCATGAAGAAAACATGGCTGGTAGAGTAAATGAAACGTTTGCTCTACGGTGAGTCTCCATTATAAATAGTGTCTATCCTTTGAGAGCAGAAGGTTTCTATTCCATTTAGACTGGCATTCGGAAAGTGAGCAATAGTACATTTTGGTCAAGAGTACAGATTCTGGACAGTAATGGTTGCTTCTCACAAGACTAATAAATCAAACACATAAAATAATTTATTGTGTTTAGTCACTGTCTAGATGACCCACAAAAGCATTGTTGGAAAATCCAAACTAATTATACTGCAGTATGCTTGCTCATCCTCTTAGGCACATAAACAGGATTGTTGGTTAGGCTGGGTCTACAAACTGAAACAAACCTGAGGCTGACTTAATAAAATAGTAATGGTGTGTTGGAGCTGTGGATACGGAAGAAACTTTAGGAAGGGACATCATCCCAGTTCTACTTCTGAATGTGTAATTATTCAGTAGAGAAAACTTTTACACTCTTCCCCAATAAGGGAGCTGCCATTGTGTTACCTGAGTGGCTTCAGACCAGCCTAAGGGTCCAATACAGTAGTGGCTGAATGAAGGAGAGAGCCATGATTCACCACGGTCCAACACATGCATGGTCCCCCTTCCTGTCAGGTGGCACTTTCGAGAGAAGGATCTCTGAACAAGGCTGCCTCATCTCCACGATTTCAAACAAACCTCCTCCTGACTACCCATGTTAATGCCTTTCAAAACCCCCAGCTCTCTTCTGGCAATGAAATAGTGCATAGCGCATGGGCCCGGGAGACGGAAGTGTTCTAATCCCGGCTCTGCCACGTGTCTGCTGTGTGACCCTGGGCAAGTCATGTCAGTTCTCTGGGCCTTGGTTACTTCATCTGGAAAACGGGGATTCAGGCTGTAAGTCCCATGTGGGACAGGAACTGTGTCCAACACAATTTGCTTGTATCCACTCCAGTGTGTGGCACATAGCAAGCACTTAAAAAATACCATCATCATTATTAGTAGTAGTATTAAAACAATTTGGCACATCAAATTTACACAACAATTCCTTTTTCCATGTTTTTCTTTCAAACTGCACATAAAATCAGCATGGGTAGACACCACCCTAGAGAAGTATAACAAAACTAATCAACACTAATAAAGACAAGATACTTCATCCACTTAAAAATCATAAGAAATGAATCTCCATTCATACCTCCAACAATTTCACATGAGCTTGGGGGAAAAGGAAAGCAACATATATTTTCCTACTCTGCATAGAAAATACCCATCCTACTTACCTTTATGGGAGGTTGTGAAGGTCATGATGAATTATGCTCAATAGACATTTACCTCTTACAATGTCTTCATTCCACATGCAGCCTTTGTTCCTGGGTGAACAAATAGTTGTATTTGGATTTAAAGCAGGAGATCCAGAAACTGAGATCTTATCTGTATTCATGAGGTTGATGCACGACCAAGAGTTCCTTTCAGGTGCACAAATGAAAAGAAAAAATCATTTTTCATTTATCAGTTTCTGTCTGCATTTAAACACTAATGTGCTTTTTATTCAACAAATGGACAACTAAAAAAATAAACTCACTACTGAATACTAAACAGGACTTCAGAATTGGAAATTGATAATTGAAAGTTCCAGCAACTGGCCCCTCTCTCCCCACATCACCACTAGAATGTAAGTTCCTAGTGGGCAGAGAATGTATTCCTCTTTGACTTTGTACTTCCCAAATGCTTAATATAGTGTATTGGGTGAAGTGAATGCTATTTCTATTACTCTACAGCTGTTTCATTTAAAAGCCTAGGTAGTGTGTCTGTAATGAAAATCCTACCTTGAAAGATCACCAATGAATGGGTTTATTCAGTGCTTACTGTGGCAAGAGCTTGCTGGGGTATAGCAGACACAAGCCACACAGTCCCTACCCTCAAGGAATTTATTATCTAGTGGGGAGACCGAAGAGCAAAATTGTTTACAAAGAGTAAAAGCACTCTTCGTAAACAACTAGCTAAATAAAGAAAATAATATGCAAATATAAATGGGTGTAATAAGTGCTGAGAATAGAGATTACTAACTGATACTGGAAGACAGGTGAAGGTATGTTGAACAATGTCATCAGTAGCATTCAGGAACATGTTAATTCAATGTTTAATTCAGTGGATTTTGTTACTTATTCAATGGACAATCCTTTGCCTCACTCCTCTCTATTTACAGACCTCAAGCTTGGAAACAAGCTAGTAAGATGTCACCTGGAAAATCTTACTCATCTTTATACTAGAGTGAATTGGAAGATCAGATAGTGGAAAAAAGGAACTTAGTCAATCACTCAGTGGTATTTACTGAGTGCTAAGTAGGACAGAGCACTGTACTCTGAATTTAGAACTTGAATTTATATGAGTGATTTGGGATACTTTACAAAATAATTTTTTTTTTTACTGTTTAGAATAGTTTTTAAATTTATGGTGTTAGAAGCAGACAAAAATCATCACTCCTTACACATAGATCTGGATATTTCACTTTAAGTGCATTTATCAATGTTATGCAAATTTATTTAAAACATCATCCTGTTTTCAGTGAACCTGCACTACTGTTTTATCTAAATCATATGCCCCTCTAGGCTGTAAGCTCACTGTGGGCAGGGAATCTGTCTATTTATTGTTATATTGTACTCTCCCAGGTACTTAGTACAGTGCATTGCACACAGTTATTGCTCAATAAATATGAATGTATGAACGAATGAGTGAAACTTGTCTAAAAAAGACTAGTCCTGTCTTGGAAAATTGTTGCAACCTTGCTGACTCTGTGCAGTGTTATTGGGAGTCTGAAGGGAGAAGGGGTAAAATGATCAGTATACTGGACTGAATAGCAATTGCTTTCATGTTGAAATGTAAAATGTTGACTGTTGAACTCTGAATTGTTTCTATGTTTGTTTTCCCCATAGACTGAGTTACTAATAATGCACAGAGGCTATTTTAAATTCAGTTTTTTCATATATATTCCCAAGCACCTAGTACATTGCTTCATTTAGGTGCTCAATGACTATTAGCAGTAATTATGATAATGAAACTGGTGATAATCACTTCATCAACCATTAATCTACCAATTCCATGCCCACCAAGTGCTATCTAGGAACAGATGTTCTGGTTCATCTTTTTAACCTTCTACAGTGTTTCCCTTTTCCTCTTTAACTTGCCTCTCCGGATTTAGAGGGGCTTAGCAGACTATCTGGCTAAAATCAAACGTGGTGCAAAATTATGTTTCTCTATGGAAAAAAAGGTATAGGAGTTCCTGCTTTGTTGCATTCTAGAAAACCAGAGAAGCTAGAAGTCTACCCAATTACAAAGACCCAAGAGGGAAAAGCAAAGAAAGAAAGAAAAAATAAAAGAGAAAGAGAAATCCCTCAGAGGCAATTATCCTCCTGGATTAGCAGGGAACACAGATGCTGCAATTCAAATCATTGTTCAACTGGATACATATATTGACCTTTCAATTTGGGCCAAACTCTGTGATCCAGATGGTCCTAACGAGCTGAACTGCTTCTCAGTCTCCTGAATGCAAAACACTGTACTAAGATTCTGGGAAAGAACAACAGGAGCAAAACATGTTCCTTTCCCACAGTTAGTTTACACTTCTATCTTAAACATTTTTACAAAAAATGGGAGAAGTAGCCCAAATATACCAGAATGAAATACCAGAATAAATGAATGAAATACCAGAATAAATGAATAAAAAGACATCTAAATATCCTTATATCCACAAGCACTAAGGTTGGATATAAATACATTAATGCGGATGGATAATATAACGTGTGTTGGGGATACATCTGGGAAGGTTCCTGGAAAATGTGGGATTTAAGGAGAGCATTGAAGGTCATGAGGGCTGAAGTCTGATGGATTTGGGGAGGGAAGAGCTTTTACAATTTGCTTTCCACTTCTGAGTGAAGCAGGGAAGCAGCACAGCACAGTAGATAGAGCACAAGCCTGGGAGTCAGAAGGTCATGGGTTCTAATCCCAGCTCCTCCCCTTATCTGCTGTGTGACCTTGGGCAAGTCACTTAACTTCTCTGGGCCTCAGTTACCTCATATTTAAAATGGCAAGTGGGACTGTGAGCCCCACATGGGACAGGGATTATGTTCAAGACAATTTACTTGAATCCACTCCAGCATTTAGTTCAGTGCCTAGCACAAAGTGCTTAACCAAGAACACAATCATTATTATTATTATTATCCCCATATTCTGGGATAACAAATGTACTCAGTTTCTCATCACATCTCCCTGTTACCAAAATTATTTTTAGTTTTAATCCTACTCTCCAAGATTCTGCTTCTTTATTCCTACCTTGTACCTTCACATTCCCCTTTTCCCCCCTTCCTCTTCCCTACTTCATCCACCCATTCCCCATACCCTCTTGGGATCAGTTGTGAATTTTCTCTCTCCAAAAACCATTATCCAGATCAATTATGAAAATGCCCATTGGCTCTTTCCATGTTCCCCTTGCATTGGCACTGACCTATTGATTGATAACTTTGAGCATGAATTTCAACCCATTTGTGCATTGATTCAATACTGATGTGGTCCATGTCATAAATTTGCAACTTACTGATGAGTAAAAGGGTGTTCTAGGACCTTCATCATGCCTTACAAATATAATTTGGGGAAACTTGAGCCATCAAGTAAATTATTGTTAATTAAAATGGATTCATTTATTGACTAGTAGTGACTGAAAATTTTCATCATGGGTGCATTTTTACATTTGAATATATTAATTAAATCTAATAAGCTATAAATTTTTAAGATGCTTAAATAGCCTTGTCTATTTTATAGATTTTACAATTACTGAACCAGTTCCTATTAGGAACAGATTTCACTTAGAGCCATAACAAGCTACTTAGAAGCATTTAGAAACTCAACTCGATTCAAATTTGAGTTAAAAATTTTGACCCAAGGATAGCTTCCAGCAGGATAGGCCTCAGCTACACTTGGGACACATTCCACAATTCATACTTTTATTGGAAGAAAGTCAGTTTTACTTGAAGTACAGGGTTTATGCTTTCCTTCAAACTTTTTCAATTAATGTTGGCAACTGAGATTTAAAACACTCTTTTGTACTAGCTCAAAGAACATGTTTGCACACATAAATTCTGAGTCTCTTCACCAAAATGGTGCCTAAATGAATCTTAGGTTCACTCACTCTGTCAGGTCCAGAACAAAAGAGCTTCTAATTGCCCAGGGCCTTGGGTTATTTAAATAGCCATCCAGGTAGGTTGGGTCAAAACCTGCCCTATGATATCTGAACTGTTTGAATTGGTTGCTTTTAAAGATGATAAAGACACACTCAGCACCCTTGACCTGGCTGCATTTTGGGAGCCTGCATGAGATGTTAGGAATATCTACTCAGTTGTTGTCTCAGCTTTGTCTCTGGATCATATCCCTCATTACATCCCTTCTTATCCAGCCTCTAATTCCTGAAGTTCTCTACTAAAAGAGAAAAAGTAGGCAGAGTAGCTTCTCAACTAGCTACTGACCTAGAAACCCAATCATTTATTGCCTGTTCACAATTGCATCTCTCTAGCCATTAATTCTTTCTAATCACATTCCACCCTAATGTATCCCATTAGACCTTGCTCTTACAGTGGAAACACACCTAGTGGAATGGCAGGGAATCAGTCAATGGCAAAAGTAAGCAGAGCCTCACATTAAAATCCAAAGTTTTGAGAGAAAAGGGTGGAGGAAGTTGCCTGAGCTGTGTCACAGCTGATGATAGAATTGATAGAGCCAGATGAACAGAGACCGGTGTTCTGATGGGCTGGTTGGAATGGATGCAGCTGAGTTTGAGACCCCACTTCAGTATTCCAGAATCAAAACTATTGCTGTTATAATCACTCCCTACGGTAAATTACAGAGCTTATCCTATGTCTCTGGCCCAGGGATGGATTGACTCAGAAATCCTTCCTTGGAAATTCCAGCAGAGTAGTTGGGGGGAGAAAGGGGAGGGTTAGAAAAGTGATGGATTTGAGAAGCAGGGTCTGGTTTTGAGGGTCCACGGAAACTATTTAGCGGGCCAGAGTCTCATTCATTATTGAAGTTAATCAGAAACATTGCTCCAACAACTAAGAATGGCCATGTACTACCCCCGACAGAATCAAGAAGGAGCTATCGATCTATCCATGTCACCAAATCCTGTCTGTTCAACCTTCACAACATGGGCATAGAACATGTTTACCAACTCTGTTATATTATACTCTCCTGAATACTTCGTACAGTACTCTGATTAATAAATATGATTGATTGAAGATGCTCAGTAAGGAGAAAAGCTGGTAGGAGATATAAGCCATGGGCTTATATGGGGCAAAAAGGGAGCAATACATTAATTCCATACATCATTTCAGGGAGAAATGATAACATATCAACAAATCCATATAAGAATTAAATAAAGCGGGGCCATTCTGTCTTAAGATCTTCTAGACTACCCTTGCTGGACAACTGATCTCTGGAAAGGTCAATTGATTCACCTTTGGCTTAAAAGAACTTCAGGAGCAATTGTGGATTGCTTGCCACTTTAACCTTTCATTCTAGTTTCTGTATTCTCTCAAACGATAGTATCTTAGATTTGAATGGCATTTCTATTCCATAAGTCTTCTCAATTATCTAATTTTCACCCCTCATAACAACCCTGTGAGGTAGGTAGGAAAGGCAGGTGATGTTACCCCCATTTTGAAGATGAGGACAGATATGGAGAATCAAGTGACTGGCCTATGAGCCCACAGAAGGATGGTGGCAAACTTGGATCCTTAAGCTTCCAGATCGTGTCTCTGCCACTCCATCAGGCTGCCTCCCCTAAAGACCTAAAAAACCTTTAAGAGTCAGATCGAGAGAGTGCCAGAAAATATTTCAAAAGGTATCCAAGACAGAGTGATGAGTTTATGGTGATGTTTTACTATCCCCCCTTTAGAAATACTGAATCAATCACTGACTTCCTTTTAGTTATTCAGATTACTTCAGTTATTTCAGTTATAACAGTTATTTCATTTATTCAGATAGAGAAGCAGCTTGGCTATAGAGAAGCAGCGTGGCTCAATGGAAAAGAGCACGGGCTTTGGAGTCAGAGGTCTTGGGTTCAAATCCTGGCTCCACCAATTGTCAGCTGTGTGACTTTGGGCAAGTCACATAACTTCTCTGTGCCTCAGTTACCTCATCTGTAAAATGGGGATTAAGACTGTGAGCCCCCCGTGGGATAACCTGATCACCTTGTAACCTCCCCAGTGCTTAGAACAGTGCTTTGCACATAGTAAGTGCTTAATAAATGCCATTATTATTATTATTATTGGTTTCTTTTTTAAATGGCTTTTCCAATTCAGTTTCAAACATTTTTAGTTTACAGATCATTTCACTTGATTTGAACTGTTCATCTCTTCCATCTCACCTCTTCTAAATGCCTGTATTCCCCTTCTCTTCAATGAGAATGAGCTTTCTTAGGCAATCCAAAATTCATACAGGTGAGTACTGTTTTTCCAGAGTCCATCTTAGAGTTATGTTCCACAACTCTTCATCTAAGTTATAAATGAAAATGAATGTTATGAGAAAATTAATCCTATGTAAAACATGCAAGTTTCCTTAGACTAAAGCCCTCTTCTTTGCACTTTTTTAATGTAAAAGCCAAAATATATGCATATGGACTTTTAATGCACTGTGTTTTTATTGAATTCACCACTTGAAAGCATAAAGCAAAAACTGTTGAAAGCTGTGAACACACAAGATGGTAATTAATTTGCAACAGAAATAGGAGTCTGATAAATTCAAAGGCTTGTCTTAAGAATGGCTTCTCAGAATTTTTCATTATCTGGAATTCTGAAGTTGTTCCAACTAAAATGTATAAATTGTTGTAGAGAGCAAATAGGAATCTGAAGACATATGCAAATACTAGTCCCTACTTAAAAAGTAAAACACATTGATTTCCAAGTACAAACAGCAAATAATTGACAAAATTGGAGTTAGAATCCTTCTCTCATTCACTCATACATACATATGAATCAACCATTCAATCGATCTCTAAACAGACGATTCCCAAACCTACATCTCCAATCCTGACCTCTCTCCTTCTCTGCAATATTGCATTTTCTCCTGCCTTTGAGATATATCGACTTGGATGTTCTGCCGACACCTCACATTAAACATGTCCAAAATTGGACCACTTATCTTCCCACCCAAACCCTGTCCTACCCAATCTTTCTCATCACTGTAGACAACACCACTATCCTCCCTATCTCATAAGCCCAGAACCTTTGTGTTGTCTTGACTCATCTCTGTCATTCTACCTACCTATGCAATCTGTCAACAAATCCTGTTGGTTTTACCTTCACAACATTGCCAAAATCCTCCCATTCCTCCTCATAAACACTACCATACTGATGCAACACTTATCCCGTCCTGCCTTGACTGCGTCTGCCTCCTCACTGACCTTTCAGCATCCTGTCTCTCCCTACTCCGATGCATACTTCAATCCGCTGCATGATTCATTCATCAACAAAAATGGTCAGTTCATGCCCCACCTCCTCCAGAACCTCCAAAGACTGCCCATCCACCTCTGCCTCAAAGAAAAATGCTTTATCAACGGCTTTAAAGCACTAAATCAGTTCGTCCCATCCTAAGCAACAAGGCCCAGTGAATAGAGCATGGGTTTGGGTGGCAGGCGGTCTTGGATTCTAATCCCAGCTCCACCACTTGTCTACTGTGTGACCTTGAGCAAGTCATTTCTCTGTGTCTCATTACCACATCTGTAAAATGTGGATTAAGACTGTGAGTCCCATGTGGGACAGGGACTGTGTGCAATGGGATTAGCTTGTATCTACCTCAGTGCTTATAACAGTGCTTGGCATATAGAAAGCACTTAACTATCATCGTCACTAATCTACTAGACAGCCTAGCCTGCACAACTCCACTCTTCTAGTGCCCATTTACTCAGTGTGCCCTGATAATAATAATAATAATGTTGATATTTGTTAAGCACTTACTATGTGCAAAGCACAGTTCTAAGCGCTGGGGAGGTTACAAGTTGATCAGGTTGTCCCACGGAAGGCTCACAGTCTTCACCCCCATTTTACAGATGAGGGAACTGAGGCACAGAGAAGTGAAGTGACTTGCCCAAAGTCACACTGCTAACAATTGGCAGAGCTGGGATTTGAACCCATGACCCCTGACTCCAAAGCCCAGGCTCTTTCCACTGAGCCATGCTGCTTCTCTATCTCATACACCTCGCCACCGACCCCTTTATGACATCCTCTCCCCAGCCTGGAACTCCCTCTCCCTCCATATATGCCTGAACACCATTCCCTCCACCTTCAAAGCATTAGTAAGGTCACATCTCCTCCAAGAGGCCTTCCCCAAATAATCCCTCTTTTCCAAGGTTTGCTTTCCCTTCAGCTTCATCTATGCATTTCAATCTGTGATCTCTGGACACTTGGTTTTTGCCCCAACCCCACAGAACTCATGTACATATCTTTAAGTTGTATATTAAAAATGACATTTATTCATATTAGTGTCTGTCTCCCTCTCTAGACTGTAAACTCATTATGAACAGGGAATGTGTCTGCTTATTGTATTGTACTGTACTCTCCCAGGCACCTAAAACAGTGCTCCATACATAGTAAGCACTCAATAAATATAACTGATTAATTTATATTGGTATTTAGTAAGTTTTTACTGTGTGTAGAGCACTGTACTAAGAGCTTGGGAAAATACAATTCAAGGCATTGGTAGGTGCAACCCCTGCCTATTAGGAGGTTACAGTCTACAGGGGGAGACAGGCTTTAAAATACAGCTATGGGAAATGGAAGTGTGTAAGGATATAAAAATGATGGTATTTGTTAAGCGCTTACTATATGTTGAGCACTGTTCTAAGAGCTAGGATAGATACAAGGTAATCAGGTTGTCCCATGTGGGGCTCACAGTCTTAATCCCCATTTTACAGATGAGGGAACTGAGGCTCAGAGCAGTCAAGTGATTTGCCCAAAGTCACACAGCTGGTCAGTGGCATGTATATGAATGCTGTGGATCTCAGGTAAGTATCAAAAGGGCCTAAGGGTCACACAGCCAAGATACCTGCCTTCCTAACTTGTTTATCTGGCAATCTCTTTTTATAGTGATAAAGTATTAATACAAATAATAAGATAATATGAATAATAAGATTCAGTAACTGGGAGTTAATCCCTCAATTCTCCATTAGATAGAGATGAGTCCTCTGTTCCCCTATTAGGTGGAGGCAATTCCCTCAAGTATCCTTCAGGTCCCTAGCAACCATTTCAAAAATCTCTTCAACAGATCTCCATTGGTGACTATAACGACTTACGTGATTCATAAAGAACTCTGGTTTTCTTCATGTGAAATAGAATCCGACGCTCAGGATACACAGAAGATACCATTAAAAAAAGGTCAAAAATTGAATGACCAAGATCAATCAACCAGTTGCTGTATGCTGAGCACTGAAGTAAACACTAGGGAGAATACAGCATATAGAGTTGGTCAGCTCACAAGGAGCTCACAGTTTAAAGGAGGAAGATTTTACATCATGCACTATCAACCCAATAAATCTAACTGGGGATAAAATTGAAACAGTACTTATCTGTGCTTCAGAGACCAAATTATTATAGTGTAAAGCCTTTATTCTTACCGTGGATTCCCCAATTACAAGGGAACATGGCAGGCAAAAATTATTTTATTGTTGCATTTGATTTACAGGGGGTTTTTTTCCTGTTGAGTCTGTTCCTAAAGGTATTTAGGAAATGGGCATGCTTTTAATGAAGCCAATAAATAGACACCTTATAGCAATTGATATTCAGTCCTACAACTCATGGCATCTTAATTGTAATCTTGCCTTTCACTGAATGGTCTCAGGCTAGTCACATTCTTTATCTTCTCGTCTACAAAACTGAGATGATACTAGATCCTCCAATATTCTCCTTTGGAATGAAAAAGCTAAAAGATAGAGGGACATTTTTCAAGTCATCAAAGTTATAGCATGCTTACTATAACTGAATGAGCATTGAATTCATAGGACCCAGTAGTTGGTAAAAGATCTCTGTACTTCTATTTAGATTTTACATGATCAAAGCCCTGTCACATTAATGATCTCATTTTAGCCTCACAATATGCTCATGAGGTAGGGAGAGGCAGGGATTTTTATTTCTATTTATTTTTATCCCTATTTTGCAGATGACAAAACTAAAGCCCAGAGAAGTTAAGTGACTCCTCCATGGTCACACAGTCAGGATCAAAGCTCATGTAGATATAGGTCAAAGTAGGAATTTTTCACTTGAAGGTCCTGGGTGAAAGTGAGGTTACAATCTAGAAGGGGAGGCAGATTGATGGTGGGGTGAATCAAGGGTGCAAATCCAACTGCAAAGGTGACACAGAAGGGAGTGGGAGATGAAGTGAGGGCTTAGTTGGAAAAGACCTCTTGGAGATATGTTTTTAATAAGACTTTTAAGGTGGGGAGAGTGATCGCCTGTCAGATATGAAAACATAAGAGTTTATGTTCTTGCCGGACCCAGCATCAGGGAAAACCTGCATTCTGGTAGGTTCACCTTATGTCTAATACTGTACCACTTTGTGTTCTATCCTGACAGAATTGCTGGAAGAAGATTCTCTTAATTCTAAAGCTTCATTCCATCCAAACTGTAACCAAATCATCAAATAAAAACAGCTGTTCTGGTAGGAGAGAGTGCTGTCAAGCACAGTTTTCAGCATCCAGAAGGCATTTAATTCTGTGAAGGGAGGCGCTCTATATTGTGTTCTACATAGAGTAAATCATCAACCAATTAATCTATCAATCAATAGGATTTAATGGGTGTCTTCTGGATGCTAAGCATTTTACTAAGGTTTAGGACAGTGCATGATCCCTGCCCTCAAATTTATAATTTAATGGGGGAAGACAGACACAAATGATTTATTGTTAGGAGGAAAAACAGAGATGACAGTGGGAGAAGGGAAAGGTATGTGGGTGAAAAAATAGGGTATCCTGCTAATGATAATAATAATAATTCTGGTATTTAAACATTTACTTTGTGCCAGGCACTGACCTAAGCACTGGGGTGGATACAAGCATATTGGGTTGGACACAGTCCCTATTCCACGTGGGGCTCATAGTCTCAATCCCCATTTTATAGATGAGGTCATGAGGCACAGAGAAGTTGTGACTTGCCCAAGGTCACACAGCAATCAAGTGACAGAGCCGGGATTAGAACCCATGACCTTCTGACTCCTAGGCCTGTGCTCTATCCACTATAAAAGCAGCGTGGCTCAGGGGAAAGAGCACGCACGGGCTTTGGAGTCAGAGGTCATAGGTTCAAACCCCAACTCTGATGCTTGTCAGCTGTGTGACTTTGGGCAAATCACTTAACTTCTCTGTGCCTCAGTTCCCTCATCTGTAAAATGGGGATTAAGACTGTGAGCCCCCGTGGGACAACCTGATCATCTTGTAACTTCCCCAGCACTTAGAACAGTGCTTTGCACATAGTAAGCGCTTAATAAATGCCATCATTATTATTATTACACCATGCTGCTTTCCAACGATGATGTATAAATCTTGGTCCTAAAATTTCAGATCCAAAAACTGCCCAAAGGAACTGATTCCGAGGCTCATGGCTTGTGCAGAGCCATTTACACTCTCTTGTTCCTGTCAGTCGTATTTCTTCTGGGACACAGAGAGCTAGAAATGAACAGGAGGGCAGGGTTGCAGTATATTGTGAAGAGCATATACAGTATACTAGCCTACTAGCCAGCTACTGGCAGGATTGAGACTAGAACCCAGGTTTCTTGATTCACAGAACAGTACTCTTTCCACTGGACAAACAGCAGAGCTAAATGAATGACATAATAGAGTACATAGATTGATAGGTACATAAGTGCTATGGGTGGTTATAAATACCTAAGTGCTGAATTGGCTGTTGGGATGAAATGACCACTTAAGGAGGAAATTAATTTGGAAATGTGTACTGGTGGTGGTGCAATTTTAGCAAGTCTTTGAAGCTGGGCAGAGTTGTTGTTCAAGGAAGGGAGTTCAAGGGAGGGTGAAGGTCATGGGTCAAAAACGGGATGGGGGAGAGGCAAGAAGGAGGCACAGTGGAGAATGTTGACTTGGGAGGGCAAGCTTCTGAGTAGCCAGTGAATACAGCAAATACATAAGAAGGAGAGAAGTTAGGGAGGGACTTGAAGTTCAATCGTCTGGAGTTTTTCCTGGATACTGAGGGAAATGGATAGGTACTAGTGGGTTTTGAGGAGAGAGAGCTGTGCAGACTGGCATTTTAGAAAGATGATCCAGGCTTGAGCATAGAGTAATTGGCTGATGGAAAAACCCTGAACCAAGTTGGAGGTCTTTATATTGGAAAAGAATTGGATTCAAGAAATGTTGCAAGGAAAGAGGTGGAGGGACTGATTGACTTAATGAACATACTGGTTAAATGGTTATGAAGAGCCGATAAAGGCAACAAGATCCAGAGACCAGGATCATGGTGAATCTAAAACAGAACTCAACTTTCAGGATGCTCAGCTTGAAGTATCAGTGGGGCATCCATAAGGAGAAGCAGCAGCATAGCTCAGAGGAGAGAGCACAGGGCAGGGAGTCAAAGAACATGGGTTCTAATCCTGGCTTTACCACTTAACTGTTGGGTGATTTGGACAAGCCACCTACTTTCTCTATGCTTCAGTTACCTCATCTGTAAAATGGGGATTTAATAAGTGTTCTCCCTCCTACTTAGATTGTGAACCCTATTTAGGACAAGGACTGTGTCTGTCCGACGACCTTGTTTTTCCCCAGCACTTAGAACAGTGCTTGACATGCAGTAAGCACTTAACAAAAAGCACACCTATTATTATTGTTATTACTTCCTGGAAGCAAAAGTTGTTCATGCTGGTGACTGAGTAATTAACTAGTGATTTATCATAATAATTAGGACTACAAACTCCTTCTCTGACTCAGAAGATTTAGATTTTCTAGTAAGGCTCCATTCTTCTGTCACTTTCCAGACATCAGCATAACCTGAAATCCCATCCCTAAAGATTAGTTGTTCATTGGAAATGACTATTTGTATCTTACATAAAGAATAGCTGATTTCTCCTGGGGACCAGCTTCAGCTCCATCTAATAATCCATCTTTGCTGTTGGCAGATCGGGAGGGAGCTGTCTTTGGAAATTCAGAGCATTTATTGCATCCACAGATATTTTAATGGCATTTGTTAATGGCACTTACTATGTGCCAGGCACTGTTCTAAGAACTAGGGTAGATACAAGCTAATCAGGTTGGACATATTCTTTTTGAACCAAGAATCTACTTCCAAGCCAGGTGTTTTCTGGTCAAGATAATTTATTTCAAGCCAGTCTTGCAAAATGCAACTCCAAATAGCTTCTGGGAAGCTATTAAAATGAGACTCTTCAAGCTCAATAACAGATTACAGGAGATATAAGTGGTAAGGCAGCAATTCATGTAAATTGGCAAAATCAAACCTATAATACTCTCAGATCCTAAAAACTAACTGGTAGAGTAATTAACTCAACTGCATTTGTGTAATAGGTTCAAATTTGCAGTTTTCCTTGTAATTAATAAAGAATGTTATCTACTGATTAAGAAAATGGGGTGTCAGGAAAGAGTTCTTCCCCAAAATATGCTAAGGGTCAGAATTCAAATTCTTCTGGCATCTCATCCTTAACCATAATACTTGCTAAATGTTTTCTTAGTACTTGTGATGTTTGAAAGTTAGTTTTTGATGGTGTACCTCCATCAAATTAAATGCTTGCACTGCAAATTCCTGGAGGACAGGTACCCTGTCTTTTACTTTAACCGAACCCTCCCAAACACCTAATACAATGCTCTACAGTAAGTGCTAAATAAATTTGTATGGGTGAGAATTAGCACTGGTAATAGGGCCATCTTTCCAGCTCATTGTGGATTGGTAGGAATCCTAACTCCAGCACCTCATTTTCACTCCAACAGCTGTTTCTGGACTGATCACTGACCCACCAGGTCAGGGGCCAACAATAGCAAAAGTATATTTCCAAAAGAAAGAAAGCATACATCTGGGTGTCAGTGCTGGCTTCTTCACAGTAAAACTGGAATCTCACAACAAATAATTTCGTTAAATGGTCATGGTCAAATGGGGAGATTTACAGGTCAAACATTTTTTGCCATGGTGGGTAAACCTCCGACTGTTTTGACATTGTAGTCTCTCAGTAATTCTCTTTTTCCTCATGTCTCTCAGTAATTCTCTTTTCCTTCAGATGCCAGGATGAAGGCAAAGGTGGAAGGAAGTAAATTCATTTTTTTTTTCTGGTAGGCTCACTCTCTAGGATAACAATTCCTTATTTACCTATCTTAAATCACCAGATGAGAGCCATCATTTTGAATTAACACTCCCCTGGATTAATCTCCAAATTCAGGAAATCTTAACAAAAATGCAGAGAGAAGTTCTGAAAGTTGGAGAGGTAACATGAGTGAGATTCTACTTAGCACTAAAAATATTTCTAGCCCTAGAAAAAGCAAGAGTTTTGAAAGATGAAATGATTTTATTACCAACTAGAACTAGAATGATTGGCAGAGGACACTAAAATTAGCTATGAGCGATATAGCAGATGACATTACTCTATTTTAGGATAAGGTTAGTGATCAAAGGAAAATTTGAACATGAGCAGAGTAGGTCAAAAAGTCCTAATTTGGAATATCCCAAATTTTAAATAAACTTCTCCAACTTTCTACTAATAATATATTTTCTAGATTCTTCCCTTCTCCTCCTATTCAATGTTTTCTTTTGTCAATTGCTTCCTGAGATATTTGACTCCCCAGGTTTTTACTCTGAATAATCAAATTGTTTTTAATCATATTCAAAAACCATACCTTATCTTTGCTGTTAAAGATAAAATCAAAGATATTTATTCTTTTTTTTTCATTATTTTAATGGTATTTAGGTGCTTAATATGTACCAGGCACTATACTAAGTGCTGAGGTAGATACAAGATAATCAGGTTGGACACAGTCCATGTTTCACATACAGCTCACAGTTTTAATCACCATTTTAGAGATGAGGTAACAGGCACAGAGAGGTGAAGTGACTTGCCCAAGGCCACACAGAAGACAAATAGAGCCAGAATTAGAACCCAGGTCCCCTGTCTTTCAAGCCTATAGTTTTTACCACTAGGCCACACGACTCTTCAAATCAAAACCAGAAACCAATATTTTATGTAGCCTATTAAAACTATATAGCCAAAAAAAAGCTATTTCCCACCCAAGTCCCTAACTTGTTCAGGTTTTTGTTTATTTGTTTTTAATCTGGGAGATTTATGAAGGTCCAGCCTTTTATATTCTTCACCTTTTGAACTCCTTCAGCAGCATAAGAGGAATGGTAGGCTTTTCCCATGTGTGATTTGAATGAGGAAATTCTCCCACTTGATCCTGCTTCCAATTATCATTCCCTCCAATCTCTCCTTGTTAGCCACCCAAGGCTCCATTCAATCAGTGGTATTTATTTGAGTGTTTACTGCGTGCTTGAGAAAGAACAGCTCAACAGAGTTGGTAGACAAGTTCCCTTCCCACAAGGAGCTTATGATCTCCAATGTGTGGCAAAAGAGCTGTGGGATAGTTCATCATGCTCCATTAAGCATTCTAACTCATAGTGAATACTGGTTAAAAGGGATTCATAATAACGGTGATATTTGTTAAAGACCCACAATGTGCTAAGCACTATACTAAAGTAATGAGATAGCTATAAGGCTATCTAGCTTGAGGCCCCTCTCAAGGTCACACCTGAAGAATTTCCAGTACTCTGCCAGTCTCAGCTGAGGGAGGGAAAGTCAAGCAGAGGCATATCTATTCCATCCCTAGCTTGGGCATTTACTACCAATTCACCAATTCACTAGCTTGGGCAGTGGCTAGTGAATGGATGGCACTACAGATCAAAACTCACCTGTGCTGGGCAGCAGTGGCATGGAAGAGTCGAGGGTGGAGACTCAATTTTACTGTGCGGAAGGAGGCAATGGTAAACCACTTCCATATTTTTACCAAGAAAACTCTATGGATACTCTACCAGATCAATTGCAGATAGAGGTGGGGTGTTCTGGAAGGGATGTGTCCATGATGTCGCTATGAGTCGGAGATGACTTGACTTGACAGCCCCTGTCCCACATGGGGCTCACAGTGTAAGTACGAGAGAGAACCCATGTTGAATCCCCATTTATCCAATGAGGAAAAGGACACAGAGAAGTTAAGGTCACACAGCAGGCAAGTGGCTGAGTCAAAAGTAGAACCCAGGTCCTTTGACTCCCAGGACTACGTTTTATCCATTAGGCCACACTGCTTCCTAGTGGCTCCCACTCTCTCCAAACCCACCTAAAATGGGTTGACAGGTAGAATTCTCAAATCACAATCAATTGTTTTTGTTAGCATAGAAGCTTGAAGCAGCACCCGACTGAGGTACAGAACTGCATTGCATCTTTTTATAAATTTCACAGATAGTCAAGATTAATCCCCAGAGCCTTGGTAAACAAAATAAGCCATTATTAAACCTGGGTAGCAGCCCTCCATCCTAATCCTAATCCAGTCTTCTACGTGAGCCCACTGTTGGGTAGGGACCGTCTCTATATGTTGCCAACTTGTACTTCCCAAGTGCTTAGTACAGTGCTCTGCACACAGTAAGCGTTCAATAAATATGATTGATTGATTAATCCATGAAGATGGTATCTGGAGGGACTATAATTTGGGAAGAGCAGGGTTAATCAATAATATTTGAGCACTTACTATGTAAAGAGCTCTGTACTAGGCTCTTGGTAGTTTACAGTTGAGATGGGAAGGTGGACATTAATATCCATAAATAAGTTGTGGATGTGTATTCAAGTGCTATGGAGTTGAGAGTGGGGTGCTATCAAGTACCCAAAAGGCACCGATCCAAAGGCATAGATGGCATAGAAGGGACAGGGAGTCATGGAAAAGAGAGCTTAATTGGAGAAGTCCTCTTGGTGAAGATGTGACCTTAATAAGGCTTTGATAATAGAGTGAATGGTGGTTTGGAGTATATGGAGGGAGAAGGGGTTCCACATCAGAGGGAGGATGTGGGAAAGGGGTTTCAGTGAGACAGGGGCACAGTGAGCAAACTGGCCCTAGAAGAATGAAATGAGTGAGCAGGGCTCTAGTAGGAGATTGGTGAGGTGAGGAAAGAGGGAGCAAGCTGATTGAGTGCTTAAAAATCAATCGTAAGGAGCTCCTGTGTGACGTGGAGGTGGATAGGCAACCAGTAGAGGTTCTTGAGAAGTGGGGAGAATTAGACTGAACTTTTGTTTAGAAAATAACCTGGGCAGCAGAATGAATTATAGACCGGAGTGGGAAGAGACAGGAGGCAGATGCAGTACTCAAGGTGGGATAGGATAAGAGCTTGGATCAGTATAGTAGCAGTTTGGATGCAGAGAAAAGGGCAGATTTTAGCAGTAGTGTGAAAGTGGAACCAACAACATTTAGTGTCGGATTGAATATGTGGGTTGAACGAGAGAGACAAGTTGAGAACAATGACAAGGTTATGGCCTTGTGGGGCAGGGAGGGTGTCTATTGTGATGGGAAAGTCAAGGGGAGGGCAGGGTTTGTGTTGGAAGATGAGAAGTTCTCTCTTGAACATGTTAAATTTGAGGTGTCAGTGGAAATCCAAGTAGAGGTGTCCGGAAGGCAGGTGGAAATATGAGCCTCCAAGAAAGGAGAGAAGGCAGGGCTGGAGATGGAGAATTGGGAATCATCTGCATAGAGATGGTAGTTGGAGCCATAAGAGCAAGTGAGTTTTCCAAGGGAATGAGTGTAGATGGAGAACAGAAGGGGACCCAGAATGAGTCTTGAGGGATTCTCACAGTTAGGGGGTGGGAGGCAAAGGAGGAACCCACAAAAAGGACGGAGAATTGAGCAGCCAGAGAGATAGGAGGAGAATCAGGAGAGTACAGTGTCAACAAAGCCAAGGTTAGATAATGTTTCCAGGAGAAAGGGATGGTAACAGTGTCAAAGGCAGCTAAATGAGTATCAACTTTTGCCATTTTCCCGTGCAGTAGTATGCTTTGAGGAATAATATAGAATGTATTTCCTCTAAAGGAGGATGCTTTTCTACTCCAAAAAAAAAACTATTTAGTTGGTATCCCAACCAGGTAAAGTACTGTAGCTGTTTTGGTAATCCCTACAAAGTGGAATGGGCGAGAATACCTGAGTATTTCTTGCACATATATTCCTAGCTCCTGTGGGAGGGAACATGACTACCGACTCTCCTAAATTGTACTCCGCCAAGTGCTTAGTATTGTGCTCTGCACACAGCTAGGCTGGGAAGGTATGTGTGCATCCCTTTTCTCTCTCCCAGTCCATCTCCCCTTTAGTGGTTGGGGAACTTGCATATCTCCCACAGAAAAAGGACAGTTAGCAGGATAGTGAGCCAGGCGTGGAACAAAGTCAAGAGGGAGGAAGTAGAACTGTCTCACTAATTCTGAGACATCAGGGTCATCTCAAAGGTTAAATTATAGTGCTGCCCACAATTCTCAGCTGCATCAGTCATATTTTTGAACATTTCCTGTGTGCAGAGCACTGTACTAAGCACTTGAGTGCGTACAGTATAATAGAGTTGGTAGGTACTTCCCCTGACCATGGAGCTTACAGTCTAGAGGGACTTTAAAGTCTAGAGCTTCATATGGTGGTGAAATGATGGGACTGCTATGGCATTATTGTTTTTGAAATCATAAGAATGTAAAAAACTAAAATTGTTACTGCTTCATGTTTACATGTGGTAAAGAAAATAGAACGTTGTGACCACGCATTCACATATGCAAGGTAAATACTACCCTCTTCTTGTCAAAAATCAATTTTCTCTGATCCTGATATACCCTCAAATAGGTATTTCAAAATCAGAAAGAACAATAAGATACAGGAATAAAATTGTGAAAACAGAAAAAAACAATATTTTGATCATTCAAGCTTATTTACTGGCAATTGCAAAGACATCCAATTTTTTGGTTCCAAAATACATTCAAAGATTACTAAGAATTTCTTTTAATGTATAAGCTTCCTTTTTTCTCTCAACAGTATTGAAGAAAATGAATAAAATACCCACTTTTCCTATAACATATATATAAAATTAGTGGGAAAGGTATGTGGCAAATGAATTTCTGTTTTATGAAAATCAAGCCCAAGCCCGCACCCTCCGCTCCTCTGCTGCTAATCTCCTCACTGTGCCTCATTCTTGCCTGTCCCGCCGTCGACCCCTGGCCCACGTCCTCCCCCTGGCCTGGAATGTCCTCCCTCCACACATCCACCAAGCTAGCTCTCTTCCTCCCTTCAAAGCACTGCTGAGAGCTCACCTCCTCCAGGAGGCCTTCCCAGACTGAGCCCCCTTTTTCCTC
Source organism: Tachyglossus aculeatus (assembly GCF_015852505.1). Classification (NCBI taxonomy): domain Eukaryota; kingdom Metazoa; phylum Chordata; class Mammalia; order Monotremata; family Tachyglossidae; genus Tachyglossus; species Tachyglossus aculeatus. Next base: position 37,381,493 of record NC_052075.1, on the reverse strand, counting down.
TCCCCCTCCCCACCCCCCACCCTACCTCCTTCCCCTCCCCACAGCACCTGTATTTATGTTTGTACAGATTTATTACTCTATTCTACTTGTACATATTTACTATTCTATTTATTTTGTCAATGTTGTGCACCTAGCTTTACTTCTATTTATTCTGATGACTTGACACCTGACCACATGTTTTGTTTTGTTGTCTGTCTCCCCCTTCTAGATTGTGAGCCCGTTGTTGGGTAGGGACTGTCTCTCTATGTTGCCAACTTGTACTTCCCAAGGGCTTAGTACAGTGTTCTGCACACAGTAAGCACTCATTAAATATGATTGAATGAATGAATGAATCAAGGTTGGAAACAGTTTAAAGACATCAGGTAACTTTAAAACAGCATTGGATCAAAATAAAATTAGATTCTACATCCATAAAGCAAAGTACTATAGAAGATCAGCTGCACCCTCCTGGTGTTGAAAATGCCCATATTTTCATTCTGTATAATGGATTCTTGTTCCACACAAGAGAGAATGTCCCTAAGATTTGTGGGTTGAAAAGCAGGAACTATTTAGGACATTTTCATAAGGAGATGGAAATAAAACCAATTCCACACTCTAAGCTATAAATTCAAAGGAAAGATAAAAATCCCCGCATGTACTTCTGGCCTAAAGAATACAGTCAAGAGAAGCAGCATGGCTTAGTGGAAATAGCACGGGCTTGGGAGTCAGAGGCCATGGGTTCTAATCCCTACTCCACCACTTGTCAGCTGTGTGACTTTGGGCAAGTCAACTAACTTCTCTGTGCCTCAGTTACCTCATCTGTAAAATGGGGATTAAGACTGTGAGCCCCATGTGGGACAACCCGATTACCTTGCATCTATCCTAGTGCTTAGAACAGTGCTTGGCACACAGTGCTTAACAAATACCATCATTATTATTACTTGAGGAATTTAAAGTATGGCAGAAAAGTCTCAAGAAGCATGTTCTTATCAACACAAGTTGTTCTTACCAACTAATACTTTTGATGATAGAACAAGGAAATTACGAGGAAATTAAAGGAACAGGAACATTCTAACAGATGTCAAGAAATTGGGGTTTTTCCCTCACAGAAAATGACAAGAGGGGCTGTTTTGCTAGGAGGGCTGGTGAAGAAAAAACTCTGAAGTTATTAAAGAATAATTATATAGCATCATAGGGAAATGGCATATTAAATTAAATTTAATAAGATGATTCCCTTTCACAATTATCATCAAGGTTTTTTTGTTAAGTCATATTCATTTTAGCTTGTGCTGACATTTGAGAGGGTGGGCTGGAATGGAGAGGAAGCAGATTAAGGGAAACAGAAGGTGAGTTTATACAGGCCATCAATCTAGACTGTAAGCTCATGGGCAGGGAACATTGCTAATTCTGTTGCATTCTACTCTCCCAAGTGGTTAGTACAGTGCTCAGCACAAAGTAAGCGCTCAATACCATTGACTGATTAATCAATGAAGAAGAGACCTCATTCAGCATTTCACTGATCACCTGCCAGTGGCATAATGAAACAGTAAACTTTCTTCAGTGCACATATTACAGAAAAAAAATTCTCAAGGTAACCTACCATGCTCAGGAAAATATAGATTATATGAGTCCATACTTATCATGCTTCACTATGCCCAAACTTCAGTGATTCCTGGACAAAACAATATCTATTCATGTTGTCGTAAGCTGAGCACAAAAGATAGAGCATAAAAATAAGATAGCCTTAAATAGGCAAAATGAAAACTTAATTGAGCTAAGCATATCATCATGAATATTTTTGACACATTTCCAATAACCATTTCCTCAGAGTTTTCTCCCTCCATTGTAACTTTAAGGGGCTTCACTAAGTTTCGTTTCTGAGGTACAGATTTAAAACATTTTTTTTCAATGCTGTATGTTAAGTGCTTACCAAAGCTAAAAGCTGGGGTAGATATGAATTAATCAGATTGTATGGTCTCTGTTCCACATGGGACTCACAGTTTAAGTAGCAGGGGCAACAGTTTCCATGAGGGGTGATATAACACATATTTTTAATAACTAATGGTTGATAGGCTTAGTTTGAATCACTAGGTTGCCTGATATTCCCAGCAGGAAGAAACACTGGGGAAGCGGAAGGCAAGACTTCCTGTGAAGGTCAGGAGGATGAAGTCTAGGTTGACCATGGGGAGTGCACAGTTTCCTCTGAAATTGAGGTGTGTGCAGTGGGGTGAACCTAGAACTGACACCCACGGTGAGGAAACTCACTGGTGGAGAACTGCTGCAACCCCAGCATGAGATTTCAGGAGGGGAGGGGGCCCTCCAAAAGTCCTTAGAGAATTCTGCAGAAGGAAGTTTTTATGCCATTTTCCAGTCCTAGGGTACTGTATACTCAAAGAACCTTTATAAACCCCAACCAACATAAGTGCTAGTCATGTAAAAGCAGCTGTCCTGTTCTCAATCCAATGGAACAGCAAAGTTTTTGAATTAATACATATAAAAACTGATGAGCAGACTTCAGTTAAAAGTCCTAAGAGCTGACCTTTAATTTCCCATGTAATTCTGCTTTCTGGCATTATCCATGAATTATTGGTCACTGTCTCTATGAATGACAGCACTATCTCAGTGTTCTTCAATATTTTTACTTTTGAATGCTAATGTGTACATTGTTTCTTGTCCATATAATTTGCTGCCCTTGCCAAGAAGAGACCTTCCTCGTTATGCACTTCTTTAAGCCTCCTTAGTTCTCATGTGCATATTGGTTTATTTGTTATTTGCTGTTGTAATTACTTCTGTTTATCGTTAATATATTTCATCTCTTACTTATTGAAAAATTCATGTCTCATTCCCTCAGATTGTGAACTCCTCAAGGACAGGGACTAGCTTTTATTTCTATTATAGGTACCTCAAGATCTATAATACAGAGCTTTACATAAAGGAAGTGTTCAATAAATGCTACTGATGGTGATGCTATTTTTGTCACTGCTGCTGATGGTGAAAAGAACACCCACCTGAAAAGGAGGATTTTCTCTTCCTGTGGTCAATCAGCTTCCAGTTGAATAGGCAGCAATTCCTCATACTACGATTGTATATTCTGGTTGGTAAGGCCTATGTTTTTCTTATCTTCCCAGAGAGACAATTGGCTAAGGGAATATAATTTGGGGTCAAATAAAAGCTTTCATGCATTCAGCTGACAATCAGGTAGGGGCAAGTTCTTCTAGACTGTAAGCTCATTGTGGACAGATAATTTGCCTGTTTATTGTTATACTGTACTCTCCCACGTGCTTAGTACAGTGCCCTGCACACCATAAGTGCTCAATAAATATGACTGAATGAATGAGATGAGAAAAGTAGTATTTGATTCAAATGCAATTGGTTTGTCTGGAACAATTTCCCTTAGGTGTGCACTAGGCATCAGAGAGTTGGTTTTCCCCAAGGCGAATTTTAATAAAAAATGATATTCTTCCAGGAAAATCATTTCAGAAAAATACACTTGCCCCATTCAGGCACATCTACATTCCACAGTGAAATAAATCAATTGGGAAATGATATAGAATAGATTCTCTTGATGTTTTAATGATATTCTAGTTTTATTTACTAGGACTTTAGAAAGGATTGATAAGTGCTTGATTCAGATGGTTTGCATCTTCCAATGGTCCTCATCTAACCCATCATGCATCCTGTCTGCATTATCCCCTGACTCTCTAGAAAATTATAGAAAGGGTTTCCATAGTATACAAGTTCAAACAGGAAATCCTGTCTTTGTGATGCTCCTAAGAGAGGGTGGTGGATGAAGGGAACCTAGTCTTTATCTCTTCCATGTAATTAGAGGATTCACCATCAAACAGTTTACAATGAATAGAAAGCATCAACTTTCTGCTAGAGGAGCTGGAGAGTAGAGGGGTGGGGAAGAACTCTTTCCTAAGATTGGCTAACACCCTTGACAGATGTAGCCTTTCTTACCAAGGGGTCAAGTATGGAATACTCATGGTTAAATGTCAATTCCTTCAACCAAATGTCATTATGTTTAAACTAAACCCGATGACATTAAACCATCAGATTTCTGAAAGTTTGGGAAAACAACACAAATGCTTTAAAGCAAAATTGAACTTTGATATAAATCTCCATTTTAAAGGAGGCTACAACGCAATATTGTTTAAATAAAAAGTTCAGGCTGATGAGAAACAAAGGCTTCAGGTATTACTGCTGGTTACCATGGCAATGCAGTTCTAGTCATTGCCAAATGAGAACAATTTTCTTCCCAGTTTATTTTTTACCTTCTCTATCTGTTCTTGGTTTTCCAATCCCCATGTTCTCTCCTGAGTCCTGTGTTTGAATTGTTTACAATCTAAGCCCTCATATCACAGATATTGCTACTGTCCAACAGGAACCAGTTTAGAGGGCTGAACTCAGAAGATACTATGACACAGGATTAGAAACCTCTCAGCAAGAATTGTTTTCCCATATCCTTTAGAATACATTCTCAGTGCATTTTTTTCCTCAGTTGTTTGCCTGTGGTATAATTGTCATATTATTCCTTACATTAAAAGAATAATGGTTGCATCTGTCAAGCCATTTTTTTTCTGCAAAGCTCTGTATGATGCACTGGGGAAAGGTACAAGAATAATAATTCAGATCAAGTCCCTGGTTCACAAGAAGTTCACAGTTTTAAGGAAGGTGGTGGTGGTAGTGGTATGTGTAGAGTAGGAGTGGGAGAATTAGGGTGGACCCTCAGCTAAAATTAATGTGATCCAGCAAAACCGTTCAATTAATCAAGAACAAGAACAACCAGGAGAGAAGCACATAACAGTTAAGGGAACAATTCTCAAGCTCCTCAGCCCTCTCTCTGCTATTCGAACCTTTGATTATCTGGTCTTGACCCTGGTTTGTTCAGATCATTTTACTTCCTTCTGTAGTACTACTCTATGTACAGTTGATAGACTGATGTTGGTTAAAAACTGGGAAATGGAACACAATTTGTGGCTTCGCTTTCCACTTCAGAAATGGGAGAATGGTGGTGGATAATGAGTGGAGAAGTCTTTTTTTTGTATGGTGTATTTGTGGTATTGAAGAGTTGGGGTGATGAGGAAAGTGGGGGATGACATTAGGGTGCATAGGGTTAGAAAAGTCCCTACCAAGAATGGAGAGGAGGAGAGGGTGATGGGAAGGGAGAGTCAATGTAAAGTTTAATTCCCTGTAGAGCTCCATTGTCATGTCATTCATCATGTCGAGCAGGAAAACAGTGAGTTTTCCATATATTGAAACGTATGGAAAAATATGTTCCCCAACAAGATGGCTCACCATATGCCCACATTTTTGAAGAACATATTACATTTGAATCCTGGCACATACCTGTGCTCCAGCACACAAAAAGGTGATAATTTCGTGCAAGGAAATACCTGTTGCTCTGGAAAAGAACTGATTCATAGAGGACTGATTTCAATATTTTCATTCCTTGATTGATGCAAGTGAGATTGACCATGAACAAATGCATATTGTTATGGAGGGATATTTGAGGCCTTTTCTGTCACAATGGAGAATTTCTCCCATCAGGGAGGTGGGAAGGAAGCCTACTATTGGATGGAGGATTTAGCAACATGTCTATGTCTGAGGTGCCATCTGATCCTTACTTGTCAACATAGCATGACAGAAAATTTACTAGAGGTCATCCCTGTCAGAGATTCACTTCCAGTCTCTAAGATGGTCTGAGGAGATGCCTGGGCTTCAGCTGAAGGGTGATGGTAGGAATAGGGATGCAGGGACTTGGGGTGAACTGAGCAAAAGCTCGCCAAACCTGCTTTCCTCCAGGAAAGGTGGAGGGCCACAAGACAGAGTGGAGGCTAACAGTGGTCCAACCTTTTCTAAAGAAGCAGCAAGGTGGCTCAGTGGAAATAGCACAGGCTTGGGAGTCAGAGGTCATGGGTTCTATTGACGCTCCGCAGCTTGTCAGCTGTGTGACTTCGGGCAAGTCACTTAACTTCTCTGTGCCTCAGTTACTTCATCTGTAAAGTGGGGATTAAGACCGTGAGCCCCACGTGGGACAAACTGATCACCTTGTATCCTACCCAGCACTTAGAACAGTGCTTTGCATATAGTAAGCGCTAAACAAATGCTATTATTATTATTAAAGGGACTCTGGGGCTTTTCTCAGCTGGGATTTAAGGCTAAGAACCCAAAGTAACGTCATGGAACCTCATGGTAGGACAGGGACTGTGTACTATCTGTGTTTAGTACAACATTTGGTACATAATAAGTGCTTAACAGATTATCATTATTCTGCTACAGTAAACTCTTGTTTATACTAAGATCTGTGTCTTCTACTTTTATTGGATGTTCCTAGTGACCTAGTCAATCAATTGTATTTATTGAGCACTTTGTGTGCAGCGCATTGTACTAAGCTCTTAGGAGAGTACAATATAACAATAAAAAGAATTTCCTGCCCACACAGAGGTTAGCCCAGTATTGAATACACAGCAAGTATTCAGAAAATATTGATGTGGATGATGGTGATTTGAGTGATGCAGGTTTAGGATGAAAAACATTTCCAGTCCATGTGATCCTTCTATCACTCTCCACCTCCCTCCTTCCTCCTGCAAATTTCCCAGTCTTTGTTATTACAGTTTTGTAGTATTCCAGGCCTGTAGTCAGGATTACATACAGAACCTCAATAGGTCACCTCAGAAAATAGTACAAGACTCACATGCTTCCTCTGGTTTGACTACAGTGCTGATATCTGAGGAGGCCGTGATTTATTTAACCTACCTCCTCCAGGCCTTGTCACCACTCAGACCCTCTCTGTCCAGATGGGGTCTGTCTCTGATTTCCATAAAGGAAATGAATCTTCATTCGGTAAGCAGCGTGATCTGGTATAAAAAACACGGCCCCCGGAGTCGGAGGACCTGGGTTCTACTCCCAGCTCTGCACTTGGCTGTTGTCTGACCTTGGGCAAGTCACAACTCTGAGCCTCCTCTGATAGACTTTCCCCCCCGACTCTGAATTAGACTGAGTCCAACGTGGGACAGGGACTGTAGCCAACCTGATTAACTTGTATCTGCTCCTGCACTTAGAACAGTGTTTGACAAGTAGGGTAAGTGCTTAACAAATACCATATTAAAAAACCCACAAAAACAAACAATAAAAAAAGTTTGAAGAAACTTCAGTAGCAGTTCCAGGGGCTATTTATTTCCCTCTCCCATCCCTCATAGCCAGCCTCAGAGGAGTAGGGATATGGGCCTACGATCTGGTTTGCTCTAGGGCTGATGCTTGACTTGTCTCATCAATGACATTGGATCGATACTTGAAATGTCTCTACCTTAATTTTCATCAATTGGCTATGTCAATGTTTGACCAATAGCTGCTTGATTGTCAGCAGTTTAATTGCCCACACTAATGAAAGCATAGCTGCGGATTCTAATTAACTTCACATTTTTGCTCACAAAAAGTGTTCTCTGTTGAAAAAGTTGCTTATTTTCCAAACAGAGATATCCAAGCCTACCAAACTGAAGATCGTTTCTCAGATGGGCCCAGAACCTGAGAAGCTGCAGGGATTAGTGGATAGAGCATGGGCCTGGGTGTTAGCAGGACCTGGGTTCTAATCCTGGCTCTTCCACTGGTCTGCTGTGTGACCTTGGGCAAGTCACTTCATCTCTCTGTGACTCAGTTACCTCACCTGTAAAATGGGGATTAAGACTTTGAAGCCCATGTGGGACATAGATTACGTCCAACCTGATTACCTTACTTATATCTACCCTAGCATTTAAAAGAGTGCCTGACAATAGTAAACACTTAAATATCATAAAACCCCCTAAATTTAGGAAAGCAACTTTTTTCAGAAACCATCAATAATACAAAAGCCCTGCTTAACATCATGGGTGACAATACCATTTACAGTGCACCTACTGGTGGCAGAGTACTGGAAGCCTGGGGAACGTGCAATAAAAGTAAAAAATGTGCTCCTGCCCTCAAGGGGCTGATATTCCAGTGGAGGAGACAAATTGACTGGAAAGAGCACAGGTTTGGGAGTCAGACATCCTGAGTTCTCACTTCTTCTCTGCCAATTATTTGCTGTGTGACCTTGAGCAAGTCACTTAACCTCTCTGTGCCTCAGTTTCCTCAACTGTAAAATGTGAATTAGATACCTGTTCTCCCTCCTATTTGCACTGTGAGCCTCACGTGAGACAGGTATTTTGTCTGACCTAATTAAATTGTTCTTAACCCAGCACTTAGAACAGTGTTTGACACATAGTAAATGCTTAACAGCATCATATTTTTTAAAAAAGAGCAAAGCAACAGATTATAGCTGATGAAAGCAAACACATGCAATTAAACAATTAAATAAATATAATAATTTGCCACTCTGTGACAAACTTGGCACACACTCTGTGCCAAACACTGTACTAAGCACTAGGGTAGGTAAAAGATAATCAGGTTGGACACAGTCCCTGGTTTACGTGGGGCTCACAGTCTAGTTATGATGTGTACATAAATTATGTCCATAAATAAATATATATCTATATATGCACACATTGGAATGTAAGTATATAAATTTATAGTTGTCCTTTGCTTGCTAAGATGATGCTACTAATTCCATTCATTTGTATGGATGTGGTTGAAATTCTTAGACATGGACAGAATAAGGGAGGACAAAAAGTATGCTAGCATCAGCCTATTGCACCTATTGAGCACTCACCGTGTGCAGAGCATTGTACTGAGCACTTGGGAAAGTACAATATAATGTGCTGGTAAGCATATTCCTTGATCACAAAGACAGTCTAGATTACAACAATTCAATCAATTTGTTTTTCATTAAAAGCACTTACAGATTTAAAGTGTAACTATGCTGATTTCAAAGTATCTTAATCTTAATTTTATTTTATTTTTTTAACCCTCTATCTGCACTGTCTTTTAAGGATTTAAGAATCTCAATTTTCTCCTGATCTGCTCCTGTTATCCATTACACCCCAGCTTTCATTCTTTGCTTATCCCAAGCCAACTTCCTAGTTGTATTTCACTCCCCCGACTGATCCACTATGCACACACTTCTCTCTTCTTGGAACTTTGTGCTCCTTCTAAATCCCCGATATTTCTAAACAACTTCTGGATTGTACCCTAACATTATAAATGACACTGGCATCCTCCCAGATGCCCTGCTTATTTTTAAACATATTCCAGAATTGCATTCTTATGGCTTCTCTTGAAGTTGGAGTCAATGAAGAATCAACACTTTGAGCTGTATTTTTGGATCACTCTGATAGCAGAGACTATGACAGTTGCTGTCTCTGAAATGTTCCTCTCCAGAAAGGCAGCTGGAAAGAAAGATGGGTGACCTGATTTTCTGAGCTCTTGATCCTTTGTGTTGCTATATTGTATGCTCCCAAGCTCAGTGCTCAACACGCAGTAAGCACTCGGTAAATAAAACTGACTATGGTTGACTAGTCTAAGAGAAGAGGGGAGTTCATGATAAGGTATATTTTGGAATTTGATATTAGAATCTATTTTGGAGTGGATCTCTTCAAATGCAGATCTATGTGTTTCCTCATATTGGTTCCTACAAAGAACCAGTCTGATACTATTGCCCTTGAGGATGAGATACTTAGAGCCTACAATGCAGTTCCACATCTGGAAAAAAACTTCTCCTGTCACCTAAACCATTCAAGGCAGAGTAATCTATCTGATCTTTAAAGCCTTCTGAGTCTCCTATTCCCAAGTTTAAGAGTGGTATTAATAGTATATTAAGCACCTGTGGGCAAAGCACTTTACTAAGCCCTGAAAATGGACATTAGACACAGCCCCTGTCCCTCAGGAGACATCCAATCTAAAAATAAAAAAGGGAAGAAGGGACTGATGATAGGAGAGATTTAAAAAATAAAGGCAATGTAAAGACAAAAATAAAGCTCAATAGTATATTGTGGCTGGAGAAGAATGGAGTGGTGGCCATTTGTCCAGTTTTACAACAGTGCATTTTTCAGCTGCTCTGTCCCTTGTAGAGTACAGATTTGATACTGGACACTTTGATGTACGTTTCTGTTCCCCATCAAGCCTCCCTCCTCTGTGACAGCATTTCTACCATCTTTATTGTAACATACTCTCTCTACCACTTAGTACAGTAAGTGCTCAAATATGGTAGACTGAAAACAGATTGATACCCATTGCCAGGGTGAGCCAAAGGGATGACATCTAGTGATCTGCCTTCTACAAGCCAGAGGTCACCCTTTGCATAGGTACTTGCTCTATACTCTCATCTCTAAGCCCTCTTTTCCTTTTCTTCAACTTCCTTTGACATCACCCTCACTCGATCCCTTACATATATTTCTGTAATTATTTTTATTAGCATGCCTCCCCCTTTAGACTGTAACCTCCTTGTGGGCTGGGAATGTGTCTGTTATTATATTTACTCTCCCAAACAGTACAGTGCTCTGCAAACAGTAAGTGCTCAATAAATACAAATGACTGACTGATCTCCATGAGAGGGAAAATAGGGCTGAGGAAACAGTGCACTCTCAATCTCATGTGATTGCTAATTACAATCGATATGACCAACATCCAGAGGTTACCTCAACACACTCACCCATTTAAGCCATCTGAGCACAAACAGAACGTTTTCTGTTCACACATCATGGCATCATTCTCCTTCACTAGTGAATGTGTAACATTGGCCCAAGTCAAGAACCATGGGATTGTCTCTATTTGCTGCCAAATTGTACTTTCCAAGCACTTAGTATAGTGCTCTGCACAGAGTAAGTGCTCAATAAATGTGATTGAATGGATGAGCCATACTGGAGTTCAGATGTATTTCTCTCTTCCTTCCACTTTGCTCACTCTGTCTATCGCATTGCCACAGCAGGAACTTAGCATAATTTGTTTACAGAAATCCTTGCTTACTCTGGTTCTGTTTCTATTTTAGGTGGCTGCATATTGATTAGTTGTTGTGTCATCAAAGGATTAAGTTGAAGCAAAGCAAAGTCTTCCACAATGTTTGGGCTCTTTCTGTTTCCACTTTTGGAACCTTTGAAGCCTTTATCCAGACATCAGGGATTTCTCCTTCTATGCATGAGTTCTCCAAATTAATAGTCAGTAGTTCTGAGGCTACATCTACCAGTTCCCTAAGTATTGTAGAGTGACAGTGCTTACATCTGACATGCAAAGTTCTAGTCAACTCTTTCCTCCTCTAATTTCAGTTTACTTTTATTCATTCATTCAATCGTATTTATTGAGCACTTACTCTGTGCAGAACACTGTACTAAGCTCTTGGGAAGTACGAATTGGCAAAATATAGAGCTGGTCCCTACCCAACAACTGGCTCACAGTCTAGAAGATGGGCTCATGTAGGAGTCATTTTCTGCAGCCACTGGATCCCAGATAAACCTTTGGGTTGAAGAAGAGGAAAAACTGAGTTTTTGTTGTTTTTTGTTTCATCTATCAAGAAAGTGGCATTCTCCTTAGCTGATCCCGTTTTCCTTTCATAATTGAAAAACATAATCCCATTATCCTTAATGTGCCTTGCAAGCTGCATTGCCTTGGATTTCCTGATTTTGCCCCTAAGGAAACATGCTATTTCTTTATAGTGCTCCTTAGTTGCACTAGGTTTTGGTTTCCATATTGTGTAGCTTTAAGTCTCTATCTCCATCATCAAAAATCACTTCCAATGATACTATAATTAGATAGCTTACTTGGATTTCATAATTGTTCAAGATTCTTGCTTAATAATGAAAGGAATAATTACTATGGAAATCCCTATGCCCTAACAACTGGAAGAATTCATCCCTCGAAGCCTTAAATTGCTTACAGTTAAGAGGATTTTAGAAATCCTGGCTGCAAACAAGCAGGCAATTCTAGGTGTACTGGTCTGTGTTATTTATATTAGAGTGGTTTATCAATTTTCTGCAGGGGATATCATTTTTTACCATAAGGCTGCTAAGACCTCTACCTGAACTCATACTCAGACCCTGAAGATTTGTGGCTTCAACCAGGATAATGGTATAATAAAGGAAAACCAATCAATTACTAAATGTTCAAGGCTCCTTCTCAAGGCTTGAGAAGGATGAGCTACTCTGTTCCAGATATATAAGTTGATGGAACACTGAGGCTTTGCTTCAATGCCTAGAAGCAGCCATTCTTGAGAATAGCACCAACAAACAGCACTAGGAAGAGGCAAAGAAATAGGGAAGTGCTGGAAAAAAACCCTGAAATGTAGATTCAACTGGAGTGTGCTGTTGAATTAATCATATTTATTGATTGTGTGCAGAGCATTGTACTAAGCACTTGGGAGAGACAGTGAAAAAGAGTTGGTAGACACATTCCCTGTCCATGAGCTTGCAGATTAGAGGGAAAGCAAACACAATGATACTCCATGGCTTTGCTGTCACCTGAGAACAATTATTCAAGGATAGCCTCAAACTTGAAGACCTTTTCGATATTGTAAGTATAATCTAGTGATGGTTCCCATTTAATAATTAAAATGCAGGGGGTCAACAGACTGCTGAGTGTTCCCTCTGAGGTAGTAGTAAAGACCAAGGGTGCAGGACTTGACTTTCTTGGTTTGGGGAGTTGTGAAATGATCCCTCTACATTGGCCTTCCCTTCCTCCTCTACCTCTCCTCATCTTACTCCTATTCTCTACTGGACCCATTCAACACTTGCCAGGCCACAGTTCCTGTATCTGCTTAACACAGCCTTCAGTTCTTCCTGGCTGTTTGACAACTTAATCTGGAAGCCGCTATAATGTATCAGTTGATTTCCAATTCTGAAAGGGAATTAGGAGTCCTCAAAAAAATTTATTATTTTTAGTTTCTTTACAAAAATACCCCCACTTATTATAAAAATCTCTCCCAACTCCCCAATATGGTGGTAAATCCCTAGGTAGTTTCAAGAGCCCAAAGCAGAAGAGGAGCAGAATGGATGATGTCCAAACAGAAATAGTGTTTTTTGTTTATTTACTTGTTTTAAGGGTTACATGCTCAGTGGTTACCAAAGATTCTCTGGCTAGGGGTTGGGATTTCCAGGTCAGGCTCAGGCTCAGAAATGATTCTCACCACGGGGTGGGGCGGGGCAAAGAGAAGACATGGTTGTTGGTTGTTTTAAATGGAGATGTCTTGGTTCCTTAGAAAATGGTTTTAGTGACTGGATACTAGTGACTCCTTTCTTGCCTTAGTGGTTCCTTCTCCCTGTTCTTAATGAGAAGTATTTGCCCTAATCACCGACTGATGTACATAAGATAATTTGGTCATCAATCTTAAGGATTTTCCATTGGGAAAAGCTCTCTAACAGAGCAGGTAAGTCGAAACTGACACTACTGTTTCTGACAGGCTTCTCCTTTGCTTAAGAATCTTAAAATAAGGGCATAAAAAATGCCAGCCAGCCTGGTCTTCTGTCTCAGACAATGGCAGAAGTAGAGAACCCATTGGGTTGGATGCCCCTCTAGACATCCACTTACGACAGGCCTCTCGCCCACATCTTGCCTTTGGCTTGGAACACCCTCCCTTTTCATATCTGACAAACAATTACTCTCCCCTGCCTTCAAAGCCCTAATGAAGGCACAGCTCTAAGAAACCTATCCTAAGTCCTCACTGCTCCTTCTCCCACTCCCTTCTCTATCATTCTGACTTGCTCCCTTTATTCACCCCCTTCTCCCAGCCCCATAGCACTTCTGCACATACCCATGATTTATTTATAGTAACATGTCTCCCCCTGTAGACTGTAAACTTGTTGTGGGCAGGGAATGTGTCTGCTATACTGTATTGTACTCTCCCAAGCTTAGTACAGTGCTCCGCACACATTATGTGCTCAATAAATATGATTGATATATAGATCCCTCTAGACTGTAGGCTCCTTGTGGACAGGGAACTACCAGTTCTGTTATATTGCACTCTCCCATGCACTTAGTACAGTGCTTTGCCCACAATAAGCCCTCAATAAATACAATTGATTCAAAAGATTCTTAAACTTTTCTCCTCCATCCCTCTACTACTCATTACTTTCTCTCTGCTAACTCACTGTGGACATCTACATTGGAAAGGTCAAGTTCCAAGTACTTAAAACCCTTCTCCCACACCCCACAAATGATTCCTTTGATTTTGCTAAGTCTATCACCTTCACTTTTCAGTGAAAATCCCTTATCTTGGTGTTGCCAGATTTTTAATGACAATTCCATGTTTACTTTATGCTTTTCTTGATCCCCTAAATTTTATTCATATCCCCTATCACCCTTTGTTGCCCAGAATAAACACTGCCTTCAGGTAAGTGGTGTTTTCCTCCTTATCATAGTGATTATATCACAGAGGGAATGAAAAGTGGTGGGACTAAAGTGAGAGACAGCAGAAGGTGAAAAGGGAAAGAAAAGGAGACAATGTCTACTCTACAAATGCACCCTATAATCACAAACGAAATGGGATTAGTAGGCAAATACTGGGTTTATCTATCACACTTTCTAATAATCATACTGTTATTTGTTCAGCACCATATGGCAAGGACTCTAATCTCTGTATTAGATATAAGATAATCAAGTTGGACACAGTCCCTGTCCTGCATAGGCCTCATGGTGTAAGTGAACCTGCTGACAGTTTACTGCAGACTTGTTATTTTAAAGAAGCACTTTTTTGAAAGAAAGTTTCTTATTTGCTATTTGTTATTGGGAGTGCAGGGGGAGAAAGGTGTGATGTTGATACTAGGGAACAAAACACAGCAAATCAAGTTAAGAAGTAAAATTGTTCAGGTTTCCTGTAAGCTTTGAAACTGCCAGTACCTGCAATTCCCCATTTCTCTGCTTTTTGGTACATCTAACACGGCAACTCAAGGTGTTCTGGCTTTTAATCCAATTAGGGAGCTCACCAAACTCCTGAACTAGTTAAGGAATGTTTTAGTCAAGCAGCTAGTCTTTTCCCACGGAAAACTCTAGTTCATGACTGATCTGAGAGAGCTAGGAAATGGATGGTTTGAAAGGAGCTGGGTGGATAGTTAGATATGTTTAAATGGTGCCAGAAGAAAAACGATCAAATGAAGTGAGTTTAACAACATTGGAAAAAAAAAAATCAATGCCCAGCCTAGAAATGGCTTTTTTTTGTGGGATTAGTAGGGAAACCTGTACCTCTGAATAGTTGCAGGAAAACATCACTTGTTTATGGGATAGACTTCTCATTCAACTAAAATTCAATCAACTTAAAACCTCTTTCTGCCACTTTGACAGTTTCAAAAAGCTGCTGCTTCAGTTGACCTTATATCCTTTTGGGAATTTCATTCATTCATTCAATCGTATTTATCATACTGTGTGCAGAACACTGTACTAAGTGCTTGGGAAGCACTAGTTGGCAACATATAGAGATGGTCACTACCCAACAGCAGGCATTTCATGCAGTTACTCTAGGTGTTGGGTCAGGGCTTGGTCTTATTGAAATCTAAGGCATGAAGGTGTCACAGGTAGTACCCAATAGTATAATTTGTGAACTTCAGCTGGGCTGGAGGGACTCAAATTCTTAATGAGATAGAGCAGTGGAAAAAGAAAAATGTTTGAGAGCCTGTGGCAGGTGTGATTGAGCTCCCATACTTCTGCCTTTCAGACACTGTGATCTTCCTGACATCCAGGTAGTGCAGTTTAACTATGGCCTTTAGGTGTGACAGGATTAGAAAGTTTGGAGCAAACTTATGGACTCATGACCATGAGAATTTGTGGGGACTGAAATCAGTAGATTTAAGAGTTGATAGACTATTGGATGAACAAGTTATAATACAATCCCAGAGTGAAATTTAAGCCTCTAGAGGGAAAGATTATGTGGATCCGTCCTTAACCACAAGAAAAACTGTCACTCACTTCCTCCAATTATTCTGATGCCGTTGTCAAAGTTGAGTTTAATAGGCTGGATGATCTGATCCAATAATGACTGTTTCTATGAATTTATGTTCTTTGTGTAATGAAAACAATTCTGATAACTGTAGGTTCATCCAATTAAATCTGAGTCAAAGAAATAAGCAAAAGGAAGATACCGCCCCCTCCCCCCCACCTGCAAAAAAAAAAAAAAAAATGGCACCGTTATTGAGCTTTCTGGTCTAGGTAAACAGCAGAGATTCACCCTGGAGTTAAATGAGTCAAATAAAGCAGCACAACAGAAGAGAAAAATCATTTGTATCTCCTATACACTCACCCATTCCCATTTGAGTCAGTACACTGCCTGCAGTTTATAAGGTGAGCCTGAGTTATTCTTAGCTTCTATAATCTACCTTTTGTGTGGCCACTTTCAGGTAAGATGTCCCCAGTGCATTCTCAGAGTAAATATTTCTAATATGACATCTGTAGTTTTTGTGTTGAAGGACTCACTGATTGAGTCAAATCTTGAAATCATGAAAATAGATGGCTTTGAAGAAAACAGCAGAACCATTACTGATGCCGAGATTAATTTCTGAAGATAACTACTTTTGATGTGGCTAAAAATAGGGGTTGCCAAGCAACCATGTAAAACAGAAAAATATCACTTAATGGAATCTAAATACCTATCCAGCTGTTTGTCCTGTAAGTCTGGGGGCCATTTTGGAAGCTGTATTTTTGCAAATCGATGCAAACTAAGAATCACAACAGAGGCCATACAAAATCCTATCTATTTGAAAGACTCTTCCTCTGTTTTGAATATATTTGAAGACATGGGGAAAATGTCTGAGACAATGCCAGTTGTGTTTAATTACCCTCCTGAATCTGAATTAGTATTTTGCAGGATCTGAGGGGTAATACCCATCAGTAGTTGTGATGAGGCTTCCAGTTCTAGATTCTTCTTTGAAGTTCATGCTTTTGTACACAGATCATTCTCCGAGGGACAGGGTGATATTGGAAGCCCAGCAGAAATGATAATTTTGTTGCAGGAGCACAGCAAAGGTTTAGGTCTTCCAGTGAGAGGAGAGAGGAAAGTGTAGGGTTTAATTACAGTCTGCAAATCCACGAACTGTGGAGAGAGAATCCTAGCCTCGGTTTCTGGCATTGATCCATGAGTCATTACTAACTTTCCAACAGCCTTTCAATGATACAAAAGATAAACTTTTACATAACAAGGACTGTTCCTTTCCATTTTGTAATATTAGCCCAACTGCTATTAGAAAGTGTCATCTAAAAACGGTCCGAGGCCATTTTACTGCTCAGAAATTGTTGTTCTGTTTTATAAAAGGGAAATTACTACAGCCCAAATGCCCATAGCCCTGAAGGAGGAGGAGGGAGAGGATGTCACTGCACAAAACAAAAGCCAGGAAAACCTTAAGCATTTCACTGTGTACATGGTATAGCTGGAACTCCTTCTTTGAGGGTGGGAGGTGGTGAGGGGAGAAAAGTTCTCACTTCCCAGAACAATTTGCAGTAATTCATCAAACTAAATGCCAAGAAACAAAGTTCACAGAAATTGCTGTTTAGGTCAAGGTGTGTCATGTGAGATTGCATAGCTGTCAGCTACTTTGCACTTGTAGAATTTTGTACTTTTAGGAAGATAAACAGGATTTAGGAACAGAATAGAATCCATTTTGAGGAAGTCATTGCTGCCCTTGCAGGATATTTATCATGGTATGGAGGACAGCTTCAAATACATTTAAGTGACTCCTGCATAAAGTTAAATTTTAATCCCACATTGCTGAAAGAATTCTAAAGTTGTAATATCTTAACAATATTAATAATTTAAAAAACCACCATTAAGCACCTACTATGTGCCAAGCATTGTGTAAAGTTTTAAGGTAGAAAATCAGATATGGACATAGTTCTTGTCAAGATTCATTCAAAGAGGGAGGGAGAACAGGCATTATATCTCCATTTCACAGATGAGGAAAATGATACACTGTTAGATTGCAAACAACCTGAAGGCAGGAATTGTATCTTTTGCTTCTGTTAGACTCTCACAAGTCGTAAGATACAGTGCTTTGACATAGTAGGCACCCAATACATCCTACTGATAAATTGATTGACTGAATTTTAAGGTCTCTGAAACTCAGTGAGTATGAAATCAACACGGAAATTGAAATTTAACTTGAGATGCTCAGAACCGGATTCTGAACAGCAAAAGATTAAATTTCATCCTCATTGACAGGCACTACACACTTTCTCCATTTCACTTGAACTTGTTTAAAATATTTAGCCTGTCAAAGAATGCACACCCCAACACTGTACGATCAACCTTGTTTCAAAGTTCCCATTTATTTTGCTTTTGGATATCTTCAAAAAGTTAGACTCGAATATATCATTCGTTTTGGGAATATTCATACAAGCCAGTGTTCACCCCTAGGGTGCTTGTTATAGCATGTGGTGGATTTTCAAGTAAATCATACAATATAATCACCTAACAGTCTTTAAAAAAAACTCACACATAACTACATAAGAAGAACACATTGTTTTACTTGCCTTATTTGGAAATTAAATTCTGCCAATTATGTCCCAAATTCCAGTACAACAGGTCACTAGAAAAGCCCTCTAGGCTTCTACATTTGTGAACATTGGTTATAATTCACAATTGTGTTGGGTGACATGATATCACAGTTGAGATGTGACTGAGCATTCACGAGCTATAGTGTTAGTCTAAACTGCATGGCTTAAATTGGATCACAATAATATAGACCAGATAAGAAAATGTAGTTTTAGAAGCCTCTGACCACTCTATTAGGTTAGATAGTGATGATGATATCTGTACACAGTAAGTACTCAATAAATACGATGGAATTAATAGTAATAATAACAATATTAGTTCAGTGTTTACTATGTGCCAACCACTCTAACAATGATTATGGTATTTGATATGTGCTTACTATATGTTAGGCACTGTACTAAGTGTTGGGGTGGATACAAGCGAATCCCTGCCCCCCTTGGGCCTCAGTCTCAATTCCTACTTTACAGATGAGGTAACAGACACAGAGAAGTAAAGTGACTTGTCCAAGATCACACAACATACAAGCAGAAGAGCCGTAATTAAAACTCAAGTCCTTCTTACAGGCCTGGGATCTATCTGCTAAGGCCCTGCTGAGAGTTCTCTTATGGGGGTGAGGGCCAGGAGTGATGTGCAAAACACTATCATGATAACCAATTCCCCCTACATTAGTTCCCAGCCCTGCAGATTCTGCAACCCAAGCCTGTCACCTGCTTTTGATGGGAGATGCAGACTTCATGAAGTTGACTTTGTTAGGATAACAATCTGTACAGACGCTTGCTTGCTGGGGCAAGTAGTTCAAGAAGCATCCTTCCCTTCATGCAGAAGGATACATTATCTAGGGGTGAAGTGTCTTCTTCCTCCTCTGATCCTTGAATTACCATCAGAAATTCTACAGTGCTATGACCTCTCCTGAGGCTCAGAGAAAGGTGGACAAGAGCCCCAAAAGGTACTAATTATATCATTTCTGAAGCAACAGAAAAAAGGAAATTTAATACGTGAATGTCTTGCTCTTTCACAATAAAGATGTACTATTATTAATAGTAATAATAATGGCATTTATTAAGCACTTACTATGTGCAAAGCATTGTTCTAAGCTCTGGGGAGGTTACAAGGTGATCAGGTTGTCCCACGGGGGGCTCACAGTCTTCATCCCCATTTTACAGATGAAGGAACTGAGGCCCAGAGAAGTTAAGCGACTTGCTCAAAGTCACACAGCTGACAATTGGCAGAGCCGGGATTTGAACCCATGACCTACGACTCCAAAGCCCATGCTCTTTCTACTGAGCCACGCTGCTTCTCTTGAATTTAAAGCTCTAGAATTTTCACCTTTGTTTTATAATTAAAAATTAACTCTCTTCAATATGTTTGGTGTATCCAAAGACTTTTCATTTATGACATCTGATGCAGTAAATCTTAGAGTATAACTCCCTCCCTGATGAAGTCATTGCCAACTTTACTTTTAAGAATCCTTGTTAGTGCTACACATGGTTTAATATGGTTCCAAAAGGCTAGGAATACATTTGCACTTATGGCTAAATGTTTTAGGAAGGTATCCACCAAATATTTGCCAAATTTTCTCTTAAATTTTAGTTTCATAAAAAAAAATTTTATGCTCACTGAAATTGTAAGATGCATATCCTATTAATTCCTCAGCAGTTAGACTTCATCTTAGGGACAGTAAAGATACAGTGAAGCTTCCTCATTTTACATGTAAATTGAATGTAATTTGGAACTGAAGAGGGCTTTGCCCTATTAGAGCAAATAGAGCAAAGGAAAAACTACTTTGTTATTGTATTTGTCAAGCGCTTACTATGTGTCAAGCACTGTTTTGAGCACTAGGATAGGTATAAATTAATCCGGTCAGACAGTCCCTATCTCATATGGGGCTCACATTCTAAGCAGGAAGGAGATCAAGTATTAAGTTCTTCTTTTACAGATGAGGAAATAGGCACAGAGAAGCTTAATGGCTTTCCTAGGGTCACAAGCAGGCAAGTGGCAGATCCAGGATTAGAACCCAGGTCCTCACTTCTCATTAATCCATGTTGCTTTTACCGCCTTAATTGAAATTGTTTTCAAATAGGGATATTTCAGTTCAGACCAACTCTTTGTATAAACCTCATCCTTCTCTGTTCCATCGCATATTCACCAAATATCAAATCAATCATATTTATTCAGTCCTTACAGTGTGCAAAACAATGTACTAAGCACTAGGGAGAGTACAGTATAACAGAGTTGATAGAGACATTTCCTGCCCACAATGAGCTTGCAGTCCCCTTCTAGACTGTGAGCCCATTGTTGGGTAGGGATTGTATGTTGCCAAATTGTACTTTCCAAGTGCTTAGTACGGTGCTCTGTACACAGTAAGCGCTCAATTAATGTGATTGAATGAACGAATGGAGGAAACTTCTGGAGCTGAAAAAGGACCCTAGTCAGCAGTATAGTAATCGTGGAGGCTGCAAGAGGCCTCAATTTAAATGTCAGTCATATTTATTGAGCACTTACGGTGTGCAGAGAACTGTACTCTTGGAAGAATACAATATAACAGACATTCCCTGCCCACAGTGAGCTGAGTGGAATTGAAAGCTGTCATTGAAATTATAGGCCATTTCTGAATTGTCAGATTAACTCCTTGGTTGAAATCACTTCCCTGTTACGCCTTGATAATATTGAATTCCAAAACCAGCTAATCACTGGGGGGTACATATCTCCCAGGGAACTAAATGAGAATGTCAGCCCCTATCCCTGCTTGGTGATAGTGAGCATGGTAGCCGAAGGGGATGGTGAATCAGGCAAGTTGGGATAGATGGGATAAATGGAATAGACATCCTTCACCTTCAATTTAAGGTACCACTCCCCGCCCTGCACTAAAAGGCTGCACCCATTTCCCCCTACACTATGTATGGAACCAATCAGTGGCCAGAACCAAGCACTTAGGGGATCAGGTGGAAGGAAGAAGGGGAAAAATCAAGTTCAGGAGTGAAGACACTGCTCTGATATTGATGGTATTTGTTAAGAATTTACTATGTGTGTCCAGCACTGTTCTAAGCACTGGGGAACATATAAACTGGTCAGATTGGGTGTCTTCCCGGCCCCAACATGAGACAATCCCCATTTTATAGATGAGGTAACAGGCACAGAGAAGTTAAGTGACTTGCCCAAGGTCACACAGCAGACACGTGAAGGAGCCGGGATTAGAACCCAAGTCTTTCATACTCCCAGGCCTGTGCTCCATCCACTGTGCCATCAAATAACACTGCTTCTCCACCCTCCCTGCATTTCTGCCTCCAGAAACAGTGCAAAGGATAATAGTAATAATAATAATAAGAAGAAGAAGAAGAAGAAGAATGATTGCATTTATTAAGCGCTTACTATCTGCAAAGCACTGTTCTAAGCTCTGGGCACTGTTCTAAGCACTGGTTCAGTTAGGCCACGCACCAACCAACCACTAGTGGAACATTTTCTTCCATCATTTCTCTAAGTCCCAGAGGCATAGCCTTACCTATTGACCTGCTAATGTTTCTGACTGTACAGAAGTTAATTCCATAAAATACTGCCCCAGTTGCTTAAGGCATCATTCCCTGGGAGCTCCAAGATGTTTTAAGCAAAAACATTTTAGTGGGTTTCACTGCAAATCAATTCCAGACATAAACAACTTGATTGCAATGTGTTCAACTGGGAATCTATTCCCCATAAAAATACATGCTTCCCTTAGTCTCAAGGAAATAGAAGGCTGGTTCACTGTGTGTTAAGGCTACTGGAGGAATATCTCGGAATTCTAATTGCTGAAACAAATGAAAAAAATCAATTGAACAAGGGCTAAAATGCAGAGATTGAAATGTCTTCAGAAGTTACATAAAGATTGCTACTTTATTGGTAGCCCATACTAAACCATGGTAGCGGCTCGTGGCTACTTTCTCCTTGGTTGAAATGCCCCTGGGACCAGTCTCCTCCCCCACATCTAGAAATGAGAGATTTTCCATTCCAGGGATGGCTGTGGGTTCCTTGGAGAAACGTGTGCATGTCCAACTGTTATCTAAGGGAGCAGGCTAAGGTTGACATTTCCAGGGAGGCATCTAAAAGTTTCCTGAAACTGAACTTAATCCAGTTCCTCCATCTGGAGGTCCCCATAACTAAAAACCACTGCTGAGCAGTAGCTACGCTGAGAGTGCTTTGGGTTGAGAACTGGTCCATGAGAAGAGGATGCTACTAGTCCTGCTCACCCTGCTCCTCCCCTATGCACCTGAAGTGCATTATTGAAGAAAAGGAAGGTGGAGTGGGTTGGTCATATTGAGGGCTGAATCGGTGGCACAAGCCAGACCAAACCTCACCTCTGTTGGAACCCCCAAACATGGCTGTGAGCCACAGGTAGAACATTTCGCCAATAAGTAACAGATGCAGTATGTATTTAGCACTCACTATTTGTCAAAAACTGTACTAAGTACTTGGTAGATGCAAGATAATCAGGTCTCACATGGGACTCAGTCTAAGTAGGAGGGAGAATAGGTATTGAGTCCCCATTTTGCAGATGAGGGAATTGGGGCACGGAGGAATTCAGTACCTTAGACAAGACCACGCAGCAGGTACCTGGCAGAGCTGGGATTAGAATCCAGGTCCTCTGACTCCCAAGCTCATACTCTTTCCATTAGTTCATGCCATTCTCTATGCCATATGATACCCTTAGTGTGCAAAATATTCTCTCCCAACATATATACACAACTCAAGAGCCCAGGTTTAGGAGTCAGAGGTCGTGGGTTCTAATCCCAGCTCTGCCACTTCTCAGCTGTGTGACTTTGAGCAAGTCACTTCAATCAATCAATCAATCATATTTATTGAGCACTTACTGTGTGCAGAGCACTGTACTAAGCGCTTGGGAAGTACAAGTCGGCAACACATAGAGACTGTCCCTACCCAACAGCGGGATCACGGGCTCACTTCGCTGTGTTTCAGTTCCCTCATCTGTAAAATGGGGATTAAGTCTTTGAGCCCCACATGTGACAACCTGATTACCTTGTATCTACCTCAGAGCTTAGAACAGTGCTTGGCACATAGTAAATGCTTAACAAATACCATGATTATTATGATTATCCTTCAATGGCTCCAGACAGCTAGTTTTTTCATGGTTTAATAATAATGATGATAATAATAATAGTAATCATAATGTTTGTTTAACACTTCCTATGTACCAGGCACTGTACTGAATACCAGTACAGTGGTATTAAGAGAAGCAGTGGGGCTCAGTGGAAAAAGCACGGGCTTGGGAGTCAGAGGTGATGGGTTCAAATTCTGCCTCTGCTAATTGTCAGCTGTGTGACTTTGGGCAAGTCACTTAACTTCTCGGTGCCTCAGTTACTTCATCTGTAAAATGGGGATTAAGACTGTGTGCCCCACGTGGGACAACCTGATCACGTTGTAACCTCCCCAGCACTTAGAACAGTGCTTTGCACATAGTAAGTGCTTAACAATTGACATCATTATTATTATTATTACTACCAGGGTAGAGACAAGATAATTGGGTTGGACAAAGTCTTTATCCCACCTGGGCTCACAGTTTTAATCCCCATTTTTACAGATTAGGTAATTGAGGCAAAGAGAGGTTAATGACTTGCCCAGGGTCACAGAGCAGATAAATGGCAGAGCTGGGATTAGAACCCAGATCCTTCTGTCTCCCAGGCCCATACTCAATTCACTAGGCAACGCTTCTTCTGGTATGTAGTAGGCACAAGTTTGAACTATATGGAAGATCACATCCACAGATACTCTGGAAACCCTCCCTCTGGTCTGAAGTTCCTTTGTCATTCAGTCCCCAAAGAACAGCTTATTTTGGATCCAAATCTGTTGTACTGTTCCTGAAAAATCATTAAGAGATAGTGTTCAGTTTTTGTTGTTTTTTTTTTAAGTGAGAAAAATAAGATTCTGGATAGGAAACCTGGGGCTCCAGTTAGGACTAAACTTCAGTTTTCTTCAGGGCAATGGTTGGACTATAGCACTTGGCTGACTTGACAGGCAGTTGCTCATTTTCTTGTGCAAGTGCCTCTGAAGCCCTGTCCTTATTGCCTACAGCTTCTGGCTGAGTGATTCAAGGACTTTTGATGATGCTTGAAGGCTTTTGAGTGGCAAGAGCATCCCAGAGGATCAGGAGAGGATTCTAACCCCAGCCACAGTTTCATTGTCACATCTTCAAGCTTGATTACCCAGAAGACATTCAATCAGCCTAAACTCATGGCAGAACCCTGAATATTGGGATAGGGGTCATCCCAGCCACTTGCAATTCCGCTGACCCACCATACTGTAATGGAGCAGCATTAAGACTTGGAAACATTTCACAGAAGAGCCAAATTAGTTTAGTAGCTGTGTCCAGATGCCACAAAAAAAAAAAAGATATTTGTTAGGCATTTACGATGTGCCAGGCACTGTACTATGCACTGGGGTAGATAGAAGTTAATCAGGTTGGACACTATCCATGTCCCACATGGGGCTCACAGTCAATCCCCATTTTAGGGTTGAGGTAACTGAGGCACTAAGAGGTGAACTGAAGAACCTGCCCAAGGACACGCAGCAGACAGGTGGCAGAGCCGGGATTAGAACCCAGGTCCTTCTGACTACCGGTCCTGTGCTCTATCCACTAGGCCATGCTGCTTCTCCGATGCTGTCAAATCCCTTTGTTCAGTCTACAAACCCCTTGGTGCTATACCCTGCAATTCTTTTGTAATTGGAAAGCAAATGAGCATAGTCCAGGTCTGCCAAGGAATTTAATATACACCACAGTCTCAGTTCATATACTCACTTTTATTCAAAACCTTTAAAGGGAGATAGTCTCACCTGAATCATCCATACCACTGGCACAGTAGCTGCACAGCCTAGTCAAATGGACCACAGGACTGTGAGTCAGGAGACATGGGTTGTACTACCCATTGCATCACTTACCTCTTGTGTAACCTTAGGTAATTCACTTAATTTATATGCCTCAGTTTCCTCATTTGTAAAATGGGGATTAAATACCTGCTCTTCCCCCCCGCTTAGGCTCTTAGCCCCAGTTTGGACCAGGATGGTGTCTGATCTGATTTTACTGTACCTACTCCAGGATTTAGCACAGTGTTTGGAACATAGTAAGCACTCAAGTACTACTATTACCATTAGTATGTGACTGAAAGGGATGATAGACTGCATATGATGCTATGCAAAAGCACCACCACTATATTCCTTCCTCCGGCATAGGTTCTTGGTCCTAGAGTCTTAGGACTAAAGTTCCAGTTGGAAGATCTATCAATACTTGAAACAATGATGTTTATTAAGTACTTACATGTGCATAGAGCTATACTAAGCACTAGGAACAATTCATGGACATTGAGGATTTTGACCTGGTCCCTGTCCCACAGAAGCTCATAGCCCAGTGGAGGGAGAAGGATAGATCCTCAGGGAAATAATCATATACAATCAACCAAATCAACATTTCATCATCAACAGCACTAAGGGCAGTGATGCAAGTTCTTAGTACATTGCTTTGCATGCAGTAAGTGCTCAATAAATACAACTGAATGAATGATGCATCACAGCTGGGAGGGAAAAATCCTTAGATCCCACAGTGCTCCAGGACCCCCTTCCTCATGATTTAAGTTCATTCTTTCATATTTATTGAACGCTTACTGTGTCCAGAGCACTGCATTAAGTGCTTTGGAGAGTATAATATAATAAACAGACATTCCCTGTCCACAGTGAGCTTACATTCTAGAAGGGGAGACAACAGTCTTGGGTGGGGTGGGGGAGGAAAGGACTTCTCTCTGCCCTTTACTCTTGTGGGGAGGATGTTATTTAATTATTTAATCCTCACAGCACATACATATCCATAATATATTTTAATGTCTGTCTCCCCATCTAGACTGTAAACTCACTGTGGGCAGGAAACATGTCTACTAACACTTATATTGTACTTTATCAAGTGCTTAGTACAGTGCTCTATTCACAGTAAGTGCTCAGTAAATGCAAGTGACTGATTGATTGGAACATCCTCCTGGTAGTGGAAGGGAGAGAATGAATCCAGTGGTATTTATTAAGCACTTACTGTGTGTAGAGCACTGTATAAAGTATTGGGACTACCCACTACAAACAATACAGTTGTTATATAGGATCTCTGCCCTCAAGGAGCTTACAGTTTAAGGTGGAAGTTTAGAATAATAATAGTGGTATTTGTTAGGCACTGTACTAAATGCTCCTGTGGTAGAATCTAGTGGAAAAGTGAGAGATTACTTCTGGAATTAGGTGCTGCAGCCCCTGTGGATAGAGAAAATAATTGAAATATGCAATCCCCCAAAAATCTATTGTCCCACTGTATCTTTAAACAGATTGGCTGAAGTGTCTGATTTGAGCTTCTCCTCTCATTTCTCTCCCCAGTTTTGCACATTAACCAAAAAGCAGGCAGCTAAATGAGAAGCCAAGGGCCCAGGTAATCTGCAATCTGGAAAAAAATCAGCCTCTTGAGAATTCAGAGATTGGGTGTATGTTTAGAGAAGAAATCATGGATGTAAAATAATTTCCAAGGCCATAAAATTTCTTGGAACATAGTAATTGTCAGCAACTAGAAAGTACAATCCAACTTATTTATAAATTAATTTTTCTGGGTTCCACCTTCTGAATCCCTCCATAATTTTAGGCTAGTGCTCTTGATTGTTTGGAAATTCAATGCTGCCTCATTTACAGGAGCTGCTAGGTAGAAAAGCAGGAAGGATATATGATGAGAGAGTCGCTTTGAATCGGAGTTCAAAGCCTTGGATCATAACTCTTGCTAACTCTTATCAGGCACATGGGCTCCTCTGACAATAACTCAAATTGATTCTTCCCAATAATCGTTTTCTATATGCCATCCAATTACCTTCTCAGGATAGTTCACATGAATAATGGCTTTAACCCAAGATCTAGGCTTGGTGAACATGCTACATTTCCTCATTTTCTGGACTCCTTGAATCTTTTGCTTTACACATTTTCACAAAGCATCTGGAATTTTACACAGGAAAACACACCACAATCATAATCCGTCCCCCCCCCCCCAAGAAAAATAGATGTGAACATAATCCAACTAGAGCCACAGAATGGAAACTGGGAGAGTCAAGCTCTACACCCAGCACAATTCTTGAAATACCTGACTGGGCTATGACAATCTTTGATAATGCCTACACTATATTTGAACTCGGAGTTGGACTGGCTGCTTAAAATGGAAATAGGATTTTCTTAACAATAGCATCGATAGAAGGATTTTAGGCCACCAAGCAAAAGCACCCTTCCCTCTCTAGACTGTAAGTTTTTTATGTGGGCAAGGAATGTTTGTTTATTGTTACATTGTACTCTCCAAAGCACTTAGTATAGTGCCCTGCACAGAGTAAAACACTCAATAAATGATTGACTAGGGAACTAGATTAACCAGATAAACTAGCTGTAAGACAACACCATTCAGAATAATAATAATAATAATGATAATAGCATTTGTTAAGGGCTTATTATGTGCCAAGCACTGTTCTAAGCACTGGGAAGGTTACAAGGTAATTAGGTTGTCCCACAGGGGGCTCACAGTCTTCATCCCTATTTTACAGATGAGGTAACTGAGGCCCAGAGAAGTGAAGTGAATTGACCCAAAGTCACACAGCTGACAATTGTCAGAGTCGGGATTTGAACCCATGACCCAGGGTTGAACCCATTTGAATCCAGAACCATAGAATCAGTGCTGGCTGCACTCTCAAATTTGGTAGTGATAATAGTTGGGATGTAATTTTTTTTCAGATTTGCTTGCTTTGGAGAGATCAAGATGAGTGAGCCAGGCAGAGGATGGAGGAGAGCAAAGAAATTGCAGCCAGGTGATGGACAACCAGGAGAAGGCACCAATGTATCTTCTGATAATCCAATATTTGCTGGTCTATGATGGTTAAATGGTCTCACATCAAATGAATACCCTTAAATGATAATAATAATAATAATGGCATTGGTTAAGCACTTACAATGTGCAAAGCACAGTTCTAAGCATTGGGGTAGATACAAGGTAATCAGGTTGTCCCATGTTGTGCTTACAATCTTACTCAGACTAAGTCTAATTCAGAGAAACAGTGTGGCCCAGTGGAAAGAGCCCAGACTTTGGAGTCAGTGATCATGGGTTCAAATCCCGGCTCTGCCAATTGTCAGCTGTGTGACTTTGGGCAAGTCACTTAACTTCTCTGTGCCTCAGTTACCTCATCTGTAAAATGGGGATTGACTGCGAGCCCCCCATGGGACAACCTGATCACCTTGTATCCCCCCAAGTGCTTAGAACAGTGCTTTGCACATAGTAAGCACTTAACAAATGCCATCATTATTATTATTAATCCCCATTTACAGATATGGTAACTGAAACGCAAAGAAGTTAAGTGACTTGCCCAAGGTCACACAACAGACTACTGGTAGAGCTGGGATTAGAACCCATGTCTTCTGACTCCCAAGCTTGGGCTCTTTCCACTAAGCCACCGCAAAGGAACTGGACCCTGGATAAGAAGGGAAGATAAAGGCTTTTGACATTCTGGGTTTGGGGAAAGGATAAAGTTGAGCAACCAAAAATATTAATAGTTTCAGGAAGGATGTGAATTAATTACTGGTTGAATGATCCATAAAATAGTCACTAGTGGGAAGTTATGGATGGAGAGTGGAAACTTCAGGGGTCTTAGATCATTCATCCTTAGCCATGATGATGGGTACCCTGGACAGTGACAATCACATAGTTCCTTGAAGTCTCCCAGGGACATCACAGAAAATCTCCTCAGGTGGATGGATTATAGGCTGATCCAGGGTTGGCACTACTTTTCATCTTATGTCATGTCTTGGAAAAGTGATAAGGTTTTCCATCCCCTCATTTCTGAATGGAAACATGGAGAAGTGATCTCAGACCTCTTTTCATAGCAATCTAACCTATCAAGCAGGCACGCTGGACTCCATAGCATTGGCTATTCCAATTTAATCAGATCTGGAATTAATTCAAACTTGTTTTCCTATTTCTGATTTCAAGTTCAAACATCCTTTTTGGATTGAGTCAAAGCCTCCTTGTGCCCTTTGAAACTCTGCTATTAAGTCTTCACAAAGGGGATAATCGTTGGTCCCAGTGCATTTTCTGTAACTTGCTTTGTCTTTGATTATCACAGGGGTAGTTCATCCTTTGGCCTAAAGCCTTTAGAAAGAAAAAAAAGAGTCAAGATAAATCCATTGTTTGAGCTGTTCTAACCAGTCCACTCCACAGCTCTTTACATCTATGAGTGATAAAAGACTGTCCAGATCCAAGTTTCTTTTACTTGTGTCTATTCTGCAAATTTTCCATTTCATCTATTTCCATCTTTAGAAGTAACCAAAGAGACTCAGAGAACAATTGATATCAGTAGCCACTGTTGGCTAACCTGTCTTCCTCTTTGGATTGAAGATATCCAATCGTAAGCATTGTACATTTGACAATATGCATTATATTTAAAGAAAAAAAAGAAATTTTGCATGCATCCATATCTTCCCAGTGCCTGTTTTTACTGTTTTGCATATCAGTTTCAGAAAATGTGCTTGCCCATTAAAATGTCCCAGAACATCTCTCAGGAAATCTAATTTTGCTAGTTTCTAGAATAATTTTGTATTAGCCTGTTAGCTATTTAGAAAGTTACGATTCACATACAACATATATCAGCTATCAGAAAAACACATTATCCATGTTTAAATACTATATTTGAATTACAAATTTCCAGAAAGCTCTCCTTAAATTATACTGAAAAATCTCATGGACACTTAACATGCTAATACCCAAATAAACCTCTTTGTTAATCCCTAAAGCCCTGTATTTTTTAAAAGAATGCTCCATTTCAGTTTTGAAAGTGGTGGTTAACACTTCAAGATGTAAGACCAATCCTGTTTCTTCCCTCTTGGCAAACCAATCAATGCTTTAGAGTGTAAATTAGGGATATTCTCCTCCCCTCCCCACCAACCCCGAGTTACTCTTGCAAGAGTCGACAAGGAAGGGCAGAGGGCATACCTTGACAAAAATTAAATAGTTAAAAGGAAGATGGGGAGAATGTAATGGACCCAGGTGGATAAATAAATCTATAGCAAATCAATAAAAAGATAAGTGCACAACAGTACAGATGATAAGTGGCAGAATTTGTTATTCACTTTATATATTTCAATCACATTTTGTTCTCCAGTCTGTCTTTTGTTCTGTTCCTACTGGGAGTACTTTCACTACATCTGCTTGGAAGTTTGTTTTTCATTTAGTAATAAGGTTGCCACAAACAGAGGTTCTTCAGGATTCAATGTATGTCTGAATATCTAATAATAAGAATAAGAATGATAATAATGGTATTTGTTCCAGGCACTGTATTAAGCACTGAGGTAGATACAAGGTACCAGCTAATTGGGTTGGACACAGTTTCTGTCCCACACAGGGCTCACAATCTTAATCCCCATTTTACAGAGGAGGAAACTGAGGCCCAGAGAAGTGAAGTGACTTGCCCAAGGTCACAGCAGACAAGTGGCAGAGCCAGGATTATAACTGGACTTATCCTTTTGATTCACAGACCTGTGCTCTAGGCTACGCTGCTATCCAATGGCTCCACTCCTATATCCACATGTGTTTTGTTTAGGACAAATGTGAAACCTCTGAATCAATGGTATTTGAGTGCAGAACACTGTACTAAGTTCTTGGGGGAGTAAAACTTAGTTGGTAGACAGGATTCCTGCCTACAGTGAGCTTCAACAGTCACATTCACTCATCAATCTAAAGGCTGATCTTGTAGGGACCATCATTGCTTTATTGACCTAGGAATCTAACAAATGATAGCAGCCCCCTAAAATGCTTGCTTTCTGGTGGTCCTACCCTTTATCACAGATTTCCAGAATCTGGGGACAGCTAAATGGCAACAGATCAGTATCCCCAGAATCGATGAAGTGCTAACATTTGCAGACACCTGTATTATAAATTAATGGGGCTCTGCCAGAAATTACTATAATTAGATGTCTGCATTTTATGAAATCTTGACACCTCTTCTTCGTTATCATTATCATTCTCTGTTATCTTAAGCAGGGTAAAATGGTTCCCTGCGAAATGCTGATGACTGGTAAGTAGAGAAGTACAATATTGACTGCAAGCTTCTAGTCTAATAAAGTTGGAAACGTTTCATCTTCCACGGCCTTTCTGGATTTTACCTGGTATGACAGAAGCCTTGAACTACTTCAATTGTTTACATTTGGTTTTTTACTGGTATTTGTTAAGTGCTTACTATGTGTCAATCACTGTTTTAAGCACTGGGGTAGATACAAGTTTAGCATGTTGGACACAGTCTCTGTCTCACATGGGGTTCATAGTTAATAGGAGGAAGGAGGATTAAATCCCCATTTTACAGTCAAGGAAGCTGAGGCACAGAGAAGTTAAGTGATTTGTCCAAGGTCGCACGGCAAGCAATTGGCAGAGCCAAGAATAAAACCCAGGTCTTCTGGCTCCCAGGCCCATATTCTTTCCACCAGGAAATGCTGCTGCTCTCCCACCTAACGCTTAGTTTCAATCAATGAAGCAAATCATTAGCATTTGAGCACTTAAGTGCAGAGCACTTTACTAGGAGCTTGGGAGAGTACAACAGAATTGTCAGACATGTTCCCTGGCAGACACTGAACTTACACCCTAGATGTGGAGATAAACAATGTAAATAAATTTTAGTTTAAGTATAATAAAATAAATAAATTCGATAAATATCAGTTTCCCATAGAAATAACTGTTGACATCTCTATTTTTGTACAGCATAGGGGTTTGTAGGACTAAAACTACTATACTGTTGGAGGAATGCTCGTATTTTACAATCTGCTAGATTGATAGGGCAGGGATCAGGTCTCATTCTATTGTATTCAAAGTGCGCACTGTTCTGTACAAAGTAAGCACTCAGTGCCATTGATTGTACATTTGTATTTGACTATGTCCCTTCAGCACTTTCCCGCAGACAGTATTTTAGAGTTTTCTGAGCCAGACTGCAATTTTCTACAGGATGATTCCTATTCAGAATGTAGTGGCCCTGAGCAAACACCGAAGGCGACTTCAAACGTGTGTGAAACACATCCTGGGTTCAAATCCATGTCAGCTTTGATGCAAGGAAGATGGAAATCACATGTGAACAGCTAAAGGCCTGAAGATAGAATAAGTCCTTTTGGACTGTGAGCCCACTTTTAGACTGTGAGCCCACTGTTGGGTACGGACTATCTCTATATGTTGCCAATTTGTACTTCCCAAGCGCTTAGTACAGTGCTCTGCACATAGTAAGCGCTCAATAAATACGATTGATGATGAAGATGGGGCCCTTCGCAGCTGTGAGGTCCTTGGAAACCAGAAGCCTTCGATGAGCTCTGATCCTGATCCCTTGATCCCCTTCCTAAACTTCCAATTAATTTGAACACAGCATGGGTTTTGCCTGAAGTAAGTTTCTAGCCCTTTTGGCTTTTTGGGTGCTCAGTACATAGAACACACACACACACACACACACACACACACACACACACTAAAAGGTAACATCCCTTGTGGTTAATGAATACCATCACAGAAAGCTTCCAAAAATCATTTTCTTCTTACTAAGAATAACTTGGTGCCATTTCAAAAATCTCCTGAAAGTTATGATTCTGGAAGATGTAAACGATTACCCTTATTACCTTCTCTGATCTTCAAGGAATCCATTAGTCACTCATTCAATTACATTTATTAAGCACTTACTGTGTGCCGAGTGCTGTACTAAATGCTTGGGAATTACAACACAAAAAGCAGTGACACTCTGCCTACAACAAGCTCATTCTTTCCATTCCATAGAGCTGAAGCAGCATGGCTCAGTGGAAAGAGCATAGGATTTGGAGTCAGAGGTCATGGGTTCAAATCCCAGCTCCTCCAACTGTCAGCTGTAGGACTTTGGGCAAGTCACTTAACTTCTCTGGGCCTCAGTTACCTCATCTGTAAAATGGGGATTAAGACTGTGACCCCCCTGTGGGACAACCTGATCACTCTGTAACCTCCCCAGTGCTTAGAACAGTGCTTTGCACATAGTAAGCGCTTAATAAATGCTATCATGAGTATTATTACTATGAATTGCATCTACTTAAAACAGACCCATCTCAGCCTACCCGGGTGGGATTTAGAACAAAATGGAATTCCAAAAATAATAATCAGATTCCATGAGCTGTAATGCCTTCCTCCTCCCTGCTACACTTGTCTCCGGCTCATTTCAAAGTTCAAGGAAACTTTCAGATTAATCTCACACCCTCTGCTGGTTGCCTAGTGTAGCACTGAAACAGTGTTTCTTCCTCACCCTCTAGCCACCTGATTGGTTAAAATTGTTTCTTGATTTCATTTAGGAAAAAAGATAGGGAACCTACCAAGATTAAGTAAGGAGTTTTTAGAATAAGTCGCTAAAATGCCATGAAGTTTTCCATCTTTTATCATTTGAATTTTGCTACCTCAACTAGTAACTGTGAGAGCCATCATCTATGATATCTGAGTGCAGAGCACTGCACTAGGGAGAATATAACAGAGTTGGTAGGCATATTCCCTACCCACAGTGAGCTTACAAAAGGCTCAGTTCATTCATTTAACCGTATTCTCCATCTATAACCTCTCCTTTAGAGAAATCATTCCTTCCCATGGTTTCATTTATCTACTCTGAACCAATGATTCCCAAATCAACTTCTCTAACCCCAACCTCTTTCTTTCTCTGCAGTCTTGTATTTCCTCCTGCCTTCAGGGCATCTCTACTTGGCTGTCTCAGACACGTCAAACTTAACATATCCAAAACAGAACTCTTCTGTTTACACACCCAATTTATCAGTGGTATTTGAGCACTTACTGGGTCAGAATTTGCCATCATTATAACCACCACCAACAACAACCTCCCTGTGTCAGACTCAGAATTTTGGCACTATCCTTGACTTAGCTCTCATTCAAACTGCATATTAAGTCTGACAATAAAACCTGTCAGTTCTACCTTATAATAAAGGTCTCATCCTCTAGATAGAAAGCTCTTCGTGAGCAGGGGTCGGGTCTACCAACATTATTATATCCCACTTTTCCCAGGGCTTAATACCATGCTCCACATGCAGAAAGTGCATACACTGATGAAAAGATGTATGAGCCACCATCCTGTGTCTTCAAGAACAAGGACTCGTGTGGAGATATTGATTGTGGTTTTCAAAGCACCACTAGTGGCCTCATTCCTGTCAGTCATACTCTCCTGAGGATATGGAGCTCAACAACAAAGTAGGTGGGAAGGGATGCAGCACACGAAACTTCAGGCACAACCTTTTTTTACTTGAACCCACTTATACTCAAAGCAAGGTACCACAGCCAAATGTTGTGTTATAGCATCAGAGCCTGTGGCCTTTGATTCACATTAGCCAGCTCTTTTTCAAGATTCCTGCTGGGCTTGTTCACCTTATGGAATGTCCCATGGGGTTCTGGAGTCAGAAACATTCATCACTGACATTTGTCTCTCCAGAGAACCAGGATTTGAACCATCCAGGTCTCTTGAATCCACCTGGACCATCAGCAAAGGAGCAGCCACTCTAACTGTCAGTTTAGTCTAGCAATAGCCAGGAACACAGTCTGCTCTAAAAGCACAAAATGTACCAGAGTTTCCTTGCCTTTAATGAATATTTCCTGAATGCTGTTGTTTCCTAGAATGTTTCTCTCTATCCCCCTCCCCCTTTTTTCCCCTCCTCCGATCATTAAGGCTGTTTCTGCACTGACATTTGGAAAAGGTCCCAGTGGCCTTGAGCTGCCGGAGCTGTCTGTTTCAGTCCAGAGTTGCAGCAAAAGAGCCACAGGAGAATTTGTTTGTGTGGGCAGGGATGATAGGTATTTTCAATCGCCACCAAAGAGTAAGTAACATTCTTGTCTGGGAAGAGTGCCAGCATTCATTAAGTGCTTGGTATATTCAGAGCCTCTTTTATAGCTTCTTTTGTTTAGTGAAAAGAAACTCTGCTTTCACCTGCCTGTTTGGAAGTGAGCAGAGTGAGTTCTTGTTACTGATAGTTTCACTGTGCTGTGGTAGAAGTGCTCTCTGACAATTGGGAAAACATGCCTAGCCAGGGTCTAAAAGAAAAATCTAAAGAAAAGCAGGCAGAGGAATCAAATCTATTCTCTCCTCACCTTCCCTTGTCACCATGGACTGGTTTACTGGAAAGCTGTGTTCATAGGGAAACTGAATCGCTATTAGCTGGTACTGATGATCACTTAGTAACAGTGGTAAAGGTATTATTTCTTACTATGTTCTAAGCAGTGGGATCAACACAAGGTAATACAATTAGAAATAATAATAATGGTACTTAAGCATTTACTACGTGTCAGACACTGTATTAAGTGCTGGCATCGATACAAGCAAATTGGGTCAACACAGTCCCTGTCCCACATGGAGATCACGGTCATTATCCCTAGCCCTCACAAGTCAGTCATCTTTTCCCCTCCTCCCCCATCTATCCCAAGATCTCATTCATGGACGGAGGTGGGGTCCTTTGCACAGGGAAGTGGCAAAGTACACTTTATGTTGGTCAGAAGAAGAGGTTAATGATGGAATTTCCACTCTAACCCCCATCCCTCCTGCTGGATGGGACCCCTCACCAGGATATGTGCCCCTGTCCCCAACCCACTCTTTTGGGGACTTCTAAAAGAAGCTTAATCTTTTTCATGTGATGATTGAGGCATAAATGGTTTTGAAGAAGGAAAGAGGGATGCTTATGAAGAGTAGCTTCTGACCTGGAGTCAGAAGACCCCGGTTCTAATCTTGGTTATGCCACTCATCTGCTCTAAGACCTGGCCTTAGTTTCCCCATCTGTAAAATTAGAATTCAAGACCTGTTTTCCTCCCCCATCTCTCCTCACACTCAGACTGTGAACTGAGTGGGACTGTGTCCATTCATTCAATCCTTTTTATTGAGTGCTTACTATGTGCAGAACACTGTACTAAGAGCTTGGGAAAGTACAATACAACCTGACTGTATCTACCACAATGCTTAAATACCAGTTATCAGAATTACATCTCACCTGCATCTACCTTGGTATTTCATCCAAAACATTTTCAGCTTTCATTAATACCATTTTCCTTTCTCTGTTTACGTGTTTAGTAAATAAAATCTTTCACCAGCCCTTAATGAGAGCTATATGGAAGACCAAAGGTTGTGTTGCGCATCTCAATGGGCCTATTGATGCAAAACTCAACCTGCTCAAATTGCCACTCTCAGAGCCTGAACTGGAACTCAAGACCAAACGGCAGACTCTGAAAGCCTGGGCATCTTCGTTGGCCATCATTCAACTAATAACAAGATCATGCGACTCTGAAGGAGATTCCCCATCCACCTGTCCTCATCCATTGTTGTGGTAGCATGATAGGGGATTAGGAGTATGTATTTTAGTACCTTCATCATACCATATTTGAAAATGGGTTCTTTTCCTATGTTAAATTTCTGCCCCATTTGAACACCAGGTATGTAAATTACTGGCACTCTTTTCCAAATTATTTCTGCAAGTTTCTCTTCTCCCCAATCACTGTACTCTCCCAGAAACTCCCCTACAAACTATACTAACCCCTTACAAACCCGAGATGGAAAGAATAACCAAGATTTCCTCAAGGCATAATTTTCTGAACCCTATAAAATTAACTAGCAAGGAATTCTCAGTCAGCAATCCACTTTGTAATAGCCTATTTCTCCTTTTCATTCATTCATTCAATCGTATTTATTGAGCACTTACTGTGTGCAGAGCACTGGACTAAGCGCTTGGGAAGTACAAGTTGGCAACATATAGAGATGGTCCCTATCCAACAGCGGACTCACATCCTTAGAAAACGGCACGACAGGCATTCTCAATTCTGCTAGAGTAAATGCCTTGTGGACTTTATCCCCAAGTGGTAAAATATGTACACTTTATATGAAACATGAATAGCTTTTTGGAGTCAGCAAAGTGCTGTCGACTGATATTTGGTCTGCTGAAGACTGATGGTCTGTACTAGCCTACTTCTGAAAAATCTGTTATACCCAGGCTCTCCACTGAGGATTCTCAGCTGGATGTGGTCAGTAAATTGTGCTCCCTACACTGCATGCTGTCCATAGGCATGAGGAAAAGTAAAATAAACAATGGAATCACGTTAATATGTTCCCCACAAGACTAACAATATGATCCCATCTTGATTCAGTGGAAGATCTATAAGGAAATTTTAGCATCTTTCTTTAAACACATAGTACAATGCTCTGCACACATTAAGTGCTCAATAGATAGTATTGGAGAACCTGCCCCAGATGCAAGATCTGACTTCAGTAGCAGTTCTAGAAAGTCTACTTATATACAATACGTAATGAGGTCCTGAAACACTGCCAGCCCAGTATCACTGAAACGACATCACACCTACACTGGGTGGGGCACTTGAGGAGAATGGCCAACAACAGGACAATCAAATAATTGCTGCAATCAATCGTATTGAGTGCTTACTATGTACAGAACACAGTATTAAGTGTTTGGGAGAGTACAAGACAGAATTATACATGTTCCCTGCCCACAATAAGTTTACAGTTTTGAGGGGAGTAAGGAGTTGAAAGCGGAGTTAAAAGGAGAGGCTGTAAATAGAGTGACTAAAGGGACTATTGTAAAGGCACAAACTAAATCATCAGATAAAACGGCAGGGCCTAAGGCATCCTCTAGACTGTAAGCTCATTGTGGGCAGATAATATGTCATATTGCTGTTGTACTCTCCAAAGCACTTAGTATACTGTCTTGCACACAAGTGCTCAAATATGATTGATTTACATGTCAGACTCTGAAATTTGTCATGTTTTTGAATGCATATTATTTCAATCTTTCCAAATGTAACTGTTGCGAAACCCCTCTCCACCATTTTTTTTGGCCATGATGCCTGGAGGGTCAGACCCCCTATGCAATTGTCACCTGTGTATTTTCTTCCAGCACTTAATGCCGTACCAAATACTTTTGCTACCACTACTAAATATGTTTATACATCAACGTGCATATATGTATTTAGTGGTTCAACATAGCCATAAATGCTATTTTCATTGTGTGTTGGGTGGGGGGGTGAGGAGGGCGAAACCATAAATACATGCATCCCAATGAGGAGGGATTGTGTAGATACGCAGGAGAAAGCAGAGAAAGGAGGAAAAAAAAGTACATTTTTAGTAGGGAGAATTTCTCAAGTCTCAGAGAATGACCATAACAACAAAAACAGATACCTAGTCTGTGAAGGCCATGTCAGGCAGAAGAAAGAGCAGAGGCATTTCAGAGAAGCAGAGACCATCTGAGACTCTCCTTAATGTATAAATGAGGAATTAAAGCACTCCAAACCAGCCTTAATCCTTCACCTTCTTGCCTCAGATTATTTCCAGTTCAGGGCTGGGGTATATAACCTGGGAGTTAGAGAATCGTTCCTCATCATCCAGCTATATACAACCAAATAGAGAAGCAATGTGGTCTAGTAGATAAAGCAGGGGTCTGGTCACGGATCTATTTGCCTGCTGTGTGACCTTGGGCAAATCACTTAACTTCTCTGTGCCTCCATTCCCTCATCTGTGAAATGGGAATTAAGACTGAGCCCCCTGTGGGACAACCGTGTCCAACATAATTTGTATTTACCCCCACATTTAATAGTGTCTGGCACATAGTAAGTGCTTAACAAATATCATAAAAGATACCCTAAGAGCACCATATTGGAAAACAGAACTAATGCCTGTGCTTTCTTTTGCCTATCCTCAGTATACATTTGTAAAAGTTAATAGGCAAAAATTGGCTAAGGCATCATTGCTTTAACTGCCATGGGATGTGGGTAATATCCTGGAAACAAACACCATTCTGAAAGATCATGCTTTGGTACGTAATTCCTAGGAAAAGTTCAAGAACGCAGGAGATTTCTTAATGATCACATCAAAGATTCAAAGGGTTTGTTTTTTGTTTTTTTTCCAGAGAAAAACGTAATTGCTTAAACTTATCTGCACTGGATGAACAGCTCACGTGCAACTTCTGTAGTCTCCTTTCCAGATTTGCTGGCAGGGATTGAACAGGTTGGAATGAGTGTTGTGACTGGTGGGTGTAAGCAATCTGTGAGATAATCAAATCTTATGCCCACTGCTTCAACAGCCTGAGTTATTAAGCACCTGTTGTGTACAGGAGCCCTGCACTAGGTACTTAAGAAAACATTTCATTTTCCCCACGTGGCTTCATTTACCACAATTTGTTCTTATAACATTCCTGAAAGGCAGGGAGAGGCACATATGATACTCTCCCTGGCTAGACTATAAGCTACCTGTGGGCAGGGAACATATCTAACAAATCTGTTGTATTGTACTCTGTCTAGTGCTTAGTCAGTACTCTACATGCATTAAGCACTCAATCATAATAGTGGTATTTGCTAAGCACTTACTATATGCCAAGCAATGTATTAAGTACAGCAGGAGATACAAGGTGATGATGGTGGCATTTGTTAAGTGCTTACTATGTGCAAAGCACTGTTCTAAGCACTGGGGAGGATGCAAGGTGATCAGATTGTCCCACCTGAGACTCAGAGTCTTCATCCCCATTTCACAGATGAGGTAACAAGCACAGAGAAGTTAAGTGACTTGCCCAAAGTCACACAGCTGACAATTGGCAGAACCGGGATAATCAGGTCCAACAGTCTAGGTAGAAGGGAGAATAGGTATTAATCCCTATTTAGCAGATGAGGGACCTAAGGCAAAGAAGCGACTCTTATCCAAGGCCATACAGCAGGCAAGTTGCAGACCTGGGATTAGAACCCAGGTCCTCTGGCTTCCAGGCCCAGCCTCTTTCCATTAGGCCAAACTGCTTATCAATCAAGATTCAAGTCTTTCCTGATTTACCATTGATTCCTATTGTATGGACAAGGATATCAATGCATAGATTGTTGTTTATATAGATTAAGAACTAGAGTGAGTATCCAGATGTCCTGCAGTAGTAGCAGGGCTGCCAGGGATACTGCAAGAGATGCTCCAGGCATCCTCCTATATCCATGGTTATACATCAGTTATTTAATAATAATAATAGTATTTTTAAGCACTTACTATGTGCAAAGCACTGTTCTAAGCGCTGGAGAGGTTACAAGGTGATCAGGTTGTCCCATGGGGGGAGCTCAGTCTTCATCCCCATTTTACAGATGAGGTAACAGGCACAGAGAAGTTAAGTGACTTGCCCAAAGTCACACAGCTGACAATTGGGGGAGCTGGGATTTGAACTCATAACCTCTGACTCCAAAGCCCATGCTCTTTCCACCGAGCCACACTGCTTCTCTATTTCTACAACTCTTCTCAGGCTGCATTCATTCAATCATTTACTGAACACTTACTGGATGCAAGGTACTGTATTAAGAGCTTGGGAGAGTACAGTATAACAATAAACAGACATTCCCTGCCCACAGTGAGCTTATATGCTTCCTCTTCCTTACTCCAATGCCAACCTACTCACTGCACCTTAGCCTCATCACACTACCAACCCCACACCCACAACCTTCCTCTGGCCTGCAACATCCTCCTGGTTCATAAACAGATCATGATTCTCCCTACCTTTAAAGACTTATTAAAAAAAAATCACATCATCATGACATCCTTCCTGACAAGGTCCTTATTTCCCCTACTCCCTCCTGCCTTGCCTATGAACATGGATTTAAGCACTGGGTATTCTCCACAGCCTCAACCCCAACGTACGTAATATAAATAATTTATTTTAATGTCTGCCTTCATATCTAAACTGTAAGGATGGCAGGAGGGAAGGGGTGAGCTTTAAAAAGTTGTGAAAGGATGGAGTCAGGGGCATAGGTAGAGGGGATAGATTTAAAGAGGAGGCACTCAACTTTAGTTACTGCAGGGAATATAGAGAAAGTCAAAGGGGGTGGAGAAGTGGGGCTCAGAAAGGAGCAGAGAAAAGTTTAGGGAGATCACATCTGGTTTCAATTTTGTTGATGAAGTTTGTGGCCAGATCATTAGGGGGAAAGATGGTGGGGGCAAGGGGACTGAAGTTTAGAGGAGGGAGTTAAGTATCTGGAACCGCTAATGGGGGCAGTGAGTATGGGAGTAAGTTAGGAAGAAGTAGTCTTGTCAGGCAGTGGGAAAGGCTGAATTGAAACAGATAAAAATGAATTTAAGGTGTACAACATCAGAGTAATGTTTGGATTTCTATCATCAGCACTGTGCAGCTAGGGCACAAGAGCAGAGAAAGTATTCTGTGGAGGTGATCTTGTTTGTGGGTTAGTGGTACAAAACGGGCAGAGGGATAAGGGAGTTCAGTAGAGAAGGTGGTGTTCAGTGTCAATGTGTGTGATAGGGGAGGGTAGTTTGACTATGGAGACCAAAGTTGGTAGGATGGGTGTATAATATTGGAGGGGGTCAAAAGAACAAAAGGTCTCCATGGGGGTGGGAGGACAGATTTGTGGAGAATAGGAGTATGAGAAAGAGCAGGTGAGGCGGTTATGGTCTGATAGAGGATTTTCAGACTTGGTGAGTTAAGAAATTGTATAGTTACTAGATATTATAAAGTCAAGTATGTGCCCAATTTGGTGAATGTGTGAGATGGGGTGGAGCAGGAGGCCCATGGAGTAGACAAGTGAGAAGAGGTGGACAGTGGAAGTATTATGGGGGGGGGCGGGGAGCATCCACATGGATATTGAAATCCCCAAGCATCAGTGTAGGAATGGAAAAGTGAGAGAAGAGAAATTAAGGGGAGTTGAGTTCTAGTCCCATCTCCGCCCCTAGACTGCTAAGTGACTTAAGACAAATCACAAAACTTCTTTGTGTCTGTTTCCTTATCTGACCAGTGTGGATATACTTACCCAAGTCTCCTTGTCTTTTAGATTGTGAACCCAGTGTGAGACAAGGACTGTGTTTAATCGAGATATCTTATATACCTGGAGAGAGTAGCCCATAAATGTTTAGTAAAGGTCATAAATAACATTATCAATCACTTAAAAAGAAACGAAAGCCAAAGCCAGTAATGCATTGAAAGCCACTCCCTAAATACACATTTTTGCAGAAGTTCTTATATTTCAAAGCTTCTTTAAGTACAAAAAGATTGTACTCACAAGCAGCACCTTCTGCAAGACTGAAGTACAGCTTCCTAGCAAGGCAGATAGAGAATGAAGCTGGAGAAAGAGAAAAAAAAAATCACCCAGCCCTGATTAATTTAAAGAACCCCACCCACCTTAATTGGCTCATTCGCACATGCATCTGGAAAATGTAATCCCTGTGGGAGGTTTTTTTCCTTCTTCTTTGCAGACCCATAGCCCACCTTCGATGGAAGGCTTAATGCTATAACTGCCACCACGGAAAGGTTAAATAATATAACCCCGGTCACTTGGCAAATGGAAAATCAGTGATTTGAATTGATCTACTGATTCCTATAACTGAGCCCTTTCCAACAGACTAAACTGCTTCCCTTGCAGACATGAAGTTTGCCTTTTAGGAGTTTACAGTCTAATTTAGCCCAGATTATCATTCCCAACTTGCACATTAAGCCAATGGCATCCCACTTGCCAATGCAAAAAAGAACTGGCTTCAAATCACTAAATGAGCACAATTAAATAAAAAGCAACATATTGCCCAATATACTATAATGATGAAAAAACATATGTATATTGCCATTTAAATATCAAAGGAGGCTGCTAAAACCAGTCAGAGTTTAGGACAATAATCCATGCTCCATTTTTTTGAATGATTTCAACTTAGCTCTTTGTTCAGGTGGAAAGATTTCCCTAGAAATATAGGAACTCACAGAAGAGAAATGAGAAGGGTTATGCCCAAATGAAGGCAGATCATGGCAACAATAGAGCATTGAACTTCATATGTTACAGTATGTTGCCAAGCTTCAGTCCCCTTGACCCCACCATCTTTCCCCCTAATGATCTGGCCACAAACTTCATCAACAAACAACTCTTCATATGTTACAAATCCCTGCAGATCTTTCTCCTAAGTATTAATTGGCATTTTGAAAAGTTAATTAAAAACAGAAGCAGCAGATATTAAGATATAAGGTGGGTTGCATTTCTCTCCTACTGACCCCTTAACTCTGTTCAATTTTCTTTTAATTTACTGGTTTTCATTTTAGTCGGTTTTATGTTTTCACTTCAACCAGGAATGTTTTAGCTTTTTCAACTTTTTTTTTGTGGTGCAACCATTGTAATTTATCCAAATGCACCATGAGTAGCATACTGATGCCTCTAGTAAGTGCTAATGCAAAGCTATGAAACTAGCTCCAGGGAGAAGAATAGTATAATAAGAGTCAGCTATATCTTGTTCCCAGAGAAACAATTTTTTTTTCAAACTAATATTGTGATTACTTGTGGGTTTTTTTTGTGAAAAACTTTGCTGCATTTAAACAAGGAAAAGAACCAAATGACAACTAGACAGAGTGGATAGTTTTAAAAGATTAAGTACTGATTTTTTTTCATGTAATGGTGGATGACTGACCTCTATGTGATTGTGTTACACCTTACAAAAGCATTGGCCACAGTCAAAACTCAGGTTTCTGTCAAACACTTGGTAAAATAGACTGCCTCAGGATATTTCCCAGAATCCTTAGATTACCCTACTTGTTTTGATGTGTATATATATCCATAATTCTATTCATTTATATTGATGCTACTGATGCCTGTTTACTTGTTTTGATGTCTGTCTCCCCCCTTCTAGACTGTGAGCCTATTGTGGGTGGGAATTATCTCTCTTTGTTGCTGAATTATACTTTCCAAGCACTTAGTACAGTGCTCTGCACACAGTAAGTGCTCAATAAATATGACTGACTGAATGAATATTGTCTGTCGAGTTTAATTGAAGATCTTTTCCAATCACCATCATGATAAAGTTGGTCTGAGGGTAGGTCCAGTCCTGTTCAGCATGGCTTAGTGGATAGAGCACAGGCTGGGAGGCAGAAGGAGTTTTTAACCCCAGTTTTACTCCTGGCTCTGCTACATGTCTGCTGTGTGATCTTGGGCAAGTCACTTAACTTCTCTGGGCCTCAGTTACCTCATCTGTAAAATGAGGATTAAGAATGTGAACTCCATGT
Source organism: Tachyglossus aculeatus (assembly GCF_015852505.1). Classification (NCBI taxonomy): domain Eukaryota; kingdom Metazoa; phylum Chordata; class Mammalia; order Monotremata; family Tachyglossidae; genus Tachyglossus; species Tachyglossus aculeatus. Next base: position 37,337,083 of record NC_052075.1, on the reverse strand, counting down.
GGGACAGGGACTGTATCCAACCTGATTACCTTCTATCTACCCCAGTGCTTGACACAAAATGCTTAACAAGTACCATAATAATAATGATCATTATTATTAATTATTATTATTCAATCTATTCTTTCCTTGACACACTTGAAAATGCAACAGGCACCTGGAATCTAGACTTATGCTTCTTATTCACAAAGACTCGTCCAAACCAACAGGCTATGAGCAACATCAAATGTCTTTGAGACTGTCATAATGATTGTTGTATTTGTTAAGCGGTACTATATGTGCCAGGCACTGTAGTAAGCACAAGGGTAGATACAAGATAATCAGGTCTCACATCGGGCTTATATTATTAGTAGAAGGGAGAATAGGTATTGTATCCCCATTTTGCAGATGAGGGAATTGAGGCACAGAGAGTGAAGTGACTTTGCCAAGGTCACACAACAGGTATGTGGTGGAGTCAGGATTAGAACCCAAGTCCTCTGATTCCCAGACCAGACCCATGCCCTTTCCCTTAAACTGCGCTGCTTCCCTGGAATTCAGTTATCCAGGAATTGCTAAATGTTGACCACTTTTTTGTGTGATACACATTTGAATGAAGACAGGCAAATGAATATAATTATCTTGCTCAAGCTGAGCAGTGTAATTTAAAGAAAAGCTTGAGTTTTGTATCAGCCTGCACTGGGGACCCCTAAACAAATCCCAAGATTTTGATCTGTGACCCAGAAATGAATGTTGTTTTCTATGCAGTAGACACCTAATGATGCCCAGTTAGATAAATGCGCAGAAAACAAACAAACAAAAAAGGGTAACATGCCTTTTAGAAAATTGTCAGATAAAGCTTGGCCACAATAGAGCATTGAACTTCATATAAGATTGAAGATCTATTAATTGCCTAACCATATATATGACTTTGTGCAGAAGAAGATCTGAGAAGCAGCATAGCCTAGTGGATAGAGAACTGGCCTAGGAGTCAGAAGGACCTGGGTTCTAATCCTGGCTCTACCACTCGTTTGCTGTGTGACCAGTGGTAAGTCACTTCACTTCCCGGTGCCTCAGTTCTCTCATCTGTAAAATGGGGAGGAAGACTGTGAACCCCATGTGGGAAATGGACTGCATCCAACCTGATTAGCTTGTATCTACCTTGGTGCTTAGTACAGTGTCTGGCACATAGAAAGCACTTAACAAATACCATTTTAATAAAACAGACAGCTACATTTTTCAACCAGATTCCTCAGAGTCACCTATGAACTATGCTCCTTAGCTGGCAGGCAGTTGGCCGGCAGTCAGACCAATGTTCACTGCAATGGAGTGCTACAGAGCATCATCATCATCAATCATATTTATTGAGCGCTTAGTGTGTGCAGAGCACTGTACTAAGCACTTAGGAAGTACAAGTTGGCAACATAAAGAGACAGTCCCGTGATGGCAGGATTCCCAAGGAGCTGATGTTTGGTGAAGTGAAATGGAGCCCACACAAGCAAGAAGGGCAGAAGAAAAATTTTACAGGCATTTTAAAGCACAGTATCAAGCAATGGGATATGGTTGTGGATTTCAGAAGACAGACACAACAAATGGACCAGCCTGGACAGCAGCTTTCAGGAGAGGACTTCTTCCTTGACAGAAGCATAATGGATAATTGGGATAGTAAAAGACTGTCCAAGCAACAGGGAATGTCTCTGTTTAGGGCAAATGTACATTATATATATATATAATATATATATAGTGTAATCATGTGTCAGTCTTTTTGGCTTTATTTCTGTGTATAATACTAAAAAATAGATGGTATATTCATATGGATATTATATATATATATATATGTATAATATATGGAGAGAGAGAGATTGTTTGCAACACCCACCTAAAGTGACATTAAAGTCTTTAAATTGGACTTTTCAGATTAGAGAAATGCAAGTGGATATGTTAGAATCATATAATATAGAACAATAATGTGAATCCTACTCCAAAGTGATAAACTCTAAGGGAGAACCAGAATTGAATAATACAGGTACAGAATTCTATATTTCACTCACCAAAGAATAAAATTGTAAAATGTCTTCAGAAAGTGGGCAAAAGTGATGGTTTACCTACAAATATGTTTAATGGCTGAAATACAGATCTTGATAACTGAGGAAGATAAATTTCTTGGGAAATATTCTATTCCCCCAAAGCATTCACCAATAATTAAATGGGTTAAATTTAATTATACATAACACATTTGCTTATCTCTTCCAAGAGACCTTCCTCAACTATACTCTCATTTCCCCCACTCCTTCTCCTTTGCACATCACCTATGCATTGGATCTGTATCCCTTAAGCATTTGATATTTACCCCAACTTCAGCCCCTTGACACTTATGTACATATTTGCAATTTATTTTAATGCCTGTGTCCCTCTTCACACTGTAAGCTCTTTGTGGGAAGGAAACATGTCCACCAGCTCAGTTATATAGTACTCTCCCAAGTGTTTAGTTCATAATTCTGCAACCACAGCAAGCATTCAATAAATACTGCTGATGGACTGATTAGGTGGAAAACATATGACATTTGCTATCATCAAAGGTATTTACTGAGGAGTTACTGTGAATAGAGCATTGTACTAAGTGCTTGGAAGAGTACCACAGGAAGTTTCACAGGCTGGAAATGTCTATAGATTCATAGAGAGGATTGGATAAATTAAAGAATGAAATTTAGCTCAAGAAATGTACCTAGAGGAATAGCAGTGTCTATGAAGTACACCCTTATCATTATCTGGTGTCTGGGATGTGTCGTCACCAGGAAAGGATTGCTGCCTGTCTCTGACACTCTTAACAACATCCTAAACTTGAATTTTGTTAGACCATCACAAACACTGATATACTAAACCTTGAAATAAAGTCTCTTCAAACTGCATCCATTGCAGACTGAGCAATTGGAGGTGATTCCAAAAACCAAATCCACCACACTTCTTTCTCTGTAGTCTCCTTTTTTCATTCAATTTAATGTGGTCATTTTGTTTTCACTACTACCCTCTTTCTAAGCATACTGACCACCAACCTTTTGGGGATCAAATCAAGAACTCCAGGTCATCTACCATGCTGAAACAAAGCTGCTGTAATAAATCTTTGCTGGAGAGGGGCTTTGTTTCATTAGAAAGATGGCTGAGGTAAATAAATTAGCAATGAGAGGGATTAGGGAACATGTCTACCACCTCTGTTGTACTCTTCCAAGCTTTTAGGACAGTGTTCTGCACACAGCAAGAACTCAATAAATAGTATTGATGATGATGATTAATGTTCCATCCTATCTGTATAATAGAGTACTGGTTACGGCTATCAGAGATTAGAGTGTGTGCCCAATTTTGGAAAAGCCCTCCAGGCATTTATTACTGGGCACTTTTAAAAAGGGCGCTTGATATAGCATTCTTAGTTTGAATTTTCACAGATTTCAGCAAAGCCCCCCTGTAAAGATAAATAATAGATAATAATGATGGCATTTGTTAAGTGCTTACTATATGTGAAGCCTTGTTCCAAGCACGGGGCGGGGGGCGGGGGGGAGATACAAGGTGATCAGGTTGTCCCACGAGGGGCTCACAGTCTTAAACCCCATTTTCCAGATGAGGTAACTGAGGCCCAGAGAAGTTAAGTGACTTGCCCAAAGTTACACAGCTGACAAGTGGCGGAGGTGGGATTAGAACCCACGACCTCTGGCTCCCAAGCCCATGCTCTTTCCACTGAGTCATGCTCCTCTCTATCCATTTCCCTCTCTGAAGAAGAGAAAAAAACTTTAGGAAATGCTATGAACAGTCAAATGGGAAACACAGATCATACAATTTTAAGAGTCTGAGGCACTTTTCTTGAGATTATGCCTGTTAGATTTAGCAGCTCCAGGAAAGTTGTGTGATCTTTCTGGATCAACCAGTGCAGTTTTCTGTTTCGTTTTATGTTGTTTTGTTTTTAAAGACAGGACAGATTAGTCCTCAATCATATGGTAATCCCGCTGTTATCTACAAGCCCAGGATATCTGCATGGACACACAACACCATTATCACCATCTTAAGGTTGAAAGCAAGAATGCTGACTAAAAACCGACCTGCATTTCACGTTAGCACTCTCTAGTGCCCAAGCTAGAATCTTTCTGAACTAACTACTCTGTAAAGAGAAGGCTTTGTCTTGAGGAAGACGCTGAGTTTCAGAACCCAAATTTTATTCAGCTATTCCATCTTGATATATTCATATTATATACGCTATGTCCTGGTTATTCCTCCTGCTCCAGCTGCTGGAAACTCATTTTTGTCTGCCTCCCTAATTTCATGGTAAACTACTTGAAGGCAGAATGTGGGTGTCATGGTTTTGCTGCATTCTATTAAGGTTTTAGTACATTGCTTAGCATTTTAATTAGTATAGTGCTTAGCCCACGGGAGGTGCTCAATAAATATTATCAGTTGATTGATTGATCAATAGGATCCATCTGATCAACACAATGTAATAACTGATGCCTGAACAGAAGAGAGAAGTAGAAGTATACTCTCACACTTTAGCAATATTTCAATAGTGTATTTTGGGTGCCTAACCATGGTTTAGGAAGGCACACAAAAGAGATAAAAGGCACAAACCCAGCTGTGGAGAAAATTTAACTGGGAAACAAGAACACAAGTATTGTTTATTGAGGTCCTTTATATAAATTGGCATCAGTCACTTCACCCTTCAACAACAGGTCAGAAATCAGTATATCCAACCTCCCTAACTTTGTTCTTTATTTTCCTTAATGGCCTTTCAACTTGTTCTCTGCTTTCCCACTTTCCCTTCTTGCCTGAAAATGAAGCAAAATCAAAAGAAGCAAATGTTTTGGGGTTTGCTTTTCAATTATGTTGACCCAACAGTACAACTTATCCATCAAATACCTTTAAGATCATCAAAGGCAGGAACAGTAAACCATGAGGCTGGGTTATCCCTTGACCTATCAAGAAAACCTACATATTCATTCAGTCATATTTACTGAGCACTTACTGTGTGCAGAACAATGTACTAAGCACTAACAATAAATATTGTTGGAAAATAATAATGTATCAGTTGATTTTATAGGTTGATTGAACTGAGTTATTATGTAATAGTCATAACAGTATTTATTAAGTGCGTATTTCAAACAGAACAGTAAACTGAATGCTAAGGTGGGAATTAGACACAGTCCCTATCCCTCGGGGAGTTCACAAAATAAAAATGAAAAGAGAAGTAGCATGGATTAGTGGATAGAACATGAGCACTGCAGCAGAAGGTCATGGGTTCTAGTCCTGGATCCACCACTTGTATGTACCTATATGCTGTGGACTAGGTATTCAGTTAATAGTGTTAGTGATGATGCGAATGATGCATTTCAGGGTCTTACTCTTACAATCAGGATATTTCCTTTAGATTTCCTTTAGCTTTATTGGAATCCCCTCAGGCAGAACATACTTAACATGATTGGGAAAATTGCCGATCTGATCTCACAATCAACTTGTGCAGAATCCTTTGCATTAGAACTTGCTTCCAAAACAATCATCTTACTTGCCTTGTAAACTGAATATTTCTTTCAAAGAATGAAGAATTGTCTTATCCCTATCCTCTATCAAAGTTCAATTCAGGAACTTAAAACTCTGAATTAAATCACCCCTCAATTCCCTCTATGTGCATTCACCTGTCTCTATTGGGCTATTTTTGGCAGATCTTCTGGGAATCCTATATTAAATATCAAAGAAATAATTGGAAGAAAAGACACTGAAGACAGATTTGCAGGGTACAGTACAGAATGATTCAGTAGCACTCATTTAATTATTTTTCCGGCGATTTTTATTAATCAATGAGTTTTGTTTTTACCCATCAGAGTTCACAGAATCACCCTTCTTAAGTATCACAGCTATAATGACAAGTCACTTAAAGCAAGGCTTATGAGAAGTTCCCACTATACTTCTTTCCCTTACTTCTTCTTTGACAAGTCTCTTTTAGTGGGCCCTTGCCTCGGTAGAAGTATTTGAGGTTGGCAGCCAGAATGCTGTTATTTGAATAGTGTGTTTGCTTTACAATGATTAACAAAGACTACCCATCTCATTTGCTCTGGACACCACAGGCTATCATCTACAATTCTGGCAGAGTATCAGAAACCTGTTTATCTCTCTGATTATTTAGTGCTCCAAGATTCCTGGATCTGGACTAGAAAGATGTAATTCTTCTTGAACTTTTCAGTATAAATTTCCGAAATTGTTTCGTATTTCATTTGTTTTATTAAAATGAGATGGCGTAAATCAACCACTGCTCTATTGGGAAGGTTTAATATTTTAATCCCCTTTAATTCTGTCAGGGAAAGCATGGGTGAGCTCTTAGAGATGATGGGAATTGCAAGTATAATTTGTGATGGGAAATTCATATTCCAGGCAGAAGACTGTCCTTTGTGGCACTCACAACATACCTCCATACAAGTCTCTCTCTTCAACAAGATTGACCTCAGCAGTGCCAATATTGGATCAGACCAGTGATTCATCCAGTGCAGTATTCTGTCTCCTACAAGGGCACTAAAGAATCCCTAAAAGAACCATGTTAATGACTCCCTCCTTGACAGGCTTCTTGATGTTTATGGATAGAAAATTATAGGTTAGACTGATTTCCGAGCTAACTTGTATTTCCTCCAGCCATTAGTATGCTGTGTGGCACATTGTAAATACTAACCAAATATTCTTCTCCTCATTTTTCTGCTCCTACTCCTCCTTCTCTTCCTTATTATCTTCTTGTTTTTTTCTTCTTCCATTTACCATTTTGAGCTAGTTATCAACACCTGGGGCTGGAGAAGGGGGATTGGGGCACAAGTCCAGAAGGGAAGGGGTGACCCACTGCCCACAGAAGTAGTTATTACTATAAATGAAATTCAAACAAAGGAAAACAAATGCTGGAACGTGAGGGGGTGAAACTGAGAAGACTGGGAAGCAGAGAACTGATTTTGTAGTACAAGAGGACAGGAAATCTGCTAGACACAGTTTTGGGAAGGGGCAAAGAAGCGAGGGGATGTAGGAAAAGGGAGTGATTTATGGGCTATTTTTACTTGCCAGAAAGTCTCAAAAATTATGACAGGAATGATCCTGGAGCAGAACTTTATAATACCTTGTAATTCTAAAGGAAAATGTACCCAATTGTATGATCACTTCCTTTAAATGGTATTTGTTAAGTGCGTACTGTGTGCTAAGAACAGTAATAATAGTGATGGTATTTAAGCACTTACTCTGTGCCAAGCACTGTTCTAAGCCCTGGGGGAGATAACAAGGTAATCAAGTCATCCCACATGGGGCTCGTAGTCTTAATTCCCATTTTATAGATGAGGCAACTGCCACAGAGAAGTTGTCACACAGCCGACAAGTGGCAGAGCTGGGATTAGAACCCATGACCTCTGACTCCCAAGCCTCTTTCCACTGAGCCATGCTGCTTCTCTATACCAAGCACTAGGGTAGGAACAAGTTACCCAGGTTGGACACAGTCCCTGTCCCACTTGGGGATCACAGTCTAAGTAGTAGGGGGAAGGATTTAATCCACATTTTAAATATGAGTAAACTGAGACACAGAGAAGTTAAGTGACTTGCCCAAGGTCACAGTGAAGACAAATGGTGGAGCTGGGATTAAAACACAGGTCTTGTGACACCCTGGCCTGTTTTCTTTCAAATAGGTCATATTGCTTCTCAATTCACAATTCAACTACTTTTCTGAAGAAAATAGTCCACTTTTGTCTACATGCCAATCAGCTTCTTTCCCAGGCTCTGTACCCAAAAACTGTCACCTAACTGCAAGCCTTGAGGGAGAGGGAGAGAGAGAGAGAGAGAGAGAGAGAGAGAGAGAGAGAGAGAAATTTAGGATGGGGAGAAGTTCAGAGATGTAGAAATCCCTCTGCCAGTCAGTCAACTGATGATATTTATTGAACACTTACTCTGTACAGAGCTAAGTAGAATGCTGTGGTTTTAGCTGCTCCTGGAAACAGGGAGGAGAAGCAGAGCCAACTAAGCAACAACAAAAGGGTTATGTGTGCAACCTAAGTCTCTCCCACTAACCAATCAATCAGCGGTATTTTCTGAGTGCAGAGCACCGTATTATATGTTTCAGTGCATTATTCCCCCAGGGCCTTGGTACAGTATTCTGGATGGAATAATTGCTCAAGAAATACAGTGATTCTTTGACTGTATTTCCTCTCAGAATAAAATGGGTCAGTGTAACAAGTTCTATTTGGTGCTCACCAAAGAGATGGATTTGGGATTGTTATGTGTGTGAATTATACTTGAGGAGGTAGGGGTCTGGTTGGTCTCTGGGCTCAGCTGGGGCAAAGACTGGACCAAGGTAATAATAATGATGATGATTATAATAATAACAACTAAAATAATAATAATGATGCTGATTATAATAATGACATTGTTAAGCACTTACTATGTGAAAAGCACCGGAGGAAATTCTGGGATAGGTACAAGATAACTAGGTCAGACATAGTCCCTCATGGGGCTCACAGTCTAAGTAGCAGGGAGAACTGGCATTGAATCCCCAATTAATAACCAGAGGCCATAACAGGAAACTAGCCATTAAATACCTTCTACAGTCAGGCTTGGAGGGATTTGGAACCTTGGAAATCCTTCTTATCAGGCTTTGTGGAAATGAGCCAGTTTGGACTCCTCTCCCGAGGTCAGTGGAGTTTGGCGTACATACATTTTGATTTCCATCCCACTGGTGCTCACATATATCAATGGGGAAAAAAATGAAAAGACCCAATCCCCTGACCATTATAGAAATGGTCACAGTTGAGTCAAATTTACTCCTTTTATACTTCAGACATTTTCGTGACAAAAATGGATTTTCATGAAGTCTTGTAGAGAGGAAACTGGCAGCATGCCCAGCCTCCCTTCACCCTTGCTAGAGTGTGTGCAAACTCTGGGATCCAGCTTTGGAGGAAATTGAGGTAAATTTAAACTCTGAATGGAAATAACCACCTCTGAGGTTCACAGTTTCCTCTTTTTGAGGATTCCTGATGTCTCGTTGAGGAACTGCCTGGCTCCCAAGAACCCTTCTGGTTTTCCTCAGTCACTGAGCAGCACCTGCATACAGCCTGATGAATGTGGCTTGATGCAAAATAAACTCCTATAATGAAGGTCCTTGGGACTGTAGAAAAAAATTGTGGCCGTAGAAAGCACTTTGATCTTCTCTTCATCTTATTGCCATTATTAACAAGCAGGAACAGCAGCGGTAGCAGTCTAGTATATGCAGAGAATCCCCATTTTGCAGATGAGGGAACTGAGGTACAGAGAAGTTAAATGACTTGCCCAAGATTGCACAGCAGACAAATGACAGAGCCAGGATTAGAACCCAGGTCCTCTAACTCCCAGGCCCTGGCTCTTCCCACTAGACTGTGTTGCATCTCACTAGCTCATGTTGCTTCTCACAGCATGCTTCTACACAAATGAGGAAACTTGAGGCACCAAGAAGTTAGATGACTTGCCCATGGTCCTAAAACAGGTGAATGGCAGAGCTGGGATTAGAACTCAGGTCCTCTGATTCCCAGGTTTGTGTTCTTTCCATTAGGCCATGCTGCTTCTCTTTGACTCTCTCTACTGGGCAGGGTGGCATGTTTTCCACAGGGGAGGTCAGTTGATTGAGAACCAGAGCAGTTAGCTGGGAAATTTTGCAACCCTATGGTCAGTTTCCTTGAATAATTGTGGTACTAGCTAAGCACTATCTGCCAGGCACTGTTCTAAGCGATGGAGTAGATATAAGGGACACAGTCCCTATCCCACATAATGTTTACAGTCTTAATCCTCATTTTACAGAGGTGGTAACTGAGGCACAGAAAAGCTAAGTGACTTGCCCAAATGACACAGCAGACAAGTGGCAGAACTGGGATGAGAACCCAGGTTCTTCTGACTCCCAGACTCATGCTGTATTCACTAGGAAGCACTGCTTCTGCTTTCAATCATTACCAGCATCAGCCCAGTGTTGTCTTCCAACAAACGCTCTGAATGGCAAGAGATGTGGGAACAATTATTTCCCAGACAGCAGAGTGCATTTACTGAAGCTTGTGCAGTTTCAACAATTTTATGGGGGAAAAAAATATCTATCAGGTTAAGCCTCTTCCTGGAAGCCCTGTTTGCCTTTATTAAAGATGGTTCCTAGAGCTCCACATGATAAAGATAAGTCCAAATTGTGGTTGTAAACCTGTTACCAGTTCTTTTAAATTTTTCTCCATACACAGCAGAATTTTGTTGAGGATCAAAATTCTCCTACACTTTTCCTACCATGTATTTAAAGCTTCAATTTTTATTTTGAAATGCATGCAGAGGAGTGTTCTGTTCTTGAACGCCTCAATGTTTAAATTCTTATTTTAAGATGGAGGGTCTGAGTTTTTAAGTTCACTCTTGCAAGTAGTAGTACTAGTAGTAGTGGTAGTAGTAGTAATAGTATTTATAAGCACTTACTCTGTGCAAAGCATTGTACTGAGCTCTGGGAAAGGGTATACAGATGGGAGTTAGACATGGGCCCAGTGACTAGAAGGGCTCACAATCTATGACTATAGAATGGGAGGGAGGACTGTAAATTGAATAAAACTAATGCTTTATTTAAGATTATACCGTGTTTCAACAGCCATTAAAACTCAAGTGAGTTATGAACTCAAATGAAATCTATAAATGATATGGCTGGACTACGATCTCACAAAAAAAAGATAACCCCTCACATATACAATTCATCAGCTTTCCAGCAGAAATTTAGATTGCAAAAATAATCAGCTTTTCATGGAAATCTGGATTCCAAATTTGAACCTAGAACTGCTGAGATGTATGATTCTTAAAATATTCTTGCCTCCTTGGAGGCAGAATCTCATGGTTGCTGAAGACAGTGTGGCTTAGTGGATAGAGCATGGGCCTGGGAGATAGAAGGACCTGGGTTTTAATCTCATCTCTGCCATCTATTGGCTGTTTGAACTTGGGCAAGTCACTAAACTACTCTGTGCCTCAGTTACCTCATCTGAAAAATAGGGATTAATTCTGTGAGCCCCATGTGGGATATGGACAGTATCCAACCTGATTAGCTTATATATCCCCCAGTGCTTAGGACAGTGCTTGGCAAATAGTAAGGGCTTAACAAATGCCCTCATTATAATTACAACTCTGTCAGAATGAGAAAATAAACCCAGTTCACATAAACAGCCCACTGTTGGGTAGGGACTGTCTCTATATGTTGCCAATTTGTACTTCCCAAGCGCTTCGTACAGTGCTCTGCACACAGTAAGTGTTCAATAAATACGATTGATGATGATAAACAGCTATATTGAAATTCTTGTTCAATTCCTTCCATCTAAAACCTACCTGTGCTGGGCAGCAGGGGCATGGGAGAGAGTCATATGAAAGGAGGCAATGGTAAACCACTTCAGTATTTTTACCATGAAAACTCTATGGATACACTACCAGAACGATTGCAGGTGGAGGTTGGGCGTTCTGGGAGAGATGTGACCATGACGTTGCTATGGGTCAGACATGACTCAACAACAGAAGGCAAGATATAAGGGGTTAACTGGTGGGGGCTAGATCTGACAATGGCCAGAGAAAGAAAGCCCCTTCATCTCAGTTACCTAGGTTCCAAATGAAATCTCCACCTGTACTACCGTGTTATGGCCTTCATTAATAATAATAATAATGATGGCATTTATTAAGCACTTACTACATGCAAAGCACTGTTCTAAGCACTGGAGAGGTTACAAGGAGATCAGGTTGTCCCACGGGGGACTCACAGTCTTAATCCCCATTTTACAGATGAGGGGACTAAGGCGCAGAGAAGTCAAGTGATTTGCCCAAAGTCACACAGCTGACAATTGGCAGAGCCGGGATTTGAACCCCTGACCCCTGACTCCAAAGCCCGGGCTCTTTCCACTGAGCCACACTGCTTAGCATGAGATTCAATGAGGAAAAAAAATCACTGTCCCCCAATCTTATTCTCTGATTCAAGGTAGGTTTAATAGAAGTAGGAGGAAAGAAAATCAGTCTCTGTCTCTTTCTCTCTTTCCCTGTCTCTTCTTTCTCTATCTCCCCCCCTGCTTTCTTTCTCTCTCTCTTTCTCTCTCAGCCCTGGAAAAAAAAGAGAGTTGCCATTTTATGGCTTTAAGCAGAGACACTGATTGCCAACAGCCCAACACAATAGGAATCTGTGGCTCAATCAGGATCGAGGTAGGGGCGACAGGCTCTGGTGCCAGCTATTAGTCAGGGGTGGGAGTGGGGGCTCAGCCATTGGGTCCTACTGATGCTGAGCTGGCTTAGCTCTGTATTTATTTCAGACGCATATGGTCCAGAGAGACTGTTATTATTACATTAGCGTAGGGTCTGGGAGACTCCATTTTTTCCATTATTCCTAGTTTAAAACCCTTGAGTCATACGGAAGCATTAGTGAAGACTATAGGCAGGAACTATTCATAAACTATGGCTTGGGATTCTGTCCTCCAGCAGTATCTACCTGGGAAAGCCAAAGTTAATGGAGTGCAGAATTGCTAAATATGGAAAAACCCAATATTAAAAAGATTAACAGTAAATATGATAAGACCAATAATACTTTGTGCTAAGAATATGTGCACCTTCTGTTAGAAAATACTCAAGTGATTTCGTCCCAATTTCTGATTTTCTAAGCAATTTTTATCTACTTACTGCTTGGTGAGGTAGGGGAAGTGGGGAGAGGGAGAGGGAGAGGGAGGGTGTGTGTGTGTCTCTCTCTTTCTGTCTCTCTCTCTCTGTCTCTATGTGTGTTTTAGAAACTAGAGGAAACATGGATACTTTCCAACATTTTTCAGTAAGTACCAAGGAAGACAGTGTGAAAATGTGTTGAACTGAGACTCTTGGTTTTAATCAGGAGGACATGACCTGTATAATTGCTTATCCTCATCTTTACTTCATTGGAATCAAGGCTTTAACTTGTTCAGCTGCTTTCAACACTGTGAGTCACCCCATTCTAGAATTATTATCAAAACCAGGCCCTTACTGACAGTGTCCTTTCCTGCTTCTCCTCCTACCTACCTGTCTTTTTTGCAGGTTCCTCCTTTCCAATCAATCAATCCATCATATTTTTTGAGAGCTTACTATATGCAGAGTACAGAATAAATTCTTGGGAGAGCATAATAGAACAGAGTTGGTAGACCCTGTCCCTGCCCACATTGAGTTTACAGTCTAGAGGATGAGTTTATATTTTAGCTGTGGAAGTCCTTCAAGGCTCAGTTCTGGGTCCCCTTTTATTCTTCATCTACACCCACTCCCTTGGAGAACTCACTCAATCCCATCTTTTCAACCTCCCTCTCTATGTGGATAATTCCCAAATCTACATCTTCAACACATCTTCAGATATGTCTTGTCTTCTCTTAAGCTGTCGAATCGTGTCTGACCCATAGCGATGCCACGAACACATCTCTTCCAGAATGCCCCACCTCCACCTGCAATCACTCCAGTAGTGGATCTATAGAGTTTTCTTGGTAAAAATATGGAAGCGGTTTACCATTGCCTCCTTCTGCATAGTAAACCTGAGTCTCTACCCTCGACTCTCTCCCTTGTCACTGCTGCCCAGCACAGGTGAGTTTTGACTTGTGAGACATGTCAAAATGTATTATGGACACTGTCCACACACAAGAAGTAGTTATCCTAGGAAAAATGAAAATGTACATTCATGGAATTTTCTTTGATCAATAGTTGGGATGTTCTTCAATGGTAAACAATGCCTGCCTCCTGAGCTATGGACTACATTTTAACAACTAGTAGGTCTTCTCAACCTAATTTATCCTTTCCAGATTGCATATTACTAAAACAGTGAAAGAGTTTTGACACTGACACATGGGCTTATTTGCAACTTCTGCACAATGGTCAAGGACATCTAGGCTGAACTGGTCCTGCTAATAATGGAAATGATCAAACCAGTCACAGTCCCTGTCCCAACTAGGGCTCACATTCCCAATCCATAGTATAGATGAGGAAACAGGTCCAGAGAAGGTAAGAGACTCACCCAAAGTCCACAGTCAGAGGAGGGCAGAGCTGGAATTTAACTCCCAATCCCTTGCTCTGTCCATTAGCCATGTTGCCCCTCTGTGAGTGCCAAGGGACTTCAAGATCAGTAGTAATGGCTTGGCATGAAAAAGAGAAAGAAGATATAAGCTATAGCTTCACTTGAATCACAGGGGCGGAGGGGGAAACCTTGCTTGGGAAGTCATCCAGACATTCACCCTGAACCAATTCAGATCTACTCCATCAGGAATCTATTTCCATTTGAGGGATTCATTAGCAACATTGATGTCTTAGCTTAAGAAACAATGCCTTAGGCAGGTCAAAGATATCTAGGATGAACATTTCCTTTATCAAACACTCCCTTCCTTGTGTGGGAGGGCAAGGCGAAATGGAAATTCAATTATTTGTCTTCATGGTGATAGATATTACTGTTGACTCCATCAGGAATATTTGCATCAAGGGACAACACTGTTTGCCCAACATCAAAGATTATGTGTTCTGTACTGTGGATGTCAGAAAACAGAAAAGTGTGAGGAACAGTTGCCTACTGGGTTAGTAGTGTGTTTGAGGGGTGTTTGGGTACTGGTGTAATGTAACCTGCAAAGGATCATCCTAAAGATGTTGAAGAAGAGGGAGAAAAATGATTTGCCCCTTTCCCTGTGAGTTCATTCAAGGGCATTAGGAAAGTTAAGGCTGCAGAGGGGCAATGTTATGGATGTTGAGCAGCCATGGCCTTGAGGATGGTTGGCAACTTATACCTGATTCCTCCAAATGTTCTGGTGCCACATATCAGTGGTAAAAATACCGAGCTGGTTTGACCTTAGGACTGTCCAAGATGCCAATGTTCAATTTGGGGTGTAGGGATGAGATTGGTGTTGGAGGCCAAGGAGGGCATGAATAATAATAATAATTTTGGCGTTTGTTAACTGCTTACTATGTGCCAAGCGCTATACTAAGCACTGGGGTGGATAGAAGCAAATAGGGTTGAACACAGTCCCTGACCCACCTGGTGCCCACACTCTCAATCCCCATTTTATAGATGCGGCAACTGAGGCCAGAAAAGTTAAGTGACTTTCCCAAAGTCACTCAGCAGATGCAGCAGAGCCCAAATTAGAAGCCAGATCCTTCTGACTCCCAGGTTTGTGCTCTACTCACTGGGTTATGCTGCTTCTCATGAAGAGGAGGGGAGGAGTAAAAAAATGGGGTGAAAAGAAGGATGGGAGGAAGATAAAGTACAGAGCAGGAAGGAAAAGAAAAGGGAGAGAATAATACTAATATTTTTGGTATTTGTTAAGTGTTTTCTATATGCCGATCACTGTGCTAAACACTGGGGTAGATGCAAGTTAATCAGAAGAATGAGAAGAAGGGGGAGGAAGAAGAAAAAGAATGAGGGATTTAGGAAAGGAAGGCAGAGGATCAACTATCCCTGATGCTCAATTACTGCCATTATTACCACTGTCACTTGGAATCTGGAGAAACCCTAGTGTCAGAATTAAATGATTTGTACCCATGAGAGCTTGTACATGGCATCAGACACTGTAGGCACAACAGCATGGATTTTCCTTAATGCTGAGATTTGCAAAAACTCAAATCCTAGAAGGAGTATGGCCTAATGGAAAAAGTACAGGCCCGGAGTGAGAGGACCTGAGTCCTAATTCTGGCTCTGCTACTTACCTGCTGGGAGACCTTAGACAAGTCACTTAACTTTTCTGTGCCTCAGTTTCCTCATTTGTAAAATGGTGATTCAGTGCCTTTTCCCTTTCTTCTTTAGGCTGTGGGCCCAATGATAAGCAACAGGCACTGTATCCAAACTGATTATCCTGTATCCATTCCAGTACTTACTCCACTGTTTGGTAGGAATTGTCTCTATTTGTTGCCAAATGGCATTTTCCAAGCTCCTAGACCGTGCTCTGCACACAGTAAGTACTCAATAAATGATTGAATGAATGAATGAATTGTTTAACACATAGTAAGTGCTTAACAAAGACCACTGTTAAAAAACACAACCACTGTGTTATAAGAGAATTGGGTATACCAAGATACACCTTTTGCAGTTTCTTCCCTACATTTCATGTGTGATTTATGATAGTAGAGGAAATTCTAAGCCTGAAAGTCCCTAAAGCATTGGCATTTCTCTTTACACACTTTCATATTGTCTTTCCTAATGCAAGATTTAGTTTTCTTATCTTTTAAACACACTGTAAACTGGATTGTGTTACGTAAGATATCTAGGCAGCTGTGTCTTGATATTTTCTTTTCTGCTTAGAGTGCTTAGATTAGTAGACCAAAGACAATGAAGGAGGAATCAGAGTTAGATAGGTTGTCTTGTAATATTTCTGAAAATTCATTTAATGTGGATTTAATGTTGGAGGGGGTGGTTCTAACTTGGATCTCAGCTCAACAAGAATTATTCATGTTAATTCAGTGACTCAGGGCAAAAGAGTGGGTTGGGTGGTATAAAAGGGAATAGCATCATATTTAGTTGCCATCTTTACTAATGACCTTAAAGAAGGTCCTGCCATCCCTCCCTCCCTCATGGAGATATTGTAAGGCAGAACTCCCCGACGCTGTTTGACAAATTACACCTCTTCTTCAAAGTTCTGAAATCTGGTAGATATAAAGGGGAAGGGAATTCCAACATCTGGGGTCAACCTGAACAAGGGGTCAGAGTGGGAAAGAGAAGTGCAAAGTATAGTCAGTTAGTCAGTCAATCAATCATATCTACTGGGTTTGAGAGGATAAAAGAGTGACTGATAGAAAGGTGACTAGGGGAGATCTGCAAAGCAATTTGGAGACCGTGGAAACCAATGTTGAGGAAACTTGGATTGATGTGGAGGGAAATGAAGAAGAAGGTGGGAGGGTTTGGAGACAGGTGAATCAAGTTCACAAAGACAACTTTGTGAACTTGAGAAGTGGGAGGGAGTTCCACACAGAGGGAGGGTGAAGGAAAGGATTGAATGGCAAGAATTAAAAGTGGGGAGAAGAAGAAGCCTTGTTTAGTAGGGGCTAAGAGAGCGGGGTGGGGAGTAACACAGGAGAAGGGAGCGTAAGTTGAAAGGAGAGAAATCTGGAGAATATGTCTACCAACTCTGTTTTATTGTGCTTTCCCAATTTCTTAGTACAGTGCACTGCACACAGTAAGCACTCAATAAATACAATTGATTGATTGATTATCTGTGATTCTGTCTTGAAATTTTAAAATATCTTGGCCTTAGAATATAGTTTGATGGAACTGCTAAAAGATTCAGATGTGAGGTCTGAAATAAGTAAGTTCCTTGAAGGCAAGAGATTGTGTCTTCTTATTATTGTACTCTCCCAGCTGCTAAGCACAGTGCTCTGCACACACTAAGTACTCATTTGCGGACAGACTGATTGAGGTAGGTCCTGGTCTAAGATATATCATAGTTTGGACATGTCGTCCTCTGCAGGCTTTCAGTTTGGTCTGAATTGTGATGTCACTTTGGCTCCATATTTCCACAGAACAACTGTTGGACACCCTGAGGGTAATGACCTTGTCTTTGGGTCCTGTCTGGGGTAGAAAATGACTTTTGCTACAGATAGGTCATTGTTTAATCCAAAACAAAATCCATTTAGTGTTTCACTAAGAGCTATTCTCTACTACTAGCATCCTTCTTGCCTGCAGCCTTGCATTACTCAGTGCAAGAGCAGAAAATTGGTCTGAAAATCTATAGAAGGAAGTAATTCTCTCGAAATTTGCACAATCACCCAATTGCAACTCTTTTGGAAAATGCTACAGATAGTCTTGTCAACCTGTGGAAGAATGTCGAATTCTAATAGGAGGGAGAGGGAAAAGGAGATTTTTTCAAAGTTGCAATCAAACCCACTTAGACCGTTTTAGACACTTCTGTTTCATAATAAAAGAGGTTCAGGAAATAGGTGAACAAATATTCATCCATCTCTCACTGCGCAGAACGGTGAACCAGATGCTCTGTGTACAAGTGAAAGAATGTAGCTCAACTCTGCCCTCCAGGAAATCATAATCTAACAGTGGAGATTAGATGTACAGACATTGGATGAGCATGAAAACGTCTGCCTCACCTGCAAACATCGCTTCTGCCTCAAATGGTCTGACCAGATCATCAACAATGAGGAGAGGAGACCCTAATTATAATAATAATTATAATATTTGTTAAGCACTAAATATATGTCAAACATTGTTCTAAGTGCTGGCCTAGACACAAGTTTTTCAGGTCATACACAATCCTCTCCCACAGGGGGCCCAGTCTAAGCAGGAAGGAGAACAGATATTGAATCCTCATTATCAGATGAGGTAATGGAGGCACAGAGAAATTAAGTAATAATAATAATAATAATAATAATGACAGCATTTATTAAGTGCTTACTATGTGCAAAGCACTGTTCTAAGCACTGGGGAGGTTACAAGGTGATCAGGTTGTCCCACAGGGGGCTCACAGTCTTAATCCCCATTTTCCAGATGAGGTAACTGAGGCACAGAGAAGTTAAGTGACTTGCCCAAAGTCACACAGCTGACAATTGGCAGAGCCAGGATTTGAACCCATGACCTCTGACTCCAAAGCCCGTGCTCTTTCCATTGAGCCACGCTGCTTCTCAAGTGACTTAAGATCACAGAGCAGTCAAGTGGTGGAATTGGGATTAGAACTCAGGTCCTCTGTTACCCAGGCCTCTGCTCTTTCCACTAGGCAACACTGCTTCTCTAGTGATAACAAGTTACCAGCGCAGCTGCTGAATGATTCCTAAACTGGGGCTAGCAGGCAACAGGAGGTCAAAACAAACATTTTGAAGACCTTGTCTCAAACAATGTGATGAAACAATAAAATATTGGGGGACAGCAGCAGGAGAGGGACACGGCAATCACAAAAGGGATGGTTCTCCTCAAGCAGAGGTTTCACAGAGTTCCTTGCTCTCTGGAAGACTGAGACTTGAAAGGCAGATTTGAAAACAGCAACAGGTACTACTAGTGACAAATCTGGCAGTCAGGAAGTAAACATCTTTATGTGCCCCCACTGTGGAATAGAGTAAGGAATAGAGTAATTATCCCCCACTGAACATCTCAGCCAAGCTCACCTGCATGGATGGGATCTCATCAATAGTGTCATCTTTGAAAACATAAAGCTATCTCCTTATCTCTTATCATCTGTCTATCAACTACATATTGATCTGTTTATCTCTCTGTCCTTCTATTTACCTCCAAGAATGTCATTCAAGTATTATTTCATTCTAATTGGTTAATAATGATAATTGTGGTATTTAAGTGTTTCACCATGTGAAGCTTAGAGCTAAGTCATATAGGGCTACCCATAATGGATAGGTCTAAGCCAAAGTGCCAGGTAAAGTCAATTCACCTGTGCTGGGCATGGGAGAGGGTCAAAGGAGGATGATCAAATGATCAAAATGTTGATCAAAGACAATGGCAGAGACTCAAGGTTTTACTGTGTGGAAGAAAGTAATGGCAAGCCACTTCCATATCATTACCAAGAAACCTCTACAGAATGACCTTATGAGAGGAGATGGGACATTCTAAAGAAGGGGTATTCATGGAGTCACTATGGGTCAGAAATGACTAGAAGTCACTTGAAGAAGAAGGAGAGGATGTGTCCGTTACTGTGGTAGATACAAGATAATCAGGGAAGATAGAGTCCCTATTCCCATGGGGCCCACAGTTTAAGGGGGAGGGAGAATGGGTATTTAAATATCCATTTTACAGATGATGAAACAGACACTATGAAAATAAGTGGCTTACCCAAGTTCCCATATCAGACAAGTGGCAGAGTTAGGATTAGAGCCCAGGTTCCCTTCTTCCTAGGCCCATTTACTTTTCACTAGTCCAAGTTGCTTAGATGTTTTAAACCATTGAAAGGGTTCAATATAATTTGCTGACATTTTCAGGGTGGAGAAGTGCCCGGAATAAGAACATAAAGATGAAAAACAGTCTATAAAGAGTGAGGCAGTTCACCTCATTAGAAGCCGGAATCAAAGAACATGAAATCGGGACCTAAGAAGACAAGATCTTGTAATTTTTATAAAAAAGGAAGAAAATCAGTGAAAATTCAAATCTCTAGCACCTCATCAATTGTAGATTATTCTAATGAGCTGAAGCTAAATGATCCATAGCCCAAATCCCAACTTCATGTTTAGTACTGTGCCCAGTCTCATCCATATCCACATATATCATTTTTAATCTGAGGATTTTTACAGCAAGAAAAATATTAAGTTGATTTTGCATTTTTGTTTGGTCAGCATGTAAAAGAGGCAGCATTGGCTATTTAATTTTCTGAGAAAATAACACATCTAGCAGCCAGTGGATGTTTCAAAGATCTTATTTCATTCCAGACCTCAAAATCAAAAGCTGCTTTTAAGTGAGTGATCCACAAAACATAAATAATCAAGATCATCACATGCAAATGCTGCCTTTATATTTAATGCAAAATGTAAACACCTTAGGAAAACATATTTTCTTACTGGTGTAAAGAGGAGAGTTAGTCACCTCCGATGGTTTTTTACACATTTATTTCCCCTAGTCAAGGCCACAGGTGGAGTGGAGGCAGGAGAGAGAAAACACACTGACACCTCTAAGTACACATCCATCACTCAGTAAAGAAAGAAACGATAGATTCTGGTTGAAAATACTAACCGATGCTCAAATATGAACAGAGTTGGGGTAGGGGAGAGGTAAAAGAGAGGTTACTAATTTCCCGTTCAGTGACAGAAAGCTGGTTCCTCATCACCTCAGCTTATTGCATCCTTAGCAAGAGGTTTTATGCTTTATATTGCTTCTTCAGTTGGAAATATTATAGCCACACAAACACTGCTGATGCTGCAAAGCATGCATCTTTAGCATGACATTCATTACGGCAGCCTGTTTGCCCACCCTTGCTTCCAAGCCAACTTGGCTGCAGCCACTGGAAATGACTTGATCGTTTTGTAGGTGATTCAAACATGATTCAGACAATTTTCATTGCAGGAAAACTTACATTCAGGAACAGATGTGCACTGATCTTATGACACTATTTTTAAATAATAATAGGATTTATCAGGTGCTTACCACGTGCCAAGAACAGGGGTCAAATGCAAGAAAAACAGATCTGACACATTTAACATGGAGCTCATGGTCTAAGAAGGGGAACAGGTGATTTAGACACCTATTGTGGGAGCAGCATGGCTTAGTGGCCGGAGCATAGGCTTGGGAGTCACAGGTCATGGGCTCTAATCCCAGCTCCACCACTTATCAGCTGAGTGACTTTGGGCAAGTCATCGAACATCTCTGCGCCTCAGTTACCTCATCTGTAAAAAGGGGATTTTAGTACAGTGCTCTGCACACAGTAAGCGCTCAATAAATACGACTGAATGAATGAAAGCCCCGACATCCTAGCACTGTAACAGGACCACCTTCTGGCCAATCGCCAGAGTGAAAAACTTCACAGTTAACAACTGTCCACATTCATTCATTCATTCAATCGTATTTATTGAGTGCTTACTATATGCAGAGCACTGTACTAAGCGCTTGGGAAGTACAAGTTGGCAACATATAGAGACGGTCCCTACCCAACAGCGGGTTCACAGTCTAGAAGGGGGAGACGGAGAACAAAACAAAACATATTAACAAAATAAAATACATTGAATAAATATGTACAAGTAAAATAGAGTAATAAATATGTACAAACATATATACATATATATATATAGGTGCTGTGGGGAGGGGAAGGAGGTAAGGCGGGGGGATGGGGAGGGGGAGAGGAAGGAGGGGGCTCAGTCTGGGAAGACCTCAACAAGTCTCTTCCCCCCTTTCTCCAACCCCCCGGCTCTCAACACTCTCTGCTACTCTCCCATCCTTCCCAGCGGTATCCTCAGAGGAACTCTCCTCCCTCCTCTCAAGTGCTACTCCGGCCACCTGTGCTTCTGACCCCATTCCCTCTCATCTTATGAAATCTCTCGCTCCATCCCTTCTCCCCTCCTTAACTTCCATCTTCAACCGCTCACTCTCCACTGGTTCCTTCCCCTCTGCCTTCAAACATGCCCATGTCTCTCCCATCCTAAAAAAACCCTCTCTTGACCCCACCTCACCTTCTAGTTATCGTCCCATATCCCTCCTACCATTCCTTTCCAAACTCCTTGAACGAGTTGTCTACACGCGCTGCCTAGAATTCCTCAACAACAACTCTCTCTTCGACCCCCTCCAGTCTGGCTTCCGTCCCCTTCATTCCACGGAAACTGCGCTCTCAAAGGTCACCAATGACCTCCTGCTTGCCAAATCCAACGGCTCATACTCTGTCCTAATCCTCCTCGACCTCTCAGCTGCCTTTGACACTGTGGACCACCCCCTTCTCCTCAACACGTTATCTGACCTTGGCTTCACAGACTCCGTCCTCTCCTGGTTCTCCTCTTATCTCTACAGTCGTTCTTTCTCAGTCTCTTTTGCAGGCTCCTCCTCCCCCTCCCATCCTCTTACTGTGGGGGTTCCCCAGGGTTCAGTGCTTGGGCCCCTTCTGTTCTCAATCTACACTCACTCCCTTGGTGACCTCATTCGCTCCCACGGCTTCAACTATCATCTCTACGCTGATGACACCCAGATCTACATCTCTGCCCCTGCTCTCTCCCCCTCCCTCCAGGCTTGCATCTCCTCCTGCCTTCAGGACATCTCCATCTGGATGTCCGCCCGCCACCTAAAGCTCAACATGTCGAAGACTGAGCTCCTTGTCTTCCCTCCCAAACCTTGTCCTCTCCCTGACTTTCCCATCTCTGTTGACGGCACTACCATCCTTCCCGTCTCACAAGCCCGCAAACTTGGTGTCATCCTCGACTCCGCTCTCTCATTCACCCCTCACATCCAAGCCGTCACCAAAACCTGCCGGTCTCAGCTCCGCAACATTGCCAAGATCCGCCCTTTCCTCTCCATCCAAACCGCTACCCTGCTAATTCAAGCTCTCATCCTATCCCGTCTGGACTACTGCACTAGCCTTCTCTCTGATCTCCCATCCTCGTGTCTCTCTCCACTTCAATCCATACTTCATGCTGCTGCCCAGATTATCTTTGTCCAGAAACGCTCTGGACATATTACTCCCCTCCTCAAAAACCTCCAATGGCTACCGATCAATCTGCGCATCAAGCAGAAACTCCTCACCCTGGGCTTCAAGGCTCTCCATCACCTCGCCCCCTCCTACCTCACCTCCCTTCTCTCCTTCTACTGCCCAGCCCGCACCCTCCGCTCCTCCACCACTAATCTCCTCACTGTACCTCGCTCTCGCCTGTCCCGCCATCGACCCCCGGCCCACGTCATCCCCCGGGCCTGGAATGCCCTCCCTCTGCCCATCCGCCAAGCTAGCTCTCTTCCTCCCTTCAAGGCCCTGCTGAGAGCTCACCTCCTCCAGGAGGCCTTCCCACACTGAGCCCCCTCCTTCCTCTCCCCCTCGTCCCCCTCTCCATCCCCCCATCTTACCTCCTTCCCTTCCCCACAGCACCTGTATATATGTATATATGGTTGTACATATTTATTACTCTATTTATTTATTTGTTTATTTATTTATTTTACTTGTACATTTCTATCCTACTTATTTTATTTTGTTGGTATGTTTGGTTCTGTTCTCTGTCTCCCCCTTTTAGACTGTGAGCCCACTGTTGGGTAGGGACTGTCTCTATGTGATGCCAATTTGTACTTCCCAAGCGCTTAGTACAGTGCTCTGCACATAGTAAGCGCTCAATAAATACGATTGATTGATTGATTGATTGATTGATTGATTGATGTGAACTGGATTCTGTTTCTGCAGTCTGAGGCTGAGATACATCAGGGTTCTGAGTATAAATGGTCTTTCCCAATCTATGTTTCTCTCTTAAAGACCCAGTTGGTTGCTGCAAGGAAAGGGCATTGGAAACGTTTTGTTTTGCTGTCTGTCTCCCCCTTCTAGACTGTGAGCCTGTTGTTGGGTAGGGACCGTCTCTTTATGTTGCCAACTTGTACTTCCCAAGTGCTTAGTACAGTGCTCTGCACACAGTAAGCGCTCAGTAAATACGATTGAATGAATGAATAAGACTGTGAGCCCCACATGGGACAACCTGATTATCTTGTATCTACCCAGCACTCAGAAGAGATTGTCTCTATCTGTTGATGAATTATACTTTCCAAGCACTTAGTACAGTGCTCTGCACACAGTGAGCGCTCAATAAATATGATTGAATGAATGAATGAATGAATGAACAGTGCTTGGCACATAGTAAGCACTTAAATACCATCATCAGCACCATTAGACCCATTTTACAGATCGGGTAACTGAGGCACAGAGAAGTAAGTCAACCAATCAATCCATCAATGGAATTTATTGAGTGCTGGCTAAGTGCAGAGCACTGAACTAAGTGCTTGGGAAAGGACAAAACAATAGAGTTGGTAGACCCGATCCCTGCCTCCTAGGAGCTTAAAGTTTAGTGAGGGGCGTAGACATTAAAATAAATAGAATAAAATAAATTATGGATATGTACACAAGTGCTGCAGGGCTGTGGGGTAACTAGCAAGTGGTTAAAGGGAAGAGATCTAGGTGTCTAGGTGGCATAGATGGGAGAGGAACTAGGAGAAACAAGGGCTTAGGGAATCAATCAATCAATCAGTCAGTCATATTTACTGAGTACTTACTCTGTGCAGAGCATTGTACTAAGCACTTGGGAGAGTAAAACACAACAATATAACAGACACATTTCCTGCCTGCAATGAGATTAGAGTCCAGAGGGGGAGACAGGCAATAAGAAAAATAAATAAGTTATGGTGATGTATTTAAGTGCTGTGGGGTTGAGGGGGCAGTGAATAAAGGAAGTAAATAAGGGCAACACAGAAGGGAGTGGGAGAAAAAGAAACGAGGGTTTAGTCAGGGAAGGATTCTTGGAGGAGATGTGCCTTCAATAAAACTTCAAAGGTGGGGAGAGTAATTATCTTTCAGATACAAAGAGGAAGGCTATTCCGGGACAGGACATAGGTGAAAGATTGGTGATGAGATAGAAGAGATTGAGGATCTAGTTGGGCATTAGAAGAGTAAAGTGTGTGGCTTGGGTAGTAAAATGAAACTATCAAGTTGAGGTAGGAGGGGGCAAGTGACTGAGTGTTTCAAAGCCGATGGAAAGGAGTTTGTGTTTGATGCTGCTTTGGGATGTAGCATGAACCGTTGGGAAGAGATCAGGCCTGGGAGTTGGGAGGACCTGGGTTCTAATACCTGCTCTGCCATTTGTCTGCTGTGTAACCTTTGGCAAGTCACTTAACTTCTCTGTACCTTAGCCACCTCAATTGTAAATGGAGATAAAGACCATGAGCCCCATGTGGGACAGGGACTGTGTTCAACCTGATTGTCTTATACCTAGCCCAGTACTTAGATCAGTGCCTGGCACATAGTAAGTTCTTAAATAATATTTTTTTAAAAGGGAGGGGTCAGGGGCAAGATAGATGAGATTGAAGTATAGGGAGTAGGTTGGACAGGAGAGCAAAGTCTGATGGCTGGATTATAGTGGGAAATCAGCCAGGTAAGGTAGGAGAGGTTGATCTGACTGAGCACTTTAAAGCTGATGGTAAGGAGTTTCTAGTAGATATATTATGGATTGTGCACTCCTAATAATAGCAATTATTATTATTATTATTATTATCCTCATCATAGTATTTGTTAAGCACTTACCGTATGCCCCCCTTCTCCCCCTCTCCATCCCCCCTGCCTTACCTCCTTCCCTTCCCCACAGCACCTGTATATATGTATATATGTTTGTACGTATTTATTACTCTATTTATTTTACTTGTACATATTTATTCTACTTATTTTATTTTGTTAATATGTTTGGTCTTGTTCTCTGTCTCCCCCATTCTAGACTGTGAGCCCACTGTTGGGTAGGGACCATCTCTATATGTTGCCAACTTGTACTTCCCAAGTGCTTAGTATAGTGCTCTGCACACAGTAAGCGCTCAATAAATATGATTGAATGAATGAATGAATGCCAGGCACTGTACTAAGCACTGGGGTGGATATAAGCTAATCAGGTTGGGCCCAATCACTGTCCCACGTGAGAGTCACAGTCTCGATCCCTGTATACAAACTGAGGTCCAGAGGAGTTAAGTGACTTGCCCAAGGTCACACAGCAGACAAGTGGTAGAGCCAGGATTAGAATCCATGACCTTCAGACTCTCAGGCCTGTGTTCTATCCACTACCTCATGATGCTTCTCTATGCTCTACACAGAAAGCACTCAAAAATATGACTGATTGATTGATTGTTACCAAAGTCATAGATACAAATTTATGCAAAGGGAGGACCCAACCACAGACTTCTATGAATTCTCGAAGCATGCCTAATAGAAAGAGCATAGGCCTGGGTGGAAGAAGATGTGAGCTCTAATCCAGGCTCCATCATATTTCTGTTGTGTGACCTTGGGCAAGTCACTTAAATTCTCTGAACCTCAGTTACCTCATCTGTAAAATGGGGATTAAGACTGTGAGCCCCTGTGGAAAAGGGAAAGTTTCCAACCTGACTACCTTGTGTCTATCCCAGTACTTAGAACAGTGCTTGTCACATAGTAGGTGGTTAACAAATACCACAATTATTATTATTAATCATTATTAGTCCTGAAGAGTGAACCACACACCACTCTCTGAATTGTTTTTCCAATACAAAAGTTGGCAGTTATCTATCATTTCTGTGTAGATAATACATATTGTTGTTTCTTCAAAAGTAATCTCATAGAGCTGCCTTTTGGGTACTACATTGGGATTTCTACATCTAAATACTTCGGTTACAGGGAAACAACTCAATTTTCTCAATTCACAACTTACTTATTTTTTTTTTGAGGGGTAGGTTGAAGTATAGGGAAACAGGGAAAAACTTAGAACTTTTGTGCCCTAGAGTGACTTGTATGTAGACCAAAAGCACCTCTTAGACAATGGACCTCAAAATTCTGTACATCAAAAAAACTGAAACATATCATTTGTAGAAGATGATGTCAACTCAAATGGGGAAAAATTGTTATATGGTTTTAGAACTATATTTAAGCCACCACCAAAATACAAAATTGCAACTTTCTTCTTTTCAGAAAGCAAAACAGATCCCTCTGAAGCATTTTACACTAGCAGACTTCTATGTATATCAAGTGTTTCTCTGACAGGGAGACAGCTCATCGCTGCTCAAACTGTCAGCTCCAAACCTGTTCCCTACCAAACTGGATAGCTCAACTTTTCAAAAAAATCAAACTGCTGAATTTGTAAAACTAATTTATGTCTTTGAAACTTCCATTAATTTCAGTACTGGCAAGAAATTGTCACGCCATAAAAATCTCTAAGCTCCAACCAAAGTGTTAAAGACTGATGATGATCTGTTCTGTGAGAGGTTGATAAATTTGTTGGCTACGTTATCATTTCATCCTCATGACTGACAGTTCTGGGAGAAGTCTGGATGTTGGTCTCCTTGAATACCAGCACGCACCAAACTGATAACTTGTCTGATGCTTTAATAACTCACTTTAGTGAGCGTTCGAAGCCAACAAAAATATTCTGAAAATGTTTAAATAAAAACAGCAGCAGGAGTTATAAAGATTCATCCTTCATAGATGAGAGGCAGTGTGGCTCAGTTCAAAGTGTATGGAACTGGAAGATAAGAAATCTGGATTCTGGTCCCACCTTTGCCACTGCAATTCTGTGTAACCTTGGGCATATCACTTAAATCATTCTGTGTTTCAGTTTTCTCATTTATAATTTAGAGATGAAATATCTGGTCTTCTACTGCTTACTGTGAGTTCTGTGTGGAGGCTATGTCTTATCTGATTGTTTCGTATTTACCCCAATGCTTGGCATGTAGTAAATACTTAATAGATACTCTCATTGTTATTACTATTATTATTATTTTCCAAAATGAGTGTTGATACTGGACTGTCTCTGCATATTGGTGTGGTTGAAAATATTGACGCCTGGTCTCTTCCACACTGTAGAATTAGAAAAATAATCCTTTGCCACTCTATTGCATTTGCCACTTGTAGTGACTGTTACTGCTTGTTTACCTTCCTTGTGGTCACCTCGTTATTTAGAAGAGTGACTGTCCAACACCAGCCAGAGCTATCTGCTCTTGTTGTCCTCAATAGCCCCCTGCTAAACCATTTTGTTCAAAACTATACTTTGTCATGTCTTTAAAACATTTGTTCTCCCTCCTGCCCCCAGTGCTGTTCACCTTACAGCCAACTGCTTGAGTATCCTGCTGCCATCCAATATACTTCCACTTCCCACCCAGTGAAACTGTTTCAGTGATGATTGCTTCAGTGGTACAGAGACACCTGCCTTCAACGACTTTGTTGTTGGCAGACTTCCCTGCTTTTTCATATTCAGTATAGATTAAAAGGTGATACAATGGAACTGCTTGAGAATTGTTTCTCTAGGCTATAAGCTCATTATGGGCAGGGAATATGCCTGCTGACTCTATTGTATCCTCGCAAGTGCTTAGTACAATGCTCTGCACATAGTAAGTGCTAAATAAATGCCCATGACCGATTGATTGCATATTGTATTGCTATAGGGGGCAAGGGCTATGTTAGATCTGATTAAACTGTGTCCACCCTACCATTACCCTCTCAGGATTGCACCTGGAGAGTTGCCAGTACTCTACCAGTCTCTGCTATGGGAGGGAGAGTCAAGCAGAGGCATACCCATTCCATTCCTAGCCTGGGCAGGGGCTAGCAAGTGGAAGGCAATCTGGTACAAGTCAAAACTCACCTGTGCCGGGTAGCAGCAGCATGGGAGAGAGCCAAGGGCAGAGACTCAAGTTTACTGCATGGAAGAAGGCAGCTGTAAACCACTTCTGTAATTTTACCAAAAAAAACCCTTTATGGATACACTACCAGAACGATTGCAGTTGGAGGTAAGGAGTTC
Source organism: Tachyglossus aculeatus (assembly GCF_015852505.1). NCBI lineage: Eukaryota > Metazoa > Chordata > Mammalia > Monotremata > Tachyglossidae > Tachyglossus > Tachyglossus aculeatus. Next base: position 37,308,226 of record NC_052075.1, on the reverse strand, counting down.
TGAGAGAGATGTACCTACAGAGTCACTATGGGTCAAAAATGACTCGACAGCATAAGACAAGACCCCAATTCTTGGCACCAGGGGATAAAGTCTATCAAGCATCTCACTCATAAGTCTACAGAATTGAGGCCTTCCCTGATTAAGTCCTTTTTCCCTGATGCCCTCGCCCTTCTGTGGCACCTATGCACTTAGATTCATACCCTTTGGGCACTTTGTATTCACCCCACCCTTGGGCCCATAGTACATATGTATACATCCATAATTTATTCATTGATAATAATGTCTGTCACCCCTCTAGAGTGTGAGTTCACTGTGGGCAGAGAATATGTCTACCAACTCTGTTCTATTGTACTTTCTCAAGTGTACAATACAGATGAGGTAACTGAGGCCCAGAGAAGTGAAGTCACTTGCCCAAGGTCACGGAGCAGACAAGCGGCGGAGCCGGAATTAGAATAATAATAATAATGGCATTTATTAAGGGCTTACTATGTGCAAAGCACTGTTCTAAGTGCTGGGGAAGTTACAAGGTGGTCAGGTTGTCCCATGGGGGGAGCTCAGCCTTCATCCCCATTTTACAGATGAGATAACTGAGGCCCAGAGAAGTGAAGTGACTTGACCAAAGTCACATAGCTGATGATTGGCGGGGCCAGGATTTGAACCCCTGACTTCTGACTCCAAAGCCCGTACTCTTTCCACTGAGCCACGCTGCTTCTCTAGAACCCACAACCTTCTGACTCCGAGGCCCATGCTCTATCCACTATGACATGCTGCCTTCTAATCAATCAATTGTATTTATTGAGTGCTTACTGTGTGCAGAGCACTGTACTAAGCTCTTGGGAAGTACAAGTTGGCAACATACAGAGACAGTCCCTACCCAACAGTGGGCTCACAGTCTAAAAGGGGGAGACAGAGAACAAAACCAAACATACTAATAAAACAAAATAGAATAGATATGTACAAGTAAAATAAATAAATAAATAAATAAATAAATAAATAGAGTAATAAATATGTACAAACACATGTACATATATGCAGGTGCTGTGGGGAAGGGAAGGAAGTAAGATGAGGGTGATGGAGAGGGGGACGAGGAGAGGAAGGAAGGGGCTCAGTCTGGGAAGGCCTCCTGGAGGAGGTGAGCTCTCAGTAGCCTTCTACTCCTGGCACTTTTGATATCTAGTGGCCCAGAGTACCTTCAGGATTCTAGTACTGTTATTCTTTTATGGCCAAGGCAGGGATCTTCTGGGAGGGTCCATGTTTGTGTACTCTGAGAATGCTCCTGTAGCTGGTGAGTCCCATGTGGGACAGGGACTGTGTCTAACCTGATTAGCTTGTATCCACCCCAGGATTTAGTGTAATGCCTGGCACATAATAAGCACTTAACAAATACCATAAAAAATAGGGGTTTGGGTAGCTCATCCTGCTCATTAAAACTCTTTAGTAGGGTTCAGGAAAATAGGGACTCTCACCTTCATCTTCCACCCTAAAACTGATAGCTCCATGATGTGGGAGTTTGACTCAGATTACACCTAGACCTGTATTTTCATATATAAGTAGCTAAATTGAAACAGTACTTGGACAGCAGATCTTAAGCCACTTTTGGCTTGGTAAATTCCCTACTCTGGAATATATTTTTCATCATCATCATCAATCGTATTTATTGAGCGCTTACTATGTGCAGAGCACTGTACTAAGCGCTTGGGAAGTACAAATTGGCAACATATAGAGACAGTCCCTACCCAACAGCGGGCTCACAGTCTAGAAGTGCGTATGTATCTATAATTCTATTTATCTGTTTTGATGCTACTGATGCTCGTCTACCTGTTTTGTTCCGTTGACTCTCTCCCCCTTCCAGACTGTGAGCCATTATTGGGTAGGAATAGTCTCTATTTGTGGCCGAATTGTACTTTCCAAGTGCTTAGTACAGTGTGTTGTCCATATTTTTCCCTTATCTCAGGGGTGGTCTCCCCCCAAAAGCTACTATTCTTCTTGATAAGTAGCTTATCTGTGACCACCTTATCCACATGTCTTCCTGGGCCTTTACCCAGCTGCTAACAGCATTCTTGACGAAACCCAGTTTCTCATATCCACTCACCAGGAGCCACCGATGAAGCCTTTGCTACTCAGCCCCTTCCCTCTGGACCCTAAAATGGAGCCTGAGGTTTTCCATGTCCTACAGAGCCTTCTCCATAACTAGCTCTTCCTCCACACCCATATCCTTTTCTGAAATTGGCGTTGACCTGATGTCGCCGAGTAAGTGATTGAAAGTAGAGACTGATAGATAGTATAGTTCACTTTGGGAGTGTTACTGAGGAGTGAATAGTTCCCGGCTCTAGAAACTCCTGGGCCTTTGGCCACTTACCTAAGAGTAGAGTTGACAGAACTTGCCTGTCACAAGTCATACTCTCTTGTCCATGCCATCACTTTCCCTCTGAGGCTTCCTGAACCACTGCTTTTGTCCTGCTCTAGAATTTATGTTTATATGAGTGATATCATTCAGGCTTTGGTGCATCCAAAATGCCTTAATCAAGACATGGAATATGAGGTTGTTAATTTTGACCTGTGCTTGCCATCCTAAGTAGGAGTAGAACATTATTATTTAGCTGTCTAATCATACATGGTCCAATAATTTCATCTTCCTTTTGATGCTATTACCAATTCTTATACTGAAATTCTCTATGAATAATCTGACCATACCTTCTGGACTAGCTGTGCTGCCTGGGAGTTACATAAACTCTCCTGGGATATTACTACTATTATTATTCTATCATCACTGTTAAGTACATTCTATGAGTCAAGCATGGCTCTAAATCCTGAAGTAGTTAAAGCCAATCAGCTTGAACAAAGTCCCTGTTCCACATGAGACACCCAGTCCAAGTAGGAGGGAGAATAGGCACTGAATCCCCCATTTACAGAAGATGAAACTGAGAATTTAAGTGACCTGCTCAAGGTCACACAGCGGGTAATTTGCAGAGTCAGGATTAGAATGTCAGAGCCTTTTTTTCTAGACCAAACTACTTCTCTAACCGCTCCTAACCCATCACAGTGCCACCTCTCACTTGTCCCATCATTGGCACAGTCCTGATAGCCTAGTGGGTAGAACACGGGCCTCAGAGTCAGAAGGATGTGGGTTCTAATCCCAGCTCTGCCACTTCGCTGTGTGACCTTGGGCAAGTCACTTCACTTCTCCATGCCTCAGTTCCCACATCTGTAAATTGGGGATGAGACTGTGAGCCCGATGTGGGACAGGGGCTTAGAACAATACACAGCACATAGTAAGTGCTGAACAAATACCATTTTTATTATTATTATAAACCATTCAGTCTACCTTCAACCAACGTTTCAGGTGCTCTTTAGCTCATAAAATGCTTGGACTTCCCCTGTAGAGATGAAGCAGTTTCTATAGATTACTGCCACTCTGTAGTTCAGATGGGAGAGGCAGCCAGAGGACATTAACCCACATTAATATTAACACACAGTTCTTATTATTATTGTTACCTGAAAGTTAGGGTAACCCTCACCTGGCTCCATGAATTCTCCTTCATCAGCAAGTCTCTTTTCCCCTTAGTGCAGGGATATCAGAAGTATTGGATGGGAATTTCAACAGATTAAAATTTGGTAAAATAAAACCAGTACAGTTTTGCACAGTTGCCTTGATTTCTAAATTGTTTCAGCATATCTGTAACATAATTCATGATAATAATAATAATAATGGTGTTTGTTAAGTGCTTACTATGTGCCAAGCACTGTTCTAATTTATCCAAACCATAGGTTGTTTAGAGCAGGCAGCTGCTGAATTACTCAGAATCATCATGCCACTCAAGGTACTTGAACTGCCCCCTGAAGGAAATACTTTCCGTGGATGAAAATTGAGAGGATTTCCTTAACCATTTTGCAGAGATTAACAATTAAGTAATGTTCTATGAAAGATTGAGTGTTAGTTTTATGACAGAATTTTGACAAAGCTTGTTACTTAACTTTCATATATGTCATATTACTGCAATTATGGACCAAAATGCATTTATGATTTCTGTGCTTTGAAATTGTATTGATTTAAAATAGTTAGCAAATTTAGCAAAAGATGATCTGATATAAAGATCTTCTGAGATTAGAGGTGAAATTAAATCTGAATACCACGAGCAAAATTCTCAAGTGGCCGATTTTTAAATTATAGGTGAAGCAGGACAGGGGACTTTAATCTGGCTCTGGTTAGTTGGGAAACTAACTCCTTGTGCTACAAAGTGAAAAAGTGGAATTCCACTTGGCATGACATGTGTCTTAGCCAGGTTTTGTTTTTTTAAAAGTTCTGTGGCAGTCATCTCACTTCTCAAGGTGCTTCAACTACTTTCTCGCTGTTCATTTTAACATGAAAATAACCAGAAAGTTTTATTTTTATTTTCCAAAGAGGGAATCAAATGGAATAAAGACTTCCACTTGCCCAACTCCCACTAGTCATCTTGGAAGTCGGGAACAGAATCTAGACCACCGGCCTCTAGAAGTACCCCATCTGCAAATTCACCACCACAGCTCTACCAGCTAATTGTATATGGTGGGGGGTGGGGGGGGAGTGATGGTAATGATGGCATTTATTAAGCGCTTACTATGTGCAAAGCACTGTTCTAAGCGCTGGGGTAGAGACAAGGTATTCAAGTTGTCCCACGTGGGGCTCACAAACTTAATCCCCATTTTCCAGATGAGGTAACTGAGGCCCAGAGAAGTTAAGTGCCTTGCCCAAAGCCACACAGCTGACAAGTGGCAGAGCCGAGATTTGAAACCATGACCTCTGATTCCAAAGCCCGCGCTCTTTCCACTGAGCCACGCTGCTTCAGAGCACTGTACTAAGCGATTGGGAAGTACAAGTTGGCAACATATAGAGATGGCCCCTACCCAACAGTGGGCTCACAGTCTAGGTTGGCTTAATGCACAGGAGATGTGTCTGCATGAAGCAGGTTTCTCCATTGCCAGTTCACATATTTTCTCCTCAGGCCTCCAAGACCTTGGGACAGAACATAGGAAGGCTCTTTCTGGGAAGCCAATTCCTCCTTTCTTCACCCCATCTATTCTCTTTTCGGGCCTTGAAGACCTTAGGGAGAAAAAATGATCAAGGGAGTTTCCGGAGGAAGCAGACTGCTCCTTTTTCAATCTCATCTACTCTCTTTTCAGGCCTTGAAGACCTGACTGAGACAGATGCAAGCAGGAGATTGGTCACCTGAAGTACACTGCGCCTTTTCCACCCTGTACATTCTCTCTGAATGATACACAAAAGACCTGGAGTGAAAGTAAAGGGAAAAAAAGAAGTGAATCCATCAGGAATCCTATTGCCTTCTCTCCACATTACCCTGTGACTACGTTCCCAACACATTCTGTGAATGCTGGGCCTCTGGAATTTAAGCTATAGTTGAGAGTCCTCAGCCCCTCCCCACTCAGCTCTTTCCACCCTCTTAGCTTTGCCTAATTTCAGCTTTTGCCAGTGATATTTCTTACAGATACAGTCATAACCTCATCTTCACAGAGATTGGCTGGTTTCTACTGGTGTGCAAATTGAAAGGTTTTTCCTCTTTTCCAGAATCTGTTTCCTTATTGGACTTTCAGCTCCACCCTAGGATAATAAAGCTGTGCTAATGTGCTGTTTAGGCAAGCGTGGGTTCTGAAGACATAGGATCCTCCAAAATCTGTTCCATAGAGTTCCAGCCCGTTGTTGGGTAGGGACCGTCTCTATATGTTGCCAACTTGTACTTTCCAAGTGCTTAGTACAGTGCTCTGCATACAGTAAGCACTCAATAAATATGATTGAATGAATGAATGAATGAAACAAAAATATTTCCTTTAATTCAAATTAATCTAGTGACGTTGGAAGCAACGTTTTGCAGAGAAGATGAATGGCTTTCTATTCCACTGGCATCTGCTTTCTGTACTCTCTTCTGCTTTGTTAGAGACAAGATCTGCTGGTAATTACTGTTGGGACACTTTGTAAGATGTTCACTTCATCCAAAGTACCTTTCTGGAATGTTTATTCCAATGAATACCCACCACCCCCTGAAAATAATCTGAGTCTTTATAAGCCTTTTTCCATGATAGAATATCCTTCCACCTTTAAGTAAATTCATCCTAATATTTCAAAGTTATGAGTGAGGCCCGGTGTACAATTTGTCCTTAAATCAACTAATTTAAATATTTCCCACGCACTTATTAATTATACAAATTGGAAAAATGATGAGAAGCACATCTATTTTCCAATTATTTTCACTGGTGATCCAGTTTTTCATGTATCCTCCCTTGCTCCTGAAACTAAAGAACAGCACCCAAAACTCAAATATCAAACTGACTAAACTTTTAGATGTATAGGCAGAAGAGAGCAATTTTTATCAATCATACAACTTGCCGGCAAATCACAACATTATTAAGCCCACCACTTAAGAGAAATATTCACAAGCTCATATTAAATTTGCTTCTGAGAGTTGGCTCTATCCAATTAGCTAGCAAGAATCATTTGAGGTAAAAAATTGCTCAAGAAAAGAACCAGAGAAGAAATGCAATGGAAAAGGTGGTTCTTGCATTTGCTGCCAGAATAATGACTTTGGTTAATCAGGTTAATATAAACATTACGGGGATCTTAAATGCTTATATTTGATCTCACTCATAATGCTAATAAAAGGAGCAGATTTTATTTCTTTTATGTTTGTTTCCTAAAGATGGAAAGTGCCTAAAGCTGTTTTCAGATATTTATTGGTGCACCTTGAGAACCCTTGCTTTAGAATAGAGTTTTATTTTAGTTCATTTTTTTTCTCCCCAGAACATAAGCATAAAAATTCTGGCAATGACTACATATGTTTAGCAAAGCGAAGGATTAGTAAAGTAGATTTAAAAAGCTAAAATTCATTATAAAGGTCACTCCCAGGATGCACTGTGCTTTAATAAAAGCTTGTCTTTGAAAATCAAGTTTATTTTGACAGTTCGTGTTTGCTTCGCCTGGATTAAAATAATTCCCAGGATAGTGTATCCAAGTGATTTCATATGAAACATGAATCCTTGAATAGAGACTCAAAAACACTGCAGACAATAACTTTTTCAGTGGTCCTTCATGAACAATTAAGTGCAAAAATAGACTTCCTGGTTAACAGATACCAATTTCCAAAACCTGTATTTCACTTTTATTGTCTATCATTAAAGAGGAAGAGCAGCAGAGATGATTAAACACTCCCATTAACCATGTGGTTTAGAAAAAATTCTTCTGTAGTCATTAAATAATTCCCACAGCCTTCCCTTTGGTGAAAATATGTTTTGACTTGCAGCCATTTAAAAGAAGCAAGAGTAAATATGCATATTTTCCCTACTCCCTGTTTACAGATGCTGCATATTAAAGAATTTGGTAGAGGCTTAGGATCTAACAAGGGAGCAAAATTGGGATGATTTCTGTCTTGGTGGACTCATAAGAAATGCTAACAGATTTTCATTAGAAAGGATCTTTGACTGATATTCATCATTTTGTTTCCTTACTGATGAACAACTCCCATGTTAGAATAGTTTTCAGGACATCTCCAGGATCCACACTTTCCTCTCCATTGAATAGTCTACAGAAATTATCCAGGTGCATGACATACCCTGGCTTAACTGTAACATCAGTCAGCACCCTGGTTTCCCTGCTTCCAATCCCTCCCATCTTCAATCCACACTTCACTTTACTGCCTGGGTTGTTTTTCTAAAATTTCGCTCTCTCATCTCCCAATTTGTCAAAAACCTCAAATGGTTACCTGTTCCTCTCTTCTTCAGCAGAAATTCCTGATCACTGATTTTAAGGCCCTCAATCAGCTCTTTCCAACATTCTTATCTGTTCTTTTCAACATCTATACCCTGGCTCTCACTCTTCATTCCTCTCAAGCTAACCTACTCACTGTTCCTTGTCCTTGTCTTTCTTTCTGCCTACTTCTTCCTCATGCTACAACTCTGCCGGGAACTCTTTCCTCCTTGAAATTTGATAGACTAATTTCCTGCCAATTTTCAAAGCCTTTCTAAAATCACAGTTCCCCCAGGAAGCTTTCCCTTATTAATTCCTTCTGTGCTTCCTACATATTTAAATACTTACAAACACCTGTAGCACTTTTGTGTACATCTAACAAACCTGGCTATTTAGTCATCATCAATGGCATTTATTGAGGACTAACTGTGCCCAGAGCACTGTACTAAGTGTTTGAGAGAGTACAACAGAGTTGGTAGATCAGCGCTTAGAACAGTGCTCAGTGCTTAGAAGAGTGCTTTGCACACAGTAAGTACTTCACAAATACCATCATATATATATATATATATATATATATATATATTCCCTGCCCATAGTGAGCTTACATTCTAGTCAATTTACATTGTACATATCCTCTCCTCTTTTTTTCCTACCTTTAATTTATTTTAATCTCCGATTTCTCCACTAGATCTTAGTTACCAGAGGACAGGGATCTTGTTGATCAATTCTATCATGCTCTTCAAAGCACTTAGTAAAGTACTTTGAACACAATTCAAGCTCAATCACTATAACTGATTGATGGGAAAACAGATCCTTCAAAAACCACAATCGACCCAATAAGTTCAGCCAGATCATCACGGAGAAAATACCCATTTTGATTATGGTTCATGCCTACATTTGTCCTCGAGCATGGCTTGAAGCTAGGCTATCTAAGATGGCATCATGCCCACTGAAAAGTGAAATGCCCATCACATAATGATGATGACTATGGTATTAAGTGCTTACTATGTACCAAGCACTGTTCTAAGTACTGGTTAGATACAAGGTTATCAGGTTGTCCCACGTGGGGTTCACAGTCTTAGTCCCCATTTTACAATGAGGTAACGGAGGCACAGAGAAGTTAAGTGCCTTGCCCAAAATCATACAGCTGACAAGTGGCAGGATTCAAACACATGACCTCTGACTCCGCAGCCACGTGCTTTCCACTGTCACACTGCTTCTCACATTAAATGCTCAATAAATACCATTGATTGAATGATTTGTTTGCCCCCAGGGGTTTAGGTACCAGGCTCTCTCGGGCAAGACAGCACCATTCCAGGCCCCTCTCGTTCTCTAGCCTGAGAAGCAGGCAGCAAGGACTGCCATCTCCACTGTCCTGAGGTGAACTGGGGCCCTCGGTTCCTCCAAGGGCAGGTGGGTGGGTAGCTCGGCCCTCCTCTGTCAACCACAGTGCCTGCCTGGAACCCGAGGAAGCTGCTGACTTGGACATGGCCCCTTCAATCATGTCCCCAAGTGGCTCTGAGGTGTGGTGGCCCAAACCAGCCAGGGGAGACCAACGGCCTGGCCCACAGAGGCCCATACCTCCACCCACAGGTCAAGGTAGATGGGCACCATCCAGGGGCTGAGGGAGTGGCATGGACTCTCAGGTCACTGCCAGGGTGTCCAGTTGCCCAGGCCACTGCTCCAGCCTGACCTCTGTGTCTTTTTTTTTATGATATTTGTTGAGCACTTACTATGTGCCAAGCACTGTTCTAAGCACTAGGGTAGATGCAAGCTAATCAGGTTGGACACAGTCTCTGTCCCACATAGGGCTCACAGTCTTAATCCCCATTTTATGGATGAGGGAACTGAAGCACAGAGAAGTGACTTGCACAAGGACACACAGAAAGCAAGTGGCAGAGCCGAGAACGGAACTCAGGCCTGATCTGACTCCCAGGACTGGGCTCTAACCACTAGGCCATATGACTATTCACATGGACCATGCGTGATTCCCAAAGGGCTCTCTGAGAAAGCCAAAAGTTAAGAAGAAATAGGAACATCGTTGCCTTTCCTTGGGGAATGCTACAGTGAGTTTTATGAAAGTTCTGTAACTATAAATATGGCTGAACAATGTTTGGCTCGGATCGTGAACATCCCGAACACTCTTAGGATCTGAAGGAATCGCTAACAAGCTTTTAGCTGCCTCCGCTGTACCGTATCATCTTCCATGAGACTAATTTGTCACATCTCCAGACAGCATGATGCACAACTATCTCTAACATCTATCTACTTTTTCTATGGTTCAGTGCAGATTAAGATTGGGCAAAGTAAAAACTAGTGCCATTTTGAACCGGAAAAGGTGACATTCTAATTTAAATTTCCATTCCCATGTGTGGAAATCTTTAGTGTTGCTCTCACTCATTAGCTACAAACTGCACTGAACTGTATCCCTCTGGAAAACCTCTCCTGACTGGTGAATGTGGTTTAAATATTAGGTACTTTTCTGGTTAATATTTGCATTCCACAGGATAACTGGGCAATTCATATTATTTCCTGCAGAGCTGCTAAGAAATTGTGTCCCATTATCAAAAAAGGTTATGAGTCATTTGACTCAAATATCATAATTCAATCATGTCACTGTTTCTGTCCATATGTGAACATAGGGGAAACTATCAGGTTCTCTAGCACACTTCCTAAAATGGCTCTATGTCTATGAACTATAGTGTCCCTGCTGGGAAGCCCAAGCCACAGTTAACATGTTTTCAGAACGGAACTAGTGAGGCAATTAATAAAACCCAGGTGATATTTTGAAAAGGTTATGTGAGGAGTCAAAGACATGTTGTAAATTTGAGTTGTGGATCACTTGATTTATTCTTCAAATATCCTACTTCCCTTCCTGATCCTTTTTATTCAGTATTCATGGAATAGAGAACAAAAAACCATCCTGCTGTTCTAATTGTCTATGTTAGGAGACTCAGGCTTCATTCCTATCCTAAGTATGCCTTTGCAAAACATCAAGAATGCAGGTTCTTTTTACATCTGATAATATGAAAATACAAGGTGAAAATAATATTCATTGAGTAAGGCTCATGGTTGCATGAAGCTCTTCTGGAATAGAATAGCCCTTCTTAAAATAAAGAATGAATTGAGCAGTTAATTATTTCAGGGCACTTGGGAATGTCACATGAATGAACACTGCCTTCCTTTGTAGTGATTTTGCTTCCCATTTACCTGCTGTGTGGCCTTGGGAAAGTTACTAAACTTTTCTGTGCCTCCATTTCCTCATCTGTATAATGGGGATTAAATGCCTCTTCTCCATCCTCTCCCCCACCTCCCCGCCGATGATAAAGTTGAATAGAGTAGTACTGGCTAGATTTCTTGACCTCATCTGACTTGCTTATCGAGTACTTAATGCAAAGTAAGCACTGAGCAAATATTGACATTATTTAGGAAAGAATCCCAGGGAGAGAGAGGAAGAAAAGGAACAAGAAGACGGTCTAGCTTTTAAAAAAAAACTAAAAATCACAACTGTAACAATCACAACTTACCACTGCCTGGCTCTCATATCTGCAGCTTTCCACTCCTCTAGGCAGGACCAAACTGCCACAACCAACTCAGTATTCTGGGCTCCCACCTTGTCTTTCAGGGATGGTAATAATAATAATTATGGTATTTGTTGAACACTTACTATATGCTAAGTACCTTTCTAAGCACTGGGGTAGATTCAAGGTAATCAGGTTGGACACAATCCCTGACCCACATAGGGCTCACAATCTTAGTCCCCATTTTACAGACAAGTGGCAGAGTCAGGATTAGAACTCAAGTCCTCTGAGTCCCAAGCCCAGGCTCTTACCACTAGGCCCTGCTGGGTAGAAGTGGCCCTGGCCTTCAACCCACTCCACACAGACCCTAGAGTTCCAGTGATGGGGGAGCTTTGAGCCATGTCATGTTGGGTTCTTCCCTACATGGTAGTAATACCAGAACAGTCTTCCAGTAGGCTATACTTCCTCTGATTCCCTAGCACCATTGCAGTCAATTATTCAGCCTGGTAGTCACATGAGGTGGGGGGAAAAAAAGGATTCATACAGGATAAATTTAACTACTGAGTTTCACACATCCCACTGAGCAATTTTGTCTTCTACATATCTGAAGGCGAGTTCTTTTGTCCCTTAAGAGTCCACAGGTGTTTTCATTTGGGGACTATGGACTTGATCCCCCGCTAATTGCAGCCATATGTTTTTCTGCACGCAAGTGAGAGTACCCACAATAGTAATATCTCTCAGCACCCAAGAGGCTGCGAGAACACCTGCCCTACCTATTCAAAAGGGCACAACTGAGGCTTTTTCAAAATATGCAGCCATGAGTACAAGCATTTCAATCTTCAAAAATCCAGATGTCCTTCAATAACGATACTTGTGGCATTTGTTAAGCTCTTACCATGTGTCAGGCATTGTTCTGAGCTCTGGGGTAGATACACGCAAATCAAGATGGACACAGTTCCTGTCCCACATGGGGCTCATAATCTTAATCCCCATATTACAGCTGAGGTAGCTGAGACAGGAAGTGAAGTGACTTGCCCAGTGTCACACAGTAGACAAGTGGCAGAACCGGGATTGGAACCCAGGTCCTTCTGACATGCTCTATCCACTAGGCCATGCTGCTTCTCATTGAAGGCTAATACAAGATTGACATATTTAGCAAAGGATACTATTTTTGTGATATCTGAAAGATATCACATTTCCATCAGGTCTCTTGGGGGTAGGTGAGGAGAGTGAATATTTCAACAAATGTGATACACTCATGAACCCATGTAAGAACTGAGATAACTTGAGAGAGCTACTTAAATTCAATAGCAAGAAGGCAGATATTGCAGGAAGAAATACCTGTGCTGATATTTCACTACTCTCTACTATTCCATAGTAGTATGTACACAGACTTTTTTTCTTTGTCAATTCCCTGGGAGAACTAGAAATTAAAAAAACATAAGCCCAGAGAGAACATTCATTAAATCATATTTATTGAGCATTTACTGTGTGCAGGGCACTGTACACAGTGCTTGGGGAGAGTCCAAAATGACAATAAAACAGACTCATTCCCTGCCCACAAGAAGCATTATTAAGATGTTGACAGTCTTTCTCTTGCTTAGCCTTGTTTCGTCTGTGCTGCTCATTTTGGGTTGGGAATAGTTTGGCCACTAAACTGACTCATTGACATCAAAGATGGAATTAAACCAGACATGAAACTTGAAGTTTTGGCTTCATTCTCAGTAGAGTGAGTAACTGTGGGCCTTTGACTCTGCCTTAGTTTCCTTCCCCATCTGTAAAATAGACATTTTCACACATATCCAACAGGGAAGAAAAGGATGTTTCAGTTTTGTCTCTTTCAGGCCAGATGGTTTGAGGTTTGCAGATTTGAGATTTATCCGGTTTGATAACCATTTCAGTTTCTTCTAAATGACGAGAGAGAGAGAACTGGCTGAGGTTGAGGTTGTACAAATCCAATTCAGGCCTCTAGATTTCCTTTTCCTCACCAATTGTCATTTCACTGCCCACCAACACCTGCAACAAATAGCCGGCTAAGGGAAGTGCAGGTGAAACCCAAATCACTGGGCTCAGCAGCAATTTGTAAAGGTCGACTGGGGTAGTGAGTTGGCTGCAGCAACCCTAGTTACGGTTCAAAATCTCTCTGATTAGCTAATCTCGAGCCCAGTGAGGTAGGGTCTTTCTAAACTATAAGGGGTAGGTGTGTCAATGACCTCTCGGGCTGCACCTAATTACATCCGATTCTTTTCCCCTGACTAACCAATTTCCTGGCCAGTGGCCAATCATTCCCGTGCTCATCTTTGATTTGGGGCCAGTTGGCTCTATCTCGCTCATGCCTTACCGCAGGCAGTATTTGTCTGGGCTTCGACCAACTCACCAATCTTTCTGACCCAATGAAAATATCCATCCCTTTGGCAACCTTTGAGTCCTCTATTCCCAGTTCAAAGAGGTTGCTTTTTTTTTCTCCTTGGCAACTGTTGCTAGGTAGAGAGTGACTTCAATTCTTCCTGTGGGTCAGTTGAAAACCAATAACCTAAAAATACCCAGCTGTTATAGATTTAAAAAAACCCCAACAATAGCAGATTCTTTTCAAACTCTACCAGGTGCTGGAGGGATTTCTCATTCTGTGGCAACATAAAAACCTCCTCTGTGATTCAACTTAATGCTGTTCTATAATAATAATAATTCTGGTATTTGTTAAGCACTTACTATGTGCTAGGTACTGTTCTAAGCTCTGGAGTAGATATAAGATATTGGGGTTGGACAGAGTCCATATCCCACATGGGGCTCTCAGTCTTAATCTCCTTTTTAGAGATGAGGGAACTGAGGCCCAGAGAAGTTGGGACCTGCCCAAGGTCATACAACAGACAAGTGGCAGAGCTGGGGTTAAAAGCCCAGGTCCTTCTGACTCTCAAACCCATGATCTATCTGTTAGGCCATGCTGCTTCTCACATCTGTGTAAACTCATTTTGGAAAGGGAGATTGTCTGCCAATGCTGTTGTCCTCTTCCAAGTGTTTAGTACAGTACTCTGCACATAGTAAGTGCTCAATAATTACCATTGATGAAGTGGATGATCTCACCTATCCCCACGTAACTGGGGAAGTAGCAGGGAATGTTCTCTTCTAGAGAGCCCCAATTTGGAATTTCCCCAGATATAACACTCAGGGGTCAAGGCTATCAACATTGAAGTTGCTAGACCATAGTCATAGCTTCAAACTCCATCAGCCCTATAAAATATTAAAGGAATCTTCTTCTCTTAACTGAATAAGTCTAATCTGAAGGCACTCTTGGCACAAATGCCTGAGCTTATGTGTAATCAACTTTTGAGTACATAATGATGGTTCTGTTTATCTACACACTCATGGCACTAACAGCTTTCCAGTCCATTATTTTAAAAGGCTCCAGGAGATGCTTTGGCTGGGAAATACACTTCGCCAAACAGTTCTATTTGTGAGAAATCAGTACCAGTAGCATTGTTCTCATGGAAGAAAAGAAACTCGCTCTCTTTCCACAACAGTCCTGTCAGCCTCTTTGCCTCTGAAGTACTGCTCCCTCCAAATACAAATGTTCCCAATGAGAATATTTCAGTCTTCAGAATGAAGTATGATAATGCTTCCAAACAGAACGCACTTTGGGTGAAACTGAATAGCTAATTAAGATTTCTCACTATAGATAGGACACTGAACAGACCCTTTGTCTGAACATCCTCTCCCTTGTCAAGAGGATGAGAATATAGGTGCCCTTCCAGAGAGAAAAGGAGGGGGTGCTTTTTTGTTTGTTTGTTTTCCTTTGAAACGGTATTTGTTAAGCAGTTACTTTGCGTCAGGCACTTCAATAAGGCACTGGCGTAGCTACAAGTTAAGCAGGTTGGATGCAGTCCCTGTCCCTCATAGGGCTCATGTCTTAATCCCCACTTTACAGATGAGTTAACTGAGGCACATAGAAGTTGAATGACTTGTCCAAGGTCACACAGCAGACAAATGGCATATCTAGGATTAGAACCCTGGTCCTCTGACTCCCAGGTCCAAACTTTTTCCGCTAGGTCATGCTAATTCTTTATTTGTGTTGGTGTTCTTTGGTTTTTGAGCTTCCTCCCCTCATCCACCCTTTCTTCTCAGGCCTCTAAGAAGATCTGGCATATTAAATCAGAACTGAGAAGACCCAAAATGGTGGCTTTCTGGGCAGTTAGTGTTTTGAAGTTGTGCCACACTGCCCTTATCCCCTCTAAAATCCCTATATACTGTTTGTCATTACACTAAAAATGAAAAGTTAGAACAAATATCTCTCCTGAGCCATTTATTTATATATCCGTTCATTTCCTCAACTGAAAGCTAGGAAAAGAAAGACTGGAAATGAAATATAAATTTTGGGGTATTTTGAACCTCTTAGATAATTGGACGGAGTCCATAGAAATGTTATTGTCTGCATTAAGCTAGCTCAAAGGACAGACCCTTTGACCCTCTCCTTTCCTTGCCACCCTAAGAATCAGTAGGCAAAATGTTTATGGAATATTAAGATGAGTGTTCCAAACTCAAAGGTTCTGCTCATGTATATCTGGGGAACACTGGAATAATCTTCCTCCCTTCAAGGCCCTGCTGAGAGCTCACCTCCTCCAGGAGGCCTTCCCAGACTGAGCCCCTTCCTTCCTCTCCCCCTCATCCCCCTCTCCATCCCCCCCATCTTACCTCCTTCCTTTCCCCACAGCACCTGTATATATGTATATATGGTTGTACATATTTATTACTCTATTTATTTATTTATTTTACTTGTACATATCTATCCTATTTATTTTATTTTGTTAGTATGTTTGGTTTTGTTCTCTGTCTCCCCCTTTTAGACTGTGAGCCCACTGTTGGGTAGGGACTGTCTCTATATGTTGCCAATTTGTACTTCCCAAGCGCTTAGTACAGTGCTCTGCACATAGTAAGCACTCAATAAATACGATTGATGATGATGATGATGATAACTAATTTGGATGCTTTCAACTTCCCTGACACTGGGTAATTGGTGAGCTCAAAGTTAAACAAGTTAATCCGATTGAAAATCCAACTTTGAAATAGTTTGGGGTAATTATTTATCACCTACCATTCTGGCCGGGAGGTGCTTCACGTCATGGACTTCCTAAACGCTTTTTCCTTCTGAACTGACAAAACAATTTCACCACTGGCCAGAAGGAAGTACTCTTTCTTCAAGAGAAGAGAAGTACACCTTATCATTGCTCTATATCCTCATTGTTATCTCATTCACTTATCAAGGACGGGTCCTTAGTAGAAGGCAGTGTGGCCGTACGGTCAGCTGCACATCAGTATCCCACCCATTGAGAGGATCCCACCATTCATAGCATTATTTTTGACACATACGGTCTTGTCCTCTCCCAACCCCACTACCTCTTTCTCTCTCTCCTTGCTGTTTCTCTCTCTTCTCATATGTTTTGAACACTTATTGAGCATTAAGTTGAGTTTTGGGGAATGTTGCATTGAGTTTTGGGGAATGTTGAACAGCAGTAAGACACACAGGACCTTGCCCCAAGAACCTTACAATTTAATGGAAGAGACAGATAAAATATGTTTACAGATAGCAAAAATAGGAAAGAAGGTAAATCAGGAACTAGTACAAATGTGTCAGGTTAGAAAAACTGAATAACTAATGAATTGCAAAAATTTCTATTGTCATTCGGGAACAGTTTATATTCATGTCTGCTCTTTGTGAATTGAACACAAGCCAATTGAGTTAATTCTCTAAGGTAAAATCACTGGCTTCTCCCCTAAAAATTTCCTTGTGCATTTCAGGTGCTATATTTAAATAGTTGCAGAGAATTCCCTCATAAAATCTTACGGCATCACGATGCCTAAATGATGAATGCAGAGATAAAATTCTTAGTCTCTATTCTGTGTTTTGATTGGTTTTTGTAGTCTAGATTTGATTCCTCTTTGGAAAAGTGAGGAAAGACAAAGACAACTGGTGAGTATCCCCTCCTCTTCCTCATGTCCTGCAACTCTGGTTCCTGCCCCTCAATCAACAAGTAAGAATTGAGCTCTAGGAAAGCACACAGAACTGAACTATCCTTCTGTTTAGAGCAGAGGGTAAGAGTCGGGGGCCGGGAAGAAGAAGGTTAAGAAGCTCACTGGATGTTGTTATTGCCAACAAAATTTCCTGCATTATAGCTTTTTTGATGTATAGTCAGCCTTTACCATCCTTGCTACTGTTGTTTCATGTAGCAATTCTGTGATCTATCAAGGGTGTCTTCAGCTGCCTTGGAACTTCTTTCACATCATGGGTCCAAAAAGAAAATCAGTTCCTAAGTTTACTCTAACAGTAGTGGCAAAAATGAACCAACAAACTGATGCAAGAATTTTAGGAACTTTGAACGTTGTCTTTTACAAATTCCCAACCCCTCGCCAATTTAATTTTCTATCACTTCCAAATCAGGGATTTTCAAGATTATCTGAAACTGAATGGGAGAGATGCTGACTAATAGAACCAATGTCTCCAGAATTAATTTATTTCTGTCCATCACTGACATTTTAAACTCTCATTTTATTTACAATTTTCTTCTGTTTTTTCAATCAATAGAAAATTTGCATATCCAGACAAAAAAACCCACCACCTCTATTGTGCTCTAATAAGCTTAATTTAATTGAAAATGTCAACCATGCCATTCATGCTTGCAAATATTCTGGGTTTTTTTTTTAATCATCTCTGGAGACATAGAGCAATGCCTAAAATTCTGGATTTGGGACTCAGGGATGTGACCAAGAAGTGAAGGAAAATGACCGTTGAGAAACGAAACTTGGGCAAGTCTCCCTCAGGTTGACCCCATCACCCCGTCTTCATTGGGCTGGCAAGACAGAAGTTGGTTGGCGAGGAGTGTCTATGCCCAAGTTGGCATTTCTGGAAACAAAGGTAGCATTTCCTAGTGGCTAGAGCATAGGGCTGGGAGTCAGAAGGACCTGGGTTCTAATCCCTGCTCTGCCACTTGTCTACTGTGTGACCTTGGACAAGTCACTTCACTTATAAGAAGCAGCGTGGCTCAGTGGAAAGAGCACGGCTTTGGAGTCAGAGGTCATGGGTTCAAATCCCAGCTCCGCCAATTATCAGCTGTGTGACTTTGGGCAAGTCACTTAACCTCACTGTGCCTCAGTTACCTCATCTGTAAAATGGAGATGAAGACTGTGAGCCCCCCGTGGGACAACCTGATCACCTTGTATCCTCCCCAGCACTTAGAACAGTGCTTTGCACATAGTAAGCACTGAACAAATGCCATCATTATTATTATTATTATTATCTGTGCCTCAGTTACCTGATCTGTAAAATGACGATTAAAACTCCATGTCCAACCTGACACAGTACTTGTATCTATCCCAGAACTTAATGCAGTGCCTGGAACACAGTAAGTGTTCAATAATACTATAAAAATTGCCTTGCTGCATTAATGTAGCAGATAAATATGTATTGATTTAGCTGCTCTACCTATCAGAAGATGTGTGTGAGTGTAGTTGAAAATATCTATCTGTCACCAACACTCTCTGTGGTATTGTTTGAGCCATAAAGATAGATCCTTCCTTCCCTAAAGTGTTAGTCCCACCCAGGTTCTGTTTCTGTTTTTGATCTTGTCCCTTGTTATCCTGTGCAGGCCATGTTTTCCAACTCCTCAAGAAGTTCAGTAATTGCCCATCAACGGCCACATCAAACAGAAACCCCTCACTTTGAGTGCTTTAAAGCACTCAATCAGTTTGGCCCCTCCTCCTAAAACAATATGGCTTATTGGAAAGAGCCCGGGCTTGGGAGTCAGAGGTCATGGGTTCTAATCCCAGATCTGCCACTTGTCTGCGGTGTGACCTTGGGCAAGTCACTTAACTTCTCTGTGCCTCAGTTCCCTCATCTGTAAAATGGGGATTAAGACTTTGAGCCCCATGCAGGACTACCTGATTACCTTGTATCTACCCCAGCACTTAGAACAGTGCTTGGCACATAGTAAGCACTTAACAAATACTATTATTATTATTATTATTATTATTATTATTATTATTGTTATTATTATTATTATTATCTCACCTCACTACTCTCCTACTACAACCCAGCCCGCACACTTTACTCCTCTATTGCTATCTCACTGTTCCTCAATCTAATCTATCTCACCGCTAACCTCCCTCCCACATCCTGCCTCTTACCTAGAACACCCTCCCTCCTCATATCCAACAGACAATTACTCTCCTCTCCTTCAAAGCCTTATTGAAGACATATCTCCTCCAAGAATCCTGCCCTGATTAAGCCCTCCTTTCCTCTTCTCCCATTCCCTCTGTGTCACTCTGACTTTGTCCCTTTATTTAACCCCCCTCCCAGCCCCATATCAGTGATTTATTCATTTATATCAATACCTGCCTTCTCTATTTTGGAAACTCATGTGGGCAGGGAATGTGTCTGCTTTTTGTTGTATTGTACTCTCCCAAGTGCTTAGTGCACTACAGAACAATGTACATTGGTACTCAATTAATATGATTGACTAACTGATCTTACTGAGATTACAGAGCCCGAGCTTGAGAGTCAGAGGTCATGGGTTCTAATTCAGGCTCCACCACTTGTCTGCTGTGTGAGCTTGGGCAAGTCACTCAACTTCTCTGCGCCTCAGTTCCCTCATCTGTAAAATGGGGATTAAGACTGTGAGCCCCACATGGGATGACCTGATTACCTTGTATCTACCCCAGTGCTTAAAACAGTGCTTGGCACAAAATAAGCATTTAACAAATACCATCATCATCATCATTATTATTATTTAAGAAGACAATTCCTCTCCCAGTCTCCCAATTATTGCCCACCAAGCTGGCCTGTTGCTCCTAGGAATCTTCCTACAGTCCTCTTCTACATCACATTATTTGAAATTGTGCTTCAACATGTCTTTAAAATATTCTATCTCCTCATCAAATATTTTTCCCCTTTCAGTTTATTATATAACAGCTTGGGTATCCCGCTGTAATCCATTCACCATACATGTCCTGCCTAGAGGCATTGAGTTGCTTTGAATATTGCTTCAATGCTGATGAACTAAAATTGTGAACCAAGCCCTCAATGATGGCATTTTCTGCCCTGCCATTAGATGTTAAATGTGATTTGAAGATGGTGAAGGGAAACGGGTCTCAAGGTAGGACATTTCTATGGCTGAAAAGTCAGTAGATAAGTAAAACAAGGCAAAGGAAGATTTAATGGAGGGAATGAGATCCTAACTTTCCCCTATACCAGCTCCAAAGAAGCCATTTCATGAGCTATTTTAGACAGTGAGCCTCATGTGTCCAACGTGATTGTCTTGTATCTACTCCAGGGCTTAGTACAATGCTTTCTACATAGTAAGCACTTAACAAGTACCATAATAACCTACTAATTCAGTACTATAGGGTTAGTAAAAACAATTGTAATCCTCCAAGATTTTACATGAGGGAATATTCATTCATTCAATCGTCTTTATTGAGCACTTACTGTGTGCAGAGCACTGTACTGAACACTTGGGAAGTACAAGTTGGCAGCATATAGAGACGGTCCCCACCCAACAACAGGCTCACAGTCTAGAAGGGGAGACAGACAACAAGACAAAACATGTGGACAGGTGTCAAGTCAACAGAACAAATAGAATTAAATAATATAATATCTATAAAGAATAGAATATCCAAATTGGGAGTAAAGTAAGACAATACATTCCACTGAATAACCACCATCACTGAATAATTCAGCATTAAAAGATCTTTGATGCTAGGGCTACAGCAAACTTTCATTTTAGTACTAGTCCCTAGTATAGCACTTAAAAACTGGACTATTGGGTAGTTACAGAAATTCTTCCAGAACCTTTAAAGCCTGCAGAATGCTAACACTAACCTTATCACTGTACTTTGATATCATTAATAATAATAATGGTATTTGTTAAGCGCTTACGATGAGCCAAACACTGTTCTAAGTGCTGGAGATAGATACAGGGTAATCAGGCTGTCCCACGTGGGGCTCACAGTTTCATTCACCATTTTACAGATGAGGTAACTGAGGCACAGAGAAGTTGTGACTTGCCCAAAGTCACACAGCAGACAAATAGTAGAACCAGGATTAGAACCCACGACGTCTGACTCCCAAGCCCGTGCTCTTTCCACTAAGCCACTCTGCTTCTCTCCGCTGACCTCTCACCCACATCCAGCCTCTGGTTAGGAATGCCCTCCTTCCTTATGTCTGACAGATAATTACTCTTCCCCCCAGTTAAAAGCCTTACTGAAGGCACACCTCCTCCAAGAGGCTTTCCCTGACTAAGCCCTTCTTTCTTCTTCTCTCACTCCCCTCTGTGCTGCCCTGACTGGCTCCTTTATTCATGCCTCACCCAGCCTCACAGCACTTATTATGTACACGTCTGTAATTTATTTATTTATATTAATGTTTGTCTCCCACTCTAGAACCTAAGCTTGTTTTGGGAAGGGAATGTGTCTGTTATACTGTTATATTATGCGTCTTCCAAGCACTTAGCACAGTACTCTACAGACAATAAGCACTCAATAAAGATGACTGAGTGACTGCAGAAAGTCTGTGGATTAAGGTGTTTCAGAGAGAGTAATGTATAATGGGGACTTGGGTTCCACCAGATAGAACAAAATCACAGGTCATTGGCTGATATTGCCTCAGAAGGCTCTGGAGACTGCTGGTTTGAGGCCTGGAAAATTCCATGGGGAAAGTTTTAACGATTCACTTGAGGGGCTTAGCAATGGATACCAATGGATAGCATCCCCCCCGCCCTACCTCCTTCTCCTCCCCTCAGCACTTGTATATACATTTGTAGAGATTTATTAATCTATTTATTTTCCTTGTACATATTTACTATTCTATTTATTTTGTTAGTTATTTGCATATAGCTTTAATTCTTTTTGTTCTGATGATTTAGACCTGTCTACATGTTTGGTTTTATTGTCTGTCTCCTCCTTCTAGACTGTGAGCCCTTTGATGGGTAGGGATCGTCTCTATATGTTGCCGACTTGTACTTGCCAAGTGCTCTGCACACAGTAAGTGCTCAATAAATATGATTGAATGAATGAATGAATGAGCTGAGACCCAGAGAAGTGAAGTGACTTGCCCAAGGTCACACAGCAGACAAGTGTCCTTCTTCTGACTCTTCTCCTCTGAGAGCATGGCATTGGCATCCTTTTTCCCCCTTAGGTGATCTTCACTCAACACTTCGATCAGGGCCTCCAACCACCCATTCTGCAGAATTTGTTCAGCTGTTGAGTAATACCACCAAGGACATGGACTCTACCGTGGTGTGAAACCTAAACAGCCAACATCCAGGCAGGTGTGGCATAGAATGCTTTATAAAATTATAAAGCATCTACTACTGTGAAGGCTAGGTAAGACATCAGTTAAAAAAAAAATACGTTCAATGAATTGTACTCCTGAGAAATACACAGGCTTTTGAGATATTTTCTGTGTGAACCAAGGCCTTAATAACCACTCTCATTGTTTGAGATAATGCCACAGACAACGCCCGCTGTACCAGATCAAGGTCAGAGCCCATCAACACTGGCTCATATCAATATTGCAACACAGTGGAATTCTACCTTTTGATTGTCAGAAAGACCGCTGGAGCAGAAACCCATGTCTCCTGCCAAGCAATTAGATTAAGTCGACAGAGCCAGGCAGCTGAATCTGGAGTGCTTTGGCTCTGCTTTCCTGGTGGCTGAAGCTGTATGGAAATGAACCAGAGTGTGAAATTAGCAACCTCCTTGCCAGACCATTTCCACAGTAAGGATGTTGAAATCAGAGTGGGGAAGTTTTTGTCAGCTGGGTAGGGTTGTGTTGTTTTTTTTAATGGTATTTGGTAAGCACTTACTATGTTCCAGGCACTGCTAGGTTCTAGGCACTAACCAGTCAGTCAGTAGTATTTATTGAGCTTTTACTGTGTGCAGAACACTGTACTAAGTGCTTGGAAGAGTTCAGTATAACAATACAACAATGTAACAGTACCACAGAACAACAATATAGCATACTGCATGCAGTATTCTCTCCTACAACAGTCATCTGAATCTGTGTTGGATATTTTGCCTTCAAACTGACACTTTCTCTTCCTTAACCATTGAAATTACTCATCATCATTACCATTATTATTGTCATTATGATTATATTCATTATGTACCTGCTTTGTGATGAGCACTGTACTAAACAGTGGGGTAAAATATAAGAAAAGCAAGGTGGGGTCCCTATGGTGAGAAGCTAACAATCAAAGTGAGGGAATAAATAGGAAAATAGGAATAAATTACAAAGAACTTGTAAGTTATCAATCCCTGGCTACCATCTGCCACAACCTTCCCACTTTAATATCACTCCTTAGAAGTAGCATATCCTATTGGAAAGAGCAGGGGCCCGGAGGTCAGAGCAATTGGGTTCTAATTTTGGCTCTGCCATGTCTCTGCCATATGACCATAAGTAAGCCACTTCATTTCTCTGTGCCTCAGTTACCTCATCTTTAAAAAGGGGATTTGATACCTATTTTCTCTCCTATTTGGACTGTGAGCTCCATGTGGGACAGGGACTGTGTCATACATGATTAGCTTGTATCTAGCCCAGTGCTTCATATGCTGCTTGGCACATAGTAAATGCTTTACAAATATTTCATTATATTAGTGTCTGTCACCCCCACTAGACTGTAAGCCTTTTGGGGGAAGGGAATTTGTCTGTTATATTGTACTTTCCCAAGCACTTAGTACAGTGCTCAACACAGAGTTAGTGCTCAATAAATATGATTGACTGCCTGATTGATGTCTCCCATGGGCTGTGCCTCCCAGATTAGGAAATCACTAATGTTCTATCTGAGAGGAAAAAGGGCATGCCAAGCTGTTTGAATCAAGCAGGACAGTGAAAAAATCAAAATGTGAAGAACACAGGGCAGGAAATCATATATATATATATATATATATATATATATATATATATATATATGTATATATATATATATATACATATATATATATATATATTGTCTGTGTGACCTTGGGGAAGTCACTTTACTTCTCTGGGCTGTTACCTCATCCGTAAAATGGGGATTGAGACTGTGATACAAGGACTGTGTCCAACCCAATTTGCTTGTATCCACCCCAGCACTTAGTACAGCTACTGGCACATAGTAAGCAATTTAAAAAGCCACAATAATAATAATTATTATTTTTATTATTTTATAGGATGAATTGTTGCCCCCAAAGTGCAAATTGATGGTCAGTATTTATTTCATTTTGATATACTCCTTGCAAATGGTGAACTCAGTTGCAGTAACTAGGAATTCTGAACCTATTTATATCAACCAAATTGTACTTTCCAAGAGCTTAGTACAGTGCTCTGCACACAATAAGTGCTCAATAAATACAATTGAATGAATGAATGAATCAATCAATCCTTAGTGCTCATGTATGGATGTATTCTCAATTATTCATTTTGACCATTCTGTTTGTAAATATTTTTATGTTTGACTCTCCCAATTAGAATGTAAGCGCCTTGCAGGAAGGAGATGAGACATTTCTTTGTTCCAGATTTCCCAAGTGCCTCGTGCAGTACATTGCATCATGTGGAAGCTCAGAAAATGCTATTACTACTACTACTACTATAGCTATCTTATCTCTGGCAATCAAAATGGCCAATATTAAGAGAAAAAAGAGAACTATACACTGAGGAAATGAAAAAACAAATAGAAGAGAAGAAATACTTCTTAAATAATACTCTAAAATCTCTCTCTTAAAGGGACCTTACCCTAACTCTCAGTACGTAAACTGGCATATGGTAGAATCATTTGCAGATGGATCAACAGTGACACAAACACATTCAGCTAAATCCATCTTGTCTTTGTTTTAGCTGCCCAGCCTGTAGACTGACAGGGGGAAGAATTAGCCACTGTCTCAAACCTTCTTTAAATCTATAACATTAGACCAGTTCCTTTAACTCAGGGCTTGAGGTAGAGGATGTTATTTTATGTCTCCCATCTTCTTTCTCCATCTATTGGGTTTTCTGCCTCTAAATTAAACTCACAACACAAAAGTGAGTTATTAACTTTTCACAGGCTAAAAATAGTTTTTCAATTTATGCAAAGGAGGAGGAGAAAGATGCAGATAATATTAAGCGAGCCTTCTTCTGCTCAGTGGCATAGAAGCAGCGTGGTTCAGTGGAAACAGTGCAGGCTTTGGAGTCAGAGGTCATGGGTTCAAATCCTGGCTCCACCACTTGTCAGCCGTGTGACTTTGGGCAAGTCACTTAACTTCTCTGGCCCTCAGTTACCTCATCTGTAAAATGGGAATTAAGACTGTGAGACCCCTTGTGGGACAACTTGATCACCTTGAAACTTCCCCAGCACTTAGAACAGTGCTTTGCACATACTAAGCACTTTAATAAATGCTATTATTATTATTATTATTACTGGCTGTGGAAACTTGCTTACTATTGAACATTTATACCTTATAGCCAGCTGTATTGTTCACAGTGGAGAATGTGGTATGATAATAATAATAGCAATGATGATACTACTGCTGCCAATGATAATAATAATCATCATAATAATTGTGGTATTTGTTAGGGGCTTACTATATATCAAGTACTGTATTAAGCCTAGGGTAGATACAAGATAATCTAGCCAGATGCCATCCTACATGAGGCTCTAGAATCCCCTGTTTACAGATGATGAAACAAAACTACAGAGAAGTTTAGCAACTTGTTTCAGGTAACATGACAGGCAACTGGCAGAACTGAAATTTGAACTCAGGTCCTTGGACTCCCAGGCCCAAGCTTTTTCCACTAATAATAATAATTGTGGTATTTGTTAAGCACTTACCATGTGCCAGGCACTATAGTAAGCACTGGGGTGAATACAAGCAAATCAGATTGGACATAGTCTCAATCCTCATTTTACAGATGAGGTAACTGAGATACAAAGAACTAAAGTGACTTACCCAAGGTCACAGAGCAGACAAGTGACAAAGCAGGATTAGAACCCATGATCTTCTGAGTCCCAGGCCTCTGCTCTATCCAGTACACCATGCTGCACTGCTCCTCTGAAATGTAAACTATAGTTTCTGTGACTCTTGTTCCAGACCAAGAAGAACTGGAATTAATCGATAACTAATTAATTAACTAACTAATGGGATAACTGTCCATGATGAATTAATAAAAAAACTAAAGATGTTGGATAGTACAGGCTTATCCAAAAGGATCAATTTTAAGGAGGAAAATCATTTTATTGTGTCTTCAAACAACCCATTCTCCAGAGGGGTCAGAATACTGGTGGAATGGATCATTCGGTTGACCTAAAGTTGCATCAGTTATGTGATGACACTCAATAAATGTGATTCTGAAATTATCTGAAAAATGATCTAACCTGACACTGCATATAGGGCAGTAAGCATAGTATATAGTGGAAGTTATACCAGTTCTAGTTTTTTATATTCACTTATGGAAATGATGCTTTTCCTAATTTGATCCATTTCATCCTATATTATTTCCATTATTAGAATGATTCTTTAAGAGTCCCTTCCTGGATGATCAAACTGTGCTCAAGAGGTACATGCTGTGGGGTTCTCTCCCATTTATTTAGTACAGTGCTTTGCACATAGTAAATGTGCAAATAATAATAGGAACTCAATAAATATGATTAAATGAATGAATGTTTATCATTTCACTGTGAGGGGGCAGGGTCTCACTATTTTAGTCTATTCCACTGTGGTGGCAGCATCCTCATCTGCAAGGATCTGGTCCTAATAATAACAATGATGCATTTGTAAAGGGCTTACTATGTGCCAAGCACTTTTACTAAGCACCGGGATGGATACAAACAAATCAGGTTGGATTCAGTCCCTGTCCCATTTGGCGCTCACAGTCTCAATCTCCATTTTACAGATAACTGAGGCACAGAGAAGTTAAGTGACTTGCCCAAGATCACATAGTAAACAAGAGGCATAGCCAGAATTAGAACTCATGACATTCTGGCTCTCAGCCCCGTGCTCTATACACTTCGCCATGTTCCTTTCTAGAAAGGGAACAGTTCCTGGTACTATTCCTAGGCCTTGCCCTGCTGTTTCTTCCTTGCCACAGCTGCTCACTATTGCCTCTTACCCTTCTGAATGCCTATTTATCATTTGTGGTTAAAATAAATTTTTTTTATCCGTGGTTCTCTGCCGCATTATGTTTTTGGTTCATGGCTCTGCAGTTCACGAGGCTTGGCCACCCCTGTCTATTTGATATCTGACTTCTTTATTTCTCACTTTAAAATAGAGTGCTGTCAAGACAGCAGAATTGGGTGGCCACATTAAGCTCTGTGTTGCCAGGGAAAATCTTGGATCATGCGTGGGGTTTTTTAGGTTTTGGCTGGTACGTAAGTCTGGTTTTCATCAGATTTATTACTAATCCAGAACTCTGGGGAGCACTGTAAAATGATTTGAACAATCTGCTTATCTTATATCTGTACCTCCAAAAGGAAACACCCACATACATCAGTTCCTGGATGATTGCCTCTAGGACTTTAGATCATGCTGGTCTGTTGAGTTAGAGGGGCTTCCCAGTGGATTGGAAGCAGAATCTGACCTGAGCTTTCAGCTCCTTCTGTGTAGAGAACCTAAGCACAGCAGCATAGAATAGATTGAATAGAACCATGCTGTATTGCCCTGCCTTTTGCTAATGATGTACAAGTGATTCATCCATTTTCTATGATACTTTCAAAGTTCAGAAACAATTTTACCTTTCTGAGCACCTCTTATCTGGAGATCAAGAATGATTCAATTTGTATGAGTGCTAATTAGGGCGAATTTATTAACCAAATTTCTCAGACTTAGAAATACCTGGCCATTTAAAAGTGAAGCTATTTCTCCTCATTGGGTTCTGTTGGAGGATGTTTGTGTGGGCGGTGAATTTAACTGTCATGGTGCGACTATAGAAAAGATCAAGACAATCAATTGTAGTAGTCACAAAGAGGAGATATGACTGACTCAGGGAAAGGAATCTTAGAATTTACTGCAGCCTCTCAGTGATACAATGATTCTTATACTCCATATGTTCAAAGAGGACTCTGTGATGGGAAAAGGGAGAATAAGTCCTCAATAATGCTGATTCCTGGATAGCAGGGACTTTTTCTTCTCCTTTCATTATTTTTTTCTCGGGTGTCTGGTCAGGAGGGCTCACACCAGAGTTTGGTCACGGTACATGTTCATACACAATGCCAGATGGGACAGGGGTAACACACAGTATGTGTTCAAAAAATGGTGCTAATGATTTTGAAATGATGAAGAAAAGTAGGTCTTGAGAGGATCTCATGAAGCAAAGTTGCCATCAAAACCATAAATCCAGTATATCACATAGTCCCCTCACAACCCAAACAAACCTATCCTTTACCGGAGGAGAGAGTGGAATGTGAAGTTATGCTTTAAATAGAATCAAGGCTGAACTGCACTCCACCTTGATTGCACCCAGGTGTTTGAGAGCCTTATTCCTTTTAGGAATAACTGCTTTAGATAATGGAAATACTTTAGCCGAAGTTTGCTCTATCGTCAAAGCATTGGAAGATTCATGGAAGAAAAGGTTCAGAGATAACCTTACCTATTTTCAAAGAGCTAGAAGCTTTCTCTAGGTAAAAGGATATAAAACAAGACAACACAGTGTTAGGGAAGAATATGAATTCTTCCAAACTCTCTAAAAGGTTCACCTCTTCTGCGAAGCCTTGCCTGATAAATCCCCCTTAGCTTTTTCCAAGGACTCTAATAATGCCTCCAAACTTTCCCAGAATAACTTCAGTATAAAGCACACACTTGAACATTTATTCCTATTGGTTGGGGGGACATCTTTCATTTTCCTTGTTCATTCTGTCATCAAATATTTGTTGTACTTGTTTATCATGTTTCCACCAGTTTCTCTGTCCCCTCCTTTCTGTATCCTAGAACTCAGTAGGAGCCCAGAAATATTTTTCACAACAGACCGGCTGTGTGAATCTCCAGTATTCCCTCACCCAGCACTTGTGTATATTTGTACATATTTATTACTCTATTAATTTTATTAATGATGTGTATATAGCTATAATTCTATGTATTCTGATGGTATTGACACCTGTCTACTTGTTTTGTTGTCTGTCTCCCCCTGCTAGACTGTGAGCCCGTTGTTGGGTAGGGACCATCTCTATTTGTTGCCAATTTGTACTTCAAAAGTGCTTAGTACAGTGCTTTGCACACAGTAAGTGCTCAATAAATATGATTGAATTGAAATGAATCATATTTATTGAGTGCTTACTGTGTGCAGAGCACTGTACTAAGCACTTGGTACTGTACTAAGCGATGGCACTGTACTAAGAGCCTGAGGTTCATAATGGCTCCAGGGTAGTGAATTCTTAATGAGATGGGTTCTATGTTAAAATGAATTGAAGAGGAAACGGTGCTTCCAAAAGATACACAGTAGCCTAGGATCTGTCTCAACCTGAGAATAAAGCAACAAACAGCAGTCAGCATGGTGCACCATCTAGATAATAATAATAGTAAAGGTATTTTTCATTCAATCGCATTTATTGAGCGCTTACTGTGTGCAGAGCACTGTACTAAGCGCTTGGGAAGTACAAGCTGGCAACATATAGAGACGGTCCCTCCCCAACAGCGGGCTCTGTTTGGGAAGCAGCATGGCTCAGTGGAAAGAGCCCGGGCTTTGGAGTCAGAGGCCATTGGTTCAAATCCCAGCTCTGCCAATTGTCAACTCTGTGACTTTGGGCAAGTCACTTAACTTCCCTGGGCCTCAGTTACCTCATCTGTAAAATGGGGATGAACATTGTGAGCCCCCCATGGGACAACCTGATCACCTTGTAACCTCCCCAGTGCTTAAAACAGTGCTTTGCACATAGTAAGTGCTTAATAAATGCTATCATTATTATTATTATTATTTGTTAAACATTTGGCTCACAGTCTTAATCCCCATTTTACTGATGAGGTAGCCGGCACAGAGAAGGTAAGGGACTTGCCCAAGGTCACACACAACAGAGAAGGGGCAGAGCCAGGAATAGAAGTCAAGTACTTCTGACTCCCAGGGCAGTGCTCTATTGACTAGGCCAAGCTGTTTCTCTAAACTGCTGATCAAAGCTACAGGAAAGGCATCTTTAGTAGCCTGAGGGAGTAATTAAAGTTAGGGTCTCCAGCATGGGTAGGAAGAGTCCCTTTCAGCAAGAAGAGTCCCTTTCAGCAAGGAGCATTGATCTGTAATCCATCTATCAATCAAAGGTATTTACAGAACACTTACTGTGTGCAGAACACTGTTTTAAGTGCTTGGGAGAGTACAATGCAGCAGATTTGGTAGGTGTATTCTCTGCCCTAAAGGGGCTTACTCTATCTAGTTCTATGATTAGAAGGTCTCTGAAAGTGCCTAGATTCTTGCTATTCCCTGCACACCACCTGATCCCTCCATAGTATAATTGACTCAACCACCAATTAGCTTCTTCTGGTAGGTATGTCCTTGTTGCAGAGGACAGTAATACCAGTCAATCAATTGATCAATCAGTGCCATTTCTTGAGTGCTGTTCTAAGCACTTGGGAGAATACAATACAACAAAATAGACAAACATATCCCCTTCCCATAATTAGCTTACAGTTATATCTACTGTACCAACAATCAAGATCTCCTCTGGCAAACCAAATAAGATCTGTGCCCATGGAACATAGTAGCTCTGAATCCTCTTTCAGAAGCAGACTGTACAACATTCTTACTTTGATGGAAATCATTTTTAAATGAAACACCTAATTCTTTTGCACAAAGCAGGAAAAATTGGTTTCTTGTCCCTGTATATATATACATATATATGTAAACTCCCACCAGCTCATTTAATTTTCATTCTTTCTCCATTTTCATTTTTGACAAGCTTGAACTTCCAAGGACAGCTTAAGAACTCCCCTTGCATTCAATGTGAAGGGTAAGTAATTTGAGGTATTCATTCATTCATTCAATTGTATTTATTGAGCACTTACTATGTGCAGAGCACTGTACTAAGTGCTTGGGTATGATGAATTAGCCCCAGGTGCCACAAGCAATAGAAATGAAAATAAACTATTAATTAGTGAGAAACTTGTATCACCACTTCTAATCACCAAGAATGCCAAGTTAGGTGCCTATCTGCTTTGTTCAGTTCAATAGTAACAGATGAGAAAATAACTGAGATAAATTTTTTTATATATAAATATGCAACATCTTCCCTGATGTTTTCACAGATATTACTCCTTTGCTGGGAGAATTAAACATTAACAAGAACAAAATGAGTTTAGAGTGAAGAAAAAAAGGTCAATTCATTCTTCAGGGAAGGCATTTTTTTTAATTCTTCACAGTCCAGTAATTCAAGCAACATAAATAAAATGTTGACACAGCTAGAAATGATGGACAGGAAGAAGTGAGAAGTCTCAGCATATCAGCAGCTTGTTTAAAGTGAACTATCACAGACAGATCACTCCTGTTTTCCTAGTCTCTGATATGCGTCTTTGGTGGTTCTTTGGTTCCCCCACTTGTTTATGAGTTTGTCATTTCATTCCCACCTCGTGGAAAGACACCAATCATGAAATTGAAATTGTCTCTCCACAGGTGCTTGCAGCCTCACACCCTCATGGACTATTTGAATTGGACCTACGGCTACTGCCAATGAGCTCCTCATGAAAGAAAAAACCTGAAAATGCATGATGGACCCCTGTTGTCCTCAGCCCATCCACAATTTATTTCAATATCTGTCTCTCCTTCTAGATTGGAAGTTCCTTGTGAGCAGGGAACATGTCCATCAGCTCTGTTACATTATACTCTTCCAAGAGGTTAGTACAATGCTCTACACACAGAAAGGGCTTAATGGTCCCTGTAGACTGCAAGTTCCTTCTGGGCAGGAATGGTCTCTAGCAACTCTGTCATAGTGTACTTTCCCAAGCCCTTAATACAGTGCTCTGCTACCAGTAGGTGCTCAGTGAATACCTTTGTTTGGCTGATCAACTGATTACATTCTTAGAATTCCTAAGACAAAAGGGTAAATGTGTTTTAGTCTCCTTACTGTCCCTCCAACTCATTCCTTAGTCTGGCCCTGAGCCTGAACTAGAAATAGGGAAACGATGACTGAGCCATTTACTCAATTCAGTCACATTTATTGAGTGCTTGCTGTGTACAGAGCACTATACTAAGCGCTTGGGAGAGTACAATACAACAATAAACAGACACATTCCCTGCCCACAATGAGAGTCCTCTTGAACGCCATTTGTTTAAACAATAACAACAATAATAATTATTATTATTATGACATTTGTTAAGTGCTATGTGTCAGGCACTGTACTAAGCGCTGGGGTGGATACAATGTAATCAGGTTGGACACAGTCCGTGTCCCACGTGGGGCTCACAGCCTCAATCCCCATTTTACAAATGAGGTAACTGAAGCCCAGAGAAGTGAAGGGGCTTGCCTGAAATCACATAGCAGACAAGTGGCAGAGCTGGAATTAGAACCCATGACCTACTCCCAGGTCTGTGCTCTAAACATGCTGCTTATTCTGTGTGGCTCAACCTGGTCCTGTGGACTTGAATTCTTTAATGTGAATTAAAACTTAGAAAGGCATATATATATATATATCTGTGCATGAGGTTTGAAGATGACATAATTCCAGCCCTAACATCATGTTGCTGAAAGGGTGGGGACTGAAGGAGAAAGGAGTGAAGAGCGACTGAGACCTAATAAGTCTCCTGAATTCAGGTTCCCAGCTCTCAACTCCCATCTTAGTCCCAAGGGCTCCTGCATATTCAACTTCTAAACAACAGAATATAAATAGGCACCCTTTGTCTGGGGCAGAACCATCCTACCCTCTGCATGACAGTGAGATGAAAATCTAAAACAATTACCTTAGTAAACACTACTTGTGGGTTTTTTAATTTGCTTATGAAACTCCACTTTTATCATGAATGATGACTGTGGGCAATTATTATTTATAGAAAAGGAGAAGATATGTAACTATTTAATTGAATCTGAAATAATTTCTCATTGTTCTCTACCCAGTAGTTTCTTTAAATTTGGTATACTTTTCTTCACTTTCATGTTTCTTTTTCCTTCCACTTTTCTGTGGAATGCAAACAGATTATGGCACCTTTTACAGGCATTAATTCTGATACTGGTGACTGCCAGTGTATGAGCAGAGAACTCCAGAAAAAACATGTGCTTTCCCAGGAAATGGGAGGGAGATCTAATTGGTTTTCTAGATGATAAAGCTCCTCAACTCTGTAAGCTTGTTATGGGCAGGGTACGTGCCTGGTAATTCTTTTGTATTATACTCTCCCAAGCACAGAGAAAGTGCACAATAAATGCAATGGATCGATTGACTGATTGATTGTTCAGAATGGTCTGTTGTTCTTACTGAGGAGAGAATTTCTGCTCTGGCGGCTGGTGTCTAAGGAGATGCTATGGAACATTTAAGTGCCTGAAAGCTTACAAATATCTATCTAATCTCCCTCTTAGCTAGACTGTGAGCCCCATGTGGAACAGGGTCTGTGTCCAACCTGACAAACTTGTATCTACCCCAGCTCTTCAAACAGAACCTGGCATACAGTAAACACTTAACAAAACAATTTTAAAAAGTTAAGAACAAGTATGGCAAATGTGAATGAAGCCAGAACTGTTAAGATTGTGGGTCAGTTTTTTTTCATGGTATTTGTTAAGTGCTCACTATGTCCAGGCACTGTTCTAAACACTGGGGTAGATACAAGTTAATCAGGTTGGACACAGTCCCTGTCCCACGTGGGGCTCACAGTCCTAATCCCCATTTTACAGATGAGGTAACTGAGGCACAGAGAGGTTGTGATTTGCCCAAGGTCACATAACAGACTAGTAGAGCTGGGATTAGAACCAGCTCCCAGGCACATGCTCTATCCACTATGCCCTGCTACTTCAAATCCTAGCACATACAACCCAGGATACTGTCTCAAAAACTGGCACGAGAATTCTTGGAGGAATGATGTGATGACTGAGTCCTCTTGGTCATCCAACCTAATGGTTAGGGTTAGACCACCTAACAACCCTAACTTTCCTGTTAATGACCGGAGCACTCCTCCACTACTGTATCCAAACTCTTCTCTCACCTGCTGATATTTCCCTCAGAGTAATACATTGCATATATTTGCCACCCAAGAAGATTAAAGTAGGTCCCAGTGAGATATGAGCTCACAACTCCAAGTTGTAAGGCTGGAGGCCTAAAGTTTGAACTTCAGGATCATATTAAGAATTAAATATAAGCAAGAAGTAGAATTCCCTTGAAATATTAAATACTACTCTATTTTTATTTTCCCAACCAGGAATGAAGGGATCTCAGGATCCTTAAATGAAGAAATTACCAATAAAAGAAAGAGAAAAAGAATCAGTTAAAGGTACATGAGTATGATTGTATGTTTGACCTTTTAAAACTATCCTTAATAATCACACTAAAGTAAAATCCAAAGCATTTTCTAAAACAATAAAATTATCTTAAGTAAACACTTGTAAACTGGATCACACCTATTTAAAATATAATTTGTGTGGACAAGGGCATGAATATAATGGGTCTATAGATTATCAATGGATTTTCTCTGAAGAAACCCTATCTAATATTTATAACAGCAAAAATAACTGCAATTTAAGTTCCTCATTGAACTGAATCTTCTTTATGTAAAGCAGAATTCTGACCTTATATACAATGGTGGTACAAACATCTCCAGAATGCAACATTCAGTTCTGGTCACCACATTTTAGGAAGGGCATAACACAACTCCAGAAGCCATGCAGAAAGGCAACCTAGATGATCAGTGGGATGGAACAGTTTCAAAAGATGAGCATATTTTAGTATAAAAAATGAAAAGGAAAGGGTGAACAATTTTAGTGCATAACCTCATGAGAGATTTGGGCAGGGTGGGATCTCTACACTGTAAGCTTGTTGTAGGAGGTGTCTACTAACTCTGTCCTGTTGGAAGTCTCCCAAGCACTTACTACAGTGTTTTACATACAGTGAGCCCTCAGTAAATACTACTGTTTGGTTGGGCACCAAGTAATTGTTCAGTGGCAAAATGTAAGGTCATTTTGGGCAGAAAATATTCCATTGTAATATCTCAAGTGCTTAGTCCTGAGCATTGCACCCAATGGGAATGAAACTAATATCGTTACTACTTCTATTGTTTGTCAAAATCCCACACCAGACAGCTGAGGGAGCACTTATTATAGTGATGACCTGTATAGTGGATGCTGGAAAATGAAAGTCCAAAAAATGAGATTTTGTTTAATACAATTTTTTCAGCTCTCCCAAAAGAATAAATAGTTAGGACTTGCTTTCAAAAGTTCCCAAATCTGTTCTTCGACCATGTAGGTACAGCCCTACTCAAAATCTGATGCCAGAAGTCCCATATGTTGTTCACTAAAAATAGCAAGAAATGAGAAGGGCATTTTTTTTCCTGGCAATGTATAAATGATATGCCAGCTAATATTTCAATATTTAAATAATAGGCAACTGAAAAGCTAAAGGTGGTAAGCTTATGAAATCTATGGACCCTGGGAGTTCAAGAGGTTCAAGAAAAGTTGGGAAAATTAATTGCTGGCCTGCGCCCTTGGTTGCTGGAAGCAAAAGTTAGTGATGATGGATGGAAAAGTTAGCAAAATTCAGTTAGATTGAATTTGTGGACATTGGTCGATGATGTGCTATTAGATGGAAAGGTTTAGGAATGTTGGATGGTTCAACCCAAATCACATGGTCGATGTCAAGAAGGGCAGCTATTACAGTGTTACTCCAAGTGTCTTTTGGTGTCACTGTAAGAGATAGAATCCTGGGTTAGATTAATTATCCATCTCACATCATATGGAATTGTGCCTGGATTTATGTGAAAGAGCAGTCTTACAAGGGAGTTTGGCTACCTCCCATGGAGTAGTGGCCCTGGCCCTTCTTAGCAAAGAATAATGAAGCAAACTTTACATAAGCTCTTAAAGCCTTTCAAGGATTGCCAGAATGTGAACTCACTCATTCACAGTTGTCATTTCATTCATTCACTCATTCAATCATATTTATTGAGAATTTACTGTGTGCAGAGCACTGCACTAAGCGCTTGGGAAGTACAAGTCGGCAACATATAGAGACCATCCCTACCCAACAATGGGCTCACAGTCTAGAAGGGGGAGACAGACAACAAAACAAAACATGTAGACAGGTGTCAAAATCGTCAGAACAAATAGAATTAAAGCTATATGCACATCATTAACAAAATAAATAGAATAGTAAATATGTACAAGTAAAATAGAGTAATAAATCAGTACAAATATGCACAAGTGCTGTGGGGAAGGGAAGGAGGTAGGGCAGGAGGGTGGGAAGGAGAACAGGAAAAAGGGGGCTCAGTCTGGGAAGGCCTCCTGGAGGAGGTGAGCTCTCAGTAGGGCTTTGAAAGGAGGAAGAGAGCTAGCTTGGCGGATGCTAGCTTGGAGGGAGGGCATTCCAGGCCGGGGGAAGGACGTGGGCTGGGGGTCGATAGCAGGACAGATGAGAATGAGGTACAGTGAAGAGGTTAGCAGCAGAGGAGCAGAAGGTGCGGGCTGGGTTGTAGAGGAAGAGATAGGAGGTGAGGTAGGTGGGGGTGCCGTGATGGAGAGCCTTGAAGCCAAGAGTGAGGAGTTTTTGCTTGATTCGTAGGTTGAAAGGCAGTCAATTGAGATTTTTGAGGAGGGGAGTATCATGCCCAGAGTGTTTCCACACAAAGATAATCCAGGCAGCAGAGTGAAGTATAGAGCGAAGTGGGGAGAGACAGAATGATGGGAGATCAGAGAGGAGGCTGATGCAGTAATCCAGTCGGGATAGGATGAGAGATTGAACCATCAAGGTGGTGGTTTGGATGGAGAGGAAAGGGTGGATCTTGGCGATGTTGTGGAGGTGAGACCGGCAGGTTTTAGTGACCGATTGGATGTGTGGGGTGAACGAGAGAGTGGAGTCGAGGATGACACCAAGTTTGCGGGCTTGTGAGATGGGAAGGAGGGTAGTGCCGTCTACAGTGATGGGAAAGTCAGGGAGGGGGCAGGGTTTGGGAGGGAAGATAAGGAGTTCAGTCTTGGACATACTGAGTTTTAGATGGCGGGCAGACATCCAGATGGAGATGTCCTGAAGGCAGGAGGAGATAAGAGAGTTGGGGGAAGTTTGCGTAATTCTGCATGATGGTAATAATAGTGGTATTTGTACTCTACTAAGCTGGGATAGAAACAAGGTGATTGGGATGGACAGTCCCTGTCCCACATGGAGCTCACAGACTTATTCCCCATTTTATAGATGGGGTAACTGAGGAACAGAGAAGTTACATGACTTGCCCAGGATCACACAGCAGAGAAGTGGCTGAGCTGAGATTAGAACCCAAGTCCTTCTGACTCTCAGGCCCGTTCTTTATCCACTAGACAACACCACTTTTCACGGAAGATTTCCCTGAGTTTGGTATGGCAAAATTGTAATTGCGGGGCTGCATAGAGTTGGCATTTTTAAGGTAGCTCAATGGCAGACCTCGGAGGTTGGTGTCAGGATGCCTGCAGTGTCCAAGGTAAGAATGGTTGGTAGAACTAACTTCTTTGTGTCTCAGTTTCTTCAACTGTAATATGGGGATTAAATCCTACTCCCCCCTACCTAAACTATGAACCCCATGTAGGACAGGGATTGTGTATAACCTAATTATGATTAATTTAATTATCTGATTATATTATCCTAACATTTAGGACAGTGCTAGACGGTGCCAGTAAATGTTTAACAGATACCATTAAAAAAAAAAACCAAGAACCAAACCGGTGCTGCAGATTTGCCATTCAGAAACTAGCAGTGACAACTAGTGGATAGTGGTCAGGTTCCAAGTTCAAGTCTTTGAGATTGCAACCCTGTGGCTTTTTCTCCCTCTCCACCTCTCCTCAAGACACTGTCAAAAGTGCCAGTCAAATAGACGTTTTTCAATATCAGCATTTCAAAGCCTTACAACACTAAATTGCCAACCAGGAAAATTCATCTTCTAACC
Source organism: Tachyglossus aculeatus (assembly GCF_015852505.1). Lineage (NCBI taxonomy): Eukaryota > Metazoa > Chordata > Mammalia > Monotremata > Tachyglossidae > Tachyglossus > Tachyglossus aculeatus. Next base: position 37,269,966 of record NC_052075.1, on the reverse strand, counting down.
AGAAATGACACAGTGTCAAAAACACAATGTCAAAAGTACCTCATTTGATAGGCAACAGCCAAGGTCTGTTATCACAAAATCTTCATATCTGTCTGTTGGTGAATGTGCCTGAATAAGAGGTTTTAACCTCAACCTGAAATTAGAAGATTACTGATGACAAATTTGCTCAGAGTTTAAATACTGAAACAGGGGTCAAAGGCAGAATCTTCATTGATAAGTTGGATAAATGGACATTTTCTTCACTGAAATGAGTATAAACATTTGAATTCAAATTCTGTTCTATTACTTAGAAAATCCTGAGGCACTTAGGAGACTGTCTTTTCCTCTAAAAATAAACAATAATAATAATTATGGTAAATGTATTAAGAACTTGGAAGAGTACAACGTAATAGAGCTTAAACCATTCTCTTAATAGAGGGGGAAAATTAGGGCTATTAGTTGGCCCATCCCTAGCCATGAGACTGGATGTTCAGGAGGACAACTATCACACAGTTCCTCCCCAGATCTGTTACCTCTAACTGATTAAATGTTGAGGTTACTGGTCCATGGCTCTGACCCAATAATAGTATTGCTTTATGATCTTGTAAACATATGACTTACAAAATGAAATACCACAGCCCAATGTAAATTAATGAATACTTTCTAAAAAGTCTCAAAGAGAGGGGCGAAGTAAAAAAAATGAATTTGGCTTTAGATAATACAAAGGATTCTCAAAGACTGTTTTGATATAATCATTTCGGCTCTCGGAACTCTATTCCCAGTGTGCTCTGGGCACCGTGGGCCACTCGTGGGATTTAAGCTACTCCTAATTGCACCCTGGTCTGCTCCCTCAGACTGCCATGTGACTCTTCCCAGAGCTGTCTTTCCCCCATTTTGGGTCTCAGGATGTTTCTCTACCTGACTGCCATGCTGCCGCCCAGGATCCCACCCTTGGGGTCCTCCGGGTTACCGAAGAGCCCCCATCCTGACCTGCCTTCCAGCACCCTGAAAGGACAGAGAAAGCAGCCACAGCTTGTCATCACCTCCACAAGATCTCAGGAAGACTGTGGTGGCTGCTGTTGTGACCATTATTTATTTTTATTAATGTCTGTCTCCCCCTCTAGGCTGAAAGCTTGTTGTGGGCAGAAATTGTCTAACTGGCATATTCTACTCTCGCTAGTGCTTAGTAGAGTGCTTTGCACTCAGTAAGTGCTCAATAAATGCAATTGAATGAATTAATACATGAATGATTAATCTCTGAGCCACGAAGAGCCTGATATCTGTTCCTCTAGCTACAGTACTTACTGAGGTTTGTTCTTGTCTTAATGTTTTGTTTCACCTCTCCATATGTGTCTGCCACCAGTCCCCTCTCCCCTTTTTCGTGTTTTGATCATGAGCTCCTTGAGAGACAGGGACTCTTTCTATTCTTCGACCTGTATATCTTCCCAGTATTTAATCAGGGCTCTGTACACAGTAACTGCTTAATAAATACTATTACTACTACTATTCCTCAGGCCTGAGGACCAGAGGACCTGGGTTCTTATCCTGGCTCCACCACTTTTCTGTTGTGTGACCTTGAACAAGTCACTTAGCTTCTCTGTGCCTCAGTTTCCTCAATTGCAATATGGGGATTCAATACCTGTTCTTCCTACTTAAACCGTGAGTCTCATATGGGACAGGGTTTGTGTCTGATCTGACTGTCTTCTATCTAGCCCAGAGCTTAGAACAGTGCTTGATACATAGTAAACGTTTAATGAATACCATGGAAAAGTAAGGTAGAAAATGCAATGTTAACTCTTTTAAAAGTTCTGAAAACAATATTCTAACTATTGACAAGCTCAAGACAAAAAAGCAAAAACTATTCTAAATTAGATTCTCACTTCTTAATATTCCTCTTCTCTCCTAAATTGCATTTCTCCCAGAACAAAACTTACATGGATCATCCAGTATTGTATAATACAATGACAAAAGCAGCATCAATTCCTGGGACACCTGCTACTTGTAAAGAAAAGAATTGGGAGCAGATGCAGAATCTCTCATGTATCATTACAGTGCACTGAAAAGGTAGAAGTACATAGAGTCTCTGCCTCAGACTTAAAGAAATAATATCAGGCATGCTCACAGGCTGTTTGATATAATCAGTGAAGTTCATTTTCCAGGGAAAGCTTAAATTTGGTTTTAAATCAGTTTAATGTTTTGATGTGCTTCCCAGAGAGCAGAGGATGGGATAAAAGTCCTTGAAAGTGATTTGAATTCTCTATCCCTCCCCCAGACGTCATCAATACTCTAATCTCAGGCCAAGGGAGGTAGACAGCCAACTGGCTGATCAGGCATAAATTAGCTCTGAGGAAATGGCTTCCAGCTTACCCATCAGTGTCCAGCTGCACTGTCTGGTCCACCAGCCTCTGATCAGCATGGCCTAGGGGATAGAGCCTGGGCCTGGGAGCCTAAAGGTCCTGGTTCCTCTTCCACTTGTCTGCTGTGTGACCTTGAGCAAATCTCTTCTCTTCTCTGGGTCTCAGTTACCTCATCTGCAAAATGGGGATTGAGACTGTGAGCCACATGTGAGGCAGGGACATTGTCCAACACCATTTGCTTGTATTCACCCCAGCACTTATTAAAGTGCCAGGCACATAGTAAGAGCTTAATAATTACCCCAATTATTATTATTATTATTATTATTATTAATAATAATTATTATTATTATTGTTGCAGGAGAGTAAGAATCATTGCCAAACAATCATCAGCAGGAGGGGTGCTTTGAGGGTAATCTCTACCCCCAGAGTTTTCAAGATGTGTCAGTCCAGTGAACCTCTCTGCTCAGCAGACAGTGCAAAAGCACACAACCCATTTATCTCTGGAATCATAGAGACACGGTGGAGAATCTCTGGCGTCTTTCTCAGGTCCTGTCTGAAGATGAAGCATTTCAATCAACTGTGTGAAGGCCTCAGAAATTGATAAAATGAAGCACAGTTTCTTTCCAATCTGCCCAGGGGGGATCTGGATTCACTTTAAGGGGGTATTTCAGGCTCAGGTCTGGCCCAGCCTAACCCATTGTCTCCTCACCCCACCATCTCTCTCCTCCCACTGCCCCACACCCAAAAACTATGATCCTCCACTTCAGTGGCCACTGCCACTGGACTGTTCCAGATGGAGCAAGGGGAACGGAAGGAAAGAAAGATGGGTCTGGTGGAGAGAGGGCAGCCAACAAGAGGCATGAAAATCTGTCACCATCAGCAAAGCATGGCACTCTTCCAGGAAATGCCTGATCTCTCTGACTGAGGATAAACTATTTGCTGCAGAGCTATTTAAATGTCAGATGGTGGAACACATCATTTTTATGCCCTCCCTGCCTCCTCTTCCCCTCCTCCCCCCACCACGAGGTCTCTCCCTCGCAATATCTTGCCTTTAGGTATTTTCATTAGTTCCTATTCCTCTGCCACAAAATCACCTGACTAGTTTCCACCTATTAGACTGCAGCCCCCAGTGGCTTGTTCTAATGTTTATACAGCCATCTGGCACTCCCAGTGATCAGACGTTGACAGTTTCATACAGGTCTTCAAATATTTATCATGTGAACCACACATATTTTCTCTCTCATGTTTAAATCAGTATGCCAGAGAAGTCTCTCTGATCAAAAAATAGATTTGTGTTGTCAGGGGGCCTTTATGATCTCAAGGTGGTTTACACAAAAACAGACGTCTATCTGGGGGAAACAAGGCTGGCAGCCTTTGGATCTGCCTCGGATGTATTCGAGCAGGAACATGAAATGTGACAATGGAAAGGAAAGGAGAGAAATAAATCAATTACATGACCATTCTTCATATATCGATCTAAGGCACGGCATACGTCCAGAGGGCCAAATGTGCCTCTGCCACTATCCCCAGCAGTCCCTGTGCTGCCGAGACAGATCCGTGTAAGTGGCCATTGCCGGCTAGTCCATTGGGGGCCATAGTTGCTGGGAAGCAGGAAGATGGACTTGACAGGCCCTGTCTTGTCTGTGGGAGTAAGATAATTTACCTTCTTAACAGAGAGAACGTTCTGACTGCTCCTCCATTTGGGCATCCATCGTGCTTCGTCAGGAAAATCCTACCCCTAGGACCACGGCCATGTACTGAAATGTAAAATAGGTCCAGCCTAGAGAAAGAGGCCAGAATACTAGCCCAAGTTACCATGACACCAGTGAGTTCAGCTCCTTATACCTCCCTGAACCAGGGTCAGAAATATTAGTTTGCCTGGGGAAGGCCTGGGAGCACCTCTGTCCTCCAGAGACTTTTAGATGGTTAACTTTCACTCATTCACAGAGAATCAATTTATAGGATGACACCCCTAAATTATCTAGATGATTTGCTCTTAAAGTGGCACTGAATGAATGGAGGCCCACATTTTACTGATCCCTGAAAACTGGCTGTCTTGGAAGTACCCATTTCTCCTACTTCTAAATTGTTCCTGTTTCTCAGGGGTATTCTTAATTATCATTTACAATTTCTTTATTACCATTCACACACACACACACACACACACACACACACACATATACACACACGTTTTTAACTCCATAATTCTGAGCAGGGCAAAAACAGCTATTCTCGGCCTGACATATATATCAATCAAACAGTCAATCAGTGGTATTTATTGAGCATTTATTTTGTATAGAACACTGTATTAAGAGCTTGGGAGGGTACAATATAGTTGGTATTCCTGATCTCTGCCTTCAAGGAATTTACAGTCTAGCAGGGGAGACAGACATTAAGATCAATTATTCGTAATGGAAACAGTGGTGCAGAACTATAAAGACTGTGGGGGGTCAGAGTGGAGTGAGTACCAAAGTGCTTAACATTGGGGATGAAGTCACAAACAAGTAAACACTATTAAGCCCCTAGGTGGAGTTGAACAGACTGTCATGGAAGTAGTTCTCTTTTCCAAATGATGCCCTCAAAAAGATAGTCCTTTGCTATACTGATACGTGTCACTTAAAGCACAAGTAGCCATTTTCAAATCTGCCTCTCTATATTTTGAAAAAGAAAGTCTGGGTAGGACCAACTGAGCATTCCTCTCCCATCCTGTCTCCCTGATGGTGAGGAGCAGCCAAATATTCTTCTTTGACCTCAGCCAAAAAGACCGAAGTGGATTGTTGGATTTGCATGTACAAGAAACATCCTAAGGAATCACACCACGAGAAAAAGTGTAAAACTAGCCGAGATGTTTGGGAGTCTGCGAGTTGTTAGGGCGAGTGACCACAATTAACTCTGATCCAGATCAGAATCCTGCTGAAGTCTGAGGAAGAAGCTCAGTGTTCTAGAATGTGTCTCAAGGTCATGGACCAAGCTCATCTGTTCACTCACTCTTCTGCAAGAGTGTTCCCTGGGTATTTATTTGAAAAATAAATTGAACAATGGGCAGAGTAGAGGGACTACTGATGATGTGTCAGCTGGTTGTTTTTTATTCATTTATGTCTTTCATCATGTTTCTCTGTGCAGAGGCGACAGATGCTTTTCCAGATATGGCAAATGCCACAGCATTGAGTTTTACCACCCTGGAAAGGACAAGAAAAGGATTACCTGAAATGCCCATCTCCAGGTTATAAATCAGAAGAATGAGGTACTCTCTCCCTAAGCTTCCCCTCTCGTCCTCCTTCTCATCCTCCTCCTCCTTCACCACTTCCTTCTGTTCTTTCTCTTCCCCTTCCTTCTTGTCTTCCTTCTCCTCCTTCTCCTCCTTATAATAATAATAATTATGGTATTGAGAAGCAGTGTGGCCTAGTGGAAAGAGTATGGGACTGGGATTCAGAAGGTGTTGGTTCTAATCCTCACTCTGCCACTTGTTTGCTGTGTGACCTTGTGCAAGTCACTTAATTTCTTTGTGCTTTGGTTACCTCATCTTTAAAATGGAGATTAAGACTGTGAGCCCTATGTGGGACAGGGACTGAGTCCAACCTGATTAGCTTGTAGCTACCTCAGTGCTTGGAACAGTGCTTGACAAATAGTAAGTGCTTAATAAATACCGTTGTTGTTATTATTATTAATAAGCATTTACTATGTACTAAATACTGGAGTGACAAGCAAATTGGATTGGACATGTCCTGCATGGGGTTCACAATCTTAATCCCCATTTTACAGATGAAGTAACTGAGGCACAGAGAAGTAAAGTGACTTACCCAAGATCACACAGCAGACAAGTGACAGAGCTGGGGTTAGAACCCAGGACCTCTGCATCCCAGTCCCATGATCTGTCCACTAGACTATGCTGTTTCTCCTTCTCTTCCTTCTTCTACTCTTCCTTCTCTTTTCTTTCTCTTCCCATTCCTTCTCCTCCTCCTTCTCTTTCTCCACCTCCTACCCCTCCTTCCTTATCATTATTAATGATAATAATATACCATTCATTAAGCACCTACTATACTTGAGTACAGTAAAAATCAATTTATCAATGGCACTGATCTGGAGTGATGATTGGGTACATACTACAGAAGGAGAATGTGGTCACTGCCTTCAGGGAATATGCAGTTGAAGTGTACAGTTTGTGCCTGCTATAAATGCCTTCACTGCACCAAGCGAAGACCTAAATGTTGACACACCCACAGGGGTCTGGGAGAGACGTCTTCTAAGAGCAGAAGACACTGGAACTGTAATTAGGAGATTAGGGCCAAAAAGCAGAATAAGCTCAATGTAAAGTCAACAAGCATAATTTAAAGGCTGAGGGGAAATGCCTTATGCTGCTGCTTGCTGTTATCTTAAAGAACGACTGACAACCGGGTTGGAGACCTTCCTTTGGGGTTGTCCGAGCTGGTCCCAGCCCTTACTTGCCTGCTCACTGTCCTCCGAAGGGAAGGCAGAGACAGCCTGGGAAGAAAACCTCTTGGCCAGGGATAGAAATAGTAGCTATAGTAACAATGATGATATTTGTTAAGAGTTTACTACATATCAAACACTGTACTAAGAGCCAGAGTGGGTACAAAATCATCAGGATAGACACAGTCTCTGATCCAGATAGAGCTCAGAGTCTAATGGGGAGGGAGAATAGGTATTTATTTCCCACTTTACAAATAAGGAAACTAAGGCACAGAGAAGTTAAGTGACTTGTCCAAGGTCACATATAGCAGGCAAGTGGCAGAACAAGAACTGGAACTCAGGTCCTCTGATTCCCAGGCCTGTGTTATGTCCACTAGACTAACAGTAGCATCAGCATTTATTAAGGACACAATGGTGCCATGCATTATAATAGAGGAAGGGGTACATTCCCTGTTCACAAACAGCTTACACTCCAATGAAAAAGCCAAACATGATAATATATGTAACTAGAGTGGTCAAAATAAATAAACAATTGCAGCAGTATCATTTATTGAGAACCCAATGGATGTAGTGCATTAAAATAAACATCTAGAAAGTTCAAAACAAAAAGTGACAGGTTCCATATCCACAAAGTGCTTCCACTAAAACTGGGGAAGATAAGCCCCAAAATACTTTGAAGTAATCAAAACAATTAATTGAATGAACAATTGAATAAGCATAAGTACAGAATGGCTAAGGATAAATGAAGATAAGTACTTGAGTGCTAGAGATGGATGTTGGGTTTATGCAACTTGGAGAGCTGGCAATTAATGAGGAAAACATTATTGGAGGAGGTGGAATTTCAAGAGGGCTTTGAATATGGGAAGTATTATGGCCGTGTGAATTGCGAAGGGAGTTCCCAGCCAGGTGAACACCATCAGTGAGGGGGAGGAGGAAGGAGCAACAAGAGAAAGTTATTGTTTGAAGCTTTGTCTGGGAGGAGCTAAGAGGCGATGTTAGGGAATAGAAGGTGAAGAGACCAGATCTGTTGGATGGGCTGAGATTCTGGAAAGCCTTGAAGCTGATATTGCTTTTAGAGTGAAGAGATGCATGCTGAGCAAAACTTCAAAAAAAATGAGATGTGTGCGACAATATATTAGAAGGGAGAGAGGCTGGAGGAAGAGTGACCAACAAAGAGTTTGGTACAGTAGTCTAGCCTTTTATGAATAAAACTTTTAAGGTTAATACGAGGTAAATAAATTCAACCTGGTCCCTGCCCCACATCGGACTTACGATCCAAATGGAATTAGGCACGTAGAGTTGTACGAGTGAAATATGAAACCATAATAAACTAGAAAATCAAAAGTGCAAGATTGCAGTGTAAAACATAAATTGTGAACTCTGTGAGGGCAGGAATTATATCCACCAACTCTCTTCTGTTGTACTCTCAAGCGTTCAGTATAGTGTTTCTGCACGGTGTGCACTCTGTAAATACCACTGATGGATTGAAAGTAGCTAAACACCACTCTTAGAGGACAGAGCCCTCACACACCCTACAGATCCTTGATTGCACCTGCCACAGATTCCTGGCCTTCAGTCAGATATGAAAGTACTGTGGAATTCTGTCAAGAGGCAGTATTGGCTCCTGGTGATTTCAGGGCCCCTAGAGCTCCTGGTTTTTTTGTGTTTCTCATATTTGTTAAGTACTTACTATATGACAGGCACTGTGCTAAGAGCTGGGCCAGGCACAAGGTAATCAGGTTGGACACAGTCCCTGTCCCACACAGGGCTCGCAGTCTTAATCCTCATTTTATATATGGGATGTGATGTGCCAAGGTCACATAGCAGACAAACTCGGAAGCCGGGATCAGAACCTTGGTACTTCGGACTCCCAAGCCAATGCTGTATCCTCTAAGCCGATGCTGCTTCTCAAAAGAAACTGTCACCGAACAGGGACATGAACCCTGGACTTGTAGATTAAAAGTCTGATGCTTTACTGGTGGGTCTTTGTTAAAGTCCATCCTTGCTCCCACTGGATAATGGGGCTTCTGGTCTGTAGTTCTCTGGAAGGAAGCAGGTAGGATAGCTCTGCATTGGGTGCTAGAGTGGAAGGGAACTAGGACCAATAAGTTGGAGGGTCCAGGGCATTGCAATGACAAATGCTCTGAGCAGTCATTTCCCACACTCTTTCCAGTCAGAAAGGTTAGTCTGCCTTCAAAATTGATTGATCATCATTCTAGTTGCTTAGGGACATACAGAATTATAAAAATCAACCAATTAATCATATATATTGAGTGGTTACCATGTGCAAAGCACTGTACTAAGCACTTGGAAGAGTACATTATTACAATATAACAGAGCTGGTAGACACATTTCCTGCCCTCAGTGAGCTTACAAACTAAAGGGGGACAAAGCATTATCCCCGCCCTCAAGTGGGGAAGAAAAGATAACTTAATAGTAATGAAGATGATTTTTCAATCACTTATGATGTGCAGAACACTGTTATAACATTGGGGTAAATGCAAAATAATCCTTTATCACACAGTTCCTATCCAAAAGGAGCTCGCAGTCTAAATAGATGACAGACCCATAGAACAAGAAGAATATATTGAAAACAATAATTAGAACGGGTGAAAATTCAACAACCCAAAATATCAACACTAAAATTTGGAATTTAAGCAATACTTGGAGTCCTGGGGCACTCACTATTCTAGGCAAACAGTTTCTGGTGGAAATAAAAGTGCCATAGGCTTCCTGGCATTCAAAAGTCGGGGTGTCGGACTTGGCTACTGGAGTGTTGGTGAGGACCAGGGAGCTAGGTAACACTAGCCCTCAAATCAATCCCCGTGAGACCCAGAGTCTCCAGGGGGAAGAAATCTCCAGCTGAGTGGGTCCCAACTTCTAGCTAATGGACATTCCTACTAGAAGTGGGGCATGGCTTTCATGGTGAAGTAGCAAGACCTCGTGGAAAGTACCCAAGCCTGGGAGTCAGAGGATCTGGGTTCTAACCTAGCTCTGCCACATATCTGCTTTGTATCCCTGGGCAGATCACTTAATTTATCTGGACCCCAGTTCCCTCTTTGGCAAAATGGGGTTTCAATATCTGTTCTCCCTCTTACTTAGACTATGATGAACCTTAGGTGGGACCTGATAATCTTGCATCTTCCCCAGGGTTTAGTACAGTGCTTGGCACATAGTGATCACTTAAATACTCCTTCTATTCTTCCTTCTCCTCCTTCTCTTCTGATGGCCAACTCAACTGGCACCTATTTCATTCTCACTAATCTCCCATGCCCTACCCAATCCTGCTCTCTCCCTGAGACCTCCCAAGGATTCTCAATATATTTTCCTAGGGTAAATGCCACATATATACCCCATGCCGGCAGCTCGGGAGATCAAACTCCTCACCTATGTTTCTATATGAATAAGATGCAAGTCAACAGAGGTGTGCACACCTCAGTGAACAAGAGATATACAAGCATATTTTTTTCCCTGTACATCAGCCTTTTTCCTCTTTTTCTTCCCATTAAGCACTTTGTCTGCTTCACTGGTCCTTAAGGTTTCAGTTGTCATAATGGTTTGTATTATTCTAGCTACTCCTACCTGTGCTGACTACAAAAACTTCTTTTTGTTTTTCACAGCTAATACATTCAAGCCCTGAAGCTGTTGGGTGGTGAAGTTTCATGAAAGCTCTAAAAAATAAACAAACCACTGCTGAAACTTATTTTTGTTTCACTTTAGGAGATTTACAGCATCTTGGGGTGCTTCCATTTCAGTTGTTTCTTTGTCTTTGGTAAATGGGGCTGGGATGAAAATGATTGCCAACCATTCAAAGTAATCAACGCTTCTCCATCCCTGTTCTGGCATTCACTGCACTCTCATGTCTTCCAAACCTCTCCATTGACACCCCAGCAAGGGGAAGGCCTCAAAAACCAGAACCCAGGCCTCACAATTTGGGAGAGCATAATGGATTCAAGGTTTGGGCTTCATCTTGGAGAAAATTACAGGTAATCTGGTTACATGCTGCTTTGTGTATACCTGATCATTTGCATTTTCATTCAATTTTAAAATCTCCAGAATTCCCCCATCCCACTGTTTTCTGTTTTTTTCTCTGCTTTATGGTTCGTGGATGGCTCACCTCCCACTCTGTCTCTCCCAAGACTTCGCTAGCCCCAACTGAAAACACCAGGCTTCCCCAGGTGAACTAGAGGGAAACATCGTGACCTTGTAGAAAGAGCATGGGTCTGGGAATCAGAGGACCTGGGTTCTAATCCTGGCTCTGCCACATGTCTCACAACTTCTCTGTGCCTCGGTTACCTCATCTATAAAACGGAGATTAAGATTTAGAGCCCATATGAGACATGGACTGTGTCCAACCTGATTACTTTGTATTTTTCCCAGCTCTTAGAACAGTGCTTGGCACATAGTAAGTGCATAATAATAATAATAATAATAATTATGGTATTTGTTAAGCGTTTACTATGTGTCAAGCACTGTTCAAAGCCTTGGGGTAGTTTCAAGGTAGTCAGGTTGTCCCACGTGGGGCTCACAATCTTAATCCCCATTTTACAGATGAGATAACTGAAGCCCAGAAAAGTGAAGTGACTTGCTCAAGGTCACACAACAGACAAGTGGTGGAGTTGGGACTAGAACTCATGTCCTCTGACTCCCAAGTCCATGCTCTTGCCATTAAGCCATGTTGCTTCTCTAAACTTAACAAATACCGGTATTGTTGTTATTAAGCTTTGTCCACAAACCAGTAAGATAGTGGAGGTGAGATATGACTTAGGGAGAGAACAGGGATCAGGTTTGGGAGGAGGGTGGCCTGCTCTTTTGGAGAAAATAATTACCTAGTTATCTTGTCTACCAGCTGGTCAATCCTTAAATGAACAATTCTGAAGGTGGATTGACAAGAAGAGGTGCAGAGGTTGCAGAGGTGCAGAGTTGGCAGAGATCTATGGAATGACAATAAACGCTAAAACAACTGACATTAAGTGCCACCTCACACTGCTAAACACTACCTCAAATAGTCAAACATGCAAGCACATATATTTGTGATATCTCTCAGTTATACATACCTATGAATGTATTTTTTTTTATAATTAACTGCTTACACAACTGCATTAGTGCTGGGATAGATACAAACTAATGGCGTTGGACACAGATCCTGTCCCACATAAGACTCACAGTCATAATCCCCATTTTGCATTTGAGGTAACTGAGGCATAGAAAAGTTAACTGACTTGCCCATGGTCATACAGCAGACAAATGGCAGAGCCACTTTCACCAAGAAAAGAACAATTTCCTTGGTTCTGCTTCCAATGAGTTTCCATTTATCTATGTCTCCTTTCCATTTTCTAGAAACAGGCCAATGCGGGAGAGGATCCAGATATTTGCATTGTTGTATTGTAAAGGTAAAGCTGAAGAGAAACTTTTCTGTCAAAACATAATCTATATATATATATATATATTTAAAATGTGTGTTCATTGCTTACTGTGTGCCAGGCATTGTACTAAGCACTGGGACAGATACAAGGTAAACAGGTTGGACATATTCCATGTCCCACATGGGGCTCAGTCTTAATCTCCATTTTACAGATGAGGTAACTGAGGCACAGAGAAGTGAAGTGACTTGCCCAAGGTCACACAGCAGACAAGTGGCAGACTGGGTATCTTTGCAAATGTTCAACATCGTCTGAGTCACTTCAGACAAGGCCATTACAGGAGATTCCCAGCTTCCAGATCATTTCCTACAGTGGAAGGCCAGTGATCCCCCAACCCTTACTTCTGTCCTTAAGGCTTTTCAAAAAATTTGTCGTGGCTTCCACAGAATAGATCATTTGGAAGCCAGGTGAGTCACTGGGTTCTAAATCAGGATGATTTTTATTTGACTCCAGGCATAATTTCAGGTTGTCCAAGAAGTTGACAGACTGACTACTGAACTTCTTTTGTCTGGAACTCTGCAAGATAGTAATACATGACAACAGAACAGAACTCAGGAAGCTGGAAGCTGCCCTTATCTCTAGGCAGTTAAAATCAATTACTGAGAAGGACAGAAAGCAGGTGAAGGAGAATGTTCATCCAGGCAAGAGCTGGGAACCTTTTTTTTTTATTTTTGTTTGGCAATATTCACCATTTCATTGGGTATGCTTTTCCTCTCTTCTTTCCTTTTCCTCTCAGTTCCTCTATACTGTAAGCTCTGCCACCAACTCTGTTGTGTTGTCCTCTCCAAAGTGCTTAGTACGGTGTTATGCACCCAATAAGCCACCAAGAAATACCACTGATTTATTGATTTACTAAGGCCTTCTTCTGCCTTAAAACAGTTTTCAAGTCATGCAATATTTCCATCCAGGAAGCTGAATTACACTTAAATAATGTTATAATACCCCTGCCTTTCTGCCTGCACAATTCTTCCCTAGCCTGTGAAACTTTGTCTGAAGGGCCTCAGCTTCTGCTGTATCCAATTATATGTCAGTTTTATAGGTGGTAAACTTAGTATGCTTTGCATTCTAAGAAGATGTCAGTGATGTTAAAAATTCACTATAAATGTGTGTGTGAGAAACAGAAAGAGAGAGAGAGAGAGAGAGAGAGAGAGAGAGAGAGAGAGAGAGAGAGAGATTGAAGAGGCTAGTGCAGGAACCACAGTCCTGCAGACTCCCAGGGCAATAATTAATTAATTAATTGATTAATGAATTAATTTAGTTGCATTTATCGATTGCTTACTATGTGCAGAGCACAGTACTAATTGCTTGGGAGAGTACAGCCTAATATAAATAGGCACATTACCTATCTGTCCCTTGTGTGTTATCATATTTGACGTTTTGTGGGCAGGGACTGGCTGTTTACTGTTATGCTCTCTCAAGCACCTAGTACAGTGCTTTGCACACAGTAAGAGTTCAATTAATACAATTGAATGAATGCATGAATAAATGATACTTGCAGAGCCTGGGGCTGTTTTCATTTTTGCCTCTTTGTCTCTCATTCCTAACAAGCTTTTGCTTAAAAAGAATCACTCCTTTTTTGATTGCATTATGCTATGCTGGTCTCTCACTGGCAGTTTTCTTCTCATCCATTTCAATCCAATCATTTGTCCATGTCTTGCCTCTGGGCTGGAATGATTACTCACACCTCCTTCAAAACCTTACGAAAAGCACATCTCCTCCAAGAGGCTTTGCCCAGCTAAACCCTCATTTCCTCTTTTCCCACTCCCTTTTTCACTGCCCTGATTTGCTCCCTTTATTCACCCTTCCCTCAGCTCCACACTACTTAGGTACATATCTGTCATTTATTTATATTAATATCTTTCTCCCCCTATAGACAGTGAGCTTGCTGTGGACAGGGAACATGTCTACCAACTCTGTTGCATTGTACTCTCCCAAGCACTCAGGACAGTGTTCTGCACACTGTAAGTGAGGGAAGCACCATGGTCTAACTGGATAGAGTCCAGGCATGGGAGTCAGAAGGACCTGGGTTCTAATTTTTGTGCCGCCATTTGTCCACTGTGTAACCCTGGGCATGTCGCTTCACTTCTCTGGGCCTCAGTTGCCTCATCTGTAAAATTGGGATGAAGACTTTGAAACCCATGCGGAGCATAGACTGTGTCCAACCCAATTAGCTTGTATCTACCCCAGAGCTCAGAACATTGGCCGAGACACAGCAAGCACTCACCAAATACCTTTAAAAGTGTTCAATGAATATGATCCATTGAGTGAATTGATTCTCTATTTTCAGTTGTGAGGCCGGATTTTCAGAGGTTTTATTTTATTGACTCCTTAAAACAATTCCTCTGTCCCTCTTACTTGCGGTTTCCAAATTATAACTCACCGTACAACACCTGCTTGGGTATCCCACATCATTCATCCCTCATCACCTGTCCCACCAAATGTAGCTGTTAGGGCATTCTAGGAAGCTAAACACAGTTAGGATGGAGGTTGGTGGGAGTTGTAAGAACTGAGCTTGACAGGGAAAGGAACAGACTGTGAAGTATGTGGTTGGCAGAGAGGGATGCCAAGATTTCCAAGGAACAGGAAAGGAGATTACAGGCTCGGTTCAAGCACTGAAATACCTGTGGTCAGTGACTTTGGCTGTGGGAGGACAATTTGGCTTTTATTTTTGATGTCTCATTGTGTCCCATGCTGATAAGATTCATGTTCTCCTTGATCCTCAGAATCACCTCCAACAGAATGAAATGCTTTTCAAGTTTGTCACTTTCCAAAGGTTGTTAGCTATCAGCTCTCTCAAACTCTAGCTGGCATTACATGAGTCCAGTCCAATTTCAATCTCCAAAGCAACATCAAAATGACTTGCCGATTCTCTCAAATGAATGGATTTTCAAGTCCTCTCTCACTCGAAAGTGGGCTTAAATTGTGGTTGTTTACTGCCAGAATAGCATCCCTCTGTACTCATTTTCCCTACTTGATATGCTATTGGTGGAAATATACACTATATGAATGAGCTAAAGATGATTTCCATTCAAACTTCCTGCCAAATCATTCCCAAAAGCTGTATGAAGGATTTGGAAACCAGAGAAGTGTGCTAACGCTTGGCTTATTTATATAACTGAGAAAGTGTGTGGTCTACAAAAAAAAGAGCAAAGTCAGACTTTTGATATCAGATCCTCTCTCTGCAGGCCAGCCAAGAGTAAACTTCCCTGGCAGTGATTGGTTAGGGGTTTTCAGAGAGTAAAGACCCATGAACCCATGTGGGAGGGGGTTGTACAGGGAAAGAAGATTCCGTGGGCAGCATTCCTAACTTCTTTTCTCCTCTCTGCCCCATCGAATCTGAAAACTTCAGACCATTCCCTCCTCACATCCCAGAGCGAAAAAGGAAAACAAACTGGTGCCACATCTGCCCAGTTAAACTGGGAGCTGAAAAGTCTTGAAAAAAGGGGTCAAACTCCGAAAAAGAGAGGGGAGCTATTGTCTCCATTGGGTAGACACAGAGGAGGCAAAGCCATTGATTTCACCTCCACATTTTGGGGAACAATGGGCTAGGCCACCCCTTCCTTGGGTCCTGAAGAGGACTGGAGTTAGAACCGAAATGTTGGCTCCACCTCCTGCTCCCTGCCAATAATAATAATAATCATAGTGGTATTTGTTAAGTGCTTCCAATGTATCAAGCACTGGGATAGATGAAAGATAATCAGGTTGGGCACAGTCTCTGTCCCACATGGAGCTCACAGTCTTAATCCCCATTTTACAAATGCGATAACTGAGGCCCAGAGAAGTTAAGTGACTTGCCCAAGGTCACACAGCAGACAAGTGGTAGAGCTGGGATTAGAACTCATGATCTTCTGTTTCCCAGATCCATGCTCTATCCACTAAGCCATGCTGATACAGATGCCCCCATGATGGATTTCCTCATGTTTTCAGGATCAGGAGGATGTGATGGGGGTCACTGCTTTGCATTTGCTGTAGTGTGGTGAAATATGTGGCACTCTTTTAATTGCCTCCATGAATGGCAGGGATACCATCCACCGTCCAACTTTAAGGGATTCTTGTTGCCAATACAGCTACAGAGCAGTGACCCTCCGCTTGGCCTCAGAAGAATCTGGGACTGGGGACTAGAGAAACCTCTCCAGCTTAGCCCCCGAACTCAGTGACTGTAAAAAAATTGTGGAATAGTAGGAGATGTGAGAGCCTTTAACCACTAGACTGTAAGCTGCTGGAGGGCAGGAATGAAGAATATGATGAGGTTAATTTACTCATTTGAAAACAGAGAATGGCAGTGATTAGAGCTCAATTTATTGATACTTGAGGTTTTATTAGGTTATTATGAGCCTAATAATAATAATAATAATTATAGTATTTGTTAAGCACTCACTATGTGTCTGGCACTGTTCTAAGTTCTGGATTAGATTTAAAATAATCTGCTTGGACACAGTTCCTGTCCCACGTATGGCTCACAGTCTTAATCCCCATTTTATAGGTGAGGGAACTGAGGCACAGAGATGTGAAGTGACCTGCCCAAGGTCACACAGCAGACATGGGGCGGAGCCGGGACTAGAACTTCTGATTCCCAGACCTGTGCTTGATCCCCTAGGCCACGCTGCCTATTCAACACCCATAAATTCATATTTCTTCAATGAACTTAAACTGATTTGAAGTATGTCATGACCTGTTTTTTTTTTTTTACAAAGATCATTGTCATGCATTTTGTGTTTTTAAAGCATCTCCAAGGCTATAACCCTCTTAGTTAAGGCTAAGTGAAGGTCATTCTCCTATCAGCTCCAGCGATCTTGCTATATTGCTCTTAAACTCTGATAAGTTTTATCTGGTTTCTTTTTTTTCTGCCACTGTCCTAAGCACCTTAAACTTTTGACTCCCCTTCTTCCTTATCTCCCCTATTCTGAATAGCTTCTGCTGTGACTGGAACCACCAGATAGAGTATCCTTAGGAAGCAAAAAACAAACTGCCATTTTGGGTGTTAGTCCTGGGGGAGGACATTCACTTATTCAGAAAGGCGGCTATTCTTCCCCATCACAGAACACTGCCTGAAGGACTCTTCTGTACTCCTGGGAAGGGAATTTTTACTGTGTTATTGTACGATGCAAATAATGCCCAGTACTTCTGAGAAGGTGCATCATTTGCTTTCTGGTCATTCAAGTTCCAAAATGCCTGGGAGGTTAAAAAGTCCCCTTTCCCCTGATAAAAAAAGAAAAAAGCATAAGAGTATTTGGTTCCATGTACAACTGCTGATAATAATAAAAAGGTCTCATCACCGCACTATGCCTGCTGGGTTTTGCAGAAGAGAGATAACTGTTCCCTCTACTAAAAGTTAGACCACAGACAATATTTTCAATTCTGAAAAATAGCAAATCCAGAAAAAACTGATTATCATTGAATTTAAAATACAATATGTTTATGACATACCAATAACTAGATATGGAACTCTGAAATTAATCACATTTACATGCATAGGTGTTTGCTCATGTGCTGAATCTATCCTTCCCTTCATTACGAGATCTTAATAATAATTATTATGATGACATCTGTTAAGCACTTACTATGTGCCAAGTATTGTGGTAAACCCTGGGGTAGGTACAAGATAATCAGGTTGGACACACTCTGTGTCCCATATGGGGCCCACTGCATAAGTAGGAAGGAGTAGGTTTTAATCCCCATTCTGTAGATGAGGAAGTTGAGGCACATAGAAGGTAAGTGACTTGCTCAAGGTAACACAGCAGACTAGCAATGGAACTGGGATTAAAAAATGCACTCACCTGATTCTCAGGCCCCTGCTCTTTCAACTTGGCACACTGCTTCCCTATCTTCTTTAGATAATGCCATATTCAACTATTGTGTTTTTTTAATAAAGAAAAGAAAGCCCAAAATATTTTTATTCACTTACATTCACCAGAAGAAAATTGAGCTATGGTTGACTATGTATCAATCAATCATATTTATTAATCCTTACTATATTCAGAGCAATGTACTAAGCTCTTGAGAGAGTGCAGTAATAACAGAGTTGGGAGAAGTCTACTTCTCCCTACCTACAAAGAGCTTACAGGCTGGAGTCTAGAGCATTCTTTCAAACTCATGCTCATGTATCACCTGTCCTGAAAAAGAAAAATCTACCTGGACCCCATGACTCTCCACAGTTATCATACAATTCCTCTCCATACTCCTTGAGTGACCCATAGTCATCAAAATTCCTAAGGTGGCCCACATCCGGGTAGTGTGAGATTTGGAGGACAGTAATTCCTTGCTTTCCTGGTCTGGATCAGTCGATCAATGATATTTATTGACCGATTATTGTGTACAGAATACTGTGCTAAGCTTTTGGGAAAATACTATATATTAGAATTGGTTTACATGATCCCTGTCCTTGAGGGGCTTTTTAAACTCAATGAACTCCCCTCCCAGGCTTCATCTTTCCAGACTGAAGGCATTTCCTCCTATCCTCGTACTATAGGTCTGTACCACCACTCCCTCCAGCCCTCACGATATTTCTTTTCTGCTGCTTCACCAGCTCAGGGAAAAGAGCAACAGGATTAGCACTAGTAGCTTGACACAAAATGACCCACCAGATAGATGCCTCAATTACGAAGCGATCTTCTTGTCCGGATAGTGTCCTTTACCTGTCATTAAGGGTGATTGAGCATAAAAGACGTTTTAAAAACTGGATATAAAACATTAAGATATACTGAAAAACTGCAAGAAAAATGATGCAATTACCCCCCAGGAGTAAATAGTTTATTCCAAAAAGACTCCTCTGTAAATCTCTTTTCTACAGAATTCTTAATCTTCTTAGGAAACCAGGACCTCTCAAACTCACACTGCACTTGCTTTTGCAATAACCACAGGAATGATTATCTATCACTTTGGAGAATTTTAATTATTCAGTATGGGCTTTGTATTTCTATGCAGGAAGATATGATGAATCTGTTTACCTTTTGCACATTAGAAATAATATTTCTGAAATAATAATTAAAGTATGAATCCTGGGCATATAGGGCAAAAAGGGATTTTGGATCCAAATTCTATTATGAAAAGCCATTAAGAGACCTTACAAGTGCTGCAGATTTTAATGTACTAAGCCTTCTCGCTGATGCGGGAGGACCACTTAGATGCAAATCATCGGGCAAAATGCATCTGAATATCAGTTCATTCATTCATTCAATCGTATTTATTGAGTGCTTACTGTGTGCAGAGCACTGTACTAAGCACTTGGGAAGTACAAGTTGGCAACATATAGAGACGGTCCCTACCCAACAGCGGGCTCACAGTCTAGGAGGGGGAGACAGACAACAAAACAAAGCATATTAATAAAATTAAATGAATAGAATAAATATGTACAAATAAAATCAATAAATAGAGTAATAAATACGTACAAACATATATACATATATACAGGTGCTGTGGGGAGGGGAAGGAGGTAAGGTGGGGGTATGGGGAGGGGGAGAAGAAGGAGGGGGCTCAGTCTGGGAAGGCCTCCTGGAGGAGGTGAGCTTTGAAGGGAGGAAGAGAGCTAGCTTGGCGGATACGCGGAGGGAGGGCATTCGAGGCCCCGGGGGATGACGTGGGCCGGGGGTCGATGGCGGGACAGGCGAGAACGAGGCACGGTGAGGAGATTAGCGGCAGAGGAGTGGAGGGTGCAGGCTGGGCTGTAGAAGGAGAGAAGGGAGGTGAGGTAGGAGGGGGCGAGGTGATGGAGAGCCTTGAAGCCAAGGGTGAGGAGTTGTTGCCGGATGCATAGGTTGATTGGCACTGGAGATTTTTGAGGAGGGGAGTAACATGCCTAGGGCATTTCTGCACAAAGACGATCTGGGCAGCAGTGTGAAGTATGGATTGAAGTGGGGAGAGACAGGAGGATGGGAGATTGGAAAGGCTCTTCCTGGCTTGCTGTTCAAGGAAAGCAATGAGCTAGTGAAAGTCCATGAATAAAGGGACTTCTATGCACCTCTAGAAATATGATTCCTTAACAGTTTAGGTTGAAATGAAGAGGATTGGTCAAGAATGAGGCTTAGAGAGAAGGTGAGCTTGGGAGGAATGGAGACTATGAGTTGGTGTGTAATAGGACAAAAGAGTGGATAGATCAGATGGATAGAGCCGTGATAATGATAATGATAATTGTGGTATTTATTAAGTACTTACTATGTGTCAAGGACTGTACTAAGCACTGGGGTAGATTTAAGGTAATCAGACCCCACATGGGGCTCACATTCTAAGTAGGAAGGAGAACAGGTATCAAATCCCCATTTAGCAGTTGAGGGAACTGCAGTACAGAGAAGTTAAGTGATTTGCCCAAGGTCACAGAGCTGACAAGTGGTAGAGCAGGAATCAGAACCCAGATCCTCTCACTCCCAGGCTGGTAATCTTTCCACTAAGTCACCCCATTTCTGAGGCCAAAGGTCAGTAGTTTCTGTCTGATTTAAAGATGAATGGACAATAGTTTGATTTAAAGATGAATTAGGCAAGCAACTATTGACGATTTTTGAGTACTGGGAAGTTGCATGCAAAATAATGTTTCAGAAAGATGAACCAGGCAGCATGGTGGAGAGGTGAGGGGATGTAAGAAAAGTGATCAGAATGGAGACTGATACAGTAGTTAACAGGGATATCATGGTAACCATTTGGATTTAGAGGGAAGGGAGGATCAGGGAAATGTAGAAGAAAAAAATACAGGATTTATCAACTGAATGGATCTGAGACTTGAAGAGCATTAAAGAAAGAATGATGAAACCAAGGTTATGGGCTTCAGAACCAAAGGATAGTGATAATGTCAACTTGATGAGAAAGAAGAGGGGAGGATTTCAAAGATCTTCTTAATTTATTGATCTTGAGCTACCACTGGAAAATCCATATTCATTCATTCATTTATTCAATCGTATTTATTGAGCACTTACTGTGTGCAGAGCACTGTACTAAGCACTTGTAAAGTACAATTAATGGAGATGTCTTGCAGGGAATAAGAAATGTGAAATTGTCAATGAGAAGTGAGGTCCTCAACTCTACCTTTAAGGAGTTCTTTAAACAGACAAGGGGAATTTAGGTATATTTGAAAGTCATTGCAAGGTCTTGAACATTAAAGTCCAAGACAGTTTACATTTCTAAAGTCCATGTTTTAAAGATCTGTCTTTTAGAAGGTTGCATTGGAGTCAGGAAGTTTATCCTCACTAATTAAGCTAACCTAAAACTAAGTCCTAAATGTTGTTGAACTTGAATCCTATTTTGGTTTCCATTTATTTTTGTGGGTGATGGGACAGCTCAATTAACCTCTTGTACTCAGAATGTGTTGGTGTAAGCTGCTGATTCATACCATCTGCTTCTCATAAAGGATTGAATTCACTGAGGATAGTTCTGTCAAATGGATCAGCCTGAGCTGTCTGTTACGTCTGCAGCCCGATTTTAAAATTTTCCACTCCTTAGAAGTGTTTTAAAATCCAACAATTGGATGAACATTATCACTACTGAATAACATCATGATTAATATCATCATGGTTATCACCATTCCTGACTTTATTGATGAAGACTGTTGAGAAATGACAAGGCCTCGAGGAAAGAGCACAGCACCCATAGTCAGAAGACCTGGGTTCTAATTCTGATTCCACTGCTTGCCTGCTCTGTGACCTGGGGCAAAACACTTAACTGCTCCGTAACTCAGTTCTTTTATTTGGAAAATGGAGATTAAGTACCAGTTCTCTCTCCCCCTTTAACTGTGATCCCCACATAAATCAGGGACTGGGTTTGACACGATTGAATTGTATCTACCACAGTGCTTCGTACAGCAGTTGGCACATAGTAAGCACTTAACAAATATCACTATTGAATTATAATGAAGACTTCATTAAATGGGAGCCATCTCAAGGGCAGGGACCAGCTGTTATATTCCTATTTTACTTTAATCCACCAACTTTGAGGTATGGGAACACAGTCAGTTTGCCCTGTAGCAGCAATATTCATCATAATACACCTTGCCAGGTGGGACATGTGAGAAGAACAGATGACAGCAGGTTGCCCGAGGAGTCATTTGTTATTGAGCCAAGTCAGAAAGGCCAAAGAAACATTTTAAAGACATAGTGGAACGCAATCTCCAACAATGTACTATAGCCACACTGCTGGGAGGCAACAGGCAGCAGATAGGCCAGCTTGACGTGAGGCAATCAAGAGAAGAGTTACTCTCCTTGAGCAGAGACTTCGGGAACATCGGGAGACAAAGAGGCCGATTTGAAAGCAGCAACAGAGACCGTAAGGGGTAAATGCATCAGTGCAGAACTCATGATCACGATGAATGATGGGTACTTTGTGCCTCATAGATCCTTTCACATTCCGCTGTATACATTCATTCATTCAATCGTATTTATTGAGTGCTTACTGTGTGCAGAGCACTGTAAACATGGATAGGATCTCACCATCAGTAATGTGAGCTATACTATGTCAGCTTTATAGCCTTTAGAATGACAGAAGAGTGAGAACTACATACATGCATACATACCTGTTTTGTTTTGTTGTCTGTCTTCCCCTTCGAGACTGTGAGCCTGTGATTGGGTAGGGATTGTCTCTATCTGTTGCCAAATTGTACTTCCCCAGCACTTAGTAAAGTGCACTGCACACAGTAAGCGCTCAATAAATACGATTGAATGAATGAATATATTCATTCTGATGTGTGTACAAATTCAAATACACACGTGTTTCTCTAATCATATGCATGTATTTACTAGTAGTAGTACTAGTGGTAATGACATTTTTGAGCACACACTTAGTACAATGCTCTGTACTAAGCGCTTGGGAAGTAGAACCAAAGAACAAGAGGAGCGTACATGATAACTGGGGGCACAGACCCAGGTATACTTCCAGGCAGTGGAATCAGATTGAAGAAAATGGAAAGGTAAATTGACTCTACATACATAAATGATGATGATGGACATAAATAAATTAATGCCAAGTGTAGGAACAAGGGAAGAACTGATAAGATTCAGAGTGCCGATGACTAGTGGGATTTTAGGAGCTTTTTTGAAGTGGGGAGATCTGCACTGGCAAGAGAGTTCCAGATCTGGTCAACATATGAGTAAAGGGTCAATGGGCAAGATGAATATGGAGTACTACAGGGAGGTGGTCTTAAGAGTACAATCAGGGAGTGAGAAAAGCTGGCCTCAGTTCCTGATGGGATAGCCACCCTGTCTCCCAGCGAACTCTCACTGGCTCTCCTCTGTGTCATCCTGAAGCTTCTATCCTATCCAGGCAGGAAAGAGAAACAGTTATCATTATTATTCTTATTATGGCATTTGTTAAACATTTACTATGTTCCAGGCACTGTTCTAAGCACCTGGGTAGGTACAAGTAAATTGGGTTGAACATAGTCCCTGTCCCATGTGACACTGTTGACCATCCCCTTCTCCTCAACACGTTATCCAACTTTGGCTCCATGGAATCCATCCTCTTCTGGTTCTCCTCATCTCTCTGGACGTTCATTCTCAGTCTCCTTAGTGGGCTCCTCTTCCCCCTCCCATCCCCTAACTGTAGGTGTCCTCAAGGGTCAGTTTTTGGTCCCCTTATGCTCCCCATCTGTACTCATTCCCTTGGTGAATTCATTTGCTCCCATGGCTTCAACTATCATCTCCATGCAGATGATACCCAAACCCAAATTTCCTCCCCTGTTCTCTCTCCCTCCCTCCAGGCTCATATCTCCTCCTGCCTTCAGGACATCTCCACCTGGATGTCTGCCTGTCATCTAAAACTCAATATGTCCAAGACTGAGCTCCTTATCTTCCCTCCCAAACCCTGTCCTCTCTCTGATTTTCCCATCACTGTGGACAGCACTACCATCCTTCCTGTCTCACAAGCCCACAACCTTGGTGTCATCCTTGACTCCGCTCTCTCATTCACCCAACACATCCAGTCCGTCATCAAAACCTGCCGGTCTCACATTCACAGCATCACCAAGATCCGCCCTTTCCTCTGCATCCAAATATCTACCTTGTTGGTACAATGTAATCCTAGACTGACTGAATTACTGCATCACCTCCTTTTGGATCTCTCATCCTCCTGTCTCTCCCCGCTTCAATCTATACTTCACTCTGCTGCCAGGATTATCTTTCTACAGAAACGCTCTGGGCATGTCACTCCCATCCTCAAAATCCTCCAGTGATTTGCCTATCAACCTTCTCATGAAGCAAAAACTCCTCACTATTGGCTTCAAAGCTCTTCATCACCTTGCCCCTTCCTCCCTCATCTCCCTTCTCTACTTCTACAGCCCAGTCTGCACACTCCACTCCTCTGCTGCTAACCTCCTCACTGTGCCTTGTTCTCACCTGTCCCACTGCTGACCCCTGGCCCACATCCTACTTCTGGCCTGGAATGCCCTCCCTCCATACATTTGCCAAACGAGCTCTCTTCCTCCCTTCAAAGCCCTACTGAGAGCTCACTTCCTCACTAAGCCCCCATTTTCCTCTGCTCCTTCTACCCTCTCCACTGCCCCCACTCCCTCCCTCTGCCCTACCCATTTCCCCTCCCCACAGCACTCGTGTATATTTGTACATATTTTTAACTCTATTTTATTAATAATGTGTAGATATCTATAATTCTGTTTACCTATTTTTATGGTATTGGCACCTGTCTACCCGTTTTGTTTTGTTGTCTGTCTCCCCCTTCTAGACTGTGAGCCCTTTGTTGGGTAGGGACTGTCTCTGTCTGTTGCTGAATTGTACTTTCCAAGCACTTGGTACAGTGCTCTGCACACAGTAAGTGCTCAATAAATATGATTGAATGAATGAATGAATGTGGTGCTCACAAGCTCGATCCTCACTTTACAGAGGAGGTAACTGAGTTACAGAGGAGTGAAGTGACTTGCCTGAGTTCACACAGCAGACAAGTGGCGGAGCCAGGATTAGAACTCATGACCTGCTGACTCCCACACACTTGCTCTATCCACTATGCCATGCTGCTTCTTGGTCACAAAGTACTCCACAAAGTACTGCACAATATTACTATAGCAATAATTGTGGCTAAGGTTGTGATTTGGACTGTAAACCACAGAGAGCCTGAAATTCTGCTCCTCTAGGCACACTACCTTACTACTTTGGATTTTTCTTTTGTGTATTTATCTTTGTCTTTCATGCTGTTATTTTAGTGTTTTATTACGTTATAGCATCTTAGATGACTTTCGCCAGTGCCCTCTTTCATTGAAAACGCACACTAAGGTTTTAAACCAAAAACTTCTGGCCACAGGTATCCACTAAAATTCCCTCCTGATTACCCCAAGACCAGCCAGTCTGCAACTGGATTGAAACTTCTCTGGGATACATTCATATTTTTCCTTCTGAAAAACCTTCCTGATCTTCTCTATACTCTGAGAATGTAGTCACTTAAAGTTGCATCGTCAGTTTGAATGTTTTGTATTGGCAATAGTAGCTGAAGAACATTCTACAAAATATCCAATTAGCTCTTTTCTCTCTATCTGGTATCAATTTCCTTTCATTTTATACCCTTATTAGTTTATTTTCCCTTTTCTGCCTGTTGTTGATCAATTTAGTTGCCTGCCAGAATATGGAAGAAAGATTATCATAGACCCATTGCTATTGAGCACATTGTTAAATTTTCATCTTAGCATTCTTTCATCCAGCAATCTTTGTAACATTTTCCTCCAGGGCAGATATATTGTTTAGCAAATGTTTCATATGCATATTTTGTTCAATAAGTATTTTATATAAACATTTCTTAGTATAATAGCAGAATCTGTGTATTATATAAAATACTAAAAGTCTAAATGCTGCAACCAAGACAATGTGTGTGTGCATACACACACACACACACACACACATTCTCTTTACTGCAGCACCTAGACTTTCCTGCATTTTTGTGGTGTTAAAAACAGATGCAAATATTATACATGCATTTAACATTAGTTATGTTTCTTCTTTTTAAAAAATGCTCCCTATGCCATGGAAATGAATTCAGTTTGCAAACCTTTCCTCTTTTTTGCAAGCTTTTACTGTCTTGCTTTGATTCTGAGGTCCAGAATATATACATGTCTATTTCTCTCTGCAATTGTAAACATCAATTTAGCTTTCCATAAATTTCCACTGCAAGTATGTCCTACAATCACTGTACCTAACAGGCAACTGCTGAAATACATTATATTAACCAGTGAAGAGAAAAAGTACCTGTTGATTTAAAATAAAAAGCAATAACTCTAGGAGAAATTAAGGGATTAACATATTTACAATAACTGGGTAGGCACCTCTCTAGATGACTTATATACTAATTTTGATTTCTCAATTACTGGTCCTAGGCTGATCTGGCATTCCAAGGCAACTGTTTTTCAAAAACAGACATTCCACAATCAAATATTTATATCCCTCATCTCTCAAGTCCTCTCTGAAATATGAAGCTAACAAGAATCCTGGAGAAATTATCTAGGGAATCAGAATTCCCATCTCAACTATCAAATTCTGATGTTCAAATAGTGGGGAGATAGCTGATGTTAATATAGTTAACATAATGTTATATAATATAATTGTTAAGAAAATCCACTCCCCTCTCTTCCTCAATCCCTCTGTCCTTCAGCTGACCATCCCCTTCATCTCCCCTCCTCTCTTGTCCCAGCCACTCTCATCAATAAAGGAAAGGGAAACCAGCCACCATTCTACAGTAAATTCCAGAACCTAGGCAGAGAGGCATGGAAAGGTCAAACCCCCTATTCTTGCTGGTAGATTTTGGTTACACTCTCAAAATGAGTTTATCCCAGCACAATCAGGATAGCTGGACAGCCTGCACCTCTATTTTGGCCAATTGGTAGCTCTCCAGAGAATGTGGACTGGTGAACCTCTATCTAGACTCATGGATCATGCCATCCTTAGTGTCACCTTTGAAATTGAAAGACAGCCATATCTTTAATGTTCCTTTCTCCCCTTGTGGTATCAATTTCCAATTACTATCATATTAGTTTTTTTCCATTTTCTGCCAGTCGCTGATCAGTTTAGCTGCCTGCCACAATAACATTATCATCGAGCTATTGATATTGAGTGGGCTGTTAAATTTTCAGTTAGCATTCTTTCATTCATATCCACACTCATATTCATTGGTGCTCATTAAGAATACCAAATCCAGTGGAATATTTCAAAACAATCAGCATAATTTTTTCTACAGTAAGTGGATAGCCTTCCCTGTAGTCCAACTTTGTGAGAGGTAAAACAACAGCCCACTTCTGTTTAAAGAGATAACTATCTTCCACCTCCTTCCACTGCCTGGCTTCTAAGCTAGCAAGATGGCTCATGGCTAAAATATTTTAAATGGAAATTCTTAGTGAAAAATAAAGTTCTTCCCTAAAGACATTCCAGTCATTTGTCTGTCACTGACATTCTATAGATTGTCTAGTCAGCTTCTTTGGAGAATAAGAAGATTTCCTTTCTTGGAATATATCACCTTGGCCATTCCTCCAATATGCTCACATTAAGATGAATGAAATGACAGGAATTACTGCCCAAGGAGGCCTTATGAACCCCCTCAGAAACAAAGCATCTTTTGAGTGATCCTCTAAATCAAACCCTAGTCCACCCATAATAGAACCTCAATTAGCCCATTAGTTCGATTTAGGCCAGTAACTTCTAACATTTCACTGTAATAGATGTCATTAGGTACCTGGATCACCATGTCTTGTAAGTAATTATAAATGTTTTAATCTGAACCAGTCAGGTCAGATCATCTATAAAGGTGAATGTCCTACCCTGAGGAGATTCACTGTTATGGCTAACATCCTGATATATGTGGTCACTTAACTTAGACCATTAATATGGGTCTTTCCTGAAATTGTTCTGGTGCTTCTATGTCATTTTTTACATCTCAGAGTCTTTGAAATGTGATTTATCCTCATGGCTGGGAGTCTTTGGGGTAAATTGGAATATGAAGGCCTAATGTTTGTTTGAGGGATTAATGCAATTTTGAATCAAATGTGAAAGTATCTTGAAACTGGAGATCACTGGGAATGGGTGCCTGATTAATTAATGAATGAGTGAATGACGCTTTTCTCCAGAGTCCATCTCAGACTCAGATAATCCTTTTCCCACACCCCAAGGTATGCATTTTGTAATGTTCCAGAGCGTGCTTTGTCTATGGAAGCAAATAGGCCAGGCTATCAGCTGGTAAATGACTTTGGGAATTAGTTGGAGGTTAATTCTCTGCCTCATTGGGCCCCCAAAGTAGCCAAACTGTAATTGATTTTGACGGCATTCACAAAGTACCTTGTTCTTTTGAATAATGGAGGAGCACTTACAGAGCCATCCTCTGCATATAGGAACAACTGCAGAGGGTGTCAATGAGACATCATTAAAAGTTTAATGCTTCTGCACTCAGTCAACCTCTCCCTATCTTTAACAGCTTTGTTGCTTTAGGAAAATGACAAATTCTCAGGTGTCAAAATGCTTTATATGTTCCACCCAATATCCTCCCCTTAAGAGAAATTGCCCAATCCCAGAACATTCAATGTGGCATCCAATGGAAAAAACAGTTTGAGTTGGGGGGAAATGCACCAATTAGTGCATTACTCTCCCTTCCTTCAAGGCCTTATTGAAGGCAAGTCTCCTCCAAGAGACCTTTTCTGACTAAGCCCCCTTTTCCTCTTCTCCCACTCCCATCTGTGTAGCACTGACTCGCTCCCTTTATTCAGCCTCCCTCCTAGCCGCACAGCCCTTATACACCTATCTGTAATTTATTTATATATATTAATGTCTGTCTCCCCATCTAGATGGAAAACTCGTTGTGGGCAGGGAACGTGTATGTTTATTGTTATTTTGTACTCTCCCAACTGCTTAGTACAGTGCTCTGCACAAAGTAGCACTCAATAAATATGATTGAATGAATAGTGTTGGTACAACAGGGCCCTGAGTGGGGTTTGAGATATTGGGGATAAAGTCTGCTCCATTTTCAGGCCTGTGTGCCTGCTGCCTGGAGAATACATACTTTCTACTTTGTTTGAAGGTTTGCAAGGATTGGGACTCACATCATTGCTGCTCTACCTTTAAGGAACTCCTATGGCCTCTCACCCAGTGATCGGTTCTTTGAGTCTCTTTAATCAGTTTCTATCATTTGTTTGGACATTAGCCCGGATAATAAAATTTGCAGCTCACTCCTAATAGACAGCAGGCCCCTTAAGGTGAACAGCTAAAAGTGCCTGAAGGAAACAGATATCCAGAAGAGGCCATACTCTTCTCCAGAAGGTAATTAACCTAGAATGTGCTACAATGATTTGTAGGTATTCAGGACGCTGGATGTCTCCAAAAGGGAACCCCTTCACCTCCCTTGCATGTATACACACACACACACACACACACACACACACACACACACACACATTTATAAGACCATTGTCCAGTGTTCCCTACCTCATGGCTAACCTCTTTGTGGACAGGGATCACTTCTACCTATTTGTATTGTTCATTTAATCATATTTCATTCAATGGTATTTATTGAGAGCTTAATGTGTGTAGAGCACCGTACTAAACACTTGGAAGAGTACATCATAACAAGCAGACACATTTCCTGCCCACCGAGAGCTTACAGCCTAGAGGACTATATTGTATTCTCCCAAGCACTTAATGCAGTGCTCTGCACACAATAAGCACTCAATAAATACCACTGATTGATCAATTGAATAAATACCATTAATCGATGGATGATTACCAAGTCGAAGGCTCACTTTGACCACCAGAGCCAGTACCAGAAGTTTAAAACCTGCCTCACATTGGTCTCTGACAGCAAACGTTGACTTGAGAGTCTTCATTCAGTGCTGTTCAGGCGGATGGCTATTGGTAGGAAAATATATGATAGTAGTTGAGCACCATGCTAATTACCACAGAGAGTCACCCTACAGCCACCCTAATGACCAGGGCAGGCAGTAGAACATCTCAAATTATCCTGAAGGTTTCTAAGTTGATGATAAGAAATGTACTGTTTTCAAGGCCAATTCAATCTTACCTTTACTGGCAGTGCCACCAGATGAAGAGTGAAATGGCAGTGCAAATCCGAGATGCCTTATACTGAGCCTTTCACCATCTCCCTGGGATCTGCAATATCAGCAATGTATGTGACTTCTCTGGTATTTTTTTCAACCTGATTCCAAGTGAGTCCTTTCTGGGCCTGTTCCCAGGCACCTTTCCTTTTAAAGATTTCTGGAAATCTTTATATGTCCCTTCTCCAATTATATTTAGGATTTCCATGATGAATTTAGCTTGTCCATCAGTGAGGTGGCTTTTGTCATGATCATAGGCATTTTATCCCTGAGTGTTTCAGGGAGGGCTGTGGGGAGGCTAGATTTATTCCCTTACAAACCTGACTTTCTGAACCATTTGTGAAACGCAGAAGCTGGAAGCCCTTGGAGACTGAACAGAGAGACTAATAGGACTATTTGGTGTAATGGCTGAGTGCTAATTGCTCTTCAGATGACATTCAGCTCTACCTTACTTTACCAGCAGACTGTTAATGTTGTCTCTGTGTTCCAATGCTGTCTGTACCAAATTGGAAATCAGGAAATTTTCACCAGCACAATCCTTTAGTGACATTCTTTTTTTTCCTTTTATAATTCGTGCTCTTGCCTTGGAAAATGCTACCTGGTAATCTTTGAGAGTTCTTGAAGTGCTTTTTTGATCAAGGCTGTGAAGGGCTTAGGGGCTGTCCATTTCAGATCTTTGAACACCATGTAATGAGAACAGAGGTAAGTTTTGGAAGAACTGCAGCGGGAGAGTCAGAGTTAAGGAGCCCTAGGGAAACAGTGATGTAAGAGACCGTCCAGCCTATGGGGAAGGAGAAGATGACAGATCAGAAACTAAACTGATTGATTACTTAGACTGTGAGCCCATGTCAGACTGTGTCTGACAGTGATTGCGACTACCACAATCTTCCTTTTCTCTCCCTATCTCATTTATATCTGCACAACTGCTTTTTAGTGAGTTGAAATTGGGTCATCATAAACAGGGTGGACAGAGGAAATGCTGTATTGACACATTCGAGAAAAATTTCAGATGATGTGAAAGAGCAAAAAGTTACTGGGAGACTCTCAGATGACAGACTACCAATTAGAATTATTACAGCTGGCTTAGGGCAGAGACTTTGATAAGGTGGATCCTACCTTTCTCACCCCTTCTCATTGAGAAGGACAGAAGCAGAGGCAGAGGGCACATCCACCTCCCAACCCACTGGAGAGCAGAGTTGCTTCACCAGTAATCCATGCCAACCAGCCATCATATTACCTGGTCTCGGTCTCCACCCCAACATGCCTCATTCCATCCCAAAGGAAGTACAGAAGCTGCAGCATTGGGCCACCTCCACAGAATGGAAGACTTTGGGAAGGTTCAAATTGGCCAATACTTTGACAGTGGGGGCCACTTCCTAATGCTTCTCATTGTCCCAGATTTGGAAATCACTTGTGCCTCCTTGTCCACATCCATTGTCCATTTGAGTCACATTTATTTTAGATCAGTAGTAGTCATCATGGGAACTGTACAATAATGGGACATTCCTCTGGGTTTTAGTATTCAAAGACTACTACCCTAAGCCTTGCTTTGACCTCTTTGGAGAAGGATGCTATATAAATTTGATGAATGAATAAATAGCTTATTTACAGTGAACTCCTGATCCTGACAATGAGGAAATAATCTTAAATTCCAAGCATTATGTAACTCTTAAGAAAAGTATTATTCCAGGGATTTAGAGCTTATTAAGTTAATCATAGGTGATCACCCAACCAATTGGACATCCAGCAAAGAGTAGTGTCTTCATAGGGAAAGTAAATGTCAGATGGATAATGTGAGTTAATATTTAGTGCCCATACAATGAACTGTGCTTGGGTGAGCACATTATTTTCTTTACTGTCATTTTTCCTTTGAGTGTTGTCCTTCCCTGATTTAGAATGAGAACTCTTTATGGGACAATCAAAATTGTCTCAATCAAAATTAGTACCCATTTATTCTTCCCATCACTGTATAGCATATTGCATATTGTTCACCATAATGAATAATAGATATAGCCCACTTCTTTTCCCAAAATTTTGTGCTTTCACATATTTTATACACATCCTTGTAGTGTCGATAGGAGAAAAAAGATGGAGAAATTCCTTCACATTTTGCATATCCAGCGCTTAGAACAGTGCTTTGCACATAGTAAGTGCTTAAAAAATGCCATCAAGTAATAATGATAATAATGACTATAATAATAATAATAATTGTGGTATTGGTAAGCTGTATGTACCAATGACTATGCTAAGCATTAGGGTAGATAGAATTCAGTCATAATTTGCAGGCAGATAAATTGAAAATTTGGGAAATCCTGATAACTTGGGAAATTTTTCCAAACTCACATAGCAGGAAAATGCATTGATGCCTATATACTGTGGGGGGCGGGAGAGGGGGGTGAGGAGGGTGGAGATGAACTCCAAAGTAACCTTCTATAAATTTAAGACCAATATTGATTTTGTTCCTTTGGGACAGAATCCCTCAGTTTTGGATAACATTAGTTAATACGTATTCCCTACTGAATAAGAAAACAAACTGTGCATCAGGATTGAGAAGAGGACCTAAACCTCTTAGGGTTTGTGGAAGAAAATGAAACAGGATTTTATGGGCAAAGATGAACAAGATTTTGAATATTCTTCTCCCTGTGCTTTAAAAATGGGGAAAGTTTTCCTGACAGTCCTAACCTAACTTTTTTTTTTTGTATCTGTTAAGGCACTTACTATGTGTCAGGCATTGTACTAAATACTGGGGTAGATACAAGATAATCGACTGGATACTGTCCCACATCGGGTTCCCAGTCTTAATCTCCATTTTATAGATGAAGTAACAGACACAGAGAAGTTGAATAAGTTCCATGTGGTCAGGGAACATATCTACCAACTATTATATTATACTCTCCCAAGTGCTTAGTACAGTGCTCTGCACATACTAAGAGCTCATTAAATAGCATTGATTGATTAAGTGATTTGCCCAAGGTCACATAGCAGACAAGTGGTGGAGTCAGGATCATAACCTAGGTCCTGGGACTCCCAACCCCGTGCTGTTTCCACTAAGCCAAGCTTCTTCATCTCTTGCACAAGCCAACCATCTCAGGTGACCAAATATTTCCTCTTTCATGATTTAGCATTTGATATCCGTAGAGGAAAGAGAATTGTTCTGAGAAGCGTAAAGTACAGTTCTGAAATCTCTGCTGCTCACATGAGATTGCTATTTTACTTGTTCTTGGGAATGAATTCTTTGTGCCCTGTGGGTTACATGTTCAATGTTTTCTTGATTTTAAGCTTGTAACAGAAAGTCAAGAGGCTTATATGCTTTATCTCCTTTTTCTGGATGCCAATGGGCCACTTATTTAAGTGCCTTGATCCTTGGTTTTTTTCAATGAAATGTTTTCTGCTTCCCCAGGTCACCATCAACTGTCCCAGAATAAGAATGAATCAGTTTAATTTCCTTCCTCATTCTTCAGATATATGTTTCTGTGAACTAATTTCCTGCAGACCAAGGAGAAAAAGCTGTTGGCTGTCCTCTCAGTTCTGTTTCTGAAGCCTTCTCCTTTTGATTCTGAGTTTACCTCAGGCTCCTTTAAAGGGCCACTTCCTTTAATTAATTAATCAATCAATTAATGTCATTTGTTGAATGCTTACTGTGAGCAGAGCACTGTAATGGGTGCCTGGGAGAGTACAGAACAGCAATGTTGGTAGACATGTTCTCTTTCAACAACAAGCTTTCAGTCTAGAAGGGGAGCTACAAGCCAGAGTTACAGTCCTGAACCAAGCATGTGTCACCTTGAAGCAGTTTATGAATGCCTATTGAATTCCTATTGACCTTTTGAACTAAAGATGAGAGAGGGGGGTACTGAGTATGTTTGAACTGAGAGGTTCATAAGGCCAAGGTAGGTTTAGAAAATATTTTGGTAATATACACATTAATGAGCTGAGTACCCCTCTCAGGATCATACTTGGAGAGTTTCCAGTACTCTACCAGTCTCAGCTACGGGAGGGAGAGTCCTAACCCTAGTTTCTAGTTATCATGAACGAGTGATCCAATGTGATAGGGTGAAAATAGCATGGGGCTAAGAGTCTGGAGAACTGGCTTTAATCCCAGCTCTGCCACTGACCTTGGGCAAATAATCTAAACGCTCTGAGTCTGTTTCCTCACCTGTAAAATGGGTATAGATATATGCTCTCCTTACTCAGGTTGGGAATCTTACAAATTGTATTTGTTGTGATTATCTTGTGCCTCCCTCAGAGCTCAGTAAATGTAAAGTGCTTAATAAATACCCTGAAAATTATTATATTATATTAACATTTATTAATATATAACCCTAGTAAAACAAAGCTGGCTCAGCAATTTTTGAGTCTTCACAGTGTAGGAAACAGAACATCTGATTTGTAAAGTCTCATCATAACAATCCATGTGAATTGTATTTTTAATCTCAAGGCTCTTAATTCTGAATCTCCAACAATTCCCTGCAAAATGAAATGTCATAACAAGTAAAACTCACTTAAAATTGCTTTGTGCAACCAGTGGTCACCAAGGACAAAATATACAATGGAAAATCTCTGCTTCCTACCAGGAAGTTCTGCTACAATTAGAGTTCACAATTCCTATATGTCCCCGCTCTTTCCTCTCAACCAGCATGTGTCCCCAGCTCTACTTCCCCAGGCTCTGGGAGCAAACATCAGTCTCCTGGACTTTTGGCTGATTAATGTCTCAATTTCTCCTTGAAATTTAGCAGTGCTGGGTTCCCCTGGGAATCTGCTTCTGTGAAGTCAACCACAGAGTCGGAAACTGAGGGAATAGGGAGGCTGGATTCAGCATCTAGAACAAACGACCTAACTCTGAGGGCTGAGGATTTAGCTACTTAAACCATTCTTGTTTTTGTTTGTTTTTAAGGGAGTTTGTTGGGTGCTTACTATGTATCAGGCACTGTAGTTAGTGCTGGGATTGAAACCTCTGTCAGTCTCCGCGGATGTGCTAGAGGAGTGTGAAAAGCACTTCATATTCAGCTGGAGGTCACCTCAAACCCCTTCTTCTGCCAGGGTAAAGACAGCTCTCCCACCCCCCTCTTTTTCCCAGCTCCCTCCCCCTTCTGCTTGGTCTATACCTTTGGATCAGTATCCTGTGGGCATTTGGTTGGTATTCACCCCACCCTCAGCCCCACAACACTTATGAACGTATCTGTAATTTGTGTATTTATATTAATGTCTGTCTTCCCCTCCAGACTGTAAGCTCACTGTGGGCAGGGAACATGTCTACCAGCTCTATTGAACTGTACTCTCCCAAGCACTTTCTGTACACAGTAAGGGCTCAATAAATATGATAGATTGATTAACTGACTCCATTAGCAGATTTTGGAGGGTATCTAAGCATCCATTTGACAGCAGTGCTTCAGAAATTGTCCCTTTTTGAAGGGGCATTGTTATCAAATTGAAAAACATCAGGTTCTCTGAAAGTGAAGCATTCCAACATTTAGGATGCCACCTCTTTCTCCCTGCTTAAATTGGAGGCACAGGCTCTTCAAAGACTACTAGAGAAGCAATGTGACCTCATGGAAAGGGCACAGGCTTGGGAGTTAGAAGGCCTGGTTTCTAATACTGGTTCTTCCACTTGTCTGGTGTGTGACCTTGGGCTAGTCACTTATCTTCTCTGTGTCTCTGTGAGCTACATGTTGGACCTGATTATCTTATGTTTACTCCAGTGCTTAATACAGTGGTTGATACATAGTAAGTGCTTAAGAAATACCACAGTTATTACTGGGCTACAGTGAGACCTAACTCATCCTCCCGTGATGAACTGGACCATTCCTGGACAGTGTGGCCTAGTGGAATGAGCACGGGCCTGAGAGTCAAAGGACCTTAGGTAAGTCATTTCGCTTATCTTGCTTCAGTTACATCATCTGTAAAATGGAGATTCAGGCTGTCCATGTGGGACAGGGACTGTGTCCAACTCAATTAGCTTATATCTACCCCAGTGCTTAATACAGTGCCTAGAACATAGTAAGCACTTTAAAAATACCACAGTTAAGTTGGGCCAGAAATGTCATCAGATCACTAGGTTCAATAATGGCCACACGCACTCACCAAGATGGCAGATGACAGAGGTTTCCTAATAACCCATATCTTTCTTTGGGGAAAGCTTTACAAACATGCGTAAGATAGTTCTCACCTTTCCTACCCACAAAAAGCTATTCATTTTTGGCCCCAACTAAAGAGAAATACTGGGAGCCTCATCTTTATGGGACAAATTTTTTTAAGAATTTTTGAGAAGTAACATGGTTTAGTGGATAGAACATGGGCCTAGGAGTCAGAAGGACCTGGGATCTAATCCCAGCTCTGTTACCTGTCTGCTGGGTGACCTTGGGCAAGTCACTTCACTTCTCTGTGCCGCAGTTCCCTCCATCTATAAAATGGGGATTAAGACTGTGAGCCCTATGTGGGACAGGATCTTTGTCCAACCTGATTATCTTGTTTCTACCTCAGCACTTAGAAGAGTGCCTGGCACAGAGTAAATGCTTAACAAGTACCACTACTACTACTACTATTATTACATTATTAAGAGGGAGAAAGAGACTCAACATTCTCTGAGGAGAAAGTACACTTCATTCTGTTTATTTTAGAATCATCATCAATCGTATTTATTGAGCGCTTACTGTGTGCAGAGCACTGTACTAAGCACTTGGGAAGTACAAGTTGGCAACATATAGAGACAGTCCCAACCCAACAGTGGGCTCACAGTCTAGAAGGGGGAGACAGAGAACAAAACCAAACATACTAACAATGTGAGCCCCCCTCCTTCCTACACCCTCCTCACCAAGGGACAGATACCCAGTCTAATCCCCATATGTAGATTTTCTACCAGTGGTAAGTCCAGTGATCTTAATACAGTAAGTGCTCAAAAAAAAACTGTTTCTACTACTACTACTACTGCTATCTAGGGTAATGACCCACAGAATTCACATCAGCATGAAAGAATTCAGGTCTCTTACCACTTCAAAAGTCCTGCTTGGATCCTTCCCACTTTCAGAAGCATTTTGAAATGGAGCTGGGTGGAAATAGAACAATCTAAGATGCATTAGTACCCTGGCATGGAGCACCTGTTAGGTATTCAAATACCGGTTACCAAACGGATTGGCTGAATGTTCCCAAGCGCTTCAGATGGGAAGTTAACGTTTTTAATATTGTACTTCTACGGATTAGTACAACACTGCAAAAGTAATTAAATTAATTACTCTAGCCCCTCTGGCACCATTCACCAGTAATGTGGTACATTTCAAATTGTACATCAAAACGTTTGCAGTTTGTGAGTAGATGCCAACGATATTTTATGCAAATAACACTAATGGCTAACCATACCGCTATAATGCTCTTAACACTGCATTAGTTTTACTGTGCTAAATGCTTTTCAAAAATCTTCTCCCAGATTTCTACCACTGAAATTAGTACTTGTAATAGAAATGATTCTGGATACCAAAAGTGGCAATTATATATAAAAAACATTTTCAAAAGGAAATGGTACTGTAATCTTTCAAGATGATGATGCTATTTCTCAATGGGTTGGTCATTAGGCAATAAAATTTAGAGTTTCATAGTTGTGTGATGCCAGAAGAGGGAGATTGGATGGTCATTAATAAAATGGTCTAAAATAATACTCTTTTTTTAACTATTTTTCGAAAGCATGTGCAGCTGTACTTAATATCTGAACATCAGGATGCTTATGAAGACAAACATAACGAGAATCTCTAGGGAAGTTAAATGATAATAATAATTTTGGTATTTGTTAAGCGCTTACTATATGCAAAGCACTGTTCTAAGCGCTGGGGAGGATACAAGGTGATCAGGCTGTCCCATGTGGGGCTCACAATCTTAATCCCCATTTTACAGATGAGGGAACTGAGGCCCAGAGAAGTGAAGTGACTTGCCCAAAGTCACACAGCTGACAGTTGGCGGAGTCAGGATTTGAACCCATGACCTCTGACTCCAAAGCCCGGGCTCTTTCCACTGAGCCATGCTGCTTGATGATGTTACATAACATGATTTGCAATTCTTGGTGAAATTGCTTTTATTTACAATCTGGGCTCTCAACAATTCCTTGGTCTTTCACACAAAATGGATGCGAGCATTTCCTCAATGAAAGTTAAGCAAGATTTACAAAATTGGTCAAACTGATTGGATTTGCTAAAATCCTTGTCCTTCAAATCAATCAATGACATCTTTAGAGTGCTTAGTATGTGCTGAGCACTGTGCTAAAGGCTTGAGGGAGTACAATGCAACAAAGTTTGCAGACAAAATGCTTTGAACAGTGCTTTGCACACAGTAATAAATGATTGAATGAATGAATGCCCATAACAAACTTACAAAGAACATAGACCACCCAATTGAACATCACTCTCCATCCTGAAACATTGCAAACTTCCATTTGCTTCATGGAACAGTTTTCCTTTCCTGAATTGACACCCAGCCATCCTGTATTTGATTAAATAACATCTTGACTTTATTGTTCCTCATGAACTTTTACGCTTCCCTGTCTTCCTGCTCTGCTCTCTTATATTATGCTATCTGTTACTGGTTTCTCCCTGCTTTGCCAAGTGCCAGCAGCAGGATTATTACTACCCATCATTTTGAGTTGTCCCCACCTTTCTCTCCATCAGAAATACTTATGGAACTGGCATCCAGCAAACTGGGGCTCCTTTGCTCCAGATATACTATCCCTCAATTCCCCAAAGTTCCTTGCAGGTGAATAGTAATAATAATAATTGTGCTATTTGTTAAGTACTTACTTTGTGCCAGGCACTGTACTAAGCACTGGGGTGGATACAAGTAAATCAGGTTGAACCTAGTTCCGGTACCACATGGAGCTCCCAGTATCAATTCTCATTTTATGGATGAGGTAACTGAGGCACAGAGAAATGAAGTGACTTGCCCAAGGTCACACAGCAGACAAGTGGCAAAGCCGGGATTAGAGCCCATGACCCTTCGACTCCCAAGCCCATGCTCCATCCACTATGCCATGCTGCTTCCGCACTGGGAATTTCAGATAGGACATATACAGAAAACCTACTAAACATATCTCCTCCAACAAGCCTTCCCTGACTAACCTCTCATTTCCTCACCTTAATTTGCTTCCCCTTCTGCCTCAACTATGTACTAGAGTCTGCACCTATAAGTACCTCGATACTCACCTCAGCCCCACAGCACTTAATAACAATAAAAATAATAATAATGGCATTTGCTTAGTGCTTACTATATGCCAGGCACTGTACAAAGCACTGGGGTGGATAAAAGCAAATCAGGTTGAACACAGTCCCTGTCTCACATGGGGTTTGCTGTCTCGATCCCCATTTTACAGATGAGGTAACTGAGGCCCAAATCACTTGATTTTCCCAAGGTTACATAGCAGACAAGTGGCAGAGCAGAGATTAGAACCCATGACCTTCTCACTCGCAGGAGAAGGCTCTATCCACTATGGCACATCCTTACACCTACTGCTTCCCCCGTATGGAATTTATTTTAATGACTGCCTCTCCCCCTAGATTGAGAGCTCCTTGAGGGAAAGGATAATGTCTACCAACTCTATTGTATTGTACTCTCTCAAGCAATTAGTACAGTGATCTGCACACAGTAAGTGCTCAGTAAATACCATAGATTGATTGATGCATCAGGGCTGTGGGGAATGGGAATCTTACTGACATAAGTTTTGTACTTTAATTATTAGTAACCCAATGCCCTTGATATAGAAGATACTAAATCAAGTAGCATTTCTCACAAACAGGATTCCATATCTCATTGTCAAGGAGTTTTGGGTTCTTTTTTTTAATCCCCTTGCCCTAATACCTGAACTGGGTGCTTCATATTCAATTTCAGTCAATTAGAAAACACCATCTGGACCTCTGACCCAGATGGGAAATAAATATCTGGCTTCCCAGTCTCTGAAAAGGTACACAGACATCATCAACCAAGTTCGTTTTCTTTCTCTGATTCTGGGCATTAAAGATGAGTAGATTTCCTGAGATTATGTCATCAGTGCAGATTTAATTCAGCTTTCTGAAGGATTCAGCCTTGAAGATCAGGAGTCTCAAAAAACTCCATAGTTACAATTTTCTTGAAATCTATTCAGTGAACAAATACCTAAATCTTGAACAAAGCTCTTATTTGTTTTGTAAAGGTCAGAACTTCACATTGAATGGATACTGAAAGAAGAACTACGAATATAAAACTATTGAAGTCTGGCTAATTCACTAGTATTTGAATAAAGTCTTTGTAGTAATGTAGCTGACTAACTAGGTGATTAAGTGAATACTAAATACATTCAAATGGCCAATTCAGTGAACTCTGATCATACCACTGCCAGAAATACAGCAGAGAAAGCTATGCAATAGCTAAACTGATCTTCCAGAAAAGAAAGGAATCAGTTAACATCTGTCCTACTATGACTAAAAGATATGATAATAATTGTGGCATTTACATGCTTACTATACGCCGAGCACTGAACTAAGTGTTGAGATAGATGCATTCAATCAGATTGGACACAGTTCCTGTCTCATAGGTGATCACAGTCTAAAGGGGAGATAGAAGAAATATTTATTCCCGTTTTTCAGGTGAGTAACCTGAAGTACAGAGAAGTCGAGAGGTACAGAGAATTTGAGTTGTCCAAGGTCTCACAGCATAGTAGTGATGGAGCCAGGATTAGAATCCACTCTTTTAACTTCCAGCCCAGTGATCTTTCCACTAGACCAGTTCCATTGCTAGTACAGACCATGTAGGTATAGGGAAAGGAGGAAATTGAGGGAAGCAGATTCTTGTCTTCTTGAACCAATTCTAAGACTAAAGTTTATTTTAATGAGCATTTTTATGTGTTAGTATTTTCAAATCCTTTATAGTCATTCATTAGGGAAGTAGCATGACCTAGTGGATAAAGCAAGGGCCTGGGAGTTAAAGTACCTGGGTTCTAATTCCAGCTCAGCCACCTGCTCCTGTATGACCTTGGGGAAGTCATTTAACTTTTCTCTGCCTCAGTTATCTTATCTGTAAAATAAATCAATCGTATCTATTGAGCACTTACTGTGTGCAGAGCACTATACTAAGCAATTGGGAGAGTACAATATAATAGAGTTGGTAGACATGTTCCCTGCCCACAAGTATAATAATGATAATAATAATAATAATAATGGTATTTGTGTAGTGCTTACTATGTGCCAAGCACAGTTCTAAGAACTAAGGGAAATACAAGATAATCAGGTTGGACATAGTCCTTGTCCCACATGGGACTCACAGTCTTAATTCCCCTTTTACAGATGCGGTAACTGCGGCAGAAGTAAGTTCAGTGTCTTGCCCAAGGTCACATAGCAGACAAATGGTGGAGCCTGGATTAGAACCCACATCCCCTGACTCCCAGTGTTCTGTCCACTAAGCCATGCTGCTTTAATTTACAGTCTAGTGGATGGGGATTAAGAATGTGAGCCCTATATGGGACAGGGACTATGTCCATCCTGATTATATTGTATCTACCCCAGCACTTGGAACAGTACTTGGAACGTAGTATGTGCTTAACAGATACAATTTAAAAAACAAAAAGAACAGCTCTAATAGACCAAAAATCGCTAGGAATGGAGTTAATGTTGGAGCACTGTGAGATGTAGATTACCAGACCAAGGACACCTCTCAGAGATAGGTACTGAATACACCTTCTTTTGGAAAGGCACCTCTTCTTCAGAATGATGGCTAGCAAATAATCACAGTCTCTTTTGCAGGCTCCTCCTCCCCCTCCCATCCTCTTACTGTGGGAGTTCCCCAAGGTTCAGTGCTTGGTCCCCTTCTGTTCTCAATCTACACTCACTCCCTTGGTGACCTCATTCGCTCCCACGGCTTCAACTATCACCTCTACGCTGATGACACCCAGATCTACATCTCTGCCCCTGCTCTCTCCCCCTCCCTCCAGGCTCGCATCTCCTCCTGCCTTCAGGACATCTCCATCTGGATGTCCACCCGCCACCTAAAGCTCAACATGTCGAAGACTGAGCTCCTTGTCTTCCCTCCCAAACCTTGTCCTCTCCCTGACTTTCCCATCTCTGTTGACGGCACTACCATCCTTCCCGTCTCACAAGCCCGCAACCTTGGTGTCATCCTCGACTCCGCTCTCTCATTCACCCCTCACATCCAAGCCGTCACCAAAACCTGCCGGTCTCAGCTCCGCAACATTGCCAAGATCCGCCCTTTCCTCTCCATCCAAACCGCTACCCTGCTAATTCAAGCTCTCATCCTATCCCGTCTGGACTACTGCACTAGCCTTCTCTCTGATCTCCCATCCTCGTGTCTCTCTCCACTTCAATCCATACTTCATGCTGCTGCCCGGATTATCTTTGTCCAGAAACGCTCTGGACATATCACTCCCCTCCTCAAAAACCTCCAATGGCTACCGATCAATCTGCGCATCAGGCAGAAACTCCTCACCCTGGGCTTCAAGGCTCTCCATCACCTCGCCCCCTCCTACCTCACCTCCCTTCTCTCCTTCTACTGCCCAGCCCGCACCCTCCGCTCCTCCACCACTAATCTCCTCACTGTACCTCGCTCTCGCCTGTCCCGCCATCGACCCCCGGCCCACGTCATCCCCCGGGCCTGGAATGCCCTCCCTCTGCCCATCCGCCAAGCTAGCTCTCTTCCTCCCTTCAAGGCCCTGCTGAGAGCTCACCTCCTCCAGGAGGCCTTCCCAGATTGAGCCCCTTCTTTCCTCTCCCCCTCGTCCCCCTCTCCATCCCCCCGCCTTACCGCCTTCCCCTCCCCACAGCACCTGTATATATGTATATATGGTTGTACATATTTATTACTCTGTTTATTTATTTATTTATTTATTTTACTTGTACATTTCTATCCTACTTATTTTATTTTGTTGGTATGTTTGGTTCTGTTCTCTGTCTCCCCCTTTTAGACTGTGAGCCCACTATCGGGTAGGGACTGTCTCTATGTGATGCCAATTTGTACTTCCCAAGCGCTTAGTACAGTGCTCTGCACATAGTAAGCGCTCAATAAATACGATTGATTGATTGATTGATTGATTGATCACAAACAGGGGATTTTTCAAAAATGTCCAGAGGTGTAAATGAATGTCTGTTAAATTATGCCTTCCCCTAAACCAAAGTGTTTTGTCACCATCAGTGGCTGTTAGGCTCCCTCAATTATAAACTGCAAAGATTTAGAAAAGCTGATAGCAGGAATATTAATATAGGATAGACTATTTGCAATGGATGATTTTAAATCCAGAGGTGGTAGTGATGCTCATATATACAATAAAGTCACCAGTTTGCATGGGAAATTCACCAGGAAGTCCATTTCCGCTGAGTAAATGTTCCAAAAATCATCTTGGACTAATGCATTCCACAATCTATTCATTTCTGATTTCACCTATGGTTAAAACTACCAAAGAATCAAGACTATCTCTCCCCAGATGGTCCATAAATTGTAGTGCAAGAGTGGAATTTTAATGATGGTGGTATTTACTGAGCACTCATTATGTGCCAAAGTCTGTGCTAAGTGCTGGGTTAGGTATGAGCTGATCAGAGATGACACAGTCGCCGCCCCAGCTGACGCTCACAAGAGGGATACTGTGATACTAGTAAAATGACCACTTTCTCACCAAACCTCTAAAATCTTTCACAGAATCCAGCTTAAGTCTGGAAAGAAATCTAATTATCAGGCCGTTAACAGCCATAAGTGAATGTTCAGCTCAGTTCTGAATCAGGATAACTTGGAAGGTTTTCACCACTTTATCACTAATTGTTCATTTGGTGAGCTGGGAGCCTCCAGGATTGACACAGAGAAACTGAAAGACCATTGCTGAGTTACTCTGCCTGAAGTGAAGGGTTACTTTTCCGCAATTTGGGAAGATTTTGAATTGCATCTTAGCCACATACCAAAATCATAATCATTATTAATTTCACTTTCTTAGGGGCATTTTGATTTGCCTAAGTCAAAACAGGTATAGATCTGCAAACAGATGTGCTGAAGTGGACCTTAGTTCCTTCAGTTTCAGTATGTAAATTTGACAAGGGCAATAGTGCATTTCCAAGAATTTCCATTTCACACCTGAGTGAAATTCAAGATATAAAGCCACAGAACAGGTGTCATTTTAGGATTATGCCAATCAGAGTGGTCTTAATAGTGCACCCGTCATGGGCTAAAAGTATGTCGCAAGGCATTTGTTAAATTACCTGCCCATCTGCAAAGGGGATAGAACAAAGAGA
Source organism: Tachyglossus aculeatus (assembly GCF_015852505.1). Lineage (NCBI taxonomy): Eukaryota > Metazoa > Chordata > Mammalia > Monotremata > Tachyglossidae > Tachyglossus > Tachyglossus aculeatus. The sequence continues at coordinate 37,225,544 of NC_052075.1, read as the reverse complement.
AGCTAGAGAAATCACTAGAAGGTCTTCTTTTATTCTTGACAACCAGGATCTGAATAGCCTGATTCATGATTAAGACTCCATTTCCCGAGTCATTTCTGCAAGCCGTCAAACATCTGTAAACCTGATAGCCTGTCTTATTTCATGATTGTTCTACAATGGTGGATGTAGATAGAGGCAAAGAAACACAAATAGTAACAAACTAAACTGCTTGTCTCACAGGGAGACATCAAGTGGGGTAAATTCTACACACACACACACACACACACACACACACACACACACACACACACACACACACACACAAACTGTAAGCTACTTAAGGCCAGGGATAGTACCTTCCAACTAAATTGTAGTCTCCCTCTAGACTATAAACTCATTGTGGGCAGGGAATGTGTCTGTTTATTGTTATAGTACACCCTCCCAAATGCTTAGTGCAGTGTCCTGCACACAATAAGCACTCAATAAATATGACTGACTATTCCTTAAATGCCCCAACACCAGGAAGAGGGGACATCCATTGCAGCTTGAGATGGTATGTCTGAAATAACAACAGGAGATTCTTCTTCACCCAAAGAGGAAGAGAAGGGAGGGGAAAGCATATGAAATTAGTTTCCATAGGAGGTTTTTCAGGCAGAAAATGTCAATTATTTCAAGAAAGGTGTGAATAAATTCCAGGATGAGTGGTCCTAACTGTGTGATTACAGGTAGAGTTAGGTAGGTATAGAGAAAGCACAAAGTAAGCGCCCAATAAATATGATTGAATAGAATAGAAAGCTTAGAGAAAGCTCGGGTGGACATTCAATGGGGTAGTCATCACAAGGTTCTACCTAATATCTTACCACCCCCTTGCAATTAGACTCCAGAAGCAGATGGCCCATCACTCTGAGCCAGTCATGGCATTTCTTAAGGATATAAGGCATTTCTTATATCCTTAAGTGGGTTTTTTAAATTTCTGTATTGACTTTTCCCAATAAAGAATGAATGATTTGCATGACTCTGGGTAGGTTTCACTGAAAGGGGGTTGATACCACTTCACAGACAGAATTATCTATGAATGTGGGTAGTGTCCACTGAAAGGGGGTTGGAAATTTTTAGGCAGAGATGATTAGCAGGTCAAATGACCAGAAAATCTCTGACACTCTTCACTTTGGAGCTCCTAGAAGTTCTTAGGAGGAGGCCTTCCCAGACTTTTCCTCTGCTCTCCCTCCCCTCCACATCGCCCTGACTCATTCCCTTTGCTCTACCCTCCTCCCCTTCCCAGAGCACTTACGTATATATGTACATATTTAGAGAAGCAGTGTGCCTTAGTGGAAAGAGCATGGGCTTGAGGTTGTGGTTCTAATCCTGGCTCCGCCACTTATCAGCTGTGTGACTTTGGGCAAGTCACTTAACTTCTCTATGCCTCAGTTACCTCATCTGGAAAATGGGAATTAAGACTCTGAGCCCCAAGTGGGACAACCTAATTAACTTCCATCTACCCCAATGCTTAGAACAGTGCTTGGTACATAGTAAGTGCTTAACAAATACCATCATTATTATATTTATAATTATAATTCTATATATTTTTATTAATGATGTATATATAGCTATCATTCTTTTTATTTATAATGATGCTACTGATGCCTGTTTACTTGTTTTGATGTCTGTCTCCCCACTTCTAGACTGTGAGCCCATTGTGGACAGGGATTGTCTCTATTTGTTGCTGAATTGTACTTCCCAAGCACTTAGTACAGTGCTCTTCACACAGTAAATGCTCAATAAATATGATTGAATGAATGAATGAATACGACTGAATGAATGAATGGAAGGCTACCCTATAGTAGTGGTAGATATGATGCTCTTCATTTAGTCATTATGTATTCTAGGGTGATACTATTCCATGAATATATCCCACTGTTTCAGAATTAAGGTAATCAGAAGTAAGTGGGGAGGGCTTAGCTCAGTAAGCACGGTACATAAGCCTGAGAAGAAGGCTTTTCATTGCTCTCTACTAGGTAGAGAGGATTAATCACCTTGCAGGCACAATTGAACATCCCTCCTTGGTCTTAACTTGTTTGTTATTGTGACTCCTTCCACCATAAATCTGGTGAGAAACCAGAACTCTCCAAGCTAGTTCTTTTAGTAGTTCAGTTCTTTGTAAACTGCTTTAACATTGCATCGTATCTCAATGCACTGATGCTTATCTGTGGTGAGCTATCCGCTTAGTTGGAGAAAGCTCTGGCCACTATGTATGAATGATTTGATTAAAAGAAATTATTATAATGGAGAGATTATGATGGTGCAAGATTTGTACTCACTATTACTCTGCCCCCTTCAAAACCTTATTGAAGGCACATCTCCTCCAGGAGGCCTTCCCTGACTAAGTTCTCCTTTCCTCTTCTCCCACTTCCTTCTGTGTCATCCTGACTTGATCCCTTTATTCAAGCCCCTGCCTAGCCCCAGAGCACTTTTGTACATATCTGGAATTTAATTATTTGTATTACTGTATTTCCCCCTCTAGACTGTAAACTTGTTGCGGCAGGGAATGTGTCTATTCATTGCTATATGGTACTCTTCCAAGCACTTAGTACAGTGCTTTGCACACAGTAAGCACTCAATAAATACAGCAGAATGAATGAATGAATGAACAAATGAGAGCCTGTAAGCTCCTAGTGGGAATGGTACACATCTATTAACTCTGTTGCATTGTAGTTTCCCATGAGCTTAATTCAGTGCCCTGCACACAACAAGTGCTTAATAAATAACATAGATCATTTGGGTGATTGATAGATGATGCATTTCCATGCATTTTAAAAAATATGTACATACCCCTATATCTTATATGTAATAACTAATACACATGTTATAACTAATGCATATTTATAAGTATGCTTAATGGATAAAATAGATCACATTTATTGAGTGCTTACTGTGTGCAGAGCACTGTACTAATTGCTTGGGAGATTACTACTAATAATAATAATAACGATGGCATTAATTAAGTGCTTACTATGTGCAAAGCACTGTTCTAAGCTCTGGGGAGGTTACAAGGTGATCAGGTTGTCCCACAGGGGGCTCACAGTCTTAATCCCCATTTTACAGATGAGGTAACTGAGGCAAAGAGAAGTTAAGTGACTTGCCCAAAGTCACACAGCTGACAATTGGTGGAGCCGGGGTTTGAACCCATGACTTCTGACTCCAAAGCCCGTGCTCTTTCCACTGAGCCACACTGCTTCTCTAGCTACACTGCTTAACAGGAACATTCCCTGACCACAATGGGTTTACAGTCTAGAGGGGAAGACAGACATAATATAAATAAATACATTACAGATAAGTACATGAGTGTTGTTGGGCTAGGGAGGTTGTGGGGCTGGGGGGGGTGAATAAAGGGAGCAAATCAGGGCCATGCAGAAGGTGGAAGGTGGTGGGAGAAGAGGAAATGAGGAGTAGTCAGGGAAGACCTCTTGGAGAATGTGTCTTCAATAATGCTTTTATGGTGGGCAGAGTATTTGTCTGTTGGATATGAAGAGGGAAGGTTTTTCAGGCCAGAGGCATGGTGTGGGTGTGAGGTCAGCAGCAAGATTGATGAGATAGAGGGGATAAAACTGACACTGCATCAAAACAATCTATTTTTACTAATTTAGACTAAAAAGAAGGAGGTTCCATCTGAATGACAAAATTGTAGTATTTCTAATGTGTTTTATACATCTATATGTATGAAAGCTTGTGTGCATTTGGGTGTGCTTGGATACACTTGGGGTTACTTTACTTCCCTTAACTTCCTGGTGCCTATGCAAGGAGCAGTAATAATGTTTTTTATTGGGTGCTTACTGTTAATTTGTCTCTGTCTGCCCTCTAAAACACACTTCAGACAGCTAGAGATCTTAACTCTTCTGTGTTTCTCTACCAATTTTGCATATCTCTGTTTGTTAGCAACTTAATTGAAGTTAGTAACCACAATGAAGATCAGCAATTCCCGTCCTCAGATCAAGCTTCTTACAATCAAGGAACAGGGACAGGACCTAATTATCATAAATTCTGGTTTAGCTGATTCTGAACTAATGAAGTTTTACCCTATAACAAAAACTGAAATGAACAGCAGGTGAAGACAGTTAGACATAAAATTTGTCTTATTTCATTAATACATTGCTACTTGATCTCTTCCATTTTCTTTCATGTGAATAAAAGATAATATGTGAAAGTTCAATTCTCTAACATTTAAGAAGAAAATCAATCTTTCCACTCCATATTCAAAGTTTCATTTTAGAATTATGTTGAAATTTCTTATCATAGCCAAATCCTTAAGTGCCCTGAGAAGACTATTACGGAAAATTGCAAGAGTCTCCTACTTAGCTTTTCACTGGCTTCTCTTCCCAGCTCTAGATGGTAAGATTTTTGTGGGCAGAGATCATGTCTTCCAAAACTGTTGTACTGTCCCAAGCCCTTAGTATAGTGCTGTGCATACAGTAAGCGTTCAATAAATAGCATTGATTTATTTATTGATTGCATTCTTTCCTTCTCCTAAACAAACCTAAATGTGATTTTCCCAGCCTAAATGAATTTTAACAACCAGTGGATATTAAAAAAATTAGTCTTCTATTGTGCAGAGACAGAATATTTGACAAAAGAGGGCTGGATTAACTGGAGATTAGTGTAGGCTCAAATACTGAACAAAAAGAGGGCCATAGTTCACATTCAACCATTAGCTCTTTGGTATTCAGTGAGTGCAGGTATGTTATCAAAAAACACACGATAAGGTGTTCATTCCTTTAATACCAGAAATGGGAATTCAGTAGTTGATACTCATGAATTTAACACAAGAAAACTGATTATTAGATGGGTTTTAGAGCCACTTGAGAGCCAGACATATATAAAAATCTTTTGGAATCCCTCTGCAGCACCATGAATGGCACAGTTATTTATATCTTCTCCCAATACCAGATTCAAAAATAAGCAATTGAAACTCCCTCAATTAATAAGGAAAACCATAAACCTATACTAGATACTAGAATAAATTCCTTAATCTCAAAATAGGCCAAATCTAAATGTAATATCAGGTGGAAATCTACTCTTTATTTGTGAGGCAATGAAAGGATATCATTCTTGAAAGGATTAATGATCTATACCTATTATTGATCTATACCTATTAAATAACTGTTAAATGAAATGTCATATTTGTATCCCACCAGGTATCAATCCTGAGTTATCCTTAACTTCATATGACATTGCTATTTTTGGCTTCAAATAGGGTATATGATTAATTTGATGACCATATAGAATACATAAGTGCATACTACTTTGCTGAGGTATTAAAATGATAAAGAAAAGTTCCCTAATACAGTATATAGAATTTGAAGCAATACATCAAGCTCTGTGAAATAGGTAATAAGGTTGAATCCTTCAGATGAGACTCCTCTAGGGAGAATGCAGATACCAGTGGTGGGGTACTGTAATTCCATCTAGATTCAATATTTTGTCAAGTGGGTAGTTTGCCAAAACAAACTCTTTTAAGTCTGTAGTTTAATCATGTCGATGATCAATCAATGGTATTTATCTTTTTAATAATTGTATTTGTTAAGCACTTTTTACATGTTAAGCACTGATCTAAGTGCTGGAGTCGAGTTAAAAGTTAATCAGTTCCTACAGAGTCTCTATTCCATGTGGATCTTACAGTCTAAATAGGAAGGAGAACCGGTATTTCATCCCCATTTTATAACTTAGAAAACCAAGGCCCAGAGAAGTTAAGTAACTTGCCCAAGGTATACACACTGCAAGTACGGGAGCCGGTATTGAACACTGAAGCAGTGTGGCTCAGTGAAAAGAGTACGGGCTTGGGAGCCTGATGTCATGGGTTCGAATCCTGGCTCTGCCACTTGTCTGCTGTGTGACTTTGGGCAAGTCACTTAACTTCTCTGTGCCTCAATGACCTCATCTGGAAAATAGGGATTAAGACTGTGAGCCCCACGTGGGACAACCTAATCACCTTGTATCCCCTCCAGAGCTTAGAACAGTGCTTTGCACATAATAAGCACTTAACAAATACCATCATTATTAAAATCAATTAGAAAAATCACTGCCACTGTCCAAACCTGGAAATGGTCCAGGCACAATCCAGTCACATTTGTTCCTGAAACAGATGGTAAGCAGTGTAGAAAGAGCCCGAGCCTGGGAGTCAGAAGACCTGGGTTCTAATCCTGTCTCCACCAACTTGTCTGCTGTGTGACCATGGACAAGTCACTTAACTTCTGTGCCTCTGTTACCTCATATGCAAAATGGGGATTAATAATAATAATAATAATGGCATTTGTTAAGTGCTTACTATGTGCAAAGCACTGTTCTAAGTGCTGGGGAGGTTACAAGGTGATCAGGTTGTCCCACAGGGGGCTCACAGTCTTAATCCTCATTTTATAGATGAGGTAACTGAGGCACAGAGAAGTGAAGTGAATTGCCCAAAGTCACACAGCTAACAATTGGCAGAGCCGGGATTTGAACCCATGACCTCTGACTCCAAAGCCCGGGAGCTTCATGTGGGTCATGGACTGTGTCCAACCTGATTAGGTTGTATCTACACCAGTGCTTCATGGAGTGCCTGGTACATAATAAGACATTAAAAATACTACAAAAAAGGGCAGAGAGCATATCTACCAAGAACTCTGCTGTAGTACACTCTCCCAAGTGCTTAGTACAGTGCTCTTGTCAATTTGCGAAGAACTGGTTCTTATTCTCACCTGGATTTTAGACTTGACCTTCAAGGGTCTATAAATTATTTATCATATTGATGTCTGTCTCCCCTCTAGACTGTAAGCTCAATATGGTCAGGGAACATGTCTGCTAACTCTGTTGTTCTGTACTTCCCAAAAGTTTATTATAGTGTTTTGCACATAGCAAGCTCTTAGTAAATACCATCGATGATGATGATGATTAGAACCCAGGCACTCCAACTCCCAGACCTGTGCTCTTTCCATTAGGCCACACTGTCTCCCAAGTGCTTATGTTGTGCAAAGCACTGTACAAAGCACTTAGGAGAGTAAAATACAACAGAATCAGTAGACGCATTCCCTACCCACAAGGAGCTTACAGCCTAGACGGGGAGATGGACATCAAAATAAATTGCAGATAGGAGAGAGTTTAAGAATGTGTGTAGAAGTGTTGTGGAGGTGAGGTAAATATCAAGTTCTTAAGCGATACAGATCCAAATGGATAGGCGGAGGGGTAGGGAGGGAGAAAAGGAGATGAGGGCTTAGAGAAGGCCTCTTAGGTGAACTTCTAGACTGTGAGCCCACTGTTGGGTAGGGATCGTCTCTATATGTTGCCAACTTGTGCTTCCCAAGCGCTTAGTACAGTGCTCTGCACACAGTAAGTGCTCAATGAATACGATTGAATGAATGAATGAATGAACTGTGATTTTAATAGGTTTTTGTAGGTGTGGAGTGGAGGGTTCTGACAGATATGAAGGAAGAGAGAGTTCCAAGCCAGAGGGAGATACTGCTGAGAAGGTTGGGAGAGTGGAAGGGGGGCAGGAGAATGTGATGACCTCAAGCAGAACAAACATTTTCATTTCAGTGATGAAGACATTCACCAACTTCATAAAAATTTCATTATGGAATATAAGTGTAAAAAGCCTAAACCAGTTATTGCATAAAAATTTAACTGGAACTATAGGATCCTTTTTCTAAACTGCCCTCCCTGGCCTATTAGAATTGCTATCTAAAACTCAACAATATTTGGATCCTGAGAGGACGTTTTGTCTAATGTTCTTGTTTTTCTTTTAAGGAAATTTTCCAAACAGCTGTTCTGGTACAAATTAAAAATATATATTTCAGGCTGCACAAAATTAGAAATGCATCATATTATCATATTGAAATAGAGTTTAATTAGCACACCCACATTCTCCACTTACACAAATTTTATTTTTTTATAGTGATACAAAGCTAATATTATTTGGGGTAGGAGGCTACCCTATTTATTTAAGGTAGGAGGTTTCTTTGTGTCAAGTTTTCTTAGCACTAGTTTCATTTTCACAGTACGTATGTTTTTTGAAAATACATTAGAGACATTCAAAACCAAGGATTTCCTCAAGACCATGCAATTAAAAAACAATGACTAAAGATGATCAACTGTCAGAATTGCTTTTTTTAACAATGGCATTTTTCCAGTAGGGTGCCATTTGCCCACTGTTGGGTAGGGACTGTCTCTATATGTTGCCAATCAATCAATCAATCAATCAATTGTATTTATTGAGCACTTACTGTGTACAGAGCACTGTACTAAGCGCTTGGGAAGTACATGTTGGCAACATATAGAGACGGTCCCTAGCCAACAGCGGGCTCACAGTCTAGAAGGGGGGGACAGACAACAAAACTAAACATATAAACCTAATAAAATAAATAGAATAAATATGTACAAGTAAAATAAATAGAGTAATAAATCTGTACAAACATATATACAGGAGCTGTGGGGAGGGGAAGGAGGTCTGAGCTAACCTAGAGGAAAGGTAACAGCCTTGGAATTAAATCAATTGTACTTCCCAAGTGCTTAGTATAGTGCTCTGCACACAGTAAGCGCTCAATAAATGCGATTGAATGAATGAATTAATGAATGAATTTGCCCAATTTCATATTAGGCAACCAGGTTTTCATCTACCGTACTCTGTGGACGAACGAGGGATAACAAAAAAAATCTAAAATAAGAACCATTTTCTATCGTTTTGAATCATTTTATGATTTGTAAAAGTCCCACCAAATAGTACAGCTCCTAGAATATCCAGCTTCTCCCCCCTTACTTGTTCCTCATCCTTTTTTTGGCATTACAACATTTCTAGATTCTAGGCATGTTGCCAAGATTATACTCGGTGCCCTCTTCTGGGGAAAAGTATCAGACAAGCTACTTTCATCCCTGAAAATGACAATAAAAATTCTTGAAATGAGTGAAAGGACACAAAGTGTAAGGAGGGGGTAGCATTCTAATTGGAGAGAGAGACAATGTTTGTTTGACACTTTTAAAGGAATGATATCTTTTTTAACACCAGCCTTCAGATTACTCTGAAAAAATGGAATATTCATGAAGGTAACTTAGAGGAAAAGATGTTTTATTGTTTTATAAATTAAGGATGCTATCTGGACTCAAAAGAACAATTTCATCATAAATAACCCTTAGAATGAAACTTTAGAAAATGCTTAGTAGCAAAACACCTCAGTCCTTGCTATCAGAATATTTGCTCAATTTCCCAAAATCCGCTCTCATCATCATCATCATCATCAATCGTATTTATTGAGTGCTTACTATGTGCAGAGCACTGTACTAAGCGCTTGGGAAGTTCAAATTGGCAACATATAGAGACAGTCCCTACCCAACAGTGGGCTCACAGTCTAAAAGGGGGAGACAGAGAACAAAACCAAACATACTAACAAAATAAAATAAATAGTATAGATATGTACAAATAAAATAAATAAATAGAGTAAAAAATATGTACAAACATATATACATATATACAGGTGCTGTGGGGAAGGGAAGGAGGTAAGATGGGGGGATGGAGAGGGGGACGAGGGGGAGAGGAAGGAAGGGGCTCAGTCTGGGAAGGCCTCTCAAATCCAAAGTAGAGATCGCATAGCAGGAATACTTTTTGTCATTCATTCAATCATATTTATTGAGTGCTTACTGTGTGCAGAGCACTGTACTAAGTGCCTATCGCTTATTAACAAAAGAAGGGCTAGGTATACTAGCATAAATGCATTTTTTTCTGATGGAATAAATTTTAGTGGATTCTACAAGATTGTCTCATTCTATCCTTTTGATTTAATTGCAGTCTCTCTGTTTGCTAATATTGGACAGACATTTATTTCCTTAACAGCCTCAACTGAATAGAATTCCAAGATGGTCTTAAGACAATCAGTTATCCTTTTTTCCACTCCTAAATCCACAAGACATTGAACCCGTCTGTCTCCCAACCTAAGGCAACAAGCTGAAGAGGAGGGAGAGAGGAAACCACCATTTAGGCAGAAGCTGCTGGGAGACATGGTCAACATTTTCTTCTCTCCCCAGTTTCAAAATCCTGTCAAAATCTTACTTACTCCCTGACTGAACTTTGCCCCTTAAGTCATGTCATACTTATACCCATCTTAGGATTTATGTTCATCTGGCACAGAACATTTATATTACACAGAGCCATTCTTAGTATTAGCACTTAAATGCCAGTCTATCTTTCAATGAGTCAATCAATGGTATTTATTGAGCTCTTACTATGTGCAAAGCACTGTACCAAATGCTTTAGAAAGTAGAATACAGCAGAATTAGGCATGTTCTCTGCCCAAAATAAGCTTACATTCCAGAGGGGGAGACAGACATGTTTTTAGTGGCATTTTTTAAGCATTTACTATGTGGGAGGTACTGTACTAAGCACTAGGTAGATGGAAGCTAATCAAATTGGACATAGTCCATGGAGCGCACAGTTTTAATCTCCATTTCACAGGTGAGGTAATGGAGACTGAGAAGTTAAGTGATTGACCAAGGTCACACAGCTGACAAGTGGCACAGCTGGGAGTAGAACCCAGGTCCTTCTGAACCCCAGGCCCATGCTCTATCCACTAGGCCACACTACTTCTCAGCAACATTAATATGGATAGGTAATTTGTAATATATAAAGATATGTACATGAGCGCTGTTGGGTTGAGGGTGGAGCTAATACGAAATGCCCAAAGGCTGCAGATCCAAGTGCATAGATGACACAGAAAAGAGAGGAAGCCAGGGAAAAGAGGGCTTCTTATGGCAAGACCTCTTATACACATATATCTTTATATGCACTCTACCTATTTATTTACCTATTTACTCCCTGCCTACGTTTCTCTACATATTTTAGTTGCATCTTTATTCTTCCTTCAAGGCCTACAAAATATAAATAATTTATGTCTCTCTCAAGGATTTCTTGAGGAAAGGATTGTGTTTGTAATTTGAGTGTACATTTCCAAACTTTTGCTATAGAGTAATAATTGTGGTATTTGTTAATTGCTTACTATGTGAAGAGCTCTGTACTAAATGCTAGGGTGGATACACGACAGTCAGGTCCCACGTGGGGCTCACAGTCTAAGTAAGAGGGAGAACAGGTACTGAATCCCCATTTTGCAGATGAGGGAACTGAGGCACAGAGAAGTTAAGTGACTTGCCCAAGGTCACACAACAGGTATTTGTCAGATCTAGCTTTAATAATAATAATAATGTTGGTATTTGTTAAGCACTTACTATGTGCCAAGCACTGTTCTAAGCACTGGGATAGATACAAGGTTATTAGGTTGTCCCACTTGGGGCTCACAGTCTTGATCCCCATTTTACAGATGAGGTAACTGAGGCACAGAGAAGTTAACCAATCAATCTATCAATCATATTTATTGAGCACTTACTGTTTGCAGAGCACTGTACTAAGCACTTGGGAAGTACAAGTTGGCAACATATAGAGACGGTCCCTACCCAACAGTGGGCTCACAGTCTAGAAGGGGGAGACAGAGAACAAAACCAAATATACTAACAAAATAAAATAAATAGAATAGATATATACAAGTAAAATAAATAAATAGAGTAATAAATATGTACAAACATATATACATATATACAGGTGCTGTGGGGAGGGGAAGGAGGTAAGACTGGGGGGATGGAGAGGGGGACGAGGGGGAGAGAAAGGAGGGGGCTCAGTCTGGGAAGGCCTCCTGGAGGAGATGAACTCTCAGTAGGGCCTTGAAGGGAGGAAGAGAGCCAGCTTGGCAGATGTTGGGAGGGAGGGCATTCCAGGCCAGGGGGATGACGTGGGCCGGGGGTCGATGGCGGGACAGGCGAAACGAGGTACGGTAAGGAGATTAGTGGCAGAGGAGCGGAGGGTGCGGGCTGGGCTGTAGAAGGAGAGAAGAGAGGTGAGGTAGGAGGGGGCGAGGTGATGGAGAGCCTTGAGGTGATGGAGAGCCTTGAGTGACTTGCCCCTTCAGACTCCAAGGTTTGTGCTCTTTCCACAAGTCACAATGCTTCCCAGAAGTATAGTATAGTGCTCAGCATGTAGTAGGCACTCAGTAAGTACTATTGATTGATTGATTGATTATTTAATCTCCCCTTGAGGATAAAGAGACTTTTAATGTATTTATGGAAGAGGAACATTTAGGTATGTAGAGGGAAAGAGAGTTGTTAGATGATCTATCTCTCACCATAAAGTTACTTATAAAGGAAGGCAGTCATCACACTAGACTTCTAGACTGTGAGCCCACTGTTGGGTAGGGACCGTCTCTATATGTTGCCAACTTGTACTTCCCAAGTGCTTAGTACAGTGCTCTGCACACAGTAAGTGCTCAATAAATACGATTGAATGAATGAATCACATGGTTCTTCTAAGAGCCTTTGTGCCATTATCAAGCACCAGAATGGACCACCAGTCCAACCCAGTAATGACGTGACTGATTACCTTATGGTCTTATGGTTGTATGACAAGCAGCATGGCCCAGTGGGTAGAGCACATGTCTCGGAGTCAGAAGGATCTTGTACTAATCCTGGGTCTGCTTGTCGGCTGTGTGACCTTGGACAAGTTATCTAACTTACCTGGGTGGAAATGCTATTAGATGGCTAAAGATCAAGACTAACCTTTGAGAAAGAAATACCTAAACTCCTGTAGCTATCTTCTTTTTTTATTTACCATCACTAGAGTCTGTGACCAATAGAACAGAATAGAATAGACTGATAGAACCCTAGAATTTCAGCTCTTCTGTCTGCCAAGTGTATTACTCAGGTCTGCAAAATTGTTGGTAGAGTATTTCAAAATCTCAATCAGTCACTAGTATTTTTTGAGCCCCTGCTATGGGCAGAACACTGTGCTAATCAATCAATCAATCGTATTTATTGAGTGCTTACTGTGTGCAGAGCACTGTACTAAGCGCTTGGGAAGTATAAGTTGGCAACATATAGAGACAGTCCCTACCCAACAGTGGGATCACAGTCTAAAAGGGGGAGACAGAGAACAAAACCAAACATACTAACAAAATAAAATAAATAGAATAGATATGTACAAGTAAAATAAATAAATAAATAAATAGAGCAATAAATATGTACAAACATATATACATATATACAGGTAGATACATATATACAGGTATATACAGGTAAGTATATACGTATATATGTGCTAAGTGTCTGAGAATGTACAATAAAAGTAGAAGATGGAGTACCTACCTTTAAGGGGTTTACTTGAAAATTACCTGCTTCCTGGTGCTATTTAGTTTCAAGAAAAATACTTTCATATTGTTATATTTAGTTTTGATCATAGTCTGAATGCAGTGATAGATGGACCTTTTATGATAAAGAGAAAAATTAGGACAAGAAGAACTTTCATAACCTCAATTTCTATGTAGTTGATGGTTCTTATTTCTTTCTAATTTAAGTTTGGAAAAAAGTGAAGGCCAAGCAATACAGTCTACTCAAGAATATCTTCCACAGCAGTTCAGAGTGAAACAGGCATTAAATACTGGTCCTGACTCCCTGGTGGGCTAGGGGATCTCATTAAACAAAACCCAGGAGCTGTAATGTAGGTTTGCAACTGTACACAAAACACAACCAGTAGAAGAAGGAATAGACTGCCACATCCTATTTCTTACTGAGCCCATTGTAGTCTCAGCTCTTGAACTTTTCACAAAATTTGGGTGTCAATTCTACTGCTTAAACATCCTGGAACTTACAGAAGAAAACTCTCTGACTGGAGCTCTCCACCCTGACAGCTATCATAATGCTAATACTTTTACCTTAATACCATAAGGATTACTAGAAAAGAGATCTGTTCAGAGATCACACCAAATTATGTCAGTGGGATAACTTCAGATCAACTCTATTCACCGATTCAGACCAAAAACACGTAAGAAATGATTCATTCATTCATTCAATTATATTTATTGAGCGCTTACTGTGTGCAGAGCACTGTACTAAGCACTAGGGAAGTACAAGTCGGCAACATATAGATGGTCCCTACCCAACAATGGGCTCACAGTTTAGAAATGATCTCAATTATATCTGTAAAACTCCTTATTTTTCATATTTTCAAGGAGATTGGGTGAATTGTTATGCTGACACAACAATGTTAATGCTGGAAAGGACACTTGAATAGACTGGGTGATTGCTGGATATCCAAACAGCTGCTTTACCCCATACTGAAAGGGGCACAGGCAGACTAAGAAGGATAAATAAATGTTTAAAGGCACAGTAAAACTCAATCTCAAACAATGCATCAGAGCAGCATATGGCAGAGAGCACAGCAGACAAATCAGCATGGCAGGAAGCAAATAGGAATGGGATTTCTCACCTTGAGCAAAGTCTTCACACAAAAACGGGGACACTGAAAGTGCGGCTGAGAGAAATGCTCTAGAAATGGACTTCAACAAAATGCCATATATTTTGGGTTCATTCATTCATTCAATCATATTTGTTGAGCGCTTAGTACAGAGCACTGTACTAAGGGTTGAGATGGCTGATGCAGAAAACATAGGGCAACATTATTAAAAGCCATGGAAAGGGATGGAAAACTTTTCCCTGCCTCCGGGTGATCAAACGTCTAAAACTGGCCCGGATTCGTAGAAAGTCAAGATGATATTTCAGTTCCTGAAAGAATATGCATCAGCGCTTATTGCTGACTGGGGTTAAAAAGCCTGAGTAATAATGATAATAATAATAATAACAATAGTATTTGTTAAGCACTTATTATGTAACAAACACTGTTCCAAGCTCTGGGGTAGATACAAGCTAATCAGGTTGGACACAGTCCCTTTCCCAAATGGGGCTCACAATCTTAGTCCCCATTTTGCAGATAAGGTAACTGAGGCCCAGAGAAGATAATAATAATAAGTAATAATAGTATTTGTTAAGCACTTACTTTGTGCATGAGGCGCAGCACTAAGCTCTGGGATGGGTACCAGCAAATCTTGTTGTACATAGTCTATGTCCCACACTGACCTCACAGACTTATTTTCCATTGTACAGATGAGGTACCTGAGGCCCAGAGAAGTTAAGTGACTTCACACAGCAGATAAGTGGAGGAGCAGGGATTAGAACGCAGGTCCTTCTGAAACCAAGGCCCATGCTCCAAACATTGTTAATGCAGGATCACACAGAGTCAGAGAGAAGTAAACCAACAGTTCAGTAGAGAAAAAAAACAGAGACCGTTCTTGGACTCCAAGATGACATTCCCGGAGGTAAGATTTTGTCAGAGTGGGTGAATATGGTGGAGAAACGCAACTGACAAACCTTTCACATCACGTGCATGGGAAGATTGTCAGGAGATGAACTGTCACAGTAGTTGCCCACAATTCACTGGCTCCAGTTTTGTTATTTTCTCTTGGGGTTAGGATTTTCACAAAGCCACCACACAAGAGAGTAAATTCACCTCTTCTGACATGACAGTACCTCTTCTTGTTGGGGCTTTCTATGAATCAGATGACCAAAATGTTCTTTTTGAATCAATCTCACTTGGGAAATGCAATTCTCCTCCCACTCCTGATAATGAAAGGGAGCCATTTAAACTGTATTCCAAAATCTTTCCATTATAATAACAATAATGGCATTTATTAAGCTCTTACTATGAGCAAAGCACTGTTCTAAGCGCTGGGGAGGTTACAAGGTGACCAGGTTGTCCCACGTGGGGCTCACAGTCTTAATCCCCATTTTCCAGATGAGGGAACTGAGGCCCAGAGAAGTGAAGTGACTGGCACAATGTGTTGCCTGTTGAAGGAAATTGAAAGTGGAGCCAGTGCCCCAAGAATGCCTTGTTGAATGCTGATTAGAAATATTTGGGTTACTTATCAAGAGTTAGAAAAAATATGAAATTACCATGACTAGAAAAAGCTAGCACAAGGAGAGTGGCTATAAAACTAATAAACACTTGTAGAGAAGAAGGCTTTTGAGTTATTGTAATTAAATTACACCTATTCACTTCAAGCATGTTAATTTGGTCAGTGAGTCTTTAATAAGCTGGAAGGAAAATGGACTCTGCAGTAAGTCGGAGGATAATTGGGGTGATTCAAAGAGTTACAATTATGATATGATACTCCATGCTGAATATCTGGGGCCAAACAAATCTAGTAAGAGAAAGGCATAAGGCAAAAAACACAAGGAGACATACAGAACTGTGGTTCAGAAGATTAGAATAGGACAAGGATTTAAAATATAGCTAATGGGGACTTGAACTTTGACCAAAATCCCCTTCTGAGTCCTAAATCTTTTTTGGGGCTCTTCTGTCAGTGAGTTGGTAATGGATATCACTCAGTACTTGAGAGAAATAGTTGCATGACAAATCAGGAAAAATAATGTCAATCAAAGCAAAAAAAAAAAAGAAAAAATCACCTCATCCACATTTCTGGGGAAAAAAATTCAAAAATAACACTTTTCTGCATTACTTTAGTAGAGCTGACTTTGCTTTCTGGGAGCATGAATTGTTCCTAATGGAAGCACTGGTTTACTCAGGCACGCATACATCAACTACTTAACAACTGTTAGAAATTTAGAAAGTATGTAAAATTATGTTTACACTAGATCATAAATATGATATCTGCTTTCCTCTAGACTGCAAGCTCAGTGTGGGCAGGGAATATGACTACTAACTTTGTTATATTGCTATATTGTACTCTCCCAAGTGCTTAGTAAAGTGTTCTGCACACACCAAGTGTTCAATAAATACGACTGACTGGTTGATTGATCAGAATAATAGGTCAGACATTCTTCATGATATAAGATACTATGAGATTAAAAAAATGAGCTGATATAGTGAACAGTTGTGTACTTTTCCCCTTGACATATATATTATCAGTCAATGAATCAATGGCATTTATTGAGCACTCACTGTGTGCCAAACACAGTACTATTTGCTATAACTTTAAATTCATTCTAAAATCTCTGGAAAAGGTAACATGAAATTCCTTTTGTGATAAACACTGTAATGATAAATTTTTATATAATCTTTAATTAATTTGAAAGTAATTAAAAACCTAACTGCATAATATTAAGCAAATGAGGAATTATAATATGATTATGAATCCTGGCGAATGAGTATGAATCCTGGCAGGAGGCTGAAAATGTTATTCTACTGATTGTGCCATAGGTTTTCAACCTTAAAGCGAAGAGTTTGTCTAATATACATTGAATTTGCATTTACATATCAATTTCTGCATCAGCTAATCTATGTCTTTTTTTGTTGTTTTGGGTTTTTTTATGATATTCGTAAAGCACTTACTATATTTCAGACACTGTACTAAGTGCTGGGGTAGACACAGACTAATCAGGTTGGGCACAGTATATGTCCCACATGTGGTTTACAGTCTTAATCCTCATTTTACAGATGAGGGAACTGAAAATAAGAAGATAAGATGTGTATAAGATGCCAAGAGGTGCCATATTGGGGGGTGATATGGGTGTGTGTGTGTGTGTGTGTGTGTGTGTGTGTGTGTGTGTGTGTGTGTGTGTGTGTGTGTGTGTGTGTGTGTGTCCTTTGTATCTTTCAAACGTGAATATATGCCACTGAAAAGGATGACTCTATCTTTCTGGATACATGACTTCAGTCTTCAGGCATACTGTTAATTCCTAGAAATGTGCTATCTTTGCAAAACAGTCCAAGTTCTCTTGCTTGAGCTCCAGTGTGTATGGTTTATAGAGCTCGGTTTTCAGAACCCACTTGCTCCTGGATGGCTATCTCAAGGATTTTCATGGATCAATCTATCAATCAATCATATTTATTGAGCACTAACTTTGTGCAGAGTGCTCTTCAGAAAGTACAATTCAACAGTGTTGGTAGATGCAATTCATTCAGTCATCTATTGAGTGCTTACTGTGTGCAAAGGATTGTACTAAGCACTTGAGAAAGTACAATACAGCAATAAACAGACATATTCCCTGCCCACAATGAGTTTACAGTCTAGTGATGCAGCCCCTGCCCACAAGGAGCTTAAAGTCTACAGGCAGAGACAGACAGAAAATGGATGTCATCTACAAGTTTGGCCTAACATAAAAGAAGAAGGCAATATCACAGTCAATTAGGTACTTAAATACAGTCCTTCTTCTTTGGATGTGATGCTTGATACAGCACAACTTCTCAGGATAGACAATTGAGGTAAATGGATGACAACAGAACACCCTAGCAGCTACTTTAGGAGAAGCTGATGTTGCCAACTTGTACTTCCCAAGCGCTTAGTACAGTGCTCTGCACACAGTAAGTGCTTAATAAATACGATTGGATGAATAAATGAACCAAGAATTTCTCTAATAAGACGCTCCAAAGACTCAGTGAGTTACAATAATGTACATAAGTGGGAGGTTCTTTGAAACAAATTCAGTGGACTGATCTAGACTTGTAAGAAGCAGCATGGCATAGTGGAAAGAGCATGGGCTTGGGAGCAAGACGACCTAATAATAATAATAGTAATGATAGTATTTGTTAAGTGCTTACTCTGTGACAAACACTGTTCTAAGCCCTGGGGTAGATACAAGGACCTGGGTTCCAATCCCACCTCCGGCAATTGTTTGTCATGTGACCTTGAATGGTCATTTAACGTATCTGTGCCTCAGTTACCTAATCTGTAAAATGGGGATTCAATACCTGTTCTTTCACTTATTTAGACTGTGAGCCCCAAATGAGGCAGGGATTGTGTCCAAACTGATTAACTTTTATTTACTCCAGCACTTAGAACAGTGCTTGACACATATTAAGTGCTTAATAAATTCAATAATAATAATAGTAATAATGATAAACTCCTTATGGAGAAGGAGTTTGTCTAGAAACTCTGTTATACTGTACTCTCCCAAGTGCCTAATACAGTGGTCTGCCCACAGAAAGCACTCAATAATTATGATTGATTGACTGATCGATTGATAACCTTGGTGGTCATCAATCAAAGGACAGATTGTTTCTTTGTGAGCAAAGACATTCTGCAGCTTGTGAGGAAAAGGAACAAAATCTGTCTTTACCAGCTACAGGCTCAATGAAAAACAAGGAAGCCATATGAAGTAGCAAATCAAAAAAATAAAAACAAAAAAAAAAAGATTAAGCATCACTTTTTTCAACCACTCCCACCCACACTTAAAAATGTCCTCTACATCATCTTCGATTTCAAAGAATAACAGCGTTGCTAAGTAATCAATGATAAAACTTATTATTGTTTGCTGAGTTTCAGTTTGAAAGGTCTAAAAGTGACCATAGCTTAATAAAGTGAACTCTGGCTACAATACAATCCAAATGATTTTTGTAGAACTTTCAAGATATGGAACATCACTATTTTTCCATTTGGTTGAACAGTGAGAAAACAAAGACTTTTTATTAATCCCTAAATGGGCAAGGTTTTCACCATGAAAATGGAAAAATGATGACCCATGAGCTAGGCATAATTTGGCAGGTAATGATTTGACTGAGGAAAGGTAGGCCTGAGGCAGAGCCAGGGGCCTCACCTAGGACAGTTATTAGCTGCTAGGAGGGCCTGACAAAGGGATCATTGTTTCTATTTAAAAAGGGAAAATTTGCATCCACCAGGAAAACTATTGCTTGTGGATAAATTAGAGGAAGAACTGCAAATATCTGAAGACAGTAGTGAACATTTTATGCAGTTTAAACAGCCTGGAAACTCACAAGAAATGCAGACTAACATTCAGACTTTACCAATATTACTATGTAAGTAGGAAACTGCACATTTATTTTTGCATTTAAAGCTAAGGTAGCCCTGAATAATCCCTCAAGTGTAAGGAAGAGAAAAGGACCCTAAGGTTAATGGCTGTCTGGACAAAATGCAATGGAATCTTACATGAAGCCACATTGGTGATTGACAGGAATCTCGGTCCCTCCAGACTTAGCACTTAGACCACTACATCTCTGTGGGCAAATAACACTTTTGAAGGCAAAAGAACAGAAATCAGAGAACTATTTCCTCCTTTATTTTTAGTTCAAAGGGAAGATTTGACCAGGGTGTCCCAGTTCCACCATATGATAGGTGCCAGGGACCATCTAGCTGGGGGAGACTGTGGGATTTTGGAGTGACCAAAAGGTCTTAAAACATTGGTCTTTCTGATCATGTTTATTTAGCCACAAGACTAGAAGGGAAAGCCATCATTTTTGTCCATCTCCATGCACCTGTGATCCTCCCTCAGTAAGAAGAGTATTGATGAACAGCAGTAATGATGTCCACCTCTCCTGGAGAAAAAATGGTGTGTTGGAGAATAATAATAATAGAAATAATAATAATAATGATGGTACATGTTAAGTACTTACTATGAGCCAGGCACTGTTCTAAGCACTGAGGTAGATGTCAGATAATCTGGTTGGACATAGTCTTTGTCTTTACATAGGGCTCACAGTCCTAACCCCATTTTAAAGAAGAGGGACACGAGGGACACATAGCAGACTAGTGGCAGCAGCAGAATTCAAACCCCTGACCTTCTGATTCATCATCATCATCATCATCAATCATATTTATTGAGCGCTTACTATGTGCAGAGCACTGTACTAAGCGCTTGGGAAGTACAAATTGGCAACATATAGAGACAGTCCCTACCCAACAGTGGGCTCACAGTCTAAAAGGGGGAGACAGAGACCAAACATACTAACAAAATAAAATAAATAGAATAGATATGTACAAATAAATTAAATAAATGAATAAATAGAGTCAAAAAATATGTACAAACATATATACATATATACAGGTGCTGTGGGGAAGGGAGGGAGGTAAGATGGGGGGATGGAGAGGGGGACGAGGGGGAGAGGAAGGAAGGGGCTCAGTCTGAGAAGGCCTCCTGTAGGAGGTGAGCTCTCAGCAGGGCCTTGAAGGGAGGAAGAGAGCTAGCTTGGCGGATGGGCAGAGGGAGGGCATTCCAGGCCCGGGGATGACGTGGGCCGGGGTCGATGGCGGGACAGGTGAGAGCGAGGTACGGTGAGGAGATCAGCGGTGGAGGAGCGGAGGGTGCGGACTGGGCTGTAGAAGGAGAGAAGGGAGGTGAGGTAGGAAGGGGCGAGGTGATGGAGAGCCTTGAAGCCCAGGGTGAGGAGTTTCTGCCTGATGAGCAGATTGATTGGTAGCCACTGGAGATTTTTGAGGAGGGGAGTGATATGCCCAGAGCGTTTCTGGACAAAGATAATCCAGGCAGCAGCATGAAGTATGGATTGAAGTGGAGAGAGACACGAGGATGGGAGATCAGAGAGAAGGCTGATGCAGTAGTCCAGATGGGATAGGATGAGAGCTTGAATGAGCAGGGTAGCGGTATGGATGGAGAGGAAAGGGCGGATCTTGGCAATGTTGTGGAGCTGAGACCGGCAGGTTTTGGTCACGGCTTGGATGTGAGGGGTGAATGAGAGAGCGGAGTCGAGGATGACACCAAGGTTGCGGGCTTGTGAGACGGGAAGGATGGTAGTGCCGTCAACAGATTCCCAGGCATGTCTCTATCCACTAGGCCATGCAGCAGTCAAGCATGTTATTTTCTGGTACAATGTATCACAGAGTTCAAATTAATGGTCAAGAAGAACCCCTGAGCTTGTTGAACCAAATTTCCATGCAGAAGAGTTCCAAAGTAGTTTCTCATCTTATTAACAGTTCTCTTAATACTAAATTCCCACGGTGCAGCAGACACAGAGCATTGTCGGGAATGACCTTTGGTGGTGGGAGAAAAGGCAGCAGTTACTGGTTCCTTTGCTCAGCCATGGTAAAGGACTGAGCACCAACTATTATCCCCATCCCCTGGTGGTGATTTTGGATCTACACTAGCACTTAGTACAGTGCTTATTGCATAGTAAGCACTTAACAAATACCAAAAGAGAAAAGAAGACTAGTGTGATATGAAAGAAACCCTCAAGCTAATAACTCTCCCATGTAAGTATTCCAGTGAAAGTTAGGATCTAGACTAGCATAGATGAAGCAGTGTGGCTCAGTGGAAAGAGCACGGGCTTCTGAGTCAGAGATCATGGATTCGAATTCCGGCTCTGCCAATTGTCAGCTGTGTGACTTTGGGCAATTCACTTGACTTCTCTGTGCCTCAGTTCCCTCATCTGTACAATGGGGATGAAGACTGTGAGTCCCCTGTGGGACAACCTGATTGCCTTGTAACCTCCCCAGCACTTAGAACAGTGCTTTGCACATAAGCAGCGCTTAATAAATACCATTAAAAAAGGGCATGATTATACTGATACATGAAATATTCTATGTATTCTATGTATGTATATACATATATTTGTGAGGGTGTGTGTTTATGTGTTCCCATAACTAGTATTTCCAACCAGCATTTTAGTTAGATCTCTGGCACAGAAAATGAAGTAATCTAGAGAAAAAGATAAAATATAATCAACCGTGTCAGAAAAATTGACCTCTTAAACTTATCTGACAACCAAGTTTTAAATTCATCCTTAAAACTCAACCCATGTTGTAAGCCTGCTTCTCTTCCCTCCTGAAGAGGAGGGAAGTGAAAATTACTTTTGACCTGGTCATGGCCACAAGGTAGAAGAGAACACAAAACCTGCACTTCTTTTATTCATTCAGTCAGTCAGTCAGCCAGTCATAGTTACTGAGTGTTTACTGAGTGCAGAGCACTGTACTAAGTGCTTGGGAGAGTATACTACAACAATAAACAGACACATTCCCTGACCACAACGATCTTACAGTCCAGAGGCGGGGAGACAGATATTAATATAAATAAATAAATTACAGATATGTACATAAGTATTGTGGGGCTGGGAGGAGGGACGAATAAAGGGAGCAAGTCAGGATGATGCAGAAGGGAGTGGGTGAAGACAAAATGAGGGCTCAGTCAGGGAAGGCCTCAGAGGAGATGTGCAGCCAATAAGTCTTTAAAGGGGGGAAGGCGAAGTAATTGTCAGTCAGACAATTACTGACCAGCCCCGCAGACACACCAGGCAGTACCGACCCTGCAGTCATGAAACTGCAAGCTCACTTTGGGCAGGGAATGTGTCTACTGACTCTCTTATATGGTACTCTCCCAAGTGCTTACTACAGTACTCTGAGCACAGTAAGTGCTCAATAAATACAACTGATTGTTTGGCGGCATTCTCAGAGTGCTGAGATGTAGCATGATCTAGTGGAAAGAGCACTGGACTGGGAGTCAGGAAGAACCTGGCTCTAATCCCAACTCTGCCAAATGCTTGCTGTGTGACCTTGGGCAAGTCACGTAAATTCTCTGTGCCTCGATTTCTCCTGTTCTCCCTCCTACTTAGATTATGAGCCCCATGCAGGACAGGGGCTGGGTCCAACCTCATCCACTATATCTACCCCAATGTTTGACACATTGTAAGTGCTAAACAAATACCATAAAAAAAGCTGCTGGATTGAGCTTCCAGGGTTGGGGGTATTCTGGATGACAATCCCGGAGGACGGTGGGGGTGAGGAGGAGGGTGGGGATGGAAGCAGTCTAGAAAGGGGCAGAAAAAATAGCTACTCCTACAGACTACTGGGAAAATACCCTCATGCCCTGTGACGTGGTTGATCCTGACCCACAGCTCTTCCATCTGAAGTAGCTCTTCCTAAAAGAGTGAGTGAAACACTGCTTCCAGATTTCAAAGGATTTAATGTCTTTGATAGGAAAAATACCTGATCAGACTCTTTGGAATTCCAAACCATGATCACTGCTAACGGAAGTAATTCTATTCTGTCTGGAAAGCAGAATGACAGTTCATATTTTAAAATATGTTGCCCTTATTTTTTAATCTAATGTGAGTTTTTCCCCCGGCCCCAAAGACATCTAAAGCAGGTGATTTTTAGAATTGGTCACATCCATCTAATCTGCTTACTTCATATATCTCCTCTTCCTTTTTTTTTTGGTCTTTCTCTTATTGAATCTCCTCAACCTAGCAGGAGTTTGTATAATTTCTGACTGGCTGACTGACTCCATGGGACATTACATAAATTGCCTTGGAGAAGCAGCATAGCCTTGGCGATAGAGCATGGGCCTGGGAGTTAGAAAGACCTGGGTTTTAATTCTGGCTCTGCCACTTTTCTGCTGTGTGACCTTAGGCAAGCTTCTATATTTCTCTGTGCCTCAATTCCCTCGTCTGTAAAATGGGGATTAAGACTGTGTGCCTCATTTGGGACATGGACTGTGTCCAACCTGATTTGCTTGTATCTACCCCAGCACTTAGTATAGTGTATGGCACATAGAAAGTGCTTACCAAATACCACAATTATGAATTATTATTATCATTACTACTGCTTTATAGAGGAAGTACATCTTTTTCAGCTAGGTATCTGGCTTGGTGTCTAAGACTGTCCATTACCTCTAGTGTTGGACATTAAACAAAGGACAAATCTCTTAAAGAGACCGCCTTATCTTTCTTGAAGTATATAAAGAGACTTCCTTCCATTCCCCCGATGGATTACTCCTCATAATATGTTTCTGAACTGAACAACAGTGTCATCTAAGAGAGGAAACAAAGACAGATGAGGGTTGTCCAGAGAGTTATAGAATTGAAAAGTAATATGGCCTAGTGGAAAAAGCACAGGGCTGTAAGTCAGGATACCTGTATTATAATCCACGCTCTGCCTCTCACCTCCTCTATGGCCTTCAACAAGGCACTTAAATGATCTGCACCTCAGTTTCCTCATCCCTAAAAATAGGGTTTTATACTTTTTCTTTCTTCCTATTTGACTAGGAATCCTATGGGACACAGGGACAGGGACTGTCTCTGATCAGATTGTATTGCATCTTCCTCAGTGTTTAGCACAGTGCTTGGCACACAATAAGTGCTTAAAACATGCCACAGTTTTTATTTGTGTTACACACATAAGCAGTTAAGGATGCACCTGATAGCACTGCCTGGATGGTAACCAGAATCAGTCAATCAATCAAGCAAGCAATGGTATTGATTGAAAGTTCACTAAGTGTAGAGTACTGTACTTAGCTCTTGGGAGAAGCAATTGGTAGACAAAATCCCTGCCCTCGAGGCAGTCTAATGGGTGGTGGACATACATTAAAAATGAATTATAGATAGGTTATGAAAAGGAGATGTTAATCATGGATAGCTTCATGGTGGAGATATGATTTGGGCTTTGAAGATTGGGCGGGTAGTGGTCTGTTGGATATAAATGGGGAGGAAGTTCCAGATTAGAGGGAGGATAAAGGCAAGGGTTCAGCCACAAGAGACATAAGAATGAGGCACAATGATTAGGTTGATGTTAGAGGAGTGAAGCATGGTGCTGAGCTGTGAAAGGAGATTTCTGAGGTTAGGTAGGAGGGGAAGAGCTGACTGAGTGCCTTAAAAGCCAGTGTTTAGGAGTTTCTGTTCAGCCTGGAAGTGGATGGGCTATGATTAGAGAATTTTTTGAGAATAATAATAATTATGGTATTTGTTGAGCACTTAATATATGCCAAGCACTATTCTAAGCACTGGGGTAGATGCAAGAATTGTTCTTCCCAAGTGCTTAGTACCATGCTTTGCACACAGTAAGCACTCAATAAATACAATTGAATGAATAAATGAATGAATGCAAGGTAATCAGGTTGTCACACGTGGGGCTCACAGTCTTAATCCCCATTTTACAGATAACTGAGGCACAGAGAAGTGAAGTGACTTGCCCAAAGTCAAACAACTGGTAAGTGGGAGAGACAGGATTAGAACCCATGACCTTTGATTCTCAAGCCAATGCTCCTTCCACTAAACCACGCTGCTTCTCAGCATGTGAGAAGTGAGGAATCGTGCAGGAAACAATTTTTTTGAGAAACAATCCAGGCAGCAGAGTAAAGTATGGACTAGACTGGAGAGAGACTGAAGCAGGGTGGTCAGTGAGGAGGCTAATGCAGTAATCAAGGTGGGATGTGCTAAATTCTTGGACCAGTGTAGTAGCAGCTTGGATGGATAGGCAGGGGCAGATTCTAGAGCTATTCTGATGGTAGAAATGATGGATTCTGATGACAGACTGAATATGTAAGTTGAACTAGACATATAAGTTGAAGATAAAGACAAGATTACAGGCTTGTGAGACAGGGAGGATGGTGGTATTTTCCACAGCAATGGAAAAGTCAGGGTGAGGAGAGGTTTTGAGTGGGAAGACAAGTTCTGTTTTGGAAATGTTATGTTTGAGGTGTCTGTGGGACTTCCAAATAGACATGTCCTGGAGGCATGAAGTGAAGGGAGCTGAGGAGGAGGAGGAGGAGGAGGAGGAATAGTAATAGTAGTGGTAGGAGGAGGAGGAAGAGATAAAGATGATGATAAGGAACGGTAGTAGTAGTAGTAGGAGGAGGAGAAGTAGTAGTAATAGTTGTAGTAGAAGAAATAGTAGCACTGATTAAGTGCCCACTTGGTGGAATGCATTTCTCTGCACTCTAATGCTACCCAGTTATCATTACAAAGCCCACTATATCTAATAATAATAATAATAATAATGGCATTTATTAAGCACTTACTATGTACTAAGCACTGTTCTAAGCGCTTGGGAGGTTACAAGGTGATCAGGTTGTCCCATGGGGGGCTCAGAGTCTTCATCCCCATTTTACAGATGAGTTAACTGAGGCACAGAGAAGTTAAGTGACTTACCCAAAGTCACACAGCTGGCAATTGGCGGAGCCAGGATTTGAACCCATGACCTCTGACTCGAAAGTCCATGCTCTTTCCATGGAGCATGGGTTAGTCTTGATTCCCCAGTTTTCTAATAAGCCAATTTTCTTATCTGGAAAATAGATGCTCCCCTATTTGATCAGATTTGCAATTATCTAATTGAATGCTGACAAAATTGTATCCTATTCAACACGGTGCACATAGGCTGGAAACCTTTTCAGTTTATGTGAATACATCACTGAAATCAAGTCTGGTTTGATAGCGAGTTGATTTGATTCTTCACTCAGGATTGTTTTGTGAAATGCTTCTTAGTTCATTTTTCACTTTACACAATGCACTGATGCACTAATCCAGACTTGTAAAAAGCCCCCCAAAGTACCAGCCTGTAGATTTGTTTTCTTTACTCTCACTCCAAGAAGTAAAGAGATAGTCAAATAAAGGAAACTGTCTAGGATAAGTAACTCTTTCTGGGACTGGGCTTAATCCTTTCTTCACCTCTTCTCTCACCTGCCTCTTTTGTAGTCTCTTGATTCTCTCAGCCACCTCAGCACCCCTATTTTTATTTGTGCATGTTAATGTTACTAATTTGTTTAGACACACTCCACATCACTTAAGTACTTATCTGTAATGTATTTTAATGTTTCTCTCCCCATCTAGACTGTAAGTTCCTTGTGGGCAGGGAACGTGTCTACCGACCTTATTACGTTGTTATTCCTCCAAGCACTTAATATAATGCTCTGCACAGAGTAATTGTTCAATAAGTAAGATTGATTCTTCTCACACTCTAAATTATCTTATAAGCAACATTTAATATTTGTTTGTGTTTTCCCCTTTGATTGTAAACTCTTCTAGGGATAACAGTGATGATAATGATGATGATGATTCAATTGCTTATGCCTGGGCCATTGCCTCGGAACACTCTAGAAAGAGTACTGAAAATACTAATTATTGTAGCATTTGTTAAGTGCTTAATATGTGCCCAGCATTGTATTAGCACAGATGCGGATACAACATGATCGTAGAATTTGGTCTCTGGTCCCCCTGGGGCTCATACCTAAGTAGGAGGGAGAACGGGTATTGGATCCCAATTTTACAGATGAGGAATTAACATTATTCTTCTTATCATTTGTTATTAATAATCCTAATAATAATAACTGTTAAGTGCTTACTATGTGCCAAAAACTGCACTAAGCTGTGGAGTAGGCAGTCCAGTCTCTGAGCCTCATAAGGCTCACAGTCTAAGTAGGAGGGAGAGTAGGTATAGAATCTTCATTTTACAGATGAGGAAACTGAGGCTCAGAGAAGTTGTGATGACCAAGATCACATAGCAGGAATATGGGGCAACTGAGATTAGAACCAAGTCCTAAACACTGATCTTAAAATTTGAGGTGCTGTTAAATAGGGAATGCTTGTAGGAGGTGGGATTTTAGGAAGGTTTTGAAGGTGGAGACAGCTAAAATCTGAGAATTGTAAGACATGCCATTACCGACGCAATAAAACATTTTAACAAATGCCACAGGGTATTTAGAATCCCAGAAATGGATTTGGGTCCTGGAGCCAAGCTCATTGATTACTTACCATTTGGCCTGATTTTCTGATATGTTGTGGGATTCAGAGACCGTTGTTTACTCTTTTTCACTTCATTTGACTAGATCCAAAAATTGGATAGAAGCAGAGCCCCAGGGAAAATCTCAGATATGAACTTTCCTATGGAGCTCAGTCAAATTTTTGAAAGGGCAGATCCAATCTAATTATAGGCACTAAATCATATTAGATACAAAACCACTTCCTAAATAGTATAGTATTTTGTTCCTAACATCCCATTGAGGGTAATGGCTCTCTGCAATATGCCCCTTTGTAGAGAGGATGTTTATCGTAGGTAATTATCAAAAGTAAAAAAAAAAAAAAAAAAAAAAGATCTTCATTGGATTTTTGAGTCTATAAACGTTGAATTTCACATCTTTCAAGCTTCCTAACTTCACCTAGCCTATTTCACAAGCAAACCCCAGCGTTCATATTTCGAGTTAAGCACTTAGTACAGTGTTCTGCACACAGTAAGTGCTCAGTAAACATGGTTGAATGAATGAATGAGTTTCTATAATGTGGGTCAGCTTTTCAAAAGCTCCTGCAAATTTGTACAAGACATTGTTGCATTAAAAACTGAATTTTCTTATTTCCCCCTTTTTCAGATTCTGATACCAAAATTGGAGCATACAACTTTGGTCTTCATCCTTTGACAGGGACCAAGAGAGGAATATTGATAATGCTTTCAATTTTTGAGTACAGAGTCCAGTGTTACCACACTGGCAAACACAAAACAAAAATATTTGAGTCCACTTGAATCCATTTCCAGTGGATAACTTGACAAATATAGCCAAAGATGCCATAAGAAGGACAGTAAAACTTGGGAGTCCATAAGCAATAATAGTCATCAAATGTGTAGCTGATTACTTTATGGCACTATCTTTATTCATCTTTTGTTACTGAATGAAGTTTACAGTTTCCAATAAAATCATTCTGACAGACTACTTGGTTTATTTTCAACTCTAGAAATGAAATAGATGCAATTGTGTTTGCGCAGTTACAAGTATACTAAAGTCAACTTCAGTGTGAGGTTGCTTGGCTGCCAGGATAATGAGAGAGCAAAAAAGAAAAGGTGTGTTTGAGTACTACCCTGTGCAGAGCATTCTGCTAAGTGCTTGGGAGAGTTCAATACAGTCAAGTTGGTGGACTTGATCCCTGTCCTCAAGGAGTTTGCAATCTGCTGTGTGGCCTTGGGCAAGTCACCCAACTTCTCTGTGCCTTAGTTTCCTCATCTGTAAAATGGGAATTAAATAATAATCCCTCCCACTTAGAGTGAGCCCATGTGGGAAAGGGGCTGTGTCCAATCTGGTTATCTTGTCTCTACCTCAGCATTTCACATAGTACTTGGCACAGAGTAAGCACTCAACAAATACCATAATTATCATTATTATATCTCGACCACATCAATTATTATTCTTCATCCTCAGTGATGATGTATTACTAATGATGTAAAAGTTTATCCACCTTCAAGGGTGTTGCCAAAAAGGTGTAACCTACATTGTGTTCCACAGAATGTGTGATCAAGGATTGTCTTTTGGTGCCTGGATTTATTTACCACACTCAGCAATTGACACAGATCTGAAGATTTCCCTCTCTGTCTAGCTATCAACTTTGCAAAGTCTTTGCGCAAGGACAGCAGTCCCTTTCTTGATTACCCTGCTCCGGCCTTGTCTGTCTGTGCTGCAGTTAGCTCTGAGGAATACACTGTTTTGCCAGATTGTTTCAGACTGTTTCACCCGGTCATTAAAAGATTTGTTCTGCCCTCCCTGTTTGCACGCACACCATTTCAAATCACCCTACAGCATTTGAGTTGGGTATCCTGCTTCTGTCCATTCTCCTCACATGTCTCACCCAACACAGTTTGACGTTAACAATGCTACCTTGTAGATGAGCTGATCATTTCAAAAGCCATACCTTTTTCTATGTCCAGGTCTCATTTATAATGCAACCCCAAATCACTCCCCTAGTAAATGAAACATCTGAAAGCATCATTAAAGTGCATGATGAAAACTGAGGGATAGTGTCATTCCAAAACATATCTTCTATTTCCTAGGTGAATTTTCATTCCATGTATCTTTTGAAAAATGTAGGGATCATATAAGTCCTGACATGAAAAAAAAATGTAAATTGTTTCCTACAACATTGCCATGGATGGCTTTTCCCTTTTTGCTAGCTTTTTGCAATATTTATTTTAAGCTAAACAATAAACATAGTCTAATAACCCTAAAGAGAGAGAGATGCAGTTTTGATTATCCAAGAGTGGCTCCATTTTCAGATGCCCTTGAAAGTTATTGGTTCAGATTCCATGCGTGGTGACATTCAAGTCCCCCAGGTAGGACAGACGGAAACACCAAAAAATGGCTATTGTGGCATGAGTAAAATTGTTCTCAAGTTCAAACACATAGGCAAGACACTGACCAAGCATTCATTCATTCATATTTATCAAGACACTAACGTGTTCACAGTACCAACAAGTTATTGAGTGCAGAGCACTGTACTTACTAAGTGCATATTTGGTGCTGTCTGTCCTATGCATTTGAGAGAATACGATAAAAGTAAATAAAGAAGACCTTGTCCTCAAGGAGTTTATAATCAGAAGAGAAAAAATTGCAACAGAAGATATATCATAAATCCTTAAGTGCAGGGATTGTGTCTTGTACTACCTCAGTAATAATATTAATCGTGGAATTTGATAAGTGCTTATGATGTGCCAAGCACTGTGGTAAATACAGTATAATCAGATCACATATGGTCCCTGCTACACACCAGAAAATATAGTTTAAGACAGAGAGAATGAGTATCTAGTCCCTATTTTACAAATTGAGGAAATTGGGGCACAGCAAAATTAAGCAACTTGTCCAAGATTATACAGTGGGCAATTGACAGAACTTGGATTGGACTCCAGGTGTTTTGCTTTCCAGACCTGTGCCATTTCCACTAGACCATGCTGCTTCCTAAGTGCTTAGTATAGTATTTTGCACAGGGTAAGTGCTTAAATATTATCGATTGATTGATTGATAAGGAAATAGAAAATTGAATCAGGAAAGACAGCTTATCCTTTAGAAGAATGGTCAGTTGGAGCATAGCAGCAAAATGATGTCAGGCTTCAGACCAAACTGAAGAGCTACAGAGCCTCAGAGCTATCCAACTCTCTATACCACGCATGCACCAAATCCATTTGGCCCTTTTATAAGTGGAAATGTGTCTCCTTCTTGAGCTGCAGCTCATATCTGTCTGTCTATGAGCATGGGGCTGAGTGAGGCAGGAGTGGTTGTTTACTGAATCTCAGGCCCACTTGAGAGTGAGGGAGGAACCCCTATAGCTAGGCAAAGCTGCACTTCCATGATTTCAAAACCCCCACCCCTCCCCACCCTCCGCTTGAAGTTCAGGTAGACTATTTTCCCAGCCCTTCTTATATCTCAAGCTTTTATAATTGGCCCTTCTTCGGAAATGATTAACTCTTTCCCCCTTCCTGGACCCAGTAAAAAAGCTATATCCAGTTCCTGGAACAATTCCATCAGCTATGCACTTATCTGTAATTTATTTAATTTCATTAATGTCCATCTCCCCCTCTAGACTGTAACCTCATCATGAGCAGGGATGTGTCCATTTATTGTTATATTGTACTCTCCTAAGTGCTTAGTACAGTGCTCTGCATACAGTAAGTGCTCAATAATATGACTGTGACTGATGACATTTGCAAGTCAGACTTACCATCACATGTTACAGCAGAAGTCGGAAGGACTTCCCAGATCAGTCACTTATCTGCTATGCGACCTTGGTCAAGTAACTTCATTTCTTTATGGATCAGTTATCTCATCCGTAAAACGGGAATTAAGAGTGGGAACCCCATGTGGGACATGGACTGTGTCCAACCTGATTACCATGTATCTACCCCAGTGCCCACAGCAGTGCCAGACAGTAAGTGCTTAACAAATGCCCTCTCAAAATAAGATCAGAAGCAACCTAGTCTTGGAATGAAATCAGCATTGAAGCTATGCTCACTTCAACACAGCTGCATTGCATCAGAAAGGGTTTGAAGAGATTGGGTGACAACAGGATATTCAAACAGCAGAATGGTAAGCTAAATTTGAACAACCAAAAACAGGAGTTTCCCAAGGAAAGACTTTAAGGCTACAGTAAAATACAGCTTCATTACAGCCAAAGTCTGGAGGCAACCATAGCAGGCAGAACAGGTGGACCATTATGAGCCAGAAAGGGATGGCCTTTTTGAGCTGAACTGCAAGAAAATGAATCAGTCAGGCATGCAAAGGTATTTATTGGGAATTTACTATGTACAGAACACTATGCTAAGTGCTTGAGAGAGTAAAATACAACAGAGCTGGTAGATGCATTCCCATGATTAAAAAAAAAAGATAAAGAGCCAAATGAGCCAGATACTGCAAACCACAAATGTGACAATTTAGTTAAGGGCAGTCTTTGTTTTGCATGGTATGGTTGGGACCACAGACTTCATGTTGGCCTGTTCAGATACCCACCCACAGCTAAGTGTCACTACCAGGATCACCATTTTCTACAATGAAAAATAACTACAAATACCTTAATCAATCAAGAGTATTCATTGAGTGCTTACTCCATGCAAAACACTGTACTAAATGCTTTGGAGAATCCAATGGGACAAAAATAAATGAAATAGTTTCCAATCAGTGATGGCTTCTTTAAATTCTTCCACACCCATATTTCTACTTTATGGAAAGTTGCAAGTCTCTGTAAATGGATAGTACTTCATCTCACATTAGTGCCCACAGGTATTAGTTTACTTGGCAGAAGAAAGGGGAGAGTTCTGGAAATTTCATTAATATTATTGTTATTCAGACATTTCATTATCTTTTGATGCCTGAAGAGGAGTGTTTGTTCCTGTTATAAAATGCACATTTGGCTAAAAGGGCTCATACTGTTATGGAGAGTTTCATTTACATATAAAATATGCTTAATACTGGAGAAAAGATCAATATAAAAGCAATAAATCAACTTCCTACAGAGCTGGAGGAGAACTAAATCCTCTTCTCATATTTACAACATATCCAAATCTTGTAACATTCTGGGGAATTTTTCTTGAAATCTAGTTATTACAATTAGTTCATTTGACTCAATAAGCCCACATCAATGCCAATACCGGGACATATCTATTCTATTCATTTTATTTTGTTAATATGTTTTGTTTTATTATCTATCTCCCCCTTCTAGACTGTGAGCCCACTGTGGGGTAGGGACCGTCTCTATATGTTGCCAACTTGTACTTCCCAAGCGCTTAGTACAGTGCTCTGCACACAGTAAGCGCTCAATAAATATGATTGAATGAATGAATGAATAATATAATTATTTTTAATTATATTATATTTAATAATTATTATTATTATTATTATTGACCACCTAAGTATCTGATCAATCCATCTCAAACAAGCCACGTGAATTCATAGAATAGGTCTGTGTCTTTTAATCATTTTAATGATTCTGGTGTGCTCTATCCATTGGTTAAGGTAGTTTTTTTATTGACCCTCCTTTAATCAGTATCAGTGCACATCCCTCATTCATACCCTGAAGGGATGTTATGGGGTGAGAAACCAAAGGAACTGCAGCTCACTGAGGGTGGAAAGGTTGTGAAAGCAGGAGAATCTTCACCTTGTAAGCCTGAACTCTTACCATCCCCGCTTCAGTCTATACTTCAAACTGCTGCCCGGATTATCTTTGTACTGAAACGCTCTGGGCATGTCACTCCCCTCCTCAAAAATCTCCAGTGGTTCCCTGTCAACCTATAAATCAAGCAAAAACTTGTCACTCTCGGCTTCAAGGCTCTCTATCACCTCGCCCCCACCTACCTCACCTCCTATCTCTTCCTCTACAGCCCAGCCCATACCCTCTGCTCCTCTGCCACTAACCTCCTCAATGTGCCTTGTTCTTGCCTGTTCTGCCGTTGACCCCCGGCCCACATCCTTCCCCTGTCCTCGAATGCCCTCCCTCCACACATCCGCCCAACTAGCTCTCTTCCTCCCTTCAAAGCCCTACTGAGAGCACACTTCCTACAGGAGGCCTTCCCAGACTGAGCCCCCTTTTTCCTCTCCTCCTCCCCATCCCCCCCACCCTACCCCCTTCCTCTCCCCACAGAACTTGTATATATTTGTACAGATTTATTACTCTATTTATTTTACTTATACATATTTACTACTCTATTTTGTTAATGATGTGAATATAGCTCTAATTCTTTTTATTCTGATATTTTTGATACCTGTCTACATGTTTTGTTTTGTTGTCTGTCTCCCCCTTCTAGACTGTGAGCCCATTGTTGGGTAGGGACCATCTCTACATGTTGCCAATTTGTACTTCCCAATCGCTTAGTACAGTGCTCTGCACACAGTAAGTGCTCAATAAATATGATTGAATGAATGAAGCTCCCTCATCCATTGCAGTACATGAGGCATTTTATTGCATACTTGAATTCTCTCTTCCCTTATAGACTGGCTACACATATGACTGAGTTCACAAATGAATACTCCTCTGCAATTCCCTTTGCACTGAAATTAATTCTTCTTCAGCTTGAGGAACTAAGAGTGCACCAGAGAGCTAGGTAACCTTTATCCCTCTTCCTCTTTCTGTCAGGGTGGATTCCAGTTGCATTAATTTAACTGCAGGACCCTGGCAAACACTAGAGTGAAATCATGGTTTCTTCAGAGTCATCACTTTTTGCTTCTGGGACGCTTGGAAAAATCATGTCCACATTGAAATAGGAAGGCAGCAATCATACTGAGGTCAGCAGGCAGAGTGGGCCAGGGAGATGCAGGACCATATCAAAAACTATAACTTCTCACACCAAAGAGTCCTCTTGCCTGCCACATCCACTATCATTTTCCCTACCATGTTTTCCCAGATATGGGGCCTCAGAAGGGATAGTCAAATTTCACCTGAACTGATTCAGGATCGTTCAGTCAAACAATCAAGTGCATTTATTGGGTGCTTACTGTGTGCAGAGCACTGTACTAAGCACTTGGGAGAGTACCATATCTCTCCTATGAATCATTCATTTATTCATTCAATCCTATTTATTGAGCACTTATTGTATGCAGAGCACTGTACTAAGTGCTTGGGAAGTACACGAATTTACACCTTATAGTGAGAGGAGAGTTTGTATACACTGATGAAGCTTAGAGCTATGCCATATGGGGCTACCCATAATGGAAAGGTCTAAACCGAAGCATCAAAGTCAATGCACCTGTGCTGGGCAGTAGTGTCATGGGAAAGGGTCAAAGGCAGATGATCAAGTGATAAAAAGGTTAGTCAGAGACAATGGCAAAGACTCAAGTTTTTACTTTTCTGCCAAAGAAAGCAATGGTAAACCACTTGCATATCTTTAGCAAGAAAATTCTATGGATACTCATACCAGAACAACTTTATGACAGAAGATGGGACGTTCGGAAGAGGGTGTGTCCATGGAGTTGCTATGGGTGAGAAATAACTCTACAGCATTTTAAGAAAAGAATATTATATAATAATATAACAGAGTTGGTAGACGTTCCCTCCCCACAGTGAGCTTACAGTCTAGAAGGGAAGACAGACAGTAATGTAAAAAAACAAATTATGGATATGGACATAAATGCTGTGGGGCAGTTGGAAGGGTGAATAAAGGGAGCAAATTAATGTGCAAGTACAACAAAGGAGAGAATGGGAGAAGAGTAAAACATAATAATTAGGATGATATTTGTTAAGTGCTTAATGTGTATCAAGCACTGTTCTAAACGCTGGGTTAGATTCAAGCTACTGAAGTTGGACATATTCCCTGTCCCACATTCATTCATTCATTCAATAGTATTTATTGAGTGCTTACTGTGAGCAGAGCACTGTACTAAGTGCTTGGGAAGTACAAGTTGGCAACATATAGAGATGGTCCCTGCCCAACAGCGGGCTCACAGTCTAGAAGGGGGAGATAGCCAACAAAACAAAACATACTAACAAAATAAAATAAATAGAATAGTAAATATTAATTCCTATTTTACAAATGAGGGGACTGAGGCACAGAGAAGTTAAGTGACTTGTCCAAGGTCATACAACGGACAAGTGGCAAAGCAGGAATTTGAAT
Organism: Tachyglossus aculeatus; assembly: GCF_015852505.1. Taxonomy (NCBI): domain Eukaryota; kingdom Metazoa; phylum Chordata; class Mammalia; order Monotremata; family Tachyglossidae; genus Tachyglossus; species Tachyglossus aculeatus. The sequence goes on along the minus strand of NC_052075.1, from coordinate 37,189,356 downwards.
TCAGGTCCTTCTGACTCTCAGGCCCGTGCTCTATCCACTAAGCAAATGCTCCTTCCCAATCTGGGGTGAACATTGATTTGTGATTGTCAGTACACTCTCTCGGTCTCCTACAAGACGCGTTGTCCTTCTTTACATTTTTTTTTCCTTTTTTACCTTCCTGAGCATTTTCAGATGGAAAGTATGATCTCTCTCCAGAAAACAGGATTTGGTAATAGTAGTTCTGTACTGCTAGTGAAATTTCCTGATTATCTGTAGGATTTCTTTAGAAAACCCTGGCTCATAACTTCTGATTTCTTCAGTATATTGCCATTATAGAGTGATGTTGTAACATGATACTCTACTGCCACGGTAATGCTCTATGTTTTTAGCTAATCACCTCTCTACAAAAACTTACACAATACATCCACAACAAAGTGAGATGCTAGCGTAATTTATTGGATGATTGTGTGTGTGTATATATATAAATATATATATACATATATATATATATATATATAAATTGTATACCTCTGCATATTTGCTGAACTAAAAGTAGAATATTTTGTCTGAATTTATATTGGCAATTTTGACAGTATAATGTGCAGGCTAAACATACTTCATTTCAGTTCATATTATTGCTGTGCTTCATAATTGCTCCATCATTGTGGGTGCTTACATGCATGTGGTTGATTCTCAAATTCAGCTCCCCATTAAAATATGAAATTATGAGCAGATAGACCAGAGGTGTTTTAACATTAATATGTGCATTTTAAAGATGATGAATATCAACATCCTCCACTAATAATTACGTCCTGAAAGAGGAAAAAATATTGTTAATTGGCTGAAAGGATGATGACATAGAAAATTATAGCTAATGGAAATAGTGCACACATTACTTTCAGATTAGAGTGACAGAATAGTTTGTGTTAATAATAGGAACACTTTTTCAACAACTGATAAGCCTGACTTTCTATTTTAGATTGCATTAATTACCCAGGTCTTTTCCCTAGTCATGCAACCAAGTTAAATAAATTGTCTTAATCATCATGCTGGATTTAACCTTGATGCCAGCTTCTTCAAAACACCCAAGTTCCTGAATGCTAATGTAATTTTTATTTCAAGGCGCTCTGAAAGGGGCTTGGTCTCTCAATGAAAAAAAAAGTAGAATTATGAGTTAAAATAAAATGACACAGGACTTATGGATGCTAATCTCTATGTTTGATGAAGTTTGTATGTCTATTTCTGAACATGAATTTAATGGGTTCACACAGCCCTATTGTAGATAATTGGGGATTATCACTGAACCAACTCTGGTAAGAATTAAAAAGGTTATTTTTATCTGATCTGCTTCTCAGTTTTGAGACTGTAACTAAAATCTAGATTAGCCTCCAATTATTCATTGTGATGGCAAAGAAGATTCATCACCGAAGTATCAAAACTGCCAGATTACTGTTTGTGTTGTGCATCTTAAGGATGTAGCATTAATATTTGTTTTTCCCTCTACTGTCTCACAACAAAGCAATAAATCACATCAGTAGCAAGCATAGTTGGTGTGGAAACTCCAGGCAAAGTTATAAAGCCGCATGTAAATCTTTGCCTAGTATTAAAAGTGTTTCTTCCATTTAGCTATCAGTTTGTGGACTCAAACCCGGACAATTGGTTGTATTAATCATGACCAGAAATATTAAGACAGCGCATAGGGTGACCATTCTTTACTTATTGGATTTTTATACAGGTTGTATTGGCAAAGTCCTTTCTACAGTTGAATGGATGGACAAAACCTGTAACAGGCACTGGTCAAAGAAGGTCATGGCAGTGAGTGGTTCCAGTTAAGTCAGAGAAGTGGATATCATTAAGTTTAGGAATTTAAGTATATCAGTAAGAACTAAAAATCTTTTTGGGTCTAAGGCTGTTAGGTTTGCCCTCAGGAGCAAAGGCAAATCTCAAATCTATTTACATGAGAGCAGATTTTAATCCATTTCCGTTTTTTTTCCTGGAGAAAATATGTTTCCTTTCGACTGACTCACAAACGTTTCACATATATTGCTAAAGTTCTAGCAGGGAAAAGCTTAAGCCCCTTATTTCATTAAAAAAAATGGAAAGTTCAAATTTCAAAATACCTTTCCAGCATCTTTGATCAAAAAACAATTTAAAGGAAAAATGCACTTTTAAAGTAAAAATCAATGATAGTGGTTTCTAGGATAAAGTGGAGTGGGAGAGGACAGGAAGATTCCTATAGCACTTATGTGCATATCTTAAATTTTTTCATGGTATTTGTCAAGCATTTACTATGTGCTGGGCACTCTACTAAGTACTGGGGTAAATACAAGCTTATCAGATTTGACACAGTCCCTGTCCCATATGGGGCTCACGGACTTAATTCCCATTTTACAGACGAGGTAACTGAGGCACAAAGAAGTGAAGTGACTTACCCAAGTTCACACAGAAGACAAGTGGAAAACCCAGGTTTTTCTGACTCTCATGCCCATGCTGTATCTACTAGGCCACACTGCTTCCCTTTAAATTCTCTACATAGGTCTCTTAAACGTATATTTTTATAGATTAATGTCTGTCTTTCCCTATAGGTGGTAAACTCGTTGTAGGCAGGGAACATGTCTGCTAACTCTGTTGTACTGCACTCTCCCAAGCCCTTAGCAAAGTGCTCTGCACACAATAAAAGGGTTCAATAATAAGCATAGGCCTGGGAGTAAGAAGAACCTGCGGTTTAATCCCAGTTCTGCCACTTGTCTGCTGTGCGAACTTGAGCAAATCATTTCACTTCTCTGTACCTCAGTTTCCTCATCTGTAAAATGGAGATTAAGACTGTGAGCCCCATGTGAGACATGGACTGTGTCCAATCTGATTATCTTGTATCTATCCAAGCAATTAGAACAATACCTGACACAGAGTAAGCGCTTAACAAATACCATAAAAAACTAGCTAAATAAATACCATTGATGATTGATGAAGAACTTAGTTCTTTGGTAAAATAAGATGGTGGTTTCTTTATAAAATGCTTGTGTTTTCTGATTAAGGATAGTCCTCAAAGGATATTAATGGAAAAGATACATTTTTCTTATTAACATTTTGATTGTCATTTCCCGGAGAGAAATGTGACATCATAACCCTTGATATGACATATGCATTACACTCTACAGGAAGTAAGTGCATTTTTAAATGTTTATGAAGAGGATTTAACACACGGGCCAAAAATGATGGGTGCAATTATATCCCAGCAAGATGATTTTCAAATACAGCAGATACTTTAAGAAAAAGGGACAAGTCTGCCAACAAGGCTTTCAAAGTTATACATATTGACTAGAATTCACTGCTATTTAACAGGTCAGTTTTTCAGGGAGGCTCCAGAAATGAGAGAACTGGTACAGGGGGCTGGGGGTGTGTGTGTGTGGAGAAAGTAGGAGAGAAAGAGCTGGGGGTAAAGGGTCAAATCAGAGTACTCCTGGCACTTACAGATTGTGTGAGTAATGTTAATAAAAATTACAGCTGCAACGATGATGAGTCTCCAATATAATGCACACTGTCAGGACCAGCCTCATCGCTGACCTCTGATAATTTGATTCCGCCAGTGGAGTTCAGAGAAAGCTGCTGAGGCAAGCATCAGCCCTGCAGATGCAGAAGCCCATTTCTCATGTTCCAAATAAGATTGGAGCCTTGAACTGGCAATTTGAAAAGTATAACAACCCAGCATAAATATATATATATATATATTTTAAAGTCGGGATTTTCACAAAGGTGATGTGGAAACAATACCATTTTTCCAAAAAGGTGGGGAGGTGGGGGTGGAGATTCTGGTGGTATGTTAGGCCCATGTCTCTGGCAGTGGAACCAGGATACTTGGAAGAATGGTGGAATTGTTGTCTTTCTGGCCATTCATCCTCATGTTTAAATATGGACCATCTAGCATCCCTAAATCACTGGTAGTAATTGTAGTAGTAATAATGGTAGTAGTAGTAGTAGCTGTGGAAAGCAGCACCTCCCCATTGCCCCCATTCCCTCCCTCTGCCCTACCCCCTACCACTCCCCGCAACACTTGTGTATATTTGTACATATTTATTACTCTATTTTCTTAATGATGTGTATATAGCTATAATTCTATTTATTCTGATGGTACTGACACCTGTCTCCTTGTTTTGTTTGGTTGTCTATCTCCCCCTTCTAGACTGTGAGCCTGTTTTTGGGTAGGGAACATCTCTATATTTTGCCAACTTGTACTTCCCAAGCACTTAGAACAGTGCTCTGCACACAGTAAGCACTCAATAAATATGACTGACTGAATAAATGAAGGGAACACATACCTGGGAGTCAAAAGGTCATGGGTTCTAATCCTGCTCTGCCACTTATCTGCTGTGTGACCTTGGGCAAGTCACTACACTTCTATGTTCCTCACTTACCTCATCTGTAAAATGGGGATAGAGACTGTGAGCCCCATGTGGGAAAGGGACTGTGTCCAACCTGATTTGTTTGTATCCACCCCAGAGCTTATTTAGTACAGTGCCTGGCACATAGATAGTGCTTAACTAACACCAGCATTATTACTAGTAGTAGTAGTAGTCATCATAGATTCACCTCTGTATCAAACAGAAACTCCTTACCACTGGTTTTAAGGCAGTCAATCACCTTTCCCCCTCCTACCTTGCCTCCTTGATATCCTCCTACAACCCAGCCCACACAGTTTGCTTCTGTAATGCCAACCTATTCACTATACCTTGATTTGTCTAGTTCTCTTTTGACCTCTCTCCCGCATTTTACCTCTTCCTTGGAATGCCCTCCATCTTCATAGAGCCACTTCATAGAGTTCTCCAAGAATTAATTACTAGCAATAATTCAAAGATGAATACAATATGTTATTATCTCCTCAAATCCCAACTAAATTCTGGGGTGGTGATTGCATTTGATTTTTTGCTTCTCACAATGCCTCAGAAAGAAACAGGAAGGCAAATGCTTACTTAGTGAAACGCAGCAGTCTCTGAAGAAACGACTCTAAGGGAAAGTAATCTGTTGCCTGGGAAGTAACTAATCATTAATGCTCCAATAACTAGGTACTAGGATCTGCTACAGCCAATTTCATGGGGTTGCTGGCTAATAGAATCTGTAGTCAACGTTTCATTTTCAACTAGAATTCTGCAAAATGGCTGAAAAGGCTGTATTTGTGAGAGCTTCAATTTTCTCCATGGAGCATAAATTCACTAAGCCCTGAACTCCATGGCCACCCTGGAGCAGAGTTGAACCAATTCAATTCAGTTTAGTTCCTTATCTCACATCTATCCTTAACCTTTCACTTTCCCGCTGCTTTCAAACAAGTCTAATGCTCCCCTGCAATAAAAAAAATCCCTCAACCCATCCACATGCCTGATATTTCCCTGTCTCCCTGCTCCTGCCCAAACAGCTTCATCAGGTTGTTTCCACTCACAAGAAGCAACATGGTGTAATGAATAGAGCACAGGCCTGGGAGTCAGAAGGTCATGGGTTCTAATCCCAGCTCTGTCACTAGTCTGCTGTGTGACTGTGGGCAAGTCACCTTGCTTCTCTGTGCTTCAGTTATTACCTCATTTGCAAAAAATGGGGATTAAGAGTGTGCACCCATTGTGGAACAGGGACTGTCTCCAACTCGATTTGCTTGTAGCCACTCCAGTGCTTAGTACAGTGCCTGGCAAATAGTAAGCACTTAACAAATACCATCATGATGATGATTTCCATTTCACTTTCCACAACTTCCTTATTTGTCCTTTTTTTGGTTTTCCTAGTGGCATTGGTTAAGCGCTTCTGTGTGTCAGGCATTGTATTTAGGCAATGGGGTAGATACAAGATAATCAGGTTGGATGTGGGGATCACGGTCTTAGTCCCCATTTTACAGATGAGGTAACTGAGGCAGAGGAAGGTTAAGTGAGTTCTCCAAAGTCACACACCACAAATACAAGAGGTGGACCTGGAATTAATACCGAGGTTCTCTGACTCCCAGGCGCATGCTCTATCCACTAGGATATGCTGTTTCATCCTCTGTAACGTGAAGTTTACCCCCTTCCCTTTAGTGAGACAAAGTTCTCCCAAGCCTCCCTTTCAGTAAAATTAGATGAACTGGTCTCCCTCTTAATTCTTCTTGACCCCGTGGCCATCTCAGTACTAGTAACAACACTTTTCTCTTAGAACTTGCCTCTACTGGTTTCTTCCAAATCAGTTCTCTTCTGGATCTCTTCATACTTCTCTGGCTGCTTATTCTTAGTATCTTTTTCTGGCTTAACTCCTTAACTGTTGCTAAGGCTGAGATTTAGGCCCTCCACTATTCTTTTTCTCCACTCACTAAGTAAGCCCATCCACTCATATGGTTTCACCTTCCACCTATATGCAGATAACTCCCAAATCTATATTTCTAACCCTGTCATTTATAATTCTTTGTTATCTTTCTCTTCCTGTCTGTGAAACCTCTCAATATGGATGACCCACAGGCACCTTAATCTCAATATGACAAAAACTGAACTCATTTTTCTCTCATACTTTCATTTTTCCTAACTTCCCCATCACTATCAATACAACACCATTCTCCCTGTCCTGTAGCTCAGTCTATGACATCTATGTCTCCTCTCTATCAACTCCCATATTTATTCTGTCCTTCAATCCTGCATATTTTCCCTTTTTAATATTTCAGGGATCTGACTGTTCCTCTCCACTCTTACCACCCTCCACACCCCATCTTCACCCCCTCGGTCCAAGTCCTCATCACCTCCCAGCTAGATAACCACAGCAGTCTCCAATCTGGTCTCCCTGCCTCCAGCCTCTCACCTCCTTAATCTCTTCTTTAATCTACCCTAGTTGCATATTTCATCTTTCCAAATTGCCATTTGGAAACATATCACTCTCCTTATTATAAAGATCTACTTCATTCCATTTTTTTCACATAATCCAAAAGACTGAAATTACTATCTTCAAGTAGGGTAGACATCATCCAGTTTTATACTGGGCAGTCTGGTTTTCAACTGGCCCGTTTGATGTACTGATATGGAACCAGGTGCTTTTGTGTCCAATTTTAGGTTGTCCAGGGCTGCAGCTTCTGCTGCAGCTGAAATCCATGTCTTTGGGGTAGCAGGATGGATTTGGGGAGGGGTTGATTGGAGGGTATTTCATCATACCAGAATCCCTGGAATCCCCAGGCCCCTGGATTGGCCAAACATAGACATATTGCTATAAAATTAGAAGTAGAGAAGCAGCAAGTCTTAGTGGAAAGAACACGGGTCTAGGATTCAGGGAACCTGGGTTCCAATCCCGCTTCACCACAAACCTGTTGTGTGACCTTGGACAAGTCACTTAACTTCTCTGTGCTGCAGTTCCCTCATCTGCAAAATGGGAATTCAATACCTTGTCTCCCTTCCTACTTAGACTGTGAGTTTCATGTGGGATCTGATCATCTTGTAGCTACCCCAGTGCTTACTTATTATTCATTCAATCATATTTATTGAGCACTTAGTGTGTGCAGAGCACTGTACTAAGTGCTTGGGAAGTACAAGTTTGCAACATATAGAGACGGTCCCTACCCAACAGCGGGCTCACAGTCTGGCACATAATAAACCCTTAACAAATACCACAATTTTTAAAATGGTGCATGAAGCATCATTATATGATGACTTGGTGTCTGGCATAACATGCATGATGTTCTATGTTTTTCTGTGACTGGAGATTTCACAGTGGCTACCTTAACTGATTGATAGCTACCCAGATCATCTTCCTAAAATGCTATTATGAATTCATCACTCTCCTCCTCAAAAACCTATAGTGGCTACCTATTAGAGAAGCAGTGTGGCTCAGTGGAAAGAGCGTGGGCTTTGGAGTCAGAAGTCATGAGTTAGAATCCCGACTCTGCCACATGTCTGCTGTGTGACCTTGGGCAAGTCACTTAACTTCTCTGAGCCTCAGTTACCTCATCTGTAAAATGGGGATTAAGACTGTGAGCCCCCCATGTGAGACAACTTGATCACCTTGTATGTCCCCCCCAGCACTTAGAACAGTGCTCTGTACATAGTAAGTGCTTCACAAATGCCATTATTATTATTATTATTATTATTATTATTATTATTATTATTTCTCTTTGTACCAAATAGAAACTCCTAACTGATTCAAACATCTACACCATCTCCCTTCTGCTCTTTTTTCCCACTACACCCCAGATTACACTCCTTACCTTTTCCAAGCTAACCTCCTAGCCATACCTCTCCTTTTTAATTCTCCTGTTTATGATCCACCCTCCTGCTTCATGGAACTTCCTCTCTGCTCAAATTCACCAAACTACATTTCTTCACAACTTTTAAGAAAATAGGGGAGTGGCAAAGGGGGCACTACCCCTCCAAATTTCAGTATCACCAGTTAGATATACCTTAGGGCTTCAGTGTAGGCCATGTTGTCCTGGTGACTCCTAGTTGGACTTCATTTCTCCTCTGCAACTCTGTCTCCTAGTTGAGCAATCAGTCAGTTAATCATATTTACTGAGCACTACTGTGTGCAGAGCACTCTACTAAGCGCTTGGGAGAGGACAATATAGCAATATAACAGTTTCCCTACCCACCACAAACTTGCAGTCAAGAAGGGAAGCAGACATTCGTATGAATAAATAAATTACAGATACGTACATAAGTCCTGTGTGAGTAGTCCCCACAGACTGATTGGAGAGGGACCTCTGATCTTTGGAGGGAATCAGAAGAAGAAGATCTTCTTCTTAAGCTCCCAACTCCCTGCTCACTGAGGAAGCCCCAAATCTGGACCTGCTCTGGGCTCCCCAGAGCCTTAATCTGGGTCTAGACACAAGACCCATCTTCCCTTGCCTCATGGTGGGATTTTTCCCAATAATTTGCTGGACCCCACACTAGATTTAAGGCACACCAGGCTCCTCTCAGCAGAGGCAGGATAGACCCTCACACGTGAAAAGCTAGTCAGTGTTAGCTGAAACATACCAATCACTTTAAGCCTCAGAGCATTTTAATTCTATAACATGATAGTCTCTGAGTAAGTTTAACTTCAACCTCTTCGACCGTAACCTGTCTCCGCCACAGTCCACTGAACTATCCAAATGTGCTCATTCTGGGCTCTGATTTGTTATTAATGGCCTCTGGCTTTGATCACTGGACTGTGTGTGTCATCGTCCAACCACCTGGGGGCTGGTGCTGAATTTCAGAAATGAACATCTTCTCACTATGGTTCATTGGAAACTCTGAAGGTTGTGGGAATGTTGTGGAGGATTTACACCCTTCCGGATAGAGAAGCCTCCAAGTCTGCGTATACATGTAAAAAGTTGAGGATCATCTGCTTGAAATTTGTATGTGTGTGTGTGTGTGTGTGTTTGCACATGCACGCCTGTGTGTATGTGTTTGGCCTTCTGGGACAGAGTGAGTCAGTAATAAAGATAATAAAAATGCTGGTATTTATTAAGGGCCAACTATGGTATTTCTACAGAAATGTGCGGACCATGTCTCCGCACTCCTCAAGAAGCTCCAGTGGTTTTGCAACAAACACTTCACACACTTGGCTCCTCTGATGTCAACGTATCCATTGTACCTTGATCTCACCTATCTCGCCGTCAGCCTCTCGCCCATGTCCTTTCATTGTCCAGGAACACTCTCTCTTTTCATATCCAACGTACAATTATTCTCTCCAACTTCAAAACCTTATTGAAGGACCATCTCCTCCAAGCGGCCTTCCCTGACTAAGCCCTCATTCCCTCTTTTCCCACTCCCTTCTGTATCATGCTGTGCCTTTTAATAATGCCCCCCCAAACAGCACTTATGTACGTATTTATAACCTAACATTTATTAATGTCTGTCTCTCTAGACTGTAAGCTTGTTGTGAGGAGGGAATGTGTCTATTATATTGTCCTGTTGTACTCTCCCAAGCACTTAGTGAAGTTCTCTGCACACAGAAACTGCTCAATAAATACCACTGATTGATTGATATTGTACTCTCCCAAGTATTTAGCAGAGTGCTCTGCACATAGTAAGCACTCAATACTTATCATTGATCAGTTGCTTGATTCGCTGGTGTAATCGTGCTATTCTGGTACTAAGGTACTAAGACAGGGCTGCAATTCCCTAGAAGGAAATAATTATTAAAACTGTTCGGCAGAACCAGGATGTAGTGAATGAGTAAAAAATATTAAATGAGCTACAGTAGTAGGTCAGGTGACCATAATGATTAACTGAATGAGTCATCAGGACAATAAGGATTAATGACTCTTATCTGGAACCACTAGCTCTACAACTCAACAATGAAAAATCAAATTCTAGATTTAATTCTGATAAGTAGACAAGACCTATTATAGGAGGTGAATTATAGTAATTAATAATAATGGTATTTGTTAGGCAATTACTATGTGCTAAGCAGTATACATATACATTTGTACATATTTGTACATATTTATTACTCTATTCATTTTACTTGTATATATTTACTATTCTATTAATTTTATTAATGATGTGCATATAGCTATAATTCTATTTATTCTAACGGTTTTGACACCTGTCTACATGTTTTGTTTTGTTTTCTGTCTCCCCCTTCTAGACTGTGAGCCCATTGTTGGGTAGGGACTGTCTCCATATGTTGCCGACTTGTACTTCCCAAGTTCTTAGTACAATGCTCTGCACAGAGTAAATGCTCAATAAATACGATTGAATGAATGAATGAATACAATTGAATGAATGAATGAAAAAGTACTGTACTAAGCACTGGGTAGATAAAAGATAATCAGGTCCCACATGGGGCTCATAGTCTCAGTTGGAGGGATAACAGACATTGAATCCCCATTTTGCAAATGATGGAACTGAGGTACAGAGAACTGAAGTGACTTGCCCAAGTTCACAAAGCAGACAATTGGAGAATCTGGGATTAGAACTCAGGTCCTCGATTCTCAGGCCCATGCTCTTTCCACTAGACCATGATGCTTCCCAGCTTGTATGTGGGAGAATCCTCTGCAATAGTGACCATAACACAACTCAATTTAATGCTCTTCCTGGGAAGGAAATGCATTTTTATAAAAGCAGTGGAGTTCAAACATTAATATGAAAAAGCTGAGAGGAGTAGCTTACTAATCAAGCTACCTGCCTAGAAGATCTGAAAACACTCTGTATCAGAGCCCCATGTAAAATGTCAGCCACGAACCAGAAATCCAGGCAACCAACCACAAACCTTGCATTGCTAACTGGCAGAGCAAAAGAGGTTATTAGAGAGAAAAAAGTCATCCTTTCAAAAATGGAAAGACTTCGTGAATACTGGTGATGCTAGGTCTCCTGTCGAGAGTGAGGGAAGAGCCAAGGTTACAAAGAAGCAATTGCCAGTCAGTCAATCCTATTTATTGAGCTCTTACTGTGTGCAGAGAACTGTACTAAACACTTGGGAGAATACAATGCAATAAAACCCACCACAGTGATGAGATATGTATTAGTCTTTGAAGGGCTTACCTTAATGGAAATAAATCAATTAATCAAAAACTGGTATTTATTGAGAGGTTACTGTGAGCAGATCACTGCAGTAAGTGCTTGGGAAAGTACAATACAATAAAGTGGATAGAACAGAGGAGCTTAAAGACCTCAGGAAGAATAGGGTTTGCATATAAAGTGACAGGTAAAACATAAACAGGTAATTGGGTCAATTTAACTTAATTTATGCTGCTGAAAAGGGTTACCAAGGCTAATAAAAAAACAATTCTTCAAATGTATTGCAGGAGAAGTCTTGGAATGGAATCAGTAGGGTCACATGATGATGCTACCCAGGGATGGTTAGGAAAACTCTGCTTAGAATTACTGCTAATGAGGTGTGTGTGTCCACATTAATCAATAGGCCAACTCTTGTACCCACACTTTGTAGAGCTGGGGGCCAGGGTTTGCTGAATTTCCAGAAAATTAGCTCCAACTTTCACTGCCATCGTCTGTAAAATCCAAGTCAGTTCATTTCTGCCGGTTTATGTTCATTATCTTTAGCAGCTGTATCACTGTTTATCCTATAAAGTAATTGCATGGCTACAAATGTAGACTCTAAATCATTCTTTTACTGAAATGGCTGTTATCTATCAAAACACAAGAGTTATGCCTGTCTTTTCATGGGCTTGATGTGGACAGGATACATGACCATCGGATGGTCAATTTTCACAGTCTGGTGGTCAATAGAATAGCTTTGTTCAATGCTTTCAAACCTTCCCTAGCCACTTGGCTCAATACTGATAAAAATCAATCTCTTATAAACAATGCTTTTGAAGTGCTAGTCAAGCACTCTCAGTTGTTTGAGATCCCTGAAATAACCCTGAAAATAAAGGCCTACCTAGTGGGTGGCTGGGCTTATGAGCTGAATATTCTCAGCAAAAATAGCCTTTAGCATGCAAGGATAATTAGGTTGAGGCCATGGCATTTTGGTATTCGCCCCACCTGCTGCAAAACACTTACCTACATACCTGTAAATTATTTATTTATATTAGTGTCTGCCTCCCCCTCTAGACTGTAAATTCTTTGTGTGCAGGGAACATCTACCAACTTTGTTACCCTGTACTCTCCCAAGCACTTAGTACAGTGCTTTGCATACAGAAATTGCTCAAAAGATACCACTGATTGATTCTCAGATACAGACTGAAGCAAGGCAGGATAATTAGCAGTCAAAGATAAAGACCCATGAACCTAAACAAACATCCATGAAGAATCATAGTTACCTGATTCTTGGTCTTAAACACTTCGCCTGTGTCTCTGAGCATAGAGCCTTCATTCAGTTTTCTCACAATTTAGATTGATCTTGGCAGAAAAAGCAAACACCTTTTCTTCCTAAATGTGTGAAAATATGGCATTTCTCTATAATAATGGACTTTCTCTTAGGGCTTCTTGACACTTTTCTCCTGAGCCACTGAAACTTCAAGTGTTAGCTTCCTGACCAGAGAAGGCTATGGACACTGAGGTCCACCTGGGCTAGAATATGAAGAAGCATCATGATCTAGTGGAAAAAGCATAGGCCTGGAATTCAGAAGGTCAGTGGTTCTAATCCCAGCTCCACCACCTGTCTGCTGTGTGACCTTGGGCAAGACACTCAACTTCTCTGTGCCTCACTTTCCTCATCTGTAAAATGGGGATTAATAGTGTGCGTCTTATGTGGGACATGGACTGTGTCCAACCTGACTAGCTTACATCTCCCCCAGTGCTTCGTACCAGTGCCTGGTACACGGTAAGTGCTTAACAAATACCATGCAAAAAAAACAATCATATTTACTCAGTGTTTACTGTGTGCGGAGCACTGTAATAATAATAACAATGATGGCATTTATTAAGTTCTTACTATGTGCCAAGCACTGTTCTAAGTGCTGGGGAGGACACAAGGTGATCAGGTTGTCCCACATTGGGTTCACAGTCTTAATCCCCATTTTACAGATGAGGGAATTGAGGCACAGATAAGTTAAGTGACTTGCCCAAGGTCATACAGCTGACAATGGGCAGAGCCGGGATTTGAACCAATGACCTCTGACTCCCAAGCTCGTGCTCTTTCCATTGAGCCATGCTGCACTAAGCACTTGGTAGAGACATTCTCTGCCATGTATGAGAATACTTAGGGCAACATTGTTTAACTACATTTAGATTAAAAAGGCACCAGATTTTGTAACTCAAGTGGAGCCCAACCTATTTTAATAATTTGCCACAGGGCTGCTAGCCAGGCTTACCAGCGTAAAGATGTGATTTAATGATTAGCATACCTCCAGATAATGCGACAAAATTAAAAGCACTCCATCTGAAATTTTTCCCAGCCTCATTTGAAATGACCTCCCCCATCTCCTATTTTCAACAGAATATCATACCACCCCCATTATTGAACAAGATACTGCCAAAACATTTCCAATCAGCATTCTTCTTCCCTGCCCCTGTCACAGCTCTTGCCACACTGTCCCTGTCTCTCTTAATGTTTTTACCTTTCCTCTGCTCATACCCCTCCCCAGCTGTAGTCTCTCTTGTCAGGGACTTAGCTCTAAGTTCCCCATCTACATGGCTCCATAATCTTAACTCTCCTCCCTACACCACTGTCCTCCTCTTCCCGTTGCCCTTCCTCCTTTATCCCTTTGACTCCACTCTTCCTACTCCCATGACCAATCAATAGTATTTATTGAGTGCTTATTGCTACTACTACTAATAATGGTATTTATTAAGCACTTACTTTGTGCCAGGCACTGTTCTAAGCACTGGGGTAGATACAGGATAAATTAGGTTGGACACAGTCCCTGACCCCTTAGAGGGTTCACAGTCCTAATGAGGGTTCACAGTCTTAATCCCTACTTTACAGATGAAGTAAATGGGGTAAAGAGAAGTTAAGTGACCTGCCCAAGGGCACTCAGCAGATAAATGGTGGAATCGGGATTAGAACCCAGTTCCTTCTATGGTTGGGTGATTATCAACGTCCAAAGATCAGATCTAAGTGCACACAACAACCAATCACTGCACAGCGCTCAAACCTCAGCCAATTTGACACTCAGTGATGGTTCAACCAGAGCCAGTTTCCCTCATATAAACATATAAAGATGACAGTGGAACCAAAATATCTTGGTTAATGAAAGAGTTCGATCCAGTTTTAACATAATCTGTATTATGCAAATATAGAGCACAGTTTTCAAGATTTGCATGCAATCATTTTGATCTGATTATAGTTTTTTGGTCTTTTAGAATACACCCTTCCTTGAGAAAAACCGTCAGCCAGACATTGCATTTTCATGCCTTTAGCACACGTGCATTTGCTTCCTTCTAGTGTTTTATTTATGTACATTTTTGTTACTTATTTGGCCAGAAGGAGCATTATTTTTAATTGAGTTTAAAAGATTGCATTTATTATTGAAAAATTATATGCCATAAATATAATGCCTAATTTATGAGAAGGCAGGGAAATAAGATATTTGACACCAAGTTATGAGCTTAGCTCATTTCAATTCTGGCATAAATAGAAAGAATAAAGAAATAATTGTTGCTTATTAATTTAAAGTGAGTCTCAGAGAAAGGTAGCATGAGATGAGTTCTAATTAACCTTGCTGAGCAGAACAGCTATATCTTCTTTTCAAAAATTTAATTGACCAGTAGATTCATGTTCTTGTGATTAAATGAAATAAATTTTGCAAAATTGGAATCTAAATCTTGATTGTTATATCCTACGGTACATTTTTTTCCTATGTTTAAAGTTGTATTTAAATGTGATAACATGTGTTCCATATCTGGTATTCTTTAATTACCTTCTTTTTCTTTCTTTTCTTTTTTTAACACAGAAAAGATATCAAGAGATCATTTCATCCAGCCTCTGCCTCCAGGCAGGATTGCACCAACCAGACTTGCCAAAAAAGCATGCAATGGGAATCAAGGGACCTAGTTTTTTTGTTTGATTGTTGCTTATTTGTTTAAATGGTATTTATTAAGTGCTTACTCTGTGTCAATAACTGTTTTAAGCGCTGGGGTAGATACAAGTTAATCAGGTCAAACACAATCCCTGTCCCACACAGGGTTCACATCTAAATAAGAAGGGGAACAGGTATTAAATCCCCATTTTACAGTGAAGGAAACTGAGGCCCACAGATGTTAATGTGATTAGTTCAAGGTCACAAAGCAAGCAAGTGGCTGAGCCGGGATTAAAACTTCCAGGTCTAAGCTCTTTCCACTAAACCATGTTGCTTCCCTACTAATCCCAACTCCTCCACTCTCCCGCTGAGTGACTTCGGGGAAAATCACTTAACATCTCTTTGCCTCAGTTTCTTCATTTGTAAAATGGGAATTTGATAGCTGTTCTCCATTCTCCCTTATACTATGAACCCCATGTGGGGTAGGGACTCTATCTGACCTGATTATCTTGTGTCTACCTCATTGTTTGGGAATATAGGAAGTGCTTAACAATTACCACAGTTATCATTCTTCAGAAGCCTAAAAACATCCTATAGTAATTATGGCAGGATTGGTACCATTTAGAGCACTGTCCCATTTTGGAAAATCCACTGAAGTGATTGCCTGGCTTATGAGGGCCTGAAAGGGTGCTGGGAGCTACTGTTATAAGGGTGGTGGGATAGGGAGGGCTGGATGGATGGTGATACAGCAGAGAAAAGCCATAACTTCTCCTGCAGAGAAACCAGAGACGTGGCGTTAACTGATAAGGCAATCATAAGCAAAACTGCCACAATCTCTGATCCCTCAGCAACTTCAATTTTTTAATCTATAAAGTTCCACCCTGCCCCCCCTAGAATAATAATAGCTTTAGTATTGGTGAAGTGCTTATTCGGTATTGAGCACTCTACTAAGTGCTGGGATAGATACAAAATAATCAGGTCCCCCATGGGGCTAGGTCTAAGTAGGAAGGAGATCAGGTATTGAATATCCATTTTGCAGGTGGGGAACTGAGGCACAGAGAAATGAAGTGACTTACCCAAGGTCACAAAGCAGACACTTGGCGGAGCTGCATTTAGAACCCAGGTCCTCTGACTAAAAGGCCCTTTTCTTTCTCATATTTCCCCAAAGCCCCTCATTTTTTGTAAGAAGCTTGGCCTCACCTTCCCAAGGCTTTCTTCACTTTGAAAGCCCCCCGATCCTCAGACCCCATGACCCAAACTGAGGAGCAATTTTCAGAGCAGGTAATAAGAACAATAGCTCCTGTGGTTCTGGTTCTTCTAAGTCTGGGTTTTCTGCTCTATTTATTATTATTATTGTTGTTGTTGTTAATATCATTATCATTATTATTGTTTCAATCAATAGTATTTACTGCGTGCTTACTGTGAGGAAATCTTGTAGGCTTCAGGTGGGCAGGGGAGTCAGTCAATCATATTTATTGAGTGCTTACTTGTGTACAGAGCACTGCATTAGGTGCTTGGGTGAGTACAATATAACAAGAGACACATGCTCTTCCCTCAAGAACCAATTCTACAGACAACAAATTCTCAATAAATACCATCTGACTGACATAGATATGATGAGGATGATGACATGCCCCAAACCCAGCTATTCCCCAAATCCAGAAATTCAGCAGTTTTCACATTTCCAAACATACTACAGTTTTATGGCTGTTTCAGGCCTAACAAGCTACTCTTTTTGACTCTGAAATGTTATTCCCAAAGATAACCCTTCCAGGGACAATAAGGAAAAAGACTGCACCAAGTTATTTTGTCCCATCTTTTGTTGTTTAATGGAGGCTGGCAAGTGAGAAAATGCATGCCAGGAGTTATCTCTCCAAGCTCAAGGTGCAGAATTAAATTTTCCCTTGGATTGGCGAAAAATAACCAGGCCTAAGTCTTCATCTTTATTAGCTTTTTCAATGAATAGGAGGCTTTGTGCTTCTTTCTCTATTCATCGCTCACTGGGAACCAGGTGTTTGACGTACCACAGCATTATTCTGGTGTTCTGGATCAGTCCCTACTCAGTGCAGAGAGCAAGCTAATCGGAAACTCAGCTAAACGGAAACCGAGGTCACAAATGGGCATGTCTACATTGATCAAGGGTGAGCCAATCCGGATCTCAAAAATTCTCTTGGCCTTTAATAGAAGTAGCCACTGAGGCATTTGAGAAGAACAGCAGTGATGTGTTCCGATTCATAAACTATTAATTCCTCTTCCGTGCCCCCTTTAGAAGCATAATGGAAGTGGAATGAAGAATGAGTTTCTTATCATCTTTTATTGAGCAAATCCCTCGCAAGCAGCAACACAGTACATCGTGGGAGCTTTGGTTGCTGTAGCAACCACTCCACCCTTGAATGGAAGCATTGGCTAAGACAGTTTCCTTGAGCCTCCTAGGTACTCCAAGTATCAATTCTGCTTGACTCCCACATGGTTGAGTGGTTACCCACCTCTATGTCAATCATGTCCAATCAGTCAATCAATCAAAATTATTGAGTGCTTACTGTGTGAAAAGCAGTGTACTAAGTGCTTGGGAGAGTACAGTATAACAGAGTCAGATAGATATGTTCCCTTCCCACAGTGAGCTTACAGTTTAGAGACAGAGATACATGTTAATGTGAATAAATAAATTACACATATGTAAGTGCTGTGGGGCTGAAGGAGCAGTTCATTCAATCAATCAATCATATTTATTGAGCGCTTACTGTGTGCAGAGCACTGTACTAAGCGCTTGGGAAGTACAAGTTGGCAACATATAGAGACAGTCCCTTCCCAACAGTGGGCTCTCATATTTATTGAGCACTTACTGTGTGCAGAGCACTGTACTAAGCGCTTGGGAAGTACAAGTTGGCAACATATAGAGATGGTCCCTACCCAACAGCGGGCTCACAGTTGCAAATCCAAGTGCAAGGGACACACAGAAGGAAGTGGGAGAAAAGGATATGAGGGCTTAGTTGGTGAGTGCCTCTTGGAGATGTACCAAAGTATCTACTACCCAGTTGGAGGGGAGGAGCAGAGAGGAGTATTTATATGAAGATAGGCAGAGGGGACACAGGAAGCGTGGAGAAAAGAAAATAATAAAAGAACTCCAAAACACTAGAAATCCAAAGGAAAAACTCAAAAAGATCCCAAACATATTTGCTTGAATTTTGTCCAGCTGCTTCAGGCAACATTTATATAAAGTGTAAGACCCACTGAATTCCAGTAAAACAAAAACAAAAAGGTAGTATTTATTAAGCACTTACTATGTGCCAGGGACTGTACTAAGCACAGGGGTGGATACAGGCCAATCAAGTTGGATATAGTTTCTGTCCCATGCGGGGCTCACAGTCTCAACCTCCATTTTACAAGGTGAGATATGTGAGGCACAGAAAAGTGAAGTAACTTGCCCAAGGTCACCCAGCAGACAAGTGGCAGTATCAGGACTAGAACCCATGACCTTCTGACTCCTAGACCTGTGCTCTATCCACTCTGCTAAGCATCTTCTGCAGTATTTTATCCCATATCCAATCCCTACACAGGGGAGCGACAAGTCATGGGTGACTAACAGGTGCTCACAACAAACCTCCATTTCAAGATGGTGTCTCTATTTCTGATGCCTGTAGCCCAAGTGAAGGGTTTCCTGCTGGGCCTGTCTAAATCAGAATGCAATCTGCAGATTTATAATAAAGCTCAACCACAAACAGAGGCCAGATTGGAGCAACCAGCAGCTACCAAGAACCAACTACCTCTGGCTGAAATGTGGAAGGGGAAGAGAGAAGTAGGTTCAGCAAAGGTGTGTGTGTGAGAGAGAGAGAAAGAG